>NC_080767.1:1366610-2733220 GCF_020826845.1 Diceros bicornis minor
CTTACTAGCTGGAAGTAAGGGAGATGGGGCATGAAGTTATTTCTAGGAGTTGGAGACATACCAAGTTTAGCAAAGTTCTGGGCATCTTTGAAATACCTATAGAAACTTGTTCCTACATAGTAACTTGCAACTTTGAATGAGAATGTGCTTGCTTACAGCAACGTGCGATATGTTCTGAATGCCCGAATAGGGAATCTGTGTCAAAACTTTGTCAGGAATTATGTGATCCTTACTAGCTGGAAGTAAGGGAGTTGGGGCATGAAGGTATTTCTAGGAGTTGGACACATACCAAGTTTAGCACAGTTCTGGGCATCTTTGAAATACCTATACAAACTTGTTCCTACATAGTAACTTGCAACTTTGAATGAGAATGTGCTTGCTTACAGCAACGTGCTATGTGTTCTGAATGCCCGAATTGGGAATCTGTGTCAAAACTTTGTTAGGAATTATGTGATCCTTACTAGCTGGAAGTAAGGGAGTTGGGGCATGAAGGTATTTCTAGGAGTTGGAGACATACCAAGTTTAGCTCAGTTCTGGGCATCTTTGAAATACCTATACAAACTTATTCCTACATAGTAACTTGCAACTTTGAAAGAGAATGTGCTTGCTTACAGCAACGTGCTATATGTTCTGAATGCCCGAATTGGGAGTCTGTGTCAAAACTTTGTTAGGAATTATGTGATCCTTACTAGCTGGAAGTAAGGGAGATGGGGCATGAAGTTATTTCTAGGAGTTGGACACATACAACGTTTAACTCAGTTCTGGGCATCTTTGAAATACCTATACAAACTTGTTCCTACATAGTAACTTGCAACTTTGAATGAGAATGTGCTTGCTTACAGCAACGTGCTATATGTTCTGAATGCCCGAATTGGGAATCTGTGTCAAAACTTTGTTAGGAATTATGTGATCCTTACTAGCTGGAAGTAAGGGAGATGGGGCATGAAGTTATTTCTAGGAGTTGGAGACATACCAAGTTTAGCTCAGTTCTGGGCATCTTTGAAATACCTATACAAACTTGTTCCTACATAGTAACTTGCAACTTTGAATGAGAATGTGCTTGCTTACAGCAACGTGCTATATGTTCTGAATGCCCGAATTGGGAATCTGTGTCAAAACTTTGTTAGGAATTATGTGATCCTTACTAGCTGGAAGTAAGGGAGATGGGGCATGAAGTTATTTCTAGGAGTTGGAGACATACCAAGTTTAGCTCAGTTCTGGGCATCTTTGAAAGTCCTATTCAAACTGGTTCCTACAAAGTAACTTGCAACTTTGAATGAGAATGTGCCTGCTTACAGCAACGTGCTATATGTTCTGAATGCCCGAATTGTTAATCTGTGTCAAAACTTTGTTAGGAATTATGTGATCCTTACGAGATGGAAGTAAGGGAGATGGGGCATGAAGTTATTTCTAGGAGTTGGACACATACCAAGTTTAGCTCAGTTCTGGGCATCTTTGAAATACCTATACAAACTTGTTCCTACATAGTAACTTGCAACTTTGAATGAGAATGTGCTTGATTAGAGCAACATGCTATATGTTCTGAATGCCCGAATTGGGAATCTGTGTCAAAATTTGTTAGGAATTATGTGATCCTTACTAGCTGGAAGTAACGGAGATGGGGAATGAAGTTATTTCTAGGAGTTGGACACATACCAAGTTTAGCTCAGTTCTGGGCATCTTTGAAATACCTATACAAACTTGTTCCTACATAGTAACTTGCAACTTTGAAAGAGAATGTGCTTGCTTACAGCAACGTGCTATATGTTCTGAATGCCCGAATTGGGAATCTGTGTCAAAACTTTGTTAGGAATTATGTGATCCTTACTAGCTGGAAGTAAGGGAGTTGGGGCATGAAGTTATTTCTAGGAGTTCAACACATGCCAAGTTTAGCTCAGTTCTGGGCATCTTTGAAATACCTATACAAACTTGTTCCTACATAGTAACTTTCAACTTTGAATGAGAATGTGCTTGCTTACAGCAACGTGCTATATGTTCTGAATGCCCGAATTGGGAATCTGTGTCAAAACTTTGTTAGGAATTATGTGATCCTTACTAGCTGGAAGTAAGGGAGATGGGGCATGAAGTTATTTCTAGGAGTTGGAGACATATCAAGTTTAGCTCAGTTCTGGGCATCTTTGAAATACCTATACAAACTTGTTCCTACATAGTAACTTGCAACTTTGAATGAGAATGTGCTTGCTTACAGCAACGTGCTATATGTTCTGAATGCCCGAATTGGGAATCTGTGTCAAAACTTTGTTAGGAATTATGTGATCCTTACTAGCTGGAAGTAAGGGAGATGGGGCATGAAGTTATTTCTAGGAGTTGGACACATACCAAGTTTAGCTCAGTTCTGGGCATCTTTGAAATAGCTATACAAACTTGTTCCTACATAGTAACTTCCAACTTTGAATAAGAATGTGCTTGCTTACAGCAACGTGCTCTATGTGCTGAATGCCCGAATTGGGAATCTGTGTCAAAACTTTGTTAGGAATTATGTGATCCTTACTAGATGGAAGTAAGGGAGATGGGGCATGAAGTTGTTTTTAGGAGTTGGAGACATGTCAAGTTTAGCTCAGTTCTGGGCATCTTTGATATACCTATACAAACTTGTTCCTACATAGTAACTTGCATCTTTGAATTAGAATGTGCTTGCTTACAGCAACGTGCTATATGTTCTGAATGCCCGAATTGGGAATCTGTGTCAAAACTTTGTTAGGAAGTATATGATCCTTGCTAGCTGGAAGTAAGGGAGATGGGGCAAGAAGTTATTTCTAGAGGTTGGACACATACAACGTTTAGCTCAGTTCTGGGCATCTTTGAAATACCTATACAAACTTGTTCCTACATAGTAACTTGCAACATTGAATGAGAATGTGCTTGCTTACAGCAACGAGCTATATGTTCTGAATGCCCGAATTGGGAATCTGTGTCAAAACTTTGTTATGAATTATGTGATCCTTACTAGATGGAAGTAAGGGAGATGGGGCATGAAGTTATTTCTAGGAGTTGGAGACATATCAAGTTTAGCTCAGTTCTGGGCATCTTTGAAATACCTATACAAACTCGTTCCTACATAGTAACTTGCAACTTTGAATGAGAATGTGCTTGCTTACAGCAACGTGCTATATGTTCTGAATGCCCGAATTGGGTATCTGTGTCAAAACTTTGTTAGGAATTATGTGATCCTTACTACCTGGAAGTAAGGGAGTTGGGGCATGAAGTTATTTCTAGGAGTTGGACACATAACATGTTTAGCTCAGTTCTGGGCATCTTTGAAATACCTATACAAACTTGTTCCTACATAGTAACTTGCAACTTTGAATGAGAATGTGCTTGCTTGCAGAAACGTGCTATATGTTCTGAATGCCCGAATTGGGACTCTGTGTCAAATCTTTGTTATTAATTATGTGATCCTTACTAGCTGGAAGTAAGGGAGATGGGGCATGAAGTTATTTCTAGGAGTTGGAGACATACCAAGTTTAGCAAAGTTCTGGGCATCTTTGAAATACCTATAGAAACTTGTTCCTACATAGTAACTTGCAACTTTGAATGAGAATGTGCTTGCTTACAGCAACGTGCGATATGTTCTGAATGCCCGAATAGGGAATCTGTGTCAAAACTTTGTCAGGAATTATGTGATCCTTACTAGCTGGAAGTAAGGGAGTTGGGGCATGAAGGTATTTCTAGGAGTTGGACACATACCAAGTTTAGCACAGTTCTGGGCATCTTTGAAATACCTATACAAACTTGTTCCTACATAGTAACTTGCAACTTTGAATGAGAATGTGCTTGCTTACAGCAACGTGCTATGTGTTCTGAATGCCCGAATTGGGAATCTGTGTCAAAACTTTGTTAGGAATTATGTGATCCTTACTAGCTGGAAGTAAGGGAGTTGGGGCATGAAGGTATTTCTAGGAGTTGGAGACATACCAAGTTTAGCTCAGTTCTGGGCATCTTTGAAATACCTATACAAACTTATTCCTACATAGTAACTTGCAACTTTGAAAGAGAATGTGCTTGCTTACAGCAACGTGCTATATGTTCTGAATGCCCGAATTGGGAGTCTGTGTCAAAACTTTGTTAGGAATTATGTGATCCTTACTAGCTGGAAGTAAGGGAGATGGGGCATGAAGTTATTTCTAGGAGTTGGACACATACAACGTTTAACTCAGTTCTGGGCATCTTTGAAATACCTATACAAACTTGTTCCTACATAGTAACTTGCAACTTTGAATGAGAATGTGCTTGCTTACAGCAACGTGCTATATGTTCTGAATGCCCGAATTGGGAATCTGTGTCAAAACTTTGTTAGGAATTATGTGATCCTTACTAGCTGGAAGTAAGGGAGATGGGGCATGAAGTTATTTCTAGGAGTTGGAGACATACCAAGTTTAGCTCAGTTCTGGGCATCTTTGAAATACCTATACAAACTTGTTCCTACATAGTAACTTGCAACTTTGAATGAGAATGTGCTTGCTTACAGCAACGTGCTATATGTTCTGAATGCCCGAATTGGGAATCTGTGTCAAAACTTTGTTAGGAATTATGTGATCCTTACTAGCTGGAAGTAAGGGAGATGGGGCATGAAGTTATTTCTAGGAGTTGGAGACATACCAAGTTTAGCTCAGTTCTGGGCATCTTTGAAAGTCCTATTCAAACTGGTTCCTACAAAGTAACTTGCAACTTTGAATGAGAATGTGCCTGCTTACAGCAACGTGCTATATGTTCTGAATGCCCGAATTGTTAATCTGTGTCAAAACTTTGTTAGGAATTATGTGATCCTTACGAGATGGAAGTAAGGGAGATGGGGCATGAAGTTATTTCTAGGAGTTGGACACATACCAAGTTTAGCTCAGTTCTGGGCATCTTTGAAATACCTATACAAACTTGTTCCTACATAGTAACTTGCAACTTTGAATGAGAATGTGCTTGATTAGAGCAACATGCTATATGTTCTGAATGCCCGAATTGGGAATCTGTGTCAAAATTTGTTAGGAATTATGTGATCCTTACTAGCTGGAAGTAACGGAGATGGGGAATGAAGTTATTTCTAGGAGTTGGACACATACCAAGTTTAGCTCAGTTCTGGGCATCTTTGAAATACCTATACAAACTTGTTCCTACATAGTAACTTGCAACTTTGAATGAGAATGTGCTTGCTTACAGCAACGTGCTATATGTTGTGAATGCCCGAATTGGGAATCTGTGTCAAAACTTTGTTAGGAATTATGTGATCCTTACTAGCTGGAAGTAAGGGAGATGGGGCATGAAGTTATTTCTAGGAGTTGGACACATACAACGTTTAACTCAGTTCTGGGCAACTTTGAAATACCTATACAAACTTGTTCCTACATAGTAACTTGCAACTTTGAATGAGAATGTGCTTGCTTACAGCAACGTGCTATATGTTCTGAATGCCCGAATTGGGAATCTGTGTAAAAACTTTGTTAGAAATTATGTGATCCTTACTAGCTGGAAGTAAGGGAGATGGGGCATGAAGTTATTTCTAGGAGTTGGACACATACCAAGTTTAGCTCAGTTCTGGGCATCTTTGAAATACCTATAAACTTGTCCCTACATAGTAACTTGCAACTTTGAATGAGAATGTGCTTGCTTACAGCAACGTGCTATATGTTCTGAATGCCCGAATTGGGAATCTGTGTCAAAACTTTGTTAGGAATTATGTGATCCTTACTAGCTGGAAGTAAGTGAGATGGGGCATGAAGTTATTTCTAGGAGTTGGACACATACCAAGTTTAGCTAAGTTCTGGGCATCTTTGAAATACCTATACAAACTTGATCCTACATAGTAACTTGCAACTTTGAATGAGAATGTGCTTTCTTACAGCAACGAGCTATATGTTCTGAATGCCTGAATTGGGAATCTGTGTCAAAACTTTGTTAGGAATTATGTGATCCTTACTAGCTGGAAGTAAGGGAGATGGGGCATGAAACTATTTCTAGGAGTTGGACACATACCAAGTTTAGCTCAGTTCTGGGCAGCTTTGAAATACCTATACAAACTTGTTCCTACATAGTAAATTGCAACTTTGAATGAGAATGTGCTTCCTTACAGCAACGTGCTATATGTTCTGAATGCCCGAATTGGGAATCTGTGTCAAAACTTTGTTAGGAATTATGTGATCCTTGCTAGCTGGAAGTAAAGTAGTTGGGGCATGAAGTTATTTCTAAGAGTTGGACACATACCAAGTTTAGCTCAGTTCTGGGCATCTTTGGAAGTCCTATTCAAACTGGTTCCTACATAGTAACTTGCAACTTTGAATGAGAATGTGCCTGCTTACTGCAACGTGCTATATGTTCTGAATGCCCGAATTGTTAATCTGTGTCAAAACTTTGTTAGGAATTATGTGATCCTTACTAGATGGAAGTAAGGGAGATGGGTCATGAAGTTATTTCTAGGAGTTGGACACATACCAAGTTTAGCTCAGTTCTGGGCATCTTTGAAATACCTATACAAACTTGTTCCTACATAGTAACTTGCAACTTTGAATGAGAATGTGCTTGCTTACAGCAACGTGCTATATGTTCTGAATGCCCGAATTGGGAATCTGTGTCAAAACTTTGTTAGGAATTATGTGATCCTTACTAGATGGAAGTAAGGGAGATGGGGCATGAAGTTATTTCTAGGAGTTGGACACATATCAAGTTTAGCTCAGTTCTGGGCATCTTTGAAAGTCCTATTCAAACTTGTTCCTACATAGTAACTTGCAACTTTGAATGAGAATGTGCTTGCTTACAGCAACGTGCTATATGTTCTGAATGCCCGAATTGGGAATCTGTGTCAAAACTTTGTTAGGAATTATGTGATCCTTACTAGATGGAAGTAAGGGACATGGGGCATGAAGTTATTTCTAGGAGTTGGACACATACCAAGTTTAGCTCAGTTCTGGGCATCTTTGAAATACCCATACAAACTTGTTCCTACATAGTAACTTGCATCTTTGAATGAGAATGTGCTTGCTTACAGCAACGTGCTATATGATCTGAATGCCCGAATTGGGAATCTGTGTCAAAACTTTGTTAGGAATTATGTGATCCTTACTAGCTGGAAGTAAGGGAGTTGGGGCATGAAGTTATTTCTAGGAGTTGGACACATACCAAGTTTAGCTCAGTTCTGGGCATCTTTGAAAGTCCTATTCAAACTTGTTCCTACATAGCAACTTGCAACTTTGAATGAGAATGTGCTTGCTTACAGCAACGTGCTATATGTTGTGAATGCCCGAATTAGGAATCTGTGTCAAAACTTTGTTAGGAATTATGTGACACTTACTAGCTGGAAGTAAGGGAGTTGGGGCATGAAGGTATTTCTAGGCGTTGGACACATACCAAGTTTAGCTCAGTTCTGGGCATCTTTGAAATACCTATACAAACTTGTTCCTACATAGTAACTTGCAACTTTGAATGAGAATGTGCTTGCTTACAGCAACACGCTATGTTCTGAATGCCCGAATAGGGAATCTGTGTCAAAACTTTGTTAGGAATTATGTGATCCTTACTAGCTGGAAGTAAGGGAGATGGGGCATGAAGTTATTTCTAGGAGTTGGACACATACCAAGTTTAGCTCAGTTCTGGGCATCTTTGAAATACCTATACAAACTTGTTCCTACATAGTAACTTGCAACTTTGAATGAGACTGTGCTTGCTTACAGCAACGTGCTATATGTTCTGAATGCCCGAATTGGGAATCTGTGTCAAAACTTTGTTAGGAATTAAGTGATCCTCACTAGATGGAAGTAAGGGAGATGGGGCATGAAGTTATTTCTAGGAGTTGGAGACATATCAAGTTTAGCTCAGTTCTGGGCATCTTTGAAATACCTATACAAACTTGTTCCTACATCGTAACTTGCAACTTTGAATGAGAATGTGCTTGCTTACAGCAACGTGCTATATGTTCTGAATGCCCGAATTGGGAAACTGTGTCAAAACTTTGTTAGGAATTATGTGATCCTTACTACCTGGAAGTAAGGGAGTTGGGGCATGAAGTTATATCTAGGAGTTGGACACATAACAAGTTTAGCTCAGTTCTGGGCATCTTTGAAATACCTATATAAACTTGATCCTACATAGTAACTTGCAACTTTGAATGAGAATGTGCTTGCTTGCAGAAACGTGCTATATGTTCTGAATTCACGAATTGGGACTCTGTGTCAAATCTTTGTTAGGAATTATGTGATCCTTACTAGCTGGAAGTAAGGGAGATGGGGCATGAAGTTATTTCTAGGAGTTGGAGACATACCAAGTTTAGCAAAGTTCTGGGCATCTTTGAAATACCTATACAAACTTGTTCCTACATAGTAACTTGCAACTTTGAATGAGAATGTGCTTGCTTACAGCAACGCGCTATGTTCTGAATGCCCGAATAGGGAATCTGTGTCAAAACTTTGTTAGGAATTATGTGATCCTTACTAGCTGGAAGTAAGGGAGATGGGACATGAAGGTATTTCTAGGAGTTGGACACATACCAAGTTTAGCTCAGTTCTGGGCATCTTTGAAATACCTATACAAACTTGTTCCTACATAGTAACTTGCAACTTTGAATGAGAATGTGCTTGCTTACAGCAACGTGCTATATGTTCTGAATGCCCGAATTGGGAATCTGTGTCAAAACTTTGTTATGAATTATGTGATCCTTACTAGATGGAAGTAAGGGAGATGGGGCATGAAGTTATTTCTAGGAGTTGGAGACCTATCAAGTTTAGCTCAGTTCTGGGAATCTTTGAAATACCTATACAAACTTGTTCCTACATAGTAACTTGCAACTTTGAATGAGAATGTGCTTGCTTACAGCAACGTGCTATATGTTCTGAATGCCCGAATTGTTAATCTGTGTCAAAACTTTGTTAGGAATTATGTGATCCTTACGAGATGGAAGTAAGGGAGATGGGGCATGAAGTTATTTCTAGGAGTTGGACACATACCAAGTTTAGCTCAGTTCTGGGCATCTTTGAAATACCTATACAAACTTGTTCCTACATAGTAACTTGCAACTTTGAATGAGAATGTGCTTGATTAGAGCAACATGCTATATGTTCTGAATGCCCGAATTGGGAATCTGTGTCAAAATTTGTTAGGAATTATGTGATCCTTACTAGCTGGAAGTAACGGAGATGGGGAATGAAGTTATTTCTAGGAGTTGGACACATACCAAGTTTAGCTCAGTTCTGGGCATCTTTGAAATACCTATACAAACTTGTTCCTACATAGTAACTTGCAACTTTGAATGAGAATGTGCTTGCTTACAGCAACGTGCTATATGTTGTGAATGCCCGAATTGGGAATCTGTGTCAAAACTTTGTTAGGAATTATGTGATCCTTACTAGCTGGAAGTAAGGGAGATGGGGCATGAAGTTATTTCTAGGAGTTGGACACATACAACGTTTAACTCAGTTCTGGGCAACTTTGAAATACCTATACAAACTTGTTCCTACATAGTAACTTGCAACTTTGAATGAGAATGTGCTTGCTTACAGCAACGTGCTATATGTTCTGAATGCCCGAATTGGGAATCTGTGTAAAAACTTTGTTAGAAATTATGTGATCCTTACTAGCTGGAAGTAAGGGAGATGGGGCATGAAGTTATTTCTAGGAGTTGGACACATACCAAGTTTAGCTCAGTTCTGGGCATCTTTGAAATACCTATAAACTTGTCCCTACATAGTAACTTGCAACTTTGAATGAGAATGTGCTTGCTTACAGCAACGTGCTATATGTTCTGAATGCCCGAATTGGGAATCTGTGTCAAAACTTTGTTAGGAATTATGTGATCCTTACTAGCTGGAAGTAAGTGAGATGGGGCATGAAGTTATTTCTAGGAGTTGGACACATACCAAGTTTAGCTAAGTTCTGGGCATCTTTGAAATACCTATACAAACTTGATCCTACATAGTAACTTGCAACTTTGAATGAGAATGTGCTTTCTTACAGCAACGAGCTATATGTTCTGAATGCCTGAATTGGGAATCTGTGTCAAAACTTTGTTAGGAATTATGTGATCCTTACTAGCTGGAAGTAAGGGAGATGGGGCATGAAACTATTTCTAGGAGTTGGACACATACCAAGTTTAGCTCAGTTCTGGGCAGCTTTGAAATACCTATACAAACTTGTTCCTACATAGTAAATTGCAACTTTGAATGAGAATGTGCTTCCTTACAGCAACGTGCTATATGTTCTGAATGCCCGAATTGGGAATCTGTGTCAAAACTTTGTTAGGAATTATGTGATCCTTGCTAGCTGGAAGTAAAGTAGTTGGGGCATGAAGTTATTTCTAAGAGTTGGACACATACCAAGTTTAGCTCAGTTCTGGGCATCTTTGGAAGTCCTATTCAAACTGGTTCCTACATAGTAACTTGCAACTTTGAATGAGAATGTGCCTGCTTACTGCAACGTGCTATATGTTCTGAATGCCCGAATTGTTAATCTGTGTCAAAACTTTGTTAGGAATTATGTGATCCTTACTAGATGGAAGTAAGGGAGATGGGTCATGAAGTTATTTCTAGGAGTTGGACACATACCAAGTTTAGCTCAGTTCTGGGCATCTTTGAAATACCTATACAAACTTGTTCCTACATAGTAACTTGCAACTTTGAATGAGAATGTGCTTGCTTACAGCAACGTGCTATATGTTCTGAATGCCCGAATTGGGAATCTGTGTCAAAACTTTGTTAGGAATTATGTGATCCTTACTAGATGGAAGTAAGGGAGATGGGGCATGAAGTTATTTCTAGGAGTTGGACACATATCAAGTTTAGCTCAGTTCTGGGCATCTTTGAAAGTCCTATTCAAACTTGTTCCTACATAGTAACTTGCAACTTTGAATGAGAATGTGCTTGCTTACAGCAACGTGCTATATGTTCTGAATGCCCGAATTGGGAATCTGTGTCAAAACTTTGTTAGGAATTATGTGATCCTTACTAGATGGAAGTAAGGGACATGGGGCATGAAGTTATTTCTAGGAGTTGGACACATACCAAGTTTAGCTCAGTTCTGGGCATCTTTGAAATACCCATACAAACTTGTTCCTACATAGTAACTTGCATCTTTGAATGAGAATGTGCTTGCTTACAGCAACGTGCTATATGATCTGAATGCCCGAATTGGGAATCTGTGTCAAAACTTTGTTAGGAATTATGTGATCCTTACTAGCTGGAAGTAAGGGAGTTGGGGCATGAAGTTATTTCTAGGAGTTGGACACATACCAAGTTTAGCTCAGTTCTGGGCATCTTTGAAAGTCCTATTCAAACTTGTTCCTACATAGCAACTTGCAACTTTGAATGAGAATGTGCTTGCTTACAGCAACGTGCTATATGTTGTGAATGCCCGAATTAGGAATCTGTGTCAAAACTTTGTTAGGAATTATGTGACACTTACTAGCTGGAAGTAAGGGAGTTGGGGCATGAAGGTATTTCTAGGCGTTGGACACATACCAAGTTTAGCTCAGTTCTGGGCATCTTTGAAATACCTATACAAACTTGTTCCTACATAGTAACTTGCAACTTTGAATGAGAATGTGCTTGCTTACAGCAACACGCTATGTTCTGAATGCCCGAATAGGGAATCTGTGTCAAAACTTTGTTAGGAATTATGTGATCCTTACTAGCTGGAAGTAAGGGAGATGGGGCATGAAGTTATTTCTAGGAGTTGGACACATACCAAGTTTAGCTCAGTTCTGGGCATCTTTGAAATACCTATACAAACTTGTTCCTACATAGTAACTTGCAACTTTGAATGAGACTGTGCTTGCTTACAGCAACGTGCTATATGTTCTGAATGCCCGAATTGGGAATCTGTGTCAAAACTTTGTTAGGAATTAAGTGATCCTCACTAGATGGAAGTAAGGGAGATGGGGCATGAAGTTATTTCTAGGAGTTGGAGACATATCAAGTTTAGCTCAGTTCTGGGCATCTTTGAAATACCTATACAAACTTGTTCCTACATCGTAACTTGCAACTTTGAATGAGAATGTGCTTGCTTACAGCAACGTGCTATATGTTCTGAATGCCCGAATTGGGAAACTGTGTCAAAACTTTGTTAGGAATTATGTGATCCTTACTACCTGGAAGTAAGGGAGTTGGGGCATGAAGTTATATCTAGGAGTTGGACACATAACAAGTTTAGCTCAGTTCTGGGCATCTTTGAAATACCTATATAAACTTGATCCTACATAGTAACTTGCAACTTTGAATGAGAATGTGCTTGCTTGCAGAAACGTGCTATATGTTCTGAATTCACGAATTGGGACTCTGTGTCAAATCTTTGTTAGGAATTATGTGATCCTTACTAGCTGGAAGTAAGGGAGATGGGGCATGAAGCTATTTCTAGGAGTTGGAGACATACCAAGTTTAGCAAAGTTCTGGGCATCTTTGAAATACCTATACAAACTTGTTCCTACATAGTAACTTGCAACTTTGAATGAGAATGTGCTTGCTTACAGCAACGCGCTATGTTCTGAATGCCCGAATAGGGAATCTGTGTCAAAACTTTGTTAGGAATTATGTGATCCTTACTAGCTGGAAGTAAGGGAGATGGGACATGAAGTTATTTCTAGGAGTTGGACACATACCAAGTTTAGCTCAGTTCTGGGCATCTTTGAAATACCTATACAAACTTGTTCCTACATAGTAACTTGCAACTTTGAATGAGAATGTGCTTGCTTACAGCAACGTGCTATATGTTCTGAATGCCCGAATTGGGAATCTGTGTCAAAACTTTGTTATGAATTATGTGATCCTTACTAGATGGAAGTAAGGGAGATGGGGCATGAAGTTATTTCTAGGAGTTGGAGACCTATCAAGTTTAGCTCAGTTCTGGGAATCTTTGAAATACCTATACAAACTTGTTCCTACATAGTAACTTGCAACTTTGAATGAGAATGTGCTTGCTTACAGCAACGTGCTATATGTTCTGAATGCCCGAATTGTTAATCTGTGTCAAAACTTTGTTAGGAATTATGTGATCCTTACGAGATGGAAGTAAGGGAGATGGGGCATGAAGTTATTTCTAGGAGTTGGACACATACCAAGTTTAGCTCAGTTCTGGGCATCTTTGAAATACCTATACAAACTTGTTCCTACATAGTAACTTGCAACTTTGAATGAGAATGTGCTTGATTAGAGCAACATGCTATATGTTCTGAATGCCCGAATTGGGAATCTGTGTCAAAATTTGTTAGGAATTATGTGATCCTTACTAGCTGGAAGTAACGGAGATGGGGAATGAAGTTATTTCTAGGAGTTGGACACATACCAAGTTTAGCTCAGTTCTGGGCATCTTTGAAATACCTATACAAACTTGTTCCTACATAGTAACTTGCAACTTTGAATGAGAATGTGCTTGCTTACAGCAACGTGCTATATGTTGTGAATGCCCGAATTGGGAATCTGTGTCAAAACTTTGTTAGGAATTATGTGATCCTTACTAGCTGGAAGTAAGGGAGATGGGGCATGAAGTTATTTCTAGGAGTTGGACACATACAACGTTTAACTCAGTTCTGGGCAACTTTGAAATACCTATACAAACTTGTTCCTACATAGTAACTTGCAACTTTGAATGAGAATGTGCTTGCTTACAGCAACGTGCTATATGTTCTGAATGCCCGAATTGGGAATCTGTGTAAAAACTTTGTTAGAAATTATGTGATCCTTACTAGCTGGAAGTAAGGGAGATGGGGCATGAAGTTATTTCTAGGAGTTGGACACATACCAAGTTTAGCTCAGTTCTGGGCATCTTTGAAATACCTATAAACTTGTCCCTACATAGTAACTTGCAACTTTGAATGAGAATGTGCTTGCTTACAGCAACGTGCTATATGTTCTGAATGCCCGAATTGGGAATCTGTGTCAAAACTTTGTTAGGAATTATGTGATCCTTACTAGCTGGAAGTAAGTGAGATGGGGCATGAAGTTATTTCTAGGAGTTGGACACATACCAAGTTTAGCTAAGTTCTGGGCATCTTTGAAATACCTATACAAACTTGATCCTACATAGTAACTTGCAACTTTGAATGAGAATGTGCTTTCTTACAGCAACGAGCTATATGTTCTGAATGCCTGAATTGGGAATCTGTGTCAAAACTTTGTTAGGAATTATGTGATCCTTACTAGCTGGAAGTAAGGGAGATGGGGCATGAAACTATTTCTAGGAGTTGGACACATACCAAGTTTAGCTCAGTTCTGGGCAGCTTTGAAATACCTATACAAACTTGTTCCTACATAGTAAATTGCAACTTTGAATGAGAATGTGCTTCCTTACAGCAACGTGCTATATGTTCTGAATGCCCGAATTGGGAATCTGTGTCAAAACTTTGTTAGGAATTATGTGATCCTTGCTAGCTGGAAGTAAAGTAGTTGGGGCATGAAGTTATTTCTAAGAGTTGGACACATACCAAGTTTAGCTCAGTTCTGGGCATCTTTGGAAGTCCTATTCAAACTGGTTCCTACATAGTAACTTGCAACTTTGAATGAGAATGTGCCTGCTTACTGCAACGTGCTATATGTTCTGAATGCCCGAATTGTTAATCTGTGTCAAAACTTTGTTAGGAATTATGTGATCCTTACTAGATGGAAGTAAGGGAGATGGGTCATGAAGTTATTTCTAGGAGTTGGACACATACCAAGTTTAGCTCAGTTCTGGGCATCTTTGAAATACCTATACAAACTTGTTCCTACATAGTAACTTGCAACTTTGAATGAGAATGTGCTTGCTTACAGCAACGTGCTATATGTTCTGAATGCCCGAATTGGGAATCTGTGTCAAAACTTTGTTAGGAATTATGTGATCCTTACTAGATGGAAGTAAGGGAGATGGGGCATGAAGTTATTTCTAGGAGTTGGACACATATCAAGTTTAGCTCAGTTCTGGGCATCTTTGAAAGTCCTATTCAAACTTGTTCCTACATAGTAACTTGCAACTTTGAATGAGAATGTGCTTGCTTACAGCAACGTGCTATATGTTCTGAATGCCCGAATTGGGAATCTGTGTCAAAACTTTGTTAGGAATTATGTGATCCTTACTAGATGGAAGTAAGGGACATGGGGCATGAAGTTATTTCTAGGAGTTGGACACATACCAAGTTTAGCTCAGTTCTGGGCATCTTTGAAATACCCATACAAACTTGTTCCTACATAGTAACTTGCATCTTTGAATGAGAATGTGCTTGCTTACAGCAACGTGCTATATGATCTGAATGCCCGAATTGGGAATCTGTGTCAAAACTTTGTTAGGAATTATGTGATCCTTACTAGCTGGAAGTAAGGGAGTTGGGGCATGAAGTTATTACTAGGAGTTGGACACATACCAAGTTTAGCTCAGTTCTGGGCATCTTTGAAAGTCCTATTCAAACTTGTTCCTACATAGCAACTTGCAACTTTGAATGAGAATGTGCTTGCTTACAGCAACGTGCTATATGTTGTGAATGCCCGAATTAGGAATCTGTGTCAAAACTTTGTTAGGAATTATGTGACACTTACTAGCTGGAAGTAAGGGAGTTGGGGCATGAAGGTATTTCTAGGCGTTGGACACATACCAAGTTTAGCTCAGTTCTGGGCATCTTTGAAATACCTATACAAACTTGTTCCTACATAGTAACTTGCAACTTTGAATGAGAATGTGCTTGCTTACAGCAACACGCTATGTTCTGAATGCCCGAATAGGGAATCTGTGTCAAAACTTTGTTAGGAATTATGTGATCCTTACTAGCTGGAAGTAAGGGAGATGGGGCATGAAGTTATTTCTAGGAGTTGGACACATACCAAGTTTAGCTCAGTTCTGGGCATCTTTGAAATACCTATACAAACTTGTTCCTACATAGTAACTTGCAACTTTGAATGAGACTGTGCTTGCTTACAGCAACGTGCTATATGTTCTGAATGCCCGAATTGGGAATCTGTGTCAAAACTTTGTTAGGAATTAAGTGATCCTCACTAGATGGAAGTAAGGGAGATGGGGCATGAAGTTATTTCTAGGAGTTGGAGACATATCAAGTTTAGCTCAGTTCTGGGCATCTTTGAAATACCTATACAAACTTGTTCCTACATCGTAACTTGCAACTTTGAATGAGAATGTGCTTGCTTACAGCAACGTGCTATATGTTCTGAATGCCCGAATTGGGAAACTGTGTCAAAACTTTGTTAGGAATTATGTGATCCTTACTACCTGGAAGTAAGGGAGTTGGGGCATGAAGTTATTTCTAGGAGTTGGACACATAACAAGTTTAGCTCAGTTCTGGGCATCTTTGAAATACCTATATAAACTTGATCCTACATAGTAACTTGCAACTTTGAATGAGAATGTGCTTGCTTGCAGAAACGTGCTATATGTTCTGAATTCACGAATTGGGACTCTGTGTCAAATCTTTGTTAGGAATTATGTGATCCTTACTAGCTGGAAGTAAGGGAGATGGGGCATGAAGTTATTTCTAGGAGTTGGAGACATACCAAGTTTAGCAAAGTTCTGGGCATCTTTGAAATACCTATACAAACTTGTTCCTACATAGTAACTTGCAACTTTGAATGAGAATGTGCTTGCTTACAGCAACGCGCTATGTTCTGAATGCCCGAATAGGGAATCTGTGTCAAAACTTTGTTAGGAATTATGTGATCCTTACTAGCTGGAAGTAAGGGAGATGGGACATGAAGTTATTTCTAGGAGTTGGACACATACCAAGTTTAGCTCAGTTCTGGGCATCTTTGAAATACCTATGCAAACTTGTTCCTACATAGTAACTTGCAACTTTGAATGAGAATGTGCTTGCTTACAGCAACGTGCTATATGTTCTGAATGCCCGAATTGGGAATCTGTGTCAAAACTTTGTTATGAATTATGTGATCCTTACTAGATGGAAGTAAGGGAGATGGGGCATGAAGTTATTTCTAGGAGTTGGAGACCTATCAAGTTTAGCTCAGTTCTGGGAATCTTTGAAATACCTATACAAACTTGTTCCTACATAGTAACTTGCAACTTTGAATGAGAATGTGCTTGCTTACAGCAACGTGCTATATGTTCTGAATGCCCGAATTGGGAATCTGTGTCAAAACTTTGTTAGGAATTATGTGATCCTTAACCTGGAAGTAAGGGCGTTGGGGCATGAAGTTATTTCTAGGAGTTGGACACATAACAAGTTTAGCTCAGTTCTGGGCATCTTTGAAATACCTATACAAACTTCTTCCTACATAGTAACTTGCAACTTTGAATGAGAATGTGCTTGCTTACAGCAACGTGCGATATGTTCTGAATGCCCGAATAGGGAATCTGTGTCAAAACTTTGTTAGGAATTATGTGATCCTTACTAGCTGGAAGTAAGGGAGTTGGGGCATGAAGGTATTTCTAGGAGTTGGACACATACCAAGTTTAGCACAGTTCTGGGCATCTTTGAAATACCTATACAAACTTGTTCCTACATAGTAACTTGCAACTTTGAATGAGAATGTGCTTGCTTACAGCAACGTGCTATGTGTTCTGAATGCCCGAATTGGGAATCTGTGTCAAAACTTTGTTAGGAATTATGTGATCCTTACTAGCTGGAAGTAAGGGAGTTGGGGCATGAAGTTATTTCTAGGAGTTGGACACATACCAAGTTTAGCTCAGTTCTGGGCATCTTTGAAATACCTATACAAACTTGTTCCTACATAGTAACTTGCAACTTTGAAAGAGAATGTGCTTGCTTACAGCAACGTGCTATATGTTCTGAATGCCCGAATTGGGAATCTGTGTCAAAACTTTGTTAGGAATTATGTGATCCTTACTAGCTGGAAGTAAGGGAGTTGGGGCATGAAGTTATTTCTAGGAGTTCAACACATGCCAAGTTTAGCTCAGTTCTGGGCATCTTTGAAATACCTATACAAACTTGTTCCTACATAGTAACTTTCAACTTTGAATGAGAATGTGCTTGCTTACAGCAACGTGCTATATGTTCTGAATGCCCGAATTGGGAATCTGTGTCAAAACTTTGTTAGGAATTATGTGATCCTTACTAGCTGGAAGTAAGGGAGATGGGGCATGAAGTTATTTCTAGGAGTTGGAGACATATCAAGTTTAGCTCAGTTCTGGGCATCTTTGAAATACCTATACAAACTTGTTCCTACATAGTAACTTGCATCTTTGAATGAGAATGTGCTTGCTTGCAGCAACGTGCTATATGTTCTGAATGCCCGATTTGGGAATCTGTGTCAAATCTTTGTTAGGAATTATGTGATCCTTACTAGATGGAAATAAGGGAGATGGAGAATGAAGTTATTTCTAGGAGTTGGAGACATACAACGTTTAGCTCAGTTCTGGGCATCTTGGAAATACCTATACAAACTTGTTCCTACATAGTATCTTGCGACTTTGAATGAGAATGTGCTTGCTTACAGCAACGTGCTATATGTTCTGAATGCCCGAATAGGGAATCTGTGTCAAAACTTTGTTAAGAATTATGTGATCCTTAATAGCTGGAAGTAAGGGAGTTGGGGCATGAAGGTATTTCTAGGAGTTGGACACATACCAAGTTTAGCTCAGTTCTGGGCATCTTTGAAATACCTATACAAACTTGTTCCTACATAGTAATTTGTAACTTTGAATGAGAATGTGCTTGCTTACAGCAACGTGCTATATGTTCTGAATGCCCGAATTGGGAATCTGTGTCAAAACTTTGTTAGGAATTATGTGATCCTTACTAGCTGGAAGTAAGGGAGATGGGGCATGAAGTTATTTCTAGAAGTTGGACAAATACCAAGTTTACCTCAGTTCTGGGCATCCCTGAAATACCTATACAAACTTGTTCCTACATAGTAACTTGCAACTTTGAATGAAAATGTGCTTGCTTACAGCAACGTGCTATATGTTCTGAATGCCCGAATTGGGAATCTGTGTCAAAACTTTGTTAGGAATTATGTGATCCTTACTAGCTGGAAGTAAGTGAGTTGGGGCATGAAGTTATTTCTAGGAGTTCAACACATGCCATGTTTAGCTCAGTTCTGGGCATCTTTGAAATACCTATACAAACTTGTTCCTACATAGTAACTTGCAACTTTGAATGAGAATGTGCTTGCTTACAGTAACGTGCTATATGTTCTGAATGCCCGAATTGGGAATCTTTGTCAAAACTTTGTTAGGAATTATGTGCTCCTTACTAGCTGGAAGTAAGGGCCATGGGGCATGAAGTTATTTCTAGGAGTTGGAGACATACCAAGTTTAGCTCAGTTCTGGGCATCTTTGAAATACCTATACAAACTTGTTCCTACATAGTAACTTGCAACTTTGAATGAGAATGTGCTTGCTTAGAGCAACGTGCTACATGTTCTGAATGCCCGAATTGGGAATCTGTGTCAAAACTATGTTAGGAATTATGTGATCCTTACTAGCTGGAAGTAAGGGAGATGGGGCATGAAGTTATTTCTAGGAGTTGGACACATACCAAGTTTAGCTCAGTTCTGGGCATCTTTGAAATAGCTATACAAACTTGTTCCTACATAGTAACTTCCAACTTTGAATAAGAATGTGCTTGCTTACAGCAACGTGCTCTATGTGCTGAATGCCCGAATTGGGAATCTGTGTCAAAACTTTGTTAGGAATTATGTGATCCTTACTAGATGGAAGTAAGGGAGATGGGGCATGAAGTTGTTTTTAGGAGTTGGAGACATGTCAAGTTTAGCTCAGTTCTGGGCATCTTTGATATACCTATACAAACTTGTTCCTACATAGTAACTTGCATCTTTGAATTAGAATGTGCTTGCTTACAGCAACGTGCTATATGTTCTGAATGCCCGAATTGGGAATCTGTGTCAAAACTTTGTTAGGAAGTATATGATCCTTGCTAGCTGGAAGTAAGGGAGATGGGGCAAGAAGTTATTTCTAGAGGTTGGACACATACAACGTTTAGCTCAGTTCTGGGCATCTTTGAAATACCTATACAAACTTGTTCCTACATAGTAACTTGCAACATTGAATGAGAATGTGCTTGCTTACAGCAACGAGCTATATGTTCTGAATGCCCGAATTGGGAATCTGTGTCAAAACTTTGTTATGAATTATGTGATCCTTACTAGATGGAAGTAAGGGAGATGGGGCATGAAGTTATTTCTAGGAGTTGGAGACATATCAAGTTTAGCTCAGTTCTGGGCATCTTTGAAATACCTATACAAACTCGTTCCTACATAGTAACTTGCAACTTTGAATGAGAATGTGCTTGCTTACAGCAACGTGCTATATGTTCTGAATGCCCGAATTGGGTATCTGTGTCAAAACTTTGTTAGGAATTATGTGATCCTTACTACCTGGAAGTAAGGAAGTTGGGGCATGAAGTTATTTCTAGGAGTTGGACACATAACAAGTTTAGCTCAGTTCTGGGCATCTTTGAAATACCTATACAAACTTGTTCCTACATAGTAACTTGCAACTTTGAATGAGAATGTGCTTGCTTGCAGAAACGTGCTATATGTTCTGAATGCCCGAATTGGGACTCTGTGTCAAATCTTTGTTATTAATTATGTGATCCTTACTAGCTGGAAGTAAGGGAGATGGGGCATGAAGTTATTTCTAGGAGTTGGAGACATACCAAGTTTAGCAAAGTTCTGGGCATCTTTGAAATACCTATAGAAACTTGTTCCTACATAGTAACTTGCAACTTTGAATGAGAATGTGCTTGCTTACAGCAACGTGCGATATGTTCTGAATGCCCGAATAGGGAATCTGTGTCAAAACTTTGTCAGGAATTATGTGATCCTTACTAGCTGGAAGTAAGGGAGTTGGGGCATGAAGGTATTTCTAGGAGTTGGACACATACCAAGTTTAGCACAGTTCTGGGCATCTTTGAAATACCTATACAAACTTGTTCCTACATAGTAACTTGCAACTTTGAATGAGAATGTGCTTGCTTACAGCAACGTGCTATGTGTTCTGAATGCCCGAATTGGGAATCTGTGTCAAAACTTTGTTAGGAATTATGTGATCCTTACTAGCTGGAAGTAAGGGAGTTGGGGCATGAAGGTATTTCTAGGAGTTGGAGACATACCAAGTTTAGCTCAGTTCTGGGCATCTTTGAAATACCTATACAAACTTATTCCTACATAGTAACTTGCAACTTTGAAAGAGAATGTGCTTGCTTACAGCAACGTGCTATATGTTCTGAATGCCCGAATTGGGAGTCTGTGTCAAAACTTTGTTAGGAATTATGTGATCCTTACTAGCTGGAAGTAAGGAAGTTGGGGCATGAAGTTATTTCTAGGAGTTCAACACATACCAATTTTAGCTCAGTTCTGGGCATCTTTGAAATACCTATACAAACTTGTTCCTACATAGTAACTTGCAACTTTGAATGAGAATGTGCTTGCTTACAGCAACGTGCTATATGTTCTGAATGCCCGAATTGGGAATCTGTGTCAAAACTTTGTTAGGAATTATGTGATCCTTACTAGCTGGAAGTAAGGGAGATGGGGCATGAAGTAATTTCTAGGAGTTGGACACGTACCAAGTTTACCTCAGTTCTGGCCATCTTTTAAATACCTATACAATTGTTCCTACATAGTAACTTGCAACTTTGAATGAGAATGTGCTTGCTTACAGCAACGTGCTATATGTTCTGAATGCCCGAATTGGGAATCTGTGTCAAAACTTTTGTTAGTAATTATGTGATCCTTACTAGCTGGAAGTAAGGGAGATGGGGCATGAAGTTATTTCTAGAGGTTGGACACATACAACGTTTAGCTCAGTTCTGGGCATCTTTGAAATACCTATACAAACTTGTTCCTACATAGTAACTTGCAACTTTGAATGAGAATGTGCTTGCTTACAGCAACGTGCTATATGTTCTGAATGCCCGAATTGGGAATCTGTGTCAAAACTTTGTTAGGAATTAAGTGATCCTTACTAGATGGAAGTAAGGGAGATGCGGCATGAAGTTATTTCTAGGAGTTGGAGACATACAACGTTTAGCTCAGTTCTGGGCATCTTTGAAATACCTATACAAACTTGTTCCTACATAGTAACTTGCATCTTTGAATGAGAATGTGCTTGCTTACAGCAACGTGCTATATGTTCTGAATGCCCGAATTGGGAATCTGTGTCAAAACTTTGTTAGGAATTACGTGATCCTTACTAGCTGGAAGTAAGTGACTTGTGGCATGAAGGTATTTCTAGGAGTTGGACACATACCAAGTTTAGCACAGTTCTGGGCATCTTTGAAATACCTATACAAACTTGTTCCTACATAGTAACTTGCAACTTTGCATGAGAATGTGCTTGCTTACAGCAACGTGCTATATGTTCTGAATGCCCGAATTGGGAATCTGTGTCAAAACTTTGCTAGAAATTATGTGATCCTTACTAGCTGGAAGTAAGGGAGATGGGGCATGAAGTTATTTCTAGGAGTTGGAGACATACCAAGTTTAGCTCAGTTCTGGGCATCTTTGAAATACCTATACAAACTTGTTCCTACATAGTAACTTGCAACTTTGAATGAGAATGTGCTTGCTTACAGCAACATGCTCTATGTTCTGAATTCCCGAATTGGGAATCTGTGTCACAACTTTGTTAGGAATTATGTGATCCTGACTAGCTGGAAGTAAGGGAGATGGGGCATGAAGTTATTTCTAGGAGTTGGACACATACCAAGTTTAGCTCAGTTCTGGGCATCTTTGAAATACCTATACAAACTTGTTCCTACATAGTAACTTGCATCTTTGAATGAGAATGTGCTTGCTTACAGCAACGTGCTATATGTTCTGAATGACCGAATTGGGAATCTGTGTCAAAACTTTGTTAGGAATTATGTGATCCTTACTAGCTGGAAGTAAGGGAGATGGGGCATGAAGTTATTTCTAGGAGTTGGACACATACCAAGTTTAGCTCACTTCTGGGCATCTTTGAAATACCTATACAAACTTGTTCCTACATAGTAACTTGCAACTTTGAATGAGAATGTGCTTGCTTACAGCAACGTGCTATATGTTCTGAATGCCCAAATTGGGAGTCTGTGTCAAAACTTTGTTAGGAATTATGTGATCCTTACGAGCTGGAAGTAAGGGAGATGGGGCATGAAGTTATTTCTAGGAGTTGGACACATACCAAGTTTAGCTCAGTTCTGGGCATCTTTGAAATACCTATACAAACTTGTTCCTACATAGTAACTTGCAACTTTGAATGAGAATGTGCTTGCTTACAGCAACGTGCTATATGTTCTGAATGCCCGAATTGGGAATCTGTGTCAAAACTTTGTTAGGAATTATGTGATCCTTACTAGATGGAAGTAAGGGAGATGGGGCATGAAGTTATTTCTAGGAGTTGGACACATACCAAGTTTAGCTCAGTTCTCGGCATCTTTGAAATACCTATACAAACTTGTTCCTACATAGTAACTTGCAACTTTGAATGAGAATGTGCTTGCTTAGAGCAACGTGCTATATGTTGTGAATGCCAGAATTGGGAATCTGTGTCAAAATTTGTTAGGAATTAAGTGATCCTTACAAGCTGGAAGTAAGGGAGTTGGGGCATGAAGGTATTTCTAGGAGTTGGACACATACCAAGTTTAGCACATTTCTGGGCATCTTTGAAATACCTATACACACTTGTTCCTACATAGTAACTAGCAACTTTGAATGAGAATGTGCTTGCTTACAGCAACGTGCTATATGTTCTGAATGCCCGAATTGGGAATCTGTGTCAAAACTTTGTTAGGAATTATGTGATCCTTACTAGCTGGAAGTAGGGGGGTGGGGCATGAAGTTATTTCTAGGAGTTGGACACATACCAAGTTTAGCTCAGTTCTGGGCATCTTTGATATACCTATACAAACTTGTTCCTACATAGTAACTTGCAACTATGAATGAGAATGTGCTTGCTTACAGCAACGTGCTATATGTTGTGAATGCCCGAATTGGGAATCTGTGTCAAAACTTTGTTAGGAATTATGTGATCCTTACTAGATGCAAGTAAGGGAGATGGGGCATGAAGTTATTTCTAGGAGTTGGAGACATACCAAGTTTAGCTCAGTTCTGGGTATCTTTGAAATACCTATACAAACTTGTTCCTACATAGTAACTTGCAACTTTGAATGAGAATGTGCTTGCTTGCAGCAACGTGCTATATGTTCTGAATGCCCGAATTGGGAATCTGTGTCAAAACTTTGTTAGGAATTATGTGATCCTTACTAGCTGGAAGTAAGGGAGATGGGGCATGAAGTTATTTCTAGGAGTTGGAGACATACCAAGTTTACCTCAGTTCTGGGCATCTTTGAAATACCTATACAAACTTGTTCCTACATAGTAACTTGCAACTTTGAATGAGAATGTGCTTGCTTAGAGCAACGTGCTATATGTTCTGAATGCACGAATTGGGAATCTGTGTCAAAATTTGTTAGGAATTATGTGATCCTTACTAGCTGGAAGTAAGGGAGTTGGGGCATGAAGGTAATTCTAGGAGTTAGACACATACCAAGTTTGCACAGTTCTGGGCATCTTTGAAATACCTATACAAACTTGTTCCTACATAGTAACTTGCAACTTTGAATGAGAATGTGCTTGCTTACAGCAACGTGCTATATGTTCTGAATGCCCGAATTTGGAATCTGTGTCAACACTTGGTTAGGAATTATGTGATCCTTACTACCTGGAAGTTAGTGAGTTGGGGCATGAAGTTATTTCTAGGAGTTGGACACATATCAAGTTTAGCTCAGTTCTGGGCATCTTTGAAATACCTATACAAACTTGTTCCTACATAGTAACTTGCAACTTGGAAAGAGAATGTGCTTACTTACAGCAACGTGCTATATGTTCTGAATGCCCGAATTGGGAATCTGTGTCTAAACTTTGTTAGGAATTATGTGATCCTTACTAGATGGAAGTAAGGGAGATGGGGCATGAAGTTATTTCTAGAGGTTGGACGCATACAACGTTTAGCTCAGTTCTGGGCATCTTTGAAATACCTATACAAACTTGTTCCTACATAGTAACTTGCAACTTTGAATGAGAATGTGCTTGCTTACAGCAACGTGCTATATGTTCTGAATGCCCGAATTGGGAATCTGTGTCAAAACTTTGTTAGGAATTATGTGATCCTTACTAGCTGGAAGTAAGGGAGATGGGGCATGAAGATATTTCTAGGAGTTGGAGACATATCAAGTTTAGCTCAGTTCTGGGCATCTTTGAAATACCTATACAAACTTGTTCCTACATAGTAACTTGCATCTTTGAATGAGAATGTGCTTGCTTACAGCAACGTGCTACATGTTCTGAATGCCCGAATTGGGAATCTGTGTCAAAACTTTGTTAAGAATTATGTGATCCTTACTACATGGAAGTAAGGGAGATGGGGAATGAAGTTATTTCTAGGAGTTGGAGACATACAACGTTTAGCTCAGTTCTGGGCATCTTTGAAATACCTATACAAACTTGTTCCTACATAATAACTTGCAACTTTGAATGAGAATGTGCTTGCTTACAGCAACGTGCTATATGTTCTGAATGCCCGAATTGGGAATCTGTGTCAAAACTTTGTTAGGAATTATGTGATCCTTACTAGATGGAAGTAAGGGAGATGGGGAATGAAGTTATTTCTAGGAGTTGGAGACATACAACGTTTAGCTCAGTTCTGGGCATCATTGAAATACCTATAAAACTTGTTCCTACATAGTAACTTGCAACTTTGAATGAGAATGTGCTTGCTTACAGCAACGTGCTATATGTTCTGAATGCCCGAATAGGGAATGTGTGTCAAAACTTTGCTGAGAATTATGTGATCCTTACTAGCTGGAAGTAAGGGAGTTGGGGCATGAAGGTATTTCTAGGAATTGGACACATACCAAGTTTAGCACAGTTCTGGGCATCTTTGAAATACCTATACAAACTTGTTCCTACATAGTAACTTGCAACTTTGAATGAGAATGTGCTTGCTTACAGCAACGTGCTATATGTTCTGAATGCACGAATTGGGAATCTGTGTCAAAATTTGTTAGGAATTATGTGATCCTTACTAGCTGGAAGTAAGGGAGATGGGGCATGAAATTATTTCTAGGAGTTGGACACATACCAAGTTTAGCTCAGTTCTGGGCATCTTTGAAATACCTATACAAACTTGTTCCTACATAGTAACTTGCAACTTTGAATGAGAATGTGCTTGCTTACAGCAACGTGCTATATGTTCTGAATGCCCGAATTGGGAATCTGTGTCAAAACTTTGTTAGAAATTATGTGATCCTTACTAGCTGGAAGAAAGGGAGATGGGGCATGAAGATATTTCTAGGAGTTGGAGACATACCAAGTTTAGCTCAGTTCTGGTCATCTTCGAAATACCTATACCAACTTGTTCCTACATAGTAACTTGCAACTTTGAATGAAAAGGTGCTTGCTTACAGCAACGTGCTATATGTTCTGAATGCCCGAATTGGGAATCTCTGTCAAAACATTGTTAGGAATTATGTGATCCTTACTAGCTGGAAGTAAGGGAGTTGGGGCATGAAGGTATTTCTAGGAGTTAGAGACATACCAAGTTTAGCTCAGTTCTGGGCATCTTTGAAAGTCCTATACAAACTTGTTCCTACATAGTAACTTGCAACTTTGAATGAGAATGTGCTTGTTTACAGCAACGTGCTATATGTTCTGAATGCCCGAATTGGGAATCTCTGTCAAAACTTTGTTAGGAATTATGTGATCCTTACTAGCTGGAAGTAAGGGAGATGGGGCATGAAGTTATTTCTAGGAGTTGGAGACATATCAAGTTTAGCTCAGTTCTGGGCATCTTTGAAATACCTATACAAACTTGTTCCTACATAGTAACTTGCATCTTTGAATGAGAATGTGCTTGCTTACAGCAAGGTGCTATATGTTCTGAATGCCCGATTTGGGAATCTGTGTCAAATCTTTGTTAGGAATTATGTGATCCTTACGAGATGGAAATAAGGGAGATGGGGAATGAAGTTATTTTTAGAAGTTGGAGACATACAACCTTTAGCTCAGTTCTGGGCATCTTTGAAATACCCATACAAACTTGTTCCTACATAGTAACTTGCAACTTTGAATGAGAATGTGCTTGCTTACAGCAACGTGCTATATGTTCTGAATGCCCGAATAGGGAATCTGTGTCAAAACGTAGTTAGGAATTATGTGATCCTTAATAGCTGGAAGTAAGGGAGTTGGGGCATGAAGGTATTTCTAAGAGTTGGACACATACCATGTTTAGCTCAGTTCTGGGCATCTTTGAAATACCTATACAAACTTTTTCCTACATAGTAACTTGCAACTTTGAATGAGAATGTGCTTGCTTACAGCAACGTGCTATATGTTCTGAATGCCCGAATTGGGAATCTGTGTCAAAACTTTGTTAGGAATTATGTGATCCTTACTAGCTGGAAGTAAGGGAGATGGGGCATGAAATTATTTCTAGGAGTTGGACACATACCAAGTTTAGCTCAGTTCTGGGCATCTTTGAAATACCTATACAAACTTGTTCCTACATAGTAACTTGCAACTTTGAATGAGAATGTGCTTGCTTACAGCAACGTGCTATATGTTCTGAATGCCCGAATTGGGAATCTGTGTCAAAACTTTGTTAGGAATTATGTGATCCTTACTAGCTGGCAGTAAGGGAGATGGGGCGTGAAGTTATTTCTAGGAGTTGGAGACATACCAAGTTTAGCTCAGTTCTGAGCATCTTTGAAATACCTATACAAACTTGTTCCTACATAGTAACTTGCAACTTTGAATGAGAATGTGCTTGCTTACAGCAACGTGCTATATGTTCTGAATGCCCGAATTGAGAATCTTTGACAAAACTTTGTTAGGAATTATGTGATCCTTACTAGCTGGAAGTAAGTGAGATGGGGCATGAATTTATTTCTAGGAGTTGGAGACATACCAATTTTATCTCAGTTCTGGGCATCTTTGAAATACCTATACAAACTTGTGCCTACATATTAACTTGCAACTTTGAATGAGAATGTGCTTGCTTGCAGCAACGTGCTATATGATCTGAATGCCCGAATTGGGAATCTGTGTCAAATCTTTGTTAGGAATTATGTGATACTTACTAGCTGGAAGTAAGGGAGACGGAGCATGAAGTTATTTCTAGGAGTTGGACACATACAAAGTTTAGCTCAGTTGTGGGCATCTTTGAAATACCTATACAAACTTGTACCTACATAGTAACTTGCAACTTTGAATGAGAATGTGCTTGCTTACAGCAACGTGCTATATGTTCTGAATGCCCGAATTGGGAATCTGTGTCAAAACTTTGTTAGGAATTATGTGATCCTAACTAGCTGGAAGTATGGGAGATGGGGCATGAAGTTATTTCTAGGAGTTGGACACATACCAAGTTTAGCTCAGTTCTGGGCATCTTTGAAATACCTATACAAACTTGTTCCTACATAGTAACTTGCAACTATGAATGAGAATGTGCTTGCTTAGAGCAACGTGCTATATGTTCTGAATGCCCGAATTGGGAATCTGTGTCAAAACTTTGTTAGGAATTATGTGATCCTTACTAGCTGGAAGTAAGGGAGATGGGGCATGATGTTATTTCTAAGAGTTGGAGATATATCAAGTTTAGCTCAGTTCTGGGCATCTTTGAAATACCTATACAAACTTGTTCCTACATAGTAACTTGCATCTTTGAATGAGAATGTGCTTGCTTACAGCAACGTGCTATATGTTCTGAATGCCCGAATTGGGAATCTGTGTCAAAACTTTGTTAGGAATTATGTGATCCTTACTAGCTGGAAGTAAGGGAGTTGGGGCATGAAGTTATTTCTAGGAGTTGGACACATACCAAATTTAGCTCAGTTCTGGGCATCTTTGAAATACCTATACAAACTTGTTCCTACATAGTAACTTGCAACTTTGAATGAGAATGTGCTTGCTTACAGCAACGTGCTATATGTTCTGAATGCCCGAATTGGGAATCTGTGTCAAAACTTTGTTAGGAATTATGTGATCCTTACTAGCTGGAAGTAAGGGAGTTGGGGCATGAAGTTATTTCTAGGAGTTGGAGACATACCAATTTTAGCTCAGTTCTGGGCATCTTTGAAATACCTATACAAACTTGTTCCTACATAGTAACTTGCAACTTTGAATGAGAATGTGCTTGCTTACAGCAACGTGCTATATGTTCTGAATGCCCGAATAGGGAATCTGTGTCAAAACTTTGTTAGGAATTTTGTGATCCTTACTAGCTGGTAGTAAGGGAGTTGGGGCATGAAGGTATTTCTAGGAGTTGGACACATACCAAGTTTAGCTCAGTTCTGGGCATCTTTGAAATACCTATACAAACTTGTTCCTACATAGTAACTTGCAACTTTGAATGAGAATGTGCTTGCTTAGAGCAACGTGCTATATGTTCTGAATGCCCGAATTGGGAATCTGTGTCAAAACTTTGTTAGGAATTATGTGATCCTTACTAGCTGGAAGTAAGGGAGATGGGGCATGAAGATATTTCTAGGAGTTGGACACATACCAAGTTTAGCTCAGTTCTGGGCATCTTTGAAATACCTATACAAACTTGTTCCTACATAGTAACTTGCAACTTTGAATGAGAATGTGCTTGCTTACAGCAACGTGCTATATGTTCTGAATGCCCGAATTGGGAATCTGTGTCAAAACTTTGTTAGAAATTATGTGATCCTTACTAGCTGGAAGTAAGGGAGATGGGGCATGAGGCTATTTCTAGGAGTTGGAGACATACCAAGTTTAGCTCAGTTCTGGGCATCTTTGAAATACCTATACAAACTTGTTCCTACATAGTAACTTGCAACTTTGAATGAGAATGTGCTTGCTTACAGCAACGTGCTATATGATCTGAATGCCCGAATTGGGAATCTGTGTCAAAACTTTGTTAGGAATTATGTAATCCTTACTAGCTGGAAGTAAGGGAGATGGGGAATGAAATTATTTCTAGGAGTTGGAGACATACCAAGTTTAGCTCAGTTCTGGGCATCTTTGAAATACCTATACAAACTTGTTCCTACATAGTAACTTGCATCTTTGAATGAGAATGTGCTTGCTTACAGCAACGTGCTATATGTTCTGAATGCCCGAATTGGGAATCTGTGTCAAAACTTTGTTAGGAATTATGTGATCCTTACTAGCTGGAACTAAGGGAGTGGGGCATGAAGTTATTTCTAGGAGTTGGACACATACCAAGTTTAGCTCAGTTCTGGGCATCTTTGAAATACCTATACAAACTTGTTCCTACATAGTAACTTGCAACTTTGAATGAGAATGTGCTTGCTTACAGCAACGTGCTATATGTTCTGAATGCCCGAATTGGGAATCTGTGTCAAAACTTTGTTAGGAATTATGTGATCCTTACTAGCTGGAAGTAAGGGAGATGGGGCATGAAGTTATTTCTAGGAGTTGGACACATACCAAGTTTACCTCAGTTCTGGGCATCTTTGAAAGACCTATACAAACTTCTTCCTACATAGTAACTTGCAACTTTGAATGAGAATGTGCTTGCTTACAGCAACGTGCTATATGTTGTGAATGCCCGAATTGGGAATCTGTGTCAAAACTTTGTTAGGAATTATGTGATCCTTACTAGATGGAAGTAAGGGAGATGGGGCATGAAGTTATTTCTAGGAGTTGGAGACATACCAAGTTTATCTCAGTTCTGGGCATCTTTGAAATACCTATACAAACTTGTTCCTACATAGTAACTTGCAACTTTGAATGAGAATGTGCTTGCTTGCAACAACGTGCTATATGTTCTGAATGCCCGAATTGGGAATCTGTGTCAAAACTTTGTTAGGAATTATGTGATCCTTACTAGCTGGAAGTAAGGGAGATGGGGCATGAAGTTATTTCTAGGAGTTGGACACATACCAAGTTTAGCTCAGTTCTGGGCATCTTTTAAATACCTATACAAACTTGTTCCTACATAGTAACTTGCATCTTTGAATGAGAATGTGCTTGCTTACAGCAACGTGCTATATGTTCTGAATGCCCGAATTGGGAATCTGTGTCAAAACTTTGTTAGGAATTATGTGATCCTTACTAGCTGGAAGTAAGGGATTTGGGGCATGAAGTTATTTCTAGGAGTTGGACACATACCAAGTTTAGCTCAGTTCTGGGCATCTTTGAAATACCTATACAAACTTGTTCCTACATAGTAACTTGCAACTTTGAATGAGAATGTGCTTGCTTACAGCAACGTGCTATATGTTCTGAATGCCCGAATTGGGAATCTGTGTCAAAACTTGGTTAGGAATTATGTGATCCTTACTAGCTGGAAGTAAGGGAGTTGGGGCATGAAGTTATTTCTAGGAGTTGGACACATATCAAGTTTAGCTCAGTTCTGGGCATCTTTGAAATACCTATACAAACTTGTTCCTACATAGTAACTTGCAACTTGGAAAGAGAATGTGCTTGCTTACAGCAACGTGCTATATGTTCTGAATGCCCGAATTGGGAATCTGTGTCAAAACTTTGTTAGGAATTATGTGATCCTTACTAGATGGAAGTAAGGGAGATGGGGCATGAAGTTATTTCTAGAGGTTGGACACATACAACGTTTAGCTCAGTTCTGGGCATCTTTGAAATACCTATACAAACTTGTTCCTACATAGTAACTTGCAACTTTGAATGAGAATGTGCTTGCTTACAGCAACGTGCTATATGTTCTGAATGCCCGAATTGGGAATCTGTGTCAAAACTTTGTTAGGAATTATGTGATCCTTACTAGCTGGAAGTAAGGGAGATGGGGCATGAAGTTATTTCTAGGAGTTGGAGACATATCAAGTTTAGCTCAGTTCTGGGCATCTTTGAAATACCTATACAAACTTGTTCCTACATAGTAACTTGCAAATTGAATGAGAATGTGCTTGCTTACAGCAACGTGCTATATGTTCTGAATGCCCGAATTGGGAATCTGTGTCAAAATTTGTTAGGAATTATGTGATCCTTACGAGCTGGAAGTAGTGGAGATGGGGCATGAAGGTATTTCTAGGAGTTGGACACAAACCAAGTTTAGTACAGTTCTGGGCATCTTAGAAATACCTATACAAACTTGTTCCTACATAGTAACTTGCAACTTTGAATGAGAATGTGCTTGCTTACAGCAACGTGCTATATGCTCTGAATGCCCTAAAAGGGAATCTGTGTCAAAACTTTGTTAGGAATTATGTGATCCTTACTAGCTGGAAGTAAGTGAGATGGGGCATGAAGTTATTTCTAGGAGTTGGAGACATACAACGTTTAGCTCAGTTCTGGACATCTTTGAAATACCTATACAAACTTGTTCCTACATAGTAACTTGCAACTTTGAATGAGAATGTGCTTGCTTACAGCAACGTGCTATATGTTCTTAATGCCCGAATTGGGAATCTGTGTCAAAACATTGTTGGAAATTATGTGATCCTTACTAGCTGGAAATAAGGGAGATGGGGCATGAAGTTATTTCTAGGAGTTGGACACATACCAAGTTTAGCTCAGTTCTGGGCATCTTAGAAATACCTATACAAACTTGTTCCTACATAGTAACTTGCATCTTTGAATGAGAATGTGCTTGCTTACAGCAACGTGCTATATGTTCTGAATGCCCGAATTGGGAATCTGTGTCAAAATTTTTTAGGAATTATGTGATCCTTAATAGCTGGAAGTAAGGGAGTTGGGGCATAAAGGTATTTCTAGGAGTTGGACACAAACCAAGTTTAGCACAGTTCTGGGCATCTTAGAAATACCTATACAAACTTGTTCCTACATAATAACTTGCAACTTTGAATGAGAATGTGCTTGCTTACAGCAACGTGCTATATGTTCTGAATGCCCGAATTGGGAATCTGTGTCAAAACTTTGTTAGGAATTATGTGATCCTTACTAGCTGGAAGTAAGGGAGATGGGGCATGAAGATATTTCTAGGAGTTGGAGACATATCAAGCTTAACTCAGTTCTGGGAATCTTTGAAATACCTATACAAACTTGTTCCTACATAGTAACTTGCATCTTTGAATGAGAATGTGCTTGCTTACAGCAACGTGCTATATGTTCTGAATGCCCGAATTGGGAATCTGTGTCAAAACTTTGTTAGGAATTATGTGATCCTTACTAGCTGGAACTAAGGGAGTTGGGGCATGAAGTTATTTCTAGGAGTTGGACACATACCAAGTTTAGCTCAGTTCTGGGCATCTTTGAAATACCTATACAAACTTGTTCCTACATAGTAACTTGCAACTTTGAATGAGAATGTGCTTGCTTACAGCAATGTGCTATATGTTCTGAATGCCCGAATTGGGAATCTGTGTCAAAACTTTGTTAGGAATTATGTGATCCTTACTAGCTGGAAGTAAGGGAGATGGGGCATGATGTTATTTCTAGGAGTTGGACACATACCAAGTTTACCTCAGTTCTGGGCATCTTTGAAAGACCTATACAAACTTCTTCCTACATAGTAACTTACAACTTTGAATGAGAATGTGCTTGCTTACAGCAACGTGCTATATGTTGTGAATGCCCGAATTGGGAATCTGTGTCAAAACTTTGTTAGGAATTATGTGATCCTTACTAGATGGAAGTAAGGGAGATGGGGCATGAAGTTATTTCTAGGAGTTGGAGACATACCAAGTTTATCTCAGTTCTGGGCATCTTTGAAATACCTATACAAACTTGTTCCTACATAGTAACTTGCAACTTTGAATGAGAATATGCTTGCTTGCAACAACGTGCTATATGTTCTGAATGCCCGAATTGGGAATCTGTGTCAAAACTTTGTTAGGAATTATGTGATCCTTACTAGCTGGAAGTAAGGGAGATGGGGCATGAAGTTATTTCTAGGAGTTGGACACATACCAAGTTTAGCTCAGTTCTGGGCATCTTTTAAATACCTATACAAACTTGTTCCTACATAGTAACTTGCATCTTTGAATGAGAATGTGCTTGCTTACAGCAACGTGCTATATGTTCTGAATGCCCGAATTGGCAATCTGTGTCAAAACTTTGTTAGGAATTATGTGATCCTTACTAGCTGGAAGTAAGGGAGTTGGGGCATGAAGTTATTTCTAGGAGTTGGACACATACCAAGTTTAGCTCAGTTCTGGGCATCTTTGAAATACCTATACAAACTTGTTCCTACATAGTAACTTGCAACTTTGAATGAGAATGTGCTTGCTTACAGCAACGTGCTATATGTTCTGAATGCCCGAATTGGGAATCTGTGTCAAAACTTGGTAAGGAATTATGTGATCCTTACTAGCTGGAAGTAAGGGAGTTGGGGCATGAAGTTATTTCTAGGAGTTGGACACATATCAAGTTTAGCTCAGTTCTGGGCATCTTTGAAATACCTATACAAACTTGTTCCTACATAGTAACTTGCAACTTGGAAAGAGAATGTGCTTGCTTACAGCAACGTGCTATATGTTCTGAATGCCCGAATTGGGAATCTGTGTCAAAACTTTGTTCGGAATTATGTGATCCTTACTAGATGGAAGTAAGGGAGATGGGGAATGAAGTTATTTCTAGAGGTTGGACACATACAACGTTTAGCTCAGTTCTGGGCATCGTTGAAATACCTATACAAACTTGTTCCTACATAGTAACTTGCAACTTTGAATGAGAATGTGCTTGCTTACAGCAACGTGCTATATGTTCTGAATGCCCGAATTGGGAATCTGTGTCAAAACTTTGTTAGGAATTATGTGATCCTTACTAGCTGGAAGTAAGGGAGATGGGGCATGAAGTTATTTCTAGGAGTTGGAGACATACAACGTTTAGCTCAGTTCTGGGCATCTTTGAAATACCTATACAAACTTGTTCCTACATAGTAACTTGCAAATTGAATGAGAATGTGCTTGCTTACAGCAACGTGCTATATGTTCTGAATGCCCGAATTGGGAATCTGTGTCAAATCTTTGTTAGGAATTATGGGATCCTTACTAGATGGAAGTAAGTGAGATGTGGCATGAAGTTATTTCTAGGAGTTGGAGACATATCAAGTTTAGCTCAGTTCTGTGCATCTTTGAAATACCTATACAAACTTGTTCCTACATAGTAACTTGCATCTTTGAATGAGAATGTGCTTGCTTACAGCAACGTACTACATGTTCTGAATGCCCGAATTGGGAATCTGTGTCAAAACTTTGTTAGGAATTATGTGATCCTTACTAGGTTGAAGGAAGGGAGATGGGGAATGAAGTTATTTCTAGGAGTTGGAGACATACAACGTTTAGCTCAGTTCTGGGCATCTTTGAAATACCTATACAAACTTGTTCCTACATAGTAACTTGAATCTTTGAATGAGAATGCGCTTGCTTACAGCCACGTGCTATATGTTCTGAATGCCCGAATTGGGAATCTGTGTCAAAACTTTGTTAGGAATTATGTGATCCTTACTAGCTGGAAGTAAGGGAGTTGGGGCATGAAGTTATTTCTAGGAGTTGGACAAATACCATGTTTAGCTCAGTTCTGGGCATCTTTGAAATACCTATACAAACTTGTTCCTACATATTAACTTGCAACTTTTAATGAGAATGTGCTTGCTTACAGCAACGTGCTATATGTTCTGAATGCCCGAATTGGGAATCTGTGTCAAAACTTTGTTAGGAATTATGTGATCCTTACTAACCTGAAGTAAGGGAGATGGGGTATGAAGTTATTTCTAGGAGTTGGAGACATACGAAGTTTAGCTCAGTTCTGGGCATCTTTGAAATACCTATACAAAGTTGTTCCTACATAGTAACTTGCAACTTTGAATGAGAATGTGCTTGCTTACAGCAACGTGCTATATGTAATGAATGCCCGAATTGGGAATCTGTGTCAAAACTTTGTTAGGAATTATGTGATCCTTACTAGCTGGAAGTAAGGGAGATGGGGCATGAAGTTATTTCTAGGAGTTGGAGACATACCAAGTTTAGCTCAGTTCTGGGCATCTTTGAAATACCTATACAAACTTGTTCCTACATAGTAACTTGCATCTTTGAATGAGAATGTGCTTGCTTACAGCAACGTGCTATATGTTCTGAATGCCCGAATTGGGAATCTTTGTCAAAACTTTGTTAGGAATTATGTGATCCTTACTAGATGGAAGTAAGGGAGTTGGGGCATGAAGTTATTTCTAGGAGTTGGACACATACCAAGTTTAGCTCAGTTCTGGGCATATTTGAAATACCTATACAAACTTGTTCCTACATATCAACTTGCAACTTTGAATGAGAATGTGCTTGCTTACAGCAACGTGCTATATGTTCTGAATGCCCGAATTGGGAATCTGTGTCAACACTTTGTTAGGAATTATGTGATCCTTACTAGCTGGAAGTAAGGGAGATGGGGCATGAAGTTATTTCTAGAAGTTAGACACATACAAAGTTTAGATCAGTTCTGGGCATCTTTGAAATACCTATACAAACTTGTTCCTACATAGTAACTTGCAACTTTGAATGAGAATGTGCTTGCTTACAGCAACGTGCTATATGTTCTGAGTGCCCGAATTGGGAATCTGTGTCAAAACTTTGTTAGGAATTATGTGATCCTTACTAGCTGGAAGTAAGGGAGTTGGGGCATGAAGTTATTTCTGGGAGTTGGACACATACCAAGTTTAGCACAATTCTGGACATCTTTGAAAGTCCTATACAAACTTGTTCCTACATAGTAACTTGCAACTTTGAATGAGAATGTGCTTGTTTACAGCAACGTGCTATATGTTCTGAATGCCCGATTTGGGAATCTGTGTCAAATCTTTGTTAGGAATTATGTGATCCTTACGAGATGGAAATAAGGGAGATGGGGAATGAAGTTATTTTTAGAAGTTGGAGACATACAACCTTTAGCTCAGTTCTGGGCATCTTTGAAATACCCATACAAACTTGTTCCTACATAGTAACTTGCAACTTTGAATGAGAATGTGCTTGCTTACAGCAACGTGCTATATGTTCTGAATGCCCGAATAGGGAATCTGTGTCAAAACGTAGTTAGGAATTATGTGATCCTTAATAGCTGGAAGTAAGGGAGTTGGGGCATGAAGGTATTTCTAAGAGTTGGACACATACCATGTTTAGCTCAGTTCTGGGCATCTTTGAAATACCTATACAAACTTTTTCCTACATAGTAACTTGCAACTTTGAATGAGAATGTGCTTGCTTACAGCAACGTGCTATATGTTCTGAATGCCCGAATTGGGAATCTGTGTCAAAACTTTGTTAGGAATTATGTGATCCTTACTAGCTGGAAGTAAGGGAGATGGGGCATGAAATTATTTCTAGGAGTTGGACACATACCAAGTTTAGCTCAGTTCTGGGCATCTTTGAAATACCTATACAAACTTGTTCCTACATAGTAACTTGCAACTTTGAATGAGAATGTGCTTGCTTACAGCAACGTGCTATATGTTCTGAATGCCCGAATTGGGAATCTGTGTCAAAACTTTGTTAGGAATTATGTGATCCTTACTAGCTGGCAGTAAGGGAGATGGGGCGTGAAGTTATTTCTAGGAGTTGGAGACATACCAAGTTTAGCTCAGTTCTGAGCATCTTTGAAATACCTATACAAACTTGTTCCTACATAGTAACTTGCAACTTTGAATGAGAATGTGCTTGCTTACAGCAACGTGCTATATGTTCTGAATGCCCGAATTGAGAATCTTTGACAAAACTTTGTTAGGAATTATGTGATCCTTACTAGCTGGAAGTAAGGGAGATGGGGCATGAATTTATTTCTAGGAGTTGGAGACATACCAATTTTATCTCAGTTCTGGGCATCTTTGAAATACCTATACAAACTTGTGCCTACATATTAACTTGCAACTTTGAATGAGAATGTGCTTGCTTGCAGCAACGTGCTATATGATCTGAATGCCCGAATTGGGAATCTGTGTCAAATCTTTGTTAGGAATTATGTGATACTTACTAGCTGGAAGTAAGGGAGATGGAGCATGAAGTTATTTCTAGGAGTTGGACACATACAAAGTTTAGCTCAGTTCTGGGCATCTTTGAAATACCTATACAAACTTGTTCCTACATAGTAACTTGCAACTTTGAATGAGAATGTGCTTGCTTAGAGCAACGTGCTATATGTTCTGAATGCCCGAATTGGGAATCTGTGTCAAAACTTTGTTAGGAATTATGTGATCCTTACTAGCTGGAAGTAAGGGAGATGGGGCATGAAGATATTTCTAGGAGTTGGACACATACCAAGTTTAGCTCAGTTCTGGGCATCTTTGAAATACCTATACAAACTTGTTCCTACATAGTAACTTGCAACTTTGAATGAGAATGTGCTTGCTTACAGCAACGTGCTATATGTTCTGAATGCCCGAATTGGGAATCTGTGTCAAAACTTTGTTAGAAATTATGTGATCCTTACTAGCTGGAAGTAAGGGAGATGGGGCATGAGGCTATTTCTAGGAGTTGGAGACATACCAAGTTTAGCACAGTTCTGGGCATCTTTGAAATACCTATACAAACTTGTTCCTACATAGTAACTTGCAACTTTGAATGAGAATGTGCTTGCTTACAGCAACGTGCTATATGATCTGAATGCCCGAATTGGGAATCTGTGTCAAAACTTTGTTAGGAATTATGTAATCCTTACTAGCTGGAAGTAAGGGAGATGGGGAATGAAATTATTTCTAGGAGTTGGAGACATACCAAGCTTAGCTCAGTTCTGGGCATCTTTGAAATACCTATACAAACTTGTTCCTACATAGTAACTTGCAACTTTGAATGAGAATGTGCTTGCTTACAGCAACGTGCTATATGTTCTGAATGCCCGAATAGGGAATCTGTTTCAAAACTTTATTAGGAATTATGTGATCCTTACTAGCTGCAAGTAAGGGAGTTGGGGCATGAAGGTATTTCTAGGAGTTGGACACATACCAAGTTTAGCACAGTACTGGGCATCTTTGAAATACCTATACATACATGTTCCTACATAGTAACTTGCAACTTTGAATGAGAATGTGCTTGCTTACAGCAACGTGCTATATGTTCTGAATGCCCGAATTGGGAATCTGTGTCAAAACTTTGTTAGGAATTATGTGATCCTTACTAGCTGGAAGTAAGGGAGATGGGGCATGAAGATATTTCTAGGAGTTGGAGACATATCAAGCTTAACTCAGTTCTGGGCATCTTTGAAATACCTATACAAACTTGTTCCTACATAGTAACTTGCATCTTTGAATGAGAATGTGCTTGCTTACAGCAACGTGCTATATGTTCTGAATGCCCGAATTGGGAATCTGTGTCAAAACTTTGTTAGGAATTATGTGATCCTTACTAGCTGGAACTAAGGGAGTGGGGCATGAAGTTATTTCTAGGAGTTGGACACATACCAAGTTTAGCTCAGTTCTGGGCATCTTTGAAATACCTATACAAACTTGTTCCTACATAGTAACTTGCAACTTTGAATGAGAATGTGCTTGCTTACAGCAACGTGCTATATGTTCTGAATGCCCGAATTGGGAATCTGTGTCAAAACTTTGTTAGGAATTATGTGATCCTTACTAGCTGGAAGTAAGGGAGATGGGGCATGAAGTTATTTCTAGGAGTTGGACACATACCAAGTTTACCTCAGTTCTGGGCATCTTTGAAAGACCTATACAAACTTCTTCCTACATAGTAACTTGCAACTTTGAATGAGAATGTGCTTGCTTACAGCAACGTGCTATATGTTGTGAATGCCCGAATTGGGAATCTGTGTCAAAACTTTGTTAGGAATTATGTGATCCTTACTAGATGGAAGTAAGGGAGATGGGGCATGAAGTTATTTCTAGGAGTTGGAGACATACCAAGTTTATCTCAGTTCTGGGCATCTTTGAAATACCTATACAAACTTGTTCCTACATAGTAACTTGCAACTTTGAATGAGAATGTGCTTGCTTGCAACAACGTGCTATATGTTCTGAATGCCCGAATTGGGAATCTGTGTCAAAACTTTGTTAGGAATTATGTGATCCTTACTAGCTGGAAGTAAGGGAGATGGGGCATGAAGTTATTTCTAGGAGTTGGACACATACCAAGTTTAGCTCAGTTCTGGGCATCTTTTAAATACCTATACAAACTTGTTCCTACATAGTAACTTGCATCTTTGAATGAGAATGTGCTTGCTTACAGCAACGTGCTATATGTTCTGAATGCCTGAATTGGCAATCTGTGTCAAAACTTTGTTAGGAATTATGTGATCCTTACTAGCTGGAAGTAAGGGAGTTGGGGCATGAAGTTATTTCTAGGAGTTGGACACATACCAAGTTTAGCTCAGTTCTGGGCATCTTTGAAATACCTATACAAACTTGTTCCTACATAGTAACTTGCAACTTTGAATGAGAATGTGCTTGCTTACAGCAACGTGCTATATGTTCTGAATGCCCGAATTGGGAATCTGTGTCAAAACTTGGTTAGGAATTATGTGATCCTTACTAGCTGGAAGTAAGGGAGTTGGGGCATGAAGTTATTTCTAGGAGTTGGACACATATCAAGTTTAGCTCAGTTCTGGGCATCTTTGAAATACCTATACAAACTTGTTCCTACATAGTAACTTGCAACTTTGAATGAGAATGTGCTTGCTTACAGCAACGTGCTATATGTTCTGAATGCCCGAATTGGGAATCTGTGTCAAAACTTTGTTAGGAATTATGTGATCCTTACTAGCTGGAAGTAAGGGAGATGGGGCATGAAGTTATTTCTAGGAGTTGGAGACATATCAAGTTTAGCTCAGTTCTGGGCATCTTTGAAATACCTATACAAACTTGTTCCTACATAGTAACTTGCAAATTGAATGAGAATGTGCTTGCTTACAGCAACGTGCTATATGTTCTGAATGCCCGAATTGGGAATCTGTGTCAAATCTTTGTTAGGAATTATGGGATCCTTACTAGATGGAAGTAAGTGAGATGTGGCATGAAGTTATTTCTAGGAGTTGGAGACATATCAAGTTTAGCTCAGTTCTGTGCATCTTTGAAATACCTATACAAACTTGTTCCTACATAGTAACTTGCATCTTTGAATGAGAATGTGCTTGCTTACAGCAACGTACTACATGTTCTGAATGCCCGAATTGGGAATCTGTGTCAAAACTTTGTTAGGAATTATGTGATCCTTACTAGGTTGAAGTAAGGGAGATGGGGAATGAAGTTATTTCTAGGAGTTGGAGACATACAACGTTTAGCTCAGTTCTGGGCATCTTTGAAATACCTATACAAACTTGTTCCTACATAGTAACTTGAATCTTTGAATGAGAATGCGCTTGCTTACAGCCACGTGCTATATGTTCTAAATGCCCGAATTGGGAATCTGTGTCAAAACTTTGTTAGGAATTATGTGATCCTTACTAGCTGAAAGTAAGGGAGATGGGGCATGAAGTTATTTCTAGGAGTTGGACACATACCAAGTTTAGCTCAGTTCTGGGCATCTTTGAAATACCTATACAAACTTGTTCCTACATATTAACATGCAACTTTGAATGAGAATGTGCTTGCTTACAGCAACGTGCTATATGTTCTGAATGCCCGAATTGGGAATCTGTGTCAAAATTTGTTAGGAATTATGTGATCCTTACGAGCTGGAAGTAGTGGAGATGGGGCATGAAGGTATTTCTAGGAGTTGGACACAAACCAAGTTTAGTACAGTTCTGGGCATCTTAGAAATACCTATACAAACTTGTTCCTACATAGTAACTTGCAACTTTGAATGAGAATGTGCTTGCTTACAGCAACGTGCTATATGCTCTGAATGCCCTAAAAGGGAATCTGTGTCAAAACTTTGTTAGGAATTATGTGATCCTTACTAGCTGGAAGTAAGTGAGATGGGGCATGAAGCTATTTCTAGGAGTTGGAGACATACAACGTTTAGCTCAGTTCTGGACATCTTTGAAATACCTATACAAACTTGTTCCTACATAGTAACTTGCAACTTTGAATGAGAATGTGCTTGCTTACAGCAACGTGCTATATGTTCTTAATGCCCGAATTGGGAATCTGTGTCAAAACATTGTTGGAAATTATGTGATCCTTACTAGCTGGAAATAAGGGAGATGGGGCATGAAGTTATTTCTAGGAGTTGGACACATACCAAGTTTAGCTCAGTTCTGGGCATCTTAGAAATACCTATACAAACTTGTTCCTACATAGTAACTTGCATCTTTGAATGAGAATGTGCTTGCTTACAGCAACGTGCTATATGTTCTGAATGCCCGAATTGGGAATCTGTGTCAAAATTTTTTAGGAATTATGTGATCCTTAATAGCTGGAAGTAAGGGAGTTGGGGCATAAAGGTATTTCTAGGAGTTGGACACAAACCAAGTTTAGCACAGTTCTGGGCATCTTAGAAATACCTATACAAACTTGTTCCTACATAATAACTTGCAACTTTGAATGAGAATGTGCTTGCTTACAGCAACGTGCTATATGTTCTGAATGCCCGAATTGGGAATCTGTGTCAAAACTTTGTTAGGAATTATGTGATCCTTACTAGCTGGAAGTAAGGGAGATGGGGCATGAAGATATTTCTAGGAGTTGGAGACATATCAAGCTTAACTCAGTTCTGGGCATCTTTGAAATACCTATACAAACTTGTTCCTACATAGTAACTTGCATCTTTGAATGAGAATGTGCTTGCTTACAGCAACGTGCTATATGTTCTGAATGCCCGAATTGGGAATCTGTGTCAAAACTTTGTTAGGAATTATGTGATCCTTACTAGCTGGAACTAAGGGAGTTGGGGCATGAAGTTATTTCTAGGAGTTGGACACATACCAAGTTTAGCTCAGTTCTGGGCATCTTTGAAATACCTATACAAACTTGTTCCTACATAGTAACTTGGAACTTTGAATGAGAATGTGCTTGCTTACAGCAATGTGCTATATGTTCTGAATGCCCGAATTGGGAATCTGTGTCAAAACTTTGTTAGGAATTATGTGATCCTTACTAGCTGGAAGTAAGGGAGATGGGGCATGATGTTATTTCTAGGAGTTGGACACATACCAAGTTTACCTCAGTTCTGGGCATCTTTGAAAGACCTATACAAACTTCTTCCTACATAGTAACTTACAACTTTGAATGAGAATGTGCTTGCTTACAGCAACGTGCTATATGTTGTGAATGCCCGAATTGGGAATCTGTGTCAAAACTTTGTTAGGAATTATGTGATCCTTACTAGATGGAAGTAAGGGAGATGGGGCATGAAGTTATTTCTAGGAGTTGGAGACATACCAAGTTTATCTCAGTTCTGGGCATCTTTGAAATACCTATACAAACTTGTTCCTACATAGTAACTTGCAACTTTGAATGAGAATATGCTTGCTTGCAACAACGTGCTATATGTTCTGAATGCCCGAATTGGGAATCTGTGTCAAAACTTTGTTAGGAATTATGTGATCCTTACTAGCTGGAATTAAGGGAGATGGGGCATGAAGTTATTTCTAGGAGTTGGACACATACCAAGTTTAGCTCAGTTCTGGGCATCTTTTAAATACCTATACAAACTTGTTCCTACATAGTAACTTGCATCTTTGAATGAGAATGTGCTTGCTTACAGCAACGTGCTATATGTTCTGAATGCCCGAATTGGCAATCTGTGTCAAAACTTTGTTAGGAATTATGTGATCCTTACTAGCTTGAAGTAAGGGAGTTGGGGCATGAAGTTATTTCTAGGAGTTGGACACATACCAAGTTTAGCTCAGTTCTGGGCATCTTTGAAATACCTATACAAACTTGTTCCTACATAGTAACTTGCAACTTTGAATGAGAATGTGCTTGCTTACAGCAACGTGCTATATGTTCTGAATGCCCGAATTGGGAATCTTTGTCAAAACTTGGTAAGGAATTATGTGATCCTTACTAGCTGGAAGTAAGGGAGTTGGGGCATGAAGTTATTTCTAGGAGTTGGACACATATCAAGTTTAGCTCAGTTCTGGGCATCTTTGAAATACCTATACAAACTTGTTCCTACATAGTAACTTGCAACTTGGAAAGAGAATGTGCTTGCTTACAGCAACGTGCTATATGTTCTGAATGCCCGAATTGGGAATCTGTGTCAAAACTTTGTTCGGAATTATGTGATCCTTACTAGATGGAAGTAAGGGAGATGGGGCATGAAGTTATTTCTAGAGGTTGGACACATACAACGTTTAGCTCAGTTCTGGGCATCTTTGAAATACCTATACAAACTTGTTCCTACATAGTAACTTGCAACTTTGAATGAGAATGTGCTTGCTTACAGCAACGTGCTATATGTTCTGAATGCCCGAATTGGGAATCTGTGTCAAAACTTTGTTAGGAATTATGTGATCCTTACTAGCTGGAAGTAAGGGAGATGGGGCATGAAGTTATTTCTAGGAGTTGGAGACATATCAAGTTTAGCTCAGTTCTGGGCATCTTTGAAATACCTATACAAACTTGTTCCTACATAGTAACTTGCAAATTGAATGAGAATGTGCTTGCTTACAGCAACGTGCTATATGTTCTGAATGCCCGAATTGGGAATCTGTGTCAAATCTTTGTTAGGAATTATGGGATCCTTACTAGATGGAAGTAAGTGAGATGTGGCATGAAGTTATTTCTAGGAGTTGGAGACATATCAAGTTTAGCTCAGTTCTGTGCATCTTTGAAATACCTATACAAACTTGTTCCTACATAGTAACTTGCATCTTTGAATGAGAATGTGCTTGCTTACAGCAACGTACTACATGTTCTGAATGCCCGAATTGGGAATCTGTGTCAAAACTTTGTTAGGAATTATGTGATCCTTACTAGCTGGAAGTAAGGGAGATGGGGCAAGAAGTTATTTCTAGGAGTTGGAGACATACAACGTTTAGCTCAGCTCTGGGCATCTTTGAAATACCTATACAAACTTGTTCCTACATATTAACATGCAACTTTGAATGAGAATGTGCTTGCTTACAGCAACGTGCTATATGTTCTGAATGCCCGAATTGGGAATCTGTGTCAAAATTTGTTAGGAATTATGTGATCCTTACGAGCTGGAAGTAGTGGAGATGGGGCATGAAGGTATTTCTAGGAGTTGGACACAAACCAAGTTTAGTACAGTTCTGGGCATCTTAGAAATACCTATACAAACTTGTTCCTACATAGTAACTTGCAACTTTGAATGAGAATGTGCTTGCTTACAGCAACGTGCTATATGCTCTGAATGCCCTAAAAGGGAATCTGTGTCAAAACTTTGTTAGGAATTATGTGATCCTTACTAGCTGGAAGTAAGTGAGATGGGGCATGAAGTTATTTCTAGGAGTTGGAGACATACAACGTTTAGCTCAGTTCTGGACATCTTTGAAATACCTATACAAACTTGTTCCTACATAGTAACTTGCAACTTTGAATGAGAATGTGCTTGCTTACAGCAACGTGCTATATGTTCTTAATGCCCGAATTGGGAATCTGTGTCAAAACATTGTTGGAAATTATGTGATCCTTACTAGCTGGAAATAAGGGAGATGGGGCATGAAGTTATTTCTAGGAGTTGGACACATACCAAGTTTAGCTCAGTTCTGGGCATCTTAGAAATACCTATACAAACTTGTTCCTACATAGTAACTTGCATCTTTGAATGAGAATGTGCTTGCTTACAGCAACGTGCTATATGTTCTGAATGCCCGAATTGGGAATCTGTGTCAAAATTTTTTAGGAATTATGTGATCCTTAATAGCTGGAAGTAAGGGAGTTGGGGCATAAAGGTATTTCTAGGAGTTGGACACAAACCAAGTTTAGCACAGTTCTGGGCATCTTAGAAATACCTATACAAACTTGTTCCTACATAATAACTTGCAACTTTGAATGAGAATGTGCTTGCTTACAGCAACGTGCTATATGTTCTGAATGCCCGAATTGGGAATCTGTGTCAAAACTTTGTTAGGAATTATGTGATCCTTACTAGCTGGAAGTAAGGGAGATGGGGCATGAAGATATTTCTAGGAGTTGGAGACATATCAAGCTTAACTCAGTTCTGGGCATCTTTGAAATACCTATACAAACTTGTTCCTACATAGTAACTTGCATCTTTGAATGAGAATGTGCTTGCTTACAGCAACGTGCTATATGTTCTGAATGCCCGAATTGGGAATCTGTGTCAAAACTTTGTTAGGAATTATGTGATCCTTACTAGCTGGAACTAAGGGAGTTGGGGCATGAAGTTATTTCTAGGAGTTGGACACATACCAAGTTTAGCTCAGTTCTGGGCATCTTTGAAATACCTATACAAACTTGTTCCTACATAGTAACTTGCAACTTTGAATGAGAATGTGCTTGCTTACAGCAATGTGCTATATGTTCTGAATGCCCGAATTGGGAATCTGTGTCAAAACTTTGTTAGGAATTATGTGATCCTTACTAGCTGGAAGTAAGGGAGATGGGGCATGATGTTATTTCTAGGAGTTGGACACATACCAAGTTTACCTCAGTTCTGGGCATCTTTGAAAGACCTATACAAACTTCTTCCTACATAGTAACTTACAACTTTGAATGAGAATGTGCTTGCTTACAGCAACGTGCTATATGTTGTGAATGCCCGAATTGGGAATCTGTGTCAAAACTTTGTTAGGAATTATGTGATCCTTACTAGATGGAAGTAAGGGAGATGGGGCATGAAGTTATTTCTAGGAGTTGGAGACATACCAAGTTTATCTCAGTTCTGGGCATCTTTGAAATACCTATACAAACTTGTTCCTACATAGTAACTTGCAACTTTGAATGAGAATATGCTTGCTTGCAACAACGTGCTATATGTTCTGAATGCCCGAATTGGGAATCTGTGTCAAAACTTTGTTAGGAATTATGTGATCCTTACTAGCTGGAAGTAAGGGAGATGGGGCATGAAGTTATTTCTAGGAGTTGGACACATACCAAGTTTAGCTCAGTTCTGGGCATCTTTTAAATACCTATACAAACTTGTTCCTACATAGTAACTTGCATCTTTGAATGAGAATGTGCTTGCTTACAGCAACGTGCTATATGTTCTGAATGCCCGAATTGGCAATCTGTGTCAAAACTTTGTTAGGAATTATGTGATCCTTACTAGCTTGAAGTAAGGGAGTTGGGGCATGAAGTTATTTCTAGGAGTTGGACACATACCAAGTTTAGCTCAGTTCTGGGCATCTTTGAAATACCTATACAAACTTGTTCCTACATAGTAACTTGCAACTTTGAATGAGAATGTGCTTGCTTACAGCAACGTGCTATATGTTCTGAATGCCCGAATTGGGAATCTTTGTCAAAACTTGGTAAGGAATTATGTGATCCTTACTAGCTGGAAGTAAGGGAGTTGGGGCATGAAGTTATTTCTAGGAGTTGGACACATATCAAGTTTAGCTCAGTTCTGGGCATCTTTGAAATACCTATACAAACTTGTTCCTACATAGTAACTTGCAACTTGGAAAGAGAATGTGCTTGCTTACAGCAACGTGCTATATGTTCTGAATGCCCGAATTGGGAATCTGTGTCAAAACTTTGTTCGGAATTATGTGATCCTTACTAGATGGAAGTAAGGGAGATGGGGCATGAAGTTATTTCTAGAGGTTGGACACATACAACGTTTAGCTCAGTTCTGGGCATCTTTGAAATACCTATACAAACTTGTTCCTACATAGTAACTTGCAACTTTGAATGAGAATGTGCTTGCTTACAGCAACGTGCTATATGTTCTGAATGCCCGAATTGGGAATCTGTGTCAAAACTTTGTTAGGAATTATGTGATCCTTACTAGCTGGAAGTAAGGGAGATGGGGCATGAAGTTATTTCTAGGAGTTGGAGACATATCAAGTTTAGCTCAGTTCTGGGCATCTTTGAAATACCTATACAAACTTGTTCCTACATAGTAACTTGCAAATTGAATGAGAATGTGCTTGCTTACAGCAACGTGCTATATGTTCTGAATGCCCGAATTGGGAATCTGTGTCAAATCTTTGTTAGGAATTATGGGATCCTTACTAGATGGAAGTAAGTGAGATGTGGCATGAAGTTATTTCTAGGAGTTGGAGACATATCAAGTTTAGCTCAGTTCTGTGCATCTTTGAAATACCTATACAAACTTGTTCCTACATAGTAACTTGCATCTTTGAATGAGAATGTGCTTGCTTACAGCAACGTACTACATGTTCTGAATGCCCGAATTGGGAATCTGTGTCAAAACTTTGTTAGGAATTATGTGATCCTTACTAGGTTGAAGGAAGGGAGATGGGGAATGAAGTTATTTCTAGGAGTTGGAGACATACAACGTTTAGCTCAGTTCTGGGCATCTTTGAAATACCTATACAAACTTGTTCCTACATAGTAACTTGAATCTTTGAATGAGAATGCGCTTGCTTACAGCCACGTGCTATATGTTCTAAATGCCCGAATTGGGAATCTGTGTCAAAACTTTGTTAGGAATTATGTGATCCTTACTAGCTGAAAGTAAGGGAGATGGGGCATGAAGTTATTTCTAGGAGTTGGACACATACCAAGTTTAGCTCAGTTCTGGGCATCTTTGAAACACCTATACAAACTTGTTCCTACATATTAACATGCAACTTTGAATGAGAATGTGCTTGCTTACAGCAACGTGCTATATGTTCTGAATGCCCGAATTGGGAATCTGTGTCAAAATTTGTTAGGAATTATGTGATCCTTACGAGCTGGAAGTAGTGGAGATGGGGCATGAAGGTATTTCTAGGAGTTGGACACAAACCAAGTTTAGTACAGTTCTGGGCATCTTAGAAATACCTATACAAACTTGTTCCTACATAGTAACTTGCAACTTTGAATGAGAATGTGCTTGCTTACAGCAACGTGCTATATGCTCTGAATGCCCTAAAAGGGAATCTGTGTCAAAACTTTGTTAGGAATTATGTGATCCTTACTAGCTGGAAGTAAGTGAGATGGGGCATGAAGTTATTTCTAGGAGTTGGAGACATACAACGTTTAGCTCAGTTCTGGACATCTTTGAAATACCTATACAAACTTGTTCCTACATAGTAACTTGCAACTTTGAATGAGAATGTGCTTGCTTACAGCAACGTGCTATATGTTCTTAATGCCCGAATTGGGAATCTGTGTCAAAACATTGTTGGAAATTATGTGATCCTTACTAGCTGGAAATAAGGGAGATGGGGCATGAAGTTATTTCTAGGAGTTGGACACATACCAAGTTTAGCTCAGTTCTGGGCATCTTAGAAATACCTATACAAACTTGTTCCTACATAGTAACTTGCATCTTTGAATGAGAATGTGCTTGCTTACAGCAACGTGCTATATGTTCTGAATGCCCGAATTGGGAATCTGTGTCAAAATTTTTTAGGAATTATGTGATCCTTAATAGCTGGAAGTAAGGGAGTTGGGGCATAAAGGTATTTCTAGGAGTTGGACACAAACCAAGTTTAGCACAGTTCTGGGCATCTTAGAAATACCTATACAAACTTGTTCCTACATAATAACTTGCAACTTTGAATGAGAATGTGCTTGCTTACAGCAACGTGCTATATGTTCTGAATGCCCGAATTGGGAATCTGTGTCAAAACTTTGTTAGGAATTATGTGATCCTTACTAGATGGAAGTAAGGGAGATGTGGCATGAAGTTATTTCTAGGAGTTGGAGACATATCAAGTTTAGCTCAGTTCTGTGCATCTTTGAAATACCTATACAAACTTGTTCCTACATAGTAACTTGCATCTTTGAATGAGAATGTGCTTGCTTACAGCAACGTGCTACATGTTCTGAATGCCCGAATTGGGAATCTGTGTCAAAACTTTGTTAAGAATTATGTGATCCTTACTACATGGAAGTAAGGGAGATGGGGAATGAAGTTATTTCTAGGAGTTGGAGACATACAACGTTTAGCTCAGTTCTGGGCATCTTTGAAATACCTATACAAACTTGTTCCTACATAATAACTTGCAACTTTGAATGAGAATGTGCTTGCTTACAGCAACGTGCTATATGTTCTGAATGCCCGAATTGGGAATCTGTGTCAAAACTTTGTTAGGAATTATGTGATCCTTACTAGATGGAAGTAAGGGAGATGGGGAATGAAGTTATTTCTAGGAGTTGGAGACATACAACGTTTAGCTCAGTTCTGGGCATCATTGAAATACCTATAAAACTTGTTCCTACATAGTAACTTGCAACTTTGAATGAGAATGTGCTTGCTTACAGCAACGTGGTATATGTTCTGAATGCCCGAATAGGGAATGTGTGTCAAAACTTTGCTGAGAATTATGTGATCCTTACTAGCTGGAAGTAAGGGAGTTGGGGCATGAAGGTATTTCTAGGAATTGGACACATACCAAGTTTAGCACAGTTCTGGGCATCTTTGAAATACCTATACAAACTTGTTCCTACATAGTAACTTGCAACTTTGAATGAGAATGTGCTTGCTTACAGCAACGTGCTATATGTTCTGAATGCACGAATTGGGAATCTGTGTCAAAATTTGTTAGGAATTATGTGATCCTTACTAGCTGGAAGTAAGGGAGATGGGGCATGAAGTTATTTCTAGGAGTTGGACACATACCAAGTTTAGCTCAGTTCTGGGCATCTTTGAAATACCTATACAAACTTGTTCCTACATAGTAACTTGCAACTTTGAATGAGAATGTGCTTGCTTACAGCAACGTGCTATATGTTCTGAATGCCCGAATTGGGAATCTGTGTCAAAACTTTGTTAGAAATTATGTGATCCTTACTAGCTGGAAGAAAGGGAGATGGGGCATGAAGACATTTCTAGGAGTTGGAGACATACCAAGTTTAGCTCTGTTCTGGTCATCTTCGAAATACCTATACAAACTTGTTCCTACATAGTAACTTGCAACTTTGAATGAAAAGGTGCTTGCTTACAGCAACGTGCTATATGTTCTGAATGCCCGAATTGGGAATCTCTGTCAAAACTTTGTTAGGAATTATGTGATCCTTACTAGCTGGAAGTAAGGGAGTTGGGGCATGAAGGTATTTCTAGGAGTTGGAGACATACCAAGTTTAGCTCAGTTCTGGGCATCTTTGAAATACCTATACAAACTTGTTCCTACATAGTAACTTGCAACTTTGAATGAGAATGTGCTTGCTTACAGCAACGTGCTATATGTTCTGAATGCCCGAATTGAGAATCTTTGTCAAAACTTTGTTAGGAATTATGTGATCCTTACTAGCTGGAAGTAAGGGAGATGGGGCATGAAGTTATTTCCACGAGTTGGAGACATACCAAGTTTATCTCAGTTCTGGGCATCTTTGAAATACCTATACAATCTTGTTCCTACATAGTAACTTGTAACTTTGAATGAGAATGTGCTTGCTTGCAGCAACGTGCTATATGTTCTGAATGGCCGAATTGGGAATCTGTGTCAAAACTTTGTTAGGAATTATGTGATCCTTACTAGCTGGAAGTAAGGGAGATGAGGCATGAAGTTATTTCTAGGAGTTGGACACATACCAAGTTTAGCTCAGTTCTGGGCATCTTTGAAATACCTATAGAAACTTGTTCCTACATAGTAACTTGCAACTTTGAATGAGAATGTGCTTGCTTACAGCAACGTGCTATATGTTCTGAATTCCCGAATTGGGAATCTGTGTCAAATCTTTGTTAGGAATTATGTGATCCTTACTAGATGGAAGTAAGGGAGATGGGGCATGAAGTTATTTGTAGGAGTTGGAGAGATATCAAGTTTAGCTCAGTTCTGGGCATCTTTGAAATACCTATACAAACTTGTTCCTACATAGTATCTTGCAACTTTGAATGAGAATGTGCTTGCTTACAGCAACGTGCTATATGTTCTGAATGCACGAATTGGGAATCTGTGTCAAAACTTTGTTAGGAATTATGTGATCCTTACTAGCTGGATGTAAGGGAGTTGGGGCATGAAGGTATTTCTAGGAGTTGGACACATACCAAGTTTAGCACAGTTCTGGGCATCTTTGAAATACCTATACAAACTTGTTCCTACATAGTAACTTGCAACTTTGAATGAGAATGTGCTTGCTTGCAGCAACGTGCTATATGTTCTGAATGCCCGAATTGGGAATCTGTGTCAAATCTTTGTTAGGAATTATGTGATCCTTACTAGCTGGAAGTAAGGGAGATGGGGCATGAAGTTTTTTCTAGGAGTTGGAGACATACCAAGTTTAGCTCAGTTCTGGGCATCTTTGAAATACCTATAGAAACTTGTTCCTACATAGTAACTTGCAACTTTGAATGAGAATGTGCTTGCTTACAGCAACGTGCTATATGTTCTGAATTCCCGAATTGGGAATCTGTGTCAAAACTTTGTTAGGAATTATGTGATCCTTACTAGATGGAAGTAAGGGAGATGGGGCATGAAGTTATTTCTAGGAGTTGGAGAGATATCAAGTTTAGCTCAGTTCTGGGCATCTTTGAAATACCTATACAAACTTGTTCCTACATAGTATCTTGCAACTTTGAATGAGAATGTGCTTGCTTACAGCAACGTGCTATATGTTCTGAATGCACGAATTGGGAATCTTTGTCAAAATTTGTTAGGAATTATGTGATCCTTACTAGCTGGATGTAAGGGAGTTGGGGCATGAAGGTATTTCTAGGAGTTGGACACATACCAAGTTTAGCACAGTTCTGGGCATCTTTGAAATACCTATACAAACTTGTTCCTACATAGTAACTTGCAACTTTGAATGAGAATGTGCTTGCTTACAGCAACGTGCTATATGTTCTGAATGCCCGAATTGGGAATCTTTGTGAAAACTTTGTTAGGAATGATGTGATCCTTACTAGATGGAAGTAAGGGAGATGGAGCATGAAGTTATTTCTAGGAGTTGGAGACATACAACGTTTAGCTCAGTTCTGGGCATCTTTGAAATACCTATACAAACTTGTTCCTACATAGTAACTTGCAACTTTGAATGAGAATGTGCTTGCTTGCAGCAACGTGCTATATGTTCTGAATGCCCGAATTGGGAATCTGTGTCAAATCTTTGTTAGAAATTATGTGATCCTTACTAGCTGGAAGTAAGGGAGATGGGGCATGAAGTTATTTCTAGGAGTTGGAGACATATCAAGTTTAGCTCAGTTCTGGTCATCTTCGAAATACCTATACAAACTTGTTCCTACATAGTAACTTGCAACTTTGAATGAAAAGGTGCTTGCTTACAGCAACGTGCTATATGTTCTGAATGCCCGAATTGGGAATCTCTGTCAAAACTTTGTTAGGAATTATGTGATCCTTACTAGCTGGAAGTAAGGGAGTTGGGGCATGAAGGTATTTCTAGGAGTTGGAGACATACCAAGTTTAGCTCAGTTCTGGGCATCTTTGAAATACCTATACAAACTTGTTCCTACATAGTAACTTGCAACTTTGAATGAGAATGTGCTTGCTTACAGCAACGTGCTATATGTTCTGAATGCCCGAATTGAGAATCTTTGTCAAAACTTTGTTAGGAATTATGTGATCCTTACTAGCTGGAAGTAAGGGAGATGGGGCATGAAGTTATTTCCACGAGTTGGAGACATACCAAGTTTATCTCAGTTCTGGGCATCTTTGAAATACCTATACAATCTTGTTCCTACATAGTAACTTGTAACTTTGAATGAGAATGTGCTTGCTTGCAGCAACGTGCTGTATGTTCTGAATGGCCGAATTGGGAATCTGTGTCAAAACTTTGTTAGGAATTATGTGATCCTTACTAGCTGGAAGTAAGGGAGATGAGGCATGAAGTTATTTCTAGGAGTTGGACACATACCAAGTTTAGCTCAGTTCTGGGCATCTTTGAAATACCTATAGAAACTTGTTCCTACATAGTAACTTGCAACTTTGAATGAGAATGTGCTTGCTTACAGCAACGTGCTATATGTTCTGAATTCCCGAATTGGGAATCTGTGTCAAATCTTTGTTAGGAATTATGTGATCCTTACTAGATGGAAGTAAGGGAGATGGGGCATGAAGTTATTTGTAGGAGTTGGAGAGATATCAAGTTTAGCTCAGTTCTGGGCATCTTTGAAATACCTATACAAACTTGTTCCTACATAGTATCTTGCAACTTTGAATGAGAATGTGCTTGCTTACAGCAACGTGCTATATGTTCTGAATGCACGAATTGGGAATCATTGTCAAAATTTGTTAGGAATTATGTGATCCTTACTAGCTGGATGTAAGGGAGTTGGGGCATGAAGGTATTTCTAGGAGTTGGACACATACCAAGTTTAGCACAGTTCTGGGCATCTTTGAAATACCTATACAAACTTGTTCCTACATAGTAACTTGCAACTTTGAATGAGAATGTGCTTGCTTACAGCAACGTGCTATATGTTCTGAATGCCCGAATTGGGAATCTCTGTCAAAACTTTGTTAGGAATTATGTGATCCTTACTAGCTGGAAGTAAGGGAGTTGGGGCATGAAGGTATTTCTAGGAGTTGGAGACATACCAAGTTTAGCTCAGTTCTGGGCATCTTTGAAATACCTATACAAACTTGTTCCTACATAGTAACTTGCAACTTTGAATGAGAATGTGCTTGCTTACAGCAACGTGCTATATGTTCTGAATGCCCGAATTGAGAATCTTTGTCAAAACTTTGTTAGGAATTATGTGATCCTTACTAGCTGGAAGTAAGGGAGATGGGGCATGAAGTTATTTCTACGAGTTGGAGACATACCAAGTTTATCTCAGTTCTGGGCATCTTTGAAATACCTATACAAACTTGTTCCTACATAGTAACTTGTAACTTTGAATGAGAATGTGCTTGCTTGCAGCAACGTGCTATATGTTCTGAATGCCCGAATTGGGAATCTGTGTCAAATCTTTGTTAGGAATTATGTGATCCTTACTAGCTGGAAGTAAGGGAGATGGGGCATGAAGTTTTTTCTAGGAGTTGGAGACATACCAAGTTTAGCTCAGTTCTGGGCATCTTTGAAATACCTATAGAAACTTGTTCCTACATAGTAACTTGCAACTTTGAATGAGAATGTGCTTGCTTACAGCAACGTGCTATATGTTCTGAATTCCCGAATTGGGAATCTGTGTCAAAACTTTGTTAGGAATTATGTGATCCTTACTAGATGGAAGTAAGGGAGATGGGGCATGAAGTTATTTCTAGGAGTTGGAGAGATATCAAGTTTAGCTCAGTTCTGGGCATCTTTGAAATACCTATACAAACTTGTTCCTACATAGTATCTTGCAACTTTGAATGAGAATGTGCTTGCTTACAGCAACGTGCTATATGTTCTGAATGCACGAATTGGGAATCTTTGTCAAAATTTGTTAGGAATTATGTGATCCTTACTAGCTGGATGTAAGGGAGTTGGGGCATGAAGGTATTTCTAGGAGTTGGACACATACCAAGTTTAGCACAGTTCTGGGCATCTTTGAAATACCTATACAAACTTGTTCCTACATAGTAACTTGCAACTTTGAATGAGAATGTGCTTGCTTACAGCAACGTGCTATATGTTCTGAATGCCCGAATTGGGAATCTTTGTGAAAACTTTGTTAGGAATGATGTGATCCTTACTAGATGGAAGTAAGGGAGATGGAGCATGAAGTTATTTCTAGGAGTTGGAGACATACAACGTTTAGCTCAGTTCTGGGCATCTTTGAAATACCTATACAAACTTGTTCCTACATAGTAACTTGCAACTTTGAATGAGAATGTGCTTGCTTGCAGCAACGTGCTATATGTTCTGAATGCCCGAATTGGGAATCTGTGTCAAATCTTTGTTAGAAATTATGTGATCCTTACTAGCTGGAAGTAAGGGAGATGGGGCATGAAGTTATTTCTAGGAGTTGGAGACATATCAAGTTTAGCTCAGTTCTGGGCATCTTTGAAATACCTATACAAACTTGTTCCTACATAGTAACTTACATCTTTGAATGAGAATGTGCTTGCTTACAGCAACGTGCTATATGTTCTGAATGCCCGAATTGGGAATCTGTGTCAAAACTTTGTTAGGAATTATGTGATCCTTACTAGCTGGAAGTAAGGGAGATGGGGCATGAAGTTATTTCTAGGAGTTGGACACATATCAAGTTTAGCTCAGTTCTGGGCATCTTTGAAATACCTATACAAACTTGTTCCTACATAGTAACTTGCAACTTTGAATGAGAATGTGCTTGCTTACAGCAACGTGCTATATGTTCTGAATGCCCGAATTGGGAATCTGTGTCAAAACTTTGTTAGGAATTATGTGATCCTTACTAGCTGGAAGTAAGGGAGATGGGGCATGAAGTTATTTCTAGGAGTTGGAGACATATCAAGTTTAGCTCAGTTCTGGACATCTTTGAAATACCTATACAAACTTGTTCCTACATAGTAACTTGCATCTTTGAATGAGAATGTGCTTGCTTACAGCAACGTGCTATATGTTCTGAATGCCCGAATTGGGAATCTGTGTCAAAACTTTGTTAGGAATTATGTGATCCTTACTAGATGGAAGTAAGGGAGATGGGGAATGAAGTTATTTCTAGGAGTTGGAGACATACAACGTTTAGCTCAGTTCTGGGCATCTTTGAAATACCTATACAAACTTGTTCCTACATAGTAACTTGCAACTTTGAATGAGAATGTGCTTGCTTACAGCAACGTGCTATATGTTCTGAATGCCCGAATTGGGAATCTGTGTCAAAACTTTGTTAGGAATTATGTGATCCTTACTAGATGGAAGTAAGGGAGATGGGGAATGAAGTTATTTCTAGGAGTTGGAGACATATCAAGTTTAGCTCAGTTCTGGGCATCTTTGAAATACCTATACAAACTTGTTCCTACATAGTAACTTGCAACTTTGAATGAGAATGTGCTTGCTTACAGCAACGTGCTATATGTTCTGAATGCCCGAATTGGGAATCTGTGTCAAAACTTTGTTAGGAATTATGTGATCCTTACTAGATGGAAGTAAGGGAGATGGGGAATGAAGTTATTTCTAGGAGTTGGAGACATATCAAGTTTAGCTCAGTTCTGGGCATCATTGAAATACCTATATAAACTTGTTCCTACATAGTAACTTGCAACTTTGAATGAGAATGTGCTTGCTTACAGCAACGTGCTATATGTTCTGAATGCCCGAATTGGGAATCTGTGTCAAATCTTTGTTAGGAATTATGTGATCCTTACTAGCTGGAAGTAAGGGAGATGGGGCATGAAATTATTTCTAGGAGTTGGACACATACCAAGTTTAGCTCACTTCTGGGCATCTTTGAAATACCTATACAAACTTGTTCCTACATAGTAACTTGCAACTTTGAATGAGAATGTGCTTGCTTACAGCAACGTGCTATCTGTTCTGAATGCCCGAATTGGGAATCTGTGTCAAAACTTTGTTAGGAATTATGTGATCCTTACTAGCTGGAAGTAAGGGAGATGGGGCATGAAGTTATTTCTAGGAGTTAGAGACATAAAAAGTTTAGCTCAGTTCTGGGCATCTTTGAAATACCTATACAAACTTGTTCCTACATAGTAACTTGCAACTTTGAATGAGAATGTGCTTGCTTAGAGCAACGTGCTATATGTTCTGAATGCCCGAATTGGGAATCTGTGTCAAAATTTGTTAGGAAGTATGTGATCCTTACTAGCTGGAAGTAAGGGAGTTGGGGCACGAAGGTATTTCTAGGAGTTGGAGACATACCAAGTTTAGCTCAGTTCTGGGCATCTTTGAAATACCTATACAAACTTGTTCCTACATAGTAACTTGCAACTTTGAATGAGAATGTGCTTGCTTACAGCAACGTGCTATATGTTCTGAATGCCCGAATTGGGAATCTGTGTCAAAACTTTGTTAGGAATTATGTGATCCTTACTAGCTGGAAGTAAGGGAGATGGGGCATGAAGGTATTTCTAGGAGTTGGACACATACCAAGTTTAGCTCAGTTCTGGGCATCTTTGAAATACCTATACAAACTTGTTCCTACATAGTAACTTGCAACTTTGAATGAGAATGTGCTTGCTTACAGCAAAGTGCTATATGTTCTGAATGCACGAATTGGGAATCTGTGTCAAAATTTGTTAGGAATTATGTGATTCTTACTAGCTGGAAGTAAGGGAGTTGTTGCATGAAGGTATTTCTAGGAGTTGGACACATAGCAAGTTTAGCACAGTTCTGGGCATCTTTGAAATACCTATACAAACTTGTTCCTACATAGTAACTTGCAACTTTGAATGAGAATGTGCTTGCTTACAGCAACGTGCTATATGTTCTGAATGCCCGAATTGGGAATCTGTGTCAAAATTTGTTAGGAATTATGTGATCCTTACTAGCTGGAAGTAAGGGAGTTGGGGCATGAAGTTATTTCTAGGAGTTGGACACATACCAAGTTTAGCTCAGTTCTGGGCATCTTTGAATGTCCTATTCAAACTTGTTCCTACATAGTAACTTGCAACTTTGAATGAGAATGTGCTTGCTTACAGCAACGTGCTATATGTTCTGAATGCCCGAATTAGGAATCTGTGTCAAAACTTTGTTAGGAATTATGTGATCCTTACTAGCTGGAAGTAAGGGAGTTGGGGCATGAAGTTATTTGTAGGAGTTGGACACATACCAAGTTTAGCTCAGTTCTGGGCATCTTTGAAATACCTATACAAATTTGTTCCTACATAGTAACTTGCAACTTTGAATGAGAATGTGCTTGCTTACAGCAACGTGCTATATGTTGTGAATGCCCGAATTGGGAATCTGTGTCAAAACTTTGTTAGGAATTATGTGATCCTTACTAGCTGGGAGTAAGGGAGTTGGGGCATGAAGTTATTTCTAGGAGTTGGACACATACAATGTTTAGCTCAGTTCTGGGCATCTTTGAAATACCTATACAAACTTGTTCCTACATAGTAACTTGCAACTTTGAATGAGAATGTGCTTGTTTACAGCTACGTGCTATATGTTCTGAATGCCCGAATTGGGAATCTGTGTCAAAACTTTGTTAGGAATTATGTGATCCTTACTAGCTGGTAGTAAGGGAGATGGGGCATGAAGTTATTTCTAGGAGTTGGAGACATACCAAGTTTAGCTCAGTTCTGGGCAGCTTTGAAATACCTATACAAACTTGTTCCTACATAGTAACTTGCAACTTTGAAAGAGAATGTGCTTGCTTACAGCAACGTGCTATATGTTCTGAATGCCCGAATTGGGAATCTGTGTCAAAACTTTGTTAGAAATTATGTGATCCTTACTAGCTGGAAGTAAGGGAGTTGGGGCATGAAGTTATTTCTAGGAGTTGGACAAATATCAAGTTTAGCTCAGTTCTGGGCATCTTTGAAATACCTATACAAACTTGTTCCTACATAGTAACTTGCAACTTTGAAAGAGAATGTGCCTGCTTACAGCAACGTGCTATATGTACTGAATGCCCGAATTGGGAATCTGTGTCAAAACTTTGTTAGGAATTATGTGATCCTTACTAGCTGGAAGTAAGGGAGATGGGGCATGAAGTTATTTCTAGAGGTTGGACACATACAACCTTTAGCTCAGTTCTGGGCATCTTTGAAATACCTATACAAACTTGTTCCTACATAGTAACTTGCAACTTTGAATGAGAATGTGCTTGCTTACAGCAACGTGCTATATGTTCTGAATGCCCGAATTGGGAATCTGTGTCAAAACTTTGTTAGGAATTATGTGATCTTTACTAGCTGGAAGTAAGGGAGATGGGGCATGAAGTTATTTCTAGGAGTTGGAGACATATCAAGTTTACCTCAGTTCTGGGCATCTTTGAAATACCTATACAAACTTGTTCCTACATAGTAACTTGCAAATTGAATGAGAATGTGCTTGCTTACAGCAACGTGCTATATGTTCTGAATGCCCGAATTGGGAATCTGTGTCAAAACTCTGTTAGGAATTATGTGATCCTTACTAGCTGGAAGTAAGGGAGATGGGGCATGAAGTTATTTCTAGGAGTTGGAGACATATCAAGTTTAGCTCAGTTCTGGGCATCTTTGAAATACCTATACAAACTTGTTCCTACATAGTAACTTGCATCTTTGAATGAGAATGTGCTTGCTTACAGCAACGTGCTATATGATCTGAATGCCCAAATTGGGAATCTGTGTCAAAACTTTGTTAGGAATTATGTGATCCTTACTAGATGGAAGTAAGGGAGATGGGGAATGAAGTTATTTCTAGGAGTTGGAGACATACAACGTTTAGCTCAGTTCTGGGCATCTTTGAAATACCTATACAAACTTGTTCCTACATAGTAACTTGCAACTTTGAATGAGAATGTGCTTGCTTACAGCAACGTGCTATATGTTCTGAATGCCCGAATTGGGAATCTGTGTCAAAACTTTGTTAGGAATTATGTGATCCTTACTAGCTGGAAGTAAGGGAGTTGGGGCATGAAGTTATTTCTAGGAGTTGGACACATACCAAGTTTAGCTCAGTTCTGGGCATCTTTGAAAGTCCTATTCAAACTTGTTCCTACATAGTAACTTGCAACTTTGAATGAGAATGTGCTTGCTTACAGCAACGTGCTATATGTTCTGAATGCCCGCATTAGGAATCTGTGTCAAAACTTTGTTAGGAATTATGTGATCCTTACTAGCTGGAAGTAAGGGAGTTGGGGCATGAAGTTATTTGTAGGAGTTGGACACATACCAAGTTTAGCTCAGTTCTGGGCATCTTTGAAATACCTATACAAATTTGTTCCTACATAGTAACTTGCAACTTTGAATGAGAATGTGCTTGCTTGCAGCAACGTGCTATATGTTGTGAATGCCCGAATTGGGAATCTGTGTCAAAAATTTCTTCGGAATTATGTGATCCTTACTAGCTGGAAGTAAGGGAGTTGGGGCATGAAGTTATTTCTAGGAGTTGGACACATACAATGTTTAGCTCAGTTCTGGGCATCTTTGAAATACCTATACAAACTTGTTCCTACATAGTAACTTGCAACTTTGAATGAGAATGTGCTTGCTTACAGCAACGTGCTATATGTTCTGAATTCCCAAATTGGGAATCTGTGTCAAAACTTTGTTAGGAATTATGTGATCCTTACTAGCTGGTAGTAAGGGAGATGGGGCATGAAGTTATTTCTAGGAGTTGGAGACATACCAAGTTTAGCTCAGTTCTGGGCAGCTTTGAAATACCTATACAAACTTGTTCCTACATAGTAACTTGCAACTTTGAATGAGAATGTGCTTGCTTACAGCAACGTGCTATATGTTCTGAATGCCCGAATTGGGAATCTGTGTCAAAACTTTGTTAGAAATTATGTGATCCTTACTAGCTGGAAGTAAGGGAGATGGGGCATGAAGTTATTTCTAGGAGTTGGAGACATACAACGTTTAGCTCAGTTCTGGGCATCTTTGAAATACCTATACAAACTTGTTCCTTCATATTAACTTGCAACTTTGAATGAGAATGTGCTTGCTTAGAGCAACATGCTATATGTTTTGAATGCCCGAATAGGGAATCTGTGTCAAAATTTGTTAGGAATTATGTGATCCTTACTAGCTGGAAGTAAGGGAGTTGGGGCATGAAGTTATTTCTAGGAGTTGGACACATACCAAGTTTAGCACCTTTCTGGGCATCTTTGAAATACCTATACAAACTTGTTCCTACATAGTAACTTGCAACATTGAATGAGAATGTGCTTGCTTACAGCAACGTGCTATATGTTCTGAATGCACGAATTGGGAATCTGTGTCAAAACTTTGTTAGGAATTATGTGATCCTTACTAGCTGGAAGTAAGGGAGATGGGGCATGAAGTTATTTCTAGGAGTTGGACACATACCAAGTTTAGCTCAGTTCTGGGCATCTTTGAAATACCTATACAAACTTGTTCCTACATAGTAACTTGCATCTTTGAATGAGAATGTGCTTGCTTACAGCAACGTGCTATAAGTTCTGAATGCCCGAATTGGGAATCTGTGTCAAAACTTTGTTAGGAATTATGTGATCCTTACTAGCTGGAAGTAAGGGAGTTGGGGCATGAAGTTATTTCTAGGAGTTGGACACATACCAAGTTTAGCTCAGTTCTGGGCATCTTTGAAAGTCCTATTCAAACTTGTTCCTACATAGTAACTTGCAACTTTGAATGAGAATGTGCTTGCTTACAGCAACTTGCTATATGTTCTGAGTGCCCGAATTGGGAATCTGTGTCAAAACATTGTTAGGAATTATGTGATCCTTACTAGATGTAAGTAAGGGACATGGGGCATGAAGTTATTTCTAGGAGTTGGACACATACCAAGTTTAGCTCAGTTCTGGGCATCTTTGAAATACCTATTCAAACTTGTTCCTACATAGTAACTTGCATCTTTGAATGAGAATGTGCTTGCTTACAGCAACGTGCTATATGATCTGAATGCCCGAATTGGGAATCTGTGTCAAAACTTTGTTAGGAATTATGTGATCCTTACTTGCTGGAAGTAAGGGAGTTGGGGCATGAAGTTTTTTCTAGGAGTTGGACACATACCAAGTTTAGCTCAGTTCTGTGCATCTTTGAAAGTCCTATTCAAACTTGTTCCAACATAGCAACTTGCATCTTTGAATGAGAATGTGCTTTCTTACAGCAACGTGCTATATGTTCTGAATGCCCGAATTGGGAATCTGTGTCAAAACTTTGTTAGGAATTATGTGATCCTTACTAGATGGAAGTAAGGGAGTTGGGGCATGAAGGTATTTCTAGGAGTTGGACACATACCAAGTTTAGCACAATTCTGGGCATCTTTGAAATAGCTATACAAGCTTGTTCCTACATAGTAACTTGCAACTTTGAATGAGAATGTGCTTGCTTACAGCAACGTGCTATATGTTCTGAATGCCCGAATTGGGAATCTGTGTCAAAACTTTGTTAGGAATTATGTGATCCTTACTAGCTGGAAGTAAGGGAGTTGGGGCATGAAGTTATTTCTAGGAGTTGGACAAATACCATGTTTAGCTCAGTTCTGGGCATCTTTGAAATACCTATACAAACTTGTTCCTACATAGTAACTTGCATCTTTGAATGAGAATGTGCTTGCTTACAGCAACGTGCTATATGTTCTGAATGCCCGATTTGGGAATCTGTGTCAAATCTTTGTTAGGAATTATGTGATCCTTACGAGATGGAAATAAGGGAGATGGGGAATGAAGTTATTTTTAGAAGTTGGAGACATACAACCTTTAGCTCAGTTCTGGGCATCTTTGAAATACCTATACAAACTTGTTCCTACATAGTAACTTGCAACTTTGAATGAGAATGTGCTTGCTTACAGCAACGTGCTATATGTTCTGAATGCCCGAATTGGGAATCTGTGTCAAAACTTTGTTAGAAATTATGTGATCCTTACTAGCTGGAAGTAAGGGAGATGGGGCATGAGGCTATTTCTAGGAGTTGGAGACATACCAAGTTTAGCTCAGTTCTGGGCATCTTTGAAATACCTATACAAACTTGTTCCTACATAGTAACTTGCAACTTTGAATGAGAATGTGCTTGCTTACAGCAACGTGCTATATGATCTGAATGCCCGAATTGGGAATCTGCGTCAAAACTTTGTTAGGAATTATGTAATCCTTACTAGCTGGAAGTAAGGGAGATGGGGAATGAAATTATTTCTAGGAGTTGGAGACATACCAAGTTTAGCTCAGTTCTGGGCATCTTTGAAATACCTATACAAACTTGTTCCTACATAGTAACTTGCAACTTTGAATGAGAATGTGCTTGCTTACAGCAACGTGCTATATGTTCTGAATGCCCGAATAGGGAATCTGTTTCAAAACTTTATTAGGAATTATGTGATCCTTACTAGCTGCAAGTAAGGGAGTTGGGGCATGAAGGTATTTCTAGGAGTTGGACACATACCAAGTTTAGCACAGTTCTGGGCATCTTTGAAATACCTATACATACATGTTCCTGCATAGTAACTTGCAACTTTGAATGAGAATGTGCTTGCTTACAGCAACGTGCTATATGTTCTGAATGCCCGAATTGGGAATCTGTGTCAAAACTTTGTTAGGAATTATGTGATCCTTACTAGCTGGAAGTAAGGGAGATGGGGCATGAAGATATTTCTAGGAGTTGGAGACATATCAAGTTTAACTCAGTTCTGGGCATCTTTGAAATACCTATACAAACTTGTTCCTACATAGTAACTTGCATCTTTGAATGAGAATGTGCTTGCTTACAGCAACGTGCTATATGTTCTGAATGCCCGAATTGGGAATCTGTGTCAAAACTTTGTTAGGAATTATGTGATCCTTACTAGCTGGAACTAAGGGAGTTGGGGCATGAAGTTATTTCTAGGAGTTGGACACATACCAAGTTTAGCTCAGTTCTGGGCATCTTTGAAATACCTATACAAACTTGTTCCTACATAGTAACTTGCAACTTTGAATGAGAATGTGCTTGCTTACAGCAACGTGCTATATGTTCTGAATGCCCGAATTGGGAATCTGTGTCAAAACTTTGTTAGGAATTATGTGATCCTTACTAGCTGGAAGTAAGGGAGATGGGGCATGAAGTTATTTCTAGGAGTTGGACACATACCAAGTTTACCTCAGTTCTGGGCATCTTTGAAAGACCTATACAAACTTCTTCCTACATAGTAACTTGCAACTTTGAATGAGAATGTGCTTGCTTACAGCAACGTGCTATATGTTGTGAATGCCCGAATTGGGAATCTGTGTCAAAACTTTGTTAGGAATTATGTGATCCTTACTAGATGGAAGTAAGGGAGATGGGGCATGAAGTTATTTCTAGGAGTTGGAGACATACCAAGTTTAGCTCAGTTCTGGGCATCTTTGAAATACCTATACAAACTTGTTCCTACATAGTAACTTGCAACTTTGAATGAGAATGAGCTTGCTTGCAACAACGTGCTATATGTTCTGAATGCCCGAATTGGGAATCTGTGTCAAAACTTTGTTAGGAATTATGTGATCCTTACTAGCTGGAAGTAAGGGAGATGGGGCATGAAGTTATTTCTAGGAGTTGGACAAATACCAAGTTTAGCTCAGTTCTGGGCATCTTTGAAATACCTATACAAACTTGTTCCTACATAGTAACTTGCATCTTTGAATGAGAATGTGCTTGCTTACAGCAACGTGCTATATGTTCTGAATGCCCGAATTGGCAATCTGTGTCAAAACTTTGTTAGGAATTATGTGATCCTTACTAGCTGGAAGTAAGGGAGTTGGGGCATGAAGTTATTTCTAGGAGTTGGACACATACCAAGTTTAGCTCAGTTCTGGGCATCTTTGAAATACCTATACAAACTTGTTCCTACATAGTAACTTGCAACTTTGAATGAGAATGTGCTTGCTTACAGCAACGTGCTATATGTTCTGAATGCCCGAATTGGGAATCTGTGTCAAAACTTGGTTAGGAATTATGTGATCCTTACTAGCTGGAAGTAAGGGAGTTGGGGCATGAAGTTATTTCTAGGAGTTGGACACATATCAAGTTTAGCTCAGTTCTGGGCATCTTTGAAATACCTATACAAACTTGTTCCTACATAGTAACTTGCAACTTGGAAAGAGAATGTGCTTGCTTACAGCAACGTGCTATATGTTCTGAATGCCCGAATTGGGAATCTGTGTCAAAACTTTGTTAGGAATTATGTGATCCTTACTAGATGGAAGTAAGGGAGATGGGGCATGAAGTTATTTCTAGAGGTTGGACACATACAACGTTTAGCTCAGTTCTGGGCATCTTTGAAATACCTATACAAACTTGTTCCTACATAGTAACTTGCAACTTTGAATGAGAATGTGCTTGCTTACAGCAACGTGCTATATGTTCTGAATGCCCGAATTGGGAATCTGTGTCAAAACTTTGTTAGGAATTATGTGATCCTTACTAGCTGGAAGTAAGGGAGATGGGGCATGAAGTTATTTCTAGGAGTTGGAGACATATCAAGTTTAGCTCAGTTCTGGGCATCTTTGAAATACCTATACAAACTTGTTCCTACATAGTAACTTGCAAATTGAATGAGAATGTGCTTGCTTACAGCAACGTGCTATATGTTCTGAATGCCCGAATTGGGAATCTGTGTCAAAACTTTGTTAGGAATTATGGGATCCTTACTAGCTGGAAGTAAGGGAGATGGGGCATGAAGTTATTTCTAGAAGTTAGACACATACAAAGTTTAGATCAGTTCTGGGCATCTTTGAAATACCTATAGAAACTTGTTCCTACATAGTAACTTGCAACTTTGAATGAGAATGTGCTTGCTTACAGCAACGTGCTATATGTTCTGAATGCCCGAATTGTTAATCTGTGTCAAAACTTTGTTAGGAATTATGTGATCCTTACTAGCTGGAAGTAAGGGAGTTGGGGCATGAAGTTATTTCTAGGAGTTAGACACATACCAAGTTTAGCACAATTCTGGACATCTTTGAAAGTCCTATACAAACTTGTTCCTACATAGTAACTTGCAACTTTGAACGAGAATGTGCTTGCTTACAGCAACGTGCTATATGTTCTGAATGCCCGAATTGGGAATCTCTGTCAAAACTTTGTTAGGAATTATGTGATCCTTACTAGCTGGAAGTAAGGGAGATGGGGCATGAAGTTATTTCTAGGAGTTGGAGACATATCAAGTTTAGCTCAGTTCTGGGCATCTTTGAAATACCTATACAAACTTGTTCCTACATAGTAACTTGCATCTTTGAATGAGAATGTGCTTGCTTACAGCAAGGTGCTATATGTTCTGAATGCCCGATTTGGGAATCTGTGTCAAATCTTTGTTAGGAATTATGTGATCCTTACGAGATGGAAATAAGGGAGATGGGGAATGAAGTTATTTTTAGAAGTTGGAGACATACAACCTTTAGCTCAGTTCTGGGCATCTTTGAAATACCTATACAAACTTGTTCCTACATAGTAACTTGCAACTTTGAATGAGAATGTGCTTGCTTACAGCAACGTGCTATATGTTCTGAATGCCCGAATTGGGAATCTGTGTCAAAACTTTGTTAGAAATTATGTGATCCTTACTAGCTGGAAGTAAGGGAGATGGGGCATGAGGCTATTTCTAGGAGTTGGAGACATACCAAGTTTAGCTCAGTTCTGGGCATCTTTGAAATACCTATACAAACTTGTTCCTACATAGTAACTTGCAACTTTGAATGAGAATGTGCTTGCTTACAGCAACGTGCTATATGATCTGAATGCCCGAATTGGGAATCTGTGTCAAAACTTTGTTAGGAATTATGTAATCCTTACTAGCTGGAAGTAAGGGAGATGGGGAATGAAATTATTTCTAGGAGTTGGAGACATACCAAGTTTAGCTCAGTTCTGGGCATCTTTGAAATACCTATACAAACTTGTTCCTACATAGTAACTTGCAACTTTGAATGAGAATGTGCTTGCTTACAGCAACGTGCTATATGTTCTGAATGCCCGAATAGGGAATCTGTTTCAAAACTTTATTAGGAATTATGTGATCCTTACTAGCTGCAAGTAAGGGAGTTGGGGCATGAAGGTATTTCTAGGAGTTGGACACATACCAAGTTTAGCACAGTTCTGGGCATCTTTGAAATACCTATACATACATGTTCCTGCATAGTAACTTGCAACTTTGAATGAGAATGTGCTTGCTTACAGCAACGTGCTATATGTTCTGAATGCCCGAATTGGGAATCTGTGTCAAAACTTTGTTAGGAATTATGTGATCCTTACTAGCTGGAAGTAAGGGAGATGGGGCATGAAGATATTTCTAGGAGTTGGAGACATATCAAGTTTAACTCAGTTCTGGGCATCTTTGAAATACCTATACAAACTTGTTCCTACATAGTAACTTGCATCTTTGAATGAGAATGTGCTTGCTTACAGCAACGTGCTATATGTTCTGAATGCCCGAATTGGGAATCTGTGTCAAAACTTTGTTAGGAATTATGTGATCCTTACTAGCTGGAACTAAGGGAGTTGGGGCATGAAGTTATTTCTAGGAGTTGGACACATACCAAGTTTAGCTCAGTTCTGGGCATCTTTGAAATACCTATACAAACTTGTTCCTACATAGTAACTTGCAACTTTGAATGAGAATGTGCTTGCTTACAGCAACGTGCTATATGTTCTGAATGCCCGAATTGGGAATCTGTGTCAAAACTTTGTTAGGAATTATGTGATCCTTACTAGCTGGAAGTAAGGGAGATGGGGCATGAAGTTATTTCTAGGAGTTGGACACATACCAAGTTTACCTCAGTTCTGGGCATCTTTGAAAGACCTATACAAACTTCTTCCTACATAGTAACTTGCAACTTTGAATGAGAATGTGCTTGCTTACAGCAACGTGCTATATGTTGTGAATGCCCGAATTGGGAATCTGTGTCAAAACTTTGTTAGGAATTATGTGATCCTTACTAGATGGAAGTAAGGGAGATGGGGCATGAAGTTATTTCTAGGAGTTGGAGACATACCAAGTTTAGCTCAGTTCTGGGCATCTTTGAAATACCTATACAAACTTGTTCCTACATAGTAACTTGCAACTTTGAATGAGAATGTGCTTGCTTGCAACAACGTGCTATATGTTCTGAATGCCCGAATTGGGAATCTGTGTCAAAACTTTGTTAGGAATTATGTGATCCTTACTAGCTGGAAGTAAGGGAGATGGGGCATGAAGTTATTTCTAGGAGTTGGACAAATACCAAGTTTAGCTCAGTTCTGGGCATCTTTGAAATACCTATACAAACTTGTTCCTACATAGTAACTTGCATCTTTGAATGAGAATGTGCTTGCTTACAGCAACGTGCTATATGTTCTGAATGCCCGAATTGGCAATCTGTGTCAAAACTTTGTTAGGAATTATGTGATCCTTACTAGCTGGAAGTAAGGGAGTTGGGGCATGAAGTTATTTCTAGGAGTTGGACACATACCAAGTTTAGCTCAGTTCTGGGCATCTTTGAAATACCTATACAAACTTGTTCCTACATAGTAACTTGCAACTTTGAATGAGAATGTGCTTGCTTACAGCAACGTGCTATATGTTCTGAATGCCAGAATTGGGAATCTGTGTCAAAACTTGGTTAGGAATTATGTGATCCTTACTAGCTGGAAGTAAGGGAGTTGGGGCATGAAGTTATTTCTAGGAGTTGGACACATATCAAGTTTAGCTCAGTTCTGGGCATCTTTGAAATACCTATACAAACTTGTTCCTACATAGTAACTTGCAACTGGAAAGAGAATGTGCTTGCTTACAGCAACGTGCTATATGTTCTGAATGCCCGAATTGGGAATCTGTGTCAAAACTTTGTTAGGAATTATGTGATCCTTACTAGATGGAAGTAAGGGAGATGGGGCATGAAGTTATTTCTAGAGGTTGGACACATACAACGTTTAGCTCAGTTCTGGGCATCTTTGAAATACCTATACAAACTTGTTCCTACATAGTAACTTGCAACTTTGAATGAGAATGTGCTTGCTTACAGCAACGTGCTATATGTTCTGAATGCCCGAATTGGGAATCTGTGTCAAAACTTTGTTAGGAATTATGTGATCCTTACTAGCTGGAAGTAAGGGAGATGGGGCATGAAGTTATTTCTAGGAGTTGGAGACATATCAAGTTTAGCTCAGTTCTGGGCATCTTTGAAATACCTATACAAACTTGTTCCTACATAGTAACTTGCAAATTGAATGAGAATGTGCTTGCTTACAGCAACGTGCTATATGTTCTGAATGCCCGAATTGGGAATCTGTGTCAAAACTTTGTTAGGAATTATGTGATCCTTACTAGATGGAAGTAAGGGAGATGGGGCATGAAGTTATTTCTAGAGTTTGGACACATACAACGTTTAGCTCAGTTCTGGGCATCTTTGAAATACCTATACAAACTTGTTCCTACATAGTAACTTGCAACTTTGAATGAGAATGTGCTTGCTTACAGCAACGTGCTATATGTTCTGAATGCCCGAAATGGGAATCTGTGTCAAAACTTTGTTAGGAATTATGTGATCCTTACTAGATGGAAGTAAGGGAGATGGGGAATGAAGTTATTTCTAGGAGTTGGAGACATACAACGTTTAGCTCAGTTCTGGGCATCATTGAAATACCTATAAAACTTGTTCCTACATAGTAACATGCAACTTTGAATGAGAATGTGCTTGCTTACAGCAACGTGCTATATGTTCTGAATACCCGAATAGGGAATGTGTGTAAAAACTTTGCTGAGAATTATGTGATCCTTACTAGCTGGAAGTAAGGGAGTTGGGGCATGAAGGTATTTCTAGGAATTGGACACATACCAAGTTTAGCTCAGTTCTGGGCATCTTTGAAATACCTATACAAACTTGTTCCTACATAGTAACTTGCAACTTTGAATGAGAATGTGCTTGCTTGCAACAACGTGCTATATGTTCTGAATGCCCGAATTGGGAATCTGTGTCAAAACTTTGTTAGGAATTATGTGATCCTTACTAGCTGGAAGTAAGGGAGATGGGGCATGAAGTTATTTCTAGGAGTTGGACAAATACCAAGTTTAGCTCAGTTCTGGGCATCTTTGAAATACCTATACAAACTTGTTCCTACATAGTAACTTGCATCTTTGAATGAGAATGTGCTTGCTTACAGCAACGTGCTATATGTTCTGAATGCCCGAATTGGCAATCTGTGTCAAAACTTTGTTAGGAATTATGTGATCCTTACTAGCTGGAAGTAAGGGAGTTGGGGCATGAAGTTATTTCTAGGAGTTGGACACATACCAAGTTTAGCTCAGTTCTGGGCATCTTTGAAATACCTATACAAACTTGTTCCTACATAGTAACTTGCAACTTTGAATGAGAATGTGCTTGCTTACAGCAACGTGCTATATGTTCTGAATGCCCGAATTGGGAATCTGTGTCAAAACTTGGTTAGGAATTATGTGATCCTTACTAGCTGGAAGTAAGGGAGTTGGGGCATGAAGTTATTTCTAGGAGTTGGACACATATCAAGTTTAGCTCAGTTCTGGGCATCTTTGAAATACCTATACAAACTTGTTCCTACATAGTAACTTGCAACTGGAAAGAGAATGTGCTTGCTTACAGCAACGTGCTATATGTTCTGAATGCCCGAATTGGGAATCTGTGTCAAAACTTTGTTAGGAATTATGTGATCCTTACTAGATGGAAGTAAGGGAGATGGGGCATGAAGTTATTTCTAGAGGTTGGACACATACAACGTTTAGCTCAGTTCTGGGCATCTTTGAAATACCTATACAAACTTGTTCCTACATAGTAACTTGCAACTTTGAATGAGAATGTGCTTGCTTACAGCAACGTGCTATATGTTCTGAATGCCCGAATTGGGAATCTGTGTCAAAACTTTGTTAGGAATTATGTGATCCTTACTAGCTGGAAGTAAGGGAGATGGGGCATGAAGTTATTTCTAGGAGTTGGAGACATATCAAGTTTAGCTCAGTTCTGGGCATCTTTGAAATACCTATACAAACTTGTTCCTACATAGTAACTTGCAAATTGAATGAGAATGTGCTTGCTTACAGCAACGTGCTATATGTTCTGAATGCCCGAATTGGGAATCTGTGTCAAAACTTTGTTAGGAATTATGTGATCCTTACTAGATGGAAGTAAGGGAGATGGGGCATGAAGTTATTTCTAGAGTTTGGACACATACAACGTTTAGCTCAGTTCTGGGCATCTTTGAAATACCTATACAAACTTGTTCCTACATAGTAACTTGCAACTTTGAATGAGAATGTGCTTGCTTACAGCAACGTGCTATATGTTCTGAATGCCCGAAATGGGAATCTGTGTCAAAACTTTGTTAGGAATTATGTGATCCTTACTAGATGGAAGTAAGGGAGATGGGGAATGAAGTTATTTCTAGGAGTTGGAGACATACAACGTTTAGCTCAGTTCTGGGCATCATTGAAATACCTATAAAACTTGTTCCTACATAGTAACATGCAACTTTGAATGAGAATGTGCTTGCTTACAGCAACGTGCTATATGTTCTGAATACCCGAATAGGGAATGTGTGTAAAAACTTTGCTGAGAATTATGTGATCCTTACTAGCTGGAAGTAAGGGAGTTGGGGCATGAAGGTATTTCTAGGAATTGGACACATACCAAGTTTAGCACAGTTCTGGGCATCTTTGAAATACCTATACAAACTTGTTCCTACATAGTAACTTGCAACTTTGAATGAGAATGTGCTTGCTTACAGCAACGTGCTATATGTTCTGAATGCCCGAATTGGGAATCTGTGTCAAAATTTGTTAGGAATTATGTGATCCTTACTAGCTGGAAGTAAGGGAGACGGGGCATGAAATTATTTCTAGGAGTTGGACACATACCAAGTTTAGCTCAGTTCTGGGCATCGTTGAAATACCTATACAAACTTGTTCCTACATAGTAACTTGCAACTTTGAATGAGAATGTGCTTGCTTACAGCAACGTGCTATATGTTCTGAATGCCCGAATTGGGAATCTGTGTCAAAACTTTGTTAGAAATTATGTGATCCTTACTAGCTGGATGTAAGGGAGATGGGGCATGAAGTTATTTCTAGGAGTTGGAGACATACCAAGTTTAGCTCAGTTCTGGGCATCTTCGAAATACCTATACAAACTTGTTCCTACATAGTAACTTGCAACTTTGAATGAAAAGGTGCTTGCTTACAGCAACGTGCTATATGTTCTGAATGCCCGAATTGGGAATCTGTGTCAAAACGTTGTTAGGAATTATGTGATCCTTACTAGCTGGAAGTAAGGGAGTTGGGGCATGAAGGTATTTCTAGGAGTTGGAGACATACCAAGTTTAGCTCAGTTCTGGGCATCTTTGAAATACCTATACAAACTTGTTCCTACATAGTAACTTACAACTTTGAATGAGAATGTGCTTGCTTGCAGCAACGTGCTATATGGTCTGAATGCCCGAATTGGGAATCTGTGTCAAATCTTTGTTAGGAATTATGTGATCCTTACTAGCTGGAAGTAAGGGAGATGGGGCATGAAGTTATTTCTAGGAGTTGGAGACATACCAAGTTTAGCTCAGTTCTGGGCATCTTTGAAATACCTATAGAAACTTGTTCCTACATAGTAACTTGCAACTTTGAATGAGAATGTGCTTGCTTACAGCAACGTGCTATATGTTCTGAATGCCCGAATTGGGAATCTGTGTCAAAATTTGTTAGGAATTATGTGATCCTTACTAGCTGGAAGTAAGGGAGATGGGGCATGAAGTTATTTCTAGGAGTTGGAGAGATATCAAGTTTAGCTCAGTTCTGGGCATCTTTGAAATACCTATACAAACTTGTTCCTACATAGTAACTTGCAACTTTGAATGAGAATGTGCTTGCTTACAGCAACGTGCTATATGTTCTGAATGCACGAATTGGGAATCTGTGTCAAAATTTGTTAGGAATTATGTGATCCTTACTAGCTGGAAGTAAGGGAGTTGGGGCATGAAGGTATTTCTAGGAGTTGGACACATACCAAGTTTAGCACAGTTCTGGGCATCTTTGAAATACCTATACAAACTTGTTCCTACATAGTAACTTGCAACTTTGAATGAGATTGTGCTTGCTTACAGCAACGTGCTATATGTTCTGAATGCCCGAATTGGGAATCTTTGTGAAAACTTTGTTAGGAATGATGTGATCCTTACTATATGGAAGTAAGGGAGATGCGGCATGAAGTTATTTCTAGGAGTTGGAGACATACAACGTTTAGCTCAGTTCTGGGCATCTTTGAAATACCTATACAAACTTGTTCCTACATAGTAACTTGCAACTTTGAATGAGAATGTGCTTGCTTACAGCAACGTGCTATATGTTCTGAATGCCCGAATAGGGAATCTGTGTCAAAACTTTGTTAGGAATTATGTGATCCTTACTAGCTGGAAGTAAGGGAGTTGGGGCATGAAGGTATTTCTATTAGTTGGACACATACCAAGTTTAGCTCAGTTCTGGGCATCTTTGAAATACCTATACAAACTTGTTCCTACATAGTAACTTGCAACTTTGAATGAGAATGTGCTTGCTTACAGCAACGTGCTATATGCTCTGAATGCCCGAATTGGGAATCTGTGTCAAAACTTTGTTAGGAATTATGTGATCCTTACTAGCTGGTAGTAAGGGAGATGGGGCATGAAGTTATTTCTAGGAGTTGGAGACATACCAAGTTTAGCTCAGTTCTGGGCATCTTTGAAATACCTATACAAACTTGTTCCTACATAGTAACTTGCAACTTTGAATGAGAATGTGCTTGCTTACAGCAACGTGCTATATGTTCTGAATGCCCGAATTGGGAATCTGTGTCAAAACTTTGTTAGAAAATATGTGATCCTTACTAGCTGGAAGTAAGGGAGATGGGGCATGAAGGTATTTCTAGGAGTTGGAGACATACCAAGTTTAGCTCAGTTCTGGGCATCTTTGAAATCCCTATACAAACTTGTTCCTACATAGTAACTTGCAACTTTGAATGAGAAGGTGCTTGCTTACAGCAACGTGCTATACGTTCTGAATGCCCGAATTGGGAATCTGTGTCAAAACTTTGTTAGAAAATATGTGATCCTTACTAGCTTGAAGTAAGGGAGATGGGGCATGAAGGTATTTCTACGAGTTGGAGACATACCAAGTTTATCTCAGTTCTGGGCATCTTTGAAATACCTATACAAACTTGTTCCTACATAGTAACTTGCAACTTTGAATGAGAATGTGCTTGCTTGCAGCAACGTGCTATATGTTCTGAATGCCCTAATTGGGAATCTGTGTCAAATCTTTGTTAGGAATTATGTGATCCTTACTAGCTGGAAGTAAGGGAGATGGGGCATGAAGTTATTTCTAGGAGTTGGAGACATATCAAGTTTAGCTCATTTCTGGGCATCTTTGAAATACCTATACAAACTTGTTCCTACATAGTAACTTGCATCTTTGAATGAGAATGTGCTTGCTTACAGCAAAGTGCTATATGTTCGTATTGCCCGAATTGGGAATCTGTGTCAAAACTTTGTTAGGAATTATGTGATCCTTACTAGCTGGAAGTAAGGGAGTTGGGGCATGAAGTTATTTCTAGGAGTTGGACACATACCAAGTTTAGCTCAGTTCTGGGCATCTTTGAAATACCTATACAAACTTATTCCTACATAGTAACTTGCAACTTTGAATGAGAATGTGCTTGCTTACAGCAACGTGCTATATGTTCTGAATGCCCGAATTGGGAATCTGTGTCAAAACTTTGTTAGGAATTATGTGATCCTTACTAGCTGGAAGTAAGGGAGATGGGGCATGAAGTTATTTCTAGGAGTTGGAGACATATCAAGTTTAGCTCAGTTCTGGGCATCTTTGAAATCCCTATACAAACTTGTTCCTACATAGTAACTTGCATCTTTGAATGGGAATGTGCTTGCTTACAGCAACGTGCTATATGTTCTGAATGCCCGAATTGGGAATCTGTGTCAAAATTTTGTTAGGAATTATGTGATCCTTACTAGCTGGAAGTAAGGGAGTTGGGGCATGAAGTTATTTCTAGGAGTTGGACACATAGCAAGTTTAGCTCAGTTCTGGGCATCTTTGAAATACCTATACAAACTTCTTCCTACATAGTAACTTGCAACTTTGAATGAGAATGTGCTTGCTTACAGCAACGTGCTATATGTTCTGAATGCCCGAATTGGGAATCTGTGTCAAAACTTTGTTAGGAATTATGTGATCCTTACTAGCTGGAAGTAAGGGAGTTGGGGCATGAAGGTATTTCTAGGAGTTGGACACATATCAAGTTTAGCTCAGTTCTGGGCATCTTTGAAATACCTATACAAACTTGTTCCTACATAGTAACTTGCAACTTTGAAAGAGAATGTGCTTGCTTACAGCAACGTGCTATATGTTCTGAATGCCCGAATTGGAAATCTGTGTCAAAACTTTGTTAGGAATTATGTGATCCTTACTAGCTGGAAGTAAGGGAGATGGGGCATGAAGTTATTTCTAGAGGTTGGACACATACAACCTTTAGCTCAGTTCTGGGCATCTTTGAAATACCTATACAAACTTGTTCCTACATAGTAACTTGCAACTTTGAATGAGAATGTGCTTGCTTACAGCAACGTGCTATATGTTCTGAATGCCCGAATTGGGAATCTGTGTCAAAACTTTGTTAGGAATTATGTGATCCTTACTAGCTGGAAGTAAGGGAGATGGGGCATGAAGTTATTTCCAGGAGTTGGAGACATATCAATTTTAGCTCAGTTCTGGGCATCTTTGAAATACCTATACAAACTTGTTCCTACATAGTAACTTGCAAATTGAATGAGAATGTGCTTGCTTACAGCAACGTGCTATATGTTCTGAATGCCCGAATTGGGAATCTGTGTCTAAACTCTGTTAGGAATTATGTGATCCTTACTAGCTGGAAGTAAGGGAGATGAGGCATGAAGTTATTTCTAGGAGTTGGAGACATATCAAGTTTAGCTCAGTTCTGGGCATCTTTGAAATACCTATACAAACTTGTTCCTACATAGTAACTTGCAACATTGAATGAGAATGTGCTTGCTTACAGCAACGTGCTATATGTTCTGAATGCACGAATTGGGAATCTGTGTCAAAACTTTGTTAGGAATTATGTGATCCTTACTAGCTGGAAGTAAGGGAGATGGGGCATGAAGTTATTTCTAGGAGTTGGACACATACCAAGTTTAGCTCAGTTCTGGGCATCTTTGAAATACCTATACAAACTTGTTCCTACATAGTAACTTGCATCTTTGAATGAGAATGTGCTTGCTTACAGCAACGTGCTATAAGTTCTGAATGCCCGAATTGGGAATCTGTGTCAAAACTTTGTTAGGAATTATGTGATCCTTACTAGCTGGAAGTAAGGGAGTTGGGGCATGAAGTTATTTCTAGGAGTTGGACACATACCAAGTTTAGCTCAGTTCTGGGCATCTTTGAAAGTCCTATTCAAACTTGTTCCTACATAGTAACTTGCAACTTTGAATGAGAATGTGCTTGCTTACAGCAACTTGCTATATGTTCTGAGTGCCCGAATTGGGAATCTGTGTCAAAACATTGTTAGGAATTATGTGATCCTTACTAGATGTAAGTAAGGGACATGGGGCATGAAGTTATTTCTAGGAGTTGGACACATACCAAGTTTAGCTCAGTTCTGGGCATCTTTGAAATACCTATTCAAACTTGTTCCTACATAGTAACTTGCATCTTTGAATGAGAATGTGCTTGCTTACAGCAACGTGCTATATGATCTGAATGCCCGAATTGGGAATCTGTGTCAAAACTTTGTTAGGAATTATGTGATCCTTACTTGCTGGAAGTAAGGGAGTTGGGGCATGAAGTTTTTTCTAGGAGTTGGACACATACCAAGTTTAGCTCAGTTCTGTGCATCTTTGAAAGTCCTATTCAAACTTGTTCCAACATAGCAACTTGCATCTTTGAATGAGAATGTGCTTTCTTACAGCAACGTGCTATATGTTCTGAATGCCCGAATTGGGAATCTGTGTCAAAACTTTGTTAGGAATTATGTGATCCTTACTAGATGGAAGTAAGGGAGTTGGGGCATGAAGGTATTTCTAGGAGTTGGACACATACCAAGTTTAGCACAATTCTGGGCATCTTTGAAATAGCTATACAAGCTTGTTCCTACATAGTAACTTGCAACTTTGAATGAGAATGTGCTTGCTTACAGCAACGTGCTATATGTTCTGAATGCCCGAATTGGGAATCTGTGTCAAAACTTTGTTAGGAATTATGTGATCCTTACTAGCTGGAAGTAAGGGAGTTGGGGCATGAAGTTATTTCTAGGAGTTGGACAAATACCATGTTTAGCTCAGTTCTGGGCATCTTTGAAATACCTATACAAACTTGTTCCTACATAGTAACTTGCATCTTTGAATGAGAATGTGCTTGCTTACAGCAACGTGCTATATGTTCTGAATGCCCGATTTGGGAATCTGTGTCAAATCTTTGTTAGGAATTATGTGATCCTTACGAGATGGAAATAAGGGAGATGGGGAATGAAGTTATTTTTAGAAGTTGGAGACATACAACCTTTAGCTCAGTTCTGGGCATCTTTGAAATACCTATACAAACTTGTTCCTACATAGTAACTTGCAACTTTGAATGAGAATGTGCTTGCTTACAGCAACGTGCTATATGTTCTGAATGCCCGAATTGGGAATCTGTGTCAAAACTTTGTTAGAAATTATGTGATCCTTACTAGCTGGAAGTAAGGGAGATGGGGCATGAGGCTATTTCTAGGAGTTGGAGACATACCAAGTTTAGCTCAGTTCTGGGCATCTTTGAAATACCTATACAAACTTGTTCCTACATAGTAACTTGCAACTTTGAATGAGAATGTGCTTGCTTACAGCAACGTGCTATATGATCTGAATGCCCGAATTGGGAATCTGCGTCAAAACTTTGTTAGGAATTATGTAATCCTTACTAGCTGGAAGTAAGGGAGATGGGGAATGAAATTATTTCTAGGAGTTGGAGACATACCAAGTTTAGCTCAGTTCTGGGCATCTTTGAAATACCTATACAAACTTGTTCCTACATAGTAACTTGCAACTTTGAATGAGAATGTGCTTGCTTACAGCAACGTGCTATATGTTCTGAATGCCCGAATAGGGAATCTGTTTCAAAACTTTATTAGGAATTATGTGATCCTTACTAGCTGCAAGTAAGGGAGTTGGGGCATGAAGGTATTTCTAGGAGTTGGACACATACCAAGTTTAGCACAGTTCTGGGCATCTTTGAAATACCTATACATACATGTTCCTGCATAGTAACTTGCAACTTTGAATGAGAATGTGCTTGCTTACAGCAACGTGCTATATGTTCTGAATGCCCGAATTGGGAATCTGTGTCAAAACTTTGTTAGGAATTATGTGATCCTTACTAGCTGGAAGTAAGGGAGATGGGGCATGAAGATATTTCTAGGAGTTGGAGACATATCAAGTTTAACTCAGTTCTGGGCATCTTTGAAATACCTATACAAACTTGTTCCTACATAGTAACTTGCATCTTTGAATGAGAATGTGCTTGCTTACAGCAACGTGCTATATGTTCTGAATGCCCGAATTGGGAATCTGTGTCAAAACTTTGTTAGGAATTATGTGATCCTTACTAGCTGGAACTAAGGGAGTTGGGGCATGAAGTTATTTCTAGGAGTTGGACACATACCAAGTTTAGCTCAGTTCTGGGCATCTTTGAAATACCTATACAAACTTGTTCCTACATAGTAACTTGCAACTTTGAATGAGAATGTGCTTGCTTACAGCAACGTGCTATATGTTCTGAATGCCCGAATTGGGAATCTGTGTCAAAACTTTGTTAGGAATTATGTGATCCTTACTAGCTGGAAGTAAGGGAGATGGGGCATGAAGTTATTTCTAGGAGTTGGACACATACCAAGTTTACCTCAGTTCTGGGCATCTTTGAAAGACCTATACAAACTTCTTCCTACATAGTAACTTGCAACTTTGAATGAGAATGTGCTTGCTTACAGCAACGTGCTATATGTTGTGAATGCCCGAATTGGGAATCTGTGTCAAAACTTTGTTAGGAATTATGTGATCCTTACTAGATGGAAGTAAGGGAGATGGGGCATGAAGTTATTTCTAGGAGTTGGAGACATACCAAGTTTAGCTCAGTTCTGGGCATCTTTGAAATACCTATACAAACTTGTTCCTACATAGTAACTTGCAACTTTGAATGAGAATGAGCTTGCTTGCAACAACGTGCTATATGTTCTGAATGCCCGAATTGGGAATCTGTGTCAAAACTTTGTTAGGAATTATGTGATCCTTACTAGCTGGAAGTAAGGGAGATGGGGCATGAAGTTATTTCTAGGAGTTGGACAAATACCAAGTTTAGCTCAGTTCTGGGCATCTTTGAAATACCTATACAAACTTGTTCCTACATAGTAACTTGCATCTTTGAATGAGAATGTGCTTGCTTACAGCAACGTGCTATATGTTCTGAATGCCCGAATTGGCAATCTGTGTCAAAACTTTGTTAGGAATTATGTGATCCTTACTAGCTGGAAGTAAGGGAGTTGGGGCATGAAGTTATTTCTAGGAGTTGGACACATACCAAGTTTAGCTCAGTTCTGGGCATCTTTGAAATACCTATACAAACTTGTTCCTACATAGTAACTTGCAACTTTGAATGAGAATGTGCTTGCTTACAGCAACGTGCTATATGTTCTGAATGCCCGAATTGGGAATCTGTGTCAAAACTTGGTTAGGAATTATGTGATCCTTACTAGCTGGAAGTAAGGGAGTTGGGGCATGAAGTTATTTCTAGGAGTTGGACACATATCAAGTTTAGCTCAGTTCTGGGCATCTTTGAAATACCTATACAAACTTGTTCCTACATAGTAACTTGCAACTTGGAAAGAGAATGTGCTTGCTTACAGCAACGTGCTATATGTTCTGAATGCCCGAATTGGGAATCTGTGTCAAAACTTTGTTAGGAATTATGTGATCCTTACTAGATGGAAGTAAGGGAGATGGGGCATGAAGTTATTTCTAGAGGTTGGACACATACAACGTTTAGCTCAGTTCTGGGCATCTTTGAAATACCTATACAAACTTGTTCCTACATAGTAACTTGCAACTTTGAATGAGAATGTGCTTGCTTACAGCAACGTGCTATATGTTCTGAATGCCCGAATTGGGAATCTGTGTCAAAACTTTGTTAGGAATTATGTGATCCTTACTAGCTGGAAGTAAGGGAGATGGGGCATGAAGTTATTTCTAGGAGTTGGAGACATATCAAGTTTAGCTCAGTTCTGGGCATCTTTGAAATACCTATACAAACTTGTTCCTACATAGTAACTTGCAAATTGAATGAGAATGTGCTTGCTTACAGCAACGTGCTATATGTTCTGAATGCCCGAATTGGGAATCTGTGTCAAAACTTTGTTAGGAATTATGGGATCCTTACTAGCTGGAAGTAAGGGAGATGGGGCATGAAGTTATTTCTAGAAGTTAGACACATACAAAGTTTAGATCAGTTCTGGGCATCTTTGAAATACCTATAGAAACTTGTTCCTACATAGTAACTTGCAACTTTGAATGAGAATGTGCTTGCTTACAGCAACGTGCTATATGTTCTGAATGCCCGAATTGTTAATCTGTGTCAAAACTTTGTTAGGAATTATGTGATCCTTACTAGCTGGAAGTAAGGGAGTTGGGGCATGAAGTTATTTCTAGGAGTTAGACACATACCAAGTTTAGCACAATTCTGGACATCTTTGAAAGTCCTATACAAACTTGTTCCTACATAGTAACTTGCAACTTTGAACGAGAATGTGCTTGCTTACAGCAACGTGCTATATGTTCTGAATGCCCGAATTGGGAATCTCTGTCAAAACTTTGTTAGGAATTATGTGATCCTTACTAGCTGGAAGTAAGGGAGATGGGGCATGAAGTTATTTCTAGGAGTTGGAGACATATCAAGTTTAGCTCAGTTCTGGGCATCTTTGAAATACCTATACAAACTTGTTCCTACATAGTAACTTGCATCTTTGAATGAGAATGTGCTTGCTTACAGCAAGGTGCTATATGTTCTGAATGCCCGATTTGGGAATCTGTGTCAAATCTTTGTTAGGAATTATGTGATCCTTACGAGATGGAAATAAGGGAGATGGGGAATGAAGTTATTTTTAGAAGTTGGAGACATACAACCTTTAGCTCAGTTCTGGGCATCTTTGAAATACCTATACAAACTTGTTCCTACATAGTAACTTGCAACTTTGAATGAGAATGTGCTTGCTTACAGCAACGTGCTATATGTTCTGAATGCCCGAATTGGGAATCTGTGTCAAAACTTTGTTAGAAATTATGTGATCCTTACTAGCTGGAAGTAAGGGAGATGGGGCATGAGGCTATTTCTAGGAGTTGGAGACATACCAAGTTTAGCTCAGTTCTGGGCATCTTTGAAATACCTATACAAACTTGTTCCTACATAGTAACTTGCAACTTTGAATGAGAATGTGCTTGCTTACAGCAACGTGCTATATGATCTGAATGCCCGAATTGGGAATCTGTGTCAAAACTTTGTTAGGAATTATGTAATCCTTACTAGCTGGAAGTAAGGGAGATGGGGAATGAAATTATTTCTAGGAGTTGGAGACATACCAAGTTTAGCTCAGTTCTGGGCATCTTTGAAATACCTATACAAACTTGTTCCTACATAGTAACTTGCAACTTTGAATGAGAATGTGCTTGCTTACAGCAACGTGCTATATGTTCTGAATGCCCGAATAGGGAATCTGTTTCAAAACTTTATTAGGAATTATGTGATCCTTACTAGCTGCAAGTAAGGGAGTTGGGGCATGAAGGTATTTCTAGGAGTTGGACACATACCAAGTTTAGCACAGTTCTGGGCATCTTTGAAATACCTATACATACATGTTCCTGCATAGTAACTTGCAACTTTGAATGAGAATGTGCTTGCTTACAGCAACGTGCTATATGTTCTGAATGCCCGAATTGGGAATCTGTGTCAAAACTTTGTTAGGAATTATGTGATCCTTACTAGCTGGAAGTAAGGGAGATGGGGCATGAAGATATTTCTAGGAGTTGGAGACATATCAAGTTTAACTCAGTTCTGGGCATCTTTGAAATACCTATACAAACTTGTTCCTACATAGTAACTTGCATCTTTGAATGAGAATGTGCTTGCTTACAGCAACGTGCTATATGTTCTGAATGCCCGAATTGGGAATCTGTGTCAAAACTTTGTTAGGAATTATGTGATCCTTACTAGCTGGAACTAAGGGAGTTGGGGCATGAAGTTATTTCTAGGAGTTGGACACATACCAAGTTTAGCTCAGTTCTGGGCATCTTTGAAATACCTATACAAACTTGTTCCTACATAGTAACTTGCAACTTTGAATGAGAATGTGCTTGCTTACAGCAACGTGCTATATGTTCTGAATGCCCGAATTGGGAATCTGTGTCAAAACTTTGTTAGGAATTATGTGATCCTTACTAGCTGGAAGTAAGGGAGATGGGGCATGAAGTTATTTCTAGGAGTTGGACACATACCAAGTTTACCTCAGTTCTGGGCATCTTTGAAAGACCTATACAAACTTCTTCCTACATAGTAACTTGCAACTTTGAATGAGAATGTGCTTGCTTACAGCAACGTGCTATATGTTGTGAATGCCCGAATTGGGAATCTGTGTCAAAACTTTGTTAGGAATTATGTGATCCTTACTAGATGGAAGTAAGGGAGATGGGGCATGAAGTTATTTCTAGGAGTTGGAGACATACCAAGTTTAGCTCAGTTCTGGGCATCTTTGAAATACCTATACAAACTTGTTCCTACATAGTAACTTGCAACTTTGAATGAGAATGTGCTTGCTTGCAACAACGTGCTATATGTTCTGAATGCCCGAATTGGGAATCTGTGTCAAAACTTTGTTAGGAATTATGTGATCCTTACTAGCTGGAAGTAAGGGAGATGGGGCATGAAGTTATTTCTAGGAGTTGGACAAATACCAAGTTTAGCTCAGTTCTGGGCATCTTTGAAATACCTATACAAACTTGTTCCTACATAGTAACTTGCATCTTTGAATGAGAATGTGCTTGCTTACAGCAACGTGCTATATGTTCTGAATGCCCGAATTGGCAATCTGTGTCAAAACTTTGTTAGGAATTATGTGATCCTTACTAGCTGGAAGTAAGGGAGTTGGGGCATGAAGTTATTTCTAGGAGTTGGACACATACCAAGTTTAGCTCAGTTCTGGGCATCTTTGAAATACCTATACAAACTTGTTCCTACATAGTAACTTGCAACTTTGAATGAGAATGTGCTTGCTTACAGCAACGTGCTATATGTTCTGAATGCCAGAATTGGGAATCTGTGTCAAAACTTGGTTAGGAATTATGTGATCCTTACTAGCTGGAAGTAAGGGAGTTGGGGCATGAAGTTATTTCTAGGAGTTGGACACATATCAAGTTTAGCTCAGTTCTGGGCATCTTTGAAATACCTATACAAACTTGTTCCTACATAGTAACTTGCAACTGGAAAGAGAATGTGCTTGCTTACAGCAACGTGCTATATGTTCTGAATGCCCGAATTGGGAATCTGTGTCAAAACTTTGTTAGGAATTATGTGATCCTTACTAGATGGAAGTAAGGGAGATGGGGCATGAAGTTATTTCTAGAGGTTGGACACATACAACGTTTAGCTCAGTTCTGGGCATCTTTGAAATACCTATACAAACTTGTTCCTACATAGTAACTTGCAACTTTGAATGAGAATGTGCTTGCTTACAGCAACGTGCTATATGTTCTGAATGCCCGAATTGGGAATCTGTGTCAAAACTTTGTTAGGAATTATGTGATCCTTACTAGCTGGAAGTAAGGGAGATGGGGCATGAAGTTATTTCTAGGAGTTGGAGACATATCAAGTTTAGCTCAGTTCTGGGCATCTTTGAAATACCTATACAAACTTGTTCCTACATAGTAACTTGCAAATTGAATGAGAATGTGCTTGCTTACAGCAACGTGCTATATGTTCTGAATGCCCGAATTGGGAATCTGTGTCAAAACTTTGTTAGGAATTATGTGATCCTTACTAGATGGAAGTAAGGGAGATGGGGCATGAAGTTATTTCTAGAGTTTGGACACATACAACGTTTAGCTCAGTTCTGGGCATCTTTGAAATACCTATACAAACTTGTTCCTACATAGTAACTTGCAACTTTGAATGAGAATGTGCTTGCTTACAGCAACGTGCTATATGTTCTGAATGCCCGAAATGGGAATCTGTGTCAAAACTTTGTTAGGAATTATGTGATCCTTACTAGATGGAAGTAAGGGAGATGGGGAATGAAGTTATTTCTAGGAGTTGGAGACATACAACGTTTAGCTCAGTTCTGGGCATCATTGAAATACCTATAAAACTTGTTCCTACATAGTAACATGCAACTTTGAATGAGAATGTGCTTGCTTACAGCAACGTGCTATATGTTCTGAATACCCGAATAGGGAATGTGTGTAAAAACTTTGCTGAGAATTATGTGATCCTTACTAGCTGGAAGTAAGGGAGTTGGGGCATGAAGGTATTTCTAGGAATTGGACACATACCAAGTTTAGCTCAGTTCTGGGCATCTTTGAAATACCTATACAAACTTGTTCCTACATAGTAACTTGCAACTTTGAATGAGAATGTGCTTGCTTGCAACAACGTGCTATATGTTCTGAATGCCCGAATTGGGAATCTGTGTCAAAACTTTGTTAGGAATTATGTGATCCTTACTAGCTGGAAGTAAGGGAGATGGGGCATGAAGTTATTTCTAGGAGTTGGACAAATACCAAGTTTAGCTCAGTTCTGGGCATCTTTGAAATACCTATACAAACTTGTTCCTACATAGTAACTTGCATCTTTGAATGAGAATGTGCTTGCTTACAGCAACGTGCTATATGTTCTGAATGCCCGAATTGGCAATCTGTGTCAAAACTTTGTTAGGAATTATGTGATCCTTACTAGCTGGAAGTAAGGGAGTTGGGGCATGAAGTTATTTCTAGGAGTTGGACACATACCAAGTTTAGCTCAGTTCTGGGCATCTTTGAAATACCTATACAAACTTGTTCCTACATAGTAACTTGCAACTTTGAATGAGAATGTGCTTGCTTACAGCAACGTGCTATATGTTCTGAATGCCCGAATTGGGAATCTGTGTCAAAACTTGGTTAGGAATTATGTGATCCTTACTAGCTGGAAGTAAGGGAGTTGGGGCATGAAGTTATTTCTAGGAGTTGGACACATATCAAGTTTAGCTCAGTTCTGGGCATCTTTGAAATACCTATACAAACTTGTTCCTACATAGTAACTTGCAACTGGAAAGAGAATGTGCTTGCTTACAGCAACGTGCTATATGTTCTGAATGCCCGAATTGGGAATCTGTGTCAAAACTTTGTTAGGAATTATGTGATCCTTACTAGATGGAAGTAAGGGAGATGGGGCATGAAGTTATTTCTAGAGGTTGGACACATACAACGTTTAGCTCAGTTCTGGGCATCTTTGAAATACCTATACAAACTTGTTCCTACATAGTAACTTGCAACTTTGAATGAGAATGTGCTTGCTTACAGCAACGTGCTATATGTTCTGAATGCCCGAATTGGGAATCTGTGTCAAAACTTTGTTAGGAATTATGTGATCCTTACTAGCTGGAAGTAAGGGAGATGGGGCATGAAGTTATTTCTAGGAGTTGGAGACATATCAAGTTTAGCTCAGTTCTGGGCATCTTTGAAATACCTATACAAACTTGTTCCTACATAGTAACTTGCAAATTGAATGAGAATGTGCTTGCTTACAGCAACGTGCTATATGTTCTGAATGCCCGAATTGGGAATCTGTGTCAAAACTTTGTTAGGAATTATGTGATCCTTACTAGATGGAAGTAAGGGAGATGGGGCATGAAGTTATTTCTAGAGTTTGGACACATACAACGTTTAGCTCAGTTCTGGGCATCTTTGAAATACCTATACAAACTTGTTCCTACATAGTAACTTGCAACTTTGAATGAGAATGTGCTTGCTTACAGCAACGTGCTATATGTTCTGAATGCCCGAAATGGGAATCTGTGTCAAAACTTTGTTAGGAATTATGTGATCCTTACTAGATGGAAGTAAGGGAGATGGGGAATGAAGTTATTTCTAGGAGTTGGAGACATACAACGTTTAGCTCAGTTCTGGGCATCATTGAAATACCTATAAAACTTGTTCCTACATAGTAACATGCAACTTTGAATGAGAATGTGCTTGCTTACAGCAACGTGCTATATGTTCTGAATACCCGAATAGGGAATGTGTGTAAAAACTTTGCTGAGAATTATGTGATCCTTACTAGCTGGAAGTAAGGGAGTTGGGGCATGAAGGTATTTCTAGGAATTGGACACATACCAAGTTTAGCACAGTTCTGGGCATCTTTGAAATACCTATACAAACTTGTTCCTACATAGTAACTTGCAACTTTGAATGAGAATGTGCTTGCTTACAGCAACGTGCTATATGTTCTGAATGCCCGAATTGGGAATCTGTGTCAAAATTTGTTAGGAATTATGTGATCCTTACTAGCTGGAAGTAAGGGAGACGGGGCATGAAATTATTTCTAGGAGTTGGACACATACCAAGTTTAGCTCAGTTCTGGGCATCGTTGAAATACCTATACAAACTTGTTCCTACATAGTAACTTGCAACTTTGAATGAGAATGTGCTTGCTTACAGCAACGTGCTATATGTTCTGAATGCCCGAATTGGGAATCTGTGTCAAAACTTTGTTAGAAATTATGTGATCCTTACTAGCTGGATGTAAGGGAGATGGGGCATGAAGTTATTTCTAGGAGTTGGAGACATACCAAGTTTAGCTCAGTTCTGGGCATCTTCGAAATACCTATACAAACTTGTTCCTACATAGTAACTTGCAACTTTGAATGAAAAGGTGCTTGCTTACAGCAACGTGCTATATGTTCTGAATGCCCGAATTGGGAATCTGTGTCAAAACGTTGTTAGGAATTATGTGATCCTTACTAGCTGGAAGTAAGGGAGTTGGGGCATGAAGGTATTTCTAGGAGTTGGAGACATACCAAGTTTAGCTCAGTTCTGGGCATCTTTGAAATACCTATACAAACTTGTTCCTACATAGTAACTTACAACTTTGAATGAGAATGTGCTTGCTTGCAGCAACGTGCTATATGGTCTGAATGCCCGAATTGGGAATCTGTGTCAAATCTTTGTTAGGAATTATGTGATCCTTACTAGCTGGAAGTAAGGGAGATGGGGCATGAAGTTATTTCTAGGAGTTGGAGACATACCAAGTTTAGCTCAGTTCTGGGCATCTTTGAAATACCTATAGAAACTTGTTCCTACATAGTAACTTGCAACTTTGAATGAGAATGTGCTTGCTTACAGCAACGTGCTATATGTTCTGAATGCCCGAATTGGGAATCTGTGTCAAAATTTGTTAGGAATTATGTGATCCTTACTAGCTGGAAGTAAGGGAGATGGGGCATGAAGTTATTTCTAGGAGTTGGAGAGATATCAAGTTTAGCTCAGTTCTGGGCATCTTTGAAATACCTATACAAACTTGTTCCTACATAGTAACTTGCAACTTTGAATGAGAATGTGCTTGCTTACAGCAACGTGCTATATGTTCTGAATGCACGAATTGGGAATCTGTGTCAAAATTTGTTAGGAATTATGTGATCCTTACTAGCTGGAAGTAAGGGAGTTGGGGCATGAAGGTATTTCTAGGAGTTGGACACATACCAAGTTTAGCACAGTTCTGGGCATCTTTGAAATACCTATACAAACTTGTTCCTACATAGTAACTTGCAACTTTGAATGAGATTGTGCTTGCTTACAGCAACGTGCTATATGTTCTGAATGCCCGAATTGGGAATCTTTGTGAAAACTTTGTTAGGAATGATGTGATCCTTACTATATGGAAGTAAGGGAGATGCGGCATGAAGTTATTTCTAGGAGTTGGAGACATACAACGTTTAGCTCAGTTCTGGGCATCTTTGAAATACCTATACAAACTTGTTCCTACATAGTAACTTGCAACTTTGAATGAGAATGTGCTTGCTTACAGCAACGTGCTATATGTTCTGAATGCCCGAATAGGGAATCTGTGTCAAAACTTTGTTAGGAATTATGTGATCCTTACTAGCTGGAAGTAAGGGAGTTGGGGCATGAAGGTATTTCTATTAGTTGGACACATACCAAGTTTAGCTCAGTTCTGGGCATCTTTGAAATACCTATACAAACTTGTTCCTACATAGTAACTTGCAACTTTGAATGAGAATGTGCTTGCTTACAGCAACGTGCTATATGCTCTGAATGCCCGAATTGGGAATCTGTGTCAAAACTTTGTTAGGAATTATGTGATCCTTACTAGCTGGTAGTAAGGGAGATGGGGCATGAAGTTATTTCTAGGAGTTGGAGACATACCAAGTTTAGCTCAGTTCTGGGCATCTTTGAAATACCTATACAAACTTGTTCCTACATAGTAACTTGCAACTTTGAATGAGAATGTGCTTGCTTACAGCAACGTGCTATATGTTCTGAATGCCCGAATTGGGAATCTGTGTCAAAACTTTGTTAGAAAATATGTGATCCTTACTAGCTGGAAGTAAGGGAGATGGGGCATGAAGGTATTTCTAGGAGTTGGAGACATACCAAGTTTAGCTCAGTTCTGGGCATCTTTGAAATCCCTATACAAACTTGTTCCTACATAGTAACTTGCAACTTTGAATGAGAAGGTGCTTGCTTACAGCAACGTGCTATACGTTCTGAATGCCCGAATTGGGAATCTGTGTCAAAACTTTGTTAGAAAATATGTGATCCTTACTAGCTTGAAGTAAGGGAGATGGGGCATGAAGGTATTTCTACGAGTTGGAGACATACCAAGTTTATCTCAGTTCTGGGCATCTTTGAAATACCTATACAAACTTGTTCCTACATAGTAACTTGCAACTTTGAATGAGAATGTGCTTGCTTGCAGCAACGTGCTATATGTTCTGAATGCCCTAATTGGGAATCTGTGTCAAATCTTTGTTAGGAATTATGTGATCCTTACTAGCTGGAAGTAAGGGAGATGGGGCATGAAGTTATTTCTAGGAGTTGGAGACATATCAAGTTTAGCTCATTTCTGGGCATCTTTGAAATACCTATACAAACTTGTTCCTACATAGTAACTTGCATCTTTGAATGAGAATGTGCTTGCTTACAGCAAAGTGCTATATGTTCGTATTGCCCGAATTGGGAATCTGTGTCAAAACTTTGTTAGGAATTATGTGATCCTTACTAGCTGGAAGTAAGGGAGTTGGGGCATGAAGTTATTTCTAGGAGTTGGACACATACCAAGTTTAGCTCAGTTCTGGGCATCTTTGAAATACCTATACAAACTTATTCCTACATAGTAACTTGCAACTTTGAATGAGAATGTGCTTGCTTACAGCAACGTGCTATATGTTCTGAATGCCCGAATTGGGAATCTGTGTCAAAACTTTGTTAGGAATTATGTGATCCTTACTAGCTGGAAGTAAGGGAGATGGGGCATGAAGTTATTTCTAGGAGTTGGAGACATATCAAGTTTAGCTCAGTTCTGGGCATCTTTGAAATCCCTATACAAACTTGTTCCTACATAGTAACTTGCATCTTTGAATGGGAATGTGCTTGCTTACAGCAACGTGCTATATGTTCTGAATGCCCGAATTGGGAATCTGTGTCAAAATTTTGTTAGGAATTATGTGATCCTTACTAGCTGGAAGTAAGGGAGTTGGGGCATGAAGTTATTTCTAGGAGTTGGACACATAGCAAGTTTAGCTCAGTTCTGGGCATCTTTGAAATACCTATACAAACTTCTTCCTACATAGTAACTTGCAACTTTGAATGAGAATGTGCTTGCTTACAGCAACGTGCTATATGTTCTGAATGCCCGAATTGGGAATCTGTGTCAAAACTTTGTTAGGAATTATGTGATCCTTACTAGCTGGAAGTAAGGGAGTTGGGGCATGAAGGTATTTCTAGGAGTTGGACACATATCAAGTTTAGCTCAGTTCTGGGCATCTTTGAAATACCTATACAAACTTGTTCCTACATAGTAACTTGCAACTTTGAAAGAGAATGTGCTTGCTTACAGCAACGTGCTATATGTTCTGAATGCCCGAATTGGAAATCTGTGTCAAAACTTTGTTAGGAATTATGTGATCCTTACTAGCTGGAAGTAAGGGAGATGGGGCATGAAGTTATTTCTAGAGGTTGGACACATACAACCTTTAGCTCAGTTCTGGGCATCTTTGAAATACCTATACAAACTTGTTCCTACATAGTAACTTGCAACTTTGAATGAGAATGTGCTTGCTTACAGCAACGTGCTATATGTTCTGAATGCCCGAATTGGGAATCTGTGTCAAAACTTTGTTAGGAATTATGTGATCCTTACTAGCTGGAAGTAAGGGAGATGGGGCATGAAGTTATTTCCAGGAGTTGGAGACATATCAATTTTAGCTCAGTTCTGGGCATCTTTGAAATACCTATACAAACTTGTTCCTACATAGTAACTTGCAAATTGAATGAGAATGTGCTTGCTTACAGCAACGTGCTATATGTTCTGAATGCCCGAATTGGGAATCTGTGTCTAAACTCTGTTAGGAATTATGTGATCCTTACTAGATGGAAGTAAGGGAGATGAGGCATGAAGTTATTTCTAGGAGTTGGAGACATATCGAGTTTAGCTCAGTTCTGGGCATCTTTGAAATACCTATACAAACTTGTTCCTACATAGTAACTTGCATCTTTGAATGAGAATGTGCTTGCTTACAGCAACGTGCTATATGTTCTGAATGCCCGAATTGGGAATCTGTGTCAAAACTTTGTTAGGAATTATGTGATCCTTACTAGATGGAAGTAAGTGAGATGGGGAATGAAGTTATTTCTAGGAGTTGGAGACATACAACGTTTAGCTCAGTTCTGGGCATCTTTGAAATACCTATACAAACTTGTTCCTACATAGTAACTTGCAACTTTGAATGAGAATGTGCTTGCTTACAGCAACGTGCTATCTGTTCTGAATGCCCGAATTGGGAATCTGTGTCAAAACTTTGTTAGGAATTATGTGATCCTTACTAGCTGGAAGTAAGGGAGATGGGGCATGAAGTTATTTCTAGGAGTTAGAGACATAAAAAGTTTAGCTCAGTTCTGGGCATCTTTGAAATACCTATACAAACTTGTTCCTACATAGTAACTTGCAACTTTGAATGAGAATGTGCTTCCTTGCAGCAACGTGCTATATGTTCTGAATGCCCGAATTTGGAATCTGTGTCAAAACTTTGTTAGGAATTATGTGATCCTTACTAGCTGGAAGTAAGGGAGATGGGGCATGAAGTTATTTCTAGGAGTTGGAGACATATCAAGTTTAGCTCAGTTCTGGGCATCTTTGAAATACCTATACAAACTTGTTCCTACATAGTAACTTGCATCTTTGAATGAGAATGTGCTTGCTTACAGCAACGTGCTATATGTTCTGAATGCTCGAATTGGGAATCTGTGTCAAAACTTTGTTAGGAATTATGTGATCCTTACTAGCTGGAAGTAAGGGAGATGGGGCATGAAGTTATTTCTAGGAGTTGGACACATACCAAGTTTAGCTCAGTTCTGGGCATCTTTGAAATACCTATACAAACTTGTTCCTACATAGTAACTTGCAACTTTGAATGAGAAGGTGCTTGCTTACAGCAACGTGCTATATGTTCTGAATGCCCGAATTGGGAATCTTTGTCAAAATTTGTTAGGAATTATGTGATCCTTACTAGCTGGAAGTATGGAGATGGGGCATGAAGTTATTTCTAGAAGTTGGAGACATACCAAGTTTATCTCAGTTCTGGGCATCTTTGAAATACCTATACAATCTTGTTCCTACATAGTAACTTGCAACTTTGAATGAGAATGTGCTTGCTTGCAGCAACGTGCTATATGTTCTGAATGCCCGAATTTGGAATCTGTGTCAAATCTTTGTTAGGAATTATGTGATCCTTACTAGCTGGAAGTAAGGGAGATGGGGCATGAAGTTATTTCTAGGAGTTGGAGACATATCAATTTTAGCTCAGTTCTGGGCATCTTTGAAATACCTATACAAACTTGTTCCTACATAGTAACTTGCAAATTGAATGAGAATGTGCTTGCTTACAGCAACGTGCTATATGTTCTGAATGCCCGAATTGGGAATCTGTGTCTAAACTCTGTTAGGAATTATGTGATCCTTACTAGATGGAAGTAAGGGAGATGAGGCATGAAGTTATTTCTAGGAGTTGGAGACATATCAAGTTTAGCTCAGTTCTGGGCATCTTTGAAATACCTATACTAACTTGTTCCTACATAGTAACTTGCATCTTTGAATGAGAATGTGCTTGCTTACAGCAACGTGCTATATGTTCTGAATGCCCGAATTGGGAATCTGTGTCAAAACTTTGTTAGGAATTATGTGATCCTTACTAGATGGAAGTAAGGGAGATGGGGAATGAAGTTATTTCTAGGAGTTGGAGACATACAACGTTTAGCTCAGTTCTGGGCATCTTTGAAATACCTATACAAACTTGTTCCTACATAGTAACTTGCAACTTTGAATGAGAATGTGCTTGCTTACAGCAACGTGCTATATGTTCTGAATGCCCGAATTGGGAATCTGTGTCAAAACTTTGTTAGGAATTATGTGATCCTTACTAGCTGGAAGTAAGGGAGATGGGGCATGAAGTTATTTCTAGGAGTTGGAGACATATCAAGTTTAGCTCAGTTCTGGGCATCTTTGAAATCCCTATACAAACTTGTTCCTACATAGTAACTTGCATCTTTGAATGAGAATGTGCTTGCTTACAGCAACGTGCTATATGTTCTGAATGCCCGAATTGGGAATCTGTGTCAAAATTTTGTTAGGAATTATGTGATCCTTACTAGCTGGAAGTAAGGGAGTTGGGGCATGAAGTTATTTCTAGGAGTTGGACACATATCAAGTTTAGCTCAGTTCTGGGCATCTTTGAAATGCCTATACAAACTTCTTCCTACATAGTAACTTGCAACTTTGAATGAGAATGTGCTTGCTTACAGCAACGTGCTATATGTTCTGAATGCCCGAATTGGGAATCTGTGTCAAAACTTTGTTAGGAATTATGTGATCCTTACTAGCTGGAAGTAAGGGAGTTGGGGCATGAAGGTATTTCTAGGAGTTGGACACATATCAAGTTTAGCTCAGTTCTGGGCATCTTAGAAATACCTATACAAACTTGTTCCTACATAGTAACTTGCAACTTTGAAAGAGAATGTGCTTGCTTACAGCAACGTGCTATATGTTCTGAATGCCCGAATTGGGAATCTGTGTCAAAACTTTGTTAGGAATTATGTGATCCTTACTAGCTGGAAGTAAGGGAGATGGGGCAGGAAGTTATTTCTAGAGGTTGGACACATACAACCTTTAGCTCTGTTCTGGGCATAGTTGAAATACCTATACAAACTTGTTCCTACATAGTAACTTGCAACTTTGAATGAGAATGTGCTTGCTTACAGCAACGTGCTATATGTTCTGAATGCCCGAATTGGGAATCTGTGTCAAAACTTTGTTAGGAATTATGTGATCCTTACTAGCTGGAAGTAAGGGAGATGGGGCATGAAGTTATTTCTAGGAGTTGGAGACATATCAATTTTAGCTCAGTTCTGGGCATCTTTGAAATACCTATACAAACTTGTTCCTACATAGTAACTTGCAAATTGAATGAGAATGTGCTTGCTTACAGCAACGTGCTATATGTTCTGAATGCCCGAATTGGGAATCTGTGTCTAAACTCTGTTAGGAATTATGTGATCCTTACTAGATGGAAGTAAGGGAGATGGGGAATGAAGTTATTTCTAGGAGTTGGAGACATATCAAGTTTAGCTCAGTTCTGGGCATCATTGAAATACCTATACAAACTTGTTCCTTCATAGTAAATTGCAACTTTGAATGAGAATGTGCTTGCTTACAGCAACGTGCTATATGTTCTGAATGCCCGAATAGGGAATGTGTGTCAAAACTTTGTTAGGAATTGTGTGATCCTTATTAGCTGGAAGTAAGGGAGTTAGGGCATGAAGGTATTTCTAGGAGTTGGACACATACCAAGTTTAGCACAGTTCTGGGCATCTTTGAAATACCTATATAAACTTGTTCCTACATAGTAACTTGCAACTTTGAATGAGAATGTGCTTGCTTACAGCAACGTGCTATATGTTCTGAATGCCCGAATTGGGAATCTGTGTCAAAACTTTGTTAGGAATTATGTGATCCTTACTAGCTGGAAGTAAGGGAGTTGGGGCATGAAGTTATTTCTAGGAGTTGGACACATACCAAGTTTAGCACAATTCTGGACATCTTTGAAAGTCCTATACAAACTTGTTCCTACATAGTAACTTGCAACTTTGAATGAGAATGTGCTTGCTTACAGCAACGTGCTATATGTTCTGAATGCCCGAATTGGGAATCTGTGTCAAAATTTTGTTAGGAATTATGTGATCCTTACTAGCTGGAAGTAAGGGAGATGGGGCATGAAGTTATTTCTAGAAGTTGGAGACATATCATGTTTAGCTCAGTTCTGGGCATCTTTGAAATACCTATACAAACTTGTTTCTACATAGTAACTTGCATCTTTGAATGAGAATGTGCTTGCTTACAGCAAGGTGCTATATGTTCTGAATGCCCGATTTGGGAATCTGTGTCAAATCTTTGTTAGGAATTATGTGATCCTTACGAGATGGAAATAAGGGAGATGGGGAATGAAGTTATTTTTAGAAGTTGGAGACATACAACCTTTAGCTCAGTTCTGGGCATCTTTGAAATACCTATACAAACTTGTTCCTACATAGTAACTTGCAACTTTGAATGAGAATGTGCTTGCTTACAGCAACGTGCTATATGTTCTGAATGCCCGAATAGGGAATCTGTGTCAAAACTTAGTTAGGAATTATGTGATCCTTAATAGCTGGAAGTAAGGGAGTTGGGGCATGAAGGTATTTCTAAGATTTGGACACATACCATGTTTTGCTCAGTTCTGGGCATCTTTGAAATACCTATACAAACTTGTTCCTACATAGTAACTTGCAACTTTGAATGAGAATGTGCTTGCTTACAGCAACGTGCTATATGTTCTGAATGCCCGAATTGGGAATCTGTGTCAAAACTTTGTTAGGAATTATGTGATCCTTACTAGCTGGAAGTAAGGGAGATGGGGCATGAAATTATTTCTAGGAGTTGGACACATACCAAGTTTAGCTCAGTTCTGGGCATCTTTGAAATACCTATACAAACTTGTTCCTACATAGTAACTTGCAACTTTGAATGAGAATGTGCTTGCTTACAGCAACGTGCTATATGTTCTGAATGCCCGAATTGGGAATCTGTGTCAAAACTTTGTTAGGAATTATGTGATCCTTACCAGCTGGCAGTAAGGGAGATGGGGCATGAAGTTATTTCTAGGAGTTGGAGACATACCAAGTTTAGCTCAGTTCTGAGCATCTTTGAAATACCTATACAAACTTGTTCCTACATAGTAACTTGCAACTTTGAATGAGAATGTGCTTGCTTACAGCAACGTGCTATATGTTCTGAATGCCCGAATTGAGAATCTTTGACAAAACTTTGTTAGGAATTATGTGATCCTTACTAGCTGGAAGTAAGGGAGATGGGGCATGAATTTATTTCTAGGAGTTGGAGACATACCAATTTTATCTCAGTTCTGGGCATCTTTGAAATACCTATACAAACATGTGCCTACATAGTAACTTGCAACTTTGAATGAGAATGTGCTTGCTTGCAGCAACATGCTATATGTTCTGAATGCCCGAATTGGGAATCTGTGTCAAATCTTTGTTAGGAATTATGTGATCCTTACTAGCTGGAAGTAAGGGAGATGGAGCATGAAGTTATTTCTTGGAGTTGGACACATACCAAGTTTAGCTCAGTTCTGGGCATCTTTGAAATACCTATACAAACTTGTTCCTACATAGTAACTTGCAACTTTGAATGAGAATGTGCTTGCTTACAGCAACGTGCTATATGTTCTGAATGCCCGAATTGGGAATCTGTGTCAAAACTTTGTTAGGAATTATGTGATCCTTACTAGCTGGAAGTAAGGGAGTTGGGACATGAAGTTATTTCTAGGAGTTGGAGACATACAACGTTTAGCTCAGTTCTGGGCATCTTTGAAATACCTATACAAACTTGTTCCTACATAGTAACTTGCAACTTTGAATGAGAATGTGCATGCTTACTGCAACGTGCTATATGTTCTGAATGCCAGAATAGGGAATCTGTGTCAAAACTTTGTTAGGAATTATGTGATCCTTACTAGCTGGAAGTAAGGGAGTTGGGGCATGAAGGTATTTCTATTAGTTGGACACATACCAAGTTTAGCTCAGTTCTGGGCATCTTTGAAATACCTATACAAACTTGTTCCTACATAGTAACTTGCAACTTTGAATGAGAATGTGCTTGCTTGCAGCAACGTGCTATATGTTCTGAATGCCCGAATTGGGAATCTGTGTCAAATCTTTGTTAGGAATTATGTGATCCTTACTAGCTGGAAGTAAGGGAGATGGGGCATGAAGTTATTTCTAGGAGTTGGAGACATATCAAGTTTAGCTCAGTTCTGGGCATCTTTGAAATACCTATACAAACTTGTTCCTACATAGTAACTTGCATCTTTGAATGAGAATGTGCTTGCTTACAGCAACGTGCTATATGTTCGTATTGCCCGAATTGGGAATATGTGTCAAAACTTTGTTAGGAATTATGTGATCCTTACTAGCTGGAAGTAAGGGAGTTGGGGCATGAAGTTATTTCTAGGAGTTGGACACATACCAAGTTTAGCTCAGTTCTGGGCATCTTTGAAATACCTATACAAACTTATTCCTACATAGTAACTTGCAACTTTGAATGAGAATGTGCTTGCTTACAGCAACGTGCTATATGTTCTGAATGCCCGAATTGGGAATCTGTGTCAAAACTTTGTTAGGAATTATGTGATCCTTACTAGCTGGAAGTAAGGGAGATGGGGCATGAAGTTATTTCTAGGAGTTGGAGACATATCAAGTTTAGCTCAGTTCTGGGCATCTTTGAAATCCCTATACAAACTTGTTCCTACATAGTAACTTGCATCTTTGAATGGGAATGTGCTTGCTTACAGCAACGTGCTATATGTTCTGAATGCCCGAATTGGGAATCTGTGTCAAAATTTTGTTAGGAATTATGTGATCCTTACTAGCTGGAAGTAAGGGAGTTGGGGCATGAAGTTATTTCTAGGAGTTGGACACATAGCAAGTTTAGCTCAGTTCTGGGCATCTTTGAAATACCTATACAAACTTCTTCCTACATAGTAACTTGCAACTTTGAATGAGAATGTGCTTGCTTACAGCAACGTGCTATATGTTCTGAATGCCCGAATTGGGAATCTGTGTCAAAACTTTGTTAGGAATTATGTGATCCTTACTAGCTGGAAGTAAGGGAGTTGGGGCATGAAGGTATTTCTAGGAGTTGGACACATATCAAGTTTAGCTCAGTTCTGGGCATCTTTGAAATACCTATACAAACTTGTTCCTACATAGTAACTTGCAACTTTGAAAGAGAATGTGCTTGCTTACAGCAACGTGCTATATGTTCTGAATGCCCGAATTGGGAATCTGTGTCAAAACTTTGTTAGGAATTATGTGATCCTTACTAGCTGGAAGTAAGGGAGATGGGGCATGAAGTTATTTCTAGAGGTTGGACACATACAACCTTTAGCTCTGTTCTGGGCATAGTTGAAATACCTATACAAACTTGTTCCTACATAGTAACTTGCAACTTTGAATGAGAATGTGCTTGCTTACAGCAACGTGCTATATGTTCTGAATGCCCGAATTGGGTATCTGTGTCAAAACTTTGTTAGGAATTATGTGATCCTTACTAGCTGGAAGTAAGGGAGATGGGGCATGAAGTTATTTCCAGGAGTTGGAGACATATCAATTTTAGCTCAGTTCTGGGCATCTTTGAAATACCTATACAAACTTGTTCCTACATAGTAACTTGCAAATTGAATGAGAATGTGCTTGCTTACAGCAACGTGCTCTATGTTCTGAATGCCCGAATTGGGAATCTGTGTCTAAACTCTGTTAGGAATTATGTGATCCTTACTAGATGGAAGTAAGGGAGATGAGGCATGAAGTTATTTCTAGGAGTTGGAGACATATCAAGTTTAGCTCAGTTCTGGGCATCTTTGAAATACCTATACAAACTTGTTCCTACATAGTAACTTGCATCTTTGAATGAGAATGTGCTTGCTTACAGCAACGTGCTATATGTTCTGAATGCCCGAATTGGGAATCTGTGTCAAAACTTTGTTAGGAATTATGTGATCCTTACTAGATGGAAGTAAGGGAGATGGGGAATGAAGTTATTTCTAGGAGTTGGAGACATACAACGTTTAGCTCAGTTCTGGGCATCTTTGAAATACCTATACAAACTTGTTCCTACATAGTAACTTGCAACTTTGAATGAGAATGTGCTTGCTTACAGCAACGTGCTATCTGTTCTGAATGCCCGAATTGGGAATCTGTGTCAAAACTTTGTTAGGAATTATGTGATCCTTACTAGCTGGAAGTAAGGGAGATGGGGCATGAAGTTATTTCTAGGAGTTAGAGACATAAAAAGTTTAGCTCAGTTCTGGGCATCTTTGAAATACCTATACAAACTTGTTCCTACATAGTAACTTGCAACTTTGAATGAGAATGTGCTTCCTTGCAGCAACGTGCTATATGTTCTGAATGCCCGAATTTGGAATCTGTGTCAAAACTTTGTTAGGAATTATGTGATCCTTACTAGCTGGAAGTAAGGGAGATGGGGCATGAAGTTATTTCTAGGAGTTGGAGACATATCAAGTTTAGCTCAGTTCTGGGCATCTTTGAAATACCTATACAAACTTGTTCCTACATAGTAACTTGCATCTTTGAATGAGAATGTGCTTGCTTACAGCAACGTGCTATATGTTCTGAATGCTCGAATTGGGAATCTGTGTCAAAACTTTGTTAGGAATTATGTGATCCTCACTAGCTGGAAGTAAGGGAGATGGGGCATGAAGTTATTTCTAGGAGTTGGACACATACCAAGTTTAGCTCAGTTCTGGGCATCTTTGAAATACCTATACAAACTTGTTCCTACATAGTAACTTGCAACTTTGAATGAGAAGGTGCTTGCTTACAGCAACGTGCTATATGTTCTGAATGCCCGAATTGGGAATCTTTGTCAAAATTTGTTAGGAATTATGTGATCCTTACTAGCTGGAAGTATGGAGATGGGGCATGAAATTATTTCTAGAAGTTGGAGACATACCAAGTTTATCTCAGTTCTGGGCATCTTTGAAATACCTATACAATCTTGTTCCTACATAGTAACTTGCAACTTTGAATGAGAATGTGCTTGCTTGCAGCAACGTGCTATATGTTCTGAATGCCCGAATTTGGAATCTGTGTCAAATCTTTGTTAGGAATTATGTGATCCTTACTAGCTGGAAGTAAGGGAGATGGGGCATGAAGTTATTTCTAGGAGTTGGAGACATATCAATTTTAGCTCAGTTCTGGGCATCTTTGAAATACCTATACAAACTTGTTCCTACATAGTAACTTGCAAATTGAATGAGAATGTGCTTGCTTACAGCAACGTGCTATATGTTCTGAATGCCCGAATTGGGAATCTGTGTCTAAACTCTGTTAGGAATTATGTGATCCTTACTAGATGGAAGTAAGGGAGATGAGGCATGAAGTTATTTCTAGGAGTTGGAGACATATCAAGTTTAGCTCAGTTCTGGGCATCTTTGAAATACCTATACTAACTTGTTCCTACATAGTAACTTGCATCTTTGAATGAGAATGTGCTTGCTTACAGCAACGTGCTATATGTTCTGAATGCCCGAATTGGGAATCTGTGTCAAAACTTTGTTAGGAATTATGTGATCCTTACTAGATGGAAGTAAGGGAGAGGGGAATGAAGTTATTTCTAGGAGTTGGAGACATACAACGTTTAGCTCAGTTCTGGGCATCTTTGAAATACCTATACAAACTTGTTCCTACATAGTAACTTGCAACTTTGAATGAGAATGTGCTTGCTTACAGCAACGTGCTATATGTTCTGAATGCCCGAATTGGGAATCTGTGTCAAAACTTTGTTAGGAATTATGTGATCCTTACTAGCTGGAAGTAAGGGAGATGGGGCATGAAGTTATTTCTAGGAGTTGGAGACATATCAAGTTTAGCTCAGTTCTGGGCATCTTTGAAATCCCTATACAAACTTGTTCCTACATAGTAACTTGCATCTTTGAATGAGAATGTGCTTGCTTACAGCAACGTGCTATATGTTCTGAATGCCCGAATTGGGAATCTGTGTCAAAATTTTGTTAGGAATTATGTGATCCTTACTAGCTGGAAGTAAGGGAGTTGGGGCATGAAGTTATTTCTAGGAGTTGGACACATATCAAGTTTAGCTCAGTTCTGGGCATCTTTGAAATGCCTATACAAACTTCTTCCTACATAGTAACTTGCAACTTTGAATGAGAATGTGCTTGCTTACAGCAACGTGCTATATGTTCTGAATGCCCGAATTGGGAATCTGTGTCAAAACTTTGTTAGGAATTATGTGATCCTTACTAGCTGGAAGTAAGGGAGTTGGGGCATGAAGGTATTTCTAGGAGTTGGACACATATCAAGTTTAGCTCAGTTCTGGGCATCTTTGAAATACCTATACAAACTTGTTCCTACATAGTAACTTGCAACTTTGAAAGAGAATGTGCTTGCTTACAGCAACGTGCTATATGTTCTGAATGCCCGAATTGGGAATCTGTGTCAAAACTTTGTTAGGAATTATGTGATCCTTACTAGCTGGAAGTAAGGGAGATGGGGCAGGAAGTTATTTCTAGAGGTTGGACACATACAACCTTTAGCTCTGTTCTGGGCATAGTTGAAATACCTATACAAACTTGTTCCTACATAGTAACTTGCAACTTTGAATGAGAATGTGCTTGCTTACAGCAACGTGCTATATGTTCTGAATGCCCGAATTGGGAATCTGTGTCAAAACTTTGTTAGGAATTATGTGATCCTTACTAGCTGGAAGTAAGAGAGATGGGGCATGAAGTTATTTCTAGGAGTTGGAGACATATCAATTTTAACTCAGTTCTGGGCATCTTTGAAATACCTATACAAACTTGTTCCTACATAGTAACTTGCAAATTGAATGAGAATGTGCTTGCTTACAGCAACGTGCTATATGTTCTGAATGCCCGAATTGGGAATCTGTGTCTAAACTCTGTTAGGAATTATGTGATCCTTACTAGATGGAAGTAAGGGAGATGGGGCATGAAGTTATTTCTAGGAGTTGGAGACATATCAAGTTTAGCTCAGTTCTGGGCATCTTTGAAATACCTATACAAACTTGTTCCTACATAGTAACTTGCATCTTTGAATGAGAATGTGCTTGCTTACAGCAACGTTCTATATGTTCTGAATGCCCGAATTGGGAATCTGTGTCAAAACTTTGTTAGGAATTATGTGATCCTTACTAGATGGAAGTAAGGGAGATGGGGAATGAAGTTATTTCTAGGAGTTGGAGACATACAACGTTTAGCTCAGTTCTGGGCATCTTTGAAATACCTATACAAACTTGTTCCTACATAGTAACTTGCAACTTTGAATGAGAATGTGCTTGCTTACAGCAACGTGCTATATGTTCTGAATGCCCGAATTGGGAATCTGTGTCAAAACTTTGTTAGGAATTATGTGATCCTTACTAGCTGGAAGTAAGGGAGATGGGGCATGAAGTTATTTCTAGGAGTTGGAGACATATCAAGTTTAGCTCAGTTCTGGGCATCTTTGAAATCCCTATACAAACTTGTTCCTACATAGTAACTTGCATCTTTGAATGAGAATGTGCTTGCTTACAGCAACGTGCTATATGTTCTGAATGCCCGAATTGGGAATCTGTGTCAAAATTTTGTTAGGAATTATGTGATCCTTACTAGCTGGAAGTAAGGGAGTTGGGGCATGAAGTTATTTCTAGGAGTTGGACACATATCAAGTTTAGCTCAGTTCTGGGCATCTTTGAAATGCCTATACAAACTTCTTCCTACATAGTAACTTGCAACTTTGAATGAGAATGTGCTTGCTTACAGCAACGTGCTATATGTTCTGAATGCCCGAATTGGGAATCTGTGTCAAAACTTTGTTAGGAATTATGTGATCCTTACTAGCTGGAAGTAAGGGAGTTGGGGCATGAAGGTATTTCTAGGAGTTGGACACATATCAAGTTTAGCTCAGTTCTGGGCATCTTTGAAATACCTATACAAACTTGTTCCTACATAGTAACTTGCAACTTTGAAAGAGAATGTGCTTGCTTACAGCAACGTGCTATATGTTCTGAATGCCCGAATTGGGAATCTGTGTCAAAACTTTGTTAGGAATTATGTGATCATTACTAGCTGGAAGTAAGGGAGATGGGGCAGGAAGTTATTTCTAGAGGTTGGACACATACAACCTTTAGCTCTGTTCTGGGCATAGTTGAAATACCTATACAAACTTGTTCCTACATAGTAACTTGCAACTTTGAATGAGAATGTGCTTGCTTACAGCAACGTGCTATATGTTCTGAATGCCCGAATTGGGAATCTGTGTCAAAACTTTGTTAGGAATTATGTGATCCTTACTAGCTGGAAGTAAGGGAGATGGGGCATGAAGTTATTTCTAGGAGTTGGAGACATATCAATTTTAGCTCAGTTCTGGGCATCTTTGAAATACCTATACAAACTTGTTCCTACATAGTAACTTGCAAATTGAATGAGAATGTGCTTGCTTACAGCAACGTGCTATATGTTCTGAATGCCCGAATTGGGAATCTGTGTCTAAACTCTGTTAGGAATTATGTGATCCTTACTAGATGGAAGTAAGGGAGATGGGGCATGAAGTTATTTCTAGGAGTTGGAGACATATCAAGTTTAGCTCAGTTCTGGGCATCTTTGAAATACCTATACAAACTTGTTCCTACATAGTAACTTGCATCTTTGAATGAGAATGTGCTTGCTTACAGCAACGTTCTATATGTTCTGAATGCCCGAATTGGGAATCTGTGTCAAAACTTTGTTAGGAATTATGTGATCCTTACTAGATGGAAGTAAGGGAGATGGGGAATGAAGTTATTTCTAGGAGTTGGAGACATACAACGTTTAGCTCAGTTCTGGGCATCTTTGAAATACCTATACAAACTTGTTCCTACATAGTAACTTGCAACTTTGAATGAGAATGTGCTTGCTTACAGCAACGTGCTATATGTTCTGAATGCCCGAATTGGGAATCTGTGTCAAAACTTTGTTAGGAATTATGTGATCCTTACTAGCTGGAACTAAGGGAGTTGGGGCATGAAGTTATTTCTAGGAGTTGGACACATACCAAGTTTAGCTCAGTTCTGGGCATCATTGAAATACCTATACAAACTTGTTCCTTCATAGTAAATTGCAACTTTGAATGAGAATGTGCTTGCTTACAGCAACGTGCTATATGTTCTGAATGCCCGAATAGGGAATGTGTGTCAAAACTTTGTTAGGAATTATGTGATCCTTATTAGCTGGAAGTAAGGGAGTTAGGGCATGAAGGTATTTCTAGGAGTTGGACACATACCAAGTTTAGCACAGTTCTGGGCATCTTTGAAATACCTATATAAACTTGTTCCTACATAGTAACTTGCAACTTTGAATGAGAATGTGCTTGCTTACAGCAACGTGCTATATGTTCTGAATGCCCGAATTGGGAATCTGTGTCAAAACTTTGTTAGGAATTATGTGATCCTTACTAGCTGGAAGTAAGGGAGTTGGGGCATGAAGTTATTTCTAGGAGTTGGACACATACCAAGTTTAGCACAATTCTGGACATCTTTGAAATTCCTATACAAACTTGTTCCTACATAGTAACTTGCAACTTTGAATGAGAATGTGCTTGCTTACAGCAACGTGCTATATGTTCTGAATGCCCGAATTGGGAATCTGTGTCAAAATTTTGTTAGGAATTATGTGATCCTTACTAGCTGGAAGTAAGGGAGATGGGGCATGAAGTTATTTCTAGAAGTTGGAGACATATCAAGTTTAGCTCAGTTCTGGGCATCTTTGAAATACCTATACAAACTTGTTTCTACATAGTAACTTGCATCTTTGAATGAGAATGTGCTTGCTTACAGCAAGGTGCTATATGTTCTGAATGCCCGATTTGGGAATCTGTGTCAAATCTTTGTTAGGAATTATGTGATCCTTACGAGATGGAAATAAGGGAGATGGGGAATGAAGTTATTTTTAGAAGTTGGAGACATACAACCTTTAGCTCAGTTCTGGGCATCTTTGAAATACCTATACAAACTTGTTCCTACATAGTAACTTGCAACTTTGAATGAGAATGTGCTTGCTTACAGCAACGTGCTATATGTTCTGAATGCCCGAATAGGGAATCTGTGTCAAAACTTAGTTAGGAATTATGTGATCCTTAATAGCTGGAAGTAAGGGAGTTGGGGCATGAAGGTATTTCTAAGATTTGGACACATACCATGTTTTGCTCAGTTCTGGGCATCTTTGAAATACCTATACAAACTTGTTCCTACATAGTAACTTGCAACTTTGAATGAGAATGTGCTTGCTTACAGCAACGTGCTATATGTTCTGAATGCCCGAATTGGGAATCTGTGTCAAAACTTTGTTAGGAATTATGTGATCCTTACTAGCTGGAAGTAAGGGAGATGGGGCATGAAATTATTTCTAGGAGTTGGACACATACCAAGTTTAGCTCAGTTCTGGGCATCTTTGAAATACCTATACAAACTTGTTCCTACATAGTAACTTGCAACTTTGAATGAGAATGTGCTTGCTTACAGCAACGTGCTATATGTTCTGAATGCCCGAATTGGGAATCTGTGTCAAAACTTTGTTAGGAATTATGTGATCCTTACCAGCTGGCAGTAAGGGAGATGGGGCATGAAGTTATTTCTAGGAGTTGGAGACATAACAAGTTTAGCTCAGTTCTGAGCATCTTTGAAATACCTATACAAACTTGTTCCTACATAGTAACTTGCAACTTTGAATGAGAATGTGCTTGCTTACAGCAACGTGCTATATGTTCTGAATGCCCGAATTGAGAATCTTTGACAAAACTTTGTTAGGAATTATGTGATCCTTACTAGCTGGAAGTAAGGGAGATGGGGCATGAATTTATTTCTAGGAGTTGGAGACATACCAATTTTATCTCAGTTCTGGGCATCTTTGAAATACCTATACAAACTTGTGCCTACATAGTAACTTGCAACTTTGAATGAGAATGTGCTTGCTTGCAGCAACATGCTATATGTTCTGAATGCCCGAATTGGGAATCTGTGTCAAATCTTTGTTAGGAATTATGTGATCCTTACTAGCTGGAAGTAAGGGAGTTGGGGCATGAAGTGATTTCTAGGAGTTGGACACATACCAAGTTTAGCTCAGTTCTGGGCATCTTTGAAATACCTATACAAACTTGTTCCTACATAGTAACTTGCAACTTTGAATGAGAATGTGCTCGCTTAGAGCAACGTGCTATATGTTCTGAATGCCCGAATAGGGAATCTGTGTCAAAACTTTGTTAGGAATTATGTGATCCTTACTAGGTGGAAGTAAGCGAGATGGGGCATGAAGTTATTTCTAAGAGTTGGAGACATATCAAGTTTAGCTCAGTTCTGGGCATCTTTGAAATACCTATACAAACTTGTTCCTACATAGTAACTTGCATCTTTGAATGAGAATGTGCTTGCTTACAGCAACGTGCTATATGTTCTGAATGCCCGAATTGGGAATCTGTGTCAAAACTTTGTTAGGAATTATGTGATCCTTACTAGCTGGAAGTAAGTGAGTTGGGGCATGAAGTTATTTCTAGGAGTTGGACACATACCAAATTTAGCTCAGTTCTGGGCATCTTTGAAATACCTATACAAACTTGTTCCTACATAGTAACTTGCAACTTTAATGAGAATGTGCTTGCTTACAGCAACGTGCTATATGTTCTGAATGCCCGAATTGGGAATCTGTGTCAAAACTTTGTTAGGAATTATGTGATCCTTACTAGCTGGAAGTAAGGGAGTTGGGGCATGAAGTTATTTCTAGGAGTTGGAGACATACCAATTTTAGCTCAGTTCTGGGCATCTTTGAAATCCCTATACAAACTTGTTCCTACATAGTAACTTGCAACTTTGAATGAGAATGTGCTTGCTTACAGCAACGTGCTATATGTTCTGAATGCCCGAATAGGGAATCTGTGTCAAAACTTTGTTAGAAATTATGTGATCCTTACTAGCTGGAAGTAAGGGAAATGGGGCATGAGGCTATTTCTAGGAGTTGGAGACATACCAAGTTTAGCTCAGTTCTGGGCATCTTTGAAATACCTATACAAACTTGTTCCTACATAGTAACTTGCAACTTTGAATGAGAATGTGCTTGCTTACAGCAACGAGCTATATGATCTGAATGCCCGAATTGGGAATCTGTGTCAAATCTTTGTTAGGAATTATGTAATCCTTACTAGCTGGAAGTAAGGGAGATGGGGAATGAAATTATTTCTAGGAGTTGGAGACATACCAAGTTTAGCTCAGTTCTGGGCATCTTTGAAATACCTATACAAACTTGTTCCTACATAGTAACTTGCAACTTTGAATGAGAATGTGCTTGCTTACAGCAACGTGCTATATTTTCTGAATGCCCGAATTGGGAATCTGTGTCAAAACTTTGTTAGGAATTATGTGATCCTTACTAGATGGAAGTAAGGGAGATAGAGCATGAAGTTATTTCTAGGAGATGGAGACATACAACGTTTAGCTCAGTTCTGTGCATCTTTGAAATACCTATACAAACTTGTTCCTACATAGTAACTTGCAACTTTGAATGAGAATGTGCTTGCTTACAGCAACGTGCTCTATGTTCTGAATGCCCGAATAGGGAATCTGTTTCAAAACTTTATTAGGAATTATGTGATCCTTACTAGCTGCAAGTAAGGGAGTTGGGGCATGAAGGTATTTCTAGGAGTTGGACACATACCAAGTTTAGCACAGTTCTGGGCATCTTTGAAATACCTATACATACTTGTTCCTACATAGTAACTTGCAACATTGAATGAGAATGTGCTTGCTTACAGCAACGTGCTATATGTTCTGAATGCCCGAATTGGGAATCTGTGTCAAAACTTTGTTAGGAATTATGTGATCCTTACTAGCTGGAAGTAAGGGAGATGGGGCATGAAGATATTTCTAGGAGTTGGAGACATATCAAGTTTAACTCAGTTCTGGGCATCTTTGAAATACCTATACAAACTTGTTCCTACATAGTAACTTGCATCTTTGAATGAGAATGTGCTTGCTTACAGCAACGTGCTATATGTTCTGAATGCCCGAATTGGGAATCTGTGTCAAAACTTTGTTAGGAATTATGTGATCCTTACTAGCTGGAACTAAGGGAGTTGGGGCATGAAGTTATTTCTAGGAGTTGGACATATACCAAGTTTAGCTCAGTTCTGGGCATCTTTGAAATACCTATACAAACTTGTTCCTACATAGTAACTTGCAACTTTGAATGAGAATGTGCTTGCTTACAGCAACGTGCTATATGTTCTGAATGCCCGAATTGGGAATCTGTGTCAAAACTTTGTTAGGAATTATGTGATCCTTACTAGCTGGAAGTAAGGGAGTTGGGGCATGAAGTTATTTCTAGGAGTTGGACACATACCAAGTTTATCTCAGTTCTGGGCATCTTTGAAATACCTATACAAACTTGTTCCTACATAGTAACTTGCAACTTTGAATGAGAATGTGCTTGCTTACAGCAACGTGCTATATGTTCTGAATGCCTGAATTGGGAATCTGTGTCAAAACTTGGTTAGGAATTATGTGATCCTTACTAGCTGGAAGTAAGGGAGTTGGGGCATGAAGTCATTTCTATGAGTTGGACACATACCAAGTTTAGTTCAGTTCTGGGCATCTTTGAAATACCTATAGAAACTTGTTCCTACATAGTAACTTGCAACTTTGAATGAGAATGTGCTTGCTTACAGCAACGTGCTATATGTTCTGAATGCCCGAATTGGGAATCTGTGTCAAAACTTTGTTAGGAATTATGTGATCCTTACTAGCTGGAAGTAAGGGAGATGGGGCATGAAGTTATTTCTAGGAGTTGGAGAGATATCAATTTTAGCTCAGTTCTGGGCATCTTTGAAATACCTATACAAACTTGTTCCTACATAGTAACTTGCAACTTTGAATGAGAATGTGCTTGCTTACAGCAACGTGCTATATGTTCTGAATGCACGAATTGGGAATCTGTGTCAAAATTTGTTAGGAATTATGTGATCCTTACTAGCTGGAAGTAAGGGAGTTGGGGCATGAAGGTATTTCTAGGAGTTGGACACATACAAAGTTTAGCACAGTTCTGGGCATCTTTGAAATACCTATACAAACTTGTTCCTACATAGTAACTTGCAACTTGAATGAGAATGTGCTTGCTTACAGCAACGTGCTATATGTTCTGAATGCCCGAATTGGGAATCTTTGTGAAAACTTTGTTAGGAATGATGTGATCCTTTCTATATGGAAGTAAGGTAGATGGGGCATGAAGTTATTTCTAGGAGTTGGAGACATACAACGTTTAGCTCAGTTCTGGGCATCTTTGAAATACCTATACAAACTTGTTCCTACATAGTAACTTGCAACTTTGAATGAGAATGTGCTTGCTTAGAGCAACGTGCTATATGTTCTGAATGCCCGAATAGGGAATCTGTGTCAAAACTTTGTTATGAATTATGTGATCCTTACTAGCTGGAAGTAAGGGAGTTGGGGCATGAAGGTATTTCTATTAGTTGGACACATACCAAGTTTAGCTCAGTTCTGGGCATCTTTGAAATACCTATACAAACTTGTTCCTACATAGTAACTTGCAACTTTGAATGAGAATGTGCTTGCTTACAGCAACGTGCTATATGTTCTGAATGCCCGAATTGGGAATCTGTGTCAAAATTTGTTAGGAATTATGTGATCCTTACTAGCTGGTAGTAAGGGAGATGGGGCATGAAGTTATTTCTAGGATTTGGAGACATACCAAGTTTAGCTCAGTTCTGGGCATCTTTGAAATACCTATACAAACTTGTTCCTACATAGTAACTTGCAACTTTGAATGAGAATGTGCTTGCTTACAGCAACGTGCTATATGTTCTGAATGCCCGAATTGGGAATCTGTGTCAAAACTTTGTTAGAAAATATGTGATCCTTACTAGCTTGAAGTAAGGGAGATGGGGCATGAAGGTATTTCTAGGAGTTGGAGACATACCAAGTTTAGCTCAGTTCTGGGCATCTTTGAAATCCCTATACAAACTTGTTCCTACATAGTAACTTGCAACTTTGAATGAGAAGGTGCTTGCTTACAGCAACGTGCTATATGTTCTGAATGCCCGAATTGGGAATCTTTGTCAAAACTTTGTTAGGAATTATGTGATCCTTACTAGCTGGAAGTAAGGGAGATGGGGCATGAAGATATTTCTACGAGTTGGAGACATACCAAGTTTATCTCAGTTCTGGGCATCTTTGAAATACCTATACAAACTTGTTCCTACATAGTAACTTGCAACTTTGAATGAGAATGTGCTTGCTTGCAGCAACGTGCTATATGTTCTGAATGCCCGAATTGGGAATCTGTGTCAAATCTTTGTTAGGAATTATGTGATCCTTACTAGCTGGAACTAAGGGAGATGGGGCATGAAGTTATTTCTAGGAGTTGGAGACATATCAAGTTTAGCTCAGTTCTGGGCATCTTTGAAATACCTATACAAACTTGTTCCTACATAGTAACTTGCATCTTTGAATGAGAATGTGCTTGCTTACAGCAACGTGCTATATGTTCGTATTGCCCGAATTGGGAATCTGTGTCAAAACTTTGTTAGGAATTATGTGATCCTTACTAGCTGGAAGTAAGGGAGTTGGGGCATGAAGTTATTTCTAGGAGTTGGACACATACCAAGTTTAGCTCAGTTCTGGGCATCTTTGAAATACCTATACAAACTTCTTCCTACATAGTAACTTGCAACTTTGAATGAGAATGTGCTTGCTTACAGCAACGTGCTATATGTTCTGAATGCCCGAATTGGGAATCTGTGTCAAAACTTTGTTAGGAATTATGTGATCCTTACTAGCTGGAAGTAAGGGAGTTGGGGCATGAAGGTATTTCTAGGAGTTGGACACATATCAAGTTTAGCTCAGTTCTGGGCATCTTTGAAATACCTATACAAACTTATTCCTACATAGTAACTTGCAACTTTGAAAGAGAATGTGCTTGCTTACAGCAACGTGCTATATGTTCTGAATGCCCGAATTGGGAATCTGTGTCAAAACTTTGTTAGGAATTATGTGATCCTTACTAGCTGGAAGTAAGGGAGATGGGGCATGAAGTTATTTCTAGAGGTTGGACACATACAACCTTTAGCTCTGTTCTGGGCATAGTTGAAATACCTATACAAACTTGTTCCTACATAGTAACTTGCAACTTTGAATGAGAATGTGCTTGCTTACAGCAACGTGCTATATGTTCTGAATGCCCGAATTGGGAATCTTTGTGAAAACTTTGTTAGGAATGATGTGATCCTTACTATATGGAAGTAAGGGAGATGGGGCATGAAGTTATTTCTAGGAGTTGGAGACATACAACGTTTAGCTCAGTTCTGGGCATCTTTGAAATACCTATACAAACTTGTTCCTACATAGTAACTTGCAACTTTGAATGAGAATGTGCATGCTTACTGCAACGTGCTATATGTTCTGAATGCCCGAATAGGGAATCTGTGTCAAATCTTTGTTAGGAATTATGTGATCCTTACTTGCTGGAAGTAAGGGAGTTGGGGCATGAAGGTATTTCTATTAGTTGGACACATACCAAGTTTAGCTCAGTTCTGGGCATCTTTGAAATACCTATACAAACTTGTTCCTACATAGTAACTTGCAACTTTGAATGAGAATGTGCTTGCTTACAGCAACGTGCTATATGTTCTGAATGCCCGAATTGGGAATCTGTGTCAAAACTTTGTTAGGAATTATGTGATCCTTACTAGCTGGTAGTAAGGGAGATGGGGCATGAAGTTATTTCTAGGAGTTGGAGACATACCAAGTTTAGCTCAGTTCTGGGCATCTTTGAAATACCTATACAAACTTGTTCCTACATAGTAACTTGCAACTTTGAATGAGAATGTGCTTGCTTACAGCAACGTGCTATATGTTCTGAATGCCCGAATTGGGAATCTGTGTCAAAACTTTTTTAGAAAATATGTGATCCTTACTAGCTTGAAGTAAGGGAGATGGGGCATGAAGGTATTTCTAGGAGTTGGAGACATACCAAGTTTAGCTCAGTTCTGGGCATCTTTGAAATACCTATACAAACTTGTTCCTACATAGTAACTTGCAACTTTGAATGAGAATGTGCTTGCTTACAGCAACGTGCTATATGTTCTGAATGCCCGAATTGGGAATCTTTGTCAAAACTTTGTTAGGAATTATGTGATCCTTACTAGCTGGAAGTAAGGGAGATGGGGCATGTAGTTATTTCTACGAATTGGAGACATACCAAGTTTATCTCAGTTCTGGGCATCTTTGAAATACCTATACAAACTTGTTCCTACATAGTAACTTGCAACTTTGAATGAGAATGTGCTTGCTTGCAGCAACGTGCTATATGTTCTGAATGCCCGAATTGGGGATCTGTGTCAAATCTTTGTTAGGAATTATGTGATCCTTACTAGCTGGAAGTAAGGGAGATGGGGCATGAAGTTATTTCTAGGAGTTGGAGACATATCAAGTTTAGCTCACTTCTGGGCATCGTTGAAATACCTATACACACTTGTTCCTACATAGTAACTTGCATCTTTGAATGAGAATGTGCTTGCTTACAGCAACGTGCTATATGATCTGAATGCCCGAATTGGGAATCTGTGTCAAAACTTTGTTAGGAATTATGTGATCCTTACTAGATGGAAGTAAGGGAGATGGGGAATGAAGTTATTTCTAGGAGTTGGAGACATACAACGTTTAGCTCAGTTCTGGGCGTCTTTGAAATACCTATACAAACTTGTTCCTACATAGTAACTTGCAACTTTGAATGAGAATGTGCTTGCTTACAGCAACGTGCTATATGTTCTGAATGCCCGAATTGGGAATCTGTGTCAAAACTTTGTTAGGAATTATGCGATCCTTACTAGCTGGAAGTAAGGGAGATGGGTCATGAATTTATTTCTAGGAGTTAGAGACATAAAAAGTTTAGCTCAGTTCTGGGCATCTTTGAAATACCTATACAAACTTGTTCCTACATAGTAACTTGCAACTTTGAATGAGAATGTGGTTCCTTGCAGCAACGTGCTATATGTTCTGAATGCCCGAATTGGGAATCTGTGTCAAATCTTTGTTAGGAATTATGTGATCCTTACTAGCTGGAAGAAAGGGAGATGGGGCATGAAGGTATTTCTAGGAGTTGGAGACATACCAAGTTTAGCTCAGTTCTGGGCATCTTTGAAATACCTATACAAACTTGTTCCTACATAGTAACTTGCAACTTTGAATGAGAATGTGCTTGCTTACAGCAACGTGCTATATGTTCTGAATGCCCGAATTGGGAATCTGTGTCAAAACTTTGTTAGGAATTATGTGATCCTTACGAGCTGGAAGTAAGGCAGATGGGGCATGAAGGTATTTCTAGGAGTTGGACACATACCAAGTTTAGCTCAGTTCTGGGCATCTTTGAAATACCTATACAAACTTGTTCCTACATAGTAACTTGCATCTTTGAATGAGAATGTGCTTGCTTACAGCAACGTGCTATATGTTCTGAATGCCCGAATTGGGAATCTGTGTCAAAACTTTGTTAGGAATTATGTGATCCTTACTAGCTGGAAGTAAGGGAGTTGGGGCATGAAGTTATTTCTAGGAGTTGGACACATACCAAGTTTAGCTCAGTTCTGGGCATCTTTGAAATACCTAAACAAACTTGTTTCTACATAGTATCTTGCAACTTTGAATGAGAATGTGCTTGCTTACAGCAACGTGCTATATGTTCTGAATGCCCGAATTGGGAATCTGTGTCAAAACTTTGTTAGGAATTATGTGATCCTTACTAGCTGGAAGTAAGGGTGTTGGGGCATGAAGTTATTTCTAGAGGTAGGACACATACCAAGTTTAGCTCAGTTCTGGGCATCTTTGAAATACCTATACAAACTTGTTCCTACATAGTAACTTGCAACTTTGAATGAGAATGTGCTTGCTTACAGCAACGTGCTATATGTTCTGATTGCCCGAATTGGGAATCTGTGTCAAAACTTTGTTAGGAATTATGTGATCCTTACTAGCTGGAAGTAAGGGACATGGGGCATGAAGTTATTTCTAGGAGTTGGAGACATTCAACGTTTAGCTCAGTTCTGGGCATCTTTGAAAACCTATACAAACTTGTTCCTACATAGTAACTTGCAACTTTGAATGAGAATGTGCTTGCTTACAGCAACGTGCTATATGTTCTGAATGCCCGAATTGGGAATCTGTGTCAAAACTTGGTTAGGAATTATGTGATCCTTACTAGATGGAAGTAAGGGAGATGGGGAATGAAGTTATTTCTAGGAGTTGGAGACATACAACGTTTAACTCAGTTCTGGGCATCATTGAAATACCTATACAAACTTGTTCCTACATAGTAACTTGCAACTTTGAATAAGAATGTGCTTGCTTACAGCAACGTGCTATATGTTCTGAATGCCCGAATTGGGAATCTGTGTCAAAACTTTGTTAGGAATTATGTGATCCTTACTAGCTGGAAGTAAGGGAGTTGGGGCATGAAGGTATTTCTAGGAGTTGGACACATACCAATTTTAGCACAGTTCTGGGCATCTTTGAAATACCTATACAAACTTGTTCCTACATAGTAACTTGCAACTTTGAATGAGAATGTGCTTGCTTACAGCAACGTGCTATATGTTCTGAATGCCCGAATTGGGAATCTGTGTCAAAACTTTGTTAGGAATTATGTGATCCTTACTAGCTGGAAGTAAGGGAGTTGGGGCATGAAGTTATTTCTAGGAGTTGGACACATATCAAGTTTAGCTCAGTTCTGGGCATCTTTGAAATACCTATACAAACTTGTTCCTACATAGTAACTTGCAACTTTAAAAGAGAATGTGCCTGCTTACAGCAACGTGCTATATGTACTGAATGCCCGAATTGGGAATCTGTGTCAAAACTTTGTCAGGAATTATGTGATCCTTACTAGCTGGAAGTAAGGGAGATGGGGCATGAAGTTATTTCTAGGAGTTGGAGACATATCAAGTTTAGCTCAGTTCTGGGCATCTTTGAAATACCTATACAAACTTGTTCCTACATAGTAACTTGCAAATTGAATGAGAATGTGCTTGCTTACAGCAACGTGCTATATGTTCTGAATGCCCGAATTGGGAATCTGTGTCAGAACTCTGTTAGGAATTATGTGATCCTTACTAGATGGAAGTAAGGGAGATGGGGCATGAAGTTATTTCTAGGAGTTGGAGACATATCAAGTTTAGCTCAGTTCTGGGCATCTTTGAAATACCTATACACACTTGTTCCTACATAGTAACTTGCATCTTTGAATGAGAATGTGCTTGCTTACAGCAACGTGCTATATGATCTGAATGCCCGAATTGGGAATCTGTGTCAAAACTTTGTTAGGAATTATGTGATCCTTACTAGATGGAAGTAAGGGAGATGGGGAATGAAGTTATTTCTAGGAGTTGGAGACATACAACGTTTAGCTCAGTTCTGGGCGTCTTTGAAATACCTATACAAACTTGTTCCTACATAGTAACTTGCAACTTTGAATGAGAATGTGCTTGCTTACAGCAACGTGCTATATGTTCTGAATGCCCGAATTGGGAATCTGTGTCAAAACTTTGTTAGGAATTATGCGATCCTTACTAGCTGGAAGTAAGGGAGATGGGTCATGAAGTTATTTCTAGGAGTTAGAGACATAAAAAGTTTAGCTCAGTTCTGGGCATCTTTGAAATACCTATACAAACTTGTTCCTACATAGTAACTTGCAACTTTGAATGAGAATGTGGTTCCTTGCAGCAACGTGCTATATGTTCTGAATGCCCGAATTGGGAATCTGTGTCAAATCTTTGTTAGGAATTATGTGATCCTTACTAGCTGGAAGTAAGGGAGATGGGGCATGAAGGTATTTCTAGGAGTTGGAGACATACCAAGTTTAGCTCAGTTCTGGGCATCTTTGAAATACCTATACAAACTTGTTCCTACATAGTAACTTGCAACTTTGAATGAGAATGTGCTTGCTTACAGCAACGTGCTATATGTTCTGAATGCCCGAATTGGGAATCTGTGTCAAAACTTTGTTAGGAATTATGTGATCCTTACGAGCTGGAAGTAAGGCAGATGGGGCATGAAGGTATTTCTAGGAGTTGGACACATACCAAGTTTAGCTCAGTTCTGGGCATCTTTGAAATACCTATACAAACTTGTTCCTACATAGTAACTTGCATCTTTGAATGAGAATGTGCTTGCTTACAGCAACGTGCTATATGTTCTGAATGCCCGAATTGGGAATCTGTGTCAAAACTTTGTTAGGAATTATGTGATCCTTACTAGCTGGAAGTAAGGGAGTTGGGGCATGAAGTTATTTCTAGGAGTTGGACACATACCAAGTTTAGCTCAGTTCTGGGCATCTTTGAAATACCTAAACAAACTTGTTTCTACATAGTTTCTTGCAACTTTGAATGAGAATGTGCTTGCTTACAGCAACGTGCTATATGTTCTGAATGCCCGAATTGGGAATCTGTGTCAAAACTTTGTTAGGAATTATGTGATCCTTACTAGCTGGAAGTAAGGGTGTTGGGGCATGAAGTTATTTCTAGAGGTAGGACACATACCAAGTTTAGCTCAGTTCTGGGCATCTTTGAAATACCTATACAAACTTGTTCCTACATAGTAACTTGCAACTTTGAATGAGAATGTGCTTGCTTACAGCAACGTGCTATATGTTCTGATTGCCCGAATTGGGAATCTGTGTCAAAACTTTGTTAGGAATTATGTGATCCTTACTAGCTGGAAGTAAGGGAGATGGGGCATGAAGTTATTTCTAGGAGTTGGAGACATTCAACGTTTAGCTCAGTTCTGGGCATCTTTGAAAACCTATACAAACTTGTTCCTACATAGTAACTTGCAACTTTGAATGAGAATGTGCTTGCTTACAGCAACGTGCTATATGTTCTGAATGCCCGAATTGGGAATCTGTGTCAAAACTTGGTTAGGAATTATGTGATCCTTACTAGATGGAAGTAAGGGAGATGGGGAATGAAGTTATTTCTAGGAGTTGGAGACATACAACGTTTAACTCAGTTCTGGGCATCATTGAAATACCTATACAAACTTGTTCCTACATAGTAACTTGCAACTTTGAATAAGAATGTGCTTGCTTACAGCAACGTGCTATATGTTCTGAATGCCCGAATTGGGAATCTGTGTCAAAACTTTGTTAGGAATTATGTGATCCTTACTAGCTGGAAGTAAGGGAGTTGGGGCATGAAGGTATTTCTAGGAGTTGGACACATACCAATTTTAGCACAGTTCTGGGCATCTTTGAAATACCTATACAAACTTGTTCCTACATAGTAACTTGCAACTTTGAATGAGAATGTGCTTGCTTACAGCAACGTGCTATATGTTCTGAATGCCCGAATTGGGAATCTGTGTCAAAACTTTGTTAGGAATTATGTGATCCTTACTAGCTGGAAGTAAGGGAGTTGGGGCATGAAGTTATTTCTAGGAGTTGGACACATATCAAGTTTAGCTCAGTTCTGGGCATCTTTGAAATACCTATACAAACTTGTTCCTACATAGTAACTTGCAACTTTAAAAGAGAATGTGCCTGCTTACAGCAACGTGCTATATGTACTGAATGCCCGAATTGGGAATCTGTGTCAAAACTTTGTCAGGAATTATGTGATCCTTACTAGCTGGAAGTAAGGGAGATGGGGCATGAAGTTATTTCTAGGAGTTGGAGACATATCAAGTTTAGCTCAGTTCTGGGCATCTTTGAAATACCTATACAAACTTGTTCCTACATAGTAACTTGCAAATTGAATGAGAATGTGCTTGCTTACAGCAACGTGCTATATGTTCTGAATGCCCGAATTGGGAATCTGTGTCAGAACTCTGTTAGGAATTATGTGATCCTTACTAGATGGAAGTAAGGGAGATGGGGCATGAAGTTATTTCTAGGAGTTGGAGACATATCAAGTTTAGCTCAGTTCTGGGCATCTTTGAAATACCTATACACACTTGTTCCTACATAGTAACTTGCATCTTTGAATGAGAATGTGCTTGCTTACAGCAACGTGCTATATGATCTGAATGCCCGAATTGGGAATCTGTGTCAAAACTTTGTTAGGAATTATGTGATCCTTACTAGATGGAAGTAAGGGAGATGGGGAATGAAGTTATTTCTAGGAGTTGGAGACATACAACGTTTAGCTCAGTTCTGGGCGTCTTTGAAATACCTATACAAACTTGTTCCTACATAGTAACTTGCAACTTTGAATGAGAATGTGCTTGCTTACAGCAACGTGCTATATGTTCTGAATGCCCGAATTGGGAATCTGTGTCAAAACTTTGTTAGGAATTATGCGATCCTTACTAGCTGGAAGTAAGGGAGATGGGTCATGAAGTTATTTCTAGGAGTTAGAGACATAAAAAGTTTAGCTCAGTTCTGGGCATCTTTGAAATACCTATACAAACTTGTTCCTACATAGTAACTTGCAACTTTGAATGAGAATGTGGTTCCTTGCAGCAACGTGCTATATGTTCTGAATGCCCGAATTGGGAATCTGTGTCAAATCTTTGTTAGGAATTATGTGATCCTTACTAGCTGGAAGTAAGGGAGATGGGGCATGAAGGTATTTCTAGGAGTTGGAGACATACCAAGTTTAGCTCAGTTCTGGGCATCTTTGAAATACCTATACAAACTTGTTCCTACATAGTAACTTGCAACTTTGAATGAGAATGTGCTTGCTTACAGCAACGTGCTATATGTTCTGAATGCCCGAATTGGGAATCTGTGTCAAAACTTTGTTAGGAATTATGTGATCCTTACGAGCTGGAAGTAAGGCAGATGGGGCATGAAGGTATTTCTAGGAGTTGGACACATACCAAGTTTAGCTCAGTTCTGGGCATCTTTGAAATACCTATACAAACTTGTTCCTACATAGTAACTTGCATCTTTGAATGAGAATGTGCTTGCTTACAGCAACGTGCTATATGTTCTGAATGCCCGAATTGGGAATCTGTGTCAAAACTTTGTTAGGAATTATGTGATCCTTACTAGCTGGAAGTAAGGGAGTTGGGGCATGAAGTTATTTCTAGGAGTTGGACACATACCAAGTTTAGCTCAGTTCTGGGCATCTTTGAAATACCTAAACAAACTTGTTTCTACATAGTTTCTTGCAACTTTGAATGAGAATGTGCTTGCTTACAGCAACGTGCTATATGTTCTGAATGCCCGAATTGGGAATCTGTGTCAAAACTTTGTTAGGAATTATGTGATCCTTACTAGCTGGAAGTAAGGGTGTTGGGGCATGAAGTTATTTCTAGAGGTAGGACACATACCAAGTTTAGCTCAGTTCTGGGCATCTTTGAAATACCTATACAAACTTGTTCCTACATAGTAACTTGCAACTTTGAATGAGAATGTGCTTGCTTACAGCAACGTGCTATATGTTCTGATTGCCCGAATTGGGAATCTGTGTCAAAACTTTGTTAGGAATTATGTGATCCTTACTAGCTGGAAGTAAGGGAGATGGGGCATGAAGTTATTTCTAGGAGTTGGAGACATTCAACGTTTAGCTCAGTTCTGGGCATCTTTGAAAACCTATACAAACTTGTTCCTACATAGTAACTTGCAACTTTGAATGAGAATGTGCTTGCTTACAGCAACGTGCTATATGTTCTGAATGCCCGAATTGGGAATCTGTGTCAAAACTTGGTTAGGAATTATGTGATCCTTACTAGATGGAAGTAAGGGAGATGGGGAATGAAGTTATTTCTAGGAGTTGGAGACATACAACGTTTAACTCAGTTCTGGGCATCATTGAAATACCTATACAAACTTGTTCCTACATAGTAACTTGCAACTTTGAATAAGAATGTGCTTGCTTACAGCAACGTGCTATATGTTCTGAATGCCCGAATTGGGAATCTGTGTCAAAACTTTGTTAGGAATTATGTGATCCTTACTAGCTGGAAGTAAGGGAGTTGGGGCATGAAGGTATTTCTAGGAGTTGGACACATACCAATTTTAGCACAGTTCTGGGCATCTTTGAAATACCTATACAAACTTGTTCCTACATAGTAACTTGCAACTTTGAATGAGAATGTGCTTGCTTACAGCAACGTGCTATATGTTCTGAATGCCCGAATTGGGAATCTGTGTCAAAACTTTGTTAGGAATTATGTGATCCTTACTAGCTGGAAGTAAGGGAGTTGGGGCATGAAGGTATTACTAGGAGTTGGACACATACCAAGTTTAGCACAGTTCTGGGCATCTTTGAAATACCTATACAAACTTGTTCCTACATAGTAACTTGCAACTTTGAATGAGAATGTGCTTGCTTACAGCAACGTGCTATTTGTTCTGAATGCCCGAATTGGGAACCTGTGTCAAAACTTTGTTAGAAAATATGCGATCCTTACTAGCTGGAAGTAAGGGAGATGGGGCATGAAGTTATTTCTAGGAGTTGGAGACATACCAAGTTTACCTCAGTTCTGGGCATCTTTGAAATAACTATACAAACTTGTTCCTACATAGTAACTTGCAACTTTGAATGAGAATGTGCTTGCTTACAGCAACGTGCTATATGTTCTGAATCCCCGAATTGGGAATCTGTGTCAAAACTTTGTTAGGAATTATGTGATCCTTACTAGCTGGAAGTAAGGGAGATGTGGCATGAAGTTATTTCTAGGAGTTAGAGACATAAAAAGTTTAGCTCAGTTCTGGGCATCTTTGAAATACCTATACAAACTTGTTCCTACATAGTAACTTGCAACTTTGAATGAGAATGTGCTTCCTTGCAGCAACGTGCTATATGTTCTGAATGCCCGAATTGGGAATCTGTGTCAAAACTTTGTTAGGAATTATGTGATCCTTACTAGCTGGAAGTAAGGGAGATGGGGCATGAAGTTATTTCTAGGAGTTGGAGACATACCAAGTTTACCTCAGTTCTGGGCATCTTTGAAATACCTATACAAACTTGTTCCTACATAGTAACTTGCAACTTTTAATGAGAATGTGCTTCCTTGCAGCAACGTGCTATATGTTCTGAATGCCCGAATTGGGAATCTGTGTCAAAACTTTGTTAGGAATTATGTGATCCTTACTAGCTGGAAGTAAGGGAGTTGGGGCATGAAGGTATTTCTAGGAGTTGAAGACATACCAAGTTTAGCTCAGTTCTGGGCATCTTTGAAATACCTATACAAACTTGTTCCTACATAGTAACTTGCAACTTTGAATGAGAATGTGCTTGCTTACAGCAACGTGCTATATGTTCTGAATGCCCGAATTGGGAATCTGTGTCAAAACTTTGTTAGGAATTACGTGATCCTTACTAGCTGGAAGTAAGGGAGATGGGGCATGAAGTTATTTCTAGGAGTTGGACACATACCAAGTTCAGCTCAGTTCTGGGCATCTTTGAAATACCTATACAAACTTGTTCCTACATAGTAACTTGCATCTTTGAATGAGAATGTGCTTGCTTACAGCAACGTGCTATATGTTCTGAATGCCCGAATTGGGAATCTGTGTCATAACTTTGTTAGGAATTATGTGATTCTTACTAGCTGGAAGTAAGGGAGTTGGGGCATCAAGTTATTTTAGGAGTTGGACACATACCAAGTTTAGCTCAGTTCTGGGCATCTTTGAAATACCTATACAAACTTGTTCCTACATAGTAACTTGCAACTTTGAATGAGAATGTGCTTGCTTACAGCAACGTGCTATATGTTCTGAATGCCCGAATTGGGAATCTGTGTCAAAACATTGTTAGAAATTATGTGATCCTTACTAGCTGGAAGTAAGGGAGATGGGGCATGAAGTTATTTCTAGGAGTTGAAGACATACCAAGTTTAGCTCAGTTCTGGGCATCTTTGAAATACCTATACAAACTTGTTCCTACATAGTAACTTGCAACTTTGAATGAGAATATGCTTGCTTACAGCAACGTGCTATATGTTCTGAATGCCCGAATTGGGAATCTGTGTCAAAACTTTGTTAGGAATTATGTGATCCTTACTAGCTGGAAGTAAGGGAGATGGGGCATGAAGTTATTTCTAGGAGTTGGAGACATAACAAGTTTAGCTCAGTTCTGGGCATCTTTGAAATACCTATACAAACTTGTTCCTACATAGTAACTTGCAACTTTGAATGAGAATGTGCTTCCTTGCAGCAACGTGCTATATGTTCTGAATGCCCGTATTGGGAATCTGTTTCAAATCTTTGTTAGGAATTATGTGATCCTTACTAGCTGGAAGTAAGTGAGATGGGGCATGAAGTTATTTCTATGAGTTGGAGACATACCAAGTTTAGCTCAGTTCTGGGTATCTTTGAAATACCTATACAAACTTGTTCCTACATAGTAACTTGCAACTTTGAATGAGAATGTGCTTGCTTAGAGCAACGTGCTATATGTTCTGAATGCCCGAATTGGGAATCTGTGTCAAAATTTCTTAGGAATTATGTGATCCTTACTAGCTGGACGTAAGGGAGTTGGGGCATGAAGGTATTTCTAGGAGTTGGGGACATACCCGGTTTAGCTCAGTTCTGGGCATCTTTGAAATACCTATACAAACTTGTTCCTACATAGTAACTTGCAACTTTGAACGAGAATGTGCTTGCTTACAGCAACGTGCTATATGTTCTGAATGCCCGAATTGGGAATCTGTGTCAAAACTTTGTTAGGAATTATGTGATCCTTACTAGCTGGAAGTAAGGGGGATGGGGCATGAAGTTATTTCTAGGAGTTGGACACATACCAAGTTTAGCTCAGTTCTGGGCATCTTTGAAATACCTATACAAACTTGTTCCTACATAGTAACTTGCATCTTTGAATGAGAATGTGCTTGCTTACAGCAACGTGCTATATGCTCTGAATGCCCGAATTGGGAATCTGTGTCAAAACTTTGTTAGGAATTATGTGATCCTTACTAGCTGGAAGTAAAGGAGTTGGGGCATGAAGTTATTTCTAGGAGTTGGACATATACCAAGTTTTGCTCAGTTCTGGGCATCTTTGAAATACCTATACAAACTTGTTCCTACATAGTAACTTGCAACTTTGAATGAGAATGTGCTTGCTTACAGCAACGTGCTATATGTTCTGAATGCCCGAATTGGGAATCTGTGTCAAAACATTGTTAGAAATTATGTGATCCTTACTAGCTGGAAGTAAGGGAGATGGGGCATGAAGTTATTTCTAGGAGTTGGAGACATACCAAGTTTAGCTCAGTTCTGGGCATCTTTGAAATACCTATACAAACTTGTTCCTACATAGTAACTTGCAACTTTGAATGAGAATGTGCTTGCTTACAGCAACGTGCTATATGTTCTGAATGCCCGAATTGGGAATCTGTGTCAAAACTTTGTTAGGAATTATGTGATCCTTACTAGCTGGAAGTAAGGGAGTTGGGGCATGAAGTTATTTCTAGAGGTAGGACACATACCAAGTTTAGCTCAGTTCTGGGCATCTTTGAAATACCTATACAAACTTGTTCCTACATAGTAACTTGCAACTTTGAATGAGAATGTGCTTGCTTACAGCAACGTGCTATATGTTCTGATTGCCCGAATTGGGAATCTGTGTCAAAACTTTGTTAGGAATTATGTGATCCTTACTAGCTGGAAGTAAGGGAGATGGGGCATGAAGTTATTTCTAGGAGTTGGAGACATTCAACGTTTAGCTCAGTTCTGGGCATCTTTGAAAACCTATACAAACTTGTTCCTAAATAGTAACTTGCAACTTTGAATGAGAATGTGCTTGCTTACAGCAACGTGCTATATGTTCTGAATGCCCGATTGGGAATCTGTGTCAAAACTTTGTTAGGAATTATGTGATCCTTACTAGATGGAAGTAAGGGAGATGGGGAATGAAGTTATTTCTAGGAGTTGGAGACATACAACGTTTAGCTCAGTTCTGGGCATCATTGCAATACCTATACAAACTTGTTCCTACATAGTAACTTGCAACTTTGAATGAGAATGTGCTTGCTTACAGCAACGTGCTATATGTTCTGAATGCCCGAATTGGGAATCTGTGTCAAAACTTTGTCAGGAATTATGTGATCCTTACTAGCTGGAAGTAAGGGAGATGGGGCATGAAGTTATTTCTAGGAGTTGGAGACATATCAAGTTTAGCTCAGTTCTGGGCATCTTTGAAATACCTATACAAACTTGTTCCTACATAGTAACTTGCAAATTGAATGAGAATGTGCTTGCTTACAGCAACGTGCTATATGTTCTGAATGCCCGAATTGGGAATCTGTGTCAGAACTCTGTTAGGAATTATGTGATCCTTACTAGATGGAAGTAAGGGAGATGGGGCATGAAGTTATTTCTAGGAGTTGGAGACATATCAAGTTTAGCTCAGTTCTGGGCATCTTTGAAATACCTATACAAACTTGTTCCTACATAGTAACTTGCATCTTTGAATGAGAATGTGCTTGCTTACAGCAACGTGCTATATGATCTGAATGCCCGAATTGGGAATCTGTGTCAAAACTTTGTTAGGAATTATGTGATCCTTACTAGATGGAAGTAAGGGAGATGGGGAATGAAGTTATTTCTAGGAGTTGGAGACATACAACGTTTAGCTCAGTTCTGGGCATCTTTGAAATACCTATACAAACTTGTTCCTACATAGTAACTTGCAACTTTGAATGAGAATGTGCTTGCTTACAGCAACGTGCTATATGTTCTGAATGCCTGAATTGGGAATCTGTGTCAAAACTTTGTTAGGAATTATGCGATCCTTACTAGCTGGAAGTAAGGGAGATGGGTCATGAAGTTATTTCTAGGAGTTAGAGACATAAAAATTTTAGCTCAGTTCTGGGCATCTTTGAAATACCTATACAAACTTGTTCCTACATAGTAACTTGCAACTTTGAATGAGAATGTGCTTCCTTGCAGCAACGTGCTATATGTTCTGAATGCCCGAATTGGGAATCTGTGTCAAATCTTTGTTAGGAATTATGTGATCCTTACTAGCTGGAAGTAAGGGAGATGGGGCATGAAGGTATTTCTAGGAGTTGGAGACATACCAAGTTTAGCTCAGTTCTGGGCATCTTTGAAATACCTATACAAACTTGTTCCTACATAGTAACTTGCAACTTTGAATGAGAATGTGCTCGCTTACAGCAACGTGCTATATGTTCTGAATGCCCGAATTGGGAATCTGTGTCAAAACTTTGTTAGGAATTATGTGATCCTTACGAGCTGGAAGTAAGGGAGATGGGTCATGAAGGTATTTCTAGGAGTTGGACACATACCAAGTTTAGCTCAGTTCTGGGCATCTTTGAAATACCTATACAAACTTGTTCCTACATAGTAACTTGCATCTTTGAATGAGAATGTGCTTGCTTACAGCAACGTGCTATATGTTCTGAATGCCCGAATTGGGAATCTGTGTCAAAACTTTGTTAGGAATTATGTGATCCTTACTAGCTGGAAGTAAGGGAGATGGGGCATGAAGTTATTTCTAGGAGTTGGACACATACCAAGTTTAGCACAGTTCTGGGCATCTTTGAAATACCTATACAAACTTGTTCCTACATAGTAACTTGCAACTTTGAATGAGAATGTGCTTGCTTACAGCAACGTGCTATATGTTCTGAATGCCCGAATTGGGAATCTGTGTGAAAACTTTGTTAGGAATTATGTGATCCTTACTAGATGGAAGTAAGGGAGATGGGGCATGAAATTATTTCTAGGATTTGGAGACATACAACGTTTAGCTCAGTTCTGGGCATCTTTGAAATACCTATACAAACTTGTTCCTAAATAGTAACTTGCAACTTTGAATGAGAATGTGCTTGCTTACAGCAACGTGCTATATGTTCTGAATGCCCGAATTGGGAATCTGTGTCAAAACTTTGTTAGGAATTATGTGATCCTTACTACATGGAAGTAAGGGAGATGGGGCATGAAGTTATTTCTAGGAGTTGGAGACATACAACATTTAGCTCAGTTCTGGGCATCTTTGAAATACCTATACAAACTTGTTCCTACATATTAACTTGCAACTTTGAATGAGAATGTGCTTGCTTACAGCAACGTGCTATATGTTCTGAATGGCCGAATTGGGAATCTGTGTCAAAACTTTGTTAGGAATTATGTGATCCTTACTAGATGTAAGTAAGGGAGATGGGGAATGAAGTTATTTCTAGGAGTTGGAGACATACAACGTTTAGCTCAGTTCTGGGCATCTTCGAAATACCTATACAAACTTGTTCCTACATAGTAACTTGCATCTTTGAATGAGAATGTGCTTCCTTACAGCAACGTGCTATATGTGCTGAATGCCCGAATTGGGAATCCGTGTCAAAATTTTGTTAGGAATTATGTGATCCTTACTAGCTGGAAGTAAGGGAGATGGGGCATGAAATTATTTCTAGGAGTTGCAGACATACCAAGTTTAGCTCTGTTCTGGGCATCTTTGAAATACCTATACAAACTTGTTCCTACATAGTAACTTGCAACTTTGAATGAGAATGTGCTTGCTTACAGCAACGTGCTATATGTTCTGAATGCAAGAATTGGGAATCTGTGTCAAATCTTTGTTAGAAATTATGTGATCCTTACTAGGTGGAAGTAAGGGAGATGGGGCGTGAAGTTATTTCTAGAAGTTGGAGACATACCAAGTTTAGCTCAGTTATGGGCATCTTCGAAATACCTATACAAACTTGTTCCTACATAGTAACTTGCAACTTTGAATGAGAATGTGCTTGCTTACAGCAACGTGCTATATGTTCTGAATGCCCGAATTGGGAATCTGTGTCAAAACTTTGTTAGGAATTATGTGATCCTTACTAGCTGGAAGTAAGGGAGTTGGGGCATGAAGTTATTTCTAGAGGTAGGACACATACCAAGTTTAGCTCAGTTCTGGGAATCTTTGAAATACCTATACAAACTTGTTCCTACATAGTAACTTGCAAGTTTGAATGAGAATGTGCTTCTTTGAAGCAACGTGCTATATGTTCTGAATACCCGAATTGGGAATCTGTGTCAAATCTTTGTTAGGAATTATGTGATCCTTACTAGCTGGAAGTAAGGGAGATGGGGCATGAAATTATTTCTAGGAGTTGGAGACATACCAAGTTTAGCTCAGTTCTGGGTATCTTTGAAATACCTATACAAACTTGTTCCTACATACTAACTTGCAACTTTCAATGAGAATGTGCTTGCTTAGAGCAACGTGCTATATGTTCTGAATGCCCGAATTGGGAATCTGTGTCAAAATTTGTTAGGAATTATGTGATCCTTACTAGCTGGAAGTAAGGGAGTTGGGGCATGAAGGTATTTCTAGGAGTTGGAGACATACCTGGTATAGCTCAGTTCTGGGCATCTTTGAAATACCTATACAAACTTGTTCCTACATAGTAACTTGCAACTTTGAATGAGAATGTGCTTGCTTACAGCAACGTGCTATATGTTCTGAATGCCCGAATTGGGAATCTGTGTCAAAACTTTGTTAGGAATTATGTGATCCTTACTAGTTTTAAGTAAGGGGGATGGGGCATGAAGTTATTTCTAGGAGTTGGACACATACCAAGTTTAGCTCAGTTCTGGGCATCTTTGAAATACCTATACAAACTTGTTCCTACATAGTAACTTGCATCTTTGAATGAGAATGTGCTTGCTTACAGCAACGTGCTATATGTTCTGAATGCCCGAATTGGGAATCTGTGTCAAAACTTTGTTAGGAATTATGTGATCCTTACTAGCTGGAAATAAGGCAGTTCGGCATGAAGTTACTTCTAGGAGTTGGACATATACCAAGTTTAGCTCAGTTCTGGGCATCTTTGAAATACCTATACAAACTTGTTCCTACATAGTAACTTGCAACTTTGAATGAGAATGTGCTTGCTTACAGCAACGTGCTATATGTTCTGAATGCCCGAATTGGGAATCTGTGTCAAAACTTTGTTAGGAATTATGTGATCCTTACTAGCTGGAAGTAAGGGAGATGGGGCATGAAGTTTTTTCTAGGAGTTGGAGACATACCATGTTTAGCTCAGTCCTGGGCATCTTTGAAATACCTATACAAACTTGTTCCTACATAGTAACTTGCAATTTTGAATGAGAAGGTGCTTGCTTACAGCAACGAGCTATATGTTCTGAATACCCGAATTGGGAATCTGTGTCAAAACTTTGTTAGGAATTATGTGATCCTTACTAGCTGGAAGTAAGGGAGTTGGGGCATGAAGTTATTTCTAGGAGTTGGACACATACCAAGTTTAGTTCAGTTCTGGGCATCTTTGAAATACCTATACAAACTTGTTCCTACATAGTAACTTGCAACTTTGAATGAGAATGTGCTTGCTTACAGCAACGTGCTATATGTTCTGAATGCCCGAATAGGGAATCTGTGTCAAAACATTGATAGGAATTATGTGATCCTTACTAGCTGGAAGTAAGGGAGTTGAGGCATGAAGGTATTTCTAGGAGTTGAACACATACCAAGTTTAGCACAGTTCTGGGCATCTTTGAAATACCTATACAAACTTGTTCCTACATAGTAACTTGCAACTTTGAATGAGAATGTGCTTGCTTACAGCAACGTGCTATATGTTCTGAATGCCCGAATTGGCAATCTGTGTCAAAACTTTGTTAGGAATTATGTGATCCTTACTAGCTGGAAGTAAGGGAGAGGGGGCATGAAGTTATTTCTAGGAGTTGGAGACATATCAAGTTTAGCTCAGTTCTGGGCATCTTTGAAATACCTATACAAACTTGTTCCTACATAGTAACTTGCATCTTTGAATGAGAATGTGCTTGCTTGCAGCAACGTGCTATATGTTCTGAATGCCCGATTTGGGAATCTGTGTCAAATCTTTGTTAGGAATTATGTGACCCTTACTAGATGGAAATAAGGGAGATGGGGAATGAAGTTATTTCTAGGAGTTGGAGACATACAACCTTTAGCTCAGTTCTGGGTATCTTGGAAATACCTATACAAACTTGTTCCTACATAGTAACTTGCAGCTTGAATGAGAATGTTCTTGCTTACAGCAACGTGCTATATGTTCTGAATGCCCGAATTGGGAATCTGTGTCAAAACTTTGTTAGGAATTATGTGATCCTTACTAGCTGGAAGTAAGGGAGATGGGGCATGAAGTTATTTGTAGGAGTTGGAGACATACAACGTTTAGCTCAGTTCTGGGCATCTTTGAAATACCTATACGAACTTGTTCCTACATAGTAACTTGCAACTTTGAATGAGAATGTGCTTGCTTACAGCAACGTGCTATATGTTCTGAATGCCCGAAATGGGAATCTGTGTCAAAACTTTGTGAGGAATTATATGATCCTTAATAGCTGGAAGTAAGGGAGATGGGCCATGAAGTTATTTCTAGAGGTTGGACACATACAACGTTTAGCTCAGTTCTGGGCATCTTTGAAATACCTATACAAACTTGTTCCTACATAGTAACTTGCAACTTTGAATGAGAATGTGCTTGCTTACAGCAACGTGCTATATGTTCTGAATGCCCGAATTGGGAATCTGTGTCAAAACTTTGTTAGGAATTATGTGATCCTTACTAGCTGGAAGTAAGGGAGATGGGGCATGAAGTTATTTCTAGGAGTTGGACACATACCAAGTTTAGCTCAGTTCTGGGCATCTTTGAAATACCTATACAAACTTGTTCCTACATAGTAACTTGCAACTTTGAATGAGAATGTGCTTGCTTGCAGAACCGTGCTATATGTTCTGAATGCCCGAATTGGGACTCTGTGTCAAATCTTTGTTAGGAATTATGTGATCCTTACTAGCTGGAAGTAAGGGAGTTGGGGCATGATGTTATTTCTGGGAGTTGAGGACATACCAAGTTTAGCTCAGTTCTGGGCATCTTTGAAATACCTATACAAACTTGTTCCTACATAGTAACTTGCAACTTTGAATGAGAATGTGCTTGCTTACAGCAACTCGCTATGTTATGAATGCCCGAATAGGGAATCTGTGTCAAAACTTTGTTAGGAATTATGTGATCCTTACTAGCTGGAAGTAAGGGAGATGGGGCATGAAGTTATTTCTAGGAGTTGGACACATACCAAGTTTAGCTCAGTTCTGGGCATCTTTGAATTACCTATACAAACTTGTTCCTACATAGTAACTTGCAACTTTGAATGAGAATGTGCTTGCTTACAGCAACGTGCTATATGTTCTGAATGCCCGAATTGGGAATCTGTGTCAAAACTTTGTTATGAATTATGTGATTCTTACTAGATGGAAGTAAGGGAGATGGGGCATGAAGTTATTTCTAGGAGTTGGAGACATATCAAGTTTAGCTCAGTTCTGGGCATCTTTGAAATACCTATACAAACTTGTTCCTACATAGTAACTTGCAACTTTGAATGAGAATGTGCTTGCTTACAGCAACGTGCTATATGTTCTGAATGCCCGAATTGGGAATCTGTGTCAAAACTTTGTTAGGAATTATGTGATCCTTACTAGCTGGAAGTAAGGGAGTTGGGGCATGAAGTCATTTCTAGGAGTTGGACACATACCAAGTTTACCTCAGTTCTGGGCATCTTTTAAATACCTATACAATTGTTCCGACATAGTAACTTGCAACTTTGAATGAGAATGTGCTTGCTTACAGCAACGTGCTATATGTTCTGAATGCCCGAATTGGGAATCTGTGTCAAAACTTTGTTAGGAATTATGTGATCCTTACTAGCTGGAAGTAAGGGAGATGGGGCATGAAGTTATTTCTAGAGGTTGGACACATACAACGTTTAGCTCAGTTCTGGGCATCATTGAAATACCTATATAAACTTGTTCCTACATAGTAACTTGCAACTTTGAATGAGAATGTGCTTGCTTACAGCAACGTGCTATATGTTCTGAATGCCCGAATTGGGAATCTGTGTCAAAACTTTGTTAGGAATTAAGTGATCCTTACTAGATGGAAGTAAGGGAGATGGGGCATGAAGTTATTTCTAGGAGTTGGAAACATACAACGTTTAGCTCAGTTCTGGGCATCTTTGAAATACCTATACAAACATGTTCCTTCATAGTAACTTGCATCTTTGAATGAGATTGTGCTTGCTTACAACAACGTGCTATATGTTCTGAATGCCCGAATTGGGAATCTGTGTCAAAACTTTGTTAGGAATTATGTGATCCTTACTAGCTGGAAGTAAGGGACTTGGGGCATGAAGGTATTTCTAGGAGTTGGACACATACCAAGATTAGCACAGTTCTGGGCATCTTTGAAATACCTATACAAACTTGTTCCTACATAGTAACTTGCAACTTTGAATGAGAATGTGCTTGCTTACAGCAACGTGCTATATGTTCTGAATGCCCGAATTGGGAATCTGTGTCAAATCTTTGTTAGGAATTATGTGATCCTTACTAGCTGGAAGTAAGGGAGATGGGGCATGAAATTATTTCTATGAGTTGGACACATACCAAGTTTAGCTCAGTTCTGGGCATCTTTGAAATACCTATACAAACTTGTTCCTACATAGTAACTTGCAACTTTGAATGAGAATGTGCTTGCTTACAGCAACGTGCTATATGTTCTGAATGCCCGAATAGGGAATCTGTGTCAAAACTTTGTTAGGAATTATGTGATCCTTACTAGCTGGAAGTAAGGGAGATGGGGAATTAAGTTATTTCTAGGAGATGGAGACATATAACGTTTAGCTCAGTTCTGCGCATCTTTGAAATACCTATACAAACTTGTTCCTACATAGTAACTTGCAACTTTGAATGAGAATGTGCTTGCTTACAGCAACGTGCTATATGTTCTGAATGCCCGAATAGGGAATCTGTGTCAAAACTTTGTTAGTAATTATGTGATCCTTACTAGCTGGAAGTAAGGGAGTTGGGGCATGAAGGTATTTCTAGGAGTTGGACACATACCAAGTTTAGCACAGTTCTGGGCATCTTTGAAATACCTATACAATCTTGTTCCTACATAGTAACTTGCAACTTTGAATGAGAATGAGCTTGCTTACAGCAACGTGCTATATGTTCTGAATGCCCGAATTGGGAATCTGTGTCAAAACTTTGTTAGGAATTATGTGATCCTTACTAGCTGGAAGTAAGGGAGATGGGGCATGAAGATATTTCTAGGAGTTGGAGACATACCAAGTTTAGCTCAGTTCTGGGCATCTTTGAAATACCTATAGAAACTTGTTCCTACACAGTAACTTGCAACTTTGAATGAGAATGTGCTTGCTTACAGCAACGTGCTATATGTTCTGAATGCCCGAATTGGGAATCTTTGTCAAAACTTTGTTAGGAATTATGTCATCCATACTAGCTGGATGTAAGGGAGATGGGGCATGAAGTTATTTCTAGGAGTTGGAGACATACAAAGTTTATCTCAGTTCTGGGCATCTTTGAAATACCTATACAAACTTGTTCCTACATAGTAACTTGCAACTTTGAATGAGAAGGTGCTTTCTTAAGCAACGTGCTATATGTTCTGAATGCCCGAATTGGGAATCTGTGTCAAAACTTTGTTAGGAATTATGTGATCCTTACTAGCTGGAAGTAAGGGAGATGGGGCATGAAGTTATTTCTAGGAGTTGGAGACATAACAAGTTTAGCTCAGTTCTGGGCATCTTTGAAATACCTATACAAACTTGTTCCTACATAGTAACTTGCAACTTTGAATGAGAATGTGCTTGCTAACAGCAACGTGCTATATGTTCTGAATGCCCGAATTCGGAATCTGTGTCAAAACTTTGTTAGAGATTATGTGATCCTTACTAGCTGAAAGTAAGGGAGATGGGGCATGAAGTTATTTCTAGGAGTTGGACACATACCAAGTTAGCTCAGTTCTGGGCATATTTGAAATACCTATACAAACTTGTTCCTACATAGTAACTTGCAACTTTGAATGAGAATGAGCTTGCTTACAGCAACGTGCTATATGTTCTGAATGCCCGAATTGGGAATCTGTGTCCAAAACTTTGTTAGGAATTATGTGATCCTTACCAGATGGAAGTAAGGGAGATGGGGCATGAAGTTATTTCTAGGAGTTGGTGACATATCAAGTTTAGCTCAGTTCTGGGCATCTTTGAAATACCTATACAAACTTGTTCCTACATAGTAACTTGCATCTTTGAATGAGAATGTGCTTGCTTACAGCAACGTGCTATATGTTCTGAATGCCCGAATTGGGAATCTGTGTCAAAACTTTGTTAGGAATTATGTGATCTTTACTAGCTGGAAGTAAGGGAGTTTGGGCATGAAGTTATTTCTAGGAGTTGGACACATACCAAGATTAGCTCACTTCTGGGCATCTTTGAAATACCTATACAAACTTGTTCCTACATAGTAACTTGCAACTTTGAATGAGAATGTGCTTGCTTACAGCAACGTGCTATATGTTCTGAATGCTCGAATTGGGAATCTGTGTCAAAACTTTGTTAGGAATTATGTGATCCTTACTAGCTGGAAGTAAGGGAGTTGGGGCATGAAGTCATTTCTAGGAGTTGGAGACATACCAAGTTTAGCTCAGTTCTGGGCATCTTTGAAATACCTATACAAACTTGTTCCTACATAGTAACTTGCAACTTTGAATGAGAATGTGCTTGCTTACAGCAACGTGCTATATGTTCTGAATGCCCGAATTGGCAATCTGTGTCAAAACTTTGTTAGGAATTATGTGATCCTTACTAGCTGGAAGTAAGGGAGATGGGGCATGAAGTTATTTCTAGAGGTTGGACACATACAACGTTTAGCTCAGTTCTGGGCATCTTTGAAATACCTATACAAACTTGTTCCTACATAGTAACTTGCAACTTTGAATGAGAATGTGCTTGCTTACAGCAACGTGCTATATGTTCTGAATGCCCGAATTGGGAATCTGTGTCAAAATTTGTTAGGAATTATGTGATCCTTACTAGCTGGAAGTAAGGGAGATGGGGCATGTAGTTATTTCTAGGAGTTGGACATATACCAAGTTTAGCTCAGTTCTGGGCATCTTTGAAATACCTATACAAACTTGTTCCTACATAGTAACTTGCAACTTTGAATGAGAATGTGCTTGCTTACAGCAACGTGCTATATGTTCTGAATGCCCGAATTGGGAATCTGTGTCAAAACTTTGTTAGGAATTATGTGATCATTACTAGCTGGAAGTAAGGGAGATGGGGCATGAAGTTATTTCTAGGACTTGGAGACATACCAAGTTTAGCTCAGTTCTGGGCATCTTTGATATACCTATACAAACTTGTTCCTACATAGTAACTTGCATCTTTGAATGAGAATGTGCTTGCTTACAGCAACGTGCTATATGTTCTGAATGCCCGAATTGGGAATCTGTGTCAAAACTTTGTTAGGAATTATGTGATCCTTACTAGCTGGAAGTAAGGGAAATGGGGCATGAAGTTATTTCTAGGAGTTGGAGACATACAACGTTTAGCTCAGTTCTGGGCATCTTTGAAATACCTATACAAACTTGTTCCTACATAGTAACTTGCAACTTTGAATGAGAATGTGCTTGCTTACAGCAACGTGCTATATGTTGTGAATGCCCGAATTGGGAATCTGTGTCAAAACTTTGTTAGAAATTATGTGATCCTTACTAGCTGGAAGTAAGGGAGATGGGGCATGAAGTTATTTCTAGGAGTTGGAGACATACCAAGTTTAGCTCAGTTCTGAGCATCTTTGAAATACCTATACAAACTTGTTCCTACATAGTAACTTGCAACTTTGAATGAGAATGTGCTTGCTTACAGCAACGTGCTATATGTTCTGAATGCCCGAATTGGGAATCTGTGTCAAAACTTTGTTAGGAATTATGTGATCCTTCCTAGCTGGAAGTAAGGGAGATGGGGCATGAAGTTATTTCTAGGAGTTGGAGACATACCAAGTTTAGCTCAGTTCTGGGCATCTTTGAAATACCTATACAAACTTGTTCCTACATAGTAACTTGCAACTTTGAATGAGAATGTGCTTGCTTACAGCAACGTGCTATATGTTCGGAATGCCCGAATTGGGAATCTGGGTCAAAACTTTGTTAGGAATTATGTGATCCTTACTAGCTGGAAGTAAGGGAGATGGGGCATGAAGTTATTTCTAGGAGTTGGACACATTCCAAGTTTAGCTCAGTTCTGGGCATCTTTGAAATACCTATACAAACTTGTTCCTACATAGTAACTTGCATCTTTGAATGAGAATGTGCTTGCTTACAGCAACGTGCTATATGTTCTGAATGCCCGAATTGGGAATCTGTGTCAAAACTTTGTTAGGAATTATGTGATCCTTACTAGCTGGAAGTAAGGGAGATGGGGCATGAAGTTATTTCTAGGAGTTGGACACATACCAAGTTTAGCTCAGTTCTGGGCATCTTTGAAATACCTATACAAACTTTTTCCTACATATTAACTTGCAACTTTCAATGAGAATGTGCTTGTTTAGAGCAACGTGCTATATGTTCTGAATGCCCGAATTGGGAATCTGTGTCAAAATTTGTTAGGAATTATGTGATCCTTACTAGCTGGAAGTAAGGGACTTGGGGCATGAAGGTATTTCTAGGAGTTGGACACATATCAAGTTAAGCACAGTCCTGGGCATCTTTGAAATACCTATACAAACTTGTTCCTACATAGTAACTTGCAACTTTGAATGAGAATGTGCTTGCTTACAGCAACGTGCTATATGTTCTGAATGCCCGAATTGGGAATCTGTGTCAAAACTTTGTTAGGAATTATGTGATCCTTACTAGCTGGAAGTAAGGGAGATGGGGCATGAAGTTATTTCTAGGAGTTGGACACATACCAAGTTTAGCTCAGTTCTGGGCATCTTTGAAATACCTATACAAACTTGTTCCTACATAGTAACTTGCATCTTTGAATGAGATTGTGCTTGCTTACAGCAACGAGCTATATGTTCTGAATGCCCGAATTGGTAATCTGTGTCAAAACTTTGTTAGGAAATATGTGATCCTTACTAGCTGGAAGTAAGGGAATTGGGGCATGAAGTTATTTCTAGGAGTTGGACACATACCAAGTTTAGCTCAGTTCTGGGCATCTTTGAAATACCTATACAAACTTGTTCCTACATAGTAACTTGCAACTTTGAATGAGAATGTGCTTGCTTACAGCAACGTGCTATATGTTGTGAATGCCCGAATTGGGAATCTGTGTCAAAACATTGTTAGGAATTATGTGATCCTTACTAGCTGGAAGTAAGGGAGATGGGGCATGAAGTTATTTCTAGGAGTTGGACACATACCAAGTTTAGCTCAGTTCTGGGCATCTTTGAAATACCTATACAAAGTTGTTCCTACATAGTAACTTGCAACTTTGAATGAGAATGTGCTTGCTTACAGCAACGTGCTATATGTTCTGAATGCCCGAATTGGGAATCTGTGTCAAAACTTTGTTAGGAATTATGTGATCCTTACTAGCTGGAAGTAAGGGAGTTGGGGCATGAAGGTATTTCTAGGAGTTGGACACATACCAAGTTTAGCTCAGTTCTGGGCATCTTTGAAATACCTATACAAACTTGTTCCTACATAGTAACTTGCAATTTTGAATGAGAATGTGCTTGCTTAGAGCAAGGTGCTATATGTTGTGAATGCCCGAATTGGGAATCTGTGTCAAAATTTGTTAGGAATTATGTGATCCTTACTAGCTGGAAGTAAGGGAGTTGGGGCATGAAGTTATTTCTAGGAGTTGGACACATACCATGTTTAGCTCAGTTCTGGGCATCTTTGAAATACCTATACAAACTTGTTCCAACATAGTAACTTGCAACTTTGAATGAGAATGTGCTTGCTTAGAGCAACGTGCTATATGTTGTAAATGCCCGAATTGGGAATCTGTGTCAAAACTTTGTTAGGAATTATGTGATCCTTACTAGCTGGAAGTAAGGGAGTTGGGGCATGAAGTTATTTCTAGGAGTGGGACACATACTATGTTTAGTTCAGTTCTGGTCATCTTTGAAATACCTATACAAACTTGTTCCTACATTGTAACTTGCAACATTGAATGAGAATGTGCATGCTTACAGCAACGTGCTATATGTTTTGAATGCCCGAATTGGGAATCTGTGTCAAAACTTTGTTAGGAATTATGTGATCCTTACTAGCTGGAAGTAAGGGAGATGGGGCATGAAGTTATTTCTAGGCGTTGGACACATACAAAGTTTAGCTCAGTTCTGGGCATCTTTGAAATACCTATACAAACTTGTTCGTACATAGTAACTTGCAACTTTGAATGAGAATGTGCTTGCTTACAGCAACGTGCTATATGTTCTGAATGCCCGAATTGGGAATCTGTGTCAAAACTTTGTTAGGAATTATGTGATCCTTACTAGATGGAAGTAAGGGAGATGGGGCATGAAGTTATTTCTAGGAGTTGGACACATACCAAGTTTAGCTCAGTTCTGGGCATCTTTGAAATACCTATACAAAGTTGTTCCTACATAGTAACTTGCAACTTTGAATGAGAATGTGCTTGCTTACAGCAACGTGCTATATGTTCTGAATGCCCGAATTGGGAATCTGTGTCAAAACTTTGTTAGGAATTATGTGATCCTTACTAGATGGAAGTAAGGGAGATGGGGCATTAAGTTATTTCTAGGACTTGGAGACATACCAAGTTTAGCTCAGTTCTGGGCATCTTTGAAATGCCTATACAAACTTGTTCCTACATAGTAAATTGCAACTTTGAATGAGAATGTGCTTGCTTACAGCAACATGCTATATGTTCTGAATGCCCGAATTGGGAATCTGTGTCAAAACTTTGTTAGGAATTATGTGATCCTTACTAGCTGGAAGTAAGGCAGTTGGGGCATGATGTTATTTCTAAGAGTTGGACACATACCAAGTTTAGCTCAGCTCTGGGCATCTTTGAAAGTCCTATTCAAACTGGTTCCTACATAGTAACTTGCAACTTTGAATGAGAATGTGCTTGCTTACAGCAACGTGCTATATGTTCTGAATGCCCGAATTGTTAATCTGTGTCAAAACTTTGTTAGGAATTATGTGATCCTTATTAGACGGAAGTAAGGGAGATGGGGCATGAAGTTATTTCTAGGAGTTGGACACATACCAAGTTTAGCTCAGTTCTGGGCATCTTTGAAATACCTATACAAACTTGTTCCTACATGTTAACTTGCAACTTTGAATGAGAATGTGTTTGCTTAGAGCAACGTGCTATATGTTCTGAATGCCCGAATTGGGAATCTGTGTCAAAATTTGTTAGGAATTATGTGATCCTTACTAGCTGGAAGTAAGGGAGTTGGGGCATGAAGGTATTTCTAGGAGTTGGACACATACCAAATTTAGCACAGTTCTGGGCATCTTAGAAATACCTATACAAACTTGTTCCTACATAGTAACTTGCAACTTTGAATGAGAATGTGCTTGCTTACAGCAACGTGCTATATGTTCTGAATGCCCGAATTGCGAATCTGTGTCAAAATTTGTTAGGAATTATGTGATCCTTACTAGCTGGAAGTAAGGGAGTTGGGGCATGAAGGTATTTCTAGGGGTTGGACACATACCAAGGTTCGTTCAGTTCTGGGCATCTTTGAAATACCTATACAAACTTGTTCCTACATATTAACTTGCAACTTTGACTGAGAATGTGCTTGCTTAGAGCAACGTGCTATATGTTCTGAATGCCCGAATTGGGAATCTGTGTCAAAATTTGTTAGGAATTATGTGATCCTTACTAGCTGGAAGTAAGGGAGATGGGGCATGAAGTTATTTCTAGGAGTTGGACACATACCAAGTTTAGCTCAGTTCTGGGCATCTTTGAAATACCTATACAAACTTGTTCCTACATAGTAACTTGCAACTTTGAATGAGAATGTGCTTGCTTACAGCAACGTGCTATATGTTCTGAATGTCCGAATTGGGAATCTGTGTCAAAACTTTGTTAGGAATTATGTGATCCTTACTAGATGGAAGTAAGGGAGATGGGGCATGAAGTGATTTCTAGGAGTTGGACACATACCAAGTTTAGCTCAGTTCTGGGCATCTTTGAAATACCTATACAAACTTGTTCCTACATGTTAACTTGCAACTTTGAATGAGAATGTGCTTGTTTAGAGCAACGTGCTATATGTTGTGAATGCCCGAATTGGGAATCTGTGTCAAAATTTGTTAGGAATTATGTGATCCTTACTAGCTGGAAATAAGGGAGTTGGGGCATGAAGATATTTCTAGGAGTTGGACACATACCAAGTTTAGCACAGTTCTGGGCATCTTTGAAATACCTATACAAACTTGTTGCTACATAGTAACTTGCAACTTTGAATGAGAATGTGCTTGCTTACAGCAACGTGCTATATGTTCTGAATGCCCGAATTGGGAATCTGTGTCAAAACTTTGTTAGGAATTATGTGATCCTTACTAGCTGGAAGTAAGGGAGATGGGGCATGAAGTTATTTATAGGAGTTGGACACATATCAAGTTTAGCTCAGTTCTGGGCATCTTTGAAATACCTATACAAACTTGTTCCTACATAGAAACTTGCATCTTTGAATGAGAATGTGCTTGCTTACAACAACGTGCTATATGTTCTGAATGCCCGAATTGGGAATCTGTGTCAAAACTTTGTTAGGAATTATGTGATCCTTACTAGATGGAAGTAAGGGAGATGGGGCATGAAGTTATTTCTAGGAGTTGGAGACATACCAAGTTTAGCTCAGTTCTGGGCATCTTTGAAATACCTATACAAACTTGTTCCTACATAGTAACTTGCAACTTTGAATGAGAATGTGCTTGCTTACAGCAACGTGCTATATGTTCTGAATGCCCGAATTGGGAATCTGTGTCAAAACTTTGTTAGGAATTATGTGATCGTTACTAGCTGGAAGTAAGGGAGTTGGAGCATGAAGTTATTTCTAGGAGTTGTACACATACCAACTTTAGCTCAGTTCTGGGCATCTTTGTAATACCTATACAAACTTGTTCCTACATAGTAACTTGCAACTTTGAATGAGAATGTGCTTGCTTAGAGCAACGTGCTATATGTTCTGAATGCCCGAATTCGGAATCTGTGTCAAGACTTTGTTAGGAATTATGTGATCCTTACTAGCTGGAAGTAAGGGAGTTGGGGCATGAAGGTATTTCTAGGAGTGGGACACATACCATGTTTAGCTCAGTTCTGGGCATCTTTGAAATACCTATACAAACTTGTTCCTACATAGTAACTTGCAACTTTGAATGAGAATGTGCTTGCTTACAGCAACGTGCTATATGTTCTGAATGCCCGAATTGGGAATCTGTGTCAAAACTTTGTTAGGAATTATGTGATCCTTACTAGCTGGAAGTAAGGGAGATGGGGCATGAAGTTATTTCTAGGAGTTGTACACATACCAAGTTTAGCTCAGTTCTGGGCATCTTTGAAATACCTATACAAACTTGTTCGTACATAGTAACTTGCAACTTTGAATGAGAATGTGCTTGCTTACAGCAACGTGCTATATGTTCTGAATGCCCGAATTGGGAATCTGTGTCAAAACTTTGTTAGGAATTATGTGATCCTTACTAGCTGGAAGTAAGGGAGATGGGGCATGAAGTTATTTCTAGGAGTTTGACACATACCAAGTTTAGCTCAGTTCTGGGCATCTTTGAAATACCTATACAAACTTGTTCCTACATATTAACTTGCAACTTTGACTGAGAATGTGCTTGCTTAGAGCAACGTGCTATATGTTCTGAATGCGCGAATTGGGAATCTGTGTCAAAATTTGTTAGGAATTATGTGATCCTTACTAGCTGGATGTAAGGGAGTTGTGGCATGAAGTTATTTCTGGGAGTTGGACACATACCAAGTTTAGCTCAGTTCTGGGCATCTTTGAAAGTCCTATTCAAACTTGTTCCTACATAGTAACTTGCAACTTTGAATGAGAATGTGCTTTCTTACAGCAACGTGCTATATGTTGTGAATGCCCGAATTGGGAATCTGTGTCAAAACTTTGTTAGGAATTATGTGATCCTCACTAGCTGGAAGTAAGGGAGTTGGGGCATGAAGTTATTTCTAGGAGTTGGACACATACCAAGTTTAGCTCAGTTCTGGGCGTCTTTGAAATACCTATACAAACTTGTTCCTACATAGTAACTTGCAACTTTGAATGAGAATGTGCTTGCTTACAGCAACGTGCTATATGTTCTGAATGCCCGAATTGGGAATCTGTGTCAAAACTTTGTTAGGAATTATGTGATCCTTACTAGCTGGAAGTAAGGGAGATGGGGCATGAAGTTATTTCTAGGAGTTGGAGACATACCAAGTTTAGCTCAGTTCTGGGCATCTTTGAAATACCTATACAAAGTTGTTCCTACATAGTAACTTGCAACTTTGAATGAGAATGTGCTTGCTTACAGCAACGTGCTATATGTTCTGAATGCACGAATTGGGAATCTTTGTCAAAATTTTGATAGGAATTATGTGATCCTTACTAGATGGAAGTAAGGGAGATGGGGCATGAAGTTATTTCTAGGAGTTAGAGACATAGAACGTTTAGCTCAGTTCTGGGCATCTTTGAAATACCTATACAAACTTGTTCCTACATATTAACTTGCAACTTTGAATGAGAATGTGCTTGCTTACAGCAACGTGCTATATGTTCTGAATGCCCGAATTGGGAATCTGTGTCAAAACTTTGTTAGGAATTATGTGATCCTTACTAGCTGGAAGTAAGGGAGATGGGGCATGAAGTTATTTCTTGGAGTTGTACACATACCAAGTTTAGCTCAGTTCTGTGCATCTTTGAAATACCTATACAAACTTGTTCGTACATAGTAACTTGCAACTTTGAATGAGAATGTGCTTGCTTACAGCAACGTGCTATATGTTCTGAATGCCCGAATTGGGAATCTGTGTCAAAACTTTGTTAGGAATTATGTGATCCTTACTAGCTGGAAGTAAGGGAGATGGGGCATGAAGTTATTTCTAGGAGTTTGACACATACCAAGTTTAGCTCAGTTCTGGGCATCTTTGAAATACCTATACAAACTTGTTCCTACATATTAACTTGCAACTTTGACTGAGAATGTGCTTGCTTAGAGCAACGTGCTATATGTTCTGAATGCGCGAATTGGGAATCTGTGTCAAAATTTGTTAGGAATTATGTGATCCTTACTAGCTGGATGTAAGGGAGTTGGGGCATGAAGGTATTTCTAGGAGTTGGGCACATACCAAGTTTAGCACAGTTCTGGGCATCTTTGAAATACCTATGCAAACTTGTTCCTACATAGTAACTTGCATCTTTGAATGAGAATGTGCTTGCTTACAGCAACGTGCTATATGTTTTGAATGCCCGAATTGGGAATCTGTGTCAAAACTTTGTAAGGAATTATGTGATCCTTACTAGCTGGAAGTAAGGGAGTTGGGGCATGAAGTTATTTCTAGGAGTTGGACACATACCAAGTTTAGCTCAGTTCTGGGCATCTTTGAAAGTCCTATTCAAACTTGTTCCTACATAGTAACTTGCAACTTTGAATGAGAATGTGCTTGCTTACAGCAACGTGCTATATGTTCTGAATGCACGAATTGGGAATCTGTGTCAAATCCTTGTTAGGAATTATGTGATCCTTACTAGCTGGAAGTAAGGGAGTTGGGGCATGAAGGTATTTCTAGGAGTTGGACACATACCAAGTTTAGCACAGTTCTGGGCATCTTTGAAATACCTACACAAACTTGTTCCTACATAGTAACTTGCAACTTTGAATGAGAATGTGCTTGCTTACAGCAACGTGCTATATGTTCTTAATGCCCGAATTGGGAATCTGTGTCAAAACTTTGTTAGGAATTATGTGATCCTTACTAGCTGGAAGTAAGGGAGTTGGGGCATGAAGTTATTTCTAGGAGTTGAACCCACACCATGTTTAGCTCAGTTCTGCGCATCTTTGAAATACCTATACTAACTTGTTCCTACATAGTAACTTGCAACTTTGAATGAGAATGTGCTTGCTTACAGCAACGTGCTATATGTTCTGAATGCCCGAATTGGGAATATGTGTCAAAACTTTGTTAGGAATTATGTGATCCTTACTAGCTGGAAGTAAGGGAGATGGGGCATGAAGTTATTTCTAGGAGTTGGAGACATACCAAGTTTAGCTCAGTTCTGGGCATCTTTGAAATACCTCTACAAACTTGTTCCTACATAGTAACTTGCAACTTTGAATGAGAATGTGCTTGCTTACAGCAACGTGCTATATGTTCTGAATGCCCGAATTGGGAATCTGTGTCAAAACTTTGTTAGGAATTATGTGATCCTTAGTAGCTGGAAGTAAGGGAGATGGGGCATGAAGTTATTTCTAGGAGTTGGACACATACCAAGTTTAGCTCAGTTCTGGGCATCTTTGAAATACCTATACAAACTTGTTCCTACATAGTAACTTGCAACTTTGAATGAGAATGTGCTTGCTTACAGCAACGTGCTATATGTTCTGAATGCCCGAATTGGGAATCTGTGTCAAAACTTTGTTAGGAATTATGTGATCCTTACTAGATGGAAGTAAGGGAGATGGGGCATGAAGTTATTTCTAGGAGTTGGAGACATACCCAGTTTAGCTCAGTTCTGGGCATCTTTGAAATACCTATACAAACTTGTTCCTACATAGTAACTTGCATCTTTGAAAGAGAATGTGCTTTATTACAGCAACGTGCTATATGTTCTGAATGCCCGAATTGGAAATCTGTGTCAAAACTTTGTTAGGAATTATTTGATCCTTACTAGCTGGAAGTAAGGGAGTTGTGGCATGAAGTTATTTCTGGGAGTTGGACACATACCAAGTTTAGCTCAGTTCTGGGCATCTTTGAAAGTCCTATTCAAACTTGTTCCTACATAGTAACTTGCAACTTTGAATGAGAATGTGCTTTCTTACAGCAACGTGCTATATGTTGTGAATGCCCGAATTGGGAATCTGTGTCAAAACTTTGTTAGGAATTATGTGATCCTCACTAGCTGGAGGTAAGGGAGTTGGGGCATGAAGTTATTTCTAGGAGTTGGACACATACCAAGTTTAGCTCAGTTCTGGGCGTCTTTGAAATACCTATACAAACTTGTTCCTACATAGTAACTTGCAACTTTGAATGAGAATGTGCTTGCTTACAGCAACGTGCTATATGTTCTGAATGCCCGAATTGGGAATCTGTGTCAAAACTTTGTTAGGAATTATGTGATCCTTACTAGCTGGAAGTAAGGGAGATGCGGCATGAAGTTATTTCTAGGAGTTGGAGACATACCAAGTTTAGCTCAGTTCTGGGCATCTTTGAAATACCTATACAAAGTTGTTCCTACATAGTAACTTGCAACTTTGAATGAGAATGTGCTTGCTTACAGCAACGTGCTATATGTTCTGAATGCCCGAATTGGGAATCTTTGTCAAAACTTTGATAGGAATTATGTGATCCTTACTAGATGGAAGTAAGGGAGATGGGGCATGAAGTTATTTCTAGGAGTTAGAGACATAGAACGTTTAGCTCAGTTCTGGGCATCTTTGAAATACCTATACAAACTTGTTCCTACATATTAACTTGCAACTTTGAATGAGAATGTGCTTGCTTAGAGCAACGTGCTATATGTTGTGAATGCCCGAATTGGGAATCTGTGTCAAAATTTGTTAGGAATTATGTGATCCTTACTAGCTGGAAGTAATTGAGTTGGGGCATGAAGGTATTTCTAGGAGTTGGACACATGCCAAGTTTAACACAGTTCTGGGCATCTTTGAAATACCTATACAAACTTGTTCCTACATAGTAACTTGCAACTTTGAATGAGAAAGTGCTTGTTTAGAGCAACGTGCTATATGTTGTGAATGCCCGAATTGGGAATCTGTGTCAAAATTTGTTAGGAATTATGTGATACTTACTAGCTGGAAGTAAGGGAGTTGGGGCATGAAGTTATTTCTAGGAGTTGGACACATACCAAGTTTAGCTCAGTTCTGGGCATCTTTGAAAGTCCTATTCAAACTTGTTCCTACATAGCAACTTGCAACTTTGAATGAGAATGTGCTTTCTTACAGCAACGTGCTATATGTTCTGAATGCTCGAATTGGGAATCTGTGTCAAAACCTTGTTAGGAATTATGTGATCCTTACTAGCTGGAAGTAAGGGAGTTGGGTCATGAAGGTATTTCTAGGAGTTGGACACATACCAAGTTTAGCACAGTTCTGGGCATCTTTGAAATACCTATACAAACTTGTTCCTACATAGTAACTTGCAACTTTGAATGAGAATGTGCTTGCTTACAGCAACGTGCTATATGTTCTGAATGCCGAATTGGGAATCTGTGTCAAAACTTTGTTAGGAATTATGTGATCCTTACTAGCTGGAAGTAAGGGAGTTGGGGCATGAAGTTATTTCTAGGAGTTGGACACACACCATGTTTAGCTCAGTTCTGGGCATCTTTGAAATACCTATACTAACTTGTTCCTACATAGTAACTTGCAACTTTGAATGAGAATGTGCTTGCTTACAGCAACGTGCTATATGTTCTGAATGCCCGAATTGGGAATCTGTGTCAAAACTTTGTTAGGAATTATGTGATCCTTACTAGCTGGAAGTAAGGGAGATGGGGCATGAAGTTATTTCTAGGAGTTGGAGACATACCAAGTTTAGCTCAGTTCTGGGCATCTTTGAAATACCTCTACAAACTTGTTCCTACATAGTAACTGGCAACTTTGAATGAGAATGTGCTTGCTTACAGCAACGTGCTATATGTTCTGAATGCCCGAATTGGGAATCTGTGTCAAAACTTTGTTAGGAATTATGTGATCCTTACTAGCTGGAAGTAAGGGAGTTGGGGCATGAAGTTATTTCTAGGAGTTGGACACACACCATGTTTAGCTCAGTTCTGGGCATCTTTGAAGCACCTATAGTAACTTGTTCCTACATAGTAACTTGCAACTTTGAATGAGAATGTGCTTGCTTACAGCAACGGGCTATATGTTCTGAATGCCCGAATTGGGAATCTGTGTCAAAACTTTGTTAGGAATTATGTGATCCTTACTACCTGGAAGTAAGGGAGATGGGGCATGAAGTTATTTCTAGGAGTTGGAGACATACAACGTTTAGCTCAGTTCTGGGCATCTTTGAAATACCTATACAAACTTGTTCCTACATAGTAACTGGCAACTTTGAATGAGAATGTGCTTGCTTACAGCAACGTGCTATATGTTCTGAATGCCCGAATTGGGAATCTGTGTCAAAACTTTGTTAGGAATTATGTGATCCTTACTAGCTGGAAGTAAGGAGTTGGGGCATGAAGTTATTTCTAGGAGTTGGACACACACCATGTTTAGCTCAGTTCTGGGCATCTTTGAAATACCTATACTAACTTGTTCCTACATAGTAACTTGCAACTTTGAATGAGAATGTGCTTGCTTACAGCAACGTGCTATATGTTCTGAATGCCCGAATTGGGAATCTGTGTCAAAACTTTGTTAGGAATTATGTGATCCTTACTAGCTGGAAGTAAGGGAGATGGGGCATGAAGTTATTTCTAGGAGTTGGAGACATACCAAGTTTAGCTCAGTTCTGGGCATCTTTGAAATACCTCTACAAACTTGTTCCTACATAGTAACTTGCAACTTTGAATGAGAATGTGCTTGCTTACAGCAACGTGCTATATGTTCTGAATGCCCGAATTGGGAATCTGTGTCAAAACTTTGTTAGGAATTATGTGATCCTTAGTAGCTGGAAGTAAGGGAGATGGGGCATGAAGTTATTTCTAGGAGTTGGACACATACCAAGTTTAGCTCAGTTCTGGGCATCTTTGAAATACCTATACAAACTTGTTCCTACATAGTAACTTGCAACTTTGAATGAGAATGTGCTTGCTTACAGCAACGTGCTATATGTTCTGAATGCCCGAATTGGGAATCTGTGTCAAAACTTTGTTAGGAATTATGTGATCCTTACTAGATGGAAGTAAGGGAGAAGGGGCATGAAGTTATTTCTAGGAGTTGGAGACATACCCAGTTTAGCTCAGTTCTGGGCATCTTTGAAATACCTATACAAACTTGTTCCTACATAGTAACTTGCATCTTTGAATGACAATGTGCTTTCTTACAGCAACGTGCTATATGTTCTGAATGCCCGAATTGGAAATCTGTGTCAAAACTTTGTTAGGAATTATGTGATCCTTACTAGCTGGAAGTAAGGGAGTTGGGGCATGAAGTTATTTCTAGGAGTTGGACACATACCAAGTTTAGCTCAGTTCTGGGCATCTTTGAAAGTCCTATTCAAACTTGTTCCTACATAGTAACTTGCAACTTTGAATGAGAATGTGCTTTCTTACAGCAACGTGCTATATGTTCTGAATGCCCGAATTGGGAATCTGTGTCAAAACTTTGTTAGGAATTATGTGATCCTTACTAGCTGGAAGTAAGGGAGTTGGGGCATGAAGTTATTTCTAGGAGTTGGACACATACCAAGTTTAGCTCAGTTCTGGGCATCTTTGAAATACCTATACAAACTTGTTCCTACATAGTAACTTGCAACATTGAATGAGAATGTGCTTGCTTACAGCAACGTGCTATATGTTCTGAATGCCCGAATTGGGAATCTGTGTCAAAACTTTGTTAGGAATTATGTGATCCTTACTAGCTGGAAGTAAGGGAGTTGGGGCATGAAGTTATTTCTAGGAGTTGGACACATTCCATGTTTAGCTCAGTTCTGGGCATCTTTGAAAGACCTATACAAACTTGTTCCTATATAGTAACTTGCAACTTTGAATGAGAATGTGCTTGCTTACAGCAACGTGCTATATGTTCTGAATGCCCGAATTGGGAATCTGTGTCAAAACTTTGTTAGGAATTATGTGATCCTTACTAGCTGGCAGTAAGGGAGATGGGGCATGAAGTTATTTCTAGGAGTTGGACACATACCAAGTTTAGCTCAGTTCTGGGCATCTTTGAAATACCTATACAAACTTGTTCCTACATAGTAACTTGCAACTTTGAATGAGAATGTGCTTGCTTACAGCAACGTGCTATATGTTCTGAATGCCCGAATTGGGAATCTGTGTCAAAACTTTGTTAGGAATTATGTGATCCTTACTAGCTGGAAGTAAGGGAGATGGGGCATGAAGTTATTTCTAGGAGTTGGACACATACCAAGTTTAGCACAGTTCTGGGCATCTTTGAGATACCTATACAAACTTGTTCCTACATAGTAACTTGCAACTTTGAATGAGAATGTGCTTGCTTACAGCAACGTGCTATATGTTCTGAATGCCCGAATTGGGAATCTGTGTCAAAACTTTGTTAGGAATTATGTGATCCTTTCTAGATGGAAGTAAGGGAGATGGGGCTTGAAGTTATTTCTAGGAGTTGGAGACATACCAAGTTTAGCTCAGTTCTGGGCATCTTTGAAATACCTATACAAACTTGTTCCTACATAGTAACTTGCAACTTTGAATGAGAATGTGCTCGCTTACAGCAACGTGCTATATGTTCTGAATGCCCGAATTGGGAATCTGTGTCAAAACTTTGTTAGGAATTATGTGATCCTTACTAGCTGGAAGTAAGGGAGTTGGGGCATGAAGTTATTTCTAGGAGTTGGACACATACCAAGTTTAGCTCAGTTCTGGGCATCTTTGAAATACCTATACAAACTTGTTCCTACATAGTAACTTGCAACTTTGAATGAGAATGTGCTTGCTTACAGCAACGTGCTATATGTTCTGAATGCCCGAATTGGGAATCTGTGTCAAAACTTTGTTAGGAATTATGTGAACCTTACTAGCTGGAAGTAAGGGAGTTGGGGCATGAAGTTATTTCTAGGAGTTGGACACATTCCATGTTTAGCTCAGTTCTGGGCATCTTTGAAAGACCTATACAAACTTTTTCCTATATAGTAACTTGCAACTTTGAATGAGAATGTGCTTGCTTACAGCAACGTGCTATATGTTCTGAATGCCCGAATTGGGAATCTGTGTCAAAACTTTGTTAGGAATTATGTGTTCCTTACTAGCTGGAAGTAAGGGAGATGGGGCATGAAGTTATTTCTAGGAGTTGGACACATACCAAGTTTAGCTCAGTTCTGGGCATCTTTGAAATACCTATACAAACTTGTTCCTACATAGTAACTTGCAACTTTGAATGAGAATGTGCTTGCTTACAGCAACGTGCTATATGTTCTGAATGCCCGAATTGGGAATCTGTGTCAAAACTTTGTTAGGAATTATGTGATCCTTACTAGCTGGAAGTAAGGGAGATGGGGCATGAAGTTATTTCTAGGAGTTGGAGACATACCAAGTTTAGCTCAGTTCTGGGCATCTTTGAAATACCTATACAAACTTGTTCCTACATAGTAACTTGCATCTTTGAATGAGAATGTGCTTGCTTACAGCAACGTGCTATATGTTCTGAATGCCCGAATTGGGAATCTGTGTCAAAACTTTGTTAGGAATTTTGTGATCCTTACTAGCTGGAAGTAGGGGAGTTGGGGCATGAAGTTATTTCTAGGAGTTGGACACATACCATGTTTAGCTCAGTTCTGGGCATCTTTGAAATACCTATACAAACTTGTTCCTACATAGTAACTTGCAACTTTGAATGAGAATGTGCTTGCTTACAGCAACGTGCTATATGTTCTGAATGCCCGAATTGGGAATCTGTGTCAAAACTTTGTTAGGAATTATGTGATCCTTACTAGCTGGAAGTAAGGGAGATGGGGCATGAAGTTATTTCTAGGAGTTGGACACATACCAAGTTTAGCTCAGTTCTGGGCATCTTTGAAATACCTATACAAACTTGTTCCTACATAGTAACTTGCAACTTTGAATGAGAATGTGCTCGCTTACAGCAACGTGCTATATGTTCTGAATGCCCGAATTGGGAATCTGTGTCAAAACTTTGTTAGGAATTATGTGATCCTTACTAGCTGGAAGTAAGGGAGTTGGGGCATGAAGTTATTTCTAGGAGTTGGACACATACCAAGTTTAGCTCAGTTCTGGGCATCTTTGAAATACCTATACAAACTTGTTCCTACATAGTAACTTGCAACTTTGAATGAGAATGTGCTTGCTTACAGCAACGTGCTATATGTTCTGAATGCCCGAATTGGGAATCTGTGTCAAAACTTTGTTAGGAATTATGTGATCCTTACTAGCTGGAAGTAAGGGAGTTGGGGCATGAAGTTATTTCTAGGAGTTGGACACATTCCATGTTTAGCTCAGTTCTGGGCATCTTTGAAAGACCTATACAAACTTGTTCCTATATAGTAACTTGCAACTTTGAATGAGAATGTGCTTGCTTACAGCAACGTGCTATATGTTCTGAATGCCCGAATTGGGAATCTGTGTCAAAACTTTGTTAGGAATTATGTGTTCCTTACTAGCTGGAAGTAAGGGAGATGGGGCATGAAGTTATTTCTAGGAGTTGGACACATACCAAGTTTAGCTCAGTTCTGGGCATCTTTGAAATACCTATACAAACTTGTTCCTACATAGTAACTTGCAACTTTGAATGAGAATGTGCTTGCTTACAGCAACGTGCTATATGTTCTGAATGCCCGAATTGGGAATCTGTGTCAAAACTTTGTTAGGAATTATGTGATCCTTACTAGCTGGAAGTAAGGGAGATGGGGCATGAAGTTATTTCTAGGAGTTGGAGACATACCAAGTTTAGCTCAGTTCTGGGCATCTTTGAAATACCTATAAAAACTTGTTCCTACATAGTAACTTGCATCTTTGAATGAGAATGTGCTTGCTTACAGCAACGTGCTATATGTTCTGAATGCCCGAATTGGGAATCTGTGTCAAAACTTTGTTAGGAATTTTGTGATCCTTACTAGCTGGAAGTAGGGGAGTTGGGGCATGAAGTTATTTCTAGGAGTTGGACACATACCATGTTTAGCTCAGTTCTGGGCATCTTTGAAATACCTATACAAACTTGTTCCTACATAGTAACTTGCAACTTTGAATGAGAATGTGCTTGCTTACAGCAACGTGCTATATGTTCTGAATGCCCGAATTGGGAATCTGTGTCAAAACTTTGTTAGGAATTATGTGATCCTTACTAGCTGGAAGTAAGGGAGATGGGGCATGAAGTTATTTCTAGGAGTTGGACACATACCAAGTTTAGCTCAGTTCTGGGCATCTTTGAAATACCTATACAAAGTTGTTCCTACATAGTAACTTGCAACTTTGAATGAGAATTTGCTTGCTTACAGCAACGTGCTATATGTTCTGAATGCCCGAATTGGGAATCTGTGTCAAATCTTTGTTAGGAATTATGTGATCCTTACTAGATGGAAGTAAGGGAGATGGGGCATGAAGTTATATCTAGGAGTTGGAGACATACAACGTTTAGCTCAGTTCTGGGCATCTTTGAAATACCCATACAAACTTGTTCCTACATATTAACTTGCAACTTTGAATGAGAATGTGCTTGTTTAGAGCAACGTGCTATATGTTGTGAATGCCCGAATTGGGAATCTGGGTCAAAATTTGTTAGGAATTATGTGATCCTTACTAGCTGGAAATAAGGGAGTTGGGGCATGAAGATATTTCTAGGAGTTGGACACATAGCAAGTTTACCACAGTTCTGGGCATCTTTGAAATACCTATACAAACTTGTTCCTACATAGTAACTTGCAACTTTGAATGAGAATGTGCTTGCTTACAGCAACGTGCTATATCTTCTGAATGCCCGAATTGGGAATCTGTGTCAAAACTTTGTTAGGAATTATGTGATCCTTACTAGCTGGAAGTAAGGGAGATGGGGCATGAAGTTATTTCTAGGAGTTGGAGACATACCAAGTTTAGCTCAGTTCCGGGCATCTTTGAAATACCTATACAAACTTGTTCCTACATAGTAACTTGCAACTTTGAATGAGAATGTGCTTGCTTACAGCAACGTGCTATATGTTCTGAATGCCCGAATTGGGAATCTGTGTCAAAACTTTGTTAGGAATTATGTGATCCTTACTAGCTGGAAGTAAGTGAGTTGGGGCATGAAGTTATTTCTAGGAGTTGGACACATACCAAGTTTAGCTCAGTTCTGGGCATCTTTGAAATCCTATTCAAACTTGTTCCTACATAGTAACTTGCAACTTTGAATGAGAATGTGCTTTCTTACAGCAACGTGCTATATGTTCTGAATGCCCGAATTGGGAATCTGTGTCAAAACTTTGTTAGGAATTATGTGATCCTTACTAGCTGGAAGTAAGGGAGTTGGGGCATGAAGTTATTTCTAGGAGTTGGACACATACCAAGTTTAGCTCTGTTCTGGGCATCTTTGAAATACCTATACAAACTTGTTCCTACATAGTAACTTGCAACTTTGAATGAGAATGTGCTTGCTTAGAGCAACGTGCTATATGTTGTGAATGCCTGAATTGGGAATCTGTGTCAAAACTTTGTTAGGAATTATGTGATCCTTACTAGCTGGAAGTAAGGGAGATGGGGCATGAAGTTATTTCTAGGAGTTGGACACATACCAAGTTTAGCTCAGTTCTTGGCATCTTTGAAATACCTATACAAACTTGTTCCTACATAGTAACTTGCAACTTTGAATGAGATTGTGCTTGCTTACAGCAAGGTGCTATATGTTCTGAATGCCCGAATTGGGAATCTGTGTCAAAACTTTGTTAGGAATTATGTGATTCTTACTAGCTGGAAGTAAGGGAGATGGGGCATGAAGTTATTTCTAGGAGTTGGACACATAACAAGTTTAGCTCAGTTCTGGGCATCTTTGAAATACCTATACAAACTTGTTCCTACATAGTAACTTGCAACTTTGAATGAGAATGTGCTTGCTTACAGCAACGTGCTATATGTTCTAAATGCCCGAATTGGGAATCTGTGTCAAAACTTTGTTAAGAATTATGTGATCCTTACTAGCTGAAAGTAAGGGAGATGGGGCATGAAGTTATTTCTAGGAGTTGGACACATACCAAGTTTAGCACAGTTCTGGGCATCTTTGAAATACCTATACAAACTTGTTCCTACATAGTAACTTGCAACTTTGAATGAGAATGTGCTTGCTTACAGCAACGTGCTATATGTTCTGAATGCCCGAATTGGGAATCTGTGTCAAAACTTTGTTAGGAATTTTGTGATCCTTACTAGCTGGAAGTAGGGGAGTTGGGGTATGAAGTTATTTCTAGGAGTTGGACACATACCAAGTTTAGCTCAGTTCTGGGCATCTTTGAAATACCTATACAAACTTGTTCCTACATAGTAACTTGCAACTTTGAATGAGAATGTGCTTGCTTACAGCAACGTGCTATATGTTCTGAATGCCCGAATTGGGAATCTGTGTCAAAACTTTGTTAGGAATTATGTGATCCTTACTAGCTGGAAGTAAGGGAGTTGGGGCATGAAGTTATTTCTAGGAGTTGGACACATACCAAGTTTAGCTCAGTTCTGGGCATCTTTGAAATACCTATACAAACTTGTTCCTACATAGTAACTTGCAAATTTGAATGAGAATGTGCTTGCTTACAGCAACGTGCTATATCTTCTGAATGCCCGAATTGGGAATCTGTGTCAAATCTTTGTTAGGTATTATGTGATCCTTACTAGCTGGAAGTAAGGGAGTTGGGGCATGAAGGTATTTCTAGGAGTTGGACACATTCCATGTTTAGCTCAGTTCTGGGCATCTTTGAAAGACCTATACTAACTTGTTCCTATATAGTAACTTGCAACTTTGAATGAGAATGTGCTTGCTTACAGCAACGTGCTATATGTTCTGAATGCCCGAATTGGGAATCTGTGTCAAAACTTTGTTAGGAATTATGTGATCCTTACTAGCTGGAAGTAAGGGAGATGGGGCATGAAGTTATTTCTAGGAGTTGGAGACATACCAAGTTTAGCTCAGTTCTGGGCATCTTTGAAATACCTATACAAACTTGTTCCTACATAGTAACTTGCAACTTTGAATGAGAATGTGCTTGCTTACAGCAACGTGCTATATGTTCTGAATGCCCGAATTGGGAATCTGTGTCAAAACTTTGTTAGGAATTATGTGATCCTTACTAGATGGAAGTAAGGGAGATGGGGCATGAAGTTATTTCTAGGAGTTGGAGACATACCAAGTTTAGCTCAGTTCTGGGCATCTTTGAAATACCTATACAAACTTGTTCCTACATAGTAACTTGCATCATTGAATGAGAATGTGCTTGCTTACAGCAACGTGCTATATGTTCTGAATGCCCGAATTGGGAATCTGTGTCAAATCTTTGTTAGGAATTTTGTGATCCTTACTAGCTGGAAGGAGGGGCGTTGGGGTATGAAGTTATTTCTAGGAGTTGGACACATACCAAGTTTAGCTCAGTTCTGGGCATCTTTGAAAGTCCTATTCAAACTTGTTCCTACATAGTAACTTGCAACTTTGAATGAGAATGTGCTTGCTTACAGCAACGTTCTATATGTTCTGAATGCCCGAATTGGGAATCTGTGTCAAAACTTTGTTAGTAATTATGTGATCCTTACTAGCTGGAAGTAAGGGAGTTGGGGCATGAAGTTATTTCTAGGAGTTGGACACATACCATGTTCAGCTCAGTTCTGGGCATCTTTGAAATACCTATACAAACTTGTTCCTACATAGTAACTTGCAACTTTGAATGACAATGTGCTTGCTTACAGCAACGTGCTATATCTTCTGAATGCCCGAATTGGGAATCTGTGTCAAAACTTTGTTAGGAATTATGTGATCCTTACTAGCTGGAAGTAAGGGAGATGGGGCATGAAGTTATTTCTAGGAGTTGGACACATACCAAGTTTAGCTCAGTTCTGGGCATCTTTGAAATACCTATACAAAGTTGTTCCTACATAGTAACTTGCAACTTTGAATGAGAATTTGCTTGCTTACAGCAACGTGCTATATGTTCTGAATGCCCGTATTGGGAATCTGTGTCAAATCTTTGTTAGGAATTATGTGATCCTTACTAGATGGAAGTAAGGGAGATGGGGCATGAAGTTATATCTAGGAGTTGGAGACATACAACGTTTAGCTCAGTTCTGGGCATCTTTGAAATACCCATACAAACTTGTTCCTACATATTAACTTGCAACTTTGAATGAGAATGTGCTTGTTTAGAGCAACGTGCTATATGTTCTGAATGCCCGAATTGGGAATCTGTGTCAAAACTTTGTTAGGAATTATGTGATCCTTACTAGCTGGAAGTAAGGGAGATGGGGCATGAAGTTATTTCTAGGAGTTGGACACATACCAAGTTTAGCTCAGTTCTGGGCATCTTTGAAATACCTATACAAACTTGTTCCTACATAGTAACTTGCAACTTTGAATGAGAATGTGCTTGCTTACAGCAACGTGCTATATGTTCTGAATGCCCGAATTGGGAATCTGTGTCAAAACTTTGTTAGGAATTTTGTGAACCTTACTAGCTGGAAGGAGGGGCGTTGGGGTATGAAGTTATTTCTGTGAGTTGGACACATACCAAGTTTAGCTCAGTTCTGGGCATCTTTGAAAGTCCTATTCAAACTTGTTCCTACATAGTAACTTGCAACTTTGAATGAGAATGTGCTTGCTTACAGCAATGTTCTATATGTTCTGAATGCCCGAATTGGGAATCTGTGTCAAAACTTTGTTAGTAATTATGTGATCCTTACTAGCTGGAAGTAAGGGAGTTGGGGCATGAAGTTATTTCTAGGAGTTGGACACATACCATGTTTAGCTCAGTTCTGGGCATCTTTGAAATACCTATACAAACTTGTTCCTACATAGTAACTTGCAACTTTGAATGACAATGTGCTTGCTTACAGCAACGTGCTATATGTTCTGAATGCCCGAATTGGGAATCTGTGTCAAAACTTTGTTAGGAATTATGTGATCCTTAGTAGCTGGAAGAAAGGGAGATGGGGCATGAAGTTATTTCTAGGAGTTGGACACATACCAAGATTAGCTCAGTTCTGGGCATCTTTGAAATACCTATACAAAGTTGTTCCTACATAGTAACTTGCAACTTTGAATGAGAATTTGCTTGCTTACAGCAACGTGCTATATGTTCTGAATGCCCGTATTGGGAATCTGTGTCAAATCTTTGTTAGGAATTATGTGATCCTTACTAGATGGAAGTAAGGGAGATGGGGCATGAAGTTATATCTAGGAGTTGGAGACATACAACGTTTAGCTCAGTTCTGGGCATCTTTGAAATACCCATACAAACTTGTTCCTACATATTAACTTGCAACTTTGAATGAGAATGTGCTTGTTTAGAGCAACGTGCTATATGTTGTGAATGCCCGAATTGGGAATCTGTGTCAAAATTTGTTAGGAATTATGTGATCTTTACTAGCTGGAAATAAGGGAGTTGGGGCATGAAGATATTTCTAGGAGTTGGACACATATCAAGTTTAGCACAGTTCTGGGCATCTTTGAAATACCTATACAAACTTGTTCCTACATAGTAACTTGCAACTTTGAATGAGAATGTGCTTGCTTACAGCAACGTGCTATATGTTCTGAATGCCCGAATTGGGAATCTGTGTCAAAACTTTGTTAGGAATTATGTGATCCTTACTCGCTGGAAGTAAGGGAGTTGGGGCATGAAGTTATTTGTAGGAGTTGGACACATACCATGTTTAGCTCAGTTCTGGGCATCTTTGAAATACCTATACAAACTTGTTCCTACATAGTAACTTGCAACTTTGAATGACAATGTGCTTGCTTACAGCAACGTGCTATATGTTCTGAATGCCCGAATTGGGAATCTGTGTCAAAACTTTGTTAGGAATTATGTGATCCTTAGTAGCTGGAAGTAAGGGAGATGGGGCATGAAGTTATTTCTAGGAGTTGGACACATACCAAGTTTAGCTCAGTTCTGGGCATCTTTGAAATACTTATACAAAGTTGTTCCTACATAGTAACTTGCAACTTTGAATGAGAATGTGCTTGCTTACAGCAACGTGCTATATGTTCTGAATGCCCGAATTGGGAATCTGTGTCAAAACTTTGTTAGGAATTATGTGATCCTTACTAGCTGGAAGTAAGGGAGTTGGGGCATGAAGTTATTTCTAGGAGTTGGACACATACCTTGTTTAGCTCAGTTCTGGGCATCTTTGAAATACCTATACAAAGTTGTTCCAACATTGTAACTTGCAACTTTGAATGAGAATGTGCTTGCTTTCAGCAACGTGCTATATGTTCTGAATGCCCGAATTGGGAATCTGTGTCAAAACTTTGTTAGGAATTATGTGATCCTTACTAGATGGAAGTAAGGGAGAAGGGGCATGAAGTTATTTCTAGGAGTTGGAGACATACAACGTTTAGCTCAGTTCTGGGCATCTTTGAAATACCTATACAAACTTGTTCCTACGTATTAACTTGTAACTTTGAATGAGAATGTGCTTGCTTACAGCAACGTGCTATATGTTCTGAATGCCCGAATTGGGAATCTGTGTCACAACTTTGTTAGGAATTATGTGATCCTTACTAGATGGAAGTAAGGGAGTTGGGGCATGAAGTTATCTCTAGGAGTTGGAGACATACCAAGATTAGCTCAGTTCTGGGCATCTTTGAAATACCTATGCAAACTTTTTCCTACATAGTAACTTGCATCTTTCAATGAGAATGTGCTTGCTTACAGCAACGTGCTATATGTTCTGAATGCCCGAATTGGGAATCTGTGTCAAAACTTTGTTAGGAATTATGTGATCCTTACTAGCTGGAAGTAAGGGAGTTGGGGCATGAAGTTATTTCTAGGAGTTGGACACATACCAAGTTTAGCTCAGTTCTGGGCATCTTTGAAAGTCCTATTCAAACTTGTTCCTACATAGTAACTTGCAACTTTGAATGAGAATGTGCTTTCTTACAGCAACGTGCTATATGTTCTGAATGCCCGAATTGGGAATCTGTGTCAAAACCTTGTTAGGAATTATGTGATCCTTACTAGCTGGAAGTAAGGGAGTTGGGGCATGAAGGTATTTCTATGAGTTGGACACATACCATGTTTGGCTCAGTTCTAGGCATCTTTGAAATACCTATACAAACTTGTTCCTACATAGTAACTTGCAACTTTGAATGAGAATGTGCTTGCTTACAGCAACGTGCTATATGTTCTGAATGCCCGAATTGGGAATCTGTGTCAAAACTTTGTTAGGAATTTTGTGATCCTTACTAGCTGGAAGTAAGGGAGATGGGTCATGAAGTTATTTCTAGGAGTTGGCGACATACCAAGTTTAGCTCAGTTCTGGGCATCTTTGAAATACCTATACAAACTTGTTCCTACATAGTAACTTGCAACTTTGAATGAGAATGTGCTTGCTTACAGCAACGTGCTATATGTTCTGAATGCCCGAATTGGGAATCTGTGTCAAAACTTTGTTAGAAATTATGTGATCCTTACTAGCTGGAAGTAAGGGAGATGGGGCATGAAGTTATTTCTAGGAGTTGGAGACATACCAAGTTTAGCTCACTTCTGGGCATCTTTGAAATACCCATACAAACTTGTTCCTACATATTAACTTGCAACTTTGAATGAGAATGTGCTTGCTTAGAGCAACGTGCTATATGTTGTGAATGCCCGAATTGGGAATCTGTGTCAAAATTTGTTAGCAATTATGTGATCCTTACTAGCTGGAAATAAGGGAGTTGGGGCATGAAGGTATTTCTAGGAGTTGGACACATACCAAGTTTAGCACAGTTCTGGGCATCTTTGAAATACCTATACAAACTTGTTCCTACATAGTAACTTGCAACTTTGAATGAGAATATGCTTGCTTACAGCAACGTGCTATATGTTCTGAATGCCCGAATTGGGAATCTGTGTCAAAACTTTGTTAGGAATTATGTGATCCTTACTACCTGGAAGTAAGGGAGATGGGGCATGAAGTTATTTATAGGAGTTGGACACATACTAAGTTTAGCTTAGTTCTGGGCATCTTTGAAATACCTATACAAACTTGTTCCTACATATTAACTTGCAACTTTGAATGAGAATGTGCTTGCTTAGAGCAACGTGCTATATGTTGTGAATGCCCGAATAGGGAATCTGTGTCAAAATTTGTTAGGAATTATGTGATCCTTACTAGCTGGAAGTAAGGGAGTTGGGGCATGAAGGTATTTCTAGGAGTTGGACACATACCAAGTTTAGCTCAGTTCTGGGCATCTTTGAAAGTCCTATTCAAACTTGTTCCTACATAGTAACTTGCAACTTTGAATGAGAATGTGCTTGCTTACAGCAACGTGCTATATGTTCTGAATGCCCGAATTGGGAATCTGTGTCAAAACCTTGTTAGGAATTATGTGATCCTTACTAGCTGGAAGTAAGGGAGTTGGGGCATGAAGGTATTTCTAGGAGTTGGACACATACCATGTTTGGCTCAGTTCTAGGCATCTTTGAAATACCTATACAAACTTGTTCCTACATAGTAACTTGCAACTTTGAATGAGAATGTGCTTGCTTACAGCAACGTGCTATATGTTCTGAATGCCCGAATTGGGAATCTGTGTCAAAACTTTGTTAGGAATTTTGTGATCCTTACTAGCTGGAAGTAAGGGAGATGGGTCATGAAGTTATTTCTAGGAGTTGGCGACATACCAAGTTTAGCTCAGTTCTGGGCATCTTTGAAAGACCTATACAAACTTGTTCCTACATAGTAACTTGCAACTTTGAATGAGAATGTGCTTGCTTACAGCAACGTGCTATATGTTCTGAATGCCCGAATTGGGAATCTGTGTCAAAACTTTGTTAGAAATTATGTGATCCTTACTAGCTGGAAGTAAGGGAGATGGGGCATGAAGTTATTTCTAGGAGTTGGAGACATACCAAGTTTAGCTCACTTCTGGGCATCTTTGAAATACCCATACAAACTTGTTCCTACATATTAACTTGCAACTTTGAATGAGAATGTGCTTGCTTAGAGCAACGTGCTATATGTTGTGAATGCCCGAATTGGGAATCTGTGTCAAAATTTGTTAGCAATTATGTGATCCTTACTAGCTGGAAATAAGGGAGTTGGGGCATGAAGGTATTTCTAGGAGTTGGACACATACCAAGTTTAGCACAGTTCTGGGCATCTTTGAAATACCTATACAAACTTGTTCCTACATAGTAACTTGCAACTTTGAATGAGAATATGCTTGCTTACAGCAACGTGCTATATGTTCTGAATGCCCGAATTGGGAATCTGTGTCAAAACTTTGTTAGGAATTATGTGATCCTTACTACCTGGAAGTAAGGGAGATGGGGCATGAAGTTATTTATAGGAGTTGGACACATACTAAGTTTAGCTTAGTTCTGGGCATCTTTGAAATACCTATACAAACTTGTTCCTACATATTAACTTGCAACTTTGAATGAGAATGTGCTTGCTTAGAGCAACGTGCTATATGTTGTGAATGCCCGAATTGGGAATCTGTGTCAAAATTTGTTAGGAATTATGTGATCCTTACTAGCTGGAAGTAAGGGAGTTGGGGCATGAAGGTATTTCTAGGAGTTGGACACATACCAAGTTTAGCTCAGTTCTGGGCATCTTTGAAAGTCCTATTCAAACTTGTTCCTACATAGTAACTTGCAACTTTGAATGAGAATGTGCTTGCTTACAGCAACGTGCTATATGTTCTGAATGCCCGAATTGGGAATCTGTGTCAAAACTTTGTTAGGAATTATGTGATCCTTACTAGATGGAAGTAAGGGAGATGGGGCATGAAGTTATTTCTAGGAGTTGGACACATACCAAGTTTAGCTCAGTTCTGGGCATCTTTGAAATACCTATACAAACTTGTTCCTACATAGTAACTTGCAACTTTGAATGAGAATGTGCTTGCTTACAGCAACGTGCTATATGTTCTGAATGCCCGAATTGGGAATCTGTGTCAAAACTTTGTTAGGAATTATGTGATCCTTACTAGCTGGAAGTCAGGGAGATGGGGCATGAAGTTATTTCTAGGAGTTGGACACATACCAAGTTTAGCTCAGTTCTGGGCATCTTTGAAATACCTATACAAACTTGTTCCTACATAGTAACTTGCAACTTTGAATGAGAATGTGCTTGCTTACAGCAACGTGCTATATGTTCTGAATGCCCGAATTGGGAATCTGTGTCAAAACTTTGTTAGGAATTATGTGATCCTTACTAGCTGGAAGTAAGGGAGATGGGGCATGAAGTTATTTCTAGGAGTTGGACACATACCAAGTTTAGCTCAGTTCTGGGCATCTTTGAAATACCTATACAAACTTGTTCGTACATAGTAACTTGCAACTTGAATGAGAATGTGCTTGCTTACAGCAACGTGCTATATGTTCTGAATGCCCGAATTGGGAATCTGTGTCAAAACTTTGTTAGGAATTATGTGATCCTTACTAGCTGGAAGTAAGGGAGATGGGGCATGAAGTTATTTCTAGGAGTTGGACACATACCAAGTTTAGCTCAGTTCTGGGCATCTTTGAAATACCTATACAAACTTTTTCCTACATAGTAACTTGCATCTTTGAATGAGAATGTGCTTGCTTACAGCAACGTGCTATATGTTTTGAATGCCCGAATTGGGAATCTGTGTCAAAACTTTGTTAGGAATTATGTGATCATTACTAGCTTGAAGTAAGGGAGTTGGGGCATGAAGTTATTTCTAGGAGTTGGACACATACCAAGTTTAGCTCAGTTCTGGGCACCTTTGAAAGTCCTATTCAAACTTATTCCTACATAGTAACTTGCAACTTTGAATGAGAATGTGCTTGCTTACAGCAACGTGCTATATGGTCTGAATGCCCGAATTGGGAATCTGTGTCAAAAATTTGTTAGGAATTATGTGATCCTTACTAGCTGGAAGTAAGGGAGTTGGGGCATGAAGGTATTTCTAGGAGTTGGACACATACCAAGTTTAGCTCAGTTCTGGGCATCTTTGAAACACCTATACAAACTTCTTCCTACATAGTAACTTGCAATTTTGAATGAGAATGTGCTTGCTTAGAGCAACGTGCTATATGTTGTGAATGCACGAATTGGGATTCTGTGTCAAAACTTTGTTAGGAATTATGTTATCCTTACTAGCTGGAAGTAAGGGAGTTGGGGCATGAAGTTATTTCTAGGAGTTGGACACATACCATGTTTAGCTCAGTTCTGGGCATCTTTGAAATACCTATACAAACTTGTTCCTACATAGTAACTTGCAACTTTGAATGAGAATGTGCTTGCTTAGAGCAACGTGCTATATGTTCTGAATGCCCGAATTGGGAATCTGTGTCAAAACTTTGTTAGGAATTATGTGATCCTTACTAGTTGGAAGTAAGGGAGTTGGGGCATGAAGGTATTTCTAGGGGTTGGACACATAACAAGTTTCGTTCAGTTCTGGGCATCTTTGAAATACCTATACAAACTTGTTCCTACATAGTAACTTGCCACTGTGAATGAGAATGTGCTTGCTTACAGCAACGTGCTATATGTTGTGAATGCCCGAATTGGGAATCTGTGTAAAAACTTTGTTAGGAATTATGTGATCCTTACTAGCTGGAAGTAAGGGAGTTGGGGCATGAAGTTATTTCTAGGAGTTGGACACATACCATGTTTGGCTCAGTTCTGGGCATCTTTGAAATACCTATACAAACTTGTTCCTACATAGTAACTTGCAACTTTGAATGAGAATGTGCTTGCTTACAGCAACGTGCTATATGTTCTGAATGCCCGAATTGGGAATCTGTGTCAAAACTTTGTTAGGAATTATGTGATCCTTACTAGCTGGAAGTAAGGGAGATGGGGCATGAAGTTATTTCTAGGAGTTGGCGACATACCAAGTTTAGCTCAGTTCTGGGCATCTTTGAAATACCTATACAAACTTGTTCCTACATAGTAACTTGCAACTTTGAATGAGAATGTGCTTGCTTACAGCAACGTGCTATATGTTCTGAATGCCCGAATTGGGAATCTGTGTCAAAACTTTGTTAGAAATTATGTTATCCTTACTAGCTGGAAGTAAGGGAGATGGGGCATGAAGTTATTTCTAGGAGTTGGAGACATACCAAGTTTAGCTCAGTTCTGGGCATCTTTGAAATACCCATACAAACTTGTTCCTACATACTAACTGGCAACTTTGAATGAGAATGTGCTTGCTTAGAGCAACGTGCTATATGTTGTGAATGCCCGAATTGGGAATCTGTGTCAAAATTTGTTAGCAATTATGTGATCCTTACTAGCTGGAAATAAGGGAGTTGGGGCATGAAGGTATTTCTAGGAGTTGGACACATACCAAGTTTAGCACAGTTCTGGGCATCATTGAAATACCTATACAAACTTGTTCCTACATAGTAACTTGCAACTTTGAATGAGAATATGCTTGCTTACAGCAACGTGCTATATGTTCTGAATGCCCGAATTGGGAATCTGTGTCAAAACTTTGTTAGGAATTATGTGATCCTTACTAGCTGGAAGTAAGGGAGATGGGGCATGAAGTTATTTATAGGAGTTGGACACATACTAAGTTTAGCTTAGTTCTGGGCATCTTTGAAATACCTATACAAACTTGTTCCTACATAGTAACTTGCATCTTTGAATGAGAATGTGCTTGCTTACAACAACGTGCTATATGTTCTGAATGCCCGAATTGGGAATCTGTGTCAAAACTTTTTTAGGAATTATGTGATCCTTACTAGATGGAAGTAAGGGAGATGGGGCATGAAGTTATTTCTAGGAGTTGAACACATACCAAGTTTAGCTCAGTTCTGGGCATCTTTGAAATACCTATACAAACTTGTTCCTACATATTAACTTGCAACTTTGAATGAGAATGTGCTTGCTTAGAGCAACGTGCTATATGTTGTGAATGCCCGAATTGGGAATCTGTGTCAAAATTTGTTATGAATTATGTGATCCTTACTAGCTGGAAGTAAGGGAGTTGGGGCATGAAGGTATTTCTAAGAGTTGGACACATACCAAGTTTAGCTCAGTTCTGGGCATCTTTGAAAGTCCTATTCAAACTTGTTCCTACATAGTAACTTGCAACTTTGAATGAGAATGTGCTTGCTTACAGCAACGTGCTATATGTTCTGAATGCCCGAATTGGGAATCTGTGTCAAAACTTTGTTAGGAATTATGTGATCCTTACTAGATGGAAGTAAGGGACATGGGGCATGAAGTTATTTCTAGGAGTTGGACACATACCAAGTTTAGCTCAGTTCTGGGCATCTTTGAAATACCTATACAAACTTGTTCCTACATAGTAACTTGCAACTTTGAATGAGAATGTGCTTGCTTACAGCAACGTGCTATATGTTCTGAATGCCCGAATTGGGAATCTGTGTCAAAACTTTGTTAGGAATTATGTGATCCTTACTAGATGGAAGTAAGGGAGTTGGGGCATGAAGTTATTTCTAGGAGTTGGACACATACCAAGTTTAGCTCAGTTCTGGGCATCTTTGAAAGTCCTATTCAAACTTGTTCCTACATAGCAACTTGCAACTTTGAATGAGAATGTGCTTTCTTACAGCAACGTGCTATATGTTCTGAATGCCCGAATTGGGAATCTGTGTCAAAACCTTGTTAGGAATTATGAGATCCTTACTAGCTGGAAGTAAGGGAGTTGGGGCATGAAGGTATTTCTAGGAGTTGGACACATACCAAGTTTAGCACAGTTCTGGGCATCTTTGAAATACCTATACAAACTTGTTCCTACATAGTAACTTGCAACTTTGAATGAGAATGTGCTTGCTTACAGCAACGTGCTATATGTTCTGAATGCCCGAATTGGGAATCTGTGTCAAAACTTTGTTAGGAATTATGTGATCCTTACTAGCTGGGAGTATGGGAGTTGGGGCATGAAGTTATTTCTAGGAGTTGGACACACACCATGTGTAGCTCAGTTCTGGGCATCTTTGAAATACCTATACTAACTTGTTCCTACATAGTAACTTGCAACTTTGAATGAGAATGTGCTTGCTTACAGCAACGTGCTATATGTTCTGAATGCCCGAATTGGGAATCTGTGTCAAAACTTTGTTAGGAATTATGTGATCCTTAGTAGCTGGAAGTAGGGGAGATTGGGCATGAAGTTATTTCTAGGAGTTGGAGACATACCCAGTTTAGCTCAGTTCTGGGCATCTTTGAAATACCTATACAAACTTGTTCCTACATAGTAACTTGCATCTTTGAATGAGAATGTGCTTTCTTACAGCAACGTGGTATATGTTCTGTATGCCCGAATGGGAAATCTGTGTCAAAACTTTGTTAGGAATTATGTGATCCTTACTAGCTGGAAGTAAGGGAGTTGGGGCATGAAGTTATTTCTAGGAGTTGGACACATACCAAGTTTAGCTCAGTTCTGGGCATCTTTGAAAGTCCTATTCAAACTTGTTCCTACATAGTAACTTGCAACTTTAAAGGAGAATGTGCTTTCTTACAGCAACGTGCTATATGTTCTGAATGCCCGAATTGGGAATCTGTGTCAAAACTTTGTTAGGAATTATGTGATCCTTACTAGCTGGAAGTAAGGGAGTTGGGGCATGAAGTTATTTCTAGGAGTTGGACACATACCAAGTTTAGCTCAGTTCTGGGCGTCTTTGAAATACCTATACAAACTTGTTCCTACATAGTAACTTGCAACTTTGAATGAGAATGTGCTTGCTTACAGCAACGTGCTATATGTTCTGAATGCCCGAATTGGGAATCTGTGTCAAAACTTTGTTAGGAATTATGTGATCCTTACTAGCTGGAAGTAAGGGAGATGGGGCATGAAGTTATTTCTAGGAGTTGGAGACATACCAAGTTTAGCTCAGTTCTGGGCATCTTTGAAATACCTATACATAGTTGTTCCTACATAGTAACTTGCAACTTTGAATGAGAATGTGCTTGCTTACAGCAACGTGCTATATGTTCTGAATGCCCGAATTGGGAATCTGTGTCAAAACTTTGTTAGGAATTATGTGATCCTTACTAGATGGAAGTAAGGGAGATGGTGCATGAAGTTATTTCTAGGAGTTGGAGACATACAACGTTTAGCTCAGTTCTGGGCATCTTTGAAATACCTATACAAACTTGTTCCTACATATTAACTTGCAACTTTGAATGAGAATGTGCTTGCTTAGAGCAACGTGCTATATGTTGTGAATGCCCGAATTGGGAATCTGTGTCAAAATTTGTTAGGAATTATGTGACCCTTACTAGCTGGAAGTAAGGGAGTTGGGGCATGAAGGTATTTCTAGGAGTTGGACACATGCCAAGTTTAAAACAGTTCTGGGCATCTTTGAAATACCTATACAAACTTGTTCCTACATAGTAACTTGCAACTTTGAATGAGAATGTGCTTGCTTACAGCAACGTGCTATATGTTCTGAATGGCCGAATTAGGAATCTGTGTCAAAACTTTGTTAGGAATTATGTGATCCTTACTAGCAGGAAGTAAGGGAGATGGGGCATGAAGTTATTTCTAGGAGTTGGACACATACCAAGTTTAGCTCAGTTCTGGGCATCTTTGAAATACCTATACAAACTTGTTCCTACATAGTAACTTGCAACTTTGAATGAGAATGTGCTTGCTTACAGCAACGTGCTATATGTTCTGAATGCCCGAATTGGGAATCTGTGTCAAAACTTTGATAGGAATTATGTGATCCTTACTAGCTGGAAATAAGGGAGATGGGGCATGAAATTATTTCTAGGAGTTGGAGACATACCAAGTTTAGCTCAGTTCTGGGCATCTTTGAAATACCTATACAAACTTGTTCCTACATAGTAACTTGCATCTTTGAATGAGAATGTGCTTGCTTACAGCAACGTGCTATATGTTCTGAATGCCCAAATTGGGAATCTGTGTCAAAACTTTGTTAGGAATTATGTGATCCTTACTAGCTGGATGTAAGGGAGTTGGGGCATGAAGTTATTTCTAGGAGTTGGAGACATACAACGTTTAACTCAGTTCTGGGCATCTTTGAAATACCTATACAAACTTGTTCCTACATAGTAACTTGCAACATTGAATGAGAATGTGCTTGCTTACAGCAACGTGCTATATGTTCTGAATGCCCGAATTGGGAATCTGTGTCAAAACTTTGTTAGGAATTATGTGATCCTTACTAGCTGGAAGTAAGGGAGATGGGGCATGAAGTTATTTCTAGGAGTTGGACACATACCAAGTTTAGCTCAGTTCTGGGCATCTTTGAAATACCTATACAAACTTGTTCCTACATAGTAACTTGCAACTTTGAATGAGAATGTGCTTGCTTAGAGCAACGTGCTATATGTTCTGAATGCCCGAATTGGGAATCTGTGTCAAAATTTGTTAGGAATTACGTGATCCTTACTAGCTGGAAGTAAGGGAGTTGGGGCATGAACGTATTTCTAGGAGTTGGACACATACCAAGTTTAGCACAGTTCTGGGCATCTTTGAAATACCTATACAAACTTGTTCCTACATAGTAACTTGCAACTTTGGATGAGAATGTGCTTGCTTACAGCAACGTGCTATATGTTCTGAATGCCCGAATTGGGAATCTGTGTCAAAACTTTGTTAGGAATTATGTGATCCTTACTAGCTGGAAGTAAGGGAGATGGGGCATGAAGTTATTTCTAGGAGTTGGACACATACCAAGTTTAGCTCAGTTCTGGGCATCTTTGAAATACCTATACAAACTTGTTCCTACATAGTAACTTGCAACTTTGAATGAGAATGTGCTTGCTTACAGCAACGTGCTATATGTTCTGAATGCCCGAATTGGGAATCCGTGTCAAAACTTTGTTAGGAATTATGTGATCCTTACTAGCTGGAAGTAAGGGAGATGGGGCATGAAGTTATTTCTAGGAGTTGGACACATACCAAGTTTAGCTCAGTTTTGGGCATCTTTGAAATACCTATACAAACTTGTTCCTACATAGTAACTTGCAACTTTGAATGAGAATGTGCTTGCTTACAGCAACGTGCTATATGTTCTGAATGCACGAATTGGGAATCTGTGTCAAAACTTTGTTAGGAATTATGTGATCCTTACTAGCTGGATGTAAGGGAGTTGGGGCCTGAAGTTATTTCTAGGAGTTGGACACATACCAAGTTTAGCTCAGTTCTGGGCATCTTTGAAAGTCCTATTCAAACTTGTTCCTACATAGGAACTTGCAACTTTGAATGAGAATGTGCTTGCTTACAGCAACGTGTTATATGTTCTGAATGCCCGAATTGGGAATCTGTGTCAAAACTATGTTAGGAATTATGTGATCCTTACTAGATGGAAGTAAGGGACATGGGGCATGAAGTTATTTCTAGGAGTTGGACACATACCAAGTTTAGCTCAGTACTGGGCATCTTTGAAATACCTATACAAACTTGTTCCTACATAGTAACTTGCCACTTTGAATGAGAATGTGCTTGCTTACAGCAACGTGCTATATGTTCTGAATGCCCGAATTGGGAATCAGTGTCAAAACTTTGTTAGGAATTATGTGATACTTACTAGCTGGAAGTAAGGGAGTTGGGGCATGAAGTTATTTCTAGGAGTTGGACACATACCAAGTTTAGTTCAGTTCCGGGCATCTTTGAAAGTCCCATTCAAACTTGTTCCTACATACCAACTTGCAACTTTGAATGAGAATGTGCTTTCTTACAGCAACGTGCTATATGTTCTGAATGCCCGATTTGGGAATCTGTGTCAAAACTTTGTTAGGAATTATGTGATCCTTACTAGCTGGAAGTAAGGGGGATGGGGCATGAAGTTCTTTCTAGGAGTTGGACACATACCAAGTTTAGATCAGTTCTGGGCATCTTTGATATACCTATACAAACTTGTTCCTACATAGTAACTTGCATCTTTTAATGAGAATGTGCTTGCTTAGAGCAACGTGCTATATGTTCTGAATGCCCGAATTGCGAATCTGTGTCAAAACTTTGTTAGGAATTATGTGATCCTTACTAGCTGGAAGTAAGGGAGATGGGGCATGAAGTTATTTCTAGGAGTTGGACACATACCAAGTTTAGCTCAGTTCTGGGCATCTTTGAAATACCTATACAAAGTTGTTCCTACATAGTAACTTGCAACTTTGAATGAGAATTTGCTTGCTTACAGCAACGTGCTATATGTTCTGAATGCCCGAATTGGGAATCTGTGTCAAATCTTTGTTAGGAATTATGTGATCCTTACTAGATGGAAGTAAGGGAGATGGGGCATGAAGTTATATCTAGGAGTTGGAGACATACAACGTTTAGCTCAGTTCTGGGCATCTTTGAAATACCCATGCAAACTTGTTCCTACATATTAACTTGCAACTTTGAATGAGAATGTGCTTGTTTAGAGCAACGTGCTATATGTTGTGAATGCCCGAATTGGGAATCTGTGTCAAAATTTGTTAGGAATTATGTGATCCTTACTAGCTGGAAGTAAGGGAGTTGGGGCATGAAGTTATTTCTAGGAGTTGGAGACATACAACGTTTAGCTCATTTCTGGGCATCTTTGAAATACCTATACAAACTTGTTCCTACATAGTAACTTGCAACTTTGAATGAGAATGTGCTTGCTTAGAGCAACGTGCTATATGTTCTGAATGCCCGAATTGGGAATCTGTGTCAAAACTTTGTTAGGAATTATGTGATCCTTACTAGCTGGAAGTAAGGGAGATGGGGCATGAAGTTATTTCTATGAGTTGGAGACATACAACGTTTAGCTCAGTTCTGGGCATCTTTGAAATACCTATACCAACTTGTTCCTACATAGTAACTTGCAACTTTGAATGAGAATGTGCTTGCTTACAGCAACGTGCTATATGTTCTGAATGCTCAAATTGGGAATCTGTGTCAAAACTTTGTTAGGAATTATGTGATCCTTACTAGCTGGAAGTAAGGGAGTTGGGGCATGAAGTTATTTCTAGGAGTTGGAGATATACAACGTTTAACTCAGTTCCGGGCATCTTTGAAATACCTATACAAACTTGTTCCTACATAGTAACTTGCAACTTTGAATGAGAATATGCTTGCTTACAGCAACGTGCTATATGTTCTGAATGCCCGAATTGGGAATCTGTGTCAAAACTTTGTTAGAACTTATGTGATCCTTAGTAGATGGAAGTAAGGGAGATGGGGCATGAAGTTATTTCTAGGAGTTGGAGACATACAACGTTTAGCTCATTTCTGGGCATCTTTGAAATACCTATACAAACTTGTTTCTACATAGTAACTTGCAACTTTGAATGAGAATGTGCTTGCTTACAGCAACGTGCTATATGTTATGAATGCCCGAATTGGGAATCTGTGTCAAAACTTTGTTAGGAATTATGTGATCCTTACTAGCTGGAAGTAAGGGAGATGGGGCATGAAGTTATTTCTAGGAGTTGGCGACATACCAAGTTTAGCACAGTTCTGGGCATCTTTGAAATACCTATACAAACTTGTTCCTACATAGTAACTTGCAACTTTGAATGAGAATGTGCTTGCTTACAGCAACGTGCTATATGTTCTGAACGCCCAGATTGGGAATCTGTGTCAAACCTTTGTTAGGAATTATGTGATCCTTACTAGCTGGAAGTAAGGGAGTTGGGGCATGAAGTTATTTCTAGGAGTTGGAGACATACAACGTTTAACTCAGTTCTGGGCATCTTTGAAATACCTATACAAACTTGTTCCTACATAGTAACTTGCAACTTTGAATGAGAATGTGCTTTCTTACAGCAACGTGCTATATGTTCTGAATGCCCGAATTGGGAATCTGTGTCAAAACTTTGTTAGGAATTATGTGATCCTTACTAGATGGAAGTAAGGGAGATGGGGCATGAAGTTATTTCTAGGAGTTGGAGACATACAACGTTTAGCTCAGTTCTGGGCATCTTTGAAATACCTATACAAACTTGTTCCTACATAGTAACTTGCAACTTTGAATGAGAATGTGCTTGCTTACAGCAACGTGCTACATGTTTTGAATGGCCGAATTGGGAATCTGTGTCAAAACTTTGTTAGAAATTATGTGATCCTTACTAGCTGGAAGTAAGGGAGATGTGACATGAAGTTATTCCAGGAGTTGGAGACATACCAAGTTTAGCTCAGTTCTGGGCATCTTTGAAATACCTATACAAACTTGTTCCTACATAGTAACTTGCAACTTTGAATGAGAATGTGCTTGCTTACAGCAACGTGCTATATGTTCTGAATGCCTGAATTGGGAATCTGTGTCAAAACTTTGTTAGGAATTATGTGATCCTTACTAGCTGGATGTAAGGGAGTTGGGGCCTGAAGTTATTTCTAGGAGTTGGACACATACCAAGTTTAGCTCAGTTCTGGGCATCTTTGAAAGTCCTATTCAAACTTGTTCCTACATAGTAACTTGCAACTTTGAATGAGAATGTGCTTGCTTACAGCAACGTGCTATATGTTCTGAATGCCCGAATTGGGAATCTGTGTCAAAACTTTGTTAGGAATTATGTGATCCTTACTAGATGGAAGTAAGGGACATGGGGCATGAAGTTATTTCTAGGAGTTGGACACATACCAAGTTTAGCTCAGTACTGGGCATCTTTGAAATACCTATACAAACTTGTTCCTACATAGTAACTTGCATCTTTGAATGAGAATGTGCTTGCTAACAGCAACGTGCTATATGTTCTGAATGCCCGAAATGGGAATCTGTGTCAAAACTTTGTTAGGAATTATGTGATACTTACTAGCTGGAAGTAAAGGAGTTGGGGCATGAAGTTATTTCTAGGAGTTGGACACATACCAAGTTTAGTTCAGTTCCGGGCATCTTTGAAAGTCCTATTCAAACTTGTTCCTACATAGCAACTTGCAACTTTGAATGAGAATGTGCTTTCTTACAGCAGCGTGCTATATGTTCTGAATGCCCGATTTGGGAATCTGTGTCAAAACTTTGTTAGGAATTATGTGATCCTTACTAGCTGGAAGTAACGGGGATGGGGCATGAAGTTATTTCTAGGAGTTGGACACATACCAAGTTTAGATCAGTTCTGGGCATCTTTGAAATACCTATACAAACTTGTTCCTACATAGTAACTTGCATCTTTGAATGAGAATGTGCTTGCTTACAGCAACGTGCTATATGTTCTGAATGCTCAAATTGGGAATCTGTGTCAAAACTTTGTTAGGAATTATGTGATCCTTAGTAGCTGGAAGTAAGGGAGATGGGGCATGAAGTTATTTCTAGGAGTTGGAGACATACAACGTTTAGCTCAGTTCTGGGCATCTTTGAAATACCTATACAAACTTGTTCCTACATAGTAACTTGCCACTTTGAATGAGAATGTGCTTGCTTACAGCAACGTGCTATATGTTCTGAATGCCCGAATAGGGAATCTGTGTCAAAACTTTGTTAGGAATTATGTGATCCTTACTAGCTGGAAGTAAGGGAGATGGGGCATGAATTATTTCTAGGAGTTGGAGACATACAACGTTTAGCTGAGTTCTGGGCATCTTTGAAATACCTATACAAACTTGTTCCTACATAGTAACTTGCAACTTTGAATGAGAATGTGCTTGCTTACAGCAAAGTTCTATATGTTCTGAATGCCCGAATTGGGAATCTGTGTCAAAACTTTGTTAAGAATTATGTGATCCTTACTAGCTGGAAGTAAGGGAGTTGGCTCATGAAGTTATTTCTAGGAGTTGGAGACATACCAAGTTTAGCACAGTTCGGGGCATCTTTGAAATACCTATACAAACTTGTTCCTACATAGTAACTTGCAGCTTTGAATGAGAATGTGCTTGCTTACAGCAACGTGCTATATGTTCTGAATGCCCGAATTGGGAATCTGTGTCAAAACTTTGTTAGAACTTATGTGATCCTTACTAGATGGAAGTAAGGGAGATGGGGCATGAAGTTTTTTCTAGGAGTTGGAGACATACAACGTTTAGCTCATTTCTGGGCATCTTTGAAATACCTATACAAACTTGTTCCTACATAGTAACTTGCAACTTTGAATGAGAATGTGCTTGCTTACAGCAACGTGCTACATGTTTCGAATGCCCGAATTGGGAATCTGTGTCAAAACTTTGTTAGGAATTATGTGATCCTTACTAGCTGGAAGTAAGGGAGAGGGGGCATGAAGTTATTCCTAGGAGTTGGAGATATACCAAGTTTAGCTCCGTTCTGGGAATCTTTGAAATACCTATACAAACTTGTTCCTACATAGCAACTTGCAACTTTGAATGAGAATGTGCTTGCTTACAGCAACGTGCTATATGTTCTGAATGCCCGAATTGGGAATCTGTGTCAAACCTTTGTTAGAACTTATGTGATCCTTACTAGCTGGAAGTAAGGGAGATGGGGCATGATGTTCTTCCTAGGAGTTGGAGACATACCAAGTTTAGCTCAGTTCTGGGCATCTTTGAAATACCTATACAAACTTGTTCCTACATAGTAACTTGCAACTTTGAATGAGAATGTGCTTGCTTACAGCAACGTGCTATATGTTCTGAATGCCCGAATTGGGAATCTGTGTCAAAACTTTGTTAGGAATTATGTGATCCTTACTAGCTGGAAGTAAGGGAGATGGGGCATGAACTTATTTCTAGGAGTTGGAGACATACCAAGTTTAGCTCAGTTCTGGGCATCTTTGAAATACCTATACAAACTTGTTCCTACATAGTAACTTGCAACTTTGAATGAGAATGGGCTTGCTTACAGCAACGTGCTATATGTTCTGAATGCCCAAATTGGGAATCTGTGTCAAAACTTTGTTAGGAATTATGTGATCCTTACTAGCTGGAAGTAAGGGAGTTGGGGCATGAAGTTATTTCTAGGAGTTGGAGACATACAACGTTTAACTCAGTTCTGGGCATCTTTGAAATACCTATACAAACTTGTTTCTACATAGTAACTTGCAACATTGAATGATAATGTGCTTGCTTACAGCAACGTGCTATATGTTCTGAATGCCCGAATTGGGAATCTGTGTCAAAACTTTGTTAGGAATTATGTGATCCTTACTAGATGGAAGTAAGGGAGATGGGGCATGAAGTTATTTCTAGGAGTTGAAGACATACAACGTTTAGTTCAGTTCTGGGCATCTTTGAAATACCTATACAAACTTGTTCCTACATAGTAACTTGCAACTTTGAATGAGAATGTGCTTGCTTACAGCAACGTGCTACATGTTCTGAATGCCCGAATTGGTAATCTGTGTCAGAACTTTGTTAGAAATTATGTGATCCTTACTAGCTGGAAGTAAGCGAGATGTGGCATGAAGTTATTCGAGGATTTGGAGACATACCAAGTTTAGCTCAGTTCTGGGCATCTTTGAAATACCTATACAAACTTGTTCCTACATAGTAACTTGCAACTTTGAATGAGAATGTGCTTGCTTACAGCAACGTGCTATATGTTCTGAATGCCCGAATTGGGAATCTGTGTCAAAACTTTGTTAGGAATTATGTGATCCTTAGTAGCTGGAAGTAAGGGAGATGGGGCATGAAGTTATTTCTAGGAGTTGGAGACATACAACGTTTAGCTCAGTTCTGGGCATCTTTGAAATACCTATACAAACTTGTTCCTACATAGTAACTTGCAACTTTGAATGAGAATGTGCTTGCTTACAGCAACGTGCTATATGTTCTGAATGCCCGAATTGGGAATCTGTGTCAAAACTTTGTTAGAAATTATGTGATCCTTACTAGCTGGAAGTAAGGGAGATGAGGCATGAATTATTTCTAGGAGTTGGAGACATACAACCTTTAGCTCAGTTCTGGGCATCTTTGAAATACCTATACAAACTTGTTCCTACTTAGTAACTTGCAACTTTGAATGAGAATGTGCTTGCTTACAGCAACGTGCTATATGTTGTGAATGCTCAAATTGGGAATCTGTGTCAAAACTTTGTTAGGAATTATGTGATCCTTACTAGCTGGAAGTAAGGGAGTTGAGCATGAAGTTATTTCTAGGAGTTGGAGATATACAACGTTTAACTCAGTTCTGGGAATCTTTGAAATACCTATACAAACTTGTTCCTACATAGTAACTTGCAACTTTGAATGAGAATGTGCTTGCTTACAGCAACGTGCTATATGTTCTGAATGCCCGAATTGGGAATCTGTGTCAAAACTTTGTTAGAACATATGTGATCCTTACTAGATGGAAGTAAGGGAGATGGGGCATGAAGTTATTTCTAGGAGTTGGAGACATACAACGTTTAGCTCATTTCTGGGCACCTTTGAAATACCTATACAAACTTGTTCCTACATAGTAACTTGCAACTTTGAATGAGAATGTGCTTGCTTACAGCAACGTGCTATATGTTCTGAATGCCCGAATTGGGAATCTGTGTCAAAACTTTGTTAGGAATTATGTGATCCTTACTAGATGGAAGTAAGGGAGATGGGGCATGAAGTTATTTCTAGGAGTTGGAGACATACAACGTTTAGCTCATTTCTGGGCATCTTTGAAATACCTATACAAACTTGTTCCTACATAGTAACTTGCCACTTTGAATGAGAATGTGCTTGCTTACAGCAACGTGCTATATGTTCTGAATGCCCGAATTGGGAATCTGTGTCAAAACTTTGTTAGAAATTATGTGATCCTTACTAGCTGGAAGTAAGGGAGATGGGGCATGAATTATTTCTAGGAGTTGGAGACATACAACGTTTAGCTCAGTTCTAGGCATCTTTGAAATACTATACAAACTTGTTCCTACATAGTAACTTGCAACTTTGAATGAGAATGTGCTTGCTTACAGCAAAGTGCTATATGTTCTGAATGCCCGAATTGGGAATCTGTGTCAAAACTTTGTTAGGAATTATGTGATCCTTACTAGCTGGAAGTAAGGGAGTTGGGGCATGAAGTTATTTCTAGGAGTTGGAGACATACCAAGTTTAGCACAGTTCGGGGCATCTTTGAAATACCTATACAAACTTGTTCCTACATAGTAACTTGCAGCTTTGAATGAGAATGTGCTTGCTTACAGCAAAGTGCTATATGTTCTGAATGCCCGAATTGGGAATCTGTGTCAAATCTTTGTTAGAACTTATGTGATCCTTACTAGATGGAAGTAAGGGAGATGGGGCATGAAGTTATTTCTAGGAGTTGGAGACATACAACGTTTAGCTCATTTCTGGGCATCTTTGAAATACCTATACAAACTTGTTCCTACATAGTAACTTGCAACTTTGAATGAGAATGTGCTTGCTTACAGCAACGTGCTACATGTTTTGAATGCCCGAATTGGGAATCTGTGTCAAAACTTTGTTAGGAATTATGTGATCCTTACTAGCTGGAAGTAAGGGAGAGGGGGCATGAAGTTATTCCTAGGAGTTGGAGATAAACCAAGTTTAGCTCCGTTCTGGGAATCTTTGAAATACCTATACAAACTTTTCCTACATAGAAACTTGCAACTTTGAATGAGAATGTGCTTGCTTACAGCAACGTGCTATATGTTCTGAATGCCCGAATTGGGAATCTGTGTCAAAACTTTGTTAGAACTTATGTGATCCTTACTAGCTGGAAGTAAGGGAGATGGGGCATGAAGTTATTTCTAGGAGTTGGAGACATACAACCTTTAGCTCAGTTCTGGGCATCTGTGAAATACCTATACAAACTTGTTCCTACATAGTAACTTGCAACTTTGAATGAGAATGTGCTTGCTTACAGCAACGTGCTACATGTTTTGAATGCCAGAATTGGGAATCTGTGTCAAACTTTGTTAGGAATTATGTGATCCTTACTAGCTGGAAGTAAGGGAGATGGGGCATGAAGTTATTCCTAGGAGTTGGAGACATACCAAGTTTAGCTCAGTTCTGGGCATCTTTGAAATACCTATACAAACTTGTTCCTACATAGTAACTTGCAACTTTGAATGAGAATGTGCTTGCTTACAGCAACGTGCTATATGTTCTGAATGCCCGAATTGGGAATCTGTGTCAAAACTTTGATAGGAATTATGTGATCCTTACTAGCTGGAAGTAAGGGAGATGGGGCATGAAGTTATTTCTAGGAGTTGGAGACATACCAAGTTTAGCTCAGTTCTGGGCATCTTTGAAATACCTATACAAACTTGTTCCTACATAGTAACTTGCATCTTTGAATGAGAATGGGCTTGCTTACAGCAACGTGCCATATGTTCTGAATGCCCAAATTGGGAATCTGTGTCAAAACTTTGTTAGGAATTATGTGATCCTTACTAGCTGGATGTAAGGGAGTTGGGGCATGAAGTTATTTCTAGGAGTTGGAGACATACAACGTTTAACTCAGTTCTGGGCATCTTTGAAATACCTATACAAACTTGTTCCTACATAGTAACTTGCAACATTGAATGAGAATGTGCTTGCTTACAGCAACGTGCTATATGTTCTGAATGCCCGAATTGGGAATCTGTGTCAAAACTTTGTTAGGAATTATGTGATCCTTACTAGATGGAAGTAAGGGAGTTGGGGCATGAAGTTATTTCTAGGAGTTGAAGACATACAACGTTTAGCTCAGTTCTGGGCATCTTTGAAATACCTATACAAACTTGTTCCTACATAGTAACTTGCAACTTTGAATGAGAATGTGCTTGCTTACAGCAACGTGCTACATGTTTTGAATGGCCGAATTGGTAATCTGTGTCAAAACTTTGTTAGAAATTATGTGATCCTTACTAGCTGGAAGTAAGGGAGATGTGGCATGAAGTTATTCGAGGATTTGGAGACATACCAAGTTTAGCTCAGTTCTGGGCATCTTTGAAATACCTATACAAACTTGTTCCTACATAGTAACTTGCAACTTTGAATGAGAATGTGCTTGCTTACAGCAACGTGCTATATGTTCTGAATGCCCGAATTGGGAATCTGTGTCAAAACTTTGTTAGAAATTATGTGATCCTTACTAGCTGGAAGTAAGGGAGATGAGGCATGAATTATTTCTAGGAGTTGGAGACATACAACCTTTAGCTCAGTTCTGGGCATCTTTGAAATACCTATACAAACTTGTTCCTACATAGTAACTTGCAACTTTGAATGAGAATGTGCTTGCTTACAGCAACGTGCTATATGTTCTGAATGCTCAAATTGGGAATCTGTGTCAAAACTTTGTTAGGAATTATGTGATCCTTACTAGCTGGAAGTAAGGGAGTTGGGCATGAAGTTATTTCTAGGAGTTGGAGATATACAACGTTTAACTCAGTTCTGGGAATCTTTGAAATACCTATACAAACTTGTTCCTACATAGTAACTTGCAACTTTGAATGAGAATGTGCTTGCTTACAGCAACGTGCTATATGTTCTGAATGCCCGAATTGGGAATCTGTGTCAAAACTTTGTTAGAACAGATGTGATCCTTACTAGATGGAAGTAAGGGAGATGGGGCATGAAGTTATTTCTAGGAGTTGGAGACATACAACGTTTAGCTCATTTCTGGGCATCTTTGAAATACCTATACAAACTTGTTCCTACATAGTAACTTGCAACTTTGAATGAGAATGTGCTTTCTTACAGCAACGTGCTATATGTTCTGAATGCCCGAATTGGGAATCTGTGTCAAAACTTTGTTAGGAATTATGTGATCCTTACTAGATGGAAGTAAGGGAGATGGGGCATGAAGATATTTCTAGGAGTTGGAGACATACAACGTTTAGCTCAGTTCTGGGCATCTTTGAAATACCTATACAAACTTGTTCCTACATAGTAACTTGCAACTTTGAATGAGAATGTGCTTGCTTACAGCAACGTGCTACATGTTTTGAATGGCCGAATTGGGAATCTGTGTCAAAACTTTGTTAGAAATTATGTGATCCTTACTAGCTGGAAGTAAGGGAGATGTGGCATGAAGTTATTCCAGGAGTTGGAGACATACCAAGTTTAGCTCAGTTCTGGGCATCTTTGAAATACCTATACAAACTTGTTCCTACATAGTAACTTGCAACTTTGAATGAGAATGTGCTTGCTTACAGCAACGTGCTATATGTTCTGAATGCCCGAATGGGGAATCTGTGTGAAAACTTTGTTAGGAATTATGTGATCCTTAGTAGCTGGAAGTAAGGGAGATGGGGCATGAAGTTATTTCTAGGAGTTGGAGACATACAACGTTTAGCTCAGTTCTGGACATCTTTGAAATACCTATACAAACTTGTTCCTACATAGTAACTTGCCACTTTGAATGAGAATGTGCTTGCTTACAGCAACGTGCTATATGTTCTGAATGCCCGAATTGGGAATCTGTGTCAAAACTTTGTTAGGAATTATGTGATCCTTACTAGCTGGAAGTAAGGGAGATGGGGCATGAATTATTTCTAGGAGTTGGAGACATACAACGTTTAGCTCAGTTCTGGGCATCTTTGAAATACCTATACAAACTTGTTCCTACATAGTAACTTGCAACTTTGAATGAGAATGTGCTTGCTTACAGCAAAGTTCTATATGTTCTGAATGCCCGAATAGGGAATCTGTGTCAAAACTTTGTTAAGAATTATGTGATCCTTACTAGCTGGAAGTAAGGGAGTTGGGGCATGAAGTTATTTCTAGGAGTTGGAGACATACCAAGTTTAGCAGAGTTCGGGGCATCTTTGAAATACCTATACAAACTTGTTCCTACATAGTAACTTGCAGCTTTGAATGAGAATGTGCTTGCTTACAGCAACGTGTTATATGTTCTGAATGCCCGAATTGGGAATCTGTGTCAAAACTTTGTTAGAACTTATGTGATCCTTACTAGATGGAAGTAAGGGAGATGGGGCATGAAGTTTTTTCTAGGAGTTGGAGACATACAATGTTTAGCTCATTTCTGGGCATCTTTGAAATACCTATACAAACTTGTTCCTACATAGTAACTTGCAACTTTGAATGAGAATGTGCTTGCTTACAGCAACGTGCTACATGTTTCGAATGCCCGAATTGGGAATCTGTGTCAAAACTTTGTTAGGAATTATGTGATCCTTACTAGCTGGAAGTAAGGGAGAGGGGGCATGAAGTTATTCCTAGGAGTTGGAGATATACCAAGTTTAGCTCCGTTCTGGGAATCTTTGAAATACCTATACAAACTTGTTCCTACATAGTAACTTGCAACTTTGAATGAGAATGTGCTTGCTTACAGCAACGTGCTATATGTTCTGAATGCCCGAATTGGGAATCTGTGTCAAACCTTTGTTAGAACTTATGTGATCCTTACTAGCTGGAAGTAAGGGAGATGGGGCATGAAGTTATTTCTAGGAGTTGGAGACATACAACCTTTAGCTCAGTTCTGGGCATCTGTGAAATACCTATACAAACTTGTTCCTACATAGTAACTTGCAACTTTGAATGAGAATGTGCTTGCTTACAGCAACGTGCTACATGTTTTGAATGCCAGAATTGGGAATCTGTGTCAAAACTTTGTTAGGAATTATGTGATCCTTACTAGCTGGAAGTAAGGGAGATGGGGCATGATGTTATTCCTAGGAGTTGGAGACATACCAAGTTTAGCTCAGTTCTGGGCATCTTTGAAATACCTATACAAACTTGTTCCTACATAGTAACTTGCAACTTTGAATGAGAATGTGCTTGCTTACAGCAACGTGCTATATGTTCTGAATGCCCGAATTGGGAATCTGTGTCAAAACTTTGTTAGGAATTATGTGATCCTTACTAGCTGGAAGTAAGGGAGATGGGGCATGAACTTATTTCTAGGAGTTGGAGACATACCAAGTTTAGCTCAGTTCTGGGCATCTTTGAAATACCTATACAAACTTGTTCCTACATAGTAACTTGCATCTTTGAATGAGAATGGGCTTGCTTACAGCAACGTGCTATATGTTCTGAATGCCCAAATTGGGAATCTGTGTCAAAACTTTGTTAGGAATTATGTGATCCTTACTAGCTGGAAGTAAGGGAGTTGGGGCATGAAGTTATTTCTAGGAGTTGGAGACATACAACGTTTAACTCAGTTCTGGGCATCTTTGAAATACCTATACAAACTTGTTCCTACATAGTAACTTGCAACATTGAATGAGAATGTGCTTGCTTACAGCAACGTGCTATTTGTTCTGAATGCCCGAATTGGGAATCTGTGTCAAAACTTTGTTAGGAATTATGTGATCCTTACTAGATGGAAGTAAGGGAGATGGGGCATGAAGTTATTTCTAGGAGTTGAAGACATACAACGTTTAGCTCAGTTCTGGGCATCTTTGAAATACCTATACAAACTTGTTCCTACATAGTAACTTGCAACTTTGAATGAGAATGTGCTTGCTTACAGCAACGTGCTACATGTTTTGAATGCCCGAATTGGGAATCTGTGTCAAAACTTTGTTAGGAATTCTGTGATCCTTACTAGCTGGAAGTAAGGGAGATGTGGCATGAAGTTATTCGAGGATTTGGAGACATACCAAGTTTAGCTCAGTTCTGGGCATCTTTGAAATACCTATACAAACTTGTTCCTACATAGTAACTTGCAACTTTGAATGAGAATGTGCTTGCTTACAGCAACGTGCTATATGTTCTGAATGCCCGAATTGGGAATCTGTGTCAAAACTTTGTTAGAAATTATGTGATCCTTACTAGCTGGAAGTAAGGGAGATGAGGCATGAATTATTTCTAGGAGTTGGAGACATACAACCTTTAGCTCAGTTCTGGGCATCTTTGAAATACCTATACAAACTTGTTCCTACATAGTAACTTGCAACTTTGAATGAGAATGTGCTTGCTTACAGCAACGTGCTATATGTTCTGAATGCCCGAATTGGGAATCTGTGTCAAAACTTTGTTAGAAATTATGTGATCCTTACTAGCTGGAAGTAAGGGAGATGAGGCATGAATTATTTCTAGGAGTTGGAGACATACAACGTTTAGCTCAGTTCTGGGCATCTTTGAAATACCTATACAAACTTGTTCCTACATAGTAACTTGCAACTTTGAATGAGAATGTGCTTGCTTACAGCAACGTGCTACAAGTTCTGAATGCCCGAATTGGGAATCTGTGTCAAAACTTTGTTAGAAATTATGTGATCCTTACTAGCTGGAAGTAAGGGAGATGGGGCATGAAGTTATTTCTAGGAGTTGGAGACATACAACGTTTAGCTCAGTTCTGGGCATCTTTGAAATACCTATACAAACTTGTTCCTACATAGTAACTTGCAACTTTGAATGAGAATGTGCTTGCTTACAGCAACGTGCTATATGGTCTGAATGCCCGAATTGGGAATCTGTGTCAAAACTTTGTTAGGAATTATGTGATCCTTACTAGCTGGAAGTAAGGGAGTTGGGGCATGAAGTTATTTCTAGGAGTTGGAGATATACAACGTTTAACTCAGTTCTGGGCATCTTTGAAATACCTATACAAACTTGTTCCTACATAGTAACTTGCAACTTTGAATGAGAATGTGCTTGCTTACAGCAACGTGCTATATGTTCTGAATGCGCGAATTGGGAATCTGTGTCAAAACTTTGATAGAACTTATGTGATCCTTACTAGATGGAAGTAAGGGAGATGGGGCATGAAGTTATTTCTAGGAGTTGGAGACATACAACGTTTAGCTCATTTCTGGGCATCTTTGAAATACCTATTCAAACTTGTTCCTACATAGTAACTTGCAACTTTGAATGAGAATGTGCTTGCTTACAGCAACGTGCTATATGTTCTGAATGCCCGAATTGGGAATCTGTGTCAAAACTTTGTTAGGAAATATGTGATCCTTACTAGCTGGAAGTAAGGGAGATGGGGCATGAAGTTATTTCTAGGAGTTGGAGACATACCAATTTTAGCTCAGTTCTGGGCATCTTTGAAATACCTATACAAACTTGTTCCTACATAGTAACTTGCCACTTTGAATGAGAATGTGCTTGCTTACAGCAGCGTGCTATATGTTCTGAATGCCCGAATTGGGAATCTGTGTCAAAACTTTGTTAGAAATTATGTGATCCTTACTAGCTGGAAGTAAGGGAGATGGGGCATGAATTATTTCTAGGAGTTGGAGACATACAACGTTTAGCTCAGTTCTGGCCATCTTTGAAATACCTATACAAACTTGTTCCTACATAGTAACTTGCAACTTTGAATGAGAATGTGCTTGCTTACAGCAACGTGCTGTATGTTCTGAATGCCCGAATTGGGAATCTGTGTCAAATCTTTGTTAGGAATTATGTGATCCTTACTAGCTTGGAAGTAAGGGAGATGGGGCATGAAGTTATTTCTAGGAGTTGGAGACATACAACGTTTAGCTCAGTTCTGGGCATCTTTGAAATACCTATACAAACTTGTTCCTACATAGTAACTTGCAACTTTGAATGAGAATGTGCTTGCTTACAGCAACGTGCTATATGTTCTGAATGCCCAAATTGGGAATCTGTGTCAAAACTTTGTTAGTAATTATGTGATCCTTACTAGCTGGAAGTAAGGGAGTTGGGGCATGAAGTTATTTCTATGAGTTGGAGATATACAACGATTAACTCAGTTCTGGGCATCTTTGAAATACCTATACAAACTTGTTCCTATATAGTAACTTGCAACTTTGAATGAGAATGTGCTTGCTTACAGCAACGTGCTATATGTTCTGAATGCCCGAATTGGGAATCTGTGTCAAATCTTTTTTAGGAATTATGTGATCCTTACTAGCTGGAAGTAAGGGAGATGGGGCATGAAGTTATTTCTAGGAGTTGGAGACATACAACGTTTAGCTCAGTTCTGGGCATCTTTGAAATACCTATACAAACTTGTTCCTACATAGTAACTTGCAACTTTGAATGAGAATGTGCTTGCTATCAGCAACGTGCTATATGTTCTGAATGCTCAAATTGGGAATCTGTGTCAAAACTTTGTTAGGAATTATGTGATCCTTACTAGCTGGAAGTAAGGGAGTTGGAGCATGAAGTTATTTCTAGTTGTTGGAGATATACAACGTTTAACTCAGTTCTGGGCATCTTTGAAATACCTATACAAACTTGTTCCTACATAGTAACTTGCAACTTTGAATGAGAATGTGCTTGCTTACAGCAACGTGCTATATGTTCTGAATGCCCGAATTGGGAATCTGTGTCAAAACTTTGTTAGAACTTATGTGATCCTTACTAGATGGAAGTAAGGGAGATGGGGCATGAAGTTGTTTCTAGGAGTTGGAGACATACAACGTTTAGCTCAGTTCTGGGCATCTTTGAAATACCTATACAAACTTGTTCCTACAGAGTAACTTGCAACTTTGAATGAGAATGTGCTTGCTTACAGCAACGTGCTATATGTTCTGAATGCCCGAATTTGGAATCTGTGTCAAAACTTTGTTAGGAATTATGTGATCCTTACTAGCTGGAAGTAAGGGAGATGGGGCATGAAGTTATTTCTAAGAGTTGGACACATACCAAGTTTAGCTCAGTTCTGGGCATCTTTGAAATACCTATACAAACTTGTTCCTACATAGTAACTTGCAACTTTGAATGAGAATGTGCTTGCTTAGAGCAACGTGCTATATGTTCTGAATGCCCGAATTGGGAATCTGTGTCAAAACTTTGTTAGGAATTATGTGATCCTTACTAGCTGGAAGTAAGGGAGATGGGGCATGAAGTTATTTCTAGGAGTTGGAGACATACCAAGGTTAGCCCAGTTTTGGGCATCTTTGAAATACCTATACAAACTTGTTCCTACATGGTAACTTGCATCTTTGAATGAGAATGTGCTTGCTTACAGCAACGTGCTATATGTTCTGAATGCCCGAATTGGGAATCTGTGTCAAAAATTTGTTTAGAATTATGTCATCCTTAGTAGCTGGAAGTAAGGGAGATGGGGCATGAAGTTATTTCAAGGAGTTGGAGACATACAACGTTTAGCTCAGTTCTGGGCATCTTTGAAATACCTATACAAACTTGTTCCTACATAGTAACTTGCCACTTTGAATGAGAATGTGCTTGCTTACAGTAACGTGCTATATGTTCTGAATGCCCGAATTGGGAATCTGTGTCAAAACTTTGTTAGAAATTATGTGATCCTTACTAGCTGGAAGTAAGGGAGATGGGGCATGAATTATTTCTAGGAGTTGGAGACATACCAAGTTTAGCACAGTTCGGGGCATCTTTGAAATACCTATACAAACATGTTCCTACATAGTAACTTGCAGCTTTGAATGAGAATGTGCTTGCTTACAGCAACGTGCTATATGTTCTGAATGCCCGAATTGGGAATCTGTGTCAAAACTTTGTTAGAACTTATGTGATCCTTAATAGATGGAAGTAAGGGAGATGGGGCATGAAGTTATTTTGGGAGTTGGAGACATACAAAGTTTAGCTCAGTTCTGGGCATCTTTGAAATACCTATACAAACTTGTTCCTACATAGTAACTTGCAACTTTGAATGAGAATGTGCTTGCTTACAGCAACGTGCTATATGTTCTGAATGCCCGAATTGGGAATCTGTGTCAAAACTTTGTTAGGAATTATGTGATCCTTACTAGCTGGAAGTAAGGGAGATGGGGCATGAAGTTATTTCTAGGAGTTGGAGACATACCAAGGTTAGCCCAGTTTTGGGCATCTTTGAAATACCTATACAAACTTGTTCCTACATGGTAACTTGCATCTTTGAATGAGAATGTGCTTGCTTACAGCAACGTGCTATATGTTCTGAATGCCCGAATTGGGAATCTGTGTCAAAAATTTGTTTAGAATTATGTCATCCTTAGTAGCTGGAAGTAAGGGAGATGGGGCATGAAGTTATTTCAAGGAGTTGGAGACATACAACGTTTAGCTCAGTTCTGGGCATCTTTGAAATACCTATACAAACTTGTTCCTACATAGTAACTTGCCACTTTGAATGAGAATGTGCTTGCTTACAGTAACGTGCTATATGTTCTGAATGCCCGAATTGGGAATCTGTGTCAAAACTTTGTTAGAAATTATGTGATCCTTACTAGCTGGAAGTAAGGGAGATGGGGCATGAATTATTTCTAGGAGTTGGAGACATACCAAGTTTAGCACAGTTCGGGGCATCTTTGAAATACCTATACAAACATGTTCCTACATAGTAACTTGCAGCTTTGAATGAGAATGTGCTTGCTTACAGCAACGTGCTATATGTTCTGAATGCCCGAATTGGGAATCTGTGTCAAAACTTTGTTAGAACTTATGTGATCCTTAATAGATGGAAGTAAGGGAGATGGGGCATGAAGTTATTTTGGGAGTTGGAGACATACAAAGTTTAGCTCAGTTCTGGGCATCTTTGAAATACCTATACAAACTTGTTCCTACATAGTAACTTGCAACTTTGAATGAGAATGTGCTTGCTTACAGCAACGTGCTATATGTTCTGAATGCCCGAATTGGGAATCTGTGTCAAAACTTTGTTAGGAATTATGTGATCCTTACTAGCTGGAAGTAAGGGAGATGGGGCATGAAGTTATTTCTATGAGTTGGAGACATGCCAAGTTTAGCACAGTTCGGGGCTTCTGTGAAATACCTATACAAACTTGTTCCTACATAGTAACTTGCAACTTTGAATGAGAATGTGCTTGCTTACAGCAACGTGCTATATGTTCTGAATGCCCGAATTGGGAATCTGTGTCAAAAATTTGTTAGGAATTATGCGATCCTTACTAGCTGGAAGTAAGGGAGATGGGGCATGAAGTTATTTCTAGGAGTTGGAGACATACCAAGTTTAGCTCAGTTCTGGGCATCTTTGAAATACCTATACAAACTTGTTCCTACATAGTAACTTGCAACTTTGAATGAGAATGTGCTTGCTTACAGCAATGTGCTATATGTTCTGAATGCCCGAATTGGGAATCTGTGTCAAAACTTTGTTAGGAATTATGTGATCCTTACTAGCTGGAAGTAAGGGAGTTGGGGCATGAAGTTATTTCTAGGAGTTGGAGATATACAACGTTTAACTCAGTTCTGGGCATCTTTGAAATACCTATACAAACTTGTTCCTACATAGTAACTTGCAATTTTGAATGAGAATGTGTTTGCTTACAGCAACGTGCTACATGTTTTGAATGCCCGAATTGGGAATCTGTGTCAAAACTTTGTTAGGAATTATGTGATCCTTACTAGCTGGAAGTAAGGGAGATGGGGCATGAAGTTATTTCTAGGAGTTGGAGACATACCAAGTTTAGCACAGTTCGGGGCCTCTTTGAAATACCTATACAAACTTGTTCCTACGTAGTAACTTGCAACTTTGAATGAGAATGTGCTTGCTTACAGCAACGTGCTATATGTTCTGAATGCCCGAATTGGGAATCTGTGTCCAAACTTTGTTAGGAATTATGTGATCCTTACTAGCTGGAAGTAAGGGAGTTGGGGCATGAAGTTATTTCTAGGAGTTGGAGATATACAACGTTTAACTCAGTTCTGGGCATCTTTGAAATACCTATACAAACTTGTTCCTACATAGTAACTTGCAACTTTGAATGAGAATGTGCTTGCTTACAGCAACTTGCTATATGTTCTGAATGCCCGAATAGGGAATCTGTGTCAAAACATTGTTAGAACTTATGTGATCCTTACTAGATGGAAGTAAGGGAGATGGGGCATGAAGTTATTTCTAGGAGTTAGAGACATACAACGTTTAGCTCAGTTCTGGGGATCTTTGAAATACCTATACAAACTTGTTCCTACATAGTAACTTGCAACTTTGAATGAGAATGTGCTTGCTTACAGCAACGTGCTATATGTTCTGAATGCCCGAATTGGGAATCTGTGTCAAAACTTTGTTAGGAATTATGTGATATTTACTAGCTGGAAGTAAGGGAGATGGGGCATGAAGTTATTTCTAGGAGTTGGAGACATACCAACTTTAGCTCAGTTCTGGGCATCTTTGAAATACCTATACAAACTTGTTCCTACATAGTAACTTGCATCTTTGAATGAGAATGTGCTTGCTTACAGCAACGTGCTATATGTTCTTAATGCCCAAATTGGAAATCTGTGTCAAAACTTTGTTAGGAATTATGTGATCCTTACTAGCTGGAAGTAAGGGAGTTGGGGGATGCAGTTATTTCTAGGAGTTGGAGACATACAACGTTTAAGTCAGTTCTGGGCATCTTTGAAATACCTATACAATCTTGTTCCTACATAGTAACTTGCAACTTTGAATGAGAATGTGCTTGCTTACAGCAACGTGCTATATGTTCTGAATGTCCGAATTGGGAATCTGTGTCAAAACTTTGTTAGGAATTATGTGATCCTTACTCGCTGGAATGAAGGGATATGGGGCATGAAGTTATTTCTAGGAGTTGGAGACATACCAAGTTTAGCAGAGTTCGGGGCATCTTTGAAATACCTATACAAACTTGTTCCTACATAGTAACTTGCAACTTTGAATGAGAATGTGCTTGCTTACAGCAACGTGCTATATGTTCTGAATGCCCGAATTGGGAATCTGTGTCAAAACTTTGTTAGGAATTATGCGATCCTTACTAGCTGGAAGTAAGGGAGATGGGGCATGAAGTTATTTCTAGGAGTTGGAGACATACCAAGTTTAGCTCAGTTCTGGGCATCTTTGAAATACCTATACAAACTTGTTCCTACATAGTAACTTGCAACTTTGAATGAGAATGTGCTTGCTTACAGCAACGTGCTATATGTTCTGAATGCCCGAATTGGGAATCTGTGTCAAAACTTTGTTAGGAATTATGTGATCCTTACTAGCTGGAAGTAAGGGAGATGGGGCATGAAGTTATTTCTAGGAGTTGGAGACATACCAAGATTAGCTCAGTTCTGGGCATCTTTGAAATACCTATACAAACTTGTTCCTACATAGTAACTTGCATCTTTGAATGAGAATGTGCTTGCTTACAGCAACGTGCTATATGTTCTGAATGCCCAATTTGGGAATCTGTGTCAAAATTTTGTTAGGAATTATGTGATCGTTACTAGCTGGAAGTAAGGGAGTTGGGGCATGAAGTTATTTCTAGGAGTTGGAGATATACAACGTTTAACTCAGTGCTGGGCATCTTTGAAATACCTATACAAACTTGTTCCTACATAGTAACTTGCAACTTTGAATGAGAATGTGCTTGCTTACAGCAACGTGCTATATGTTCTGAATGCCCGAATTGGGAATCTGTGTCAAAACATTGTTAGAACTTATGTGATCCTTACTAGATGGAAGTAAGGGAGATGGGGCATGAAGTTATTTCTAGGAGTTAGAGACATACAACGTTTAGCTCAGTTCTGGGCATCTTTGAAATACCTATACAAACTTTTTCCTACATAGTAACTTGCAACTTTGAATGAGAATGTGCTTGCTTACAGCAACGTGCTATATGTTCTGAATGCCCGAATTGGGAATCTGTGTCAAAACTTTGTTAGGAATTATGTGATCCTTACTAGCTGGAAGTAAGGGAGATGCGGCATGAAGTTATTTCTAGGAGTTGGAGACATACCAAGTTTAGCTCAGTTCTGGGCATCTTTGAAATACCTATACAAACTTGTTCCTACATTGTAACTTGCATCTTTGAATGAGAATGTGCTTGCTTACAGCAACGAGCTATATGTTCTGAATGCCCAAATTGGGAATCTGTGTCAAAACTTTGTTAGGAATTATGTGATCCTTACTAGCTGGAAGTAAGGTAGTTGGGACATGAAGTTATTTCTAGAAGTTGGAGACATACAACGTTTAACTCAGTTCTGGGCATCTTTGAAATACCTATACAAACTTGTTCCTACATAGTAACTTGCAATTTTGAATGAGAATGTGTTTGCTTACAGCAACGTGCTACATGTTTTGAATGCCCGAATTGGGAATCTGTGTCAAAACTTTGTTAGGAATTATGTGATCCTTACTAGCTGGAAGTAAGGGAGATGGGGCATGAAGTTATTCCTAGGAGTTGGAGACATACCAAGTTTAGCTCAGTTCTGGGCATCTTTGAAATACCTATACAAACTTGTTCCTACATAGTAACTTGCCACTTTGAATGAGAATGTGCTTGCTTACAGCAACGTGCTGTATGTTCTGAATGCCCGAATTGGGAATCTGTGTCAAAACTTTGTTAGAAATTATGTGATCCTTACTAGCTGGAAGTAAGGGAGATGGGGCATGAAGTTATTTCTAGGAGTTGGAGCATACCAAGTTTAGCACAGTTCGGGGCATCTTTGAAATACCTATACAAACTTGTTCCTACATAGTAACTTGCAACTTTGAATGAGAATGTGCTTGCTTACAGCAACGTGCTATATGTTCTCAATGCCCGAATTGGGAATCTGTGTCAAAACTTTGTTAGGAATTATGTGATCCTTACTAGCTGGAAGTAAGGGAGATGGGGCATGAAGTTATTTCTAGGAGTTGGAGACATACCAAGTTTAGCTCAGTTCTGGGCATCTTTGAAATACCTATACAAACTTGTTCCTACATAGTAACTTGCATCTTTGAATGAGAATGTGCTTGCTTACAGCAAAGTGCTATATGTTCTGAATCCCCAAATTGGGAATCTGTGTCAAAACTTTGTTAGGAATTATGTGATCCTTACTAGCTGGAAGTAAGGGAGTTGGGTCATGAAGTTATTTCTAGGAGTTGGAGACATACAACGTTTAACTCAGTTCTGGGCATCTTTGAAATACCTATACAAACTTGTTCCTACATAGTAACTTGCAACTTTGAATGAGAAAGTGCTTGCTTACAGCAACGTGCTATACGTTCTGAATGCCCGAATTGGGAATCTGTGTCAAAACTTTGTTAGAACTTATGGGATCCTTACTAGATGGAAGTAAGGGAGATGGGGCATGAAGATATTTCTAGGAGTTGGAGGCATACAACCTTTAGCTCAGTTCTGGGCATCTTTGAAATACCTATACAAACTTGTTCCTACATAGTAACTTGCATCTTTGAATGAGAATGTGCTTGCTTACAGCAACGTGCTACATGTTTTGAATGCCCGAATTGGGAATCTGTGTCAAAACTTTGTTAGGAATTATGTGATCCTTATTAGATGGAAGTAAGGGAGATGGGGCATGAAGTTATTCCTAGGAGTTGGAGACATACCAAGTTTAGTTCAGTTCTGGGCATCTTTGAAATACCTATACAAACTTGTTCCTACATAGTAACTTGCAACTTTGAATGAGAATGTGCTTGCTTACAGCAACGTGCTGTATGTTCTGAATGCCCGAATTGGGAATCTGTGTCAAAACTTTGTTAGGAATTATGTGATCCTTACTAGCTGGAAGTAAGGGAGATGAGGCATGAAGTTATATCTAGGAGTTGGAGACATACCAAGTTTAGCACAGTTCGGGGCATCTTTGAAATACCTATACAAACTTGTTCCTACATAGTAACTTGCAACTTTGAATGAGAATGTGCTTGCTTACAGCAACGTGCTATATGTTCTGAATGCCCGAATTGGGAATCTGTATCAAAACTTTGTTAGGAATTATGTGATCCTAACTAGCTGGAAGTAAGGGAGATGGGGCATGAACTTATTCCTAGGAGTTGGAGACATACCAAGTTTAGCTCAGTTCTGGGCATCTTTGAAATACCTATACAAATTGTTCCTACATAGTAACTTGCAACTTTGAATGAGAATGTGCTTTCTTACAGCAACGTGCTGTATGTTCTGAATGCCCGAATTGGGAATCTGTGTCAAAACTTTGTTAGGAAATATGTGATCCTTACTAGCTGGAAGTAATTGAGATGAGGCATGAAGTTATTTCTAGGAGTTGGAGACATACCAAGTTTAGCACAGTTCGCGGCATCTTTGAAATACCTATACAAACTTGTTCCTACATAGTAACTTGCAACTTTGAATGAGAATGTGCTTGCTTACAGCAGCGTGCTATATGTTCTGAATGCCCAAATTGGGAATCTGTGTCAAAATTTTGTTAGGAATTCTGTGATCCTTACTAGCTGGAAGTAAGTGAGATGGGGCATGAAGTTATTTCTAGGAGTTGGAGACATACCAAGTTTAGCTCAGTTCTGGGCATCTTTGAAATACTTATACAAACTTGTTCCTACATAGTAACTTGCAACTTTGAATGAGAATGTGCTTGCTTACAGCAACGTGCTATATGTTCTGAATGCCCGAATTGGGAATCTGTGTCAAAACTTTGTTAGGAATTATGTGATCCTTACGAGCTGGAAGTAAGGGAGATGGGGCATGAAGTTATTTCTAGGAGTTGGAGACATACCAAGTTTAGCTCAGTTCTGGGCATCTTTGAAATACCTATACAAACTTGTTCCTACATAGTAACTTGCAACTTTGAATGAGAATGTGCTTGCTTACAGCAACGTGCTATATGTTCTGAATGCCCGAATTGGGAATCTGTGTCAAAACTTTGTTAGGAATTATGTGATCCTTACTAGCTGGAAGTAAGGGAGATGGGGCATGGAGTTATTTCTAGGAGTTGGAGACATACCTAGTGTAGCTCAGTTCTGGGCATCTTTGAAACACCGATACAAACTTGTTCCTACATAGTAACTTGCATCTTTGAATGAGAATGTGCTTGCTTACAGCAACGTGCTATATGTTCTGAATGCCCGAATTGGGAATCTGTGTCAAAACTTTGTTAGGAATTATGTGATCCTTACTAGCTGGAAGTAAGGTAGATGGGGCATGAAGTTATTTCTAGGAGTTGGAGGCATACCAAGTTTAGCTCAGTTCTGGGCATCTTTGAAATACCTATACTAACTTGTTCCTACATAGTAACTTGCATCTTTGAATGAGAATGTGCTTGCTTAGAGCAACGTGCTATATGTTCTGAATGCCCGAATTGGGAATCTGTGTCAAAACTTTGTTAGGAATTATGTGATCCTTACTAGCTGGAATTAAGGGAGAGGGGGCATGTAGTTATTTCTAGGAGTTGGAGACATATTAAGTTTAGCTCAGTTCTGGGCATCTTTGAAACACCTATACAAACTTGTTCCTACATAGTAACTTGCAACTTTGAATGAGAATGTGCTTGCTTACCGCAACGTGCTATATGTTCTGAATGCCCGAATTGGGAATCGGTGTCAAAACTTTGTTAGGAATTATGTGATCCTTACTAGCTGGAAGTAAGGGAGGTGGGGCATGAAGTTATTTCTAGGAGTTGGAGACATACAACGTTTAGCTCAGTTCTGGGCATCTTTGAAATACCTATACAAACTTGTTCCTACATAGTAACTTGCAACATTGAATGAGAATGTGCTTGCTTACAGCAACGTGCTATATGTTGTGAATGCCCGAATTGGGAATCTGTGTCAAAACTTTGTTAGGAATTATGTGATCCTTACTAGCTGGAAGTAAGCTACTTGCTTACAGCAACGTGCTATATGTTCTGAATGCCCGAATTGGGAATCTGTGTCAAAACTTTGTTAGAAATTATGTGATCCTTACTAGCTGGAAGTAAGGGAGATGGGGCATGAATAATTTCTAGGAGTTGGAGACATACAACGTTTAGCTCAGTTCTGGGCATCTTTGAAATACCTATACAAACTTGTTCCTACATAGTAACTTGCAACTTTGAATGAGAATGTGCTTGCTTAGAGCAACGTGCTATATGTTCTGAATGCCCGAATTGGGAATCTGTGTCAATACTTTGTTAGGAATTATGTGATCCTTACTAGCTGGAAGTAAGGGAGATGGGGCATGAAGTTATTTCTAGGAGTTGGAGACATACCAAGTTTAGCTCAGTTCTGGGCATCTTTGAAATACCTATACAAACTTGTTCCTACATAGTAACTTGCAACTTTGAATGAGAATGTGCTTGCTTAGAGCAACGTGCTATATGTTCTGAATGCCCGAATTGGGAATCTGTGTCAAAACTTTGTTAGGAATTATGTGATCCTTACTAGCTGGAAGTAAGGGAGATGGGGCATGAAGTTATTTCTAGGAGTTGGAGACATACCAAGGTTAGCCCAGTTTTGGGCATCTTTGAAATACCTATACAAACTTGTTCCTACATGGTAACTTGCATCTTTGAATGAGAATGTGCTTGCTTACAGCAACGTGCTATATGTTCTGAATGCCCGAATTGGGAATCTGTGTCAAAAATTTGTTTAGAATTATGTCATCCTTAGTAGCTGGAAGTAAGGGAGATGGGGCATGAAGTTATTTCAAGGAGTTGGAGACATACAACGTTTAGCTCAGTTCTGGGCATCTTTGAAATACCTATACAAACTTGTTCCTACATAGTAACTTGCCACTTTGAATGAGAATGTGCTTGCTTACAGTAACGTGCTATATGTTCTGAATGCCCGAATTGGGAATCTGTGTCAAAACTTTGTTAGAAATTATGTGATCCTTACTAGCTGGAAGTAAGGGAGATGGGGCATGAATTATTTCTAGGAGTTGGAGACATACCAAGTTTAGCACAGTTCGGGGCATCTTTGAAATACCTATACAAACATGTTCCTACATAGTAACTTGCAGCTTTGAATGAGAATGTGCTTGCTTACAGCAACGTGCTATATGTTCTGAATGCCCGAATTGGGAATCTGTGTCAAAACTTTGTTAGAACTTATGTGATCCTTAATAGATGGAAGTAAGGGAGATGGGGCATGAAGTTATTTTGGGAGTTGGAGACATACAAAGTTTAGCTCAGTTCTGGGCATCTTTGAAATACCTATACAAACTTGTTCCTACATAGTAACTTGCAACTTTGAATGAGAATGTGCTTGCTTACAGCAACGTGCTATATGTTCTGAATGCCCGAATTGGGAATCTGTGTCAAAACTTTGTTAGGAATTATGTGATCCTTACTAGCTGGAAGTAAGGGAGATGGGGCATGAAGTTATTTCTAGGAGTTGGAGACATACCAAGGTTAGCCCAGTTTTGGGCATCTTTGAAATACCTATACAAACTTGTTCCTACATGGTAACTTGCATCTTTGAATGAGAATGTGCTTGCTTACAGCAACGTGCTATATGTTCTGAATGCCCGAATTGGGAATCTGTGTCAAAAATTTGTTTAGAATTATGTCATCCTTAGTAGCTGGAAGTAAGGGAGATGGGGCATGAAGTTATTTCAAGGAGTTGGAGACATACAACGTTTAGCTCAGTTCTGGGCATCTTTGAAATACCTATACAAACTTGTTCCTACATAGTAACTTGCCACTTTGAATGAGAATGTGCTTGCTTACAGTAACGTGCTATATGTTCTGAATGCCCGAATTGGGAATCTGTGTCAAAACTTTGTTAGAAATTATGTGATCCTTACTAGCTGGAAGTAAGGGAGATGGGGCATGAATTATTTCTAGGAGTTGGAGACATACCAAGTTTAGCACAGTTCGGGGCATCTTTGAAATACCTATACAAACATGTTCCTACATAGTAACTTGCAGCTTTGAATGAGAATGTGCTTGCTTACAGCAACGTGCTATATGTTCTGAATGCCCGAATTGGGAATCTGTGTCAAAACTTTGTTAGAACTTATGTGATCCTTAATAGATGGAAGTAAGGGAGATGGGGCATGAAGTTATTTTGGGAGTTGGAGACATACAAAGTTTAGCTCAGTTCTGGGCATCTTTGAAATACCTATACAAACTTGTTCCTACATAGTAACTTGCAACTTTGAATGAGAATGTGCTTGCTTACAGCAACGTGCTATATGTTCTGAATGCCCGAATTGGGAATCTGTGTCAAAACTTTGTTAGGAATTATGTGATCCTTACTAGCTGGAAGTAAGGGAGATGGGGCATGAAGTTATTTCTATGAGTTGGAGACATGCCAAGTTTAGCACAGTTCGGGGCTTCTGTGAAATACCTATACAAACTTGTTCCTACATAGTAACTTGCAACTTTGAATGAGAATGTGCTTGCTTACAGCAACGTGCTATATGTTCTGAATGCCCGAATTGGGAATCTGTGTCAAAAATTTGTTAGGAATTATGCGATCCTTACTAGCTGGAAGTAAGGGAGATGGGGCATGAAGTTATTTCTAGGAGTTGGAGACATACCAAGTTTAGCTCAGTTCTGGGCATCTTTGAAATACCTATACAAACTTGTTCCTACATAGTAACTTGCAACTTTGAATGAGAATGTGCTTGCTTACAGCAATGTGCTATATGTTCTGAATGCCCGAATTGGGAATCTGTGTCAAAACTTTGTTAGGAATTATGTGATCCTTACTAGCTGGAAGTAAGGGAGTTGGGGCATGAAGTTATTTCTAGGAGTTGGAGATATACAACGTTTAACTCAGTTCTGGGCATCTTTGAAATACCTATACAAACTTGTTCCTACATAGTAACTTGCAATTTTGAATGAGAATGTGTTTGCTTACAGCAACGTGCTACATGTTTTGAATGCCCGAATTGGGAATCTGTGTCAAAACTTTGTTAGGAATTATGTGATCCTTACTAGCTGGAAGTAAGGGAGATGGGGCATGAAGTTATTTCTAGGAGTTGGAGACATACCAAGTTTAGCACAGTTCGGGGCCTCTTTGAAATACCTATACAAACTTGTTCCTACGTAGTAACTTGCAACTTTGAATGAGAATGTGCTTGCTTACAGCAACGTGCTATATGTTCTGAATGCCCGAATTGGGAATCTGTGTCCAAACTTTGTTAGGAATTATGTGATCCTTACTAGCTGGAAGTAAGGGAGTTGGGGCATGAAGTTATTTCTAGGAGTTGGAGATATACAACGTTTAACTCAGTTCTGGGCATCTTTGAAATACCTATACAAACTTGTTCCTACATAGTAACTTGCAACTTTGAATGAGAATGTGCTTGCTTACAGCAACTTGCTATATGTTCTGAATGCCCGAATAGGGAATCTGTGTCAAAACATTGTTAGAACTTATGTGATCCTTACTAGATGGAAGTAAGGGAGATGGGGCATGAAGTTATTTCTAGGAGTTAGAGACATACAACGTTTAGCTCAGTTCTGGGGATCTTTGAAATACCTATACAAACTTGTTCCTACATAGTAACTTGCAACTTTGAATGAGAATGTGCTTGCTTACAGCAACGTGCTATATGTTCTGAATGCCCGAATTGGGAATCTGTGTCAAAACTTTGTTAGGAATTATGTGATATTTACTAGCTGGAAGTAAGGGAGATGGGGCATGAAGTTATTTCTAGGAGTTGGAGACATACCAACTTTAGCTCAGTTCTGGGCATCTTTGAAATACCTATACAAACTTGTTCCTACATAGTAACTTGCATCTTTGAATGAGAATGTGCTTGCTTACAGCAACGTGCTATATGTTCTTAATGCCCAAATTGGAAATCTGTGTCAAAACTTTGTTAGGAATTATGTGATCCTTACTAGCTGGAAGTAAGGGAGTTGGGGGATGCAGTTATTTCTAGGAGTTGGAGACATACAACGTTTAAGTCAGTTCTGGGCATCTTTGAAATACCTATACAATCTTGTTCCTACATAGTAACTTGCAACTTTGAATGAGAATGTGCTTGCTTACAGCAACGTGCTATATGTTCTGAATGTCCGAATTGGGAATCTGTGTCAAAACTTTGTTAGGAATTATGTGATCCTTACTCGCTGGAAGGAAGGGATATGGGGCATGAAGTTATTTCTAGGAGTTGGAGACATACCAAGTTTAGCAGAGTTCGGGGCATCTTTGAAATACCTATACAAACTTGTTCCTACATAGTAACTTGCAACTTTGAATGAGAATGTGCTTGCTTACAGCAACGTGCTATATGTTCTGAATGCCCGAATTGGGAATCTGTGTCAAAACTTTGTTAGGAATTATGCGATCCTTACTAGCTGGAAGTAAGGGAGATGGGGCATGAAGTTATTTCTAGGAGTTGGAGACATACCAAGTTTAGCTCAGTTCTGGGCATCTTTGAAATACCTATACAAACTTGTTCCTACATAGTAACTTGCAACTTTGAATGAGAATGTGCTTGCTTACAGCAACGTGCTATATGTTCTGAATGCCCGAATTGGGAATCTGTGTCAAAACTTTGTTAGGAATTATGTGATCCTTACTAGCTGGAAGTAAGGGAGATGGGGCATGAAGTTATTTCTAGGAGTTGGAGACATACCAAGATTAGCTCAGTTCTGGGCATCTTTGAAATACCTATACAAACTTGTTCCTACATAGTAACTTGCATCTTTGAATGAGAATGTGCTTGCTTACAGCAACGTGCTATATGTTCTGAATGCCCAATTTGGGAATCTGTGTCAAAATTTTGTTAGGAATTATGTGATCGTTACTAGCTGGAAGTAAGGGAGTTGGGGCATGAAGTTATTTCTAGGAGTTGGAGATATACAACGTTTAACTCAGTGCTGGGCATCTTTGAAATACCTATACAAACTTGTTCCTACATAGTAACTTGCAACTTTGAATGAGAATGTGCTTGCTTACAGCAACGTGCTATATGTTCTGAATGCCCGAATTGGGAATCTGTGTCAAAACATTGTTAGAACTTATGTGATCCTTACTAGATGGAAGTAAGGGAGATGGGGCATGAAGTTATTTCTAGGAGTTAGAGACATACAACGTTTAGCTCAGTTCTGGGCATCTTTGAAATACCTATACAAACTTTTTCCTACATAGTAACTTGCAACTTTGAATGAGAATGTGCTTGCTTACAGCAACGTGCTATATGTTCTGAATGCCCGAATTGGGAATCTGTGTCAAAACTTTGTTAGGAATTATGTGATCCTTACTAGCTGGAAGTAAGGGAGATGCGGCATGAAGTTATTTCTAGGAGTTGGAGACATACCAAGTTTAGCTCAGTTCTGGGCATCTTTGAAATACCTATACAAACTTGTTCCTACATTGTAACTTGCATCTTTGAATGAGAATGTGCTTGCTTACAGCAACGAGCTATATGTTCTGAATGCCCAAATTGGGAATCTGTGTCAAAACTTTGTTAGGAATTATGTGATCCTTACTAGCTGGAAGTAAGGTAGTTGGGACATGAAGTTATTTCTAGAAGTTGGAGACATACAACGTTTAACTCAGTTCTGGGCATCTTTGAAATACCTATACAAACTTGTTCCTACATAGTAACTTGCAATTTTGAATGAGAATGTGTTTGCTTACAGCAACGTGCTACATGTTTTGAATGCCCGAATTGGGAATCTGTGTCAAAACTTTGTTAGGAATTATGTGATCCTTACTAGCTGGAAGTAAGGGAGATGGGGCATGAAGTTATTCCTAGGAGTTGGAGACATACCAAGTTTAGCTCAGTTCTGGGCATCTTTGAAATACCTATACAAACTTGTTCCTACATAGTAACTTGCCACTTTGAATGAGAATGTGCTTGCTTACAGCAACGTGCTGTATGTTCTGAATGCCCGAATTGGGAATCTGTGTCAAAACTTTGTTAGAAATTATGTGATCCTTACTAGCTGGAAGTAAGGGAGATGGGGCATGAAGTTATTTCTAGGAGTTGGAGCATACCAAGTTTAGCACAGTTCGGGGCATCTTTGAAATACCTATACAAACTTGTTCCTACATAGTAACTTGCAACTTTGAATGAGAATGTGCTTGCTTACAGCAACGTGCTATATGTTCTCAATGCCCGAATTGGGAATCTGTGTCAAAACTTTGTTAGGAATTATGTGATCCTTACTAGCTGGAAGTAAGGGAGATGGGGCATGAAGTTATTTCTAGGAGTTGGAGACATACCAAGTTTAGCTCAGTTCTGGGCATCTTTGAAATACCTATACAAACTTGTTCCTACATAGTAACTTGCATCTTTGAATGAGAATGTGCTTGCTTACAGCAAAGTGCTATATGTTCTGAATCCCCAAATTGGGAATCTGTGTCAAAACTTTGTTAGGAATTATGTGATCCTTACTAGCTGGAAGTAAGGGAGTTGGGTCATGAAGTTATTTCTAGGAGTTGGAGACATACAACGTTTAACTCAGTTCTGGGCATCTTTGAAATACCTATACAAACTTGTTCCTACATAGTAACTTGCAACTTTGAATGAGAAAGTGCTTGCTTACAGCAACGTGCTATACGTTCTGAATGCCCGAATTGGGAATCTGTGTCAAAACTTTGTTAGAACTTATGGGATCCTTACTAGATGGAAGTAAGGGAGATGGGGCATGAAGATATTTCTAGGAGTTGGAGGCATACAACCTTTAGCTCAGTTCTGGGCATCTTTGAAATACCTATACAAACTTGTTCCTACATAGTAACTTGCATCTTTGAATGAGAATGTGCTTGCTTACAGCAACGTGCTACATGTTTTGAATGCCCGAATTGGGAATCTGTGTCAAAACTTTGTTAGGAATTATGTGATCCTTATTAGATGGAAGTAAGGGAGATGGGGCATGAAGTTATTCCTAGGAGTTGGAGACATACCAAGTTTAGTTCAGTTCTGGGCATCTTTGAAATACCTATACAAACTTGTTCCTACATAGTAACTTGCAACTTTGAATGAGAATGTGCTTGCTTACAGCAACGTGCTGTATGTTCTGAATGCCCGAATTGGGAATCTGTGTCAAAACTTTGTTAGGAATTATGTGATCCTTACTAGCTGGAAGTAAGGGAGATGAGGCATGAAGTTATATCTAGGAGTTGGAGACATACCAAGTTTAGCACAGTTCGGGGCATCTTTGAAATACCTATACAAACTTGTTCCTACATAGTAACTTGCAACTTTGAATGAGAATGTGCTTGCTTACAGCAACGTGCTATATGTTCTGAATGCCCGAATTGGGAATCTGTATCAAAACTTTGTTAGGAATTATGTGATCCTAACTAGCTGGAAGTAAGGGAGATGGGGCATGAACTTATTCCTAGGAGTTGGAGACATACCAAGTTTAGCTCAGTTCTGGGCATCTTTGAAATACCTATACAAATTGTTCCTACATAGTAACTTGCAACTTTGAATGAGAATGTGCTTTCTTACAGCAACGTGCTGTATGTTCTGAATGCCCGAATTGGGAATCTGTGTCAAAACTTTGTTAGGAAATATGTGATCCTTACTAGCTGGAAGTAATTGAGATGAGGCATGAAGTTATTTCTAGGAGTTGGAGACATACCAAGTTTAGCACAGTTCGCGGCATCTTTGAAATACCTATACAAACTTGTTCCTACATAGTAACTTGCAACTTTGAATGAGAATGTGCTTGCTTACAGCAGCGTGCTATATGTTCTGAATGCCCAAATTGGGAATCTGTGTCAAAATTTTGTTAGGAATTCTGTGATCCTTACTAGCTGGAAGTAAGTGAGATGGGGCATGAAGTTATTTCTAGGAGTTGGAGACATACCAAGTTTAGCTCAGTTCTGGGCATCTTTGAAATACTTATACAAACTTGTTCCTACATAGTAACTTGCAACTTTGAATGAGAATGTGCTTGCTTACAGCAACGTGCTATATGTTCTGAATGCCCGAATTGGGAATCTGTGTCAAAACTTTGTTAGGAATTATGTGATCCTTACGAGCTGGAAGTAAGGGAGATGGGGCATGAAGTTATTTCTAGGAGTTGGAGACATACCAAGTTTAGCTCAGTTCTGGGCATCTTTGAAATACCTATACAAACTTGTTCCTACATAGTAACTTGCAACTTTGAATGAGAATGTGCTTGCTTACAGCAACGTGCTATATGTTCTGAATGCCCGAATTGGGAATCTGTGTCAAAACTTTGTTAGGAATTATGTGATCCTTACTAGCTGGAAGTAAGGGAGATGGGGCATGGAGTTATTTCTAGGAGTTGGAGACATACCTAGTGTAGCTCAGTTCTGGGCATCTTTGAAACACCGATACAAACTTGTTCCTACATAGTAACTTGCATCTTTGAATGAGAATGTGCTTGCTTACAGCAACGTGCTATATGTTCTGAATGCCCGAATTGGGAATCTGTGTCAAAACTTTGTTAGGAATTATGTGATCCTTACTAGCTGGAAGTAAGGTAGATGGGGCATGAAGTTATTTCTAGGAGTTGGAGGCATACCAAGTTTAGCTCAGTTCTGGGCATCTTTGAAATACCTATACTAACTTGTTCCTACATAGTAACTTGCATCTTTGAATGAGAATGTGCTTGCTTAGAGCAACGTGCTATATGTTCTGAATGCCCGAATTGGGAATCTGTGTCAAAACTTTGTTAGGAATTATGTGATCCTTACTAGCTGGAATTAAGGGAGAGGGGGCATGTAGTTATTTCTAGGAGTTGGAGACATATTAAGTTTAGCTCAGTTCTGGGCATCTTTGAAACACCTATACAAACTTGTTCCTACATAGTAACTTGCAACTTTGAATGAGAATGTGCTTGCTTACCGCAACGTGCTATATGTTCTGAATGCCCGAATTGGGAATCGGTGTCAAAACTTTGTTAGGAATTATGTGATCCTTACTAGCTGGAAGTAAGGGAGGTGGGGCATGAAGTTATTTCTAGGAGTTGGAGACATACAACGTTTAGCTCAGTTCTGGGCATCTTTGAAATACCTATACAAACTTGTTCCTACATAGTAACTTGCAACATTGAATGAGAATGTGCTTGCTTACAGCAACGTGCTATATGTTGTGAATGCCCGAATTGGGAATCTGTGTCAAAACTTTGTTAGGAATTATGTGATCCTTACTAGCTGGAAGTAAGCTACTTGCTTACAGCAACGTGCTATATGTTCTGAATGCCCGAATTGGGAATCTGTGTCAAAACTTTGTTAGAAATTATGTGATCCTTACTAGCTGGAAGTAAGGGAGATGGGGCATGAATAATTTCTAGGAGTTGGAGACATACAACGTTTAGCTCAGTTCTGGGCATCTTTGAAATACCTATACAAACTTGTTCCTACATAGTAACTTGCAACTTTGAATGAGAATGTGCTTGCTTAGAGCAACGTGCTATATGTTCTGAATGCCCGAATTGGGAATCTGTGTCAAAACTTTGTTAGGAATTATGTGATCCTTACTAGCTGGAAGTAAGGGAGATGGGGCATGAAGTTATTTCTAGGAGTTGGAGACATACCAAGTTTACCTCAGTTCTGGGCATCTTTGAAATACCTATACAAACTTGTTCCTACATTGTAACTTGCATCTTTGAATGAGAATGTGCTTGCTTACAGCAACGTGCTATATGTTCTGAATGCCCAAATTGGGAATCTGTGTCAAAACTTTGTTAGGAATTATGTGATCCTTACTAGCTGGAAGTAAGGGAGTTGGGGCATGAAGTTATTTCTAGGAGTTGGAGACATATAACGTTTAACTCAGTTCTGGGCATCTTTGAAATACCTATACAAACTTGTTCCTACATAGTAACTTGCAACTTTGAATGAGAATGTGCTTGCTTACAGCAACGTGCTATAAGTTCTGAATGTCCGAATTGGGAATCTGTGTCAAAACTTTGTTAGAACTTATGTGATCCTTACTAGATGGAAGTAAGGGAGATGTTGCATGAAGTTATTTCTAGGAGTTGGAGGCATACAACGTTTAGGTCAGTTCTGGGCATCTTTGAAATACCTATACAAACTTGTTCCTACATAGTAACTTGCAACTTTGAATGATAATGTGCTTGCTTACAGCAACGTGCTACATGTTTTGAATGCCCGAATTGGGAATCTGTGTCCAAACTTTGTTAGGAATTATGTGATCCTTACTAGCTGGAAGTAAGGGAGATGGGGCATGAAGTTATTCCTAGGAGTTGGAGACATACCAAGTTTAGCTCAGTTCTAGGCATCTTTGAAATACCTATACAAACTAGTTCCTACATAGTAACTTTCAACTTTGAATGAGAATGTGCTTGCTTACAGCAACGTGCTATATGTTCTGAATGCCCGAATTGGGAATGGGTGTCAAAACTTTGTTAGGAATTATGTGATCCTTACTGGATGGAAGTAAGGGAGATGGGGCATGAAGTTATTTCTAGGAGTTGGAGACATACGAAGTTTAGCTCAGTTCTGGGTATCTTTGAAATACCTATACAAACTTGTTCCTACATAGTAACTTGCATCTTTGAATGAGAATGTGCTTGCTTACAGCAACGTGCTATATGTTCTGAATGCCCGAATTGGGAATCTGTGTCAAAACTTTGTTAGGAATTATGTGATCCTTACTAGATGGAAGAAAGTGAGATGGGGCATGAAGTTATTTCTAGGAGTTGGAGACATACCAAGTTTAGCTCAGTTCTGGGCATCTTTGAAATACCTATACAAACTTGTTCCTACATAGTAACTTGCAACTTTGAATGAGAATGTGCTTTCATACAGCAACGTGCTATATGTTCTGAATGCTCGATTTGGGAATCTGTGTCAAAACTTTGTTAGGAATTATGTGATCCTTACTAGCTGGAAGTAAGGGAGATGGGGTATGAAGTTATTTCCAGGAGTTGGAGACATACCAAGTTTAGCTCAGTTCTGGGCATCTTTGAAATACCTATACAAACTTGTTCCTACATAGTAACTTGCATCTTTGAATGAGAATGTGCTTGCTTACAGCAACGTGCTATATGATCTGAATGCCCAAATTGGGAATCTGTGTCAAAACTTTGTTAGGAATTATGTGATCCTTACTAGCTGGAAGTAAGAGAGTTGGGGCATGAAGTTATTTCCAGGAGTTGGAGACATACAACGTTTAACTCAGTTCTGGGCATCTTTGAAATACCTATACAAACTTGTTCCTACATAGTAACTTGCAACTTTGAATGAGAATGTGCTTGCTTACAGCAACGTTCTATAAGTTCTGAAGGCCCGAATTGGGAATCTGTGTCAAAACTTTGTTAGGAATTATGTGATCCTTACTAGATGGAAGTAAGGGAGATGGGGCATGAAGTTATTTCTAGGAGTTGGAGGCATACAACGTTTAGCTCAGTTCTGGGCATCTTTGAAATACCTATACAAACTTGTTCCTACATAGTAACTTGCAACTTTGAATGATAATGTGCTTGCTTACAGCAACGTGCTACATGTTTTGAATGCCCGAATTGGGAATCTGTGTCAAAACTTTGTTAGGAATTATGTGATCCTTACTAGCTGGAAGTAAGTGAGATGGGGCATGAAGTTATTCCTAGGAGTTGGAGACATACCAAGTTTAGCTCAGTTCTGGGCATCTTTGAAATACCTATACAAACTTGTTCCTACATAGTAACTTGCAACTTTGAATGAGAATGTGCTTTCTTACAGCAACGTGCTGTATGGTCTGAATGCCCGAATTGGGAATCTGTGTCAAAACTTTGTTAGGAATAATGTGATCCTTACTAGCTGGAAGAAAGGGAGATGAGGCATGAAGTTATTTCTAGGAATTGGAGACATACCAAGTTTAGCACAGTTCGGGGCATCTTTGAAATACCTATACAAACTTGTTCCTACATAGTAAATTGCAACTTTGAATGAGAATGTGCTTGCTTACAGCAACGTGCTATATGTTCTGAATGCCCGAATTGGGAATCTGTGTCAAAATTTTGTTAGGAGTTATGTGATCCTTACTAGCTGGAAGTAAGGGAGATGGGGCATGAAGTTATTTCTAGGAGTTGGAGACATACCAAGTTTAGCTCAATTCTGGGCATCTTTGAAATACCTATACAAACTTGTTCCTACATAGTAACTTGCAACTTTGAATGAGAATGTGCTTGCTTACAGCAACGTGCTATATGTTCTGAATGCGCGAATTGGGAATCTGTGTCAAAACTTTGTTATGAATCATGTGATCCTTACTAGCTGGAAGTAAGGGAGATGGGACATGAAGTTATTTCTAGGAGTTGGAGACATACAACGTTTAGCTCAGTTCTGGGCATCTTTGAAATACCTATACAAACTTGTTCCTACATAGTAACTTGCAACTTTGAATGAGAATGTGTTTGCTTACAGCAACGTGCTACATGTTTTGAATGCCAGAATTGGGAATCTGTGTCAAAACTTTGTTAGGAATTATGTGATCCTTACTAGCTGGAAGTAAGGGAAATGGGGCATGAAGTTATTTCTAGGAGTTGGAGACATACAACGTTTAGCTCAGTTCTGGGCATCTTTGAAATACCTATACAAACTTGTTCCTACATAGTAACTTGCAACTTTGAATGAGAATGTGCTTGCTTACAGAAACGTGCTATATGTTCTGAATGCCCGAATTGGGAATCTGTGTCAAAACTTTGTTAGAAATTATGTGATCCTTACTAGCTGGAAGTAAGGGAGATGGGGCATGAATTATTTCTAGGAGTTGGAGACATACCATGTTTAGCTCAGTTCTGGGCATCTTTGAAATACCTATACAAACTTGTTCCTACATAGTAACTTGCAACTTTGAATGAGAATGTGCTTGCTTACAGCAACGTGCTATATGTTCTGAATGCCCGAATTGGGAATCTCTGTCAAAACATTGTTAGGAATTATGTGATCCTTACTAGCTGGAAGTAAGGGAGATGGGGCATGAAGTTATTCCTAGGAGTTGGAGACATACCAAATTTAGCACAGTTCGGGGCATCTTTGAAATACCTCTACAAACTTGTTCCTACATAGTAACTTGCAACTTTGAATGAGAATGTGCTTGCTTACAGCAACGTGCTATATGTTCTGAATGCCCGAATTGGGAATCTGTGTCAAAATTTTGTTAGGAATTATGTGATCCTTACTAGATGGAAGTAAGGGAGATGGGGCATGAAGTTATTTCTAGGAGTTGGAGACATACCAAGTTTAGCTTAGTTCAGGGCATCTTTGAAATACCTATACAAACTTGTTCCTACATAGTAACTTGCAACATTGAATGAGAATGTGCTTGCTTACAGCAACGTGCTATATGTTCTGAATGCACGAATTGGGAATCTGTGTCAAAACTTTGTTAGGAATTATGTGATCCTTACTAGCTGGAAGTAAGGGAGTTGGGGCATGAGGTTACTTCTAGGAGTTGGAGACATACAACGTTTAACTCAGTTCTGGGCATCTTTGAAAGACCTATACAAACTTGTTCCTACATAGTAACTTGCAACTTTGAATAAGAATGTGCTTGCTTACAGCAACGTGCTATAAGTTCTGAATGCCCGAATTGGGAATCTGTGTCAAAACTTTGTTAGAACTTATGTGATCCTTACTACATGGAAGTAAGAGAGATGGGGCATGAAGTTATTTCTAGGAGTTGGAGGCATACCAAGTTTAGGTCAGTTCTGGGCATCTTTGAAATACCTATACAAACTTGTTCCTACATAGTAACTTGCAACTTTGAATGATAATGTGCTTGCTTACAGCAACGTGCTACATGTTTTGAATGCCCGAATTGGGAATCTGTGTCAAAACTTTGTTAGGAATTATGTGATCCTTACTAGCTGGAAGTAAGGGAGTTGGGGCCTGAAGTTATTTCTAGGAGTTGGAGACATACAACGTTTAGCTCAGTTCTGGGCATCTTTGAAATACCTCTACAAACTTGTTCCTACATAGTAACTTGCAACTTTGAATGAGAATGTGCTTGCTTACAGCAACGTGCTACATGTTTTGAATGCCATAATTGGGAATCTGTGTCAAAATTTTGTTAGGAATTATGTGATCCTTACTAGCTGAAAGTAAGGGAGATGGGGCATGAAGTTATTCCTAGGAGTTGGAGACATACCAAGTTTAGCTCAGTTCTGGGCATCTTTGAAATACCTATACAAACTTGTTCCTACATAGTAACTTGCCACTTTGAATGAGAATGTGCTTGCTTACAGCAACGTGCTATATGTTCTGAATGCCCATATTGGGAATCTGTGTCAAAACTTTGTTAGGAATTATGTGATCCTTACTAGATGGAAGTAAGGGAGATGGGGCATGAAGTTATTTCAAGGAATTGGAGACATACCAAGTTTAGCTCAGTTCTGGGCATCTTTGAATTACCTATACAAACTTGTTCCTACATAGTAACTTGCAACTTTGAATGAGAATGTGCTTGCTTACAGCAACGTGCTATATGTTCTGAATGCCCGAATTGGGAATCTGTGTCAAATCTTTGTTAGGAATTATGTGATCCTTACTAGCTGGAAGTAAGGGAGATGGGGAATGAAGGTATTTCTAGGAGTTGGAGACATACAACGTTTAGCTCAATTCTGGGCATCTTTGATATACCTATACAAACTTGTTCCTATATAGTAACTTGCAACTTTGAATGAGAATGTGCTTGCTTACAGCAACGTGCTATATGTTCTGAATGCCCGAATTGGGAATCTGTGTCAAAACTTTGTTAGGAATTATGTGATCCTTACTAGATGGAAGTAAGTGAGATGGGGCGTCAAGTTATTTCTAGGAGTTGGAGACATACGAAGTTTAGCTCAGTTCTGGGCATCTTTGAAATACCTATACAAACTTGTTCCTACATAGTAACTTGCATCTTTGAATGAGAATGTGCTTGCTTACAGCAACGTGCTATATGTTCTGAATGCCCGAATTGGGAATCTGTGTCAAAACTTTGTTAGGAATTATGTGATCCTTACTAGATGGAAGTAATGGAGATGGGGCATGAAGTTATTTCTAGGAGTTGGAGATATACCAAGTTTAGCTCAGTTCTGGGCATCTTTGAAATACCTATACAAACTTGTTCCTACATAGTACCTTGCAACTTTAAAGGAGAATGTGCTTTCATACAGCAACGTGCTATATGTTCTGAATGCCCGAATTGGGAATCTATGTCAAAACTTTGTTAGGAATTATGTGATCCTTACTAGCTGGAAGTAAGTGAGATGGGGCATGAAGTTATTTCTAGGAGTTGGAGACATACAACGTTTAGCTCATTTCTGGGCATCTTTGAAATACCTATACAAACTTGTTCCTACATAGTAACTTGCCACTTTGAGTGAGAATGTGCTTGCTTACAGCAACGTGCTATATGTTCTGAATGCCCGAATTGGGAATCTGTGTCAAAACTTTGTTAGGAATTATGTGATCCTTACTAGCTGGAAGTAAGGGAGTTGGGGCATGAAGTTATTTCTAGGAGTTGGAGACATACAACGTTTAACTCAGTTCTGGGCATCTTTGAAATACCTATACAAAATTGTTCCTACATAGTAACTTGCAACATTGAATGAGAATGTGCTTGCTTACAGCAACGTGCTACAAGTTCTGAAGGCCCGAATTGGGAATCTGTGTCAAAACTTTGTTAGAACTTATGTGATCCTTACTAGATGTAAGTAAGGGAGATGGGGCATGAAGTTATTTCTAGGAGTTGGAGGCATACAACGTTTAGCTCAGTTCTGGGCATCTTTGAAATACCTATACAAACTTGTTCCTACATAGTAACTTGCAACTTTGAATGAGAATGTGCTTGCTTACAGCAACGTGCTGTATGGTCTGAATGCCCGAATTGGGAATCTGTGTCAAAACTTTGTTAGGAATTATGTGATCCTTACTAGCTGGAAGTAAGGGAGATGAGGCATGAAGTTATTTCTAGGAGTTGGAGACATACCAAGTTTAGCACAGTTCGGGGCATCTTTGAAATACCTATACAAACTTGTTCCTACATAGTAACTTGCAACTTTGAATGAGAATGTGCTTGCTTACAGCAACGTGCTGTATGGTCTGAATGCCCGAATTGGGAATCTGTGTCAAAACTTTGTTAGGAATTATGTGATCCTTACTAGCTGGAAGTAAGGGAGATGAGGCATGAAGTTATTTCTAGGAGTTGGAGACATACCAAGTTTAGCACAGTTCGGGGCATCTTTGAAATACCTATACAAACTTGTTCCTACATAGTAACTTGCAACTTTGAATGAGAATGTGCTTGCTTACAGCAACGTGCTATATGTTCTGAATGCCCGAATTGGGAATCTGTGTCAAAACTTTGTTAGGAATTATGTGATCCTTACTAGCTGGAAGTAAGGGAGATGGGGCATGAAGTTATTTCTAGGAGTTGGAGACATACCAAGTTTAGCTCAGTTCTGGGCATCTTTGAAATACCTATACAAACTTGTTCCTACATAGTAACTTGCAACTTTGAATGAGAATGTGCTTGCTTACAGCAACGTGCTATATGTTCTGAATGCCCGAATTGGGAATCTGTGTCAAAACTTTGTTAGTAATCATGTGATCCTTACTAGATGGAAGTAAGGGAGATGGGGCATGAAGTTATTTCTAGGAGTTGGAGACATACCAAGTTTAGCTCAGTTCTGGGCATCTTTGAAATACCTATACAAACTTGTTCCTACATAGTAACTTGCAACTTTGAATGAGAATGTGCTTGCTTACAGCAACGTGCTATATGTTCTGAGTGTCCGAATTGGGAATCTGTGTCAAAACTTTGTTAGAACTTATGTGATCCTTACTAGCTGGAAGTAATGGAGTTGGGGCATGAAGTTATTTCTAGGAGTTGGAGACATACAACGTTTAGCTCAGTTCTTGGCATCTTTGAAATACCTCTACAAACTTGTTCCTACATAGTAACTTGCAACTTTGAATGAGAATGTGCTTGCTTACAGCAACGTGCTACATGTTTTGAATGCCCGAATTGGGAATCTGCGTCAAAACATTGTTAGGAATTATGTGATCCTTACTAGCTGGAAGTAAGGGAGATGGGGCATGAAGTTATTCCTAGGAGTTGGAGACATACAACGTTTAGCTCAGTTCTGGGCATCTTTGAAATACCTATACAAACTTGTTCCTACATAGTAACTTGCAACTTTGGATGAGAATGTGCTTGCTTACAGCAACGTGCTATATGTTCTGAATGCCCGAATTGGGAATCTGTGTCAAAACTTTGTTAGGAATTATGTGATCCTTACTAGCTGGAAGTAAGGGAGATGGGGCATGAAGTTATTTCTAGGAGTTGGAGACATACCAAGTTTAGCTCAGTTCTGGGAATCTTTGAAATACCTATACAAACATGTTCCTACATAGTATCTTGCAACTCTGAATGAGAATGTGCTTGCTTACAGCAACGTGCTATATGTTCTGAATGTCCGAATTGGGAATCTGTGTGAAAACTTTGTTAGAACTTATGTGATCCTTACTAGCTGGAAGTAAGGGAGTTGGGGCATGAAGTTATTTCTATGAGTTGGAGACATACAACGTTTAGCTCAGTTCTGGGCATCTTTGAAATACCTCTACAAACTTGTTCCTACATAGTAACTTGCAACTTTGAATGAGAATGTGCTTGCTTACAGCAACGTGCTACATGTTTTGAATTCCATAATTGGGAATCTGGGTCAAAACTTTGTTAGAAATTATGTGATACTTACTAGCTGAAAGTAAGGGAGATGGGGCATGAAGTTATTCCTAGGAGTTGGAGACATACCAAGTTTAGCTCAGTTCTGGGCATCTTTGAAATAGCTATACAAACTTGTTACTACATAGTAACTTGCCACTTTGAATGAGAATGTGCTTGCTCACAGCACCGTGCCATATGTTCTGAATGCCCATATTGGGAATCTGTGTCAAATCTTTGTTAGGAATTATGTGATCCTTACTAGATGGAAGTAAGGGAGATGGGGCATGAAGTTATTTCTAGGAATTGGAGACATACCAAGTTTAGCTCAGTTCTGGGCATCTTTGAAATACCTATACAAACTTGTTCCTACATAGTAACTTGCAACATTGAATGAGAATGTGCTTGCTTACAGCAACGTGCTATATGTTCTGAATGCCCGAATTGGGAATCTGTGTCAAAACTTTGTTAGGAATTATGCGATCCTTACCAGCTGGAAGTAAGGGAGATGGGGCATGAAGTTATTTCTAGGAGTTGGAGACATACCAAGTTTAGCTCAGTTCTGGGCATCTTTGAAATACCTATACAAACTTGTTCCTACATAGTAACTTGCATCTTTGAATGAGAATGTGCTTGCATACAGCAACGTGCTATATGTTCTGAATGCCCAAATTGGGAATCTGTGTCAAATCTTTGTTAGGAATTATGTGATCCTTATTAGCTGGAAGTAAGGGAGTTGGGGCATGAAGTTATTTCTAGGAGTTGGAGACATACAACGTTTAACTCAGTTCTGGGTATCTTTGAAATACCTATACAAACTTGTTCCTACATAGTAACTTGCAACTTTGAATGAGAATGTGCTTGCTTACAGCAACGTGCTACATGTTCTGAATGCCAGAATTGGGAATCTGTGTCAAAACTTTGTTAGGAATCATGTGATCCTTACTAGCTGGAAGTAAGGGAGATGGGGCAACAAGTTATTCCTAGGAGTTGGAGACATACATCGTTTAGCTCAGTTCTGGGCATCTTTGAAATACCTATACAAACTTGTTCCTACATAGTAACTTGCAACTTTGAATGAGAATGTGCTTGCTTACAGCAACGTGCTACATGTTTTGAATGCCCGAATTGGGAATCTGTGTCAAAACTTTGTTAGGAATTATGTGATCCTTAATAGCTGGAAGTAAGGGAGATGGGGCATGAAGTTATTCCTAGGAGTTGGAGACATACCAAGTTTAGCTCAGTTCTGGGCATCTTTGAAATACCTATACAAACTTGTTCCTACATAGTAACTTGCAATTTTGAATGAGAATGTGCTTGCTTACAGCAAGGTGCTATATGTTCCGAATGCCCGAATTGGGAATCTGTGTCAAAACTTTGTTAGAAATTATGTGATCCTTACTAGCTGGAAGTAAGTGAGATGGGGCATGAAGTTATTTCTAGGAGTTGGAGACATACAACGTTTAGCTCAGTTCTGGGCATTTTTGAAATACCTATACAAACTTGTGCCTACATAGTAACTTGCAACTTTGAATGAGAATGTGCTTGCTTACAGCAACGGGCTATATGTTCTGAATGCTCGAATTGGGAATCTGTGTCAAAACTTATTTAGGAATTATGTGATCCTTACTAGCTGGAAGTAAGGGAGATGGGGCATGAAGTTATTTCTAGGAGTTGGAGACATACCAAGTTTAGCTCAGTTCTGGGCATCTTTGAAATACCTATACAAACTTGTTCCTACATAGTAACTTGCAACTTTGAATGAGAATGTGCTTGCTTACAGCAATGTGCTACATGTTCCGAATGCCCGAATTGGGAATCTGTGTCAAAACTTTGTTAGGAATTATGTGATCCTTACTAGTTGGAAGTAAGGGAGATGGGGCATGAATTATTTCTAGGAGTTGAAGACATACAACGTTAGGCTCAGTTCTGGGCATCTTCGAAATACCTATACAAACTTGTTCCTACATAGTAACTTGCAACGTTGAATGAGAATGTGCTTGCTGACAGCAACGTGCTATATGTTCTGAATGCCAGAATTGGGAATCTGTGTCAAAACTTTGTTAGAAATTATGTGATCCTTTCTAGCTGGAAGTAAGGGAGAGGCGGCATGAAGTTATTTCTAGGAGTTTGAGACATACCAAGTTTAGCTCAGTTCTTGGCATCTTTGAAATACCTATACAAACTTGTTCCTACATAGTAACTTGCCACTTTGAATGAGAATGTGCTTGCTTACAGCAACGTGCTATATGTTCTGAATGCCCGAATTGGGAATCTGTGTCAAAACTTTGTTAGGAATTATGTGATCCTTTCTAGCTGGAAGTAAGGGAGAGGCGGCATGAAGTTATTTCTAGGAGTTGGAGACATACGAAGTTTAGCTCAGTTCAGGGCATCTTTGAAATACCTATACAAACTTGTTCCTACATAGTAACTTGCATCTTAGAATGAGAATGTGCTTGCTTACAGCAATGTGCTATATGTTCTGAATGCCCGAATTGGGAATCTGTGTCAAAACTTTGTTAGGAATTATGTGATCCTTACAAGCTGGAAGTAAGGGAGATGGGGCATGAAGTTATTTCTAGGAGTTGGAGATATACCAAGTTTAGCTCAGTTCTGGGCATCTTTGAAATACCTATACAAACTTGTTCCTACATAGTAACTTGCAACTTTAAATGAGAATGTGCTTTCATACAGCAACGTGCTATATGTTCTGAATGCCCGAATTGGGAATCTGTGTCAAAACTTTGTTAGGAATTATGTGATCCTTACTAGCTGGAAGTAAGGGAGATGGGGCATGAAGTTATTTCTAGGAGTTGGAGACATACAACGTTTAGCTCATTTCTGGGCATCTTTGAAATACCTATACAAACTTGTTCCTACATAGTAACTTGCCACTTTGAATGAGAATGTGCTTGCTTACAGCAACGTGCTATATGTTCTGAATGCCCGAATTGGGAATCTGTGTCAAAACTTTGTTAGGAATTATGTGATCCTTACTAGCTGGAAGTAAGGGAGATGGGGCATGAAGTTATTTCTAGGAGTTGGAGACATGCCAAGTTTAGCTCAGTTCTGGGCATCTTTGAAATACCTATACAAACTTGTTCCTACATAGTAACTTGCAACTTTGAATGAGACTGTGCTTGCTTACAGCAACGTGCTATATGTTCTGAATGCCCAAATTGGGAATCTGTGTCAAAACTTTGTTCTGAATTATGTGATCCTTACTAGCTGGAAGTAAGGGAGATGGGGCTTGAAGTTATTTCTAGGATTTGGAGACATACCAAGTTTAGCTCAGTTCTGGGCATCTTTGAAATACCTATACAAACTTGTTCCTTCATAGTAACTTGCAACTTTGAATGAGAATGTGCTTGCTTACAGCAACGTGCTATATGTTCTGAATGTCCGAATTGGGAATCTGTGTCAAAACTTTGTTGGGAATTATGTGATCCTTACTAGCTGGAAGTAAGGGAGATGGGGCATGAAGTTATTTCTAGGAGTTGGAGACATACCAAGTTTAGCTCAGTTCTGGGCATCTTTGAAATACCTATACAAACTTGTTCCTACATAGTAACTTGCAACTTTGAATGAGAATGTGCTTGCTTACAGCAACGTGCTATATGTTTTGAATGCCCGAATTGGGAATCTGTGTCAAAACTTTGTTAGGAATTATGTGATCCTTACTAGCTGGAAGTAAGGGAGTTGGGGCATGAAGTTATTTCTAGGAGTTGGAGACATACAACGTTTAACTCAGTTCTGGGCATCTTTGAAATACCTATACAAACTTGTTCCTACATAGTAACTTGCAACTTTGAATGAGAATGTGCTTGCTTACAGCAACGTGCTATATGTTCTGAATGCCCGAATTGGGAATCTGTGTCAAAACTTTGTTACAACTTATGTGATCCTTACTAGATGGAAGTAAGGGAGATGGGGCATGAAGTTATTTCTAGGAGTTGGAGACATACAACGTTTAGCTCAGTTCTGGGCATCTTTGAAATACCTATACAAACTTGTTCCTAAATAGTAACTTGCAACTTTGAATGAGAATGTGCTTGCTTACAGCAACGTGCTACATGTTTCGAATGCCCGAATTGGGAATCTGTGTCAAAACTTTGTTAGGAATTATGTGATCCTTACTAGCTGGAAGTAAGGGAGATGGGGCATGAAGTTATTTCTAGGAGTTGGACACATACCAAGTTTAGCTCAGTTCTGGGCATCTTTGAAATACCTCTACAAACTTGTTCCTACATAGTAACTTGCAACTTTGAATGAGAATGTGCTTGCTTACAGCAACGTGCTACATGTTTTGAATGCCATAATTGGGAATCTGGGTCAAAACTTTGTTAGGAATTTTGTGATCCTTACTAGCTGAAAGTAAGGTAGATGGGGCATGAAGTTATTCCTAGGAGTTGGAGACATACCAAGTTTAGCTCAGTTCTGGACATCTTTGAAATACCTATACAAACTTGTTCCTACATAGTAACTTGCCACTTTGAATGAGAATGTGCTTGCTTACAGCAACGTGCTATATGTTCTGAATGCCCATATTGGGAATCTGTGTCAAAACTTTGTTAGGAATTATGTGATCCTTACTAGATGGAAGTAATGGAGATGGGGCATGAAGTTACTTCTAGGAATTGGAGACATACCAAGTTTAGCTCAGTTCTGGGCATCTTTGATATACCTATACAAACTTGTTCGTACATAGTAACTTGCAACTTTGAATGAGAATGTGCTTGCTTACAGCAACGTGCTATATGTTCTGAATGCCCGAATTGGGAATCTGTGTCAAAACTTTGTTAGGAATTATGTGATCCTTACTAGTTGGAAGTAAGGAAGATGGTGCATGAAGTTATTTCTAGGAGTTGGAGACATACCAAGTTTAGCTCAGTTCTTGGCATCTTTGAAATACCTACACAAACTTGTTCCTACATAGTAACTTGCAACTTTGAATGAGAATGTGCTTGCTTACAGCAACGTGCTATATGTTCTGAATGCCGGAATTGGGAATCTGTGTCAAAACTTTGTTAGAAATTATGTGATCCTTTCTAGCTGGAAGTAAGGGAGAGGCGGCATGAAGTTATTTCTAGGAGTTGGAGACATACCAAGTTTAGCTCAGTTCTTGGCATCTTTGAAATACCTATACAAACGTGTTCCTACATAGTAACTTGCATCTTTGAATGAGAATGTGCTTGCTTACAGCAACGTGCTATATGTTCTGAATGCCCGAATTGGGAATCTGTGTCAAAACTTTGTTAGAAATTATGTGATCCTTTCTAGCTGGAAGTAAGGGAGAGGCGGCATGAAGTTATTTCTAGGAGTTGGAGGCATACCAAGTTTAGCTCAGTTCTCGGCATCTCTGAAATACATATACAAACTTGTTCCTACATAGTAACTTGCCACTTTGAATGAGAATGTGCTTGCTTACAGCAACGTGCTGTATGTTCTGAATGCCCGAATTGGGAATCTGTGTCAAAACTTTGTTAGGAATTATGTGATCCTTACTAGCTGGAAGTAAGGGAGATGGGGCATGAAGTTATTTCTAGGAGTTGGAGACATACAACGTTTAGCTCAGTTCTGGGCATTTTTGAAATACCAATACAAACTTGTGCCTACATAGTAACTTGCAACTTTGAATGAGAATGTGCTTGCCTACAGCAACGGGCTATATGTTCTGAATGCTCGAATTGGGAATCTGTGTCAAAACTTATTTAGGAATTATGTGATCCTTACTAGCTGGAAGTAAGGGAGATGGGGCATGAAGTTATTTCTAGGAGTTGGAGACATACCAAGTTTAGCTCAGTTCTGGGCATCTTTGAAATACCTATACAAACTTGTTCCTACATAGTAACTTGCAACTATGAATGAGAATGTGCTTGCTTACAGCAATGTGCTACATGTTCCGAATGCCCGAATTGGGAATCTGTGTCAAAACTTTGTTAGGAATTATGTGATCCTTACTAGTTGGAAGTAAGGGAGATGGGGCATGAATTATTTCTAGGAGTTGGAGACATACAACGTTAGGCTCAGTTCTGGGCATCTTCGAAATACCTATACAAACTTGTTCCTACATAGTAACTTGCAACATTGAATGAGAATGTGCTTGCTTACAGCAACGTGCTATATGTTCTGAATGCCAGAATTGGGAATCTGTGTCAAAACTTTGTTAGAAATTATGTGATCCTTTCTAGCTGGAAGTAAGGGAGAGGCGGCATGAAGTTATTTCTAGGAGTTTGAGACATACCAAGTTTAGCTCAGTTCTTGGCATCTTTGAAATACCTATACAAACTTGTTCCTACATAGTAACTTGCCACTTTGAATGAGAATGTGCTTGCTTACAGCAACGTGCTATATGTTCTGAATGCCCGAATTGGGAATCTGTGTCAAAACTTTCTTAGGAATTATGTCATCCTTTCTAGCTGGAAGTAAGGGAGAGGCGGCATGAAGTTATTTCTAGGAGTTGGTTACATACGAAGATTAGCTCAGTTCTGGGCATCTTTGAAATACCTATACAAACTTGTTCCTACATAGTAACTTGCAACTTTAAATGAGAATGTTCTTTCATACAGCAACGTGCTATATGTTCTGAATGCCGGAATTGGGAATCTGTGTCAAAACTTTGTTAGGAATTATGTTATCCTTACTAGCTGGAAGTAAGGGAGATGGGGCATGAAGTTATTTCTAGGAGTTGGAGACATACAACGTTTAGCTCATTTCTGGGCATCTTTGAAATACCTATACAAACTTGTTCCTACATAGTAACTTGCCACTTTGAATGAGAATGTGCTTGCTTACAGCAACGTGCTATATGTTCTGAATGCCCAAATTGGGAATCTGTGTCAAAACTTTGTTAGGAATTATGTGATCCTTACTAGCTGGAAGTAAGGGAGTTGGGGCATGAAGTTATTTCTAGGAGTTGGAGACATACAACGTTTAACTCAGTTCTGGGCATCTTTGAAATACCTATACAAACTTGTTCCTACATAGTAACTTGCAACTTTGAATGAGAATGTGCTTGCTTACAGCAACGTGCTATAAGTTCTGAAGGCCCGAATTGGGAATCTGTGTCAAAACTTTGTTAGAACTTATGTGATCCTTACTAGATGGAAGTATGGGAGATGGGGCATGAAGTTATTTCTAGGAGTTGGAGGCATACAACATTTAGCTCAGTTCTGGGCATCTTTGAAATACCTATACAAACTTGTTCCTACATAGTAACTTGCAACTTTGAATGATAATGTGCTTGCTTACAGCAACGTGCTACATGTTTTGAATGCCCGAATTGGGAATCTGTGTCAAAATTTTGTTAGGAATTATGTGATCCTTACTAGCTGGAAGTAAGGGAGATGGGGCATGAAGTTATTCCTAGGAGTTGGAGACATACCAAGTTTAGCTCAGTTCTGGGCATCTTTGAAATACCTTTACAAACTTGTTCCTACATAGTAACTTGCAACTTTGAATGAGAATGTGCTTGCTTACAGCAACGTGCTGTATGGTCTGAATGCCCGAATTGGGAATCTGTGTCAAAACTTTTTTAGGAATTATGTGATCCTTACTAGCTGGAAGTAAGGGAGATGGGTCATGAAGTTATTTCTAGGAGTTGGAGACATACCAAGTTTAGCACAGTTCGGGGCATCTTTGAAATACCTATACAAACTTGTTCCTACATAGTAACTTGCAACTTTGAATGAGAATGTGCTTGCTTACAGCAACGTGCTATATGTTCTGAATGCCCGAATTGGGAATCTGTGTCAAAACTTTGTTAGGAATTATGTGATCCTTATTAGATGGAAGTCAGGGAGATGGGGCATGAAGTTATTTCTAGGAGTTGGAGACATACAACGTTTAGCTCATTTCTGGGCATCTTTGAAATACCTATACAAACTTGTTCCTACATAGTAACTTGCCACTTTGAATGAAAATGTGCTTGCTTACAGCAACGTGCTATATGTTCTGAATGCCCGAATTGGGAATCTGTGTCAAAACTTTGTTAGGAATTATGTGATCCTTACTAGATGGAAGTAAGGGAGATGGGGCATGAAGTTATTTCTAGGAGTTGGACACATACCAAGTTTAGCTCAGTTCTGGGCATCTTTGAAATACCTATACAAACTTGTTCCTACATAGTAACTTGCAACTTTGAATGAGAATGTGCTTGCTTACAGCAACGTGCTATATGTTCTGAATGCCCGAATTGGGAATCTGTGTCAAAACTTTGTTAGAAATTATGTGATCCTTACTAGCTGGAAGTAAGGGAGATGGGGCATGAATTATTTCTAGGAGTTGGAGACATACCATGTTTAGCTCAGTTCTGGGCAACTTGAAATACCTATACAAACTTGTTCCTACATAGTAACTTGCAACTTTGAATGAGAATGTGCTTGCTTACAGCAACGTGCTATATGTTCTGAATGCCCGAATTGGGAATCTGTGTCAAAACTTTGTTAGGAATTATGTGATCCTTACTAGCTGGAAGTAAGGGAGATGGGGCATGAAGTTATTCCTAGGAGTTGGAGACATACCAAATTTAGCACAGTTCGGGGCATCTTTGAAATACCTATACAAACATGTTCCTACATAGTAACTTGCAACTTGGAAAGAGAATGTGCTTGCTTACAGCAACGTGCTATATGTTCTGAATGTCCGAATTGGGAATCTGTGTCAAAACTTTGTTAGAACTTATGTGATCCTTACTAGCTGGAAGTAAGGGAGTTGGGACATGAAGTTATTTCTAGGAGTTGGAGACATACAACGTTTAGCTCAGTTCTGGGCATCTTTGAAATACCTCTACAAACTTGTTCCTACATAGTAACTTGCAACTTTGAATGAGAATGTGCTTGCTTACAGCAACGTGCTACATGTTTTGAATGCCATAATTGGGAATCTGTGTCAAAATTTTGTTAGGAATTATGTGATCTTTACTAGCTGAAAGTAATGGAGATGGGGCATGAAGTTATTCCTAGGAGTTGGAGACATACCAAGTTTAGCTCAGTTCTGGGCATCTTTGAAATACCTATACAAACTTGTTCCTACATAGTAACTTGCCACTTTGAATGAGAATGTGCTTGCTTACAGCAACGTGCTATATGTTCTGAATGCCCGAATTGGGAATCTGTGTCAAAACTTTGTTAGGAATTATGTGATCCTTACTAGATGGAAGTAATGGAGATGGGGCATGAAGTTATTTCTAGGAGTTGGAGATATACCAAGTTTAGCTCAGTTCTGGGCATCTTTGAAATACCTATACAAACTTGTTCCTACATAGTAACTTGCAACTTTAAAGGAGAATGTGCTTTCATACAGCAACGTGCTATATGTTCTGAATGCCCGAATTGGGAATCTATGTCAAAACTTTGTTAGGAATTATGTGATCCTTACTAGCTGGAAGTAAGTGAGATGGGGCATGAAGTTATTTCTAGGAGTTGGAGACATACAACGTTTAGCTCATTTGTGGGCATCTTTGAAATACCTATACAAACTTGTTCCTACATAGTAACTTGCCACTTTGAGTGAGAATGTGCTTTCTTACAGCAACGTGCTATATGTTCTGAATGCCCGAATTGGGAATCTGTGTCAAAACTTTGTTAGGAATTATGTGATCCTTACTAGCTGGAAGTAAGGGAGTTGGGGCATGAAGTTATTTCTAGGAGTTGGAGACATACAACGTTTAACTCAGTTCTGGGCATCTTTGAAATACCTATACAAACTTGTTCCTACATAGTAACTTGCAACATTGAATGAGAATGTGCTTGCTTACAGCAACGTGCTATAAGTTCTGAAGGCCCGAATTGGGAATCTGTGTCAAAATTTTGTTAGAACTTATGTGATCCTTACTAGATGTAAGTAAGGGAGATGGGGCATGAAGTTATTTCTAGGAGTTGGAGGCATACAACGTTTAGCTCAGTTCTGGGCATCTTTGAAATACCTATACAAACTTGTTCCTACATAGTAACTTGCAACTTTGAATGATAATGTGCTTGCTTACAGCAACGTGCTACATGTTTTGAATGCCCGAATTGGGAATCTGTGTCAAAATTTTGTTAGGAATTATGTGATCCTTACTAGCTGGAAGTAAGGGAGATGGGGCATGAAGTTATTCCTAGGAGTTGGAGACATACCAAGTTTAGCTCAGTTCTGGGCATCTTTGAAATACCTATACAAACTTGTTCCTACATAGTAACTTGCAACTTTGAATGAGAATGTGCTTGCTTACAGCAACGTGCTGTATGGTCTGAATGCCCGAATTGGGAATCTGTGTCAAAACTTTGTTAGGAATTATGTGATCCTTACTAGCTGGAAGTAAGGGAGATGAGGCATGAAGTTATTTCTAGGAGTTGGAGACATACCAAGTTTAGCACAGTTCGGGGCATCTTTGAAATACCTATACAAACTTGTTCCTACATAGTAACTTGCAACTTTGAATGAGAATGTGCTTGCTTACAGCAACGTGCTGTATGGTCTGAATGCCCGAATTGGGAATCTGTGTCAAAACTTTGTTAGGAATTATGTGATCCTTACTAGCTGGAAGTAAGGGAGATGAGGCATGAAGTTATTTCTAGGAGTTGGAGACATACCAAGTTTAGCACAGTTCGGGGCATCTTTGAAATACCTATACAAACTTGTTCCTACATAGTAACTTGCAACTTTGAATGAGAATGTGCTTGCTTACAGCAACGTGCTATATGTTCTGAATGCCCGAATTGGGAATCTGTGTCAAAACTTTGTTAGTAATCATGTGATCCTTACTAGATGTAAGTAAGGGAGATGGGGCATGAAGTTATTTCTAGGAGTTGGAGACATACCAAGTTTAGCTCAGTTCTGGGCATCTTTGAAATACCTATACAAACTTGTTCCTACATAGTAACTTGCAACTTTGAATGAGAATGTGCTTGCTTACAGCAACGTGCTATATGTTCTGAGTGTCCGAATTGGGAATCTGTGTCAAAACTTTGTTAGAACTTATGTGATCCTTACTAGCTGGAAGTAATGGAGTTGGGGCATGAAGTTATTTCTAGGAGTTGGAGACATACAACGTTTAGCTCAGTTCTTGGCATCTTTGAAATACCTCTACAAACTTGTTCCTACATAGTAACTTGCAACTTTGAATGAGAATGTTCTTGCTTACAGCAACGTACTACATGTTTTGAATGCCCGAATTGGGAATCTGCGTCAAAACTTTGTTAGGAATTATGTGATCCTTACTAGCTGGAAGTAAGGGAGATGGGGCATGAAGTTATTCCTAGGAGTTGGAGACATACAACGTTTAGCTCAGTTCTGGGCATCTTTGAAATACCTCTACAAACTTGTTCCTACATAGTAACTTGCAACTTTGAATGAGAATGTGCTTGCTTACAGCAACGTGCTACATGTTTTGAATGCCATAATTGGGAATCTGTGTCAAAATTTTGTTAGGAATTATGTGATCCTTACTAGCTGAAAGTAAGGGAGATGGGGCATGAAGTTATTCCTAGGAGTTGGAGACATACCAAGTTTAGCTCAGTTCTGGGCATCTTTGAAATACCTATACAAACTTGTTCCTACATAGTAACTTGCCACTTTGAATGAGAATGTGCTTGCTTACAGCAACGTGCTATATGTTCTGAATGCCCGAATTGGGAATCTGTGTCAAAACTTTGTTAGGAATTATGTGATCCTTACTAGATGGAAGTAATGGAGATGGGGCATGAAGTTATTTCTAGGAGTTGGAGATATACCAAGTTTAGCTCAGTTCTGGGCATCTTTGAAATACCTATACAAACTTGTTCCTACATAGTAACTTGCAACTTTGAAGGAGAATGTGCTTTCATACAGCAACGTGCTATATGTTCTGAATGCCCGAATTGGGAATCTATGTCAAAACTTTGTTAGGAATTATGTGATCCTTACTAGCTGGAAGTAAGTGAGATGGGGCATGAAGTTATTTCTAGGAGTTGGAGACATACAACGTTTAGCTCATTTCTGGGCATCTTTGAAATACCTATACAAACTTGTTCCTACATAGTAACTTGCCACTTTGTGTGAGAATGTGCTTGCTTACAGCAACGTGCTATATGTTCTGAATGCCCGAATTGGGAATCTGTGTCAAAACTTTGTTAGGAATTATGTGATCCTTACTAGCTGGAAGTAAGGGAGTTGGGGCATGAAGTTATTTCTAGGAGTTGGAGACATACAACGTTTAACTCAGTTCTGGGCATCTTTGAAATACCTATACAAACTTGTTCCTACATAGTAACTTGCAACATTGAATGAGAATGTGCTTGCTTACAGCAACGTGCTATAAGTTCTGAAGGCCCGAATTGGGAATCTGTGTCAAAATTTTGTTAGAACTTATGTGATCCTTACTAGATGTAAGTAAGGGAGATGGGGCATGAAGTTATTTCTAGGAGTTGGAGGCATACAACGTTTAGCTCAGTTCTGGGCATCTTTGAAATACCTATACAAACTTGTTCCTACATAGTAACTTGCAACTTTGAATGATAATGTGCTTGCTTACAGCAACGTGCTACATGTTTTGAATGCCCGAATTGGGAATCTGTGTCAAAATTTTGTTAGGAATTATGTGATCCTTACTAGCTGGAAGTAAGGGAGATGGGGCATGAAGTTATTCCTAGGAGTTGGAGACATACCAAGTTTAGCTCAGTTCTGGGCATCTTTGAAATACCTATACAAACTTGTTCCTACATAGTAACTTGCAACTTTGAATGAGAATGTGCTTGCTTACAGCAACGTGCTGTATGGTCTGAATGCCCGAATTGGGAATCTGTGTCAAAACTTTGTTAGGAATTATGTGATCCTTACTAGCTGGAAGTAAGGGAGATGAGGCATGAAGTTATTTCTAGGAGTTGGAGACATACCAAGTTTAGCACAGTTCGGGGCATCTTTGAAATACCTATACAAACTTGTTCCTACATAGTAACTTGCAACTTTGAATGAGAATGTGCTTGCTTACAGCAACGTGCTGTATGGTCTGAATGCCCGAATTGGGAATCTGTGTCAAAACTTTGTTAGGAATTATGTGATCCTTACTAGCTGGAAGTAAGGGAGATGAGGCATGAAGTTATTTCTAGGAGTTGGAGACATACCAAGTTTAGCACAGTTCGGGGCATCTTTGAAATACCTATACAAACTTGTTCCTACATAGTAACTTGCAACTTTGAATGAGAATGTGCTTGCTTACAGCAACGTGCTATATGTTCTGAATGCCCGAATTGGGAATCTGTGTCAAAACTTTGTTAGGAATTATGTGATCCTTACTAGCTGGAAGTAAGGGAGATGGGGCATGAAGTTATTTCTAGGAGTTGGAGACATACCAAGTTTAGCTCAGTTCTGGGCATCTTTGAAATACCTATACAAACTTGTTCCTACATAGTAACTTGCAACTTTGAATGAGAATGTGCTTGCTTACAGCAACGTGCTATATGTTCTGAATGCCCGAATTGGGAATCTGTGTCAAAACTTTGTTAGTAATCATGTGATCCTTACTAGATGGAAGTAAGGGAGATGGGGCATGAAGTTATTTCTAGGAGTTGGAGACATACCAAGTTTAGCTCAGTTCTGGGCATCTTTGAAATACCTATACAAACTTGTTCCTACATAGTAACTTGCAACTTTGAATGAGAATGTGCTTGCTTACAGCAACGTGCTATATGTTCTGAGTGTCCGAATTGGGAATCTGTGTCAAAACTTTGTTAGAACTTATGTGATCCTTACTAGCTGGAAGTAATGGAGTTGGGGCATGAAGTTATTTCTAGGAGTTGGAGACATACAACGTTTAGCTCAGTTCTTGGCATCTTTGAAATACCTCTACAAACTTGTTCCTACATAGTAACTTGCAACTTTGAATGAGAATGTGCTTGCTTACAGCAACGTGCTACATGTTTTGAATGCCCGAATTGGGAATCTGCGTCAAAACTTTGTTAGGAATTATGTGATCCTTACTAGCTGGAAGTAAGGGAGATGGGGCATGAAGTTATTCCTAGGAGTTGGAGACATACAACGTTTAGCTCAGTTCTGGGCATCTTTGAAATACCTATACAAACTTGTTCCTACATAGAAACTTGCAACTTTGGATGAGAATGTGCTTGCTTACAGCAACGTGCTATATGTTCTGAATGCCCGAATTGGGAATCTGTGTCAAAACTTTGTTAGGAATTATGTGATCCTTACTAGCTGGAAGTAAGGGAGATGGGGCATGAAGTTATTTCTAGGAGTTGGAGACATACCAAGTTTAGCTCAGTTCTGGGAATCTTTGAAATACCTATACAAACATGTTCCTACATAGTATCTTGCAACTCTGAATGAGAATGTGCTTGCTTACAGCAACGTGCTATATGTTCTGAATGTCCGAATTGGGAATCTGTGTGAAAACTTTGTTAGAACTTATGTGATCCTTACTAGCTGGAAGTAAGGGAGTTGGGGCATGAAGTTATTTCTATGAGTTGGAGACATACAACGTTTAGCTCAGTTCTGGGCATCTTTGAAATACCTCTACAAACTTGTTCCTACATAGTAACTTGCAACTTTGAATGAGAATGTGCTTGCTTACAGCAACGTGCTACATGTTTTGAATTCCATAATTGGGAATCTGGGTCAAAACTTTGTTAGAAATTATGTGATACTTACTAGCTGAAAGTAAGGGAGATGGGGCATGAAGTTATTCCTAGGAGTTGGAGACATACCAAGTTTAGCTCAGTTCTGGGCATCTTTGAAATAGCTATACAAACTTGTTACTACATAGTAACTTGCCACTTTGAATGAGAATGTGCTTGCTAACAGCAACGTGCCATATGTTCTGAATGCCCATATTGGGAATCTGTGTCAAATCTTTGTTAGGAATTATGTGATCCTTACTAGATGGAAGTAAGGGAGATGGGGCATGAAGTTATTTCTAGGAATTGGAGACATACCAAGTTTAGCTCAGTTCTGGGCATCTTTGAAATACCTATACAAACTTGTTCCTACATAGTAACTTGCAACATTGAATGAGAATGTGCTTGCTTACAGCAACGTGCTATATGTTCTGAATGCCCGAATTGGGAATCTGTGTCAAAAATTTGTTAGGAATTATGCGATCCTTACCAGCTGGGAGTAAGGGAAATGGGGCATGAAGTTATTTCTAGGAGTTGGAGACATACCAAGTTTAGCTCAGTTCTGGGCATCTTTGAAATACCTATACAAACTTGTTCCTACATAGTAACTTGCATCTTTGAATGAGAATGTGCTTGCATACAGCAACGTGCTATATGTTCTGAATGCCCAAATTGGGAATCTGTGTCAAATCTTTGTTAGGAATTATGTGATCCTTATTAGCTGGAAGTAAGGGAGTTGGGGCATGAAGTTATTTCTAGGAGTTGGAGACATACAACGTTTAACTCAGTTCTGGGTATCTTTGAAATACCTATACAAACTTGTTCCTACATAGTAACTTGCAACTTTGAATGAGAATGTGCTTGCTTACAGCAACGTGCTACATGTTCTGAATGCCCGAATTGGGAATCTGTGTCAAAACTTTGTTAGGAATCATGTGACCCTTACTAGCTGGAAGTAAGGGAGATGGGGGATGAAGTTATTCCTAGGAGTTGGGGACATACAACGTTTAGCTCAGTTCTGGGCATCTTTGAAATACCTATACAAACTTGTTCCTACATAGTAACTTGCAACTTTGAATGAGAATGTGCTTGCTTAAAGCAACGTGCTATATGTTCTGAATGCCCGAATTGGGAATCTGTGTCAAAACTTTGTTAGGAATTATGTGATCCTTATTAGATGGAAGTCAGGGAGATGGGGCATGAAGTTATTTCTAGGAGTTGGAGACATACAACGTTTAGCTCATTTCTGGGCATCTTTGAAATACCTATACAAACTTGTTCCTACATAGTAACTTGCCACTTTGAATGAAAATGTGCTTGCTTACAGCAACGTGCTATATGTTCTGAATGCCCGAATTGGGAATCTGTGTCAAAACTTTGTTAGGAATTATGTGATCCTTACTAGATGGAAGTAAGGGAGATGGGGCATGAAGTTATTTCTAGGAGTTGGACACATACCAAGTTTAGCTCAGTTCTGGGCATCTTTGAAATACCTGTACAAACTTGTTCCTACATAGTAACTTGCAACTTTGAATGAGAATGTGCTTGCTTACAGCAACGTGCTATATGTTCTGAATGCCCGAATTGGGAATCTGTGTCAAAACTTTGTTAGAAATTATGTGATCCTTACTAGCTGGAAGTAAGGGAGATGGGGCATGAATTATTTCTAGGAGTTGGAGACATACCATGTTTAGCTCAGTTCTGGGCATCTTTGAAATACCTATACAAACTTGTTCCTACATAGTAACTTGCAACTTTGAATGAGAATGTGCTTGCTTACAGCAACGTGCTATATGTTCTGAATGCCCGAATTGGGAATCTGTGTCAAAACTTTGTTAGGAATTATGTGATCCTTACTAGCTGGAAGTAAGGGAGATGGGGCATGAAGTTATTCCTAGGAGTTGGAGACATACCAAATTTAGCACAGTTCGGGGCATCTTTGAAATACCTATACAAACATGTTCCTACATAGTAACTTGCAACTTTGAATGAGAATGTGCTTGCTTACAGCAACGTGCTATATGTTCTGAATGTCCGAATTGGGAATCTGTGTCAAAACTTTGTTAGAACTTATGTGATCCTTACTAGCTGGAAGTAAGGGAGTTGGGACATGAAGTTATTTCTAGGAGTTGGAGACATACAACGTTTAGCTCAGTTCTGGGCATCTTTGAAATACCTCTACAAACTTGTTCCTACATAGTAACTTGCAACTTTGAATGAGAATGTGCTTGCTTACAGCAACGTGCTACATGTTTTGAATGCCATAATTGGGAATCTGTGTCAAAATTTTGTTCGGAATTATGTGATCTTTACTAGCTGAAAGTAATGGAGATGGGGCATGAAGTTATTCCTAGGAGTTGGAGACATACCAAGTTTAGCTCAGTTCTGGGCATCTTTGAAATACCTATACAAACTTGTTCCTACATAGTAACTTGCCACTTTGAATGAGAATGTGCTTGCTTACAGCAACGTGGTATATGTTCTGAAAGCCCAAATTGGGAATCTGTGTCAAAACTTTGTTAGGAATTATGTGATCCTTACTAGCTGGAAGTAAGGGAGTTGGGGCATGAAGTTATTTCTAGGAGTTGGAGACATACAACGTTTAGCTCAGTTCTGGGCATCTTTGAAATACCTATACAAACTTGTTCCTACATAGTAACTTGCAACTTTGAATGAGAATGTGCTTGCTTACAGCAACGTGATGTATGTTCTGAATGCCCGAATTGGGAATCTGTGTCATAACTTTGTTAGGAATTATGTGATCCTTACTAGCTGGAAGTAAGGGAGATGGGGCATGAAGTTATTTCTAGGAGTTGGAGACATACCAAGTTTAGCTCAGTTCTGGGCATCTTTGAAATACCTATACAAACTTGTTCCTACATAGTAACTTGCAACTTTGAATGAGAATGTGCTTGCTTACAGCAACGTGCTATATGTTCTGAATGCCTGAATTGGGAATCTGTGTCAAAACTTTGTTAGGAATTATGTGATCCTTACTAGCTGGAAGTAAGGGAGATGGGGCATGAAGTTATTTCTAGGAGTTGGAGACATACCAAGTTTAGATCAGTTCTGGGCATCTTTGAAATACCTATACAAACTTGTTCCTACATAGTAACTTGCAACTTTGAATGAGAATGTGCTTGCTTACAGCAACGTGCGATATTTCTGAATGCCCAAATTGGGAATCTGTGTGAAAACTTTGTTAGGAATTATGTGATCCTTACTAGCTGGAAGTAAGGGAGTTGGGGCATGAAGTTATTTCTAGGAGTTGGAGATATACCAAGTTTAGCTCAGTTCTGGGCATCTTTGAAATACCTATACAAACTTGTTCCTACATAGTAACTTGCAACTTTAAATGAGAATGTGCTTTCATACAGCAACGTGCTATATGTTCTGAATGCCCGAATTGGGAATCTGTGTCAAAACTTTGTTAGGAATTATGTGATCCTTACTAGCTGGAAGTAAGGGAGATGGGGCATGAAGTTATTTCTAGGAGTTGGAGACATACAACGTTTAGCTCATTTCTGGGCATCTTTGAAATACCTATACAAACTTGTTCCTACATAGTAACTTGCAACTTTGAATGAGAATGTGCTTGCTTACAGCAACGTGCTATATGTTCTGAATGCCCGAATTGGGAATCTGTGTCAAAACTTTGTTAGGAATTATGTGATCCTTACTAGCTGGAAGTAAGGGAGTTGGGGCATGAAGTTATTTCTAGGAGTTGGAGACATACAACATTTAGCTCAGTTCTGGGCATCTTTGAAATACCTATACAAACTTGTTCCTACATAGTAACTTGCAACTTTGAATGAGAATGTGCTTGCTTACAGCAACGTGATGTATGTTCTGAATGCCCGAATTGGGAATCTGTGTCATAACTTTGTTAGGAATTATGTGATCCTTACTAGCTGGAAGTAAGGGAGATGGGGCATGAAGTTATTTCTAGGAGTTGGAGACATACCAAGTTTAGCTCAGTTCTGGGCATCTTTGAAATACCTATACAAACTTGTTCCTACATCTTAACTTGCAACTTTGAATGAGAATGTGCTTGCTTACAGCAACGTGCTATATGTTCTGAATGCCTGAATTGGGAATCTGTGTCAAAACTTTGTTAGGAATTATGTGATCCTTACTAGCTGGAAGTAAGGGAGATGGGGCATGAAGTTATTTCTAGGAGTTGGAGACATACCAAGTTTAGATACGTTCTGGGCATCTTTGAAATACCTATACAAACTTGTTCCTACATAGTAACTTGCAACTTTGAATGAGAATGTGCTTGCTTACAGCAACGTGCTATATGTTCTGAATGTCCGAATTGGGAATCTGTGTCAAAACTTTGTTAGAACTTATGTGATCCTTACTAGCTGGAAGTAAGGGAGTTGGGACATGAAGTTATTTCTAGGAGTTGGAGACATACAACGTTTAGCTCAGTTCTGGGCATCTTTGAAATACCTCTACAAACTTGTTCCTACATAGTAACTTGCAACTTTGAATGAGAATGTGCTTGCTTACAGCAACGTGCTACATGTTTTGAATGCCATAATTGGGAATCTGTGTCAAAATTTTGTTCGGAATTATGTGATCTTTACTAGCTGAAAGTAATGGAGATGGGGCATGAAGTTATTCCTAGGAGTTGGAGACATACCAAGTTTAGCTCAGTTCTGGGCATCTTTGAAATACCTATACAAACTTGTTCCTACATAGTAACTTGCCACTTTGAATGAGAATGTGCTTGCTTACAGCAACGTGGTATATGTTCTGAAAGCCCAAATTGGGAATCTGTGTCAAAACTTTGTTAGGAATTATGTGATCCTTACTAGCTGGAAGTAAGGGAGTTGGGGCATGAAGTTATTTCTAGGAGTTGGAGACATACAACGTTTAGCTCAGTTCTGGGCATCTTTGAAATACCTATACAAACTTGTTCCTACATAGTAACTTGCAACTTTGAATGAGAATGTGCTTGCTTACAGCAACGTGATGTATGTTCTGAATGCCCGAATTGGGAATCTGTGTCATAACTTTGTTAGGAATTATGTGATCCTTACTAGCTGGAAGTAAGGGAGATGGGGCATGAAGTTATTTCTAGGAGTTGGAGACATACCAAGTTTAGCTCAGTTCTGGGCATCTTTGAAATACCTATACAAACTTGTTCCTACATAGTAACTTGCAACTTTGAATGAGAATGTGCTTGCTTACAGCAACGTGCTATATGTTCTGAATGCCTGAATTGGGAATCTGTGTCAAAACTTTGTTAGGAATTATGTGATCCTTACTAGCTGGAAGTAAGGGAGATGGGGCATGAAGTTATTTCTAGGAGTTGGAGACATACCAAGTTTAGATCAGTTCTGGGCATCTTTGAAATACCTATACAAACTTGTTCCTACATAGTAACTTGCAACTTTGAATGAGAATGTGCTTGCTTACAGCAACGTGCGATATTTCTGAATGCCCAAATTGGGAATCTGTGTGAAAACTTTGTTAGGAATTATGTGATCCTTACTAGCTGGAAGTAAGGGAGTTGGGGCATGAAGTTATTTCTAGGAGTTGGAGATATACCAAGTTTAGCTCAGTTCTGGGCATCTTTGAAATACCTATACAAACTTGTTCCTACATAGTAACTTGCAACTTTAAATGAGAATGTGCTTTCATACAGCAACGTGCTATATGTTCTGAATGCCCGAATTGGGAATCTGTGTCAAAACTTTGTTAGGAATTATGTGATCCTTACTAGCTGGAAGTAAGGGAGATGGGGCATGAAGTTATTTCTAGGAGTTGGAGACATACAACGTTTAGCTCATTTCTGGGCATCTTTGAAATACCTATACAAACTTGTTCCTACATAGTAACTTGCAACTTTGAATGAGAATGTGCTTGCTTACAGCAACGTGCTATATGTTCTGAATGCCCGAATTGGGAATCTGTGTCAAAACTTTGTTAGGAATTATGTGATCCTTACTAGCTGGAAGTAAGGGAGTTGGGGCATGAAGTTATTTCTAGGAGTTGGAGACATACAACATTTAGCTCAGTTCTGGGCATCTTTGAAATACCTATACAAACTTGTTCCTACATAGTAACTTGCAACTTTGAATGAGAATGTGCTTGCTTACAGCAACGTGATGTATGTTCTGAATGCCCGAATTGGGAATCTGTGTCATAACTTTGTTAGGAATTATGTGATCCTTACTAGCTGGAAGTAAGGGAGATGGGGCATGAAGTTATTTCTAGGAGTTGGAGACATACCAAGTTTAGCTCAGTTCTGGGCATCTTTGAAATACCTATACAAACTTGTTCCTACATCTTAACTTGCAACTTTGAATGAGAATGTGCTTGCTTACAGCAACGTGCTATATGTTCTGAATGCCTGAATTGGGAATCTGTGTCAAAACTTTGTTAGGAATTATGTGATCCTTACTAGCTGGAAGTAAGGGAGATGGGGCATGAAGTTATTTCTAGGAGTTGGAGACATACCAAGTTTAGATACGTTCTGGGCATCTTTGAAATACCTATACAAACTTGTTCCTACATAGTAACTTGCAACTTTGAATGAGAATGTGCTTGCTTACAGCAACGTGCGATATTTCTGAATGCCCAAATTGGGAATCTGTGTGAAAACTTTGTTAGGAATTATGTGATCCTTACTAGCTGGAAGTAAGGGAGTTGGGGCATGAAGTTATTTCTAGGAGTTGGAGATATACCAAGTTTAGCTCAGTTCTGGGCATCTTTGAAATACCTATACAAACTTGTTCCTACATAGTAACTTGCAACTTTAAATGAGAATGTGCTTTCATACAGCAACGTGCTATATGTTCTGAATGCCCGAATTGGGAATCTGTGTCAAAACTTTGTTAGGAATTATGTGATCCTTACTAGCTGGAAGTAAGGGAGATGGGGCATGAAGTTATTTCTAGGAGTTGGAGACATACAACGTTTAGCTCATTTCTGGGCATCTTTGAAATACCTATACAAACTTGTTCCTACATAGTAACTTGCGACTTTGAATGAGAATGTGCTTGCTTACAGCAACGTGCTATATGTTCTGAATGCCCGAATTGGGAATCTGTGTCAAAATTTTGTTAGGAATTATGTGATCCTTACTAGCTGGAAGTAAGGGAGATGGGGCATGAAGTTATTCCTAGGAGTTGGAGACATACCAAGTTTAGCTCAGTTCTGGGCATCTTTGAAAGACCTATACAAACTTGTTCCTACATAGTAACTTGCAACTTTGAATGAGAATGTGCTTGCTTACAGCAACGTGCTGTATGGTCTGAATGCCCGAATTGGGAATCTGTGTCAAAACTTTGTTAGGAATTATGTGATCCTTACTAGCTGGAAGTAAGGGAGATGAGGCATGAAGTTATTTCTAGGAGTTGGAGACATACCAAGTTTAGAACAGTTCGGGGCATCTTTGAAATACCTATACAAACTTGTTCCTACATAGTAACTTGCAACTTTGAATGAGAATGTGCTTGCTTACAGCAACGTGCTATATGTTCTGAATGCCCGAATTGGGAATCTGTGTCAAAATTTTGTTAGGAATTATGTGATCCTTACTAGCTGGAAGTAAGGGAGATGGGGCATGAAGTTATTTCTAGGAGTTGGAGACATACAACGTTTAGCTCAGTTCTGGGCATCTTTGAAATACCTCTACAAACTTGTTCCTACATAGTAACTTGCAACTTTGAATGAGAATGTGTTTGCTTACAGCAACGTGCTACATGTTTTGAATGCCAGAATTGGGAATCTGTGTCAAAACTTTGTTAGGAATTATGTGATCCTTACTAGCTGGAAGTAAGGGAGATGGGGCATGAAGTTATTTCTAGGAGTTGGAGACATACAACGTTTAGCTCAGTTCTGGGCATCTTTGAAATACCTATACAAACTTGTTCCTACATAGTAACTTGCAACTTTGAATGAGAATGTGCTTGCTTACAGCAACGTGCTATATGTTCTGAATGCCCGAAGTGGGAATCTGTGTCAAAACTTTGTTAGGAATTATGTGATCCTTACTAGCTGGAAGTAAGGGAGATGGGGCATGAAGTTATTTCTGGGAGTTGGAGACATACAACGTTTAGCTCAGTTCTGGGCATCTTTGAAATACCTATACAAACTTGTTCCTACATAGTAACTTGCATCTTTGAATGAGAATGTGCTTGCTTACAGCAACGTGCTATATGTTCTGAATGCCCGAATTGGGAATCTGTGTCAAAACTTTGTTAGGAATTATGTGATCCTTACTAGCTGAAAGTAAGGGAGATGGGGCATGATGTTATTTCTAGGAGTTGGACACATACCAAGTTTAGCTCAGTTCTGGGCATCTTTGAAATACCTATACAAACTTGTTTCTACATAGTAACTTGCAACTTTGAATGAGAATGTGCTTGCTTACAGCAACGTGCTATATGTTCTGAATGCCCGAATTGGGAATCTGTGTCAAAACTTTGTTAGAAATTATGTGATCCTTACTAGCTGGAAGTAAGGGAGATGGGGCATGAATTATTTCTAGGAGTTGGAGACATACCATGTTTAGCTCAGTTCTGGGCATCTTTGAAATACCTATACAAACTTGTTCCTACATAGTAACTTGCAACTTTGAATGAGAATGTGCTTGCTTACAGCAACGTGCTATATGTTCTGAATGCCCGAATTGGGAATCTGTGTCAAAACTTTGTTAGGAATTATGTGATCCTTACTAGCTGGAAGTAAGGGAGATGGGGCATGAAGTTATTCCTAGGAGTTGGAGACATACCAAAATTAGCACAGTTCGGGGCATCTTTGAAATACCTATACAAACATGTTCCTACATAGTAACTTGCAACTTTGAATGAGAATGTGCTTGCTTACAGCAACGTGTTGTATGTTCTGAATGCCCGAATTGGGAATCTGTGTCAAAACTTTGTTAGGAATTATGTGATCCTTACATGCTGGAAGTAAGGGAGATGGGGCATGAAGTTATTTCTAGGAGTTGGAGACATACCAAGTTTAGCTCAGTTCTGGGCATCTTTGAAATACCTGTACAAACTTGTTCCTACATAGTAACTTGCAACTTTGAATGAGAATGTGCTTGCTTACAGCAACGTGCTATATGTTCTGAATGCCTGAATTGGGAATCTGTGTCAAAACTTTGTTAGGAATTATGTGATCCTTACTAGCTGGAAGTAAGGGAGATGGGGCATGAAGTTATTTCTAGGAGTTGGAGACATACCAAGTTTAGCTCAGTTCTGGGCATCTTTGAAATACCTATACAAACTTGTTCCTACATAGTAACTTGCAACTTTGAATGAGAATGTGCTTGCTTACAGCAACGTGCGATATTTCTGAATGCCCAAATTGGGAATCTGTGTGAAAACTTTGTTAGGAATTATGTGATCCTTACTAGCTGGAAGTAAGGGAGTTGGGGCATGAAGTTATTTCTAGGAGTTGGAGACATACAACGTTTAACTCAGTTCTGGTCATCTTTGAAATACCTATACAAACTTGTTCCTACATAGTAACTTGCAACTTTGAATGAGAATGTGCTTGCTTACAGCAACGTGCTACATGTTTTGAATGCCCGAATTGGGAATCTGTGTCAAAACTTTGTTAGGAATTATGTGATCCTTACTAGCTGGAAGTAAGGGAGATGGGGCATGAAGTTCTTCCTAGGAGTTGGAGACATACAACGTTTAGCTCAGTTCTGGGCATCTTTGAAATACCTATACAAACTTGTTCCTACATAGTAACTTGCAACTTTGAATGAGAATGTGCTTGCTTACAGCAACGTGCTACATGTTTTGAATGCCCGAATTGGGAATCTGTGTCAAAATTTTGTTAGGAATTATGTGATCCTTACTAGCTGGAAGTAAGGGAGATGGGGCATGAAGTTATTCCTAGGAGTTGGAGACATACCAAGTTTAGATCAGTTCTGGGCATCTTTGAAATACCTATACAAACTTGTTCCTACATAGTAACTTGCAACTTTGAATGAGAATGTGCTTGCTTACAGCAACGTGCTGTATGGTCTGAATGCCCGAATTGGGAATCTGTGTCAAAACTTTGTTAGGAATTATGTGATCCTTACTAGCTGGAAGTAAGGGAGATGGGGCATGAAGTTATTTCTAGGAGTTGGAGACATACCAAGTTTAGCACAGTTCGGGGCATCTTTGAAATACCTATACAAACTTGTTCCTACATAGTAACTTGCAACTTTGAATGAGAATGTGCTTGCTTACAGCAACGTGCTATATGTTCTGAATGCCCGAATTGGGAATCTGTGTCAAAACTTTGTTAGGAATTATGTGATCCTTATTAGATGGAAGTCAGGGAGATGGGGCATGAAGTTATTTCTAGGAGTTGGAGACATACAACGTTTAGCTCATTTCTGGGCATCTTTGAAATACCTATACAAACTTGTTCCTACATAGTAACTTGCCACTTTGAATGAAAATGTGCTTGCTTACAGCAACGTGCTATATGTTCTGAATGCCCGAATTGGGAATCTGTGTCAAAACTTTGTTAGGAATTATGTGATCCTTACTAGATGGAAGTAAGGGAGATGGGGCATGAAGTTATTTCTAGGAGTTGGACACATACCAAGTTTAGCTCAGTTCTGGGCATCTTTGAAATACCTATACAAACTTGTTCCTACATAGTAACTTGCAACTTTGAATGAGAATGTGCTTGCTTACAGCAACGTGCTATATGTTCTGAATGCCCGAATTGGGAATCTGTGTCAAAACTTTGTTAGAAATTATGTGATCCTTACTAGCTGGAAGTAAGGGAGATGGGGCATGAATTATTTCTAGGAGTTGGAGACATACCATGTTTAGCTCAGTTCTGGGCATCTTTGAAATACCTATACAAACTTGTTCCTACATAGTAACTTGCAACTTTGAATGAGAATGTGCTTGCTTACAGCAACGTGCTATATGTTCTGAATGCCCGAATTGGGAATCTGTGTCAAAACTTTGTTAGGAATTATGTGATCCTTACTAGCTGGAAGTAAGGGAGATGGGGCATGAAGTTATTCCTAGGAGTTGGAGACATACCAAATTTAGCACAGTTCGGGGCATCTTTGAAATACCTATACAAACATGTTCCTACATAGTAACTTGCAACTTTGAATGAGAATGTGCTTGCTTACAGCAACGTGCTATATGTTCTGAATGTCCGAATTGGGAATCTGTGTCAAAACTTTGTTAGAACTTATGTGATCCTTACTAGCTGGAAGTAAGGGAGTTGGGACATGAAGTTATTTCTAGGAGTTGGAGACATACAACGTTTAGCTCAGTTCTGGGCATCTTTGAAATACCTCTACAAACTTGTTCCTACATAGTAACTTGCAACTTTGAATGAGAATGTGCTTGCTTACAGCAACGTGCTACATGTTTTGAAAGCCCAAATTGGGAATCTGTGTCAAAACTTTGTTAGGAATTATGTGATCCTTACTAGCTGGAAGTAAGGGAGTTGGGGCATGAAGTTATTTCTAGGAGTTGGAGACATACAACGTTTAGCTCAGTTCTGGGCATCTTTGAAATACCTATACAAACTTGTTCCTACATAGTAACTTGCAACTTTGAATGAGAATGTGCTTGCTTACAGCAACGTGATGTATGTTCTGAATGCCCGAAGTGGGAATCTTTGTCAAAACTTTGTTAGGAATTATGTGATCCTTACTAGCTGGAAGTAAGGGAGATGGGGCATGAAGTTATTTCTAGGAGTTGGAGACATACCAAGTTTAGCTCAGTTCTGGGCATCTTTGAAATACCTATACAAACTTGTTCCTACATAGTAACTTGCATCTTTGAATGAGAATGTGCTTGCTTACAGCAACGTGCTATATGTTCTGAATGCCCGAATTGGGAATCTGTGTCAAAACTTTGTTAGGAATTATGTGATCCTTACTAGCTGAAAGTAAGGGAGATGGGGCATGATGTTATTTCTAGGAGTTGGACACATACCAAGTTTAGCTCAGTTCTGGGCATCTTTGAAATACCTATACAAACTTGTTTCTACATAGTAACTTGCAACTTTGAATGAGAATGTGCTTGCTTACAGCAACGTGCTATATGTTCTGAATGCCCGAATTGGGAATCTGTGTCAAAACTTTGTTAGAAATTATGTGATCCTTACTAGCTGGAAGTAAGGGAGATGGGGCATGAATTATTTCTAGGAGTTGGAGACATACCATGTTTAGCTCAGTTCTGGGCATCTTTGAAATACCTATACAAACTTGTTCCTACATAGTAACTTGCAACTTTGAATGAGAATGTGCTTGCTTACAGCAACGTGCTATATGTTCTGAATGCCCGAATTGGGAATCTGTGTCAAAACTTTGTTAGGAATTATGTGATCCTTACTAGCTGGAAGTAAGGGAGATGGGGCATGAAGTTATTCCTAGGAGTTGGAGACATACCAAAATTAGCACAGTTCGGGGCATCTTTGAAATACCTATACAAACATGTTCCTACATAGTAACTTGCAACTTTGAATGAGAATGTGCTTGCTTACAGCAACGTGATGTATGTTCTGAATGCCCGAATTGGGAATCTGTGTCAAAACTTTGTTAGGAATTATGTGATCCTTACATGCTGGAAGTAAGGGAGATGGGGCATGAAGTTATTTCTAGGAGTTGGAGACATACCAAGTTTAGCTCAGTTCTGGGCATCTTTGAAATACCTGTACAAACTTGTTCCTACATAGTAACTTGCAACTTTGAATGAGAATGTGCTTGCTTACAGCAACGTGCTATATGTTCTGAATGCCTGAATTGGGAATCTGTGTCAAAACTTTGTTAGGAATTATGTGATCCTTACTAGCTGGAAGTAAGGGAGATGGGGCATGAAGTTATTTCTAGGAGTTGGAGACATACCAAGTTTAGCTCAGTTCTGGGCATCTTTGAAATACCTATACAAACTTGTTCCTACATAGTAACTTGCAACTTTGAATGAGAATGTGCTTGCTTACAGCAACGTGCGATATTTCTGAATGCCCAAATTGGGAATCTGTGTGAAAACTTTGTTAGGAATTATGTGATCCTTACTAGCTGGAAGTAAGGGAGTTGGGGCATGAAGTTATTTCTAGGAGTTGGAGACATACAACGTTTAACTCAGTTCTGGTCATCTTTGAAATACCTATACAAACTTGTTCCTACATAGTAACTTGCAACTTTGAATGAGAATGTGCTTGCTTACAGCAACGTGCTACATGTTTTGAATGCCCGAATTGGGAATCTGTGTCAAAACTTTGTTAGGAATTATGTGATCCTTACTAGCTGGAAGTAAGGGAGATGGGGCATGAAGTTCTTCCTAGGAGTTGGAGACATACAACGTTTAGCTCAGTTCTGGGCATCTTTGAAATACCTCTACAAACTTGTTCCTACATAGTAACTTGCAACTTTGAATGAGAATGTGCTTGCTTACAGCAACGTGCTACATGTTTTGAATGCCCGAATTGGGAATCTGTGTCAAAATTTTGTTAGGAATTATGTGATCCTTACTAGCTGGAAGTAAGGGAGATGGGGCATGAAGTTATTCCTAGGAGTTGGAGACATACCAAGTTTAGATCAGTTCTGGGCATCTTTGAAATACCTATACAAACTTGTTCCTACATAGTAACTTGCAACTTTGAATGAGAATGTGCTTGCTTACAGCAACGTGCTGTATGGTCTGAATGCCCGAATTGGGAATCTGTGTCAAAACTTTGTTAGGAATTATGTGATCCTTACTAGCTGGAAGTAAGGGAGATGGGGCATGAAGTTATTTCTAGGAGTTGGAGACATACCAAGTTTAGCACAGTTCGGGGCATCTTTGAAATACCTATACAAACTTGTTCCTACATAGTAACTTGCAACTTTGAATGAGAATGTGCTTGCTTACAGCAACGTGCTATATGTTCTGAATGCCCGAATTGGGAATCTGTGTCAAAACTTTGTTAGGAATTATGTGATCCTTACTAGCTGGAAGTAAGGGAGATGGGGCATGAAGTTCTTCCTAGGAGTTGGAGACATACAACGTTTAGCTCAGTTCTGGGCATCTTTGAAATACCTCTACAAACTTGTTCCTACATAGTAACTTGCAACTTTGAATGAGAATGTGCTTGCTTACAGCAACGTGCTACATGTTTTGAATGCCCGAATTGGGAATCTGTGTCAAAATTTTGTTAGGAATTATGTGATCCTTACTAGCTGGAAGTAAGGGAGATGGGGCATGAAGTTATTCCTAGGAGTTGGAGACATACCAAGTTTAGATCAGTTCTGGGCATCTTTGAAATACCTATACAAACTTGTTCCTACATAGTAACTTGCAACTTTGAATGAGAATGTGCTTGCTTACAGCAACGTGCTGTATGGTCTGAATGCCCGAATTGGGAATCTGTGTCAAAACTTTGTTAGGAATTATGTGATCCTTACTAGCTGGAAGTAAGGGAGATGGGGCATGAAGTTATTTCTAGGAGTTGGAGACATACCAAGTTTAGCACAGTTCGGGGCATCTTTGAAATACCTATACAAACTTGTTCCTACATAGTAACTTGCAACTTTGAATGAGAATGTGCTTGCTTACAGCAACGTGCTATATGTTCTGAATGCCCGAATTGGGAATCTGTGTCAAAACTTTGTTAGGAATTATGTGATCCTTATTAGATGGAAGTCAGGGAGATGGGGCATGAAGTTATTTCTAGGAGTTGGAGACATACAACGTTTAGCTCATTTCTGGGCATCTTTGAAATACCTATACAAACTTGTTCCTACATAGTAACTTGCCACTTTGAATGAAAATGTGCTTGCTTACAGCAACGTGCTATATGTTCTGAATGCCCGAATTGGGAATCTGTGTCAAAACTTTGTTAGGAATTATGTGATCCTTACTAGATGGAAGTAAGGGAGATGGGGCATGAAGTTATTTCTAGGAGTTGGACACATACCAAGTTTAGCTCAGTTCTGGGCATCTTTGAAATACCTATACAAACTTGTTCCTACATAGTAACTTGCAACTTTGAATGAGAATGTGCTTGCTTACAGCAACGTGCTATATGTTCTGAATGCCCGAATTGGGAATCTGTGTCAAAACTTTGTTAGAAATTATGTGATCCTTACTAGCTGGAAGTAAGGGAGATGGGGCATGAATTATTTCTAGGAGTTGGAGACATACCATGTTTAGCTCAGTTCTGGGCATCTTTGAAATACCTATACAAACTTGTTCCTACATAGTAACTTGCAACTTTGAATGAGAATGTGCTTGCTTACAGCAACGTGCTATATGTTCTGAATGCCCGAATTGGGAATCTGTGTCAAAACTTTGTTAGGAATTATGTGATCCTTACTAGCTGGAAGTAAGGGAGATGGGGCATGAAGTTATTCCTAGGAGTTGGAGACATACCAAATTTAGCACAGTTCGGGGCATCTTTGAAATACCTATACAAACATGTTCCTACATAGTAACTTGCAACTTTGAATGAGAATGTGCTTGCTTACAGCAACGTGCTATATGTTCTGAATGTCCGAATTGGGAATCTGTGTCAAAACTTTGTTAGAACTTATGTGATCCTTACTAGCTGGAAGTAAGGGAGTTGGGACATGAAGTTATTTCTAGGAGTTGGAGACATACAACGTTTAGCTCAGTTCTGGGCATCTTTGAAATACCTCTACAAACTTGTTCCTACATAGTAACTTGCAACTTTGAATGAGAATGTGCTTGCTTACAGCAACGTGCTACATGTTTTGAAAGCCCAAATTGGGAATCTGTGTCAAAACTTTGTTAGGAATTATGTGATCCTTACTAGCTGGAAGTAAGGGAGTTGGGGCATGAAGTTATTTCTAGGAGTTGGAGACATACAACGTTTAGCTCAGTTCTGGGCATCTTTGAAATACCTATACAAACTTGTTCCTACATAGTAACTTGCAACTTTGAATGAGAATGTGCTTGCTTACAGCAACGTGATGTATGTTCTGAATGCCCGAATTGGGAATCTGTGTCAAAACTTTGTTAGGAATTATGTGATCCTTACTAGCTGGAAGTAAGGGAGATGGGGCATGAAGTTATTTCTAGGAGTTGGAGACATACCAAGTTTAGCTCAGTTCTGGGCATCTTTGAAATACCTATACAAACTTGTTCCTACATAGTAACTTGCAACTTTGAATGAGAATGTGCTTGCTTACAGCAACGTGCTATATGTTCTGAATGCCTGAATTGGGAATCTGTGTCAAAACTTTGTTAGGAATTATTTGATCCTTACTAGCTGGAAGTAAGGGAGATGGGGCATGAAGTTATTTCTAGGAGTTGGAGACATACCAAGTTTAGCTCAGTTCTGGGCATCTTTGAAATACCTATACAAACTTGTTCCTACATAGTAACTTGCAACTTTGAATGAGAATGTGCTTGCTTACAGCAACGTGCGATATTTCTGAATGCCCAAATTGGGAATCTGTGTCAAAACTTTGTTAGGAATTATGTGATCCTTATTAGCTGGAAGTCAGGGAGATGGGGCATGAAGTTATTTCTAGGAGTTGGAGACATTCAACGTTTAACTCAGTTCTGGTCATCTTTGAAATACCTATACAAACTTGTTCCTACATAGTAACTTGCAACTTTGAATGATAATGTGCTTGCTTACAGCAACGTGCTATATGTTCTGAATGCCCGAATTGGGCATCTGTGTCAAAACTTTATTACATCTTATGTGATCCTTACTAGATGGAAGTAAGGGAGATGGGGCATGAAGTTAATTCTAGGAGTTGGAGACATACAACGTTTAGCTCATTTCTGGGCATCTTTGAAATACCTATACAAACTTGTTCCTACATAGTAACTTGCAACTTTGAATGAGAATGTGCTTGCTTACAGCAACGTGCTACATGTTTTGAATGCCCGAATTGGGAATCTGTGTCAAAACTTTGTTAGGAATTATGTGATCCTTACTAGCTGGAAGTAAGGGAGATGGGGCATGAAGTTCTTCCTAGGAGTTGGAGACATACAACGTTTAGCTCAGTTCTGGGCATCTTTGAAATACCTATACAAACTTGTTCCTACATAGTAACTTGCAACTTTGAATGAGAATGTGCTTGCTTACAGCAACGTGCTATATGTTCTGAATGCCCGAATTGGGAATCTGTGTCAAAACTTTGTTAGGAATTATGTGATCCTTACTAGCTGGAAGTAAGGGAGATGGGGCATGAAGTTATTTCTAGGAGTTGGAGACATACCAAGTTTAGCTCAGTTCTGGGAATCTTTGAAATACCTATACAAACATGTTCCTACATAGTATCTTGCAACTTTGAATGAGAATGTGCTTGTTTACAGCAACGTGCTATATGTTCTGAATGTCCGAATTGGGAATCTGTGTCAAAACTTTGTTAGAACTTATGTGATCCTTACTAGCTGGAAGTAAGGGAGTTGGGGCATGAAGTTATTTCTATGAGTTGGAGACATACAACGTTTAGCTCAGTTCTGGGCATCTTTGAAATACCTATACAAACTTGTTCCTGCATAGTAACTTGCAACATTGAATGAGAATGTGCTTGCTTACAGCAACGTGCTACATGTTTTGAATGCCATAATTGGGAATCTGGGTCAAATCTTTGTTAGGAATTATGTGATCCTTACTAGCTGAAAGTAAGGGAGATGGGTCATGAAGTTATTCCTAGGAGTTGGAGACATACCAAGTTTAGCTCAGTTCTGGGCATCTTTGAAATACCTATACAAACTTGTTCCTACATAGTAACTTGCCACTTTGAATGAGAATGTGCTTGCTTACAGCAACGTGCTATATGTTCTGAATGCCCATATTGGGAGTCTGTGTCAAAACTTTGTTAGGAATTATGTGATCCTTAGAAGATGGAAGTAAGGGAGATGGGGCATGAAGTTATTTCTAGGAATTGGAGACATACCAAGTTTAGCTCAGTTCTGGGCATCTTTGAAATACCTATACAAACTTGTTCCTACATAGTAACTTGCAACTTTGAATGAGAATGTGCTTGCTTACAGCAACGTGCTATATGTTCTGAATGCCCGAATTGGGAATCTGTGTCAAAACTTTGTTAGGAATTATGTGATCCTTACTAGCTGGAAGTAAGGGAGATGGGGCATGAAGTTATTTCTAGGAGTTGGAGACATACCAAGTTTAGCTCAGTTCTGGGCATCTTTGAAATACCTATACAAACTTGTTCCTACATAGTAACTTGCATCTTTGAATGAGAATGTGCTTGCTTACAGCAACGTGCTATATGTTCTGAATGCCCAAATTGGGAATCTGTGTCAAAACTTTGTTAGGAATTATGTGATCCTTACTAGCTGGAAGTAAGGGAAATGGGGCATGAAGTTATTTCTAGGAGTTGAAGACATACAACGTTTAGCTCAGTTCTGGGCATCTTTGAAATACCTATACAAACTTGTTCCTACATAGTAACTTGCAACTTTGAATGAGAATGTGCTTGCTTACAGCAACGTGCTACATGTTTTGAATGGCCGAATTGGGAATCTGTGTCAAAACTTTGTTAGGAATTATGTGATCCTTACTAGCTGGAAGTAAGGGAGATGGGGCATGAAGTTATTCCAGGAATTGGAGACATACCAAGTTTAGCTCAGTTCTGGGCATCTTTGAAATACCTATGCACACTTGTTCCTACATAGTACCTTGCAACTATGAATGAGAATGTGCTTGCTTACAGCAACGTGCTATATGTTCTGAATGCCCGAATTGGGAATCTGTGTCAAAACTTTGTTAGAAATTATGTGATCCTTACTAGCTGGAAGTAAGGGAGATGGGGCATGAAGTTATTTCTAGGAGTTGGAGACATACAACGTTTAGCTCAGTTCTGGGCATCTTTGAAATACCTATACAAACTTGTTCCTACATAGTAACTTGCAACTTTGAATGAGAATGTGCTTGCTTACAGCAACGTGCTATATTTCTGAATGCCCGAATTGGGAATCTGTGTCAAAACTTTGTTAGGAATTATGTGATCCTTACTAGCTGGAAGTAAGGGAGTTGGGGCATGAAGTTATTTCTAGGAGTTGGAGACATACAACGTTTAAGTCAGTTCTGGGCATCTTTGAAATACCTATACAAACTTGTTCCTACATAGTAACTTGCAACTTTGAATGAGAATGTGCTTGCTTACAGCAACGTGCTATATGTTCTGAATGCCCGAATTGGGAATCTGTGTCAAAACTTTGTTACAACTTATGTGATCCTTACTAGCTGGAAGTCAGGGAGATGGGGCATGAAGTTATTTCTAGGATTTGGAGGCATACAACGTTTAGCTCAGTTCTGGGCATCTTTGAAATACCTATACAAACTTGTTCCTACATAGTAACTTGCAACTTTGAATGAGAATGTGCTTGCTTACAGCAACGTGCTACATGTTTTGAATGCCCGAATTGGGAATCTGTGTCAAAACTTTGTTAGGAATTATGTGATCCTTACTAGCTGGAAGTAAGGGAGATGGGGCATGAAGTTATTCCTAGGAGTTGGAGACATACCAAGTTTAGCTCAGTTCTGGGCATCTTTGAAATACCTATACAAACTTGTTCCTACATAGTAACTTGCAACTTTGAATGAGAATGTGCTTTCTTACAGCAATTTGCTATATGTTCTGAATGCCAGAATTTGGAATCTGTGTCAAAACTTTGTTAGGAATTATGTGATCCTTACTAGCTGGAAGTAAGGGAGATGGGGCATGATGTTATTTCTAGGAGTTGGAGACATACCAAGTTTAGCTCAGTTCTGGGCATCTTTGAAATACCTATACAAACTTGTTCCTACATAGTAACTTGCAACTTTGAATGAGAATGTGCTTGCTTACAGCAACGTGCTATAGGTTCTGAGTGCCTGAATTGGGAATCTGTGTCAAAATATTGTTACAACTTATGTGATCCTTACTAGATGGAAGTAAGGGAGATGGGGCATGAAGTTATTTCTAGGAGTTGGAGACATACAACGTTTAGCTCAGTTCTGGGCATCTTTGAAATACCTATACAAACTTGTTCCTAAATACTAACTTGCAACTTTGAATGAGAATGTGCTTGCTTACAGCAACGTGCTACATGTTTTGAATGCCCGAATTGGGAATCTGTGTCAAAACTTTGTTAGGAATTATGTGATCCTTACTAGCTGGAAGTAAGGGAGATGGGGCATGAAGTTATTTCTAGGAGTTGGACACATACCAAGTTTAGCTCAGTTCTGGGCATCTTTGAAATACCTAAACAAACTTGTTTCTACATAGTAACTTGCAACTTTCAATGAGAATGTGCTTGCTTACAGCAACGTGCCATATGTTCTGAATGCCCGAATTGGGAATCTGTGTCAAAACTTTGTTAGGAATTATGTGATCCTTACTAGCTGGAAGTAAGGGAGATGGGGCATGAAGTTATTTCTAGGATTTGGAGACATACCAAGTTTAGCTCAGTTCTGGGCATCTTTGAAATACCTATACAAACTTGTTCCTACATAGTAACTTGCAAATTTGAATGAGAATGAGCTGGCTTACAGCAACGTGCTATATGTTCTGAATGCCCAAATTGGGAATCAGTGTCAAAACTTTGTTAGGAATTATGTGATCCTTACTAGCTGGAAGTAAGGGAAATGGGGCATGAAGTTATTTCTAGGAGTTGAAGACATACAACGTTTAGCTCAGTTCTGGGCATCTTTGAAATACCTATACAAACTTGTTCCTACATAGTAACTTGCAACTTTGAATGAGAATGTGCTTGCTTACAGCAACGTGCTACATGTTTTGAATGGCCGAATTAGGAATCTCTGTCAAAACTTTGTTAGGAATTATGTGATCCTTACTAGCTGGAAGTAAGGGAGATGGGGCATGAAGTTATTCCAGGAATTGGAGACATACCAAGTTTAGCTCAGTTCTGGGCATCTTTGAAATACCTATGCACACCTGTTCCTACATAGTACCTTGCAACTTTGAATGAGAATGTGCTTGCTTACAGCAACGTGCTATATGTTCTGAATGCCCGAATTGGTAATCTGTGTCAAAACTTTGTTAGAAATTATGTGATCCTTACTAGCTGGAAGTAAGGGAGATGGGGCATGAAGTTATTTCTAGGAGTTGGAGACATACAACGTTTAGCTCAGTTCTGGGCATCTTTGAAATACCTATACAAACTTGTTCCTACATAGTAACTTGCAACTTTGAATGAGAATGTGCTTGCTTACAGCAACGTGCTATATTTCTGAATGCCCGAATTGGGAATCTGTGTCAAAACTTTGTTAGGAATTATGTGATCCTTACTAGCTGGAAGTAAGGGAGTTGGGGCATGAAGTTATTTCTAGGAGTTGGAGACATACAACGTTTAAGTCAGTTCTGGGCATCTTTGAAATACCTATACAAACTTGTTCCTACATAGTAACTTGCAACTTTGAATGAGAATGTGCTTGCTTACAGCAACGTGCTATATGTTCTGAATGCCCGAATTGGGAATCTGTGTCAAAACTTTGTTACAACTTATGTGATCCTTACTAGCTGGAAGTCAGGGAGATGGGGCATGAAGTTATTTCTAGGATTTGGAGGCATACAACGTTTAGCTCAGTTCTGGGCATCTTTGAAATAACTATACAAACTTGTTCCTACATAGTAACTTGCAACTTTGAATGAAAATGTGCTTGCTTACAGCAACGTGCTACATGTTTTGAATGCCCGAATTGGGAATCTGTGTCAAAACTTTGTTAGGAATTATGTGATCCTTACTAGCTGGAAGTAAGGTAGATGGGGCATGAAGTTATTCCTAGGAGTTGGAGACATACCTAGTTTAGCTCAGTTCTGGGCATCTTTGAAATACCTATACAAACTTGTTCCTACATCGTAACTTGCAACTTTGAATGAGAATGTGCTTTCTTACAGCAATTTGCTATATGTTCTGAATGCCCGAATTTGGAATCTGTGTCAAAACTTTGTTAGGAATTATGTGATCCTTACTAGCTGGAAGTAAGGGAGATGGGGCATGATGTTATTTCTAGGAGTTGGAGACATACCAAGTTTAGCTCAGTTCTGGGCATCTTTGAAATACCTATACAAACTTGTTCCTACATAGTAACTTGCAACTTTGAATGAGAATGTGCTTGCTTACAGCAACGTGCTATATGTTCTGAATGCCCGAATTGGGAATCTGTGTCAAAACTTTGTTAGGAATTATGTGATCCTTACTAGCTGGAAGTAAGGGAGATGGGGCATGAAGTTATTTCTAGGAGTTGGAGACATACCAAGTTTAGCTCAGTACTGGGAATCTTTGAAATACCTATACAAACATGTTCCTACATAGTATCTTGCAACTTTGAATGAGAATGTGCTTGCTTACAGCAACGTGCTATATGTTCTGAATGTCCGAATTGGGAATCTGTGTCAAAACTTTGTTAGAACTTATGTGATCCTTACTAGCTGGAAGTAAGGGAGTTGGGGCATGAAGTTATTTCTATGAGTTGGAGACATACAACGTTTAGCTCAGTTCTGGGCATCTTTGAAATACCTCTACAAACTTGTTCCTACATAGGAACTTGCAACTTTGAATGAGAATGTGCTTGCTTACAGCAACGTGCTACATGTTTTGAATGCCATAATTGGGAATCTGGGTCAAAACTTTGTTAGGAATTGTGTGATCCTTACTAGATGGAAGTAAGGGAGATGGGGCATGAAGTTATTTCTAGGAATTGGAGACATACCAAGTTAGCTCAGTTCTGGGCATCTTTGGAATACCTATACAAACTTGTTCCTACATAGTAACTTGCAACTTTGAATGAGAATGTGCTTGCTTACAGCAACGTGCTATATGTTCTGAATGCCCGAATTGGGAATCTGTGTCAAAACTTTGTTAGGAATTATGTGATCCTTACCAGCTGGAAGTAAGGGAGATGGGGCATGAAGTTATTTCTAGGAGTTGGAGACATACCAAGTTTAGCTCAGTTCTGGGCATCTTTGAAATACCTATACAATCTTGTTCCTACATAGTAACTTGCATCTTTGAATGAGAATGTGCTTGCATACAGCAACGTGCTATATGTTCTGAATGCCCAAATTGGGAATCTGTGTCAAAACTTTGTTAGGAATTATGTGATCCTTATTAGCTGGAAGTAAGGGAATTGGGGCATGAAGTTATTTCTAGGAGTTGGAGACATACAACGTTTAACTCAGTTCTGGGTATCTTTGAAATACCTATACAAACTTGTTCCTACATAGTAACTTGCAACTTTGAATGAGACTGTGCTTGCTTACAGCAACGTGCTACATGTTCTGAATGCCCGATTTGGGAATCTGTGTCAAAACTTTGTTAGGAATCATGTGATCCTTACTAGCTGGAAGTAAGGGAGATGGGGCATGAAGTTATTCCTAGGAGTTGGAGACATACAACGTTTAGCTCAGTTCTGGGAATCTTTGAAATACCTATACAAACATGTTCCTACATAGTATCTTGCAACTTTGAATGAGAATGTGCTTGTTTACAGCAACGTGCTATATGTTCTGAATGTCCGAATTGGGAATCTGTGTCAAAACTTTGTTAGAACTTATGTGATCCTTACTAGCTGGAAGTAAGGGAGTTGGGGCATGAAGTTATTTCTATGAGTTGGAGACATACAACGTTTAGCTCAGTTCTGGGCATCTTTGAAATACCTATACAAACTTGTTCCTGCATAGTAACTTGCAACATTGAATGAGAATGTGCTTGCTTACAGCAACGTGCTACATGTTTTGAATGTCATAATTGGGAATCTGGGTCAAATCTTTGTTAGGAATTATGTGATCCTTACTAGCTGAAAGTAAGGGAGATGGGTCATGAAGTTATTCCTAGGAGTTGGAGACATACCAAGTTTAGCTCAGTTCTGGGCATCTTTGAAATACCTATACAAACTTGTTCCTACATAGTAACTTGCCACTTTGAATGAGAATGTGCTTGCTTACAGCAACGTGCTATATGTTCTGAATGCCCATATTGGGAGTCTGTGTCAAAACTTTGTTAGGAATTATGTGATCCTTAGAAGATGGAAGTAAGGGAGATGGGGCATGAAGTTATTTCTAGGAATTGGAGACATACCAAGTTTAGCTCAGTTCTGGGCATCTTTGAAATACCTATACAAACTTGTTCCTACATAGTAACTTGCAACTTTGAATGAGAATGTGCTTGTTTAGAGCAACGTGCTATATGTTGTGAATGCCCGAATTGGGAATCTGTGTCAAAACTTTGTTACAACTTATGTGATCCTTACTAGCTGGAAGTAAGGGAGATGGGGCATGAAGTTATTTCTAGGAGTTGGAGACATACCAAGTTTAGCTCAGTTCTGGGCATCTTTGAAATACCTATACAAACTTGTTCCTACATAGTAACTTGCAACTTTGAATGAGAATGTGCTTGCTTACAGCAACGTGCTATATGTTCTGAATGCCTGAATTGGGAATCTGTGTCAAAACTTTGTTAGGAATTATTTGATCCTTACTAGCTGGAAGTAAGGGAGATGGGGCATGAAGTTATTTCTAGGAGTTGGAGACATACCAAGTTTAGCTCAGTTCTGGGCATCTTTGAAATACCTATACAAACTTGTTCCTACATAGTAACTTGCAACTTTGAATGAGAATGTGCTTGCTTACAGCAACGTGCGATATTTCTGAATGCCCAAATTGGGAATCTGTGTCAAAACTTTGTTAGGAATTATGTGATCCTTATTAGCTGGAAGTCAGGGAGATGGGGCATGAAGTTATTTCTAGGAGTTGGAGACATTCAACGTTTAACTCAGTTCTGGTCATCTTTGAAATACCTATACAAACTTGTTCCTACATAGTAACTTGCAACTTTGAATGATAATGTGCTTGCTTACAGCAACGTGCTATATGTTCTGAATGCCCGAATTGGGCATCTGTGTCAAAACTTTATTACATCTTATGTGATCCTTACTAGATGGAAGTAAGGGAGATGGGGCATGAAGTTAATTCTAGGAGTTGGAGACATACAACGTTTAGCTCATTTCTGGGCATCTTTGAAATACCTATACAAACTTGTTCCTACATAGTAACTTGCAACTTTGAATGAGAATGTGCTTGCTTACAGCAACGTGCTACATGTTTTGAATGCCCGAATTGGGAATCTGTGTCAAAACTTTGTTAGGAATTATGTGATCCTTACTAGCTGGAAGTAAGGGAGATGGGGCATGAAGTTATTCCTAGGAGTTGGAGACATACAACGTTTAGCTCAGTTCTGGGCATCTTTGAAATACCTATACAAACTTGTTCCTACATAGTAACTTGCAACTTTGAATGAGAATGTGCTTGCTTACAGCAACGTGCTATATGTTCTGAATGCCCGAATTGGGAATCTGTGTCAAAACTTTGTTAGGAATTATGTGATCCTTACTAGCTGGAAGTAAGGGAGATGGGGCATGAAGTTATTTCTAGGAGTTGGAGACATACCAAGTTTAGCTCAGTTCTGGGAATCTTTGAAATACCTATACAAACATGTTCCTACATAGTATCTTGCAACTTTGAATGAGAATGTGCTTGTTTACAGCAACGTGCTATATGTTCTGAATGTCCGAATTGGGAATCTGTGTCAAAACTTTGTTAGAACTTATGTGATCCTTACTAGCTGGAAGTAAGGGAGTTGGGGCATGAAGTTATTTCTATGAGTTGGAGACATACAACGTTTAGCTCAGTTCTGGGCATCTTTGAAATACCTATACAAACTTGTTCCTGCATAGTAACTTGCAACATTGAATGAGAATGTGCTTGCTTACAGCAACGTGCTACATGTTTTGAATGCCATAATTGGGAATCTGGGTCAAATCTTTGTTAGGAATTATGTGATCCTTACTAGCTGAAAGTAAGGGAGATGGGTCATGAAGTTATTCCTAGGAGTTGGAGACATACCAAGTTTAGCTCAGTTCTGGGCATCTTTGAAATACCTATACAAACTTGTTCCTACATAGTAACTTGCCACTTTGAATGAGAATGTGCTTGCTTACAGCAACGTGCTATATGTTCTGAATGCCCATATTGGGAGTCTGTGTCAAAACTTTGTTAGGAATTATGTGATCCTTAGAAGATGGAAGTAAGGGAGATGGGGCATGAAGTTATTTCTAGGAATTGGAGACATACCAAGTTTAGCTCAGTTCTGGGCATCTTTGAAATACCTATACAAACTTGTTCCTACATAGTAACTTGCAACTTTGAATGAGAATGTGCTTGCTTACAGCAACGTGCTATATGTTCTGAATGCCCGAATTGGGAATCTGTGTCAAAACTTTGTTAGGAATTATGTGATCCTTACTAGCTGGAAGTAAGGGAGATGGGGCATGAAGTTATTTCTAGGAGTTGGAGACATACCAAGTTTAGCTCAGTTCTGGGCATCTTTGAAATACCTATACAAACTTGTTCCTACATAGTAACTTGCATCTTTGAATGAGAATGTGCTTGCTTACAGCAACGTGCTATATGTTCTGAATGCCCAAATTGGGAATCTGTGTCAAAACTTTGTTAGGAATTATGTGATCCTTACTAGCTGGAAGTAAGGGAAATGGGGCATGAAGTTATTTCTAGGAGTTGAAGACATACAACGTTTAGCTCAGTTCTGGGCATCTTTGAAATACCTATACAAACTTGTTCCTACATAGTAACTTGCAACTTTGAATGAGAATGTGCTTGCTTACAGCAACGTGCTACATGTTTTGAATGGCCGAATTGGGAATCTGTGTCAAAACTTTGTTAGGAATTATGTGATCCTTACTAGCTGGAAGTAAGGGAGATGGGGCATGAAGTTATTCCAGGAATTGGAGACATACCAAGTTTAGCTCAGTTCTGGGCATCTTTGAAATACCTATGCACACTTGTTCCTACATAGTACCTTGCAACTATGAATGAGAATGTGCTTGCTTACAGCAACGTGCTATATGTTCTGAATGCCCGAATTGGGAATCTGTGTCAAAACTTTGTTAGAAATTATGTGATCCTTACTAGCTGGAAGTAAGGGAGATGGGGCATGAAGTTATTTCTAGGAGTTGGAGACATACAACGTTTAGCTCAGTTCTGGGCATCTTTGAAATACCTATACAAACTTGTTCCTAAATACTAACTTGCAACTTTGAATGAGAATGTGCTGGCTTACAGCAACGTGCTATATTTCTGAATGCCCGAATTGGGAATCTGTGTCAAAACTTTGTTAGGAATTATGTGATCCTTACTAGCTGGAAGTAAGGGAGTTGGGGCATGAAGTTATTTCTAGGAGTTGGAGACATACAACGTTTAAGTCAGTTCTGGGCATCTTTGAAATACCTATACAAACTTGTTCCTACATAGTAACTTGCAACTTTGAATGAGAATGTGCTTGCTTACAGCAACGTGCTATATGTTCTGAATGCCCGAATTGGGAATCTGTGTCAAAACTTTGTTAGGAATTATGTGATCCTTACTAGCTGGAAGTCAGGGAGATGGGGCATGAAGTTATTTCTAGGATTTGGAGGCATACAACGTTTAGCTCAGTTCTGGGCATCTTTGAAATACCTATACAAACTTGTTCCTACATAGTAACTTGCAACTTTGAATGAGAATGTGCTTGCTTACAGCAACGTGCTACATGTTTTGAATGCCCGAATTGGGAATCTGTGTCAAAACTTTGTTAGGAATTATGTGATCCTTACTAGCTGGAAGTAAGGGAGATGGGGCATGAAGTTATTCCTAGGAGTTGGAGACATACCAAGTTTAGCTCAGTTCTGGGCATCTTTGAAATACCTATACAAACTTGTTCCTACATAGTAACTTGCAACTTTGAATGAGAATGTGCTTTCTTACAGCAATTTGCTATATGTTCTGAATGCCCGAATTTGGAATCTGTGTCAAAACTTTGTTAGGAATTATGTGATCCTTACTAGCTGGAAGTAAGGGAGATGGGGCATGATGTTATTTCTAGGAGTTGGAGACATACCAAGTTTAGCTCAGTTCTGGGCATCTTTGAAATACCTATACAAACTTGTTCCTACATAGTAACTTGCAACTTTGAATGAGAATGTGCTTGCTTACAGCAACGTGCTATAGGTTCTGAGCGCCTGAATTGGGAATCTGTGTCAAAATATTGTTACAACTTATGTGATCCTTACTAGATGGAAGTAAGGGAGATGGGGCATGAAGTTATTTCTAGGAGTTGGAGACATACAACGTTTAGCTCAGTTCTGGGCATCTTTGAAATACCTATACAAACTTGTTCCTAAATACTAACTTGCAACTTTGAATGAGAATGTGCTTGCTTACAGCAACGTGCTACATGTTTTGAATGCCCGAAGTGGGAATCTGTGTCAAAACTTTGTTAGGAATTATGTGATCCTTACTAGCTGGAAGTAAGGGAGATGGGGCATGAAGTTATTTCTAGGAGTTGGACACATACCAAGTTTAGCTCAGTTCTGGGCATCTTTGAAATACCTAAACAAACTTGTTTCTACATAGTAACTTGCAACTTTCAATGAGAATGTGCTTGCTTACAGCAACGTGCCATATGTTCTGAATGCCCGAATTGGGAATCTGTGTCAAAACTTTGTTAGGAATTATGTGATCCTTACTAGCTGGAAGTAAGGGAGATGGGGCATGAAGTTATTTCTAGGATTTGGAGACATACCAAGTTTAGCTCAGTTCTGGGCATCTTTGAAGTACCTATACAAACTTGTTCCTACATAGTAACTTGCAAATTTGAATGAGAATGAGCTGGCTTACAGCAACGTGCTATATGTTCTGAATGCCCAAATTGGGAATCTGTGTCAAAACTTTGTTAGGAATTATGTGATCCTTACTAGCTGGAAGTAAGGGAAATGGGGCATGAAGTTATTTCTAGGAGTTGAAGACATACAACGTTTAGCTCAGTTCTGGGCATCTTTGAAATACCTATACAAACTTGTTCCTACATAGTAACTTGCAACTTTGAATGAGAATGTGCTTGCTTACAGCAACGTGCTACATGTTTTGAATGGCCGAATTAGGAATCTCTGTCAAAACTTTGTTAGGAATTATGTGATCCTTACTAGCTGGAAGTAAGGGAGATGGGGCATGAAGTTATTCCAGGAATTGGAGACATACCAAGTTTAGCTCAGTTCTGGGCATCTTTGAAATACCTATGCACACCTGTTCCTACATAGTACCTTGCAACTTTGAATGAGAATGTGCTTGCTTACAGCAACGTGCTATATGTTCTGAATGCCCGAATTGGTAATCTGTGTCAAAACTTTGTTAGAAATTATGTGATCCTTACTAGCTGGAAGTAAGGGAGATGGGGCATGAAGTTATTTCTAGGAGTTGGAGACATACAACGTTTAGCTCAGTTCTGGGCATCTTTGAAATACCTATACAAACTTGTTCCTACATAGTAACTTGCAACTTTGAATGAGAATGTGCTTGCTTACAGCAACGTGCTATATTTCTGAATGCCCGAATTGGGAATCTGTGTCAAAACTTTGTTAGGAATTATGTGATCCTTACTAGCTGGAAGTAAGGGAGTTGGGGCATGAAGTTATTTCTAGGAGTTGGAGACATACAACGTTTAAGTCAGTTCTGGGCATCTTTGAAATACCTATACAAACTTGTTCCTACATAGTAACTTGCAACTTTGAATGAGAATGTGCTTGCTTACAGCAACGTGCTATATGTTCTGAATGCCCGAATTGGGAATCTGTGTCAAAACTTTGTTACAACTTATGTGATCCTTACTAGCTGGAAGTCAGGGAGATGGGGCATGAAGTTATTTCTAGGATTTGGAGGCATACAACGTTTAGCTCAGTTCTGGGCATCTTTGAAATAACTATACAAACTTGTTCCTACATAGTAACTTGCAACTTTGAATGAAAATGTGCTTGCTTACAGCAACGTGCTACATGTTTTGAATGCCCGAATTGGGAATCTGTGTCAAAACTTTGTTAGGAATTATGTGATCCTTACTAGCTGGAAGTAAGGTAGATGGGGCATGAAGTTATTCCTAGGAGTTGGAGACATACCTAGTTTAGCTCAGTTCTGGGCATCTTTGAAATACCTATACAAACTTGTTCCTACATCGTAACTTGCAACTTTGAATGAGAATGTGCTTTCTTACAGCAATTTGCTATATGTTCTGAATGCCCGAATTTGGAATCTGTGTCAAAACTTTGTTAGGAATTATGTGATCCTTACTAGCTGGAAGTAAGGGAGATGGGGCATGATGTTATTTCTAGGAGTTGGAGACATACCAAGTTTAGCTCAGTTCTGGGCATCTTTGAAATACCTATACAAACTTGTTCCTACATAGTAACTTGCAACTTTGAATGAGAATGTGCTTGCTTACAGCAACGTGCTATATGTTCTGAATGCCCGAATTGGGAATCTGTGTCAAAACTTTGTTAGGAATTATGTGATCCTTACTAGCTGGAAGTAAGGGAGATGGGGCATGAAGTTATTTCTAGGAGTTGGAGACATACCAAGTTTAGCTCAGTACTGGGAATCTTTGAAATACCTATACAAACATGTTCCTACATAGTATCTTGCAACTTTGAATGAGAATGTGCTTGCTTACAGCAACGTGCTATATGTTCTGAATGTCCGAATTGGGAATCTGTGTCAAAACTTTGTTAGAACTTATGTGATCCTTACTAGCTGGAAGTAAGGGAGTTGGGGCATGAAGTTATTTCTATGAGTTGGAGACATACAACGTTTAGCTCAGTTCTGGGCATCTTTGAAATACCTCTACAAACTTGTTCCTACATAGGAACTTGCAACTTTGAATGAGAATGTGCTTGCTTACAGCAACGTGCTACATGTTTTGAATGCCATAATTGGGAATCTGGGTCAAAACTTTGTTAGGAATTGTGTGATCCTTACTAGATGGAAGTAAGGGAGATGGGGCATGAAGTTATTTCTAGGAATTGGAGACATACCAAGTTAGCTCAGTTCTGGGCATCTTTGGAATACCTATACAAACTTGTTCCTACATAGTAACTTGCAACTTTGAATGAGAATGTGCTTGCTTACAGCAACGTGCTATATGTTCTGAATGCCCGAATTGGGAATCTGTGTCAAAACTTTGTTAGGAATTATGTGATCCTTACCAGCTGGAAGTAAGGGAGATGGGGCATGAAGTTATTTCTAGGAGTTGGAGACATACCAAGTTTAGCTCAGTTCTGGGCATCTTTGAAATACCTATACAATCTTGTTCCTACATAGTAACTTGCATCTTTGAATGAGAATGTGCTTGCATACAGCAACGTGCTATATGTTCTGAATGCCCAAATTGGGAATCTGTGTCAAAACTTTGTTAGGAATTATGTGATCCTTATTAGCTGGAAGTAAGGGAATTGGGGCATGAAGTTATTTCTAGGAGTTGGAGACATACAACGTTTAACTCAGTTCTGGGTATCTTTGAAATACCTATACAAACTTGTTCCTACATAGTAACTTGCAACTTTGAATGAGACTGTGCTTGCTTACAGCAACGTGCTACATGTTCTGAATGCCCGAATTGGGAATCTGTGTCAAAACTTTGTTAGGAATCATGTGATCCTTACTAGCTGGAAGTAAGGGAGATGGGGCATGAAGTTATTCCTAGGAGTTGGAGACATACAACGTTTAGCTCAGTTCTGGGAATCTTTGAAATACCTATACAAACATGTTCCTACATAGTATCTTGCAACTTTGAATGAGAATGTGCTTGTTTACAGCAACGTGCTATATGTTCTGAATGTCCGAATTGGGAATCTGTGTCAAAACTTTGTTAGAACTTATGTGATCCTTACTAGCTGGAAGTAAGGGAGTTGGGGCATGAAGTTATTTCTATGAGTTGGAGACATACAACGTTTAGCTCAGTTCTGGGCATCTTTGAAATACCTATACAAACTTGTTCCTGCATAGTAACTTGCAACATTGAATGAGAATGTGCTTGCTTACAGCAACGTGCTACATGTTTTGAATGCCATAATTGGGAATCTGGGTCAAATCTTTGTTAGGAATTATGTGATCCTTACTAGCTGAAAGTAAGGGAGATGGGTCATGAAGTTATTCCTAGGAGTTGGAGACATACCAAGTTTAGCTCAGTTCTGGGCATCTTTGAAATACCTATACAAACTTGTTCCTACATAGTAACTTGCCACTTTGAATGAGAATGTGCTTGCTTACAGCAACGTGCTATATGTTCTGAATGCCCATATTGGGAGTCTGTGTCAAAACTTTGTTAGGAATTATGTGATCCTTAGAAGATGGAAGTAAGGGAGATGGGGCATGAAGTTATTTCTAGGAATTGGAGACATACCAAGTTTAGCTCAGTTCTGGGCATCTTTGAAATACCTATACAAACTTGTTCCTACATAGTAACTTGCAACTTTGAATGAGAATGTGCTTGCTTACAGCAACGTGCTATATGTTCTGAATGCCCGAATTGGGAATCTGTGTCAAAACTTTGTTAGGAATTATGTGATCCTTACTAGCTGGAAGTAAGGGAGATGGGGCATGAAGTTATTTCTAGGAGTTGGAGACATACCAAGTTTAGCTCAGTTCTGGGCATCTTTGAAATACCTATACAAACTTGTTCCTACATAGTAACTTGCATCTTTGAATGAGAATGTGCTTGCTTACAGCAACGTGCTATATGTTCTGAATGCCCAAATTGGGAATCTGTGTCAAAACTTTGTTAGGAATTATGTGATCCTTACTAGCTGGAAGTAAGGGAAATGGGGCATGAAGTTATTTCTAGGAGTTGAAGACATACAACGTTTAGCTCAGTTCTGGGCATCTTTGAAATACCTATACAAACTTGTTCCTACATAGTAACTTGCAACTTTGAATGAGAATGTGCTTGCTTACAGCAACGTGCTACATGTTTTGAATGGCCGAATTGGGAATCTGTGTCAAAACTTTGTTAGGAATTATGTGATCCTTACTAGCTGGAAGTAAGGGAGATGGGGCATGAAGTTATTCCAGGAATTGGAGACATACCAAGTTTAGCTCAGTTCTGGGCATCTTTGAAATACCTATGCACACTTGTTCCTACATAGTACCTTGCAACTATGAATGAGAATGTGCTTGCTTACAGCAACGTGCTATATGTTCTGAATGCCCGAATTGGGAATCTGTGTCAAAACTTTGTTAGAAATTATGTGATCCTTACTAGCTGGAAGTAAGGGAGATGGGGCATGAAGTTTTTTCTAGGAGTTGGAGACATACAACGTTTAGCTCAGTTCTGGGCATCTTTGAAATACCTATACAAACTTGTTCCTACATAGTAACTTGCAACTTTGAATGAGAATGTGCTTGCTTACAGCAACGTGCTATATTTCTGAATGCCCGAATTGGGAATCTGTGTCAAAACTTTGTTAGGAATTATGTGATCCTTACTAGCTGGAAGTAAGGGAGTTGGGGCATGAAGTTATTTCTAGGAGTTGGAGACATACAACGTTTAAGTCAGTTCTGGGCATCTTTGAAATACCTATACTAACTTGTTCCTACATAGTAACTTGCAACTTTGAATGAGAATGTGCTTGCTTACAGCAACGTGCTATATGTTCTGAATGCCCGAATTGGGAATCTGTGTCAAAACTTTGTTACAACTTATGTGATCCTTACTAGCTGGAAGTCAGGGAGATGGGGCATGAAGTTATTTCTAGGATTTGGAGGCATACAACGTTTAGCTCAGTTCTGGGCATCTTTGAAATACCTATACAAACTTGTTCCTACATAGTAACTTGCAACTTTGAATGAGAATGTGCTTGCTTACAGCAACGTGCTACATGTTTTGAATGCCCGAATTGGGAATCTGTGTCAAAACTTTGTTAGGAATTATGTGATCCTTACTAGCTGGAAGTAAGGGAGATGGGGCATGAAGTTATTCCTAGGAGTTGGAGACATACCAAGTTTAGCTCAGTTCTGGGCATCTTTGAAATACCTATACAAACTTGTTCCTACATAGTAACTTGCAACTTTGAATGAGAATGTGCTTTCTTACAGCAATTTGCTATATGTTCTGAATGCCCGAATTTGGAATCTGTGTCAAAACTTTGTTAGGAATTATGTGATCCTTACTAGCTGGAAGTAAGGGAGATGGGGCATGATGTTATTTCTAGGAGTTGGAGACATACCAAGTTTAGCTCAGTTCTGGGCATCTTTGAAATACCTATACAAACTTGTTCCTACATAGTAACTTGCAACTTTGAATGAGAATGTGCTTGCTTACAGCAACGTGCTATAGGTTCTGAGTGCCTGAATTGGGAATCTGTGTCAAAATATTGTTACAACTTATGTGATCCTTACTAGATGGAAGTAAGGGAGATGGGGCATGAAGTTATTTCTAGGAGTTGGAGACATACAACGTTTAGCTCAGTTCTGGGCATCTTTGAAATACCTATACAAACTTGTTCCTAAATACTAACTTGCAACTTTGAATGAGAATGTGCTGGCTTACAGCAACGTGCTATATGTTCTGAATGCCCAAATTGGGAATCTGTGTCAAAACTTTGTTAGGAATTATGTGATCCTTACTAGCTGGAAGTAAGGGAAATGGGGCATGAAGTTATTTCTAGGAGTTGAAGACATACAACGTTTAGCTCAGTTCTGGGCATCTTTGAAATACCTATACAAACTTGTTCCTACATAGTAACTTGCAACTTTGAATGAGAATGTGCTTGCTTACAGCAACGTGCTACATGTTTTGAATGGCCGAATTAGGAATCTCTGTCAAAACTTTGTTAGGAATTATGTGATCCTTACTAGCTGGAAGTAAGGGAGATGGGGCATGAAGTTATTCCAGGAATTGGAGACATACCAAGTTTAGCTCAGTTCTGGGCATCTTTGAAATACCTATGCACACCTGTTCCTACATAGTACCTTGCAACTTTGAATGAGAATGTGCTTGCTTACAGCAACGTGCTATATGTTCTGAATGCCCGAATTGGTAATCTGTGTCAAAACTTTGTTAGAAATTATGTGATCCTTACTAGCTGGAAGTAAGGGAGATGGGGCATGAAGTTATTTCTAGGAGTTGGAGACATACAACTTTTAGCTCAGTTCTGGGCATCTTTGAAATACCTATACAAACTTGTTCCTACATAGTAACTTGCAACTTTGAATGAGAATGTGCTTGCTTACAGCAACGTGCTATATTTCTGAATGCCCGAATTGGGAATCTGTGTCAAAACTTTGTTAGGAATTATGTGATCCTTACTAGCTGGAAGTAAGGGAGTTGGGGCATGAAGTTATTTCTAGGAGTTGGAGACATACAACGTTTAAGTCAGTTCTGGGCATCTTTGAAATACCTATACAAACTTGTTCCTACATAGTAACTTGCAACTTTGAATGAGAATGTGCTTGCTTACAGCAACGTGCTATATGTTCTGAATGCCCGAATTGGGAATCTGTGTCAAAACTTTGTTACAACTTATGTGATCCTTACTAGCTGGAAGTCAGGGAGATGGGGCATGAAGTTATTTCTAGGATTTGGAGGCATACAACGTTTAGCTCAGTTCTGGGCATCTTTGAAATAACTATACAAACTTGTTCCTACATAGTAACTTGCAACTTTGAATGAAAATGTGCTTGCTTACAGCAACGTGCTACATGTTTTGAATGCCCGAATTGGGAATCTGTGTCAAAACTTTGTTAGGAATTATGTGATCCTTACTAGCTGGAAGTAAGGTAGATGGGGCATGAAGTTATTCCTAGGAGTTGGAGACATACCTAGTTTAGCTCAGTTCTGGGCATCTTTGAAATACCTATACAAACTTGTTCCTACATCGTAACTTGCAACTTTGAATGAGAATGTGCTTTCTTACAGCAATTTGCTATATGTTCTGAATGCCCGAATTTGGAATCTGTGTCAAAACTTTGTTAGGAATTATGTGATCCTTACTAGCTGGAAGTAAGGGAGATGGGGCATGATGTTATTTCTAGGAGTTGGAGACATACCAAGTTTAGCTCAGTTCTGGGCATCTTTGAAATACCTATACAAACTTGTTCCTACATAGTAACTTGCAACTTTGAATGAGAATGTGCTTGCTTACAGCAACGTGCTATATGTTCTGAATGCCCGAATTGGGAATCTGTGTCAAAACTTTGTTAGGAATTATGTGATCCTTACTAGCTGGAAGTAAGGGAGATGGGGCATGAAGTTATTTCTAGGAGTTGGAGACATACCAAGTTTAGCTCAGTTCTGGGAATCTTTGAAATACCTATACAAACATGTTCCTACATAGTATCTTGCAACTTTGAATGAGAATGTGCTTGCTTACAGCAACGTGCTATATGTTCTGAATGTCCGAATTGGGAATCTGTGTCAAAACTTTGTTAGAACTTATGTGATCCTTACTAGCTGGAAGTAAGGGAGTTGGGGCATGAAGTTATTTCTATGAGTTGGAGACATACAACGTTTAGCTCAGTTCTGGGCATCTTTGAAATACCTCTACAAACTTGTTCCTACATAGGAACTTGCAACTTTGAATGAGAATGTGCTTGCTTACAGCAACGTGCTACATGTTTTGAATGCCATAATTGGGAATCTGGGTCAAAACTTTGTTAGGAATTGTGTGATCCTTACTAGATGGAAGTAAGGGAGATGGGGCATGAAGTTATTTCTAGGAATTGGAGACATACCAAGTTAGCTCAGTTCTGGGCATCTTTGGAATACCTATACAAACTTGTTCCTACATAGTAACTTGCAACTTTGAATGAGAATGTGCTTGCTTACAGCAACGTGCTATATGTTCTGAATGCCCGAATTGGGAATCTGTGTCAAAACTTTGTTAGGAATTATGTGATCCTTACCAGCTGGAAGTAAGGGAGATGGGGCATGAAGTTATTTCTAGGAGTTGGAGACATACCAAGTTTAGCTCAGTTCTGGGCATCTTTGAAATACCTATACAATCTTGTTCCTACATAGTAACTTGCATCTTTGAATGAGAATGTGCTTGCATACAGCAACGTGCTATATGTTCTGAATGCCCAAATTGGGAATCTGTGTCAAAACTTTGTTAGGAATTATGTGATCCTTATTAGCTGGAAGTAAGGGAATTGGGGCATGAAGTTATTTCTAGGAGTTGGAGACATACAACGTTTAACTCAGTTCTGGGTATCTTTGAAATACCTATACAAACTTGTTCCTACATAGTAACTTGCAACTTTGAATGAGACTGTGCTTGCTTACAGCAACGTGCTACATGTTCTGAATGCCCGAATTGGGAATCTGTGTCAAAACTTTGTTAGGAATCATGTGATCCTTACTAGCTGGAAGTAAGGGAGATGGGGCATGAAGTTATTCCTAGGAGTTGGAGACATACAACGTTTAGCTCAGTTCTGGGCATCTTTGAAATACCTATACAAACTTGTTCCTACATAGTAACTTGCAACTTTGAATGAGAATGTGCTTGCTTACAGCAACGTGCTACATGTTTTGAATGCCCGAATTGGGAATCTGTGTCAAAACTTTGTTAGGAATTATGTGATCCTTAATAGCTGGAAGTAAGGGAGATGGGGCATGAAGTTATTCCTAGGAGTTGGAGACATACCAAGTTTAGCTCAGTTCTGGGCATCTTTGAAATACCTATACAAACTTGTTCCTACATAGTAACTTGCAACTTTGAATGAGAATGTGCTTGCTTACAGCAACGTGCTATATGTTCTGAATGCCCAAATTGGGAATCTGTGTCAAAACTTTGTTAGGAATTATGTGATCCTTACTAGCTGGAAGTAAGGGAGATGGGGCATGAAGTTATTTCTAGGATTTGGAGACATACCAAGTTTAGCTCAGTTCTGGGCATCTTTGAAATACCTATACAAACTTGTTCCTACATAGTAACTTGCAAATTTGAATGAGAATGAGCTTGCTTACAGCAACGTGCTATATGTTCTGAATGTCCGAATTGGGAATCTGTGTCAAAACTTTGTTAGAACTTATGTGATCCTTACTAACTGGAAGTAAGGGAGTTGGGGCATGAAGTTATTTCTAGGAGTTGGAGACATACAACGTTTAGCTCAGTTCTGGGCATCTTTGAAATACCTTTACAAACTTGTTCCTGCATAGTAACTTGCAACATTGAATGAGAATGTGCTTGCTTACAGCAACGTGCTACATGTTTTGAATGCCATAATTGGGAATCTGGGTCAAAACTTTGTTAGGAATTATGTGATCCTTACTAGCTGAAAGTAAGGGAGATGGGTAATGAAGTTATTCCTAGGAGTTGGAGACATACCAAGTTTAGCTCAGTTCTGGGCATCTTTGAAATACCTATACAAACTTGTTCCTACATAGTAACTTGCCACTTTGAATGAGAATGTGCTTGCTTACAGCAACGTGCTATATGTTCTGAATGCCCATATTGGGAGTCTGTGTCAAAACTTTGTTAGGAATTATGTGATCCTTAGAAGATGGAAGTAAGGGAGATGGGGCATGAAGTTATTTCTAGGAATTGGAGACATACCAAGTTTAGCTCAGTTCTGGGCATCTTTGAAATACCTATACAAACTTGTTCCTACATAGTAACTTGCAACTTTGAATGAGAATGTGCTTGCTTACAGCAACGTGCTATATGTTCTGAATGCCCGAATTGGGAATCTGTGTCAAAACTTTGTTAGGAATTATGTGATCCTTACTAGCTGGAAGTAAGGGAGATGGGGCATGAAGTTATTTCTAGGAGTTGGAGACATACCAAGTTTAGCTCAGTTCTGGGCATCTTTGAAATACCTATACAAACTTGTTCCTACATAGTAACTTGCATCTTTGAATGAGAATGTGCTTGCTTACAGCAACGTGCTATATGTTCTGAATGCCCAAATTGGGAATCTGTGTCAAAACTTTGTTAGGAATTATGTGATCCTTACTAGCTGGAAGTAAGGGAAATGGGGCATGAAGTTATTTCTAGGAGTTGAAGACATACAACGTTTAGCTCAGTTCTGGGCATCTTTGAAATACCTATACAAACTTGTTCCTACATAGTAACTTGCAACTTTGAATGAGAATGTGCTTGCTTACAGCAACGTGCTACATGTTTTGAATGGCCGAATTGGGAATCTGTGTCAAAACTTTGTTAGGAATTATGTGATCCTTACTAGCTGGAAGTAAGGGAGATGGGGCATGAAGTTATTCCAGGAATTGGAGACATACCAAGTTTAGCTCAGTTCTGGGCATCTTTGAAATACCTATGCACACTTGTTCCTACATAGTACCTTGCAAATTTGAATGAGAATGTGCTTGCTTACAGCAACGTGCTATATGTTCTGAATGGCCGAATTGGGAATCTGTGTCAAAACTTTGTTAGAAATTATGTGATCCTTACTAGCTCGAAGTAAGGGACATGGGGCATGAAGTTATTTCTAGGATTTGGAGACATACAACGTTTAGCTCAGTTCTGGGCATCTTTGAAATACCTATACAAACTTGTTCCTACATAGTAACTTGCAACTTTGAATGAGAATGTGCTTGCTTACAGCAACGTGCTATATGTTCTGAATGCCCGAATTGGGAATCTGTGTCAAAACTTTGTTACAACTTATGTGATCCTTACTAGCTGGAAGTCAGGGAGATGGGGCATGAAGTTATTTCTAGGATTTGGAGGCATACAACGTTTAGCTCAGTTCTGGGCATCTTTGAAATACCTATACAAACTTGTTCCTACATAGTAACTTGCAACTTTGAATGAGAATGTGCTTGCTTACAGCAACGTGCTACATGTTTTGAATGCCCGAATTGGGAATCTGTGTCAAAACTTTGTTAGGAATTATGTGATCCTTACTAGCTGGAAGTAAGGGAGATGGGGCATGAAGTTATTCCTAGGAGTTGGAGACATACCAAGTTTAGCTCAGTTCTGGGCATCTTTGAAATACCTATACAAACTTGTTCCTACATAGTAACTTGCAACTTTGAATGAGAATGTGCTTTCTTACAGCAATTTGCTATATGTTCTGAATGCCCGAATTTGGAATCTGTGTCAAAACTTTGTTAGGAATTATGTGATCCTTACTAGCTGGAAGTAAGGGAGATGGGGCATGATGTTATTTCTAGGAGTTGGAGACATACCAAGTTTAGCTCAGTTCTGGGCATCTTTGAAATACCTATACAAACTTGTTCCTACATAGTAACTTGCAACTTTGAATGAGAATGTGCTTGCTTACAGCAACGTGCTATAGGTTCTGAATGCCTGAATTGGGAATCTGTGTCAAAATTTTGTTAGGAATTATGTGATCCTTACTAGATGGAAGTAAGGGAGATGGGGCATGAAGTTATTTCTAGGAGTTGGAGACATACAACGTTTAGCTCAGTTCTGGGCATCTTTGAAATACCTATACAAACTTGTTCCTAAATAGTAACTTGCAACTTTGAATGAGAATGTGCTTGCTTACAGCAACGTGCTACATGTTTTGAATGCCCGAATTGGGAATCTGTGTCAAAACTTTGTTAGGAATTATGTGATCCTTACTAGCTGGAAGTAAGGGAGATGGGGCATGAAGTTATTTCTAGGAGTTGGACACATACCAAGATTAGCTCAGTTCTGGGCATCTTTGAAATACCTATACAAACTTGTTTCTACATAGTAACTTGCAACTTTCAATGAGAATGTGCTTGCTTACAGCAACGTGCCATATGTTCTGAATGCCCGAATTGGGAATCTGTGTCAAAACTTTGTTAGGAATTATGTGATCCTTACTAGCTGGAAGTAAGGGAGATGGGGCATGAAGTTATTTCTAGGATTTGGAGACATACCAAGTTTAGCTCAGTTCTGGGCATCTTTGAAATACCTATACAAACTTGTTCCTACATAGTAACTTGCAAATTTGAATGAGAATGAGCTTGCTTACAGCAACGTGCTATATGTTCTGAATGCCCAAATTGGGAATCTGTGTCAAAACTTTGTTAGGAATTATGTGATCCTTACTAGATGGAAGTAAGGGAGATGGGGCATGAAGTTATTTCTAGGAGTTGAAGACATACAACGTTTAGCTCAGTTCTGGGCATCTTTGAAATACCTATACAAACTTGTTCCTACATAGTAACTTGCAACTTTGAATGAGAATGTGCTTGCTTACAGCAACGTGCTACATGTTTTGAATGGCCGAATTGGGAATCTGTGTCAAAACTTTGTTAGGAATTATGTGATCCTTACTAGCTGGAAGTAAGGGAGATGGGGCATGAAGTTATTCCAGGAATTGGAGACATACCAAGTTTAGCTCAGTTCTGGGCATCTTTGAAATACCTATGCACACCTGTTCCTACATAGTACCTTGCAACTTTGAATGAGAATGTGCTTGCTTACAGCAACGTGCTATATGTTCTGAATGCCCGAATTGGGAATCTGTGTCAAAACTTTGTTAGAAATTATGTGATCCTTACTAGCTGGAAGTAAGGGAGATGGGGCATGAAGTTATTTCTAGGAGTTGGAGACATACAACGTTTAGCTCAGTTCTGGGCATCTTTGAAATACCTATACAAACTTGTTCCTACATAGTAACTTGCAACTTTGAATGAGAATGTGCTTGCTTACAGCAACGTGCTATATTTCTGAATGCCCGAATTGGGAATCTGTGTCAAAACTTTGTTAGGAATTATGTGATCCTTACTAGCTGGAAGTAAGGGAGATGGGGCATGAAGTTATTCCTAGGAGTTGGAGACATACCAAGTTTAGCTCAGTTCTGGGCATCTTTGAAATACCTATACAAACTTGTTCCTACATAGTAACTTGCAACTTTGAATGAGAATGTGCTTTCTTACAGCAATTTGCTATATGTTCTGAATGCCCGAATTTGGAATCTGTGTCAAAACTTTGTTAGGAATTATGTGATCCTTACTAGCTGGAAGTAAGGGAGATGGAGCATGATGTTATTTCTAGGAGTTGGAGACATACCAAGTTTAGCTCAGTTCTGGGCATCTTTGAAATACCTATACAAACTTGTTCCTACATAGTAACTTGAAACTTTGAATGAGAATGTGCTTGCTTACAGCAACGTGCTATATGTTCTGAATGCCTGAATTGGGAATCTGTGTCAAAATTTTGTTACAACTTATGTGATCCTTACTAGATGGAAGTAAGGGAGATGGGGCATGAAGTTATTTCTAGGAGTTGGAGACATACAACGTTTAGCTCAGTTCTGGGCATCTTTGAAATACCTATACAAACTTGTTCCTAAATAGTAACTTGCAACTTTGAATGAGAATGTGCTTGCTTACAGCAACGTGCTACATGTTTTGAATGCCCGAATGGGAATCTGTGTCAAAACTTTGTTAGGAATTATGTGATCCTTACTAGCTGGAAGAAAGGGAGATGGGGCATGAAGTTATTTCTAGGAGTTGGACACATCCCAAGTTTAGCTCAGTTCTGGGCATCTTTGAAATACCTATACAAACTTGTTTCTACATAGTAACTTGCAACTTTGAATGAGAATGTGCTTGCTTACAGCAACGTGCCATATGTTCTGAATGCCCGAATTGGGAATCTGTGTCAAAACTTTTAAGAAATTATGTGATCCTTAATAGCTGGAAGTAAGTGAGATGGGGCAAGAAGTTATTTCTAGGAGTTGGAGACATACAACGTTTAGCTCAGTTCTGGGCATCTTTGAAATACCTATACAAACTTGTTCCTACATAGTAACTTGCAACTTTGAATGAGAATGTGCTTGCTTACAGCAACGTGCTACATGTTTTGAATGCCCGAATTGGGAATCTGTGTCAAAAATTTGTTAGGAATTATGTGATCCTTACTAGCTGGAAGTAAGGGAGATGGGGCATGAAGTTATTCCTAGGAGTTGGAGACATACCAAGTTTAGCTCAGTTCTGGGCATCTTTGAAATACCTATACAAACTTGTTCCTACATAGTAACTTGCAACTTTGAATGAGAATGTGCTTTCTTACAGCAATTTGCTATATGTTCTGAATGCCCGAATTTGGAATCTGTGTCAAAACTTTGTTAGGAATTATGTGATCCTTACTAGCTGGAAGTAAGGGAGATGGGGCATGATGTTATTTCTAGGAGTTGGAGACATACCAAGTTTAGCTCAGTTCTGGGCATCTTTGAAATACCTATACAAACTTGTTCCTACATAGTAACTTGCAACTTTGAATGAGAATGTGCTTGCTTACAGCAACGTGCTATATGTTCTGAATGCCCGAATTGGGAATCTGTGACAAAACTTTGTTAGGAATTATGTGATCCTTACTAGCTGGAAGTAAGGGAGATGGGGCATGAAGTTATTTCTAGGAGTTGGAGACATACCAAGTTTAGCTCAGTTCTGGGAATCTTTGAAATACCTATACAAACATGTTCCTACATAGTATCTTGCAACTTTGAATGAGAATGTGCTTGCTTACAGCAACGTGCTATATGTTCTGAATGTCCGAATTGGGAATCTGTGTCAAAACTTTGTTAGAACTTATGTGATCCTTACTAGCTGGAAGTAAGGGAGTTGGGGCATGAAGTTATTTCTATGAGTTGGAGACATACAACGTTTAGCTCAGTTCTGGGCATCTTTGAAATAACTCTACAAACTTGTTCCTACATAGGAACTTGCAACTTTGAATGAGAATGTGCTTGCTTACAGCAACGTGCTACATGTTTTGAATGCCATAATTGGGAATCTGGGTCAAAACTTTGTTAGAAATTATGTGATCCTTACTAGCTGAAAGTAAGGGAGATAGGGCATGAAGTTATTCCTAGGAGTTGGAGACATACCAAGTTTAGCTCAGTTCTGGGCATCTTTGAAATACCTATACAAACTTGTTCCTACATAGTAACTTGCCACTTTGAATGAGAATGTGCTTGCTTACAGCAACGTGCTATATGTTCTGAATGCCCATATTGGGAATCTGTGTCAAATCTTTGTTAGGAATTATGTGATCCTTACTAGATGGAAGTAAGGGAGATGGGGAATGAAGTTATTTCTAGGAATTGGAGACATACCAAGTTAGCTCAGTTCTGGGCATCTTTGGAATACCTATACAAACTTGTTCCTACATAGTAACTTGCAACTTTGAATGAGAATGTGCTTGCTTACAGCAACGTGCTATATGTTCTGAATGCCCGAATTGGGAATCTGTGTCAAAACTTTGTTAGGAATTATGTGATCCTTACCAGCTGGAAGTAAGGGAGATGGGGCATGAAGTTATTTCTAGGATTTGGAGACATACCAAGTTTAGCTCAGTTCTGGGCATCTTTGAAATACCTATACAAACTTGTTCCTACATAGTAACTTGCAAATTTGAATGAGAATGAGCTTGCTTACAGCAACGTGCTATATGTTCTGAATGCCAAAATTGGGAATCTGTGTCAAAACTTTGTTAGGAATTATGTGATCCTTACAATCTGGAAGTAAGGGAAATGGGGCATGAAGTTATTTCTAGGAGTTGAAGACATACAACGTTTAGCTCAGTTCTGGGCATCTTTGAAATACCTATACAAACTTGTTCCTACATAGTAACTTGCAACTTTGAATGAGAATGTGCTTGCTTACAGCAACGTGCTACATGTTTTGAATGGCCGAATTGGGAATCTGTGTCAAAACTTTGTTAGGAATTATGTGATCCTTACTAGCTGGAAGTAAGGGAGATGGGGCATGAAGTTATTCCAGGAATTGGAGACATACCAAGTTTAGCTCAGTTCTGGGCATCTTTGAAATACCTATGCACACCTGTTCCTACATAGTACCTTGCAACTTTGAATGAGAATGTGCTTGCTTACAGCAACGTGCTATATGTTCTGAATGCCCGAATTGGGAATCTGTGTCAAAACTTTGTTAGAAATTATGTGATCCTTACTAGCTGGAAGTAAGGGAGATGGGGCATGAAGTTATTTCTAGGAGTTGGAGACATACAACGTTTAGCTCAGTTCTGGGCATCTTTGAAATACCTATACAAACTTGTTCCTACATAGTAACTTGCAACTTTGAATGAGAATGTGCTTGCTTACAGCAACGTGCTATATTTCTGAATGCCCGAATTGGGAATCTGTGTCAAAAGTTTGTTAGGAATTATGTGATCCTTACTAGCTGGAAGTAAGGGAGTTGGGGCATGAAGTTATTTCTAGGAGTTGGAGACATACAACGTTTAAGTCAGTTCTGGGCATCTTTGAAATACCTATACAAACTTGTTCCTACATAGTAACTTGCAACTTTGAATGAGAATGTGCTTGCTTACAGCAACGTGCTATATGTTCTGAATGCCCGAATTGGGAATCTGTGTCAAAACTTTGTTACAACTTATGTGATCCTTACTAGCTGGAAGTCAGGGAGATGGGGCATGAAGTTATTTCTAGGATTTGGAGGCATACAACGTTTAGCTCAGTTCTGGGCATCTTTGAAATAACTATACAAACTTGTTCCTACATAGTAACTTGCAACTTTGAATGAAAATGTGCTTGCTTACAGCAACGTGCTACATGTTTTGAATGCCCGAATTGGGAATCTGTGTCAAAACTTTGTTAGGAATTATGTGATCCTTACTAGCTGGAAGTAAGGGAGATGGGGCATGAAGTTATTCCTAGGAGTTGGAGACATACCAAGTTTAGCTCAGTTCTGGGCATCTTTGAAATACCTATACAAACTTGTTCCTACATAGTAACTTGCAACTTTGAATGAGAATGTGCTTTCTTACAGCAATTTGCTATATGTTCTGAATGCCCGAATTTGGAATCTGTGTCAAAACTTTGTTAGGAATTATGTGATTCTTACTAGCTGGAAGTAAGGGAGATGGGGCATGATGTTATTTCTAGGAGTTGGAGACATACCAAGTTTAGCTCAGTTCTGGGCATCTTTGAAATACCTATACAAACTTGTTCCTACATAGTAACTTGAAACTTTGAATGAGAATGTGCTTGCTTACAGCAACGTGCTATATGTTCTGAATGCCTGAATTGGGAATCTGTGTCAAAATTTTGTTACAACTTATGTGATCCTTACTAGATGGAAGTAAGGGAGATGGGGCATGAAGTTATTTCTAGGAGTTGGAGACATACAACGTTTAGCTCAGTTCTGGGCATCTTTGAAATACCTATACAAACTTGTTCCTAAATAGTAACTTGCAACTTTGAATGAGAATGTGCTTGCTTACAGCAACGTGCTACATGTTTTGAATGCCCGAATTGGGAATCTGTGTCAAAACTTTGTTAGGAATTATGTGATCCTTACTAGCTGGAAGTAAGGGAGATGGGGCATGAAGTTATTTCTAGGAGTTGGACACATACCAAGTTTAGCTCAGTTCTGGGCATCTTTGAAATACCTATACAAACTTGTTTCTACATAGTAACTTGCAACTTTGAATGAGAATGTGCTTGCTTACAGCAACGTGCCATATGTTCTGAATGCCCGAATTGGGAATCTGTGTCAAAACTTTTAAGAAATTATGTGATCCTTACTAGCTGGAAGTAAGTGAGATGGGGCAAGAAGTTATTTCTAGGAGTTGGAGACATACAACGTTTAGCTCAGTTCTGGGCATCTTTGAAATACCTATACAAACTTGTTCCTACATAGTAACTTGCAACTTTGAATGAGAATGTGCTTGCTTACAGCAACGTGCTACATGTTTTGAATGCCCGAATTGGGAATCTGTGTCAAAAATTAGTTAGGAATTATGTGATCCTTACTAGCTGGAAGTAAGGGAGATGGGGCATGAAGTTATTCCTAGGAGTTGGAGACATACCAAGTTTAGCTCAGTTCTGGGCATCTTTGAAATACCTATACAAACTTGTTCCTACATAGTAACTTGCAACTTTGAATGAGAATGTGCTTTCTTACAGCAATTTGCTATATGTTCTGAATGCCCGAATTTGGAATCTGTGTCAAAACTTTGTTAGGAATTATGTGATCCTTACTAGCTGGAAGTAAGGGAGATGGGGCATGATGTTATTTCTAGGAGTTGGAGACATACCAAGTTTAGCTCAGTTCTGGGCATCTTTGAAATACCTATACAAACTTGTTCCTACATAGTAACTTGCAACTTTGAATGAGAATGTGCTTGCTTACAGCAACGTGCTATATGTTCTGAATGCCCGAATTGGGAATCTGTGTCAAAACTTTGTTAGGAATTATGTGATCCTTACTAGCTGGAAGTAAGGGAGATGGGGCATGAAGTTATTTCTAGGAGTTGGAGACATACCAAGTTTAGCTCAGTTCTGGGAATCTTTGAAATACCTATACAAACATGTTCCTACATAGTATCTTGCAACTTTGAATGAGAATGTGCTTGCTTACAGCAACGTGCTATATGTTCTGAATGTCCGAATTGGGAATCTGTGTCAAAACTTTGTTAGAACTTATGTGATCCTTACTAGCTGGAAGTAAGGGAGTTGGGGCATGAAGTTATTTCTATGAGTTGGAGACATACAACGTTTAGCTCAGTTCTGGGCATCTTTGAAATACCTCTACAAACTTGTTCCTACATAGGAACTTGCAACTTTGAATGAGAATGTGCTTGCTTACAGCAACGTGATACATGTTTTGAATGCCATAATTGGGAATCTGGGTCAAAACTTTGTTAGAAATTATGTGATCCTTACAAGCTGAAAGTAAGGGAGATAGGGCATGAAGTTATTCCTAGGAGTTGGAGACATACCAAGTTTAGCTCAGTTCTGGGCATCTTTGAAATACCTATACAAACTTGTTCCTACATAGTAACTTGCCACTTTGAATGAGAATGTGCTTGCTTACAGCAACGTGCTATATGTTCTGAATGCCCATATTGGGAATCTGTGTCAAATCTTTGTTAGGAATTATGTGATCCTTACTAGCTGGAAGTAAGGGAGATGGGGCATGAAGTTATTCCTAGGAGTTGGAGACATACAACGTTTAGCTCAGTTCTGGGCATCTTTGAAATACCTATACAAACTTGTTCCTACATAGTAACTTGCAACTTTGAATGAGAATGTGCTTGCTTACAGCAACGTGCTACATGTTTTGAATGCCCGAATTGGGAATCTGTGTCAAAACTTTGTTAGGAATTATGTGATCCTTAATAGCTGGAAGTAAGGGAGATGGGGCATGAAGTTATTCCTAGGAGTTGGAGACATACCAAGTTTAGCTCAGTTCTGGGCATCTTTGAAATACCTATACAAACTTGTTCCTACATAGTAACTTGCAACTTTGAATGAGAATGTGCTTGCTTACAGCAACGTGCTATATGTTCTGAATGCCCGAATTGGGAATCTGTGTCAAAACTTTGTTAGGAATTATGTGATCCTTACTAGCTGGAAGTAAGGGAGATGGGACATGAAGTTATTTCTAGGATTTGGAGACATACCAAGTTTAGCTCAGTTCTGGGCATCTTTGAAATACCTATACAAACTTGTTCCTACATAGTAACTTGCAAATTTGAATGAGAATGAGCTTGCTTACAGCAACGTGCTATATGTTCTGAATGTCCGAATTGGGAATCTGTGTCAAAACTTTGTTAGAACTTATGTGATCCTTACTAACTGGAAGTAAGGGAGTTGGGGCATGAAGTTATTTCTAGGAGTTGGAGACATACAACGTTTAGCTCAGTTCTGGGCATCTTTGAAATACCTCTACAAACTTGTTCCTGCATAGTAACTTGCAACATTGAATGAGAATGTGCTTGCTTACAGCAACGTGCTACATGTTTTGAATGCCATAATTGGGAATCTGGGTCAAAACTTTGTTAGGAATTATGTGATCCTTACTAGCTGAAAGTAAGGGAGATGGGTAATGAAGTTATTCCTAGGAGTTGGAGACATACCAAGTTTAGCTCAGTTATGGGCATCTTTGAAATACCTATACAAACTTGTTCCTACATAGTAACTTGCAACTTTGAATGAGAATGTGCTTGCTTACAGCAACGTGCTATATGTTCTGAATGCCCGAATTGGGAATCTGTGTCAAAACTTTGTTAGGAATTATGTGATCCTTACTAGCTGGAAGTAAGGGAGATGGGGCATGAAGTTATTTCTAGGAGTTGGAGACATACCAAGTTTAGCTCAGTTCTGGGAATCTTTGAAATACCTATACAAACATGTTCCTACATAGTATCTTGCAACTTTGAATGAGAATGTGCTTGCTTACAGCAACGTGCTAAATGTTCTGAATGTCCGAATTGGGAATCTGTGTCAAAACTTTGTTAGAACTTATGTGATCCTTACTAGCTGGAAGTAAGGGAGTTGGGGCATGAAGTTATTTCTATGAGTTGGAGACATACAACGTTTAGCTCAGTTCTGGGCATCTTTGAAATACCTCTACAAACTTGTTCCTACATAGGAACTTGCAACTTTGAATGAGAATGTGCTTGCTTACAGCAACGTGCTACATGTTTTGAATGCCATAATTGGGAATCTGGGTCAAAACTTTGTTAGAAATTATGTGATCCTTACAAGCTGAAAGTAAGGGAGATAGGGCATGAAGTTATTCCTAGGAGTTGGAGACATACCAAGTTTAGCTCAGTTCTGGGCATCTTTGAAATACCTATACAAACTTGTTCCTACATAGTAACTTGCCACTTTGAATGAGAATGTGCTTGCTTACAGCAACGTGCTATATGTTCTGAATGCCCATATTGGGAATCTGTGTCAAATCTTTGTTAGGAATTATGTGATCCTTACTAGATGGAAGTAAGGGAGATGGGGCATGAAGTTATTTCTAGGAATTGGAGACATACCAAGTTAGCTCAGTTCTGGGCATCTTTGGAATACCTATACAAACTTGTTCCTACATAGTAACTTGCAACTTTGAATGAGAATGTGCTTGCTTACAGCAACGTGCTATATGTTCTGAATGCCCGAATTGGGAATCTGTGTCAAAACTTTGTTAGAAATTATGTGATCCTTACTAGCTGGAAGTAAGGGAGATGGGGCATGAAGTTATTTCTAGGAGTTGGAGACATACAACGTTTAGCTCAGTTCTGGGCATCTTTGAAATACCTATACAAACTTGTTCCTACATAGTAACTTGCAACTTTGAATGAGAATGTGCTTGCTTACAGCAACGTGCTATATTTCTGAATGCCCGAATTGGGAATCTGTGTCAAAAGTTTGTTAGGAATTATGTGATCCTTACTAGCTGGAAGTAAGGGAGTTGGGGCATGAAGTTATTTCTAGGAGTTGGAGACATACAACGTTTAAGTCAGTTCTGGGCATCTTTGAAATACCTATACAAACTTGTTCCTACATAGTAACTTGCAACTTTGAATGAGAATGTGCTTGCTTACAGCAACGTGCTATATGTTCTGAATGCCCGAATTGGGAATCTGTGTCAAAACTTTGTTACAACTTATGTGATCCTTACTAGCTGGAAGTCAGGGAGATGGGGCATGAAGTTATTTCTAGGATTTGGAGGCATACAACGTTTAGCTCAGTTCTGGGCATCTTTGAAATAACTATACAAACTTGTTCCTACATAGTAACTTGCAACTTTGAATGAAAATGTGCTTGCTTACAGCAACGTGCTACATGTTTTGAATGCCCGAATTGGGAATCTGTGTCAAAACTTTGTTAGGAATTATGTGATCCTTACTAGCTGGAAGTAAGGGAGATGGGGCATGAAGTTATTCCTAGGAGTTGGAGACATACCAAGTTTAGCTCAGTTCTGGGCATCTTTGAAATACCTATACAAACTTGTTCCTACATAGTAACTTGCAACTTTGAATGAGAATGTGCTTTCTTACAGCAATTTGCTATATGTTCTGAATGCCCGAATTTGGAATCTGTGTCAAAACTTTGTTAGGAATTATGTGATTCTTACTAGCTGGAAGTAAGGGAGATGGGGCATGATGTTATTTCTAGGAGTTGGAGACATACCAAGTTTAGCTCAGTTCTGGGCATCTTTGAAATACCTATACAAACTTGTTCCTACATAGTAACTTGAAACTTTGAATGAGAATGTGCTTGCTTACAGCAACGTGCTATATGTTCTGAATGCCTGAATTGGGAATCTGTGTCAAAATTTTGTTACAACTTATGTGATCCTTACTAGATGGAAGTAAGGGAGATGGGGCATGAAGTTATTTCTAGGAGTTGGAGACATACAACGTTTAGCTCAGTTCTGGGCATCTTTGAAATACCTATACAAACTTGTTCCTAAATAGTAACTTGCAACTTTGAATGAGAATGTGCTTGCTTACAGCAACGTGCTACATGTTTTGAATGCCCGAATTGGGAATCTGTGTCAAAACTTTGTTAGGAATTATGTGATCCTTACTAGCTGGAAGTAAGGGAGATGGGGCATGAAGTTATTTCTAGGAGTTGGACACATACCAAGTTTAGCTCAGTTCTGGGCATCTTTGAAATACCTATACAAACTTGTTTCTACATAGTAACTTGCAACTTTGAATGAGAATGTGCTTGCTTACAGCAACGTGCCATATGTTCTGAATGCCCGAATTGGGAATCTGTGTCAAAACTTTTAAGAAATTATGTGATCCTTACTAGCTGGAAGTAAGTGAGATGGGGCAAGAAGTTATTTCTAGGAGTTGGAGACATACAACGTTTAGCTCAGTTCTGGGCATCTTTGAAATACCTATACAAACTTGTTCCTACATAGTAACTTGCAACTTTGAATGAGAATGTGCTTGCTTACAGCAACGTGCTACATGTTTTGAATGCCCGAATTGGGAATCTGTGTCAAAAATTAGTTAGGAATTATGTGATCCTTACTAGCTGGAAGTAAGGGAGATGGGGCATGAAGTTATTCCTAGGAGTTGGAGACATACCAAGTTTAGCTCAGTTCTGGGCATCTTTGAAATACCTATACAAACTTGTTCCTACATAGTAACTTGCAACTTTGAATGAGAATGTGCTTTCTTACAGCAATTTGCTATATGTTCTGAATGCCCGAATTTGGAATCTGTGTCAAAACTTTGTTAGGAATTATGTGATCCTTACTAGCTGGAAGTAAGGGAGATGGGGCATGATGTTATTTCTAGGAGTTGGAGACATACCAAGTTTAGCTCAGTTCTGGGCATCTTTGAAATACCTATACAAACTTGTTCCTACATAGTAACTTGCAACTTTGAATGAGAATGTGCTTGCTTACAGCAACGTGCTATATGTTCTGAATGCCCGAATTGGGAATCTGTGTCAAAACTTTGTTAGGAATTATGTGATCCTTACTAGCTGGAAGTAAGGGAGATGGGGCATGAAGTTATTTCTAGGAGTTGGAGACATACCAAGTTTAGCTCAGTTCTGGGAATCTTTGAAATACCTATACAAACATGTTCCTACATAGTATCTTGCAACTTTGAATGAGAATGTGCTTGCTTACAGCAACGTGCTATATGTTCTGAATGTCCGAATTGGGAATCTGTGTCAAAACTTTGTTAGAACTTATGTGATCCTTACTAGCTGGAAGTAAGGGAGTTGGGGCATGAAGTTATTTCTATGAGTTGGAGACATACAACGTTTAGGTCAGTTCTGGGCATCTTTGAAATACCTCTACAAACTTGTTCCTACATAGGAACTTGCAACTTTGAATGAGAATGTGCTTGCTTACAGCAACGTGCTACATGTTTTGAATGCCATAATTGGGAATCTGGGTCAAAACTTTGTTAGAAATTATGTGATCCTTACTAGCTGAAAGTAAGGGAGATAGGGCATGAAGTTATTCCTAGGAGTTGGAGACATACCAAGTTTAGCTCAGTTCTGGGCATCTTTGAAATACCTATACAAACTTGTTCCTACATAGTAACTTGCCACTTTGAATGAGAATGTGCTTGCTTACAGCAACGTGCTATATGTTCTGAATGCCCATATTGGGAATCTGTGTCAAATCTTTGTTAGGAATTATGTGATCCTTACTAGCTGGAAGTAAGGGAGATGGGGCATGAAGTTATTCCTAGGAGTTGGAGACATACAACGTTTAGCTCAGTTCTGGGCATCTTTGAAATACCTATACAAACTTGTTCCTACATAGTAACTTGCAACTTTGAATGAGAATGTGCTTGCTTACAGCAACGTGCTACATGTTTTGAATGCCCGAATTGGGAATCTGTGTCAAAACTTTGTTAGGAATTATGTGATCCTTAATAGCTGGAAGTAAGGGAGATGGGGCATGAAGTTATTCCTAGGAGTTGGAGACATACCAAGTTTAGCTCAGTTCTGGGCATCTTTGAAATACCTATACAAACTTGTTCCTACATAGTAACTTGCAACTTTGAATGAGAATGTGCTTGCTTACAGCAACGTGCTATATGTTCTGAATGCCCGAATTGGGAATCTGTGTCAAAACTTTGTTAGGAATTATGTGATCCTTACTAGCTGGAAGTAAGGGAGATGGGGCATGAAGTTATTTCTAGGATTTGGAGACATACCAAGTTTAGCTCAGTTCTGGGCATCTTTGAAATACCTATACAAACTTGTTCCTACATAGTAACTTGCAAATTTGAATGAGAATGAGCTTGCTTACAGCAACGTGCTATATGTTCTGAATGTCCGAATTGGGAATCTGTGTCAAAACTTTGTTAGAACTTATGTGATCCTTACTAACTGGAAGTAAGGGAGTTGGGGCATGAAGTTATTTCTAGGAGTTGGAGACATACAACGTTTAGCTCAGTTCTGGGCATCTTTGAAATACCTCTACAAACTTGTTCCTGCATAGTAACTTGCAACATTGAATGAGAATGTGCTTGCTTACAGCAACGTGCTACATGTTTTGAATGCCATAATTGGGAATCTGGGTCAAAACTTTGTTAGGAATTATGTGATCCTTACTAGCTGAAAGTAAGGGAGATGGGTAATGAAGTTATTCCTAGGAGTTGGAGACATACCAAGTTTAGCTCAGTTATGGGCATCTTTGAAATACCTATACAAACTTGTTCCTACATAGTAACTTGCAACTTTGAATGAGAATGTGCTTGCTTACAGCAACGTGCTATATGTTCTGAATGCCCGAATTGGGAATCTGTGTCAAAACTTTGTTAGGAATTATGTGATCCTTACTAGCTGGAAGTAAGGGAGATGGGGCATGAAGTTATTTCTAGGAGTTGGAGACATACCAAGTTTAGCTCAGTTCTGGGAATCTTTGAAATACCTATACAAACATGTTCCTACATAGTATCTTGCAACTTTGAATGAGAATGTGCTTGCTTACAGCAACGTGCTAAATGTTCTGAATGTCCGAATTGGGAATCTGTGTCAAAACTTTGTTAGAACTTATGTGATCCTTACTAGCTGGAAGTAAGGGAGTTGGGGCATGAAGTTATTTCTATGAGTTGGAGACATACAACGTTTAGCTCAGTTCTGGGCATCTTTGAAATACCTCTACAAACTTGTTCCTACATAGGAACTTGCAACTTTGAATGAGAATGTGCTTGCTTACAGCAACGTGCTACATGTTTTGAATGCCATAATTGGGAATCTGGGTCAAAACTTTGTTAGAAATTATGTGATCCTTACAAGCTGAAAGTAAGGGAGATAGGGCATGAAGTTATTCCTAGGAGTTGGAGACATACCAAGTTTAGCTCAGTTCTGGGCATCTTTGAAATACCTATACAAACTTGTTCCTACATAGTAACTTGCCACTTTGAATGAGAATGTGCTTGCTTACAGCAACGTGCTATATGTTCTGAATGCCCATATTGGGAATCTGTGTCAAATCTTTGTTAGGAATTATGTGATCCTTACTAGATGGAAGTAAGGGAGATGGGGCATGAAGTTATTTCTAGGAATTGGAGACATACCAAGTTAGCTCAGTTCTGGGCATCTTTGGAATACCTATACAAACTTGTTCCTACATAGTAACTTGCAACTTTGAATGAGAATGTGCTTGCTTACAGCAACGTGCTATATGTTCTGAATGCCCGAATTGGGAATCTGTATCAAAACTTTGTTAGGAATTATGTGATCCTTACCAGCTGGAAGTAAGGGAGATGGGGCATGAAGTTATTTCTAGGAGTTGGAGACATACCAAGTTTAGCTCAGTTCTGGGCATCTTTGAAATACCTATACAATCTTGTTCCTACATAGTAACTTGCATCTTTGAATGAGAATGTGCTTGCATACAGCAACGTGCTATATGTTCTGAATGCCCAAATTGGGAATCTGTGTCAAAACTTTGTTAGGAATTATGTGATCCTTATTAGCTGGAAGTAAGGGAGTTGGGGCATGAAGTTATTTCTAGGAGTTGGAGACATACAACGTTTAACTCAGTTCTGGGTATCTTTGAAATACCTATACAAACTTGTTCCTACATAGTAACTTGCAACTTTGAATGAGAATGTGCTTGCTTACAGCAACGTGCTACATGTTCTGAATGCCATAATTGGGAATCTGTGTCAAAACTTTGTTAGGAATCATGTGATCCTTACTAGCTGGAAGTAAGGGAGATGGGGCATGAAGTTATTCCTAGGAGTTGGAGACATACAACGTTTAGCTCAGTTCTGGGCATCTTTGAAATACCTATACAAACTTGTTCCTACATAGTAACTTGCAACTTTGAATGAGAATGTGCTTGCTTACAGCAACGTGCTACATGTTTTGAATGCCCGAATTGGGAATCTGTGTCAAAACTTTGTTAGGAATTATGTGATCCTTAATAGCTGGAAGTAAGGGAGATGGGGCATGAAGTTATTCCTAGGAGTTGGAGACATACCAAGTTTAGCTCAGTTCTGGGCATCTTTGAAATACCTCTACAAACTTGTTCCTGCATAGTAACTTGCAACATTGAATGAGAATGTGCTTGCTTACAGCAACGTGCTACATGTTTTGAATGCCATAATTGGGAATCTGGGTCAAAACTTTGTTAGGAATTATGTGATCCTTACTAGCTGAAAGTAAGGGAGATGGGTAATGAAGTTATTCCTAGGAGTTGGAGACATACCAAGTTTAGCTCAGTTCTGGGCATCTTTGAAATACCTATACAAACTTGTTCCTACATAGTAACTTGCCACTTTGAATGAGAATGTGCTTGCTTACAGCAACATGCTATATGTTCTGAATGCCCATATTGGGAGTCTGTGTCAAAACATTGTTAGGAATTATGTGATCCTTAGAAGATGGAAGTAAGGGAGATGGGGCATGAAGTTATTTCTAGGAATTGGAGACATACCAAGTTTAGCTCAGTTCTGGGCATCTTTGAAATACCTATACAAACTTGTTCCTACATAGTAACTTGCAACTTTGAATGAGAATGTGCTTGCTTACAGCAACGTGCTATATGTTCTGAATGCCCGAATTGGGAATCTGTGTCAAAACTTTGTTAGGAATTATGTGATCCTTACTAGCTGGAAGTAAGGGAGATGGGGCATGAAGTTATTTCTAGGAGTTGGAGACATACCAAGTTTAGCTCAGTTCTGGGCATCTTTGAAATACCTATACAAACTTGTTCCTACTTAGTAACTTGCATCTTTGAATGAGAATGTGCTTGCTTACAGCAACGTGCTATATGTTCTGAATGCCCAAATTGGGAATCTGTGTCAAAACTTTGTTAGGAATTATGTGATCCTTACTAGCTGGAAGAAAGGGAAATGGGGCATGAAGTTATTTCAAGGAGTTGAAGACATACAACGTTTAGCTCAGTTCTGGGCATCTTTGAAATACCTATACAAACTTGTTCCTACATAGTAACTTGCAACTTTGAATGAGAATGTGCTTGCTTACAGCAACGTGCTACATGTTTTGAATGGCCGAATTGGGAATCTGTGTCAAAACTTTGTTAGGAATTATGTGATCCTTACTAGCTGGAAGTAAGGGAGATGGGGCATGAAGTTATTCCAGGAATTGGAGACATACCAAGTTTAGCTCAGTTCTGGGCATCTTTGAAATACCTATGCACACTTGTTCCTACATAGTACCTTGCAACTTTGAATGAGAATGTGCTTGCTTACAGCAACGTGCTATATGTTCTGAATGCCCGAATTGGGAATCTGTGTCAAAACTTAGTTAGAAATTATGTGATCCTTACTAGCTGGAAGTAAGGGAGATGGGGCATGAAGTTATTTCTAGGAGTTGGAGACATACAACGTTTAGCTCAGTTCTGGGCATCTTTGAAATACCTATACAAACTTGTTCCTACATAGTAACTTGCAACTTTGAATGAGAATGTGCTTGCTTACAGCAACGTGCTATATTTCTGAATGCCCGAATTGGGAATCTGTGTCAAAACTTTGTTAGGAATTATGTGATCCTTACTAGCTGGAAGTAAGGGAGATGGGGCATGAAGTTATTTCTAGGAGTTGGAGACATACAACGTTTAAGTCAGTTCTGGGCATCTTTGAAATACCTATACAAACTTGTTCCTACATAGTAACTTGCAACTTTGAATGAGAATGTGCTTGCTTACAGCAACGTGCTATATGTTCTGAATGCCCGAATTGGGAATCTGTGTCAAAACTTTGTTACAACTTAAGTGATCCTTACTAGCTGGAAGTCAGGGAGATGGGGCATGAAGTTATTTCTAGGATTTGGAGGCATACAACGTTTAGCTCAGTTCTGGGCATCTTTGAAATACCTATACAAACTTGTTCCTACATAGTAACTTGCAACTTTGAATGAGAATGTGCTTGCTTACAGCAACGTGCTACATGTTTTGAATGCCCGAATTGGGAATCTGTGTCAAAACTTTGTTAGGAATTATGTGATCCTTACTAGCTGGAAGTAAGGGAGATGGGGCATGAAGTTATTCCTAGGAGTTGGAGACATACCAAGTTTAGCTCAGTTCTGGGCATCTTTGAAATACCTATACAAACTTGTTCCTACATAGTAACTTGCAACTTTGAATGAGAATGTGCTTTCTTACAGCAATTTGCTATATGTTCTGAATGCCCGAATTTGGAATCTGTGTCAAAACTTTGTTAGGAATTATGTGATCCTTACTAGCTGGAAGTAAGGGAGACCGGGCATGATGATATTTCTAGGAGTTGGAGACATACCAAGTTTAGCTCAGTTCTGGGCATCTTTGAAATACCTATACAAACTTGTTCCTACATAGTAATTTGCAACTTTGAATGAGAATGTGCTTGCTTACAGCAACGTGCTATAGGTTCTGAATGCCTGAATTGGGAATCTGTGTCAAAATTTTGTTACAACTTATGTGATCCTTACTAGATGGAAGTAAGGGAGATGGGGCATGAAGTTATTTCTAGGAGTTGGAGACATACAACGTTTAGCTCAGTTCTGGGCATCTTTGAAATACCTATACAAACTTGTTCCTAAATAGTAACTTGCAACTTTGAATGAGAATGTGCTTGCTTACAGCAACGTGCTACATGTTTTGAATGCCCGAATTGGGAATCTGTGTCAAAACTTTGTTAGGAATTATGTGATCCTTACTAGCTGGAAGTAAGGGAGATGGGGCATGAAGTTATTTCTAGGAGTTGGACACATACCAAGTTTAGCTCAGTTCTGGGCATCTTTGAAATACCTATACAAACTTGTTTCTACATAGTAACTTGCAACTTTCAATGAGAATGTGCTTGCTTACAGCAACGTGCCATATGTTCTGAATGCCCGAATTGGGAATCTGTGTCAAAACTTTGTTAGGAATTATGTGATCCTTACTAGCTGGAAGTAAGGGAGATGGGGCATGAAGTTATTTCTAGGATTTGGAGACATACCAAGTTTAGCTCAGTTCTGGGCGTCTTTGAAATACCTATACAAACTTGTTCCTACATAGTAACTTGCAAATTTGAATGAGAATGAGCTTGCTTACAGCAACGTGCTATATGTTCTGAATGCCCAAATTGGGAATCTGTGTCAAAACTTTGTTAGGAATTATGTGATCCTTACTAGCTGGAAGTAAGGGAAATGGGGCATGAAGTTATTTCTAGGAGTTGAAGACATACAACGTTTAGCTCAGTTCTGGGCATCTTTGAAATACCTATACAAACTTGTTCCTACATAGTAACTTGCAACTTTGAATGAGAATGTGCTTGCTTACAGCAACGTGCTACATGTTTTGAATGGCCGAATTGGGAATCTGTGTCAAAACTTTGTTAGGAATTATGTGATCCTTACTAGCTGGAAGTAAGGGAGATGGGGCATGAAGTTATTCCAGGAATTGGAGACATACCATGTTTAGCTCAGTTCTGGGCATCTTTGAAATACCTATGCACACCTGTTCCTACATAGTACCTTGCAACTTTGAATGAGAATGTGCTTGCTTACAGCAACGTGCTATATGTTCTGAATGCCCGAATTGGGAATCTGTGTCAAAACTTTGTTAGAAATTATGTGATCCTTACTAGCTGGAAGTAAGGGAGATGGGGCATGAAGTTATTTCTAGGAGTTGGAGACATACAACGTTTAGCTCAGTTCTGGGCATCTTTGAAATACCTATACCAACTTGTTCCTACATAGTAACTTGCAACTTTGAATGAGAATGTGCTTGCTTACAGCAACGTGCTATATTTCTGAATGCCCCAATTGGGAATCTGTGTCAAAACTTTGTTAGGAATTATGTGATCCTTACTAGCTGGAAGTAAGGGAGATGGGGCATGATGTTATTTCTAGGAGTTAGAGACATACCAAGTTTAGCTCAGTTCTGGGCATCTTTGAAATACCTATACAAACTTGTTCCTACATAGTAACTTGAAACTTTGAATGAGAATGTGCTTGCTTACAGCAACGTGTTATATGTTCTGAATGCCTGAATTGGGAATCTGTGTCAAAATTTTGTTACAACTTATGTGATCCTTACTAGATGGAAGTAAGTGAGATGGGGCATGAAGTTATTTCTAGGAGTTGGAGACATACAACGTTTAGCTCAGTTCTGGGCATCTTTGAAATACCTATACAAACTTGTTCCTAAATAGTAACTTGCAACTTTGAATGAGAATGTGCTTGCTTACAGCAACGTGCTACATGTTTTGAATGCCCGAATTGGGAATCTGTGTCAAAACTTTGTTAGGAATTATGTGATCCTTACTAGCTGGAAGTAAGGGAGATGGGGCATGAAGTTATTTCTAGGAGTTGGACACATACCAAGTTTAGCTCAGTTCTGGGCATCTTTGAAATACCTATACAAACTTGTTTCTACATAGTAACTTGCAACTTTGAATGAGAATGTGCTTGCTTACAGCAACGTGCCATATGTTCTGAATGCCCGAATTGGGAATCTGTGTCAAAACTTTTAAGAAATTATGTGATCCTTACTAGCTGGAAGTAAGTGAGATGGGGCAAGAAGTTATTTCTAGGAGTTGGAGACATACAACGTTTAGCTCAGTTCTGGGCATCTTTGAAATACCTATACAAACTTGTTCCTACATAGTAACTTGCAACTTTGAATGAGAATGTGCTTGCTTACAGCAACGTGCTACATGTTTTGAATGCCCGAATTGGGAATCTGTGTCAAAAATTAGTTAGGAATTATGTGATCCTTACTAGCTGGAAGTAAGGGAGATGGGGCATGAAGTTATTCCTAGGAGTTGGAGACATACCAAGTTTAGCTCAGTTCTGGGCATCTTTGAAATACCTATACAAACTTGTTCCTACATAGTAACTTGCAACTTTGAATGAGAATGTGCTTTCTTACAGCAATTTGCTATATGTTCTGAATGCCCGAATTTGGAATCTGTGTCAAAACTTTGTTAGGAATTATGTGATCCTTACTAGCTGGAAGTAAGGGAGATGGGGCATGATGTTATTTCTAGGAGTTGGAGACATACCAAGTTTAGCTCAGTTCTGGGCATCTTTGAAATACCTATACAAACTTGTTCCTACATAGTAACTTGCAACTTTGAATGAGAATGTGCTTGCTTACAGCAACGTGCTATATGTTCTGAATGCCCGAATTGGGAATCTGTGTCAAAACTTTGTTAGGAATTATGTGATCCTTACTAGCTGGAAGTAAGGGAGATGGGGCATGAAGTTATTTCTAGGAGTTGGAGACATACCAAGTTTAGCTCAGTTCTGGGAATCTTTGAAATACCTATACAAACATGTTCCTACATAGTATCTTGCAACTTTGAATGAGAATGTGCTTGCTTACAGCAACGTGCTATATGTTCTGAATGTCCGAATTGGGAATCTGTGTCAAAACTTTGTTAGAACTTATGTGATCCTTACTAGCTGGAAGTAAGGGAGTTGGGGCATGAAGTTATTTCTATGAGTTGGAGACATACAACGTTTAGGTCAGTTCTGGGCATCTTTGAAATACCTCTACAAACTTGTTCCTACATAGGAACTTGCAACTTTGAATGAGAATGTGCTTGCTTACAGCAACGTGCTACATGTTTTGAATGCCATAATTGGGAATCTGGGTCAAAACTTTGTTAGAAATTATGTGATCCTTACTAGCTGAAAGTAAGGGAGATAGGGCATGAAGTTATTCCTAGGAGTTGGAGACATACCAAGTTTAGCTCAGTTCTGGGCATCTTTGAAATACCTATACAAACTTGTTCCTACATAGTAACTTGCCACTTTGAATGAGAATGTGCTTGCTTACAGCAACGTGCTATATGTTCTGAATGCCCATATTGGGAATCTGTGTCAAATCTTTGTTAGGAATTATGTGATCCTTACTAGCTGGAAGTAAGGGAGATGGGGCATGAAGTTATTCCTAGGAGTTGGAGACATACAACGTTTAGCTCAGTTCTGGGCATCTTTGAAATACCTATACAAACTTGTTCCTACATAGTAACTTGCAACTTTGAATGAGAATGTGCTTGCTTACAGCAACGTGCTACATGTTTTGAATGCCCGAATTGGGAATCTGTGTCAAAACTTTGTTAGGAATTATGTGATCCTTAATAGCTGGAAGTAAGGGAGATGGGGCATGAAGTTATTCCTAGGAGTTGGAGACATACCAAGTTTAGCTCAGTTCTGGGCATCTTTGAAATACCTATACAAACTTGTTCCTACATAGTAACTTGCAACTTTGAATGAGAATGTGCTTGCTTACAGCAACGTGCTATATGTTCTGAATGCCCGAATTGGGAATCTGTGTCAAAACTTTGTTAGGAATTATGTGATCCTTACTAGCTGGAAGTAAGGGAGATGGGGCATGAAGTTATTTCTAGGATTTGGAGACATACCAAGTTTAGCTCAGTTCTGGGCATCTTTGAAATACCTATACAAACTTGTTCCTACATAGTAACTTGCAAATTTGAATGAGAATGAGCTTGCTTACAGCAACGTGCTATATGTTCTGAATGTCCGAATTGGGAATCTGTGTCAAAACTTTGTTAGAACTTATGTGATCCTTACTAACTGGAAGTAAGGGAGTTGGGGCATGAAGTTATTTCTAGGAGTTGGAGACATACAACGTTTAGCTCAGTTCTGGGCATCTTTGAAATACCTCTACAAACTTGGTCCTGCATAGTAACTTGCAACATTGAATGAGAATGTGCTTGCTTACAGCAACGTGCTACATGTTTTGAATGCCATAATTGGGAATCTGGGTCAAAACTTTGTTAGGAATTATGTGATCCTTACTAGCTGAAAGTAAGGGAGATGGGTAATGAAGTTATTCCTAGGAGTTGGAGACATACCAAGTTTAGCTCAGTTCTGGGCATCTTTGAAATACCTATACAAACTTGTTCCTACATAGTAACTTGCAACTTTGAATGAGAATGTGCTTGCTTACAGCAACGTGCTATATGTTCTGAATGCCCGAATTGGGAATCTGTGTCAAAACTTTGTTAGGAATTATGTGATCCTTACTAGCTGGAAGTAAGGGAGATGGGGCATGAAGTTATTTCTAGGAGTTGGAGACATACCAAGTTTAGCTCAGTTCTGGGAATCTTTGAAATACCTATACAAACATGTTCCTACATAGTATCTTGCAACTTTGAATGAGAATGTGCTTGCTTACAGCAACTTGCTAAATGTTCTGAATGTCCGAATTGGGAATCTGTGTCAAAACTTTGTTAGAACTTATGTGATCCTTACTAGCTGGAAGTAAGGGAGTTGGGGCATGAAGTTATTTCTATGAGTTGGAGACATACAACGTTTAGCTCAGTTCTGGGCATCTTTGAAATACCTCTACAAACTTGTTCCTACATAGGAACTTGCAACTTTGAATGAGAATGTGCTTGCTTACAGCAACGTGCTACATGTTTTGAATGCCATAATTGGGAATCTGGGTCAAAACTTTGTTAGAAATTATGTGATCCTTACAAGCTGAAAGTAAGGGAGATAGGGCATGAAGTTATTCCTAGGAGTTGGAGACATACCAAGTTTAGCTCAGTTCTGGGCATCTTTGAAATACCTATACAAACTTGTTCCTACATAGTAACTTGCCACTTTGAATGAGAATGTGCTTGCTTACAGCAACGTGCTATATGTTCTGAATGCCCATATTGGGAATCTGTGTCAAATCTTTGTTAGGAATTATGTGATCCTTACTAGATGGAAGTAAGGGAGATGGGGCATGAAGTTATTTCTAGGAATTGGAGACATACCAAGTTAGCTCAGTTCTGGGCATCTTTGGAATACCTATACAAACTTGTTCCTACATAGTAACTTGCAACTTTGAATGAGAATGTGCTTGCTTACAGCAACGTGCTATATGTTCTGAATGCCCGAATTGGGAATCTGTGTCAAAACTTTGTTAGGAATTATGTGATCCTTACCAGCTGGAAGTAAGGGAGATGGAGCATGAAGTTATTTCTAGGAGTTGGAGACATACCAAGTTTAGCTCAGTTCTGGGCATCTTTGAAATACCTATACAATCTTGTTCCTACATAGTAACTTGCATCTTTGAATGAGAATGTGCTTGCATACAGCAACGTGCTATATGTTCTGAATGCCCAAATTGGGAATCTGTGTCAAAACTTTGTTAGGAATTATGTGATCCTTATTAGCTGGAAGTAAGGGAGTTGGGGCATGAAGTTATTTCTAGGAGTTGGAGACATACAACGTTTAACTCAGTTCTGGGTATCTTTGAAATACCTATACAAACTTGTTCCTACATAGTAACTTGCAACTTTGAATGAGAATGTGCTTGCTTACAGCAACGTGCTACATGTTCTGAATGCCATAATTGGGAATCTGTGTCAAAACTTTGTTAGGAATCATGTGATCCTTACTAGCTGGAAGTAAGGGAGATGGGGCATGAAGTTATTCCTAGGAGTTGGAGACATACAACGTTTAGCTCAGTTCTGGGCATCTTTGAAATACCTATACAAACTTGTTCCTACATAGTAACTTGCAACTTTGAATGAGAATGTGCTTGCTTACAGCAACGTGCTACATGTTTTGAATGCCCGAATTGGGAATCTGTGTCAAAACTTTGTTAGGAATTATGTGATCCTTAATAGCTGGAAGTAAGGGAGATGGGGCATGAAGTTATTCCTAGGAGTTGGAGACATACCAAGTTTAGCTCAGTTCTGGGCATCTTTGAAATACCTCTACAAACTTGTTCCTGCATAGTAACTTGCAACATTGAATGAGAATGTGCTTGCTTACAGCAACGTGCTACATGTTTTGAATGCCATAATTGGGAATCTGGGTCAAAACTTTGTTAGGAATTATGTGATCCTTACTAGCTGAAAGTAAGGGAGATGGGTAATGAAGTTATTCCTAGGAGTTGGAGACATACCAAGTTTAGCTCAGTTCTGGGCATCTTTGAAATACCTATACAAACTTGTTCCTACATAGTAACTTGCCACTTTGAATGAGAATGTGCTTGCTTACAGCAACGTGCTATATGTTCTGAATGCCCATATTGGGAGTCTGTGTCAAAACATTGTTAGGAATTATGTGATCCTTAGAAGATGGAAGTAAGGGAGATGGGGCATGAAGTTATTTCTAGGAATTGGAGACATACCAAGTTTAGCTCAGTTCTGGGCATCTTTGAAATACCTATACAAACTTGTTCCTACATAGTACCTTGCAACTTTGAATGAGAATGTGCTTGCTTACAGCAACGTGCTATATGTTGTGAATGCCCGAATTGGGAATCTGTGTCAAAACTTAGTTAGAAATTATGTGATCCTTACTAGCTGGAAGTAAGGGAGATGGGGCATGAAGTTATTTCTAGGAGTTGGAGACATACAACGTTTAGCTCAGTTCTGGGCATCTTTGAAATACCTATACAAACTTGTTCCTACATAGTAACTTGCAACTTTGAATGAGAATGTGCTTGCTTACAGCAACGTGCTATATTTCTGAATGCCCGAATTGGGAATCTGTGTCAAAACTTTGTTAGGAATTATGTGATCCTTACTAGCTGGAAGTAAGGGAGATGGGGCATGAAGTTATTTCTAGGAGTTGGAGACATACAACGTTTAAGTCAGTTCTGGGCATCTTTGAAATACCTATACAAACTTGTTCCTACATAGTAACTTGCAACTTTGAATGAGAATGTGCTTGCTTACAGCAACGTGCTATATGTTCTGAATGCCCGAATTGGGAATCTGTGTCAAAACTTTGTTACAACTTAAGTGATCCTTACTAGCTGGAAGTCAGGGAGATGGGGCATGAAGTTATTTCTAGGATTTGGAGGCATACAACGTTTAGCTCAGTTCTGGGCATCTTTGAAATACCTATACAAACTTGTTCCTACATAGTAACTTGCAACTTTGAATGAGAATGTGCTTGCTTACAGCAACGTGCTACATGTTTTGAATGCCCGAATTGGGAATCTGTGTCAAAACTTTGTTAGGAATTATGTGATCCTTACTAGCTGGAAGTAAGGGAGATGGGGCATGAAGTTATTCCTAGGAGTTGGAGACATACCAAGTTTAGCTCAGTTCTGGGCATCTTTGAAATACCTATACAAACTTGTTCCTACATAGTAACTTGCAACTTTGAATGAGAATGTGCTTTCTTACAGCAATTTGCTATATGTTCTGAATGCCCGAATTTGGAATCTGTGTCAAAACTTTGTTAGGAATTATGTGATCCTTACTAGCTGGAAGTAAGGGAGACCGGGCATGATGTTATTTCTAGGAGTTGGAGACATACCAAGTTTAGCTCAGTTCTGGGCATCTTTGAAATACCTATACAAACTAGTTCCTACATAGTAATTTGCAACTTTGAATGAGAATGTGCTTGCTTACAGCAACGTGCTATAGGTTCTGAATGCCTGAATTGGGAATCTGTGTCAAAATTTTGTTACAACTTATGTGATCCTTACTAGATGGAAGTAAGGGAGATGGGGCATGAAGTTATTTCTAGGAGTTGGAGACATACAACGTTTAGCTCAGTTCTGGGCATCTTTGAAATACCTATACAAACATGTTCCTAAATAGTAACTTGCAACTTTGAATGAGAATGTGCTTGCTTACAGCAACGTGCTACATGTTTTGAATGCCCGAATTGGGAATCTGTGTCAAAACTTTGTTAGGAATTATGTGATCCTTACTAGCTGGAAGTAAGGGAGATGGGGCATGAAGTTATTTCTAGGAGTTGGACACATACCAAGTTTAGCTCAGTTCTGGGCATCTTTGAAATACCTATTCAAACTTGTTTCTACATAGTAACTTGCAACTTTCAATGAGAATGTGCTTGCTTACAGCAACGTGCCATATGTTCTGAATGCCCGAATTGGGAATCTGTGTCAAAACTTTGTTAGGAATTATGTGATCCTTACTAGCTGGAAGTAAGGGAGATGGGGCATGAAGTTATTTCTAGGATTTGGAGACATACCAAGTTTAGCTCAGTTCTGGGCGTCTTTGAAATACCTATACAAACTTGTTCCTACATAGTAACTTGCAAATTTGAATGAGAATGAGCTTGCTTACAGCAACGTGCTATATGTTCTGAATGCCCAAATTGGGAATCTGTGTCAAAACTTTGTTAGGAATTATGTGATCCTTACTAGCTGGAAGTAAGGGAAATGGGGCATGAAGTTATTTCTAGGAGTTGAAGACATACAACGTTTAGCTCAGTTCTGGGCATCTTTGAAATACCTATACAAACTTGTTCCTACATAGTAACTTGCAACTTTGAATGAGAATGTGCTTGCTTACAGCAACGTGCTACATGTTTTGAATGGCCGAATTGGGAATCTGTGTCAAAACTTTGTTAGGAATTATGTGATCCTTACTAGCTGGAAGTAAGGGAGATGGGGCATGAAGTTATTCCAGGAATTGGAGACATACCATGTTTAGCTCAGTTCTGGGCATCTTTGAAATACCTATGCACACCTGTTCCTACATAGTACCTTGCAACTTTGAATGAGAATGTGCTTGCTTACAGCAACGTGCTATATGTTCTGAATGCCCGAATTGGGAATCTGTGTCAAAACTTTGTTAGAAATTATGTGATCCTTACTAGCTGGAAGTAAGGGAGATGGGGCATGAAGTTATTTCTAGGAGTTGGAGACATACAACGTTTAGCTCAGTTCTGGGCATCTTTGAAATACCTATACCAACTTGTTCCTACATAGTAACTTGCAACTTTGAATGAGAATGTGCTTGCTTACAGCAACGTGCTATATTTCTGAATGCCCCAATTGGGAATCTGTGTCAAAACTTTGTTAGGAATTATGTGATCCTTACTAGCTGGAAGTAAGGGAGTTGGGGCATGAAGTTATTTCTAGGAGTTGGAGACATACAACGTTTAAGTCAGTTCTGGGCATCTTTGAAATACCTATACAAACTTGTTCCTACATAGTAACTTGCAACTTTGAATGAGAATGTGCTTGCTTACAGCAACGTGCTATATGTTCTGAATGCCCGAATTGGGAATCTGTGTCAAAACTTTGTTACAACTTATGTGATCCTTACTAGCTGGAAGTCAGGGAGATGGGGCATGAAGTTATTTCTAGGATTTGGAGGCATACAACGTTTAGCTCAGTTCTGGGCATCTTTGAAATAACTATACAAACTTGTTCCTACATAGTAACTTGCAACTTTGAATGAAAATGTGCTTGCTTACAGCAACGTGCTACATGTTTTGAATGCCCGAATTGGGAATCTGAGTCAAAACTTTGTTAGGAATTATGTGATCCTTACTAGCTGGAAGTAAGGGAGATGGGGCATGAAGTTATTCCTAGGAGTTGGAGACATACCAAGTTTAGCTCAGTTCTGGGCATCTTTGAAATACCTATACAAACTTGTTCCTACATAGTAACTTGCAACTTTGAATGAGAATGTGCTTTCTTACAGCAATTTGCTATATGTTCTGAATGCCCGAATTTGGAATCTGTGTCAAAACTTTGTTAGGAATTATGTGATCCTTACTAGCTGGAAGTAAGGGAGATGGGGCATGATGTTATTTCTAGGAGTTGGAGACATACCAAGTTTAGCTCAGTTCTGGGCATCTTTGAAATACCTATACAAACTTGTTCCTACATAGTAACTTGAAACTTTGAATGAGAATGTGCTTGCTTACAGCAACGTGTTATATGTTCTGAATGCCTGAATTGGGAATCTGTGTCAAAGTTTTGTTACAACTTATGTGATCCTTACTAGATGGAAGTAAGTGAGATGGGGCATGAAGTTATTTCTAGGAGTTGGAGACATACAACGTTTAGCTCAGTTCTGGGCATCTTTGAAATACCTATACAAACTTGTTCCTAAATAGTAACTTGCAACTTTGAATGAGAATGTGCTTGCTTACAGCAACGTGCTACATGTTTTGAATGCCCGAATTGGGAATCTGTGTCAAAACTTTGTTAGGAATTATGTGATCCTTACTAGCTGGAAGTAAGGGAGATGGGGCATGAAGTTATTTCTAGGAGTTGGACACATACAAAGTTTAGCTCAGTTCTGGGCATCTTTGAAATACCTATACAAACTTGTTTCTACATAGTAACTTGCAACTTTGAATGAGAATGTGCTTGCTTACAGCAACGTGCCATATGTTCTGAATGCCCGAATTGGGAATCTGTGTCAAAACTTTTAAGAAATTATGTGATCCTTTCTAGCTGGAAGTAAGTGAGATGGGGCAAGAAGTTATTTCTAGGAGTTGGAGACATACAACGTTTAGCTCAGTTCTGGGCATCTTTGAAATACCTATACAAACTTGTTCCTACATAGTAACTTGCAACTTTGAATGAGAATGTGCTTGCTTACAGCAACGTGCTACATGTTTTGAATGCCCGAATTGGGAATCTGTGTCAAAAATTTGTTAGGAATTATGTGATCCTTACTAGCTGGAAGTAAGGGAGATGGGGCATGAAGTTATTCCTAGGAGTTGGAGACATACCAAGTTTAGCTCAGTTCTGGGCATCTTTGAAATACCTATACAAACTTGTTCCTACATAGTAACTTGCAACTTTGAATGAGAATGTGCTTGCTTACAGCAACGTGCTACAGGTTTTAAATGCCAGAATTGGGAATCTTTGTCAAAATTTTGTTAGGAATTATGTGATCCTTACCAGCTGGAAGTAAGGGAGATGGGGCATGAAGTTATTCCTAGGAGTTGGAGACATACCAAGTTTAGCTCAGTTCTGGGCATCTTTGAAATACCTATACAAACTTGATCCTACATAGTAACTTGCAATTTTGAATGAGAATGTGCTTGCTTACAGCAAGGTGCTATATGTTCCGAATGCCCGAATTTGGAATCTGTGTCAAAACTTTGTTAGGAATTATGTGATCCTTACTAGCTGGAAGTAAGGGAGATGGGGCATGAAGTTATTTCTAGGAGTTGGAGACATACCAAGTTTAGCTCAGTTCTGGGCATCTTTGAAATACCTATACAAACTTGTTCCTACATAGTAACTTGCAACTTTGAATGAGAATGTGCTTGCTTACAGCAACGTGCTATATGTTTTGAATGCCCGAATTGGGAATCTGTGTCAAAACTTTGTTAGGAATTATGTGATCCTTACTAGCTGGAAGTAAGGGAGTTGGGGCATGAAGTTATTTCTAGGAGTTGGAGACATACAACGTTTAACTCAGTTCTGGGCATCTTTGAAATACCTATACAAACTTGTTCCTACATAGTAACTTGCAACTTTGAATGAGAATGTGCTTGCTTACAGCAACGTGCTATATGTTCTGAATGCCCGAATTGGGAATCTGTGTCAAAACTTTGTTACAACTTATGTGATCCTTACTAGATGGAAGTAAGGGAGATGGGGCATGAAGTTATTTCTAGGAGTTGGAGACATACAACGTTTAGCTCAGTTCTGGGCATCTTTGAAATACCTATACAAACTTGTTCCTAAATAGTAACTTGCAACTTTGAATGAGAATGTGCTTGCTTACAGCAACGTGCTACATGATTTGCATGCCCGAATTGGGAATCTGTGTCAAAACTTTGTTAGGAATTATGTGATCCTTACTAGCTGGAAGTAAGGGAGATGGGGCATGAAGTTATTTCTAGGAGTTGGACACATACCAAGTTTAGCTCAGTTCTGGGCATCTTTGAAATACCTATACAAACTTTTTCCTACATAGTAACTTGCAACTTTGAATGAGAATGTGCTTGCTTACAGCAACGTGCTACATGTTTTGAAGGCCCGAATTGGGAATCTGTGTCAAATCTTTGTTAGGAATTATGTGATTCTTACTAGCTGGAAGTAAGAGAGATGGGGCATGAAGTTATTCCTAGGAGTGGAGACATACCAAGTTTAGCTCAGTTCTGGGCATCTTTGAAATACCTATACAAACTTGTTTCTACATAGTAACTTGCAACTTTGAATGAGAATGTGCTTGCTTACAGCAACGTGCTATATGTTCTGAATGCCCGAATTGGGAATCTGTGTCAAAACTTTGTTAGGAATTATGTGATCCTTACTAGCTGGAAGTAAGGGAGATGGGGCATGAAGTTATTTCTAGGAGTTGGAGACATACAACGTTTAGCTCAGTTCTGGGCATCTTTTAAATACCTATACAAACTTGTTCCTACATAGTAACTTGCAACTTTGAATGAGAATGTGCTTGCTTACAGCAACGTGCTACATGTTTTGAATGCACGAATTGGGAATCTGTGTCAAAACTTTGTTAGGAATTATGTGATCCTTACTAGCTGGAAGTAAGGGAGATGGGGCATGAAGTTATTCCTAGGAGTTGGAGACATACGAAGTTTAGCTCAGTTCTGGGCATCTTTGAAATACCTATACAAACTTGTTCCTACATAGTAACTTGCAACTTTGAATGAGAATGTGCTTGCTTACAGCAACGTGCTATATGTTCCGAATGCCCGAATTGGGAATCTGTGTCAAAACTTTGTTAGGAATTATGTGATCCTTACTAGCTGGAAGTAAGGGAGATGGGGCATGAAGTTATTCCTAGGAGTTGGAGACATACCAAGTTTAGCTCAGTTCTGGGCATCTTTGAAATACCTATACAAACTTGTTCCTACATAGTAACTTGCAACTTTGAATGAGACTGTGCTTGCTTACAGCAACGTGCTATATGTTCTGAATGCCCAAATTGGGAATCTGTGTCAAAACTTTGTTCTGAATTATGTGATCATTACTAGCTGGAAGTAAGGGAGATGGGGCATGAAGTTATTTCTGGGATTTGGAGACATACCAAGTTTAGCTCAGTTCTGGGCATCTTTGAAATACCTATACAAACTTGTTCCTTCATAGTAACTTGCAACTTTGAATGAGAATTTGCTTGCTTACAGCAACGTGCTATATGTTCTGAATGTCCGAATTGGGAATCTGTGTCAAAACTTTGTTAGAACTTATGTGATCCTTACTAGCTGGAAGTAAGGGAGTTGGGGCATGAATTTATTTCTAGGAGTTGGATACATACAACGTTTAGCTCAGTTGTGGGCATCTTTGAAATACCTCTACAAACTTGTTCCTACATAGTAACTTGCAACTTTGAATGAGAATGTGCTTGCTTACAGCAACGTGCTACATGTTTTGAATGCCATAATTGGGAATCTGGGTCAAAACTTTGTTAGGAATTATGTGATCCTTACTAGCTGAAAGTAAGGGAGATGGGGCATGAAGTTATTCCTAGGAGTTGGAGACATACCAAGTTTAGCTCAGTTCTGGGCATCTTTGAAATACCTATACAAACTTGTTCCTACATAGTAACTTGCCACTTTGAATGAGAATGTGCTTGCTTACAGCAACGTGCTATATGTTCTGAATGCCCGAATTGGGAATCTATGTCAAAACTTTGTTAGGAATTATGTGATCCTTACTAGCTGGAAGTAAGGGAGATGGGGCATGAAGTTATTTCTAGGAGTTGGAGACATACCAAGTTTAGGTCAGTTTGGGCATCTTTGAAATACCTATACAAACTTGTTCCTACATAGTAACTTGCAACTTTGAATGAGAATGTGCTTGCTTACAGCAACGTGCTATATGTTCTGAATGTCCGAATTGGGAATCTGTGTCAAAATTTTGTTAGAACTTATGTGATCCTTACTAGCTGGAAGTAAGGGAGTTGGGGCATGAAGTTATTTCTAGGAGTTGGAGACATACAACGTTTAGCTCAGTTCTGGGCATCTTTGAAATACCTGTACAAACTTGTTCCTACATAGTAACTTGCAACTTTGAATGAGAATGTGCTTGCTTACAGCAACGTGCTACATGTTTTGAATGCCAGAATTGGGAATCTGTGTCAAAACTTTGTTAGGAATTATGTGATCCTTACTAGCTGGAAGTAAGTGAGATGGGGCATGAAGTTATTCCTAGGAGTTGGAGACATACCAAGTTTAGCTCAGTTCTGGGCATCTTTGAAATACCTATACAAACTTGTTCCTACATAGTAACTTGCCACTTTGAATGAGAATGTGCTTGCTTACAGCAAAGTGCTATATGTTCTGAATACCCAAATTGGGAATCAGTGTCAAAACTTTGTTAGGAATTATGTGATCCTTACTAGCTGGAAGTCAGGGAGATGGGGCATGAATTATTTCTAGGCGTTGGAGACATACCAAGTTTAGCTCAGTTCTGGGCATCTTTGAAATACCTATACAAACTTGTTCCTACATAGTAACTTGCCACTTTGAATGAGAATGTGCTTGCTTACAGCAACGTGCTACATGTTTTGAATGCCATAATTGGGAATCTGGGTCAAAACTTTGTTAGGAATTATGTGATCCTTACTAGCTGAAAGTAAGGGAGATGGGGCATGAAGTTATTCCTAGGAGTTGGAGACATACCAAGTTTAGGTCAGTTTGGGCATCTTTGAAATACCTATACAAACTTGTTCCTACATAGTAACTTGCAACTTTGAATGAGAATGTGCTTGCTTACAGCAAAGTGCTATATGTTCTGAATGTCCGAATTGGGAATCTGTGTCAAAACTTTGTTAGAACTTATGTGATCCTTACTAGCTGGAAGTAAGGGAGTTGGGGCATGAAGTTATTTCTAGGAGTTGGAGACATACAACGTTTAGCTCAGTTCTGGGCATCTTTGAAATACCTGTACAAACTTGTTCCTACATAGTAACTTGCAACTTTGAATGAGAATGTGCTTGCTTACAGCAACGTGCTACATGTTTTGAATGCCAGAATTGGGAATCTGTGTCAAAACTTTGTTAGGAATTATGTGATCCTTACTAGCTGGAAGTAAGTGAGATGGGGCATGAAGTTATTCCTAGGAGTTGGAGACATACCAAGTTTAGCTCAGTTCTGGGCATCTTTGAAATACCTATACAAATTTGTTCCTACATAGTAACTTGACACTTTGAATGAGAATGTGCTTGCTTACAGCAAAGTGCTATATGTTCTGAATACCCAAATTGGGAATCAGTGTCAAAACTTTGTTAGGAATTATGTGATCCTTACTAGCTGGAAGTCAGGGAGATGGGGCATGAATTATTTCTAGGAGTTGGAGACATACCAAGTTTAGCTCAGTTCTGGGCATCTTTGAAATACCTATACAAACTTGTTCCTACATAGTAACTTGCAACTTTGAATGAGAATGTGCTTGCTTAGAGCAACGTGCTATATGTTCTGAATGCCCGAATTGGGAATCTGTGTCAAAACTTTGTTAGAAATTATGTGATCCTTACTAGCTGGAAGTAAGGGAGATGGGGCATGAAGTTATTCCTAGGAGTTGGAGACATACGAAGTTTAGCTCAGTTCTGGGCATCTTTGAAATACCTATACAAACTTGTTCCTACATAGTAACTTGCAACTTTGAATGAGAATGTGCTTGCTTACAGCAACGTGCGATATGTTCCGAATGCCCGAATTGGGAATCTGTGTCAAAACTTTGTTAGGAATTATGTGATCCTTACTAGCTGGAAGTAAGGGAGATGGGGCATGAAGTTATTCCTAGGAGTTGGAGACATACCAAGTTTAGCTCAGTTCTGGGCATCTTTGAAATACCTATACAAACTTGTTCCTACATAGTAACTTGCAACTTTGAATGAGACTGTGCTTGCTTACAGCAACGTGCTATATGTTCTGAATGCCCAAAATGGGAATCTGTGTCAAAACTTTGTTCTGAATTATGTGATCCTTACTAGCTGGAAGTAAGGGAGATGGGGCATGAAGTTATTTCTGGGATTTGGAGACATACCAAGTTTAGCTCAGTTCTGGGCATCTTTGAAATACCTATACAAACTTGTTCCTCCATAGTAACTTGCAACTTTGAATGAGAATGTGCTTGCTTACAGCAACGTGCTATATGTTCTGAATGTCCGAATTGGGAATCTGTGTCAAAACTTTGTTAGAACTTATGTGATCCTTACTAGCTGGAAGTAAGGGAGTTGGGGCATGAAGTTATTTCTAGGAGTTGGAGACATACAACGTTTAGCTCAGTTCTGGGCATCTTTGAAATACCTCTACAAACTTGTTCCTACATAGTAACTTGCAACTTTGAATGAGAATGTGCTTGCTTACAGCAACGTGCTACATGTTTTGAATGCCATAATTGGGAATCTGGGTCAAAACTTTGTTAGGAATTATGTGATCCTTACTAGCTGAAAGTAAGGGAGATGTGGCATGAAGTTATTCCTAGGAGTTGGAGACATACCAAGTTTAGGTCAGTTTGGGCATCTTTGAAATACCTATACAAACTTGTTCCTACATAGTAACTTGCCACTTTGAATGAGAATGTGCTTGCTTACAGCAACGTGCTATATGTTCTGAATGTCCGAATTGGGAATCTGTGTCAAAACTTTGTTAGAACTTATGTGATCCTTACTAGCTGGAAGTAAGGGAATTGGGGCATGAAGTTATTTCTAGGAGTTGGAGACATACAACGTTTAGCTCAGTTCTGGGCATCTTTGAAATACCTGTACAAACTTGTTCCTACATAGTAACTTGCAACTTTGAATGAGAATGTGCTTGCTTACAGCAACGTGCTACATGTTTTGAATGCCAGAATTGGGAATCTGTGTCAAAACTTTGTTAGGAATTATGTGATCCTTACTAGCTGGAAGTAAGTGAGATGGGGCATGAAGTTATTCCTAGGAGTTGGAGACATACCAAGTTTAGCTCAGTTCTGGGCATCTTTGAAATACCTATACAAACTTGTTCCTACATAGTAACTTGCCACTTTGAATGAGAATGTGCTTGCTTACAGCAAAGTGCTATAAGTTCTGAATACCCAAATTGGGAATCAGTGTCAAAACTTTGTTAGGAATTATGTGATCCTTACTAGCTGGAAGTCAGGGAGATGGGGGATGAATTATTTCTAGGAGTTGGAGACATACCAAGTTTAGCTCAGTTCTGGGCATCTTTGAAATACCTATACAAACTTGTTCCTACATAGTAACTTGCAACTTTGAATGAGAATGTGCTTGCTTAGAGCAACGTGCTATATGTTCTGAATGCCCGAATTGGGAATCTGTGTCAAAACTTTGTTAGAAATTATGTGATCCTTACTAGCTGGAAGTAAGGGAGATGGGGCATGAAGTTATTCCTAGGAGTTGGAGACATACCAAGTTTAGCTCAGTTCTGGGCATCTTTGAAATACCTATACAAACTTGTTCCTACATAGTAACTTGCAACTTTGAATGAGACTGTGCTTACTTACAGCAACGTGCTATATGTTCTGAATGCCCAAATTGGGAATCTGTGTCAAAACTTTGTTCTGAATTATGTGATCCTTACTAGCTGGAAGTAAGGGAGATGGGGCATGAAGTTATTTCTGGGATTTGGAGACATACCAAGTTTAGCTTAGTTCTGGGCATCTTTGAAATACCTATACAAACTTGTTCCTTCATAGTAACTTGCAACTTTGAATGAGAATGTGCTTGCTTACAGCAACGTGCTATATGTTCTGAATGTCCGAATTGGGAATCTGTGTCAAAACTTTGTTAGAACTTATGTGATCCTTACTAGCTGGAAGTAAGGGAGTTGGGGCATGAAGTTATTTCTAGGAGTTGGAGACATACAACGTTTAGCTCAGTTCTGGGCATCTTTGAAATACCTCTACATACTTGTTCCTACATAGTAACTTGCAACTTTGAATGAGAATGTGCTTGCTTACAGCAACGTGCTACATGTTTTGAATGCCATAATTGGGAATCTGGGTCAAAACTTTGTTAGGAATTATGTGATCCTTACTAGCTGAAAGTAAGGGAGATGGGGCATGAAGTTATTCCTAGGAGTTGGAGACATACCAAGTTTAGGTCAGTTTGGGCATCTTTGAAATACCTATACAAACTTGTTCCTACATAGTAACTTGCAACTTTGAATGAGAATGTGCTTGCTTACAGCAACGTGCTATATGTTCTGAATGTCCGAATTGGGAATCTGTGTCAAAACTTTGTTAGAACTTATGTGATCCTTACTAGCTGGAAGTAAGGGAGTTGGGGCATGAAGTTATTTCTAGGAGTTGGAGACATACAACGTTTAGCTCAGTTCTGGGCATCTTTGAAATACCTGTACAAACTTGTTCCTACATAGTAACTTGCAACTTTGAATGAGAATGTGCTTGCTTACAGCAACGTGCTACATGTTTTGAATGCCAGAATTGGGAATCTGTGTCAAAACTTTGTTAGGAATTATGTGATCCTTACTAGCTGGAAGTAAGTGAGATGGGGCATGAAGTTATTCCTAGGAGTTGGAGACATACCAAGTTTAGCTCAGTTCTGGGCATCTTTGAAATACCTATACAAACTTGTTCCTACATAGTAACTTGCCACTTTGAATGAGAATGTGCTTGCTTACAGCAAAGTGCTATATGTTCTGAATACCCAAATTGGGAATCAGTGTCAAAACTTTGTTAGGAATTATGTGATCCTTACTAGCTGGAAGTCAGGGAGATGGGGCATTAATTATTTCTAGGAGTTGGAGACATACCAAGTTTAGCTCAGTTCTGGGCATCTTTGAAATACCTATACAAACTTGTTCCTACATAGTAACTTGCAACTTTGAATGAGAATGTGCTTGCTTACAGCAACGTGCTATATGTTCTGAATGCCCGAATTGGGAATCTGTGTCAAAACTTTGTTAGGAATTATGTGATCCTTACTAGCTGGAAGTAAGGGAGTTGGGGCATGAAGTTATTTCTAGGAGTTGGAGACATACAACGTTTAACTCAGTTCTGGGCATCTATGAAATACCTATACAAACTTTTTCCTACATAGTAACTTGCAACTTTGAATGAGAATGTGCTTGCTTACAGCAACGTGCTATATGTTCTGAATGCCCGAATTGGGAATCTGTGTGAAAACTTTGTTAGAACTTATGTGATCCTTACTAGCTTGAAGTAAGGGAGATGGGGCATGAAGTTATTCCTAGGAGTTGGAGACATACGAAGTTTAGCTCAGTTCTGGGCATCTTTGAAATACCTATAGAAACTTGTTCCTACATAGTAACTTGCAGCTTTGAATGAGAATGTGCTTGCTTACAGCAACGTGCTATATGTTCCGAATGCCCGAATTGGGAATCTGTGTCAAAACTTTGTTAGGAATTATGTGATCCTTACTAGCTGGAAGTAAGGGAGATGGGGCATGAAGTTATTTCTAGGAGTTGGAGACATACCAAGATTAGCTCAGTTCTGGGCATCTTTGAAATACCTATACAAACTTGGTCCTACATAGTAACTTGCAACTTTGAATGAGAATGTGCTTGCTTACAGCAACGTGCTGTATGTTCTGAATGCCCGAATTGGGAATCTGTGTCAAAACTTTGTTAGAAATTATGTGATCCTTACTAGCTGGAAGTAAGGGAGATGGTGCATGGCTTATTTCTAGGAGTTGGAGACATACAACGTTTAGCTCAGTTCTGGGCATCTTTGAAATACCTATACAAACTTGTTCCTACATAGTAACTTGCAACTTTGAATGATAATGTGCTTGCTTACAGCAACGTGCTGTATGTTCTGAATGCCCGAATTGGGAATCTGTGTCAAAACTTTGTTAGGAATTATGTGATCCTTACTAGCTGGAAGTAAGGGAGATGGGGCATGAAGTTATTTCTAGGAGTTGGAGACATACCAAGTTTAGCTCAGTTCTGGGCATCTTTGAAATACCTATACAAACTTATTCCTACTTAGTAACTTGCAACTTTGAATGAGAATGTGCTTGCTTACAGCAACGTGCTATATGTTCTGAATGCCCGAATTGGGAATCTGTGTCAAAACTTTGTTAGGAATTATGTGATCCTTACTAGCTGGAAGTAAGGGAGATGGGGCATGAAGTTATTTCTAGGAGTTGGAGACATACCTAGTTTAGCTCAGTTCTGGGCATCTTTGAAATACCTATACAAACTTGTTTCTACATAGTAACTTGCAACTTTGAATGAGAATGTGCTTGCTTACAGCAACGTGCTATATTTCTGAATGCCCCAATTGGGAATCTGTGTCAAAACTTTGTTAGGAATTATGTGATCCTTACTAGCTGGAAGTAAGGGAGTTGGGGCATGAAGTTATTTCTAGGAGTTGGAGACATACAACGTTTAACTCACTTCTGGGCATCTTTGAAATACCTATACAAACTTGTTCCTACATAGTAACTTGCAACTTTGAATGAGAATGTGCTTGCTTACAGCAACGTGCTATATGTTCTGAATGCCCGAATTGGGAATCTGTGTCAAAACTTTGTTACAACTTATGTGATCCTTACTAGATGGAAGTAAGGGAGATGGGGCATGAAGTTATTTCTAGGAGTTGGAGACATACCAAGTTTAGCTCAGTTCTGGGCATCTTTGAAATACCTATACAAACTTGTTCCTACATAGTAACTTGTAACTTTGAATTAGAATGTGCTTGCATACAGCAACGTGCTACATGTTTTGAATGCCCGAATTGGGAATCTGTGTCAAAACTTTGCTGGAATAATGTGATCCTTACTAGCTGGAAGTAAGGGAGATGGGGCATGAAGATATTTCTAGGAGTTGGAGACATACCAAGTTTAGGTCAGTTCTGGGCATCTTTGAAATACCTATACAAACTTGTTCCTACATAGTAACTTGCAACTTTGAATGAGAATGTGCTTGCTTACAGCAACGTGCTATATGTTCTGAATGCCCGAATTGGGAATCTGTGCCAAAACTTTGTTAGAAATTATCTGATCCTTACTAGCTGGAAGTAAGGGAGATGGGGCATGAAGTTATTTCTAGGAGTTGGAGACATACAACGTTTAGCTCAGTTCTGGGCATCTTTGAAATACCTATACAAACTTGTTCCTACATAGTAACTTGCCACTTTGAATGAGAATGTGCTTGCTTACAGCAACGTGTTATATGTTCTGAATGCCCGAATTGGGAATCTGTGTCAAAACTTTGTTAGAAATTATGTGATCCTTACTAGCTGGAAGTAAGGGAGATGGGGTAAGAAGTTATTCCTAGGAGTTGGAGACATACCAAGTTTAGCTCAGTTCTGGGCATCTTTGAAATACCTATACAAACTTGTTCCTACATAGTAACTTGCAATTTTGAATGAGAATGTGCTTGCTTAGAGCAAGGTGCTATATGTTCCGAATGCCCGAATTGGGAATCTGTGTCAAAACTTTGTTAGGAATTATGTGATCCTTACTAGCTGGAAGTAAGGGAGATGGGGCATGAAGTTATTTCTAGGAGTTGGAGACATACCAAGTTTAGCTCAGTTCTGGGCATCTTTGAAATACCTATACAAACTTGTTCCTACATAGTAACTTGCAACTTTGAATGAGAATGTGCTTGCTTACAGCAACGTGCTATGTGTTCTGAATGCCCGAATTGGGAATCTGTGTCAAAACTTTGTTAGACATTATGTGATCCTTACTAGCTGGAAGTAAGGGAGATGGGGCATGAATTATTTCTAGGAGTTGGAGACATACAACGTTTAGCTCATTTCTGGGCATATTTGAAATACTTATACAAACTTGATGCTACATAGTAACTTGCAACTTTGAATGAGAATGTGCTTGCTTACAGCAACGTGCTGTATGTTCTGAATGCCCGAATTGGGAATCTGTGTCAAACCTTTGTTAGGAATTATGTGATCCTTACTAGCTGGAAGTAAGGGAGATGGGGCATGAAGTTATTTCTAGGAGTTGGAGACATACCAAGTTTAGCTCAGTTCTGGGCATCTTTGAAATACCTATACAAACTTGTTCCTACATAGTAACTTGCCAGTTTGAATGAGAATGTGCTTGCTTACAGCAACGTGCTATATGTTCTGAATGCCCGAATTGGGAATCTGTGTCAAAACTTTGTTAGGAATTATGTGATCCTTACTAGCTGGAAGTAAGGGAGATGGGGCATGAAGATATTTCTAGGAGTCGGAGACATACCAATTTTAGGTCAGTTCTGGGCATCTTTGAAATACCTATACAAACTTGTTCCTACATAGTAACTTGCAACTTTGAATGAGAATGTGCTTGCTTACAGCAACGTGCTATATGTTCTGAATGCCCGAATTGGGAATCTGTGTCAGAACTTTGTTAGAACTTATGTGATCCTTACTAGCTGGAAGTAAGGGATTTGGGGCATGATGTTATTTCTAGGAGTTGGAGACATACAACGTTTAGCTCAGTTCTGGGCATCTTTGAAATACCTGTACAAACTAGTTCCTACATAGTACCTTGCAACTTTGAATGAGAATGTGCTTGCTTACAGTAACGTGCTACATGTTTTGAATGCCAGAATTGGGAATCTGTGTCAAATCTTTGTTAGGAATTATGTGATCCTTACTAGCTGGAAGTAAGGGAGATGGGGCATGAAGTTATTCCTAGGAGTTGGAGACATACCAAGATTAGCTCAGTTCTGGGCATCTTTGAAATACCAATACAAACTTGTTCCTACATAGTAACTTGCCACTTTGAATGAGAATGTGCTTGCTTACAGCAACGTGCTACATGTTTTGAATGCCCGAATGGGGAATCTGTGTCAAAACTTTGTTATTAATTATGTGATCCTTACTAGCTGGAAGTAAGGGAGATGGGGCATGAAGTTATTTCTAGGTGTTGGGCAAATACCAAGTTGAGCTCAGTTCTGGGCATCTTTGAAATACCTATACAAACTTGTACCTACATAGTAACTTGCAACTTTGAATGAGAATGTGCTTGCTTACAGCAACATGCTATATGTTCCGAATGCCCGAATTGGGAATCTGTGTCAAAACTTTGTTAGGAATTATGTGATCCTTACTAGCTGGAAGTAAGGGAGATGGGGCATGAAGTTATTCCTAGGAGTTGGAGACATACCAAGTTTAGCTCAGTTCTGGGCATCTTTGAAATACCTATACAAACTTGTTCCTACATAGTAACTTGCCACTTTGAATGAGAATGTGCTTGCTTACAGCAACGTGCTACATGTTCTGAATGCCCGAATTGGGAATCTCTGTCAAAACTTTGTTAGAAATTATGTGATCCTTACTAGATGGAAGTAAGGGAGATGGGGCATGAAGTTATTTCTAAGAGTTGGAGACATACAACGTTTAGCTCAGTTCCGGGCATCTTTGAAATACCTATACAAACTTGTTCCTACATAGTAACTTGCAACTTTGAATGAGAATGTGCTTGCTTACAGCAACGTGCTATATGTTCTGAATTCCCGAATTGGGAATCTGTGTCAAAACTTTGTTAGGAATTATGTGATCCTTACTAGCTGAAAGTAAGGGAGATGGGGCATGCAGTTATTTCTAGGAGTTGGAGACATACAACGTTTAACTCAGTTCTGGGCATCTTTGAAATACCTATACAAACTTGTTCCTACATAGTAACTTGCAACTTTGAATGAGAATGTGCTTGCTTACAGCAACGTGCTATATGTTCTGAATGCCCGAATTGGGAATCTGTGCCAAAACTTTGTTAGAAATTATGTGATCCTTACTAGCTGGAAGTAAGGGAGATGGGGCATGAAGTTATTCCTAGGAGTTGGAGACATACCAAGTTTAGCTCAGTTCTGGGCATCTTTGAAATACCTATACAAACTTGTTCCTACATAATAACTTGCCACTTTGAATGAGAATGTGCTTGCTTACAGCAACGTGCTATATGTTCTGAATGCGCGAATTGGGAATCTGTGTCAAAACTTTGTTAGGAATTATGTGATCCTTACTAGTTGGAAGTAAGGGAGATGGGGCATGAATTATTTCTAGGAGTTGGAGACATACAACGTTTAGCTCAGTTCTGGGCATCTTTGAAATACCTATACAAACTTGTTCCTACATAGTAACTTGCAACTATGAATGAGAATGTGCTTGCTTACAGCAACGTGCTATATGTTCTGAATGCCCGAATTGGGAATCTGTGTCAAAACTTTGTTAGGAATTATGTGATCCTTACTAGCTGAAAGTAAGGGAGAAGGGGCATGCAGTTATTTCTAGGAGTTGGAGACATACAACGTTTAACTCAGTTCTGGGCATCTTTGAAATACCTATACAAACTTGTTCCTACATAGTAACTTGCAACTTTGAATGAGAATGTGCTTGCTTACAGCAACGAGCTATATGTTCTGAATGCCCGAATTGGAAATCAGTGTCAAAACTTTGTTAGAAATTATGTGATCCTTATTAGATGGAAGTAAGGGAGATGGGGCATGAAGTTATTTCTATTAGTTGGACACATACCAAGTGTAGCTCAGTTCTGGGCATCTTTGAAATACCTATACAAACTTGTTCCTACATAGTAACTGGCAACTTTGAATGAGAATGTGCTTGCTTACAGCAACGTGCTATATGTTCTGAATGCCCGAATTGGGAATCTGTGTCAAAACTTTGTTAGGAATTATGTGATCCTTACTATTTGGAAGTAAGGGAGATGGGGCATGAAGTCATTTCTAGGAGTTGGAGACATACAACGTTTAGCTCAGTTCTGGGCATCTTTGAAATACCTATACAATCTTGTTCCTACATAGTAACTTGCAACTTTGAATGAGAATGTGCTTGCTTACAGCAACGTGCTATATGTTCTGAATGCCCGAATTGGGAATCTGTGTCAAAACTTTGTTAGAAATTATGTGATCCTTTCTAGCTGGAAGTAAGGGAGATGCGGCATGAAGTTATTTCTAGGAGTTGGAGACATACAACGTTTAGCTCAGTTCTGGGCATCTTTGAAATACCTATACAAACTTGTTCCTACATAGTAACTTGCCACTTTGAATGAGAATGTGCTTGCTTACCGCAACGTGCTACATGTTCTGAATGCCCGAATTGGGAATCTGTGTCAAAACTTTGTTAGGAATTATGTGATCCTTACTAGCTGGAAGTAAGGGAGATGGGGCTTGATGTTATTTCTAGGAGTTGGAGACATACCAAGTTTAGCTCAGTTCCGGGCATTTTTGAAATACCTATACAAACTTGTTCCTACATAGTAACTTGCCACTTTGAATGAGAATGTGCTTGCTTACAGCAACGTGCTATGTGTTCTGAATGCCCGAATTGGGAATCTGTGTCAAAACTTTGTTAGGAATTATGTGATCCTTACTAGCTGGAAGTAAGGGAGATGGGGCATGAAGTTATTTCTAGGAGTTGGAGACATACAACGTTTAGCTCAGTTCTAGGGATCTTTGAAATACCTATACAAACTTGTTCCTACATAGTAACATGCAACTTTGAATGAGAATGTGCTTGCTTACAGCAAGGTGCTATATGTTCTGAATGCCCGAATTGGGAATCTGTGTCAAAATTGTTAGGAATTATGTGATCCTTACTAGCTGGAAGTAAGGGAGATGGGGCATGAAGATATTTCTAGGAGTTGGATACATACCCACTTTAGCTCAGTTCTGGGCATCTTTGAAATACCTATACAAACTTGTTCCTACATAGTAACTTGCCACTTTGAATGAGAATGTGCTTGCTTACAGCAACGTGCCACATGTTCTGAATGCCTGAATTGGTAATCTGTGTCAAAACTTTGTTAGAAATTATGTGATCCTTACTAGATGGAAGTAAGGGAGATGGGGCATGAAGTTATTTCTAGGAGTTGGAGACATACAACGTTTAGCTCAGTTCCGGGCATCTTTGAAATACCTATACAAACTTGTTCCTACATAGTAACTTGCAACTTTGAATGAGAATGTGCTTGCTTACAGCAACGTGCTATATGATCTGAATGCCCGAATTGGGAATCTGTGTCAAAACTTTGTTAGGAATTATGTGATCCTTACTAGTTGGAAGTAAGGGAGATGGTGCATGAAGTTATTTCTAGGAGTTGGAGACATACCAAGTTTAGCTCAGTTCTTGGCATCTTTGAAATACCTATACAAACTTGTTCCTACATAGTAACTTGCAACTTTGAATGAGAATGGGCTTGCTTACAGCAACGTGCTATATGTTCTGAATGCCCGAATTGGGTCTGTGTCAAAACTTTGTTAGGAATTATGTGATCCTTTCTAGCTGGACGTAAGGGAGAGGCGGCATGAAGTTATTTCTAGGAGTTGGAGACATACCAAGTTTAGCTCAGTTCTTGGCATCTTTGAAATACCTATACAAACTTGTTCCTACATAGTAACTTGCCACTTTGAATGAGAATGTACTTGCTTACAGCAACGTGCTATATGTTCTGAATGCCCTAATTGGGAATCTGTGTCAAAACTTTGTTAGAAATTATGTGATCCTTTCTAGCTGGAAGTAAGGGAGAGGCGGCATGAAGTTATTTCTAGGAGTTGGAGGCATACCAAGTTTAGCTCAGTTCTTGGCATCTTTGAAATACCTATACAAACTTGTTCCTACATAGTAACTTGCCACTTTGAATGAGAATGTGCTTGCTTACAGCAACGTGCTATATGTTCTGAATGCCCGAATTGGGAATCTGTGTCAAAACTTTGTTAGGAATTATGTGATCCTTACTAGCTGGAAGTAAGGGAGATGGGGCATGAAGTTATTTCTAGGAGTTGGAGACATACAACGTTTAGCTCAGTTCTGGGCATTTTTGAAATACCTATACAAACTTGTGCCTACATAGTAACTTGCCACTTTGAATGAGAATGTGCTTGCTTACAGCAACGGGCTATATGTTCTGAATGCTCGAATTGGGAATCTGTGTCAAAACTTTCTTAGGAATTATGTGATCCTTACTAGCTGGAAGTAAGGGAGATGGGGCATGAAGTTATTTCTAGGAGTTGGACACATACCAAGTTTAGTTCAGTTCTGGTCATCTTTGAAATACCTATACAAACTTGTTCCTACATAGTAACTTGCAACTTTGAATGAGAATGTGCTTGCTTACAGCAACGTGCTACATGTTCCGAATGCCCGAATTGGGAATCTGTGTCAAAACTTTGTTAGGAATTATGTGATCCTTACTAGCTGGAAGTAAGGCAGATGGGGCATGAAGTTATTTCTAGGAGTTGGAGACATACAACGTTTAGCTCAGTTCTGGGCATCTTTGAAATACCTATACAAACTTGTTCCTACATAGTAACTTGCAACTTTGAATGAGAATGTGCTTGCTTACAGCAACGTGCTATATGTTCTGAATGCCCGAATTGGGAATCTGTGTCAAAACTTTGTTAGGAATTATGTGATCCTTACTAGCGGAAAGTAAGGGAGATGGGGCATGAAGTTATTTCTAGGAGTTGGAGACATACAACGTTTAGCTCAGTTCTGGGCATCTTTGAAATACCTATACAAACTTCTTCCTACATAGTAACTTGCAACTTTGAATGAGAATGTGCTTGCTTACAGCAACGTGCTATATGTTCTGAATGCCCGAATTGGGAATCTGTGTCAAAACTTTGTTAGGAATTATGTGATCCTTACAGGTTGGAAGTAAGGGAGATGGTGCATGAAGTTATTTCTAGGAGTTGGAGACATACCAAGTTTAGCTCAGTTCTTGGCATCTTTGAAATACCTATACAAACTTGTTCCTACATAGTAACTTGCAACTTTGAATGAGAATGTGCTTGCTTACAGCAACGTGCTATATGTTCTGAATGCCCGAATTGGGAATCTGTGTCAAAACTTTGTTAGGAATTATGTGATCCTTACTAGCTGGAAGTAAGGGAGATGGGGCATGAAGTTATTTCTAGGAGTTGGAGACATACAACGTTTAGCTCAGTTCTGGGCATTTTTGAAATACCTATACAAACTTGTGCCTACATAGTAACTTGCCACTTTGAATGAGAATGTGCTTGCTTACAGCAACGGGCTATATGTTCTGAATGCCCGAATTGGGAATCTGTGTCAAAACTTTCTTAGGAATTATGTGATCCTTACTAGCTGGAAGTAAGGGAGATGGGGCATGAAGTTATTTCTAGGAGTTGGACACATACCAAGTTTAGTTCACTTCTGGTCATCTTTGAAATACCTATACAAACTTGTTCCTACATAGTAACTTGCAACTTTGAATGAGAATGTGCTTGCTTACAGCAACGTGCTACATGTTCCGAATGCCCGAATTGGGAATCTGTGTCAAAACTTTCTTAGGAATTATGTGATCCTTACTAGCTGAAAGTAAGGCAGATGGGGCATGAAGTTATTTCTAGGAGTTGGAGACATACAACGTTTAGCTCAGTTCTGGGCATCTTTGAAATACCTATACAAACTTGTTCCTACATAGTAACTTGCAACTTTGAATGAGAATGTGCTTGCTTACAGCAACGTGCTATATGTTCTGAATGCCCGAATTGGGAAACTGTGTCAAAACTTTGTTAGGAATTATGTGATCCTTACTAGCGGAAAGTAAGGGAGATGGGGCATGAAGTTATTTCTAGGAGTTGGAGACATACAACGTTTAGCTCAGTTCTGGGCATCTTTGAAATACCTATACAAACTTCTTCCTACATAGTAACTTGCAACTTTGAATGAGAATGTGCTTGCTTACAGCAACGTGCTATATGTTCTGAATGCCCGAATTGGGAATCTGTGTCAAAACTTTGTTAGGAATTATGTGATCCTTACAGGTTGGAAGTAAGGGAGATGGTGCATGAAGTTATTTCTAGGAGTTGGAGACATACCAAGTTTAGCTCAGTTCTTGGCATCTTTGAAATACCTATACAAACTTGTTCCTACATAGTAACTTGCAACTTTGAATGAGAATGTGCTTGCTTACAGCAACGTGCTATATGTTCTGAATGCCCGAATTGGGAATCTGTGTCAAAACTTTGTTAGAAATTATGTGATCCTTTCTAGCTGGAAGTAAGGGAGATGCGGCATGAAGTTATTTCTAGGAGTTGGAGACATACAACGTTTAGCTCAGTTCTGGGCATCTTTGAAATACCTATACAAACTTGTTCCTACATAGTAACTTGCCACTTTGAATGAGAATGTGCTTGCTTACAGCAACGTGCTACATGTTCTGAATGCCCGAATTGGGAATCTGTGTCAAAACTTTGTTAGTAATTATGTGATCCTTACTAGCTGGAAGTAAGGCAGATGGGGCATGAAGTTATTTCTAGGAGTTGGAGACATACCAAGTTTGGCTCAGTTCCGGGCATTTTTGAAATACCTATACAGACTTGTTCCTACATAGTAAATTGCCACTTTGAATGAGAATGTGCTTGCTTACAGCAACGTGCTATATGTTCTGAATGCCCGAATTGGGAATCTGTGTCAAAACTTTGTTAGGAATTATGTGATCCTTACTAGCTGGAAGTAAGGGAGATGGGGCATGAAGTTATTTCTAGGAGTTGGAGACATACCAAGTTTAGCTCAGTTCTGGGCATCTTTGAAATACCTATACAAACTTGTTCCTACATAGTAACTTGCAACTTTGAATGAGAATGTGCTTGCTTACAGCAAGGTGCTATATGTTCTGAATGCCCGAATTGGGAATCTGTGTCAAAACTTTCTTAGGAATTATGTGATACTTACTAGCAGGAAGTAAGGGAGATGGGGCATGAAGATATTTCAACAGTTGGATACATACCCACTTTAGCTCAGTTCTGGGCATCTTTGAAATACCTATACAAACTTGTTCCTACATAGTAACTTGCCACTTTGAATGAGAATGTGCTTGCTTACAGCAACGTGCTACATGTTCTGAATGCCCGAATTGGTAATCTGTGTCAAAACTTTGTTAGAAATTATGTGATCCTTACTAGCTGGAAGTAAGGCAGATGGGGCATGAAGTTATTTCTAGGAGTTGGAGACATACAACGTTTAGCTCAGTTCTGGGCATCTTTGAAATACCTATACAAACTTGTTCCTACATAGTAACTTGCAACTTTGAATGAGAATGTGCTTGCTTACAGCAACGTGCTATATGTTCTGAATTCCCGAATTGGGAATCTGTCAAAACTTTGTTAGGAATTAAATGATCCTTACTAGCTGAAAGTAAGGGAGATGGGGCATGAAGTCATTTCTAGGAGTTGGAGACATACAACGTTTAGCTCAGTCCTGGGCATCTTTGAAATACCTATACAATCTTGTTCCTACATAGTAACTTGCAACTTTCAATGAGAATGTGCTTGCTTACGGCAACGTGCTATATGTTCTGAATGCCCGAATTGGGAATCTGTGTCAAAACTTTGTTAGAAATTATGTGATCCTTTCTAGCTGGAAGTAAGGGAGATGCGGCATGAAGTTATTTCTAGGAGTTGGAGACATACAACGTTTAGCTCAGTTCTGGGCATCTTTGAAATACCTATACAAACTTGTTCCTACATAGTAACTTGCCACTTTGAATGAGAATGTGCTTGCTTACAGCAACGTGCTACATGTTCTGAATGCCCGAATTGGGAATCTGTGTCAAAACTTTGTTAGGAATTATGTGATCCTTACTAGCTGGAAGTAAGGGAGATGGGGCATGAAGTTATTTCTAGGAGTTGGAGACATACCAAGTTTAGCTCTGTTCCGGGCATTTTTGAAATACCTATACAAACTTGTGCCTACATAGTAACTTGCCACTTTGAATGAGAATGTGCTTGCTTACAGCAACGTGCTATATGTTCTGAATGCCCGAATTGGGAATCTGTGTCAAAACTTTGTTAGGAATAATGTGATCCTTACTAGCTGGAAGTAAGGGAGATGGGGCATGAAGTAATTTCTAGGAGTTGGAGACATACCAAGTTTAGCTCAGTTCTTGGCATCTTTGAAATACCTATACAAACTTGTTCCTACCTAGTAACTTGCCACTTTGAATGAGAATGTGCTTGCTTACAGCAAGGTGCTATATGTTCTGAATGCCCGAATTGGGAATCTGTGTCAAAACTTGGTTAGAAATTATGTGATCCTTACTAGCTAGGAAGTAAGGGAGATGGGGCAAGAAGTTATTTCTAGGAGTTGGAGACATACAACGTTTAGCTCAGTTCTGGGCATTTTTGAAATACCTATACAAACTTGTGCCTACATAGTAACTTGCAACTTTGAATGAGAATGTGCTTGCTTACAGCAACGGGCTATATGTTCTGAATGCTAGAATTGGGAATCTGTGTCAAAACTTTCTTAGGAATTATGTGATCCTTACTAGCTGGAAGTAAGGGAGATGGGGCATGAAGTTATTTCTAGGCGTTGGAGACATACAACGTTTAGCTCAGTTCTGGGCATCTTTGAAATACCTATACAAACTTGTTCCTACATAGTAACTGGCAACTTTGAATGAGAATGTGCTTGCTTACAGCAACGTGCTATATGTTCTGAATGCCCGAATTGGGAATCTGTGTCAAAACTTTGTTAGGAATTATGTGATCCTTACTAGCTGGAAGTAAGGGAGATGGGGCATGAAGTTATTTCTAGGAGTTGGACACATACCAAGTTTAGCTCAGTTCTGGGCATCTTTGAAATACCTATACAAACTTGTTCGTACATAGTAACTGGCAACATTGAATGAGAATGTGCTTGCTTACAGCAACGTGCTATATGTTCTGAATGCCCGAATTGGGAATCTGTGTCAAAACTTTGTTAGGAATTACGTGATCCTTACTAGCTGGAAGTAAGGGAAATGAGGCATGAAGTTATTTCTAGGAGTTGGAGACATACCAAGTTTAGCTCAGTTCTGGGCATCTTTGAAATACCTATACAAACTTGTTCCTACATAGTAAATTGCAACTTTCGATGAGAATGTGCTTGCTTACAGCAACGTGCTATATGTTCTGAATGCCCGAATTGGGAATCTGTGTCAAAACTTTGTTAGGAATTATGTGATCCTTACTAGTTGTAAGTAAGTGAGATGGGGCATGAAGTCATTTCTAGGAGTTGGAGACATACAAAGTTTAGCTCAGTTCTGGGCATCTTTGAAATACCTATACAATCTTGTTCCTACATAGTAACTTGCAACTTTGAATGAGAATGTGCTTGCTTACAGCAACGTGCTATATGTTCTGAATGCCCGAATTGGGAATCTGTGTCAAAACTTTGTTAGAAATTATGTGATCCTTTCTAGCTGGAAGTAAGGGAGATGCGGCATGAAGTTATTTCTAGGAGTTGGAGACATACAAAGTTTAGCTCAGTTCTGGGCATCTTTGAAATACCTATACAAACTTGTTCCTACATAGTAACTTGCCACTTTGAATGAGAATGTGCTTGCTTACAGCAACGTGCTACATGTTCTGAATGCCCGAATTGGGAATCTGTGTCAAAACTTTGTTAGGAATTATGTGATCCTTACTAGCTGGAAGTAAGGGAGATGGGGCATGAAGTTATTTCTAGGAGTTGGAGACATACCAAGTTTAGCTCAGTTCCGGGCATTTTTGAAATACCTATACAAACTTGTTCCTACATAGTAACTTGCCACTTTGAATGAGAATGTGTTTGCTTACAGCAACGTGCTATATGTTCTGAATGCCCGAATTGGGAATCTGTGTCAAAACTTTGTTAGGAATTATGTGATCCTTACTAGCTGGAAGTAAGGGAGATGGGGCATGAAGTTATTTCTAGGAGTTGGAGACATACCAAGTTTAGCTCAGTTCTGGGCATCTTTGAAATACCTATACAAACTTGTTCCTACATAGTAACTTGCAACTTTGAATGAGAATGTGCTTGCTTACAGCAAGGTGCTATATGTTCTGAATGCCCGAATTGGGAATCTGTGTCAAAACTTTCTTAGGAATTATGTGATCCTTACTACCTGGAAGTAAGGTAGATGGGGCATGATGATATTTCTAGGAGTTGGATACATACCAACTTTAGCTCAGTTCTGGGCATTTTTGAAATACCTATACAAACTTGTTCCTACATAGTAACTTGCCACTTTGAATGAGAATGTGCTTGCTTACAGCAACGTGCTATATGTTCTGAATGCCCGAATTGGGAATCTGTGTCAAAACTTTGTTAGGAATTATGTGATCCTTACTAGCTGAAAGTAAGGGAGATGGGGCATGAAGTTATTTCTAGGAGTTAGAGACATACAACGTTTAGCTCAGTTCTGGGCATCTTTGAAATACCTATACAAACTTGTTCCTACATAGTAACTTGCAACTTTGAATGAGAATGTGCTTGCTTACAGCAACGTGCTATATGTTCTGAATGCCCGAATTGGGAATCTGTGTCAAAACTTTGTTAGGAATTATGTGATCCTTACTAGCTGGAAGTAAGGGAGATGGGGCATGAAGTTATTTCTAGGAGTTGGAGACATACAACGTTTAGCTCAGTTCTGGGCATCTTTGAAATACCTATACAAACTTGTTCCTACATAGTAACTTGCAACTTTGAATGAGAATGTGCTTGCTTACAGCAACGTGCTATATGTTCTGAATGCCCGAATTGGGAATCTGTGTCAAAACTTTGTTAGGAATTATGTGATCCTTACTAGCTGAAAGTAAGTGAGATGGGGCATGAAGTTATTTCTAGGAGTTGGAGACATACAACGTTTAGCTCAGTTCTGGGCATCTTTGAAATACCTATACAAACTTGTTCCTACATAGTAACTTGCCACTTTGAATGAGAATGTGCTTGCTTACAGCAACGTGCTATATGTTCTGAATGCCCGAATTGGGAATCTGTGTCAAAACTTTGTTAGAAATTATGTGATCCTTACTAGCTGGAAGTAAGGGAGATGGGGCATGAAGTTATTTCTAGGAGTTGGAGACATACAACGTTTAGCTCAGTTCTGGGCATTTTTGAAATACCTATACAAACTTGTGCCTACATAGTAACTTGCAACTTTGAATGAGAATGTGCTTGCTTACAGCAACGGGCTATATGTTCTGAATGTTCGAATTGGGAATCTGTGTCAAAACTTTCTTAGGAATTATGTGATCCTTACTAGCTGGAAGTAAGGGAGATGGGGCATGAAGTTATTTCTAGGAGTTGGACACATACCAAGTTTAGCTCAGTTCTGGGCATCTTTGAAATACCTATACAAACTTGTTCCTACATAGTAACTGGCAACTTTGAATGAGAATGTGCTTGCTTACAGCAACGTGCTACATGTTCCGAATGCCCGAATTGGGAATCTGTGTCAAAACTTTGTTAGGAATTATGTGATCCTTACTAGTTGGAAGTAAGGGAGATGGGGCATGAATTATTTCTAGGAGTTGGAGACATACAACGTTAGGCTCAGTTCTGGGCATCTTCGAAATACCTATACAAACTTGTGCCTACATAGTAACTTGCCACTTTGAGTGAGAATGTGCTTGCTTACAGCAACGTGCTATATTATCTGAATGCCGGAATTGGGAATCTGTGTCAAAACTTTGTTAGAAATTATGTAATCCTTTCTAGCTGGAAGTAAGGGAGAGGCGGCATGAAGTTATTTCTAGGAGTTGGAGACATACCAAGTTTAGCTCAGTTCTTGGCATCTTTGAAATACCTATACAAACTTGTTCCTACATAGTAACTGGCAACTTTGAATGAGAATGTGCTTGCTTACAGCAACGTGCTATATGTTCTGAATGCCCGAATTGGGAATCTGTGTCAAAACTTTGTTAGGAATTATGTGATCCTTACTAGCTGGAAGTAAGGGAGATGGGGCATGAAGTTATTTCTAGGAGTTGGAGACATACCAAGTTTAGCTCAGTTCTGGGCATCTTTGAAATACCTATACAAACTTGTTCCTACATAGTAACTTGCAACTTTGGATGAGAATGTGCTTGCTTACAGCAACGTGCTATATGTTCTGAATGCCCGAATTGGGAATCTGTGTCAAAACTTTCTTAGGAATTATGTGATCCTTACTAGCTGGAAGTAAGGGAGATGGGGCATGAAGATATTTCTAGGAGTTGGATACATACCCACTTTAGCTCAGTTCTGGGCATCTTTGAAATACCTATACAAACTTGTTCCTACATAGTAACTTGCCACTTTGAATGAGAATGTGCTTGCTTACAGCAACGTGCTACATGTTCTGAATGCCCGAATTTGTAATCTGTGTCAAAGCTTTGTTAGAAATTATGTGATCCTTACTAGCTGGAAGTAAGGCAGATTGGGCATGAAGTTATTTCTAGGAGTTGGAGACATACAACGTTTAGCTCAGTTCTGGGCATCTTTGAAATACCTATACAAACTTGTTCCTACATAGTAACTTGCAACTTTGAATGAGAATGTGCTTGCTTACAGCAACGTGCTATATGTTCTGAATGCCCGAATTGGGAATCTGTCAAAACTTTGTTAGGAATTATGTGCACCTTACTAGCTGAAAGTAAGGGAGATGGGGCATGATGTCATTTCTAGGAGTTGGAGACATACAACGTTTAGCTCAGTTCTGGGCATCTTTGAAATACCTATACAATCTTGTTCCTACATAGTAACTTGCAACTTTGAATGAGAATGTGCTTGCTTACAGCAACGTGCTATATGTTCTGAATGCCCGAATTGGGAATCTGTGTCAAAACTTTGTTAGAAATTATGTGATCCTTTCTAGCTGGAAGTAAGGGAGATGCGGCATGAAGTTATTTCTAGGAGTTGGAGACATACAACGTTTATCTCAGTTCTGGGCATCTTTGAAATACCTATACAAACTTGTTCCTACATAGTAACTTGCCACTTTGAATGAGAATGTGCTTGCTTACAGCAACGTGCTACATGTTCTGAATGCCCGAATTGGGAATCTGTGTCAAAACTTTGTTAGGAATTATGTGATCCTTACTAGCTGGAAGTAAGGGAGATGGGGCATGAAGTTATTTCTAGGAGTTTGAGACATACCAAGTTTAGCTCAGTTCCGGGCATTTTTGAAATACCTAAACAAACTTGTTCCTACATAGTAACTTGCCACTTTGAATGAGAATGTGCTTGCTTACAGCAACGTGCTATATGTTCTGAATGCCCGAATTGGGAATCTGTGTCAAAACTTTGTTAGGAATTATGTGATCCTTACTAGCTGGAAGTAAGGGAGATGGGGCATGAAGTAATTTCTAGGAGTTGGAGACATACCAAGTTTAGCTCAGTTCTGGGCATCTTTGAAATACCTATACAAACTTGTTCCTACATAGTAACTTGCCACTTTGAATGAGAATGTGCTTGCTTACAGCAAGGTGCTATATGTTCTGAATGCCCGAATTGGGAATCTGTGTCAAAACTTTCTTAGGAATTATGTGATCCTTACTAGCTGGAAGTAAGGGAGATGGGGCATGAAGATATTTCTAGGAGTTGGATACATACCCACTTTTGCTCAGTTCTGGGCATCTTTGAAATACCTATACAAACTTGTTCCTACATAGTAACTTGCCACTTTGAATGAGAATGTTCTTCCTTACAGCAACGTGCTATATGTTCTGAATGCCCGAATTGGGAATCTGTGTCAAAACTTGGTTAGAAATTATGTGATCCTTACTAGCTGGAAGTAAGGGAGATGGGGCATGAAGTTATTTCTAGGAGTTGGAGACATACAACGTTTAGCTCAGTTCTGGGCATTTTTGAAATACCTATACAAACTTGTGCCTACATAGTAACTTGCAACTTTGAATGAGAATGTGCTTGCTTACAGCAACGGGCTATATGTTCTGAATGCTAGAATTGGGAATCTGTGTCAAAACTTTCTTAGGAATTATGTGATCCTTACTAGCTGGATGTAAGGGAGATGGGGCATGAAGTTATTTCTAGGAGTTGGAGACATACAACGTTTAGCTCAGTTCTGGGCATCTTTGAAATACCTATACAAACTTGTTCCTACATAGTAACTTGCCACTTTGAATGAGAATGTGCTTGCTTACAGCAACGTGCTACATGTTCTGAATGCCCGAATTGGGAATCTGTGTCAAAACTTTGTTAGGAATTATGTGATCCTTACTAGCTGGAAGTAAGGGAGATGGGGCATGAAGTTATTTCTAGGAGTTGGAGACATACCAAGTTTAGCTCAGTTCCGGGCATTTTTGAAATACCTATACAAACTTGTTCCTACATAGTAACTTGCCACTTTGAATGAGAATGTGCTTGCTTACAGCAACGTGCTATATGTTCTGAATGCCCGAATTGGGAATCTGTGTCAAAACTTTGTTAGGAATTATGTGATCCTTACTAGGTGGAAGTAAGGGAGATTGGGCATGAAGTTATTTCTAGGAGTTGGAGACATACCAAGTTTAGCTCAGTTCTGGGCATCTTTGAAATACCTATACAGACTTGTTCCTACATAGTAACTTGCAACTTTGAATGAGAATGTGCTTGCTTACAGCAAGGTGCTATATGTTCTGAATGCCCGAATTGGGAATCTGTGTCAAAACTTTCTTAGGAATTATGTGATCCTTACTAGCTGGAAGTAAGGTAGATGGGGCATGATGATATTTCTAGGAGTTGGATACATACCCACTTTAGCTCAGTTCTGGGCATTTTTGAAATACCTATACAAACTTGTTCCTACATAGTAACTTGCCACTTTGAATGAGAATGTGCTTGCTTACAGCAACGTGCTACATGTTCTGAATGCCCGAATTGGTAATCTGTGTCAAAACTTTGTTAGAAATTATGTGATCCTTACTAGATGGAAGTAAGGGAGATGGGGCATGAAGTTATTTCTAGGAGTTGGAGACATACAACGTTTACCTCAGTTCCGGGCATCTTTGAAATACCTATACAAACTTGTTCCTACATAGTAACTTGCCACTTTGAATGAGAATGTGCTTGCTTACAGCAACGTGCTATATGTTCTGAATGCCCGAATTGGGAATCTGTGTCAAAACTTTGTTAGGAATTATGTGATCCTTACTAGCTGGAAGTAAGGCAGATGGGGCATGAAGTTATTTCTAGGAGTTGGAGACATACAACGTTTAGCTCTGTTCTGGGCATCTTTGAAATACCTATACAAACTTGTTCCTACATAGTAACTTGCCACTTTGAATGAGAATGTGCTTGCTTACAGCAACGTGCTACATGTTCTGAATGCCCGAATTGGGAATCTGTGTCAAAACTTTGTTAGGAATTATGTGATCCTTACTAGCTGGAAGTAAGGGAGATGGGGCATGAAGTTATTTCTAGGAGTTGGAGACATACCAAGTTTAGCTCGGTTCCGGGCATTTTTGAAATACATATACAAACTTGTTCCTACATAGTAACTTGCCACTTTGAATGAGAATGTGCTTGCTTACAGCAACGTGCTATATGTTCTGAATGCCCGAATTGGGAATCTGTGTCAAAACTTTGTTAGGAATTATGTGATCCTTACTAGCTGGAAGTAAGGGAGATGGGGCATGAAGTTATTTCTGGAGTTGGACACATACCAAGTTTAGCTCAGTTCTGGGCATCTTTGAAATACCTATACAAACTTGTTCCTACATAGTAACTTGCAACTTTGAATGAGAATGTGCTTGCTTACAGCAAGGTGCTATATGTTCTGAATGCCCGAATTGGGAATCTGTGTCAAAACTTTCTTAGGAATTATGTGATCCTTACTAGCTGGAAGTAAGGGAGATGGGGCATGAAGATATTTCTAGGAGTTGGATACATACCCACTTTAGCTCAGTTCTGGGCATCTTTGAAATACCTATACAAACTTGTTCCTACATAGTAACTTGCCACTTTGAATGAGAATGTGCTTGCTTACAGCAACGTGCTACATGTTCTGAATGCCCGAATTGGTAATCTGTGTCAAAACTTTGTTAGAAATTATGTGATCCTTACTAGATGGAAGTAAGGGAGATGGGGCATGAAGTTATTTCTAGGAGTTGGAGACATACAACGTTTATCTCAGTTCCGGGCATCTTTGAAATACCTATACAAACTTGTTCCTACATAGTAACTTGCCACTTTGAATGAGAATGTGCTTGCTTACAGCAACGTGCTATATGTTCTGAATGCCCGAATTGGGAATCTGTGTCAAAACTTTGTTAGGAATTATGAGATCCTTACTAGCTGGAAGTAAGGCAGATGGGGCATGAAGTTATTTCTAGGAGTTGGAGACATACAACGTTTAGCTCATTTCTGGGCATCTTTGAAATACCTATACAAACTTGTTCCTACATAGTAACTTGCAACTTTGAATGAGAATGTGCTTGCTTACAGCAACGTGCTATATGTTCTGAATGCCCGAATTGGGAATCTGTGTCAAAACTTTGTTAGGAATTATGTGATCCTTACTAGCTGAAAGTAAGGGAGATGGGGCATGAAGTTATTTCTAGGAGTTGGAGACATACAACGTTTAGCTCAGTTCTGGGCATCTTTGAAATACCTATACAAACTTGTTCCTACATAGTAACTTGCCACTTTGAATGAGAATGTGCTTGCTTACAGCAACGTGCTACATGTTCTGAATGCCCGAATTGGGAATCTGTGTCAAAACTTTGTTAGGAATTATGTGATCCTTACTAGCTGGAGGTAAGGGAGATGGGGCATGAAGTTATTTCTAGGAGTTGGAGACATACCAAGTTTAGCTCAGTTCCGGGCATTTTTGAAATACCTATACAAACTTGTGCCTACATAGTAACTTGCCACTTTGAATGAGAATGTGCTTGCTTACAGCAACGTGCTATATGTTCTGAATGCCCGAATTGGGAATCTGTGTCAAAACTTTGTTAGGAATTATGTGATCCTTACTAGCTGGAAGTAAGAGAGATGGGGCATGAAGTTATTTCTAGGAGTTGGAGACATACCAAGTTTAGCTCAGTTCTGGGCATCTTTGAAATACCTATACAAACTTGTTCCTACATAGTAACTTGCAACTTTGAATGAGAATGTGCTTGCTTACAGCAAGGTGCTATATGTTGTGAATGCCCGAATTGGGAATCTGTGTCAAAACTTTCTTAGGAATTATGTGATCCTTACTAGCTGGAAGTAAGGGAGATGGGGCATGAAGATATTTCTAGGAGTTGGATACATACCCACTTTAGCTCAGTTCTGGGCATCTTTGAAATACCTATACAAACTTGTTCCTACATAGTAACTTGCCACTTTGAATGAGAATGTGCTTGCTTACAGCAACGTGCTACATGTTCTGAATGCCCGAATTGGTAATCTGTGTCAAAACTTTGTTAGAAATTATGTGATCCTTACTAGATGGAAGTAAGGGAGATGGGGCATGAAGTTATTTCTAGGAGTTGGAGACATACAACGTTTAGCTCAGTTCCGAGCATCTTTGAAATACCTATACAAACTTGTGCCTACATAGTAACTTGCCACTTTGAATGAGAATGTGCTTGCTTACAGCAACGAGCTATATGTTCTGAATGCCCGAATTGGGAATCTGTGTCAAATCATAGTTAGGAATTATGTGATCCTTACTAGCTGGAAGTAAGGGAGATGGGGCATGAAGTTATTTCTAGGAGTTGGAGACATACCAAGTTTAGCTCAGTTCCGGGCATTTTTGAAATACCTATACAAACTTGTTCCTACATAGGAACTTGCCACTTTGAATGAGAATGTGCTTGCTTACAGCAACGTGCTATATGTTCTGAATGCCCGAATTGGGAATCTGTGTCAAAACTTTGTTAGGAATTATGTGATCCTTACTAGCTGGAAGTAAGGGAGATGGGGCATGAAGTTATCTCTAGGAGTTGGAGACATACCAAGTTTAGCTCAGTTCTGGGCATCTTTGAAATACCTATACAAACTTGTTCCTACATAGTAACTTGCAACTTTGAATGAGAATGTGCTTGCTTACAGCAAGGTGCTATATGTTCTGAATGCCCGAATTGGGAATCTGTGTCAAAACTTTCTTAGGAATTATGTGATCCTTACTAGCTGGAAGTAAGGGAGATGGGGCATGAAGATATTTCTAGGAGTTGGATACATACCCACTTTAGCTCAGTTCTGGGCATCTTTGAAATACCTATACAAACTTGTTCCTACATAGTAACTTGCCACTTTGAATGAGAATGTGCTTGCTTACAGCAACGTGCTACATGTTCTGAATGCCCGAATTGGTAATCTGTGTCAAAACTTTGTTAGAAATTATGTGATCCTTACTAGATGGAAGTAAGGGAGATGGGGCATGAAGTTATTTCTAGGAGTTGGAGACATCCAACGTTTAGCTCAGTTCCGGGCATCTTTGATACCTATACAAACTTGTTCCTACATAGTAACTTGCCAATTTGAATGAGAATGTGCTTGCTTACAGCAACGTGCTATATGTTCTGAATGCCCGAATTGGGAATCTGTGTCAAAACTTTGTTAGGAATTATGTGATCCTTACTAGCTGGAAGTAAGGCAGATGGGGCATGAAGTTATTTCTAGGAGTTGGAGACATACCAAGTTTAGCTCAGTTCTGGGCATCTTTGAAATACCTATACAAACTTGTTCCTACATAGTAACTTGCAACTTTGAATGAGAATGTGCTTGCTTACACCAACGTGCTATATGTTCTGAATGCCCGAATTGGGAATCTGTGTCAAAACTTTGTTAGAAATTATGTGATCCTTTCTAGCTGGAAGTAAGGGAGATGCGGCATGAAGTTATTTCTAGAAGTTGGAGACATACAACGTTTAGCTCAGTTCTGGGCATCTTTGAAATACCTATACAAACTTGTTCCTACATAGTAACTTGCCACTTTGAATGAGAATGTGCTTGCTTACAGCAACGTGCTACATGTTCTGAATGCCCGAATTGGGAATCTGTGTCAAAACTTTGTTAGGAATTATGTGATCCTTACTAGCTGAAAGTAAGGGAGATGGGGCATGAAGTTATTTCTAGGAGTTGGAGACATACCAAGTTTAGCTCGGTTCCGGGCATTTTTGAAATACATATACAAACTTGTTCCTACATAGTAACTTGCCACTTTGAATGAGAATGTGCTTGCTTACAGCAACGTGCTATATGTTCTGAATGCCCGTATTGGGAATCTGTGTCAAAACTTTGTTAGGAATTATGTGATCCTTACTAGCTGGAAGTAAGGGAGATGGGGCATGAAGTTATTTCTGGAGTTGGACACATACCAAGTTTAGCTCAGTTCTGGGCATCTATGAAATACCTATACAAACTTGTTCCTACATAGTAACTTGCAACTTTGAATGAGAATGTGCTTGCTTACAGCAACGTGCTATATTTTCTGAATGCCCGAATTGGGAATCTGTGTCAAAACTTTGTTAGGAATTATGTGATCCTTACTAGCTGGAAGTAAGGGAGATGGGGCATGAAGATATTTCTAGGAGTTGGATACATACCCACTTATCTCAGTCCTGGGCATCTTTGAAATACCTATACAAACTTGTTCCTACATAGTAACTTGCCACTTTGAATGAGAATGTGCTTGCTTACAGCAACGTGCTACATGTTCTGAATGCCCGAATTGGTAATCTGTGTCAAAACTTTGTTAGAAATTATGTGATCCTTACTAGATGGAAGTAAGGGAGATGGGGCATGAAGTTATTTCTAGGAGTTGGAGACATACAACGTTTATCTCAGTTCCGGGCATCTTTGAAATATCTATACAAACTTGTTCCTACATAGTAACTTGCCACTTTGAATGAGAATGTGCTTGCTTACAGCAACGTGCTATATGTTCTGAATGCCCGAATTGGGAATCTGTGTCAAAACTTTGTTAGGAATTATGTGATCCTTACTAGCTGGAAGTAAGGGAGATGGGGCATGAAGTTATTTCTGGAGTTGGACACATACCAAGTTTAGCTCAGTTCTGGGCATCTTTGAAATACCTATACAAACTTGTTCCTACATAGTAACTTGCAACTTTGAATGAGAATGTGCTTGCTTACAGCAAGGTGCTATATGTTCTGAATGCCCGAATTGGGAATCTGTGTCAAAACTTTCTTAGGAATTATGTGATCCTTACTAGCTGGAAGTAAGGGAGATGGGGCATGAAGATATTTCTAGGAGTTGGATACATACCCACTTTAGCTCAGTTCTGGGCATCTTTGAAATACCTATACAAACTTGTTCCTACATAGTAACTTGCCACTTTGAATGAGAATGTGCTTGCTTACAGCAACGTGCTACATGTTCTGAATGCCCGAATTGGTAATCTGTGTCAAAACTTTGTTAGAAATTATGTGATCCTTACTAGATGGAAGTAAGGGAGATGGGGCATGAAGTTATTTCTAGGAGTTGGAGACATACAACGTTTATCTCAGTTCCGGGCATCTTTGAAATATCTATACAAACTTGTTCCTACATAGTAACTTGCCACTTTGAATGAGAATGTGCTTGCTTACAGCAACGTGCTATATGTTCTGAATGCCCGAATTGGGAATCTGTGTCAAAACTTTGTTAGGAATTATGAGATCCTTACTAGCTGGAAGTAAGGCAGATGGGGCATGAAGTTATTTCTAGGAGTTGGAGACATACAACGTTTAGCTCATTTCTGGGCATCTTTGAAATACCTATACAAACTTGTTCCTACATAGTAACTTGCAACTTTGAATGAGAATGTGCTTGCTTACAGCAACGTGCTATATGTTCTGAATGCCCGAATTGGGAATCTGTGTCAAAACTTTGTTAGGAATTATGTGATCCTTACTAGCTGAAAGTAAGGGAGATGGGGCATGAAGTTATTTCTAGGAGTTGGAGACATACAACGTTTAGCTCAGTTCTGGGCATCTTTGAAATACCTATACAAACTTGTTCCTACATAGTAACTTGCCACTTTGAATGAGAATGTGCTTGCTTACAGCAACGTGCTACATGTTCTGAATGCCCGAATTGGGAATCTGTGTCAAAACTTTGTTAGGAATTATGTGATCCTTACTAGCTGGAGGTAAGGGAGATGGGGCATGAAGTTATTTCTAGGAGTTGGAGACATACCAAGTTTAGCTCAGTTCCGGGCATTTTTGAAATACCTATACAAACTTGTGCCTACATAGTAACTTGCCACTTTGAATGAGAATGTGCTTGCTTACAGCAACGTGCTATATGTTCTGAATGCCCGAATTGGGAATCTGTGTCAAAACTTTGTTAGGAATTATGTGATCCTTACTAGCTGGAAGTAAGAGAGATGGGGCATGAAGTTATTTCTAGGAGTTGGAGACATACCAAGTTTAGCTCAGTTCTGGGCATCTTTGAAATACCTATACAAACTTGTTCCTACATAGTAACTTGCAACTTTGAATGAGAATGTGCTTGCTTACAGCAAGGTGCTATATGTTGTGAATGCCCGAATTGGGAATCTGTGTCAAAACTTTCTTAGGAATTATGTGATCCTTACTAGCTGGAAGTAAGGGAGATGGGGCATGAAGATATTTCTAGGAGTTGGATACATACCCACTTTAGCTCAGTCCTGGGCATCTTTGAAATACCTATACAAACTTGTTCCTACATAGTAACTTGCCACTTTGAATGAGAATGTGCTTGCTTACAGCAACGTGCTACATGTTCTGAATGCCCGAATTGGTAATCTGTGTCAAAACTTTGTTAGAAATTATGTGATCCTTACTAGATGGAAGTAAGGGAGATGGGGCATGAAGTTATTTCTAGGAGTTGGAGACATACAACGTTTATCTCAGTTCCGGGCATCTTTGAAATATCTATACAAACTTGTTCCTACATAGTAACTTGCCACTTTGAATGAGAATGTGCTTGCTTACAGCAACGTGCTATATGTTCTGAATGCCCGATTTGGGAATCTGTGTCAAAACTTTGTTAGGAATTATGTGATCCTTACTAGCTGGAAGTAAGGGAGATGGGGCATGAAGTTATTTCTGGAGTTGGACACATACCAAGTTTAGCTCAGTTCTGGGCATCTTTGAAATACCTATACAAACTTGTTCCTACATAGTAACTTGCAACTTTGAATGAGAATGTGCTTGCTTACAGCAAGGTGCTATATGTTCTGAATGCCCGAATTGGGAATCTGTGTCAAAACTTTCTTAGGAATTATGTGATCCTTACTAGCTGGAAGTAAGGGAGATGGGGCATGAAGATATTTCTAGGAGTTGGATACATACCCACTTTAGCTCAGTTCTGGGCATCTTTGAAATACCTATACAAACTTGTTCCTACATAGTAACTTGCCACTTTGAATGAGAATGTGCTTGCTTACAGCAACGTGCTACATGTTCTGAATGCCCGAATTGGTAATCTGTGTCAAAACTTTGTTAGAAATTATGTGATCCTTACTAGATGGAAGTAAGGGAGATGGGGCATGAAGTTATTTCTAGGAGTTGGAGACATACAACGTTTATCTCAGTTCCGGGCATCTTTGAAATATCTATACAAACTTGTTCCTACATAGTAACTTGCCACTTTGAATGAGAATGTGCTTGCTTACAGCAACGTGCTATATGTTCTGAATGCCCGAATTGGGAATCTGTGTCAAAACTTTGTTAGGAATTATGAGATCCTTACTAGCTGGAAGTAAGGCAGATGGGGCATGAAGTTATTTCTAGGAGTTGGAGACATACAACGTTTAGCTCATTTCTGGGCATCTTTGAAATACCTATACAAACTTGTTCCTACATAGTAACTTGCAACTTTGAATGAGAATGTGCTTGCTTACAGCAACGTGCTATATGTTCTGAATGCCCGAATTGGGAATCTGTGTCAAAACTTTGTTAGGAATTATGTGATCCTTACTAGCTGAAAGTAAGGGAGATGGGGCATGAAGTTATTTCTAGGAGTTGGAGACATACAACGTTTAGCTCAGTTCTGGGCATCTTTGAAATACCTATACAAACTTGTTCCTACATAGTAACTTGCCACTTTGAATGAGAATGTGCTTGCTTACAGCAACGTGCTACATGTTCTGAATGCCCGAATTGGGAATCTGTGTCAAAACTTTGTTAGGAATTATGTGATCCTTACTAGCTGGAGGTAAGGGAGATGGGGCATGAAGTTATTTCTAGGAGTTGGAGACATACCAAGTTTAGCTCAGTTCCGGGCATTTTTGAAATACCTATACAAACTTGTGCCTACATAGTAACTTGCCACTTTGAATGAGAATGTGCTTGCTTACAGCAACGTGCTATATGTTCTGAATGCCCGAATTGGGAATCTGTGTCAAAACTTTGTTAGGAATTATGTGATCCTTACTAGCTGGAAGTAAGAGAGATGGGGCATGAAGTTATTTCTAGGAGTTGGAGACATACCAAGTTTAGCTCAGTTCTGGGCATCTTTGAAATACCTATACAAACTTGTTCCTACATAGTAACTTGCAACTTTGAATGAGAATGTGCTTGCTTACAGCAAGGTGCTATATGTTGTGAATGCCCGAATTGGGAATCTGTGTCAAAACTTTCTTAGGAATTATGTGATCCTTACTAGCTGGAAGTAAGGGAGATGGGGCATGAAGATATTTCTAGGAGTTGGATACATACCCACTTTAGCTCAGTCCTGGGCATCTTTGAAATACCTATACAAACTTGTTCCTACATAGTAACTTGCCACTTTGAATGAGAATGTGCTTGCTTACAGCAACGTGCTACATGTTCTGAATGCCCGAATTGGTAATCTGTGTCAAAACTTTGTTAGAAATTATGTGATCCTTACTAGATGGAAGTAAGGGAGATGGGGCATGAAATTATTTCTAGGAGTTGGAGACATACAACGTTTAGCTCAGTTCCGGGCATCTTTGAAATACCTATACAAACTTGTGCCTACATAGTAACTTGCCACTTTGAATGAGAATGTGCTTGCTTACAGCAACGTGCTATATGTTCTGAATGCCCGAATTGGGAATCTGTGTCAAAACTTTGTTAGGAATTATGTGATCCTTACTAGCTGGAAGTAAGGGAGATGGGGCATGAAGTTATTTCTGGAGTTGGACACATACCAAGTTTAGCTCAGTTCTGGGCATCTTTGAAATACCTATACAAACTTGTTCCTACATAGTAACTTGCAACTTTGAATGAGAATGTGCTTGCTTACAGCAAGGTGCTATATGTTCTGAATGCCCGAATTGGGAATCTGTGTCAAAACTTTCTTAGGAATTATGTGATCCTTACTAGCTGGAAGTAAGGGAGATGGGGCATGAAGATATTTCTAGGAGTTGGATACATACCCACTTTAGCTCAGTTCTGGGCATCTTTGAAATACCTATACAAACTTGTTCCTACATAGTAACTTGCCACTTTGAATGAGAATGTGCTTGCTTACAGCAACGTGCTACATGTTCTGAATGCCCGAATTGGTAATCTGTGTCAAAACTTTGTTAGAAATTATGTGATCCTTACTAGATGGAAGTAAGGGAGATGGGGCATGAAGTTATTTCTAGGAGTTGGAGACATACAACGTTTATCTCAGTTCCGGGCATCTTTGAAATATCTATACAAACTTGTTCCTACATAGTAACTTGCCACTTTGAATGAGAATGTGCTTGCTTACAGCAACGTGCTATATGTTCTGAATGCCCGAATTGGGAATCTGTGTCAAAACTTTGTTAGGAATTATGAGATCCTTACTAGCTGGAAGTAAGGCAGATGGGGCATGAAGTTATTTCTAGGAGTTGGAGACATACAACGTTTAGCTCATTTCTGGGCATCTTTGAAATACCTATACAAACTTGTTCCTACATAGTAACTTGCAACTTTGAATGAGAATGTGCTTGCTTACAGCAACGTGCTATATGTTCTGAATGCCCGAATTGGGAATCTGTGTCAAAACTTTGTTAGGAATTATGTGATCCTTACTAGCTGAAAGTAAGGGAGATGGGGCATGAAGTTATTTCTAGGAGTTGGAGACATACAACGTTTAGCTCAGTTCTGGGCATCTTTGAAATACCTATACAAACTTGTTCCTACATAGTAACTTGCCACTTTGAATGAGAATGTGCTTGCTTACAGCAACGTGCTACATGTTCTGAATGCCCGAATTGGGAATCTGTGTCAAAACTTTGTTAGGAATTATGTGATCCTTACTAGCTGGAGGTAAGGGAGATGGGGCATGAAGTTATTTCTAGGAGTTGGAGACATACCAAGTTTAGCTCAGTTCCGGGCATTTTTGAAATACCTATACAAACTTGTGCCTACATAGTAACTTGCCACTTTGAATGAGAATGTGCTTGCTTACAGCAACGTGCTATATGTTCTGAATGCCCGAATTGGGAATCTGTGTCAAAACTTTGTTAGGAATTATGTGATCCTTACTAGCTGGAAGTAAGAGAGATGGGGCATGAAGTTATTTCTAGGAGTTGGAGACATACCAAGTTTAGCTCAGTTCTGGGCATCTTTGAAATACCTATACAAACTTGTTCCTACATAGTAACTTGCAACTTTGAATGAGAATGTGCTTGCTTACAGCAAGGTGCTATATGTTGTGAATGCCCGAATTGGGAATCTGTGTCAAAACTTTCTTAGGAATTATGTGATCCTTACTAGCTGGAAGTAAGGGAGATGGGGCATGAAGATATTTCTAGGAGTTGGATACATACCCACTTTAGCTCAGTTCTGGGCATCTTTGAAATACCTATACAAACTTGTTCCTACATAGTAACTTGCCACTTTGAATGAGAATGTGCTTGCTTACAGCAACGTGCTACATGTTCTGAATGCCCGAATTGGTAATCTGTGTCAAAACTTTGTTAGAAATTATGTGATCCTTACTAGATGGAAGTAAGGGAGATGGGGCATGAAATTATTTCTAGGAGTTGGAGACATACAACGTTTAGCTCAGTTCCGGGCATCTTTGAAATACCTATACAAACTTGTGCCTACATAGTAACTTGCCACTTTGAATGAGAATGTGCTTGCTTACAGCAACGTGCTATATGTTCTGAATGCCCGAATTGGGAATCTGTGTCAAAACTTTGTTAGGAATTATGTGATCCTTACTAGCTGGAAGTAAGGGAGATGGGGCATGAAGTTATTTCTAGGAGTTGGAGACATACCAAGTTTAGCTCAGTTCCGGGCATTTTTGAAATACCTATACAAACTTGTTCCTACATAGTAACTTGCCACTTTGAATGAGAATGTGCTTGCTTACAGCAACGTGCTATATGTTCTGAATGCCCGAATTGGGAATCTGTGTCAAAACTTTGTTAGGAATTATGTGATCCTTACTAGCTGGAAGTAAGGGAGATGGGGCATGAAGTTATCTCTAGGAGTTGGAGACATACCAAGTTTAGCTCAGTTCTGGGCATCTTTGAAATACCTATACAAACTTGTTCCTACATAGTAACTTGCAACTTTGAATGAGAATGTGCTTGCTTACAGCAACGTGCTATATGTTCTGAATGCCCGAATTGGGAATCTGTGTCAAAACTTTCTTAGGAATTATGTGATCCTTACTAGCTGGAAGTAAGGGAGATGGGGCATGAAGATATTTCTAGGAGTTGGATACATACCCACTTTAGCTCAGTTCTGGGCATCTTCGAAATACCTATACAAACTTGTTCCTACATAGTAACTTGCCACTTTGAATGAGAATGTGCTTGCTTACAGCAACGTGCTACATGTTCTGAATGCCCGAATTGGTAATCTGTGTCAAAACTTTGTTAGAAATTATGTGATCCTTACTAGATGGAAGTAAGGGAGATGGGGCATGAAGTTATTTCTAGGAGTTGGAGACATCCAACGTTTAGCTCAGTTCCGGGCATCTTTGAAATACCTATACAAACTTGTTCCTACATAGTAACTTGCCAATTTGAATGAGAATGTGCTTGCTTACAGCAACGTGCTATATGTTCTGAATGCCCGAATTGGGAATCTGTGTCAAAACTTTGTTAGGAATTATGTGATCCTTACTAGCTGGAAGTAAGGCAGATGGGGCATGAAGTTATTTCTAGGAGTTGGAGACATACCAAGTTTAGCTCAGTTCTGGGCATCTTTGAAATACCTATACAAACTTGTTCCTACATAGTAACTTGCAACTTTGAATGAGAATGTGCTTGCTTACAGCAACGTGCTATATGTTCTGAATGCCCGAATTGGGAATCTGTGTCAAAACTTTGTTAGAAATTATGTGATCCTTTCTAGCTGGAAGTAAGGGAGATGCGGCATGAAGTTATTTCTAGAAGTTGGAGACATACAACGTTTAGCTCAGTTCTGGGCATCTTTGAAATACCTATACAAACTTGTTCCTACATAGTAACTTGCCACTTTGAATGAGAATGTGCTTGCTTACAGCAACGTGCTACATGTTCTGAATGCCCGAATTGGGAATCTGTGTCAAAACTTTGTTAGGAATTATGTGATCCTTACTAGCTGAAAGTAAGGGAGATGGGGCATGAAGTTATTTCTAGGAGTTGGAGACATACCAAGTTTAGCTCGGTTCCGGGCATTTTTGAAATACATATACAAACTTGTTCCTACATAGTAACTTGCCACTTTGAATGAGAATGTGCTTGCTTACAGCAACGTGCTATATGTTCTGAATGCCCGAATTGGGAATCTGTGTCAAAACTTTGTTAGGAATTATGTGATCCTTACTAGCTGGAAGTAAGGGAGATGGGGCATGAAGTTATTTCTGGAGTTGGACACATACCAAGTTTAGCTCAGTTCTGGGCATCTTTGAAATACCTATACAAACTTGTTCCTACATAGTAACTTGCAACTTTGAATGAGAATGTGCTTGCTTACAGCAACGTGCTATATGTTCTGAATGCCCGAATTGGGAATCTGTGTCAAAACTTTGTTAGGAATTATGTGATCCTTACTAGCTGGAAGTAAGGGAGATGGGGCATGAAGATATTTCTAGGAGTTGGATACATACCCACTTATCTCAGTCCTGGGCATCTTTGAAATACCTATACAAACTTGTTCCTACATAGTAACTTGCCACTTTGAATGAGAATGTGCTTGCTTACAGCAACGTGCTATATGTTCTGAATGCCCGAATTGGGAATCTGTGTCAAAACTTTGTTAGAAATTATGTGATCCTTACTAGCTGGAAGTAAGGGAGATGGGGCATGAAGTTATTTCTAGGAGTTGGAGACATACAACGTTTAGCTCAATTCTGGGCATTTTTGAAATACCTATACAACTTGTGCCTACATAGTAACTTGCAACTTTGAATGAGAATGTGCTTGCTTACAGCAACGGGCTATATGTTCTGAATGCTCGAATTGGGAATCTGTGTCAAAACTTTGTTAGGAATTATGTGATCCTTACTAGCTGAAAGTAAGGGAGATGGGGCATGAAGTCATTTCTAGGAGTTGGAGACATACAACGTTTAGCTCAGTTCTGGGCATCTTTGAAATACCTATACAATCTTTTTCCTACATAGTAACTTGCAACTTTGAATGAGAATGTGCTTGCTTACAGCAACGTGCTATATGTTCTGAATGCCCGAATTGGGAATCTGTGTCAAAACTTTGTTAGAAATTATGTGATCCTTTCTAGCTGGAAGTAAGGGAGATGCGGCATGAAGTTATTTCTAGGAGTTGGAGACATACAACGTTTAGCTCAGTTCTGGGCATCTTTGAAATACCTATACAAACTTGTTCCTACATAGTAACTTGCCACTTTGAATGAGAATGTGCTTGCTTACAGCAACGTGCTACATGTTCTGAATGCCCGAATTGGGAATCTGTGTCAAAACTTTGTTAGGAATTATGTGATCCTTACTAGCTGGAAGTAAGGGAGATGGGGCATGAAGTTATTTCTAGGAGTTGGAGACATACCAAGTTTAGCTCGGTTCCGGGCATTTTTGAAATACATATACAAACTTGTTCCTACATGGTAACTTGCCACTTTGAATGAGAATGTGCTTGCTTACAGCAACGTGCTATATGTTCTGAATGCCCGAATGGGAATCTGTGTCAAAACTTTGTTAGGAATTATGTGATCCTTACTAGCTGGAAGTAAGGGAGATGGGGCATGAAGTTATTTCTGGAGTTGGACACATACCAAGTTTAGCTCAGTTCTGGGCATCTTTGAAATACCTATACAAACTTGTTCCTACATAGTTACTTGCAACTTTGAATGAGAATGTGCTTGCTTACAGCAAGGTGCTATATGTTCTGAATGCCCGAATTGGGAATCTGTGTCAAAACTTTCTTAGGAATTATGTGATCCTTACTAGCTGGAAGTAAGGGAGATGGGGCATGAAGATATTTCTAGGAGTTGGATACATACCCACTTATCTCAGTTCTGGGCATCTTTGAAATACCTATACAAACTTGTTCCTACATAGTAACTTGCCACTTTGAATGAGAATGTGCTTGCTTACAGCAACGTGTTACATGTTCTGAATGCCCGAATTGGTAATCTGTGTCAAAACTTTGTTAGAAATTATGTGATCCTTACTAGATGGAAGTAAGGGAGATGGGGCATGAAGTTATTTCTAGGAGTTGGAGACATACAACGTTTATCTCAGTTCCGGGCATCTTTGAAATACCTATACAAACTTGTTCCTACATAGTAACTTGCCACTTTGAATGAGAATGTGCTTGCTTACAGCAACGTGCTATATGTTCTGAATGCCCGAATTGGGAATCTGTGTCAAAACTTTGTTAGGAATTATGAGATCCTTACTAGCTGGAAGTAAGGCAGATGGGGCATGAAGTTATTTCTAGGAGTTGGAGACATACAACGTTTAGCTCAGTTCTGGGCATCTTTGAAATACCTATAAAAACTTGTTCCTACATAGTAACTTGCCACTTTGAATGAGAATGTGCTTGCTTACAGCAACGTGCTACATGTTCTGAATGCCCGAATTGGGAATCTGTGTCAAAACTTTGTTAGGAATTATGTGATCCTTATTAGCTGGAGGTAAGGGAGATGGGGCATGAAGTTATTTCTAGGAGTTGGAGACATACCAAGTTTAGCTCAGTTCCGGGCATTTTTGAAATACCTATACAAACTTGTGCCTACATAGTAACTTGCCACTTTGAATGAGAATGTGCTTGCTTACAGCAACGTGCTATATGTTCTGAATGCCCGAATTGGGAATCTGTGTCAAAACTTTGTTAGGAATTATGTGATCCTTACTAGCTGGAAGTAAGGGAGATGGGGCATGAAGTTATTTCTAGGAGTTGGAAACATACCAAGTTTAGCTCAGTTCTGGGCATCTTTGAAATACCTATACAAACTTGTTCCTACATAGTAACTTGCAACTTTCAATGAGAATGTGCTTGCTTACAGCAAGGTGCTATATGTTGTGAATGCCCGAATTGGGAATCTGTGTCAAAACTTTCTTAGGAATTATGTGATCCTTACTAGCTGGAAGTAAGGGAGATGGGGCATGAAGATATTTCTAGGAGTTGGATACATACCCACTTTAGCTCAGTTCTGGGCATCTTTGAAATACCTATACAAACTTGTTCCTACATAGTAACTTGCCACTTTGAATGAGAATGTGCTTGCTTACAGCAACGTGCTACATGTTCTGAATGCCCGAATTGGTAATCTGTGTCAAAACTTTCTTAGAAATTATGTGATCCTTACTAGATGGAAGTAAGGGAGATGGGGCATGAAGTTATTTCTAGGAGTTGGAGACATACAACTTTTAGCTCAGTTCCGGGCATCTTTGAAATACCTATACAAACTTGTGCCTACATAGTAACTTGCCACTTTGAATGAGAATGTGCTTGCTTACAGCAACGTGCTATATGTTCTGAATGCCCGAATTGGGAATCTGTGTCAAAACTTTGTTAGGAATTATGTGATCCTTACTAGCTGGAAGTAAGTCAGGTGGGGCATGAAGTTATTTCTAGGAGTTGGAGACATACAACGTTTAGCTCAGTTCTGGGCATCTTTGAAATACCTATACAAACTTGTTCCTACATAGTAACTTGCAACTTTGAATGAGAATGTGCTTGCTTACAGCAACGTGCTATATGTTCTGAATGCCCGAATTGGGAATCTGTGTCAAAACTTTGTTAGGAATTATGTGATCCTTACTAGCTGAAAGTACGGGAGATGGTGCATGAAGTTATTTCTAGGAGTTGGAGACATACAACGTTTAGCTCAGTTCTGGGCATCTTTGAAATACCTATACAAACTTGTTCCTACATAGTAACTTGCAACTTTGAATGAGAATGTGCTTGCTTACAGCAACGTGCTATATGTTCTGAATGCCCGAATTGGGAATCTGTGTCAAAACTTTGTTAGGAATTATGTGATCCTTACTAGTTGGAAGTAAGGGAGATGGTGCATGAAGTTATTTCTAGGAGTTGGAGACATACCAAGTTTAGCTCAGTTCTTGGTATCTTTGAAATACCTATACAAACTTGTTCCTACATAGTAACTTGCAACTTTGAATGAGAATGTGCTTGCTTACAGCAACGTGCTATATGTTCTGAATGCCGGAATTGGGAATCTGTGTCGAAACTTTGTTAGAAATTATGTGATCCTTTCTAGCTGGAAGTAAGGGAGAGGCGGCATGAAGATATTTCTAGGAGTTGGAGACATACCAAGTTTAGCTCAGTTCTTGGCATCTTTGAAATACCTATACAAACTTGTTCCTACATAGTAACTTGCCACTTTGAATGAGAATGTGCTTGCTTACAGCAACGTGCTATATGTTCTGAATGCCCGAATTGGGAATCTGTGTCAAAACTTTGTTAGAAATTATGTGATCCTTTCTAGCTGGAAGTAAGGGAGAGGCGGCATGAAGTTATTTCTAGGAGTTTGAGACATACCAAGTTTAGATCAGTTCTTGGCATCTTTGAAATACCTATACAAACTTGTTCCTACATAGTAACTTGCCACTTTGAATGAGAATGTGCTTGCTTACAGCAACGTGCTATATGTTCTGAATGCCCGAATTGGGAATCTGTGTCAAAACTTTGTTAGAAATTATGTGATCCTTTCTAGCTGGAAGTAAGGGAGATGCGGCATGAAGTTATTTCTAGGAGTTGGAGACATACAACGTTTAGCTCAGTTCTGGGCATCTTTGAAATACCTATACAAACTTGTTCCTACATAGTAACTTGCCACTTTGAATGAGAATGTGCTTGCTTACAGCAACGTGCTACATGTTCTGAATGCCCGAATTGGGAATCTGTGTCAAAACTTTGTTAGGAATTATGTGATCCTTACTAGCTGGAAGTAAGGGAGATGGGGCATGAAGTTATTTCTAGGAGTTGGAGACATACCAAGTTTAGCTCGGTTCCGGGCATTTTTGAAATACATATACAAACTTGTTCCTACATGGTAACTTGCCACTTTGAATGAGAATGTGCTTGCTTACAGCAACGTGCTATATGTTCTGAATGCCCGAATTGGTAATCTGTGTCAAAACTTTGTTAGGAATTATGTGATCCTTACTAGCTGGAAGTAAGGGAGATGGGGCATGAAGTTATTTCTGGAGTTGGACACATACCAAGTTTAGCTCAGTTCTGGGCATCTTTGAAATACCTATACAAACTTGTTCCTACATAGTAACTTGCAACTTTGAATGAGAATGTGCTTGCTTACAGCAAGGTGCTATATGTTCTGAATGCCCGAATTGGGAATCTGTGTCAAAACTTTCTTAGGAATTATGTGATCCTTACTAGCTGGAAGTAAGGGAGATGGGGCATGAAGATATTTCTAGGTGTTGGATACATACCCACTTATCTCAGTTCTGGGCATCTTTGAAATACCTATACAAACTTGTTCCTACATAGTAACTTGCCACTTTGAATGAGAATGTGCTTGCTTACAGCAACGTGCTACATGTTCTGAATGCCCGAATTGGTAATCTGTGTCAAAACTTTGTTAGAAATTATGTGATCCTTACTAGATGGAAGTAAGGGAGATGGGGCATGAAGTTATTTCTAGGAGTTGGAGACATACAACGTTTATCTCAGTTCCGGGCATCTTTGAAATACCTATACAAACTTGTTCCTACATAGTAACTTGCCACTTTGAATGAGAATGTGCTTGCTTACAGCAACGTGCTATATGGTCTGAATGCCCGAATTGGGAATCTGTGTCAAAACTTTGTTAGGAATTATGAGATCCTTACTAGCTGGAAGTAAGGCAGATGGGGCATGAAGTTATTTCTAGGAGTTGGAGACATACAACGTTTAGCTCAGTTCTGGGCATCTTTGAAATACCTATACAAACTTGTTCCTACATAGTAACTTGCAACTTTGAATGAGAATGTGCTTGCTTACAGCAACGTGCTATATGTTCTGAATGCCCGAATTGGGAATCTGTGTCAAAACTTTGTTAGGAATTATGTGATCCTTACTAGCTGAAATTAAGGGAGATGGGGCATGAAGTTATTTCTAGGAGTTGGAGACATACAACGTTTAGCTCAGTTCTGGGCATCTTTGAAATACCTATCCAAACTTGTTCCTACATAGTAACTTGCCACTTTGAATGAGAATGTGCTTGCTTACAGCAACGTGCTACATGTTCTGAATGCCCGAATTGGGAATCTGTGTCAAAACTTTGTTAGGAATTATGTGATCCTTACTAGCTGGAGGTAAGGGAGATGGGACATGAAGTTATTTCTAGGAGTTGGAGACATACCAAGTTTAGCTCAGTTCCGGGCATTTTTGAAATACCTATACAAACTTGTGCCTACATAGTAACTTGCCACTTTGGATGAGAATGTGCTTGCTTACAGCAACGTGCTATATGTTCTGAATGCCCGAATTGGGAATCTGTGTCAAAACTTTGTTAGGAATTATGTGATCCTTACTAGCTGGAAGTAAGGGAGATGGGGCATGAAGTTATTTCTAGGAGTTGGAGACATACCAAGTTTAGCTCAGTTCTGGGCATCTTTGAAATACCTATACAAACTTGTTCCTACATAGTAACTTGCAACTTTGAATGAGAATGTGCTTGCTTACAGCAAGGTGCTATATGTTGTGAATGCCCGAATTGGGAATCTGTGTCAAAACTTTCTTAGGAATTATGTGATCCTTACTAGCTGGAAGTAAGGGAGATGGGGCATGAAGATATTTCTAGGAGTTGGATACATACCCACTTTAGCTCAGTTCTGGGCATCTTTGAAATACCTATACAAACTTGTTCCTACATAGTAACTTGCCACTTTGAATGAGAATGTGCTTGCTTACAGCAACGTGCTACATGTTCTGAATGCCCGAATTGGTAATCTGTGTCAAAACTTTCTTAGAAATTATGTGATCCTTACTAGATGGAAGTAAGGGAGATGGGGCATGAAGTTATTTCTAGGAGTTGGAGACATACAACGTTTAGCTCAGTTCCGGGCATCTTTGAAATACCTATACAAACTTGTGCCTACATAGTAACTTGCCACTTTGAATGAGAATGTGCTTGCTTACAGCAACGTGCTATATGTTCTGAATGCCCGAATTGGCAATCTGTGTCAAAACTTTGTTAGGAATTATGTGATCCTTACTAGCTGGAAGTAAGTCAGATGGGGCATGAAGTTATTTCTAGGAGTTGGAGACATACAACGTTTAGCTCAGTTCTGGGCATCTTTGAAATACCTATACAAACTAGTTCCTACATAGTAACTTGCAACTTTGAATGAGAATGTGCTTGCTTACAGCAACGTGCTATATGTTCTGAATGCCCGAATTGGGAATCTGTGTCAAATCTTTGTTAGGAATTATGTGATCCTTACTAGCTGAAAGTACGGGAGATGGTGCATGAAGTTATTTCTAGGAGTTGGAGACATACAACGTTTAGCTCAGTTCTGGGCATCTTTGAAATACCTATACAAACTTGTTCCTACATAGTAACTTGCAACTTTGAATGAGAATGTGCTTGCTTACAGCAACGTGCTATATGTTCTGAATGCCCGAATTGGGAATCTGTGTCAAAACTTTGTTAGGAATTATGTGATCCTTACTAGTTGGAAGTAAGGGAGATGGTGCATGAAGTTATTTCTAGGAGTTGGAGACATACCAAGTTTAGCTCAGTTCTTGGTATCTTTGAAATACCTATACAAACTTGTTCCTACATAGTAACTTGCAACTTTGAATGAGAATGTGCTTGCTTACAGCAACGTGCTATATGTTCTGAATGCCCGAATTGGGAATCTGTGTCAAAACTTTGTTAGAAATTATGTGATCCTTTCTAGCTGGAAGTAAGGGAGATGCGGCATGAAGTTATTTCTAGGAGTTGGAGACATACCAAGTTTAGCTCAGTTCTTGGCATCTTTGAAATACCTATACAAACTTGTTCCTACATAGTAACTTGCCACTTTGAATGAGAATGTGCTTGCTTACAGCAACGTGCTATATGTTCTGAATGCCCGAATTGGGAATCTGTGTCAAAACTTTGTTAGAAATTATGTGATCCTTTCTAGCTGGAAGTAAGGGAGAGGCGGCATGAAGTTATTTCTAGGAGTTGGAGACATACCAAGTTTAGATCAGTTCTTGGCATCTTTGAAATACCTATACAAACTTGTTCCTACATAGTAACTTGCCACTTTGAATGAGAATGTGCTTGCTTACAGCAACGTGCTATATGTTCTGAATGCCCGAATTGGGAATCTGTGTCAAAACTTTGTTAGAAATTATGTGATCCTTACTAGCTGGAAGTAAGGGAGATGGGGCATGAAGTTATTTCTAGGAGTTGGAGACATACAACGTTTAGCTCAGTTCTGGGCATTTTTGAAATACCTATACAACTTGTGCCTACATAGTAACTTGCAACTTTGAATGAGAATGTGCTTGCTTACAGCAACGGGCTATATGTTCTGAATGCTCGAATTGGGAATCTGTGTCAAAACTTTGTTAGGAATTATGTGATCCTTACTAGCTGGAAGTAAGGGAGTTGCGGCATGAAGTTATTTCTAGGAGTTGGAGACATACAACGTTTAACTCAGTTCTGGGCGTCTTTGAAATACCTATACAAACTTGTTCCTACATAGTAACTTGCAACTTTGAATGAGCATGTGCTTGCTTACAGCAACGTGCTATATGTTCTGAATGCCCGAATTGGCAATCTGTGTCAAAACTTTGTTAGATCTTATGTGATCCTTACTAGCTGGAAGTAAGGGAGATGGGGCATGAAGTTGTTTCTAGGAGTTGGAGACATACAACGTTTAGCTCAGTTCTGGGCATCTTTGAAATACCTATACAAACTTGTTCCTACATAGTAACTTGCCACTTTGAATGAGAATGTGCTTGCTTACAGCAACGTGCTACATGTTCTGAATGCCCGAATTGGGAATCTGTGTCAAAACTTTGTTAGGAATTATGTGATACTTGCTAGCTGGAAATAAGGGAGATGGGGCATGAAGTTATTTCTAGGAGTTGGAGACATACAACTTTTAGCTCAGTTCTGGGCATCTTGAAATACCTATACAAACTTGTTCCTACATTGTAACTTGCAACTTTGAATGAGAATGTGCTTGCTTACAGCAACGTGCTATATGTTCTGAATGCCCGAATTGGGAATCTGTGTCAAAACTTTGTTAGGAATTATGTGATCCTTACTAGCTGGAAGTAAGTGAGATGGGGCATGAAGTTATTTCTAGGTGTTGGAGACATACAACGTTTAGCTCAGTTCTGGGCATCTTTGAAATACCTATACAAACTTGATCCTACATAGTAACTTGCCACTTTGAATGAGAATGTGCTTGCTTACAGCAACGTGCTATATGTTCTGAATGCCCGAATTGGGAATCTGTGTCAAAACTTTGTTAGAAATTATGTGATCCTTACTAGCAGGAAGTAAGGGAGATGGGGCATGAAGTTATTTCTAGGAGTTGGAGACATACAACGTTTAGCTCAGTTCTGGGCATTTTTGAAATACCTATACAACTTGTGCCTACATAGTAACTTGCAACTTTGAATGAGAATGTGCTTGCTTACAGCAACGGGCTATATGTTCTGAATGCTCGAATTGGGAATCTGTGTCAAAACTTTGTTAGGAATTATGTGATCCTTACTAGCTGGAAGTAAGGGAGTTGCGGCATGAAGTTATTTCTAGGAGTTGGAGACATACAACGTTTAACTCAGTTCTGGGCGTCTTTGAAATACCTATACAAACTTGTTCCTACATAGTAACTTGCAACTTTGAATGAGAATGTGCTTGCTTACAGCAACGTGCTATATGTTCTGAATGCCCGAATTGGCAATCTGTGTCAAAACTTTGTTAGATCTTATGTGATCCTTACTAGCTGGAAGTAAGGGAGATGGGGCATGAAGTTGTTTCTAGGAGTTGGAGACATACAACGTTTAGCTCAGTTCTGGGCATCTTTGAAATACCTATACAAACTTGTTCCTACATAGTAACTTGCCACTTTGAATGAGAATGTGCTTGCTTACAGCAACGTGCTACATGTTCTGAATGCCCGAATTGGGAATCTGTGTCAAAACTTTGTTAGGAATTATGTGATACTTGCTAGCTGGAAATAAGGGAGATGGGGCATGAAGTTATTTCTAGGAGTTGGAGACATACAACTTTTAGCTCAGTTCTGGGCATCTTGAAATACCTATACAAACTTGTTCCTACATTGTAACTTGCAACTTTGAATGAGAATGTGCTTGCTTACAGCAACGTGCTATATGTTCTGAATGCCCGAATTGGGAATCTGTGTCAAAACTTTGTTAGGAATTATGTGATCCTTACTAGCTGGAAGTAAGTGAGATGGGGCATGAAGTTATTTCTAGGTGTTGGAGACATACAACGTTTAGCTCAGTTCTGGGCATCTTTGAAATACCTATACAAACTTGTTCCTACATAGTAACTTGCCACTTTGAATGAGAATGTGCTTGCTTACAGCAACGTGCTACATGTTCTGAATGCCCGAATTGGGAATCTGTGTCAAAACTTTGTTAGGAATTATGTGATCCTTACTAGCTGGAAGTAAGGGAGAGGGGGCATGAAGTTATTCCTTGGAGTTGGAGATATACAAAGTTTAGCTCCGTTCTGGGCATCTTTGAAATACCTATACAAACTTGTTCCTACATAGTAACTTGCAACTTTGAATGAGAATGTGCTTGCTTACAGCAACGTGCTATATGTTCTGAATGCCCGAATTGGGAATCTGTGTCAAAACTTTGTTAGAACTTATGTGATCCTTACTAGCTGGAAGTAAGGGAGATGGAGCATGGAGTTATTTCTAGGAGTTGGACATATACAACGTTTAGCTCAGTTCTGGGCATCTTTGAAATACCTATACAAACTTGTTCCTACATAGTAACTTGCAACTTTGAATGAGAATGTGCTTGCTTACAGCAACGTGCTATATGTTCTGAATGCCCGAATTGGCAATCTGTGTCAAAACTTTGTTAGAAATTATGTGATCCTTACTAGATGGAAGTAAGGGAGATGGGGCATGAAGTTATTTCTAGGAGTTGGAGATATACAACGTTTAGCTCAGTTCTGGGCATCTTTGAAATACCTATACAAACTTGTTCCTACATAGTAACTTGCCACTTTGAATGAGAATGTGCTTGCTTACAGCAACGTGCTATAAATTCTGAATGCCCGAATTGGGAATCTGAGTCAAAACTTTGTTAGAAATTATGTGATCCTTACTATCTGGAAGTAAGGGAGATGGTGCATGAAGTTATTTCTGGGAGTTGGAGACATACAACGTTTAGCTCAGTTCTGGGCATCTTTGAAATACTTATACAAACTTGTTCCTACATAGTAACTTGCAACTTTGAATGAGAATGTGCTTGCTTACAGCAACGTGCCTTATGTTCTGAATGCCCGAATTGGGAATCTGTCAAAACTTTGTTAGGAATTATGTGATACTTACTAGCCTGAAATAAGGGAGATGGGGCATGAAGTTATTTCTAGGAGTTGGAGACATACAACGTTTAGCTCAGTTCTGGGCATCTTGAAATACCTATACAAACTTGTTCCTACATAGTAATTTGCAACTTTGAATGAGAATGTGCTTGCTTACAGCAACGTGCTATATGTTCTGAATGCCCGAATTGGGAATCTGTGTCAAAACTTTGTTAGGAATTATGTGATCCTTACTAGCTGGAAGTAAGTGAGATGGGGCATGAAGTTATTTCTAGGTGTTAGAGACATACAACGTTTAGCTCAGTTCTGGGCATCTTGAAATACCTATACAAACTTGTTCCTACATTGTAACTTGCAACTTTGAATGAGAATGTGCTTGCTTACAGCAACGTGCTATATGTTCTGAATGCCCGAATTGGGAATCTGTGTCAAAACTTTGTTAGGAATTATGTGATCCTTACTAGCTGGAAGTAAGTGAGATGGGGCATGAAGTTATTTCTAGGTGTTGGAGACATACAACGTTTAGCTCAGTTCTGGGCATCTTTGAAATACCTATACAAACTTGTTCCTACATAGTAACTTGCAACTTTGAATGAGAATGTGCTTGCTTACAGCAACGTGCTATATGTTCTGAATGCCCGAATTGGGAATCTGTGTCAAAACTTTGTTAGGAATTATGTGATCCTTACTAGTTGGAAGTAAGGGAGATGCGGCATGAAGTTATTTCTAGGAGTTGGAGACATACAACGTTTAGCTCAGTTCTGGGCATCTTTGAAATACCTATACAAACTTGTTCCTACATAGTAACTTGCCACTTTGAATGAGAATGTGCTTGCTTACAGCAACGTGCTATATGTTCTGAATGCCCGAACTGGGAATCTGTGTCAAAACTTTTTTAGGAATTATGTGATCTTTACTAGCTGGAAGTAAGGGAATTGGGGCATGAAGTTATTTCTAGGAGTTGGACACATACCAAGTTTAGCTCAGTTCTGGGCATCTTTGAAATACCTATACAAACTTGTTCCTACATAGTAACTTGCAACTTTGAATGAGAATGTGCTTGCTTACAGCAACGTGCGATATGTTCTGAATGCCCAAATTGGGAATCTGTGTCAAAACTTTGTTAGGAATTATGTGACCCTTACTAGCTGGAAGTAAGGGAGATGGGGCATGAAGTTATTTCTAGGAGTTGGAGACATACCAAATTTAGCACAGTTCGGGGCATCTTTGAAATAACTATACAAACTTGTTCCTACATAGTAACTTGCAACATTGAATGAGAATGTGCTTGCTTACAGCAACGTGCTATATGTTCTGAATGCCCGAATTGGGAATCTGTGTCAAAACTTTGTTAGGAATTATGTGATCCTTACTAGATTGAAGTAAGGGAGATGGGGCATGAAGTTATATCTAGGAGTTGGAGACATACTAAGTTTAGCTCAGTTCTGGGCATCTTTGAAATACCTATACAAACTTGTTCCTACATAGTAACTTGCAACTTTGAATGAGAATGTGCTTGCTTACAGCAACGTGCTATATGTTCTGAATGCCCGAATTGGGAATCTGTGTCAAAACTTGGTTAGAACTTATGTGATCCTTACTAGATGGAAGTAAGGGAGATGGGGCATGAAGTTATTTCTAGGAGTTGGAGACATACAACGTTTAGCTCAGTTCTGGGCATCTTTGAAATACCTATACAAACTTGTTCCTACATAGTAACTTGCAAGTTTGAATGAGAATGTGCTTGCTTACAGTAACGTGCTACATGTTCTGAATGCCCGAATTGGGAATCTGTGTCAAAACTTTGTTAGGAATTATGTGATCCTTACTAGCTGGAAGTAAGGGAGAGGGGGCATGAAGTTATTCCTTGGAATTGGAGACATACAAAGTTTAGCTCCGTTCTGGGCATCTTTGAAATACCTATACAAACTTGTTCCTACATAGTAACTTGCAACTTTGAATGAGAATGTGCTTGCTTACAGCAACGTGCTATATGTTCTGAATGCCCGAATTGGGAATCTGTGTCAAAACTTTGTTAGAACTTATGTGATCCTTACTAGCTGAAAGTAAGGGAGATGGAGCATGGAGTTATTTCTAGGAGTTGGACATATACAACGTTTAGCTCAGTTCTGGGCATCTTTGAAATACCTATACAAACTTGTTCCTACATAGTAACTTGCAACTTTGAATGAGAATGTGCTTGCTTACAGCAACGTGCTATATGTTCTGAATGCCCGAATTGGCAATCTGTGTCAAAACTTTGTTAGAAATTATGTGATCCTTACTAGCTGGAAGTAAGGGAGATGGGGCATGAAGTTATTTCTAGGAGTTGGAGACATACAACGTTTAGCTCAGTTCTGGGCATCTTTGAAATACCTATACAAACTTGTTCCGACATAGTAACTTGCCACTTTGAATGAGAATGTGCTTGCTTACAGCAACGTGTTATAAATTCTGAATGCCCGATTTGGGAATCTGAGTCAAAACTTTGTTAGAAATTATGTGATCCTTACTATCTGGAAGTAAGGGAGATGGGGAATGAAGTTATTTCTAGGAGTTGGAGACATACAACGTTTAGCTCAGTTCTGGGCATCTTTGAAATACCTATACAAACTTGTGCCTACATAGTAACTTGCAAATTTGAATGAGAATGTGCTTGCTTACAGTAACGGGCTATATGTTCTGAATGCCCGAATTGGCAATCTGTGTCAAAACTTTCTTAGGAAATATGTGATCCTTACTAGCTGGAAGTAAGGGAGATGGGGCATGAAGTTATTTCTAGGAGTTCGACACATACCCACTTCAGCTCAGTTCTGGGCATCTTTGAAATACCTATACACACTTGTTCCTACATAGTAACTTGCAACTTTGAATGAGAATGTGCTTGCTTACAGCAACGTGCTAAATGTTCCGAATGCCCGAATTGGGAATCTGTGTCAAAACTTTGTTAGGAATTATGTGATCCTTACTAGCTGGAAGTAAGGGAGATGGGGCATGAAGTTATTTCTAGGAGTTGGAGACATTCCAAGTTTAGCTCAGTTCTGGGCATCTTTGAAATACCTATACAAACTTGTTCCTACATAGTAACTTGCCACTTTGAATGAGAATGTGCTTGCTTACAGCAACGTGCTATATGATCTGACTGCCGGAATTGGGAATCTGTGTCAAAACTTTGTTAGAAATTATGTGATCCTTACTAGCTGGAAGTAAGGGAGATGGGGCATGAAGTTATTTCTAGGAGTTGGAGACATACTAAGTTTAGATCAGTTCTGGGCATCTTTGAAATACCTATACAAACTTGTTCCTACATAGTAACTTGCAACTTTGAATGAGAATGTGCTTGCTTACAGCAACGTGCTACATGTTCCGAATGCCCGAATTGGGAATCTGTGTCAAAACTTTGTTAGGAATTATGTGATCCTTACTAGCTGGAAGTAAGTGAGATTGGGCATGAAGTTATTTCTAGGAGTTGGAGACATTCCAAGTTTAGCTCAGTTCTCGGCATCTTTGAAATACCTATACAAACTTGTTCCTACATAGTAACTTGCAACTTTGAATGAGAATGTGCTTGCTTACAGCAACGTGCTATATGTTCTGAATGCCCGAAATTTGAATCTCTGTCAAAACATTGTTAGGAATTATGTGATCCTTACTAGCTGGAAGTAAGGGAGATGGGGCATGAAGTTATTTCTAGGAGTTGGAGACAAACCAAGTTTAGCTCAGTTCTGGGCATCTTTGAAATACCTATACAAACTTGTTCCTACATAGTAACTTGCAACTTTGAATGAGAATGTGCTTGCTTACAGCAACGTGCTATATGTTCTGAATGCCCGAATTGGGAATCTGTGTCAAAACTTTGTTAGGAATTATGGGATCCTTACTAGCTGGAAGTAAGGGAGATGGGGCATGAAGATATTTCTAGGAGTTGGAGACATACCCACTTTAGCTCAGTTCTGCGCATCTTTGAAATACATATACAAACTTGTTCCTACATAGTAACTTGCATCTTTGAATGAGAATGTGCTTGCTTACAGCAACGTGCTACAAGTTCTGAATTCCCGAATTGGGAATATGTGTCAAAACTTTGTTAGGAATTATGTGATCCTTACTAGCTGAAAGTAAGGGAGATGGGGCATGAATTATTTCTAGGAGTTGGAGACATACCAAGTTTAGCTCAGTTCTTGGCATCTTTGAAATACCTATACAAACTTGTTCCTACATAGTAACTTGCAACTTTGAATGAGAATGTGCTTGCTTACAGCAACGTGCTATATGTTCTGAATGCCCGAATTGGGAATCTGTGTCAAAACTTTGTTAGGAATTATGTGATCCTTACTAGCTTGAAGTAAGGGAGATGGGGCATGAAGTTATTTCTAGGAGTTGGAGACATACAACGTTTAACTCAGTTCTCGGCATCTTTGAAATACCTATACAAACTTGTTCCTACATAGTAACTTGCCACTTTGAATGAGAATGTGCTTGCTTACAGCAACGTGCTATAAGTTCTGAATGACCGAATTGGGAATCTGTGTCAAAACTTTGTTAGAAAGTATGTGATCCTTATTAGATGGAAGTAAGGGAGATGGGGCATGAAGTTATTTCTAGGAGTTGGACACATACCAAGTTTAGCTCAGTTCTGGGCATCTTTGAAATACCTATACAAACTTGTTCCTACATAGTAACTGTCAACTTTGAATGAGAATGTGCTTGCTTACAGCAACGTGCTGTATGTTCTGAATGCCCGAATTGGGAATCTGTGTCAAAACTTTGTTAGGAATTATGTAATCCTTAGTAGCTGGAAGTAAGGGAGATGGGGCATGAAGTCATTTCTAGGAGTTGGAGACATACCAAGTTTAGCTCAGTTCTGGGCATCTTTGAAATACCTATAGAAACTTGTTTCTACATAGTAACTTGCCACTTTAAATGAGAATGTGCTTGCTTACAGCAACGTGCTATATGTTCTGAATGCCCGAATTGGGAATCTGTGTCAAAACTTTGTTAGGAATTATGTGATCCTTATTAGCTGGAAGTAAGGGAGATGGGGCATGAAGTTATTTCTAGGAGTTGGAGACATACCAAGTTTAGCTCAGTTCTGGGCATCTTTGAAATACCTATACAAACTTGTTCCTACATAGTAACTTGCCACTTTGAATGAGAATGTGCTTGCTTACAGCAACGTGCTATATGTTCTGAATGCCCGAATTGGGAATCTGTGTCAAAACTTTGTTAGGAATTATGTGATCCTTACTAGCTGGAAGTAAGGGAGACCGGGCATGAAGTTATTTCTAGGAGTTGGAGACATACCAAGTTTAGCTCAGTTCTGGGCATCTTTGAAATACCTATACAAACTTGTTCCTACATAGTAACTTGCATCTTTCAATGAGAATGTGCTTGCTTACAGCAACGTGCTATATGTTCTGAATGCCCGAATTGGGAATCTGTGTCAAAACTTTGTTAGGAATTATGTGATCCTTACTAGCTGGAAGTAAGGGAGATGGGGCATGAAGTTATTTCTAGGAGTTGGAGACATACAACGTTTAGCTCAGTTCTGGGCATCTTTGAAATACCTATACAAACTTGTTCCTACATAGTAACTTGCCACTTTGAATGAGAATGTGCTTGCTTACAGCAACGTGCTACATGTTCTGAATGCCCGAATTGGGAATCTGTGTCAAAATTTTGTTAGGAATTATGTGATCCCTACTAGCTGGAAGTAAGGGAGATGGGGCATGAAGTTATTTCTAGGAGTTGGAGACATACCAAGTTTAGCTCAGTTCCGGGCATTTTTGAAATACCTATACAAACTTGTTCCTACATAGTAACTTGCATCTTTGAATGAGAATGTGCTTGCTTACAGCAACGTGCTATATGTTCTGAATGCCCGAATTGGGAATCTGTGTCAAAACTTTGTTAGGAATTATGTGATCCTTACTAGCTGGAAGTAAGTGAGATGGGGCATGAAGTTATTTCTAGGAGTTGGACACATACCAAGTTTAGCTCAGTTCTGGGCATCTTTGAAATACCTATACAAACTTGTTCCTACATAGTAACTTGCAACTTTGGATGAGAATGTGCTTGCTTACAGCAACGTGCTATATGTTCTGAATGCCCGAATTGGGAATCTGTGTCAAAACTTTGTTAGGAATTATGTGATCCTTACTAGATGGAAGTAAGGGAGATGGGGCATGAAGTCATTTCTAGGAATTGGAGACATACAACGTTTAGCTCAGTTCTGGGCATCTTTGAAATACGTGTACAATCTTGTTCCTACATAGTAACTTGCCACTTTGAATGAGAATGTGCTTGCTTACAGCAACGTGCTATATGTTCTGAATGCCCGAATTGGGAATCTGTGTCAAAACTTTGTTAGAAATTATGTGATCCTTTCTAGCTGGAAGTAAGGGAGAAGCGGCATGAAGTTATTTCTAGGAGTTGGAGACATACAACTTTTAGCTCAGTTCTGGGCATCTTTGAAATACCTATACAAACTTGTTCCTACATAGTAACTTGCCACTTTGAATGAGAATGTGCTTGCTTACAGCAACGTGCTACATGTTCTGAATGCCCGAATTGGGAATCTGTGTCAAAACTTTGTTAGGAATTATGTGATCCTTACTAGCTGGAAGTAAGGGAGATGGGGCATGAAGTTATTTCTAGGAGTTGGAGACATACCAAGTTTAGCTCAGTTCCGGGCATTTTTGAAATAGCTATACAAACTTGTTCCTACATAGTAACTTTCCACTTTGAATGAGAATGTGCTTGCTTACAGCAACGTGCTATATGTTCTGAATGCCCGAATTGGGAATCTGTGTCAAAACTTTGTTAGGAATTATGTGATCCTTACTAGCTGGAAGTAAGGGAGATGGGGCATGAAGTTATTTCTAGGAGTCGGAGACATACAACGTTTAGCTCAGTTCTGGGCATCTTTGAAATACCTATACAAACTTGTGCCTACATAGTAACTTGCAAATTTGAATGAGAATGTGCTTGCTTACAGTAACGGGCTGTATGTTCTGAATGCCCGAATTGGCAATCTGTGTCAAAACTTTCTTAGGAAATATGTGATCCTTACTAGCTGGAAGTAAGGGAGATGGGGCATGAAGTTATTTCTAGTAGTTGGAGACATGCAACGTTTAGCTCAGTTCTGGGCATCTTTGAAATACCTATACACACTTGTTCCTACATAGTAACTTGCAACTTTGAATGAGAATGTGCTTGCTTACAGCAATGTGCTAAATGTTCCGAATGCCCGAATTGGGAATCTGTGTCAAAACTTTGTTAGGAATTATGTGATCCTTACTAGCTGGAAGTAAGGGAGATGGGGCATGAAGTTATTTCTAGGAGTTGGAGACATTCCAAGTTTAGGTCAGTTCTGGGCATCTTTGAAATACCTATACAAACTTGTTCCTACATAGTAACTTGCCACTTTGAATGAGAATGTGCTTGCTTACAGCAACGTGCTATATGATCTGAATGCCGGAATTGGGAATCTGTGTCAAAACTTTGTTAGAAATTATGTGATCCTTACTAGCTGGAAGTAAGGGAGATGGGGCATGAAGTTATTTCTAGGAGTTGGAGACATAATAAGTTTAGATCAGTTCTGGGCATCTTTGAAATACCTATACAAACTTGTTCCTACATAGTAACTTGCAACTTTGAATGAGAATGTGCTTGCTTACAGCAACGTGCTACATGTTCCGAATGCCCGAATTGGGAATCTGTGTCAAAACTTTGTTAGGAATTATGTGATCCTTACTAGCTGGAAGTAAGGGAGATTGGGCATGAAGTTATTTCTAGGAGTTGGAGACATTCCAAGTTTAGCTCAGTTCTGGGCATCTTTGAAATACCTATACAAACTTGTTCCTACATAGTAACTTGCAACTTTGAATGAGAATGTGCTTGCTTACAGCAACGTGCTATATGTTCTGAATGCCCGAAATTTGAATCTCTGTCAAAACATTGTTAGGAATTATGTGATCCTTACTAGCTGGAAGTAAGGGAGATGGGGCATGAAGTTATTTCTAGGAGTTGGAGACAAACCAAGTTTAGCTCAGTTCTGGGCATCTTTGAAATACCTATACAAACTTGTTCCTACATAGTAACTTGCAACTTTGAATGAGAATGTGCTTGCTTACAGCAACGTGCTATATGTTCTGAATGCCTGAATTGGGAATCTGTGTCAAAACTTTGTTAGGAATTATGGGATCCTTACTAGCTGGAAGTAAGGGAGATGGGGCATGAAGATATTTCTAGGAGTTGGAGACATACCCACTTTAGCTCAGTTCTGCGCATCTTTGAAATACCTATACAAACTTGTTCCTACATAGTAACTTGCATCTTTGAATGAGAATGTGCTTGCTTACAGCAACGTGCTACATGTTCTGAATTCCCGAATTGGGAATCTGTGTCAAAACTTTGTTAGAAAGTATGTGATCCTTATTAGATGGAAGTAAGGGAGATGGGGCATGAAGTTATTTCTAGGAGTTGGACACATACCAAGTTTAGCTCAGTTCTGGGCATCTTTGAAATACCTATACAAACTTGTTCCTACATAGTAACTGTCAACTTTGAATGAGAATGTGCTTGCTTACAGCAACGTGCTGTATGTTCTGAATGCCCGAATTGGGAATCTGTGTCAAAACTTTGTTAGGAATTATGTAATCCTTAGTAGCTGGAAGTAAGGGAGATGGGGCATGAAGTCATTTCTAGGAGTTGGAGACATACCAAGTTTAGCTCAGTTCTGGGCATCTTTGAAATACCTATACAAACTTGTTCCTACATAGTAACTTGCCACTTTGAATGAGAATGTGCTTGCTTACAGCAACGTGCTATATGTTCTGAATGCCCGAATTGGGAATCTGTGTCAAAACTTTGTTAGGAATTATGTAATCCTTACTAGCTGAAAGTAAGGGAGATGGGGCATGAAGTTATTTCTAGGAGTTGGAGACATACAACGTTTAACTCAGTTCTCGGCATCTTTGAAATACCTATACAAACTTGTTCCTACATATTAACTTGCAACTTTGAATGAGAATGTGCTTACTTACAGCAACTTGCTATATGTTCTGAATGCCCGAATTGGGAATCTGTGTCAAAACTTTGTTAGAAATTATGTGATCCTTATTAGATGGAAGTAAGGGAGATGGGGCATGAAGTTATTTCTAGGAGTTGGACACATACAAAGTTTAGCTCAGTTCTGGGCATCTTTGAAATACCTATACAAACTTGTTCCTACATAGTAACTGTCAACTTTGAATGAGAATGTGCTTGCTTACAGCAACGTGCTATATGTTCTGAATGCCCGAATTGGGAATCTGTGTCAAAACTTTGTTAGGAATTATGTGATCCTTACTAGCTGGACGTATGGGAGATGGGGCATGAAGTTATTTCAAGGAGTTGGAGACATACCAAGTTTAGCTCAGTTCTGGGCATCTTTGAAATACCTATACAAACTTGTTCCTACATAGTTACTTGCAACTTTGAATGAGAATGTGCTTGCTTACAGCAACGTGCTATATGTTCTGAATGCCCGAATTGGGAATCTGTGTCAAAACATTGTTAGAAATTATGTGATCCTTACTAGCTGGAAGTAAGGGAGATGGGGCATGAAGTTATTTCTACGAGTTGGAGACATGCCCACTTTAGCTCAGTTCTGGGCATCTTTGAAATACCTATACAAACTTGTTCCTACATAGTAACTTGCCACTTTAAATGAGAATGTGCTTGCTTACAGCAACGTGCTATATGTTCTGAATGCCCAAATTGGGAATCTGTGTCAAAACTTTGTAAGGAATTATGTGATCCTTATTAGCTGGAAGTAAGGGAGATGGGGCATGAAGTTATTTCTAGGAGTTGGAGACATACCAAGTTTAGCTCAGTTCTGGGCATCTTTGAAATACCTATACAAACTTGTTCCTACATAGTAACTTGCCACTTTGAATGAGAATGTTCTTGCTTACAGCAACGTGCTATATGTTCTGAATGCCCGAATTGGGAATCTGTGTCAAAACTTTGTTAGGAATTATGTGATCCTTACTAGCTGGAAGTAAGGGAGACCGGGCATGAAGTTATTTCTAGGAGTTGGAGACATACCAAGTTTAGCTCAGTTCTGGGCATCTTTGAAATACCTATACAAACTTGTTCCTACATAGTAACTTGCATCTTTCAATGAGAATGTGCTTGCTTACAGCAACGTGCTATATGTTCTGAATGCCCGAATTGGGAATCTGTGTCAAAACTTTGTTAGGAATTATGTGATCCTTACTAGCTGGAAGTAAGGGAGATGGGGCATGAAGTTATTTCTAGGAGTTGGAGACATACAACGTTTAGCTCAGTTCTGGGCATCTTTGAAATACCTATACAAACTTGTTCCTACATAGTAACTTGCCACTTTGAATGAGAATGTGCTTGCTTACAGCAACGTGCTACATGTTCTGAATGCCCGAATTGGGAATCTGTGTCAAAACTTTGTTAGGAATTATGTGATCCCTACTAGCTGGAAGTAAGGGAGATGGGGCATGAAGTTATTTCTAGGAGTTGGAGACATACCAAGTTTAGCTCAGTTCCGGGCATTTTTGAAATACCTATACAAACTTGTTCCTACATAGTAACTTGCATCTTTGAATGAGAATGTGCTTCCTTACAGCAACGTGCTATATGTTCTGAATGCCCGAATTGGGAATCTGTGTCAAAACTTTGTTAGGAATTATGTGATCCTTACTAGCTGAAAGTAAGGGAGATGGGGCATGAAGTTATTTCTAGGAGTTGGACACATACCAAGTTTAGCTCAGTTCTGGGCATCTTTGAAATACCTATACAAACTTGTTCCTACATAGTAACTTGCAACTTTGGATGAGAATGTGCTTGCTTACAGCAACGTGCTATATGTTCTGAATGCCCGAATTGGGAATCTGTGTCAAAACTTTGTTAGGAATTATGTGATCCTTACTAGTTGGAAGTAAGGGAGATGGGGCATGAAGTCATTTCTAGGAATTGGAGACATACAACGTTTAGCTCAGTTCTGGGCATCTTTGAAATACGTGTACAATCTTGTTCCTACATAGTAACTTGCAACTTTGAATGAGAATGTGCTTGCTTACAGCAACGTGCTATATGTTCTGAATGCCCGAATTGGGAATCTGTGTCAAAACTTTGTTAGAAATTATGTGATCCTTTCTAGCTGGAAGTAAGGGAGAAGCGGCATGAAGTTATTTCTAGGAGTTGGAGACATACAACTTTTAGCTCAGTTCTGGGCATCTTTGAAATACCTATACAAACTTGTTCCTACATAGTAACTTGCCAATTTGAATGAGAATGTGCTTGCTTACAGCAACGTGCTATATGTTCTGAATGCCCGAATTGGGAATCTGTGTCAAAACTTTGTTAGGAATTATGTGATCCTTACTAGCTGGACGTATGGGAGATGGGGCATGAAGTTATTTCAAGGAGTTGGAGACATACCAAGTTTAGCTCAGTTCTGGGCATCTTTGAAATACCTATACAAACTTGTTCCTACATAGTTACTTGCAACTTTGAATGAGAATGTGCTTGCTTACAGCAACGTGCTATATGTTCTGAATGCCCGAATTGGGAATCTGTGTCAAAACATTGTTAGAAATTATGTGATCCTTACTAGCTGGAAGTAAGGGAGATGGGGCATGAAGTTATTTCTACGAGTTGGAGACATGCCCACTTTAGCTCAGTTCTGGGCATCTTTGAAATACCTATACAAACTTGTTCCTACATAGTAACTTGCCACTTTAAATGAGAATGTGCTTGCTTACAGCAACGTGCTATATGTTCTGAATGCCCAAATTGGGAATCTGTGTCAAAACTTTGTAAGGAATTATGTGATCCTTATTAGCTGGAAGTAAGGGAGATGGGGCATGAAGTTATTTCTAGGAGTTGGAGACATACCAAGTTTAGCTCAGTTCTGGGCATCTTTGAAATACCTATACAAACTTGTTCCTACATAGTAACTTGCCACTTTGAATGAGAATGTTCTTGCTTACAGCAACGTGCTATATGTTCTGAATGCCCGAATTGGGAATCTGTGTCAAATCTTTGTTAGGAATTATGTGATCCTTACTAGCTGGAAGTAAGGGAGACCGGGCATGAAGTTATTTCTAGGAGTTGGAGACATACCAAGTTTAGCTCAGTTCTGGGCATCTTTGAAATACCTATACAAACTTGTTCCTACATAGTAACTTGCATCTTTCAATGAGAATGTGCTTGCTTACAGCAACGTGCTATATGTTCTGAATGCCCGAATTGGGAATCTGTGTCAAAACTTTGTTAGGAATTATGTGATCCTTACTAGCTGGAAGTAAGGGAGATGGGGCATGAAGTTATTTCTAGGAGTTGGAGACATACAACGTTTAGCTCAGTTCTGGGCATCTTTGAAATACCTATACAAACTTGTTCCTACATAGTAACTTGCCACTTTGAATGAGAATGTGCTTGCTTACAGCAACGTGCTACATGTTCTGAATGCCCGAATTGGGAATCTGTGTCAAAACTTTGTTAGGAATTATGTGATCCCTACTAGCTGGAAGTAAGGGAGATGGGGCATGAAGTTATTTCTAGGAGTTGGAGACATACCAAGTTTAGCTCAGTTCCGGGCATTTTTGAAATACCTATACAAACTTGTTCCTACATAGTAACTTGCATCTTTGAATGAGAATGTGCTTCCTTACAGCAACGTGCTATATGTTCTGAATGCCCGAATTGGGAATCTGTGTCAAAACTTTGTTAGGAATTATGTGATCCTTACTAGCTGAAAGTAAGGGAGATGGGGCATGAAGTTATTTCTAGGAGTTGGACACATACCAAGTTTAGCTCAGTTCTGGGCATCTTTGAAATACCTATACAAACTTGTTCCTACATAGTAACTTGCAACTTTGGATGAGAATGTGCTTGCTTACAGCAACGTGCTATATGTTCTGAATGCCCGAATTGGGAATCTGTGTCAAAACTTTGTTAGGAATTATGTGATCCTTACTAGTTGGAAGTAAGGGAGATGGGGCATGAAGTCATTTCTAGGAATTGGAGACATACAACGTTTAGCTCAGTTCTGGGCATCTTTGAAATACGTGTACAATCTTGTTCCTACATAGTAACTTGCAACTTTGAATGAGAATGTGCTTGCTTACAGCAACGTGCTATATGTTCTGAATGCCCGAATTGGGAATCTGTGTCAAAACTTTGTTAGAAATTATGTGATCCTTTCTAGCTGGAAGTAAGGGAGAAGCGGCATGAAGTTATTTCTAGGAGTTGGAGACATACAACTTTTAGCTCAGTTCTGGGCATCTTTGAAATACCTATACAAACTTGTTCCTACATAGTAACTTGCCAATTTGAATGAGAATGTGCTTGCTTACAGCAACGTGCTACATGTTCTGAATGCCCGAATTGGGAATCTGTGTCAAAACTTTGTTAGGAATTATGTGATCTTTACTAGCTGGAAGTAAGGGAGATGGGGCATGAAGTTATTTCTAGGAGTTGGAGACATACCAAGTTTAGCTCAGTTCCGGGCATTTTTGAAATAGCTATACAAACTTGTTCCTACATAGTAACTTTCCACTTTGAATGAGAATGTGCTTGCTTACAGCAACGTGCTATATGTTCTGAATGCCCGAATTGGGAATCTGTGTCAAAACTTTGTTAGGAATTATGTGATCCTTACTAGCTGGAAGTAAGGGAGATGGGGCATGAAGTTATTTCTAGGAGTTGGAGACATACCAAGTTTAGCTCAGTTCTGGGCATCTTTGAAATACCTATACAAACTTGTTCCTACATAGTAACTTGCCACTTTGAATGAGAATGTGCTTGCTTACAGCAAGGTGCTATATGTTGTGAATGCCCGAATTGGGAATCTGTGTCAAAATTTTCTTAGGAATTATGTGATCCTTACTAGCTGGAAGTAAGGGAGATGGGGCATGAAGTTATTTCTAGGAGTTGGAGACACACCCACTTTAGCTCAGTTCTGGGCATCTTTGAATTACCTATACAAACTTGTTCCTACATAGTAACTTTCCACTTTGAATGAGAATGTGCTTGCTTACAGCAACGTGCTACATGTTCTGAATGACCGAATTGGTAATCTGTGTCAAAACTTTGTTAGAAATTATGTGATCCTTACTAGATGGAAGTAAGGGAGATGGGGCATGAAGTTATTTCTAGGAGTTGGAGACATACAACGTTTAGCTCAGTTCCGGGCATCTTTGAAATACCTATACAAACTTGTTTCTACATAGTAACTTGCCACTTTGAATGAGAATGTGCTTGCTTACAGCAACGTGCTATATGTTCTGAATGCCCGAATTGGGAATCTGTGTCAAAACTTTGTTAGGAATTATGTGATCCTTACTAGCTGGAAGTAAGGGAGATGGGGCATGAAGTTATTTCTAGGAGTTGGAGACATACAACGTTTAGCTCAGTTCTGGGCATCTTTGAAATACCTATACAAACTTGTTCCTACATAGTAACTTGCAACTTTGAATGAGAATGTGCTTGCTTACAGCAACGTGCTATATGTTCTGAATGCCCGATTTGGGAATCTGTGTCAAAACTTTGTTAGGAATTATGTGATCCTTACTAGTTGGAAGTAAGGGAGATGGTGCATGAAGTTATTTCTAGGAGTTGGAGACATACCAAGTTTAGCTCAGTTCTTGGCATCTTTGAAATACCTATACAAACTTGTTCCTACATAGTAACTTGCCACTTTGAATGAGAATGTGCTTGCTTACAGCAACGTGCTATATGTTCTGAATGCCCGAATTGGGAATCTGTGTCAAAACTTTGTTACAAATTATGTGATCCTTTCTAGCTGGAAGTAAGGGAGAGGCGGCATGAAGTTATTTCTAGGAGTTGGAGGCATACCAAGTTTAGCTCAGTTCTTGGCATCTTTGAAATACCTATACAAACTTGTTCCTACATAGTAACTTGCCACTTTGAATGAGAATGTGCTTGCTTACAGCAACGTGCTATATGTTCTGAATGCCCGAATTGGGAATCTGTGTCAAAACTTTGTTAGAAATTATGTGATCCTTACTAGCTGGAAGTAAGGGAGATGGGGCATGTAGTTTTTTCTAGGAGTTGGAGACATACAACGTTTAGCTCAGTTCTGGGCATTTTTGCAATACCTATACAAACTTGTGCCTACATAGTATCTTGCAACTTTGAATGAGAATGTGCTTGCTTACAGCAACGGGCTATATGTTCTGAATGCTCGAATTGGGAATCTGTGTCAAAACTTTCTTAGGAATTATGTGATCCTTACTAGCTGGAAGTAAGGGAGATGGGGCATGAAGTTATTTCTAGGAGTTGGACACATACCAAGTTTAGCTCAATTCTGGGCATCTTTGAAATACCTATACAAACTTGTTCCTACATAGTAACTGGCAACTTTGAATGAGAATGTGCTTGCTTACAGCAACGTGCTATATGTTCTGAATGCCCGAATTGGGAATCTGTGTCAAAACTTTGTTAGGAATTATGTGATCCTTACTAGCTGGAAGTAAGGGAGATGGGGCATGAAGTTATTTCTAGGAGTTGGACACATACCAAGTTTAGCTCAGTTCTGGGCATCTTTGAAATACCTATACAAACTTGTTCCTACATAGTAACTTGCAACTTTGAATGAGAATGTGCTTGCTTGCAGCAACGTGCTATATGTTCTGAATGCCCGAATTGGGAATCTGTGTCAAAACTTTGTTAGGAATTATGTGATCCTTACTAGCTGGAAGTAAGGGAGATGGGGCATGAAGTTATTTCTAGGAGTTGGAGACATACCAAGTTTAGCTCAGTACTGGGCATCTTTGAAATACCTATACAAACTTGTTCCTACATAGTAACTTGCATCTTTGAATGAGAATGTGCTTGCTTACAGCAACGTGCTATATGTTCTGAATGCCCGATTGGGAATCTGTGTCAAAAATTTGTTAGGAATTATGTGATCCTTACTAGCTGGAAGAAAGGGAGATGGGGCATGAAGTTATTTCTAGAGGTTGGAGACATACAACGTTTAGCTCAGTTATGGTCATCTTTGAAATACCTATACAAACTTGTTCCTACATAGTAACTTGCAACTTTGAATGAGAATGTGCTTGCTTACAGCAACGTGCTATATGTTCTGAATGCCCGAATTGGGAATCTGTGTCAAAACTTTGTTAGGAATTATGTGATCCTCACTAGCTGGAAGTAAGGGAGTTGGGGCATGAAGGTATTTCTAGGAGTTGGACACATACCAAGTTTAGCACAGTTCTGGGCATCTTTGAAATACCTATACAAACTTGTTCCTACATAGTAACTTGCAACTTTGAATGAGAATGTGCTTGCTTACAGCAACGTGCTATATGTTCTGAATGCCCGAATAGGGAATCTGTGTCAAATCTTTGTTAGGAATTATGTGATCCTTACTAGCTGGAAGTAAGGGAGATGGGGCATGAAGTTATTTCTAGGAGTTGGACACATACCAAGTTTAGCTCAGTTCTGGGCATCTTTGAAATACCTATACAAACTTGTTCCTACATAGTAACTTGCAACTTTGAATGAGAATGTGCTTGTTTGCAGCAACGTGCTATATGTTCTGAATGCCCGAATTGGGAATCTGTGTCAAATCTTTGTTAGGAATTATGTGATCCTTACTAGCTGGAAGTAAGGGAGATGGGGCATGAAGTTATTTCTAGGAGTTGGAGACATACCAAGTTTAGCTCAGTTCTGGGCATCTTTGAAAGTCCTATTCAAACCTGTTCCTACATAGTAACTTGCAACTTTGAATGAGAATGTGCTTGCTTACAGCAACGTGCTATATGTTCTGAATGCCCGAATTGGGAATCTGTGTCAAAACTTTGTTAGGAATTATGTGATCCTCACTAGCTGGAAGTAAGGGAGTTGGGGCATGAAGTTATTTCTAGGAGTTGGACACATACCAAGTTTAGCTCAGTTCTGGGCATCTTTGAAATACCTATACAAACTTGTTCCTACATAGTAACTTGCAACTTTGAATGAGAATGTGCTTGCTTACAGCAACGTGCTATATGTTCTGAATGCCCGAATTGGGAATCTGTGTCAAAAATTTGTTAGGAATTATGTGAACCTTACTAGCTGGAAGTAAGGTAGATGGGGCATGAAGTTATTTCTAGGAGTTGGACACATACCAAGTTTAGCTCAGTTCTGGGAATCTTTGAAATACCTATACAAACTTGTTCCTACATAGTAACTTGCAACTTTGAATGAGAATGTGCTTGCTTGCAGCAACGTGCTATATGTTCTGAATGCCCGAATTGGGAATCTGTGTCAAAACTTTGTTAGGAATTATGTGATCCTTACTAGCTGGAAGTAAGGTAGATGGGGCATGAAGTTATTTCTAGGAGTTGGACACATACCAAGTTTAGCTCAGTTCTGGGCATCTTTGAAATACCTATACAAACTTGTTCCTACATAGTAACTTGCAACTTTGAATGAGAATGTGCTTGCTTGCAGCAACGTGCTATATGTTCTGAATGCCCGAATTGGGAATCTGTGTCAAAACTTTGTTAGGAATTATGTGATCCTTACTAGCTGGAAGTAAGGGAGTTGGGGCATGAAGTTATTTCTAGGAGTTGGACACATACCAAGTTTAGCTCAGTTCTGGGCATCTTTGAAATCCTATTCAAACTTGTTCCTACATAGTAACTTGCAACTTTGAATGAGAATGTGCTTTCTTACAGCAACGTGCTATATGTTCTGAATGCCTGAATTGGGAATCTGTGTCAAAACTTTGTTAGGAATTATGTGATCCTTACTAGCTGGAAGTAAGGGATTTGGGGCATGAAGTTATTTCTAGGAGTTGGACACATACCAAGTTTAGCTCAGTTCTGGGCATCTTTGAAATACCTATACAAACTTGTTCCTACATAGTAACTTGCAACTTTGAATGAGAATGTGCTTGCTTACAGCAACGTGCTATATGTTGTGAATGCCCGAATTGGGAATCTGTGTCAAAACTTTGTTAGGAATTATGTGATCCTTACTAGCTGGAAGTAAGGGAGATGGGGCATGAAGTTATTTCTAGGAGTTGGACACATACCAAGTTTAGCTCAGTTCTGGGCAGCTTTGAAATACCTATACAAACTTGTTCCTACATAGTAACTTGCCACTTTGAATGAGAATGTGCTTGCTTACAGCAACGTACTATATGTTCTGAATGCCCGAATTGGGAATCTGTGTCAAAACTTTGTTAGAAATTATGTGATCCTTACTAGCTGGAAGTAAGGGAGATGGGGCATGAAGTTATTTTTAGGAGTTGGACACATACGAAGTTTAGCTCAGTTCTCGGCATCTTTGAAATACCTATACAAACTTGTTCCTACATAGTAACTTGCAACTTTGAATGACAATGTGCTTGCTTACAGCAACGTGCTATATGTTCTGAATGCCCGATTTGGGAATCTGTGTCAAAACTTTGTTAGGAATTATGTGATCCTTACTAGCTGGAAGTATGGGAGATGGGGCATGAAGTTATTTCTAGGAGTTGGACACATACCAAGTTTAGCTCAGTTCTGGGCATCTTTGAAATACCTATACAAACTTGTTCCTACATAGTAACTTGCAACTTTGAATGAGAATGTGCTTTCTTACAGCAACGAGCTATATGTTCTGAATGCCCGAATTGGGAATCTGTGTCAAATCTTCGTTAGGAATTATGTGATCCTTACTAGCTGGAAGTAAGGGAGATGGGGCATGAAACTATTTCTAGGAGTTGGACACATACCAAGTTTAGCTCAGTTCTGGGCATCTTTGAAATACCTATACAAACTTGTTCCTACATAGTAACTTGCAACTTTGAATGAGAATGTGCTTCCTTACAGCAACGTGCTATATGTTCTGAATGCCCGAATTGGGAATCTGTGTCAAAACTTTGTTAGGAATTATGTGATCCTTACTAGCTGGAAGTAAGGGAGATGGGGCATGAAGTTATTTCTAGGAGTTGGACACATACCAAGTTTAGCTCAGTTCTGGGCATCTTTGAAATACCTATACAAACTTGTTCCTACATAGTAACTTGCAACTTTGAATGAGAATGTGCTTGCTTACAGCAACGTGCTATATGTTCTGAATGCCCGAATTGGGAATCTGTGTCAAAACTTTGTTAGGAATTATGTGATCCTTACTAGCTGGAAGTAAGGGAGATGGGGCATGAAGTTATTTCTAGGAGTTGGACACATACAACGTTTAACTCAGTTCTGGGCATCTTTGAAATACCTATACAAACTTGTTCCTACATAGTAACTTGCAACTTTGAATGAGAATGTGCTTGCTTACAGCAACGTGCTATATGTTCTGAATGCCCGAATTGGGAATCTGTGTCAAAGCTTTGTTAGGAATTATGTGATCCTTACTAGCTGGAAGTAAGGGAGATGGGGCATGAAGTTATTTCTAGGAGTTGGAGACATACCAAGTTTAGCTCAGTTCTGGGCATCTTTGAAATACCTATACAAACTTGTTCCTACATAGTAACTTGCAACTTTGAATGAGAATGTGCTTGCTTACAGCAACATGCTATATGTTCTGAATGCCCGAATTGGGAATCTGTGTCAAAACTTTGTTAGGAATTATGTGATCCTTACTAGCTGGAAGTAAGGGAGTTGGGGCATGAAGTTATTTCTAGGAGTTGGACACATACCAAGTTTAGCTCAGTTCTGGGCATCTTTGAAAGTCCTATTCAAACTGGTTCCTACAAAGTAACTTGCAACTTTGAATGAGAATGTGCCTGCTTACAGCAACGTGCTATATGTTCTGAATGCCCGAATTCTTAATCTGTGTCAAAACTTTGTTAGGAATTATGTGATCCTTACTAGATGGAAGTAAGGGAGATGGGGCATGAAGTTATTTCTAGGAGTTGGACACATACCAGGTTTAGCTCAGTTCTGGGCATCTTTGAAATACCTATACAAACTTGTTCCTACATATTAACTTGCAACTTTGAATGAGAATGTGCTTGCTTAGAGCAACATGCTATATGTTCTGAATGCCCGAATTGGGAATCTGTGTCAAAATTTGTTAGGAATTATGTGATCCTTACTAGCTGGAAGTAAGGGAGATGGGACATGAAGTTATATCTAGGAGTTGGACACATACCAAGTTTAGCTCAGTTCTGGGCATCTTTGAAATACCTATACAAACTTGTTCCTACATAGTAACTTGCAACTTTGAATGAGAATGTGCTTGCTTACAGCAACGTGCTATATGTTGTGAATGCTCGAATTGGGAATCTGTGTCAAAACTTTGTTAGGAATTATGTGATCCTTACTAGCTGGAAGTAAGGGAGATGGGGCATGAAGTTATTTCTAGGAGTTGGAGACATACCAAGTTTAGCTCAGTTCTGGGCATCTTTGAAATACCTATACAAACTTGTTCCTAAATAGTAACTTGCAACTTTGAATGAGAATGTGCTTGCTTGCAGCAACGTGCTATATGTTCTGAATGCCCGAATTGGGAATCTGTGTCAAAACTTTGTTAGGAATTATGTGATCCTTACTAGCTGGAAGTAAGTGAGATGGGGCATGAAGTTATTTCTAGGAGTTGGAGACATCCCAATTCAGCTCAGTTCTGGGCATCTTTGAAATACCTATACAAACTTGTTCCTACATAGTAACTTGCATCTTTGAATGAGAATGTGCTTGCTTAAAGCAACGTGCTATATGTTCTGAATGCCCGAATTGGGAATCTGTGTCAAAACTTTGTTAGGAATTATGTGATCCTTACTAGCTGGAAGTAAGTTAGATGGGGCATGAAGTTATTTCTACGAGTTGGACACATACCAAGTTTAGCTCAGTTCTTGGCATCTTTGAAATACCTATACAAACTTGTTCCTACATATTAACTTGCAACTTTGAATGAGAATGTGCTTGCTTACAGCAACGTGCTATATGTTCTGAATGCCCGAATTGGGAATCTGTGTAGAAATTTGTTAGGAATTATGTGATCATTACTAGCTGGAAGTAAGGGAGTTGGGGCATGAAGTTATTTCTAGAAGTTGGACACATACCAAGTTTAGCACAGTTCTGGGCATCTTTGAAATACCTATACAAACTTGTTCCTACATAGTAACTTGCAACTTTGAATGAGAATGTGCTTGCTTACAGCAACGTGCTATATGTTCTGAATGCCCGAATTGGGAATCTGTGTCAAAACTTTGTTAGGAATTATGTGATCCTTCCTAGCTGGAAGAAAGGGAGTTGGGGCATGAAGTTATTTCTAGGAGTTGGACTCATACCAAGTTTAGCTCAGTTCTGGGCATCTTTGAAATACCTATAGAAACTTGTTCCTACATAGTAACTTGCAACTTTGAATGAGAATGTGCTTGCTTACAGCAACGTGCTATATGTTCTGAATGCCCGAATTGGGAATCTGTGTCAAAACTTTGTTAGGAATTATGTGATCCTTACTAGCTGGTAGTAAGGCAGATGGGGCATGAAGTTATTTCTAGGAGTTGGAGACATACAACGTTTAGCTCAGTTCTGGGCATCTTTGAAATACCTATACAAACTTGTTCCTACATAGTAACTTGCAACTTTGAATGAGAATGTGCTTGCTTACAGCAACGTGCTATATGTTCTGAATGCCCGAATTGGGAATCTGTGTCAAAACTTTGTTAGGAATTATGTGATCCTTACTAGCTGAAAGTAAGGGAGATGGGGCATGAAGTTATTTATAGGAGTTGGAGACATACAACATTTAGCTAAGTTCTGGGCATCTTTGAAATACCTATACAAACTTGTTCCTACATAGTAACTTGCAACTTTGAATGAGAATGTGCTTGCTTACAGCAACGTGCTATATGTTCTGAATGCCCGAATTGGGAATCTGTGTCAAAACTTTGTTAGGAATTATGTGATCCTTACTAGTTGGAAGTAAGGGAGATGGTGCATGAAGTTATTTCTAGGAGTTGGAGACATACCAAGTTTAGCTCAGTTCTTGGCATCTTTGAAATACCTATACAAACTTGTTCCTACATATTAACTTGCAACTTTGAATGAGAATGTGCTTGCTTACAGCAACGTGCTATATGTTCTGAATGCCCGAATTGGGAATCTGTGTCAAAATTTGTTAGGAATTATGTGATCATTACTAGCTGGAAGTAAGGGAGTTGGGGCATGAAGTTATTTCTAGAAGTTGGACACATACCAAGTTTAGCACAGTTCTGGGCATCTTTGAAATACCTATACAAACTTGTTCCTACATAGTAACTTGCAACTTTGAATGAGAATGTGCTTGCTTACAGCAACGTGCTATATGTTCTGAATGCCCGAATTGGGAATCTGTGTCAAAACTTTGTTAGGAAATATGTGATCCTTCCTAGCTGGAAGAAAGGGAGTTGGGGCATGAAGTTATTTCTAGGAGTTGGACTCATACCAAGTTTAGCTCAGTTCTGGGCATCTTTGAAATACCTATACAAACTTGTTCCTACATAGTAACTTGCAACTTTGAATGAGAATGTGCTTGCTTACAGCAACGTACTATATGTTCTGAATGCCCGAATTGGAAATCTGTGTCAAAACTTTGTTAGGAATTATGTGATCCTTACTAGCTGGAAGTAAGGGAGATGGGGCATGAAGTTATTTCTAGGAGTTGGAGGCATACCAAGTTTAGCTCAGTTCTTGGCATCTTTGAAATACCTATACAAACTTGTTCCTACATAGTAACTTGCCACTTTGAATGAGAATGTGCTTGCTTACAGCAACGTGCTATATGTTCTGAATGCCCGAATTTGGAATCTGTGTCAAAACTTTGTTAGAAATTATGTGATCCTTACTAGCTGGAAGTAAGGGAGATGGGGCATGAAGTTTTTTCTAGGAGTTGGAGACATACAACGTTTAGCTCAGTGCTGGGCATTTTTGAAATACCTATACAAACTTGTGCCTACATAGTAACTTGCAACTTTGAATGAGAATGTGCTTGCTTACAGCAACGGGCTATATGTTCTGAATGCTCGAATTGGGAATCTGTGTCAAAACTTTCTTAGGAATTATGTGATCCTTACTAGCTGGAAGTAAGGGAGATGGGGCATGAAGTTATTTCTAGGAGTTGGACACATACCAAGTTTAGCTCAGTTCTGGGCATCTTTGAAATACCTATACAAACTTGTTCCTACATAGTAACTTGCAACTTTGAATGAGAATATGCTTGCTTACAGCAACGTGCTATATGCTCTGAATGCCCGAATTGGGAATCCATGTCAAAATTTTGTTAGGAATTATGTGATCCTTACTAGCTGGAAGTAAGGAGGATGGGGCATGAAATTATTCTAGGAGTTGGACACATACCAAGTTTAGCTCAGTTGTGGGCATCTTTGAAATACCTATACAAACTTGTTCCTACATGGTAACTTGCAACTTTGAATGAGAAAGTGCTTGCTTACGGCAACGTGCTATATGTTCTGAATGCCCGAATTGAGAATCTGTGTCAAAACATTGTTAGAAATTTTGTGATCCTTACTAGCTGGAGTAAGGGAGATGGGGCATGAAGTTATTTCTAGGAGTTGGAGACATACCAAGTTTAGCTCAGTTCTGGGCATCTTTGAAATACCTATACAAACTTGTTCCTAAATAGTAACTTGCAACTTTGAATGAGAATGTGCTTGCTTGCAGCAACGTGCTATATGTTCTGAATGCCCGAATTGGGAATCTGTGTCAAAACTTTGTTAGGAATTATGTGATCCTTACTAGCTGGAAGTAAGTGAGATGGGGCATGAAGTTATTTCTAGGAGTTGGAGACATCCCAATTCAGCTCAGTTCTGGGCATCTTTGAAATACCTATACAAACTTGTTCCTACATAGTAACTTGCATCTTTGAATGAGAATGTGCTTGCTTAAAGCAACGTGCTATATGTTCTGAATGCCCGAATTGGGAATCTGTGTCAAAACTTTGTTAGGAATTATGTGATCCTTACTAGCTGGAAGTAAGGGAGATGGGGCATGAAGTTATTTCTACGAGTTGGACACATACCAAGTTTAGCTCAGTTCTTGGCATCTTTGAAATACCTATACAAACTTGTTCCTACATATTAACTTGCAACTTTGAATGAGAATGTGCTTGCTTACAGCAACGTGCTATATGTTCTGAATGCCCGAATTGGGAATCTGTGTAGAAATTTGTTAGGAATTATGTGATCATTACTAGCTGGAAGTAAGGGAGTTGGGGCATGAAGTTATTTCTAGAAGTTGGACACATACCAAGTTTAGCACAGTTCTGGGCATCTTTGAAATACCTATACAAACTTTTCCTACATAGTAACTTGCAACTTTGAATGAGAATGTGCTTGCTTACAGCAACGTGCTATATGTTCTGAATGCCCGAATTGGGAATCTGTGTCAAAACTTTGTTAGGAATTATGTGATCCTTCCTAGCTGGAAGAAAGGGAGTTGGGGCATGAAGTTATTTCTAGGAGTTGGACTCATACCAAGTTTAGCTCAGTTCTGGGCATCTTTGAAATACCTATAGAAACTTGTTCCTACATAGTAACTTGCAACTTTGAATGAGAATGTGCTTGCTTACAGCAACGTACTATATGTTCTGAATGCCCGAATTGGAAATCTGTGTCAATTCTTTGTTAGGAATTATGTGATCCTTACTAGCTGGAAGTAAGGGAGATGGGGCATGAAGTTATTTCTAGGAGTTGGACACATACCAAGTTTAGCTCAATTCTGGGCATCTTTGAAATACCTATACAAACTTGTTCCTACATAGTAACTTGCCACTTTGAATGAGAATGTGCTTGCTTACAGCAACGTGCTACATGTTCTGAATGCCCGAATTGGGAATCTGTGTCAAAACTTTGTTAGAAATTATGTGATCCTTACTAGATGGAAGTAAGGGACATGGGGCATGAAGTTATTTCTAGGAGTTGGAGACATACAACGTTTAGCTCAGTTCCGGGCATCTTTGAAATACCTATACAAACTTGTTCCTACATAGTAACTTGCCACTTTGAATGAGAATGTGCTTGCTTACAGCAACGTGCTATATGTTCTGAATGCCCGAATTGGGAATCTGTGTCAAAACTTTGTTAGGAATTATGTGATCCTTACTTGCTGGAAGTAAGGCAGATGGGGCATGAAGTTATTTCTAGGAGTTGGAGACATACAACGTTTAGCTCAGTTCTGGGCATCTTTGAAATACCTATACAAACTTGTTCCTACATAGTAACTTGCCACTTTGAATGAGAATGTGCTTGCTTACAGCAACGTGCTATATGTTCTGAATGCCCGAATTGGGAATCTGTGTCAAAACTTTGTTAGGAATTATGTGATCCTTACTAGTTGGAAGTAAGGGAGATGGTGCATGAAGTTATTTCTAGGAGTTGGAGACATACCAAGTTTAGCTCAGTTCTTGGCATCTTTGAAATACCTATACAAACTTGTTCCTACATAGTAACTTGCCACTTTGAATGAGAATGTGCTTGCTTACAGCAACGTGCTATATGTTCTGAATGCCCGAATTGGGAATCTGTGTCAAAACTTTGTTACAAATTATGTGATCCTTTCTAGCTGGAAGTAAGGGAGATGGGGCATGAAGTTATTTCTAGGAGTTGGAGGCATACCAAGTTTAGCTCAGTTCTTGGCATCTTTGAAATACCTAGACAAACTTGTTCCTACATAGTAACTTGCCACTTTGAATGAGAATGTGCTTGCTTACAGCAACGTGCTATATGTTCTGAATGCCCGAATTTGGAATCTGTGTCAAAACTTTGTTAGAAATTATGTGATCCTTACTACCTGGAAGTAAGGGAGATGGGGCATGAAGTTTTTTCTAGGAGTTGGAGACATACAACGTTTAGCTCAGTTCTGGGCATTTTTGAAATACCTATACAAACTTGTGCCTACATAGTAACTTGCAACTTTGAATGAGAATGTGCTTGCTTACAGCAACGGGCTATATGTTCTGAATGCTCGAATTGGGAATCTGTGTCAAAACTTTCTTAGGAATTATGTGATCCTTACTAGCTGGAAGTAAGGGAGATGGGGCATGAAGTTACTTCTAGGAGTTGGACACATACCAAGTTTAGCTCAGTTCTGGGCATCTTTGAAATACCTATACAAACTTGTTCCTACATTGTAACTTGCAACTTTGAATGAGAATATGCTTGCTTACAGGAACGTGCTATATGCTCTGAATGCCCGAATTGGGAATCTGTGTCAAAACTTTGTTAGGAATTATGTGATCCTTACTAGCTGGAAGTAAGGGAGATGGGGCATGAAATTATTCTAGGAGTTGGACACATACCAAGTTTAGCTCAGTTGTGGGCATCTTTGAAATACCTATACAAACTTGTTCCTACATGGTAACTTGCAACTTTGAATGAGAATGTGCTTGCTTACAGCAACGTGCTATATATTCTGAATGCCCGAATTGAGAATCTGTGTCAAAACTTTGTTAGAAATTTTGTGATCCTTACTAGCTGGAAGTAAGGGAGATGGGGCATGAAGTTATTTCTAGGAGTTGGAGACATACCAAGTTTAGCTCAGTTCTGGGCATCTTTGAAATACCTATACAAACTTGTTCCTACATAGTAACTTGCAACTTTGAATGAGAATGTGCTTGCTTGCAGCAACGTGCTATATGATCTGAATGCCCGAATTGGGAATCTGTGTCAAAACTTTGTTAGGAATTATGTGATCCTTACTAGCTGGAAATAAGTGAGATGGGGCATGAAGTTATTTCTAGGAGTTGGAGACATCCAATTTAGCTCAGTTCTGGGCATCTTTGAAATACCTATACAAACTTGTTCCTACATAGTATCTTGCATCTTTGAATGAGAATGTGCTTGCTTAAAGCAACGTGCTATATGTTCTGAATGCCCGAATTGGGAATCTGTGTCAAAACTTTGTTAGGAATTATGTGATCCTTACTAGCTGGAAGTAAGGGAGATGGGGCATGAAGTTATTTCTACGAGTTGGACACATACCAAGTTTAGCTCAGTTCTTGGCATCTTTGAAATACCTATACAAACTTGTTCCTACATATTAACTTGCAACTTTGAATGAGAATGTGCTTGCTTACAGCAACGTGCTATATGTTCTGAATGCCCGAATTGGGAATCTGTGTCAAAATTTGTTAGGAATTATGTGATCATTACTAGCTGGAAGTAAGGGAGTTGGGGCATGAAGTTATTTCTAGAAGTTGGACACATACCAAGTTTAGCACAGTTCTGGGCATCTTTGAAATACCTATACAAACTTGTTCCTACATAGTAACTTGCAACATTGAATGAGAATGTGCTTGCTTACAGCAACGTGCTATATGTTCTGAATGCCCGAATTGGGAATCTGTGTCAAAACTTTGTTAGGAATTATGTGATCCTTCCTAGCTGGAAGAAAGGGAGTTGGGGCATGAAGTTATTTCTAGGAGTTGGACTCATACCAAGTTTAGCTCAGTTCTGGGCATCTTTGAAATACCTATACAAACTTGTTCCTACATAGTAACTTGCAACTTTGAATGAGAATGTGCTTGCTTACAGCAACGTACTATATGTTCTGAATGCCCGAATTGGAAATCTGTGTCAAAACTTTGTTAGGAATTATGTGATCCTTACTAGCTGGAAGTAAGGAGGATGGGGCATGAAGTTATTTCTAGGAGTTGGAGACATACCAAGTTTAGCTCAATTCTGGGCATCTTTGAAATACCTATACAAACTTGTTCCTACATAGTAACTTGCCACTTTGAATGAGAATGTGCTTGCTTACAGCAACGTGCTACATGTTCTGAATGCCCGAATTGGGAATCTGTGTCAAAACTTTGTTAGAAATTATGTGATCCTTACTAGCTGGAAGTAAGGGAGATGGGGCATGAAGTTATTTCTAGGAGTTGGAGACATACAACGTTTAGCTCAGTTCCGGGCATCTTTGAAATACCTATACAAACTTGTTCCTACATAGTAACTTGCCACTTTGAATGAGAATGTGCTTGCTTACAGCAACGTGCTATATGTTCTGAATGCCCGAATTGGGAATCTGTGTCAAAACTTTGTTAGGAATTATGTGATCCTTACTAGCTGGAAGTAAGGCAGATGGGGCATGAAGTTATTTCTAGGAGTTGGAGACATACAACGTTTAGCTCAGTTCTGGGCATCTTTGAAATACCTATACAAACTTGTTCCTACATAGTAACTTGCAACTTTGAATGAGAATGTGCTTGCTTACAGCAACGTGCTATATGTTCTGAATGCCCGAATTGGGAATCTGTGTCAAAACTTTGTTAGGAATTATGTGATCCTTACTAGCTGGAAGTAAGGGAGATGGGGCATGAAGTTATTTCTAGGAGTTGGAGACATACAACGTTTAGCTCAGTTCTGGGCATCTTTGAAATACCTATACAAACTTGTTCCTACATAGTAACTTGCAACTTTGAATGAGAATGTGCTTGCTTACAGCAACGTGCTATATGTTCTGAATGCCCGAATTGGGAATCTGAGTCAAAACTTTGTCAGGAATTATGTGATCCTTACTAGTTGGAAGTAAGGGAGATGGTGCATGAAGTTATTTCTAGGAGTTGGAGACATACCAAGTTTAGCTCAGTTCTTGGCATCTTTGAAATACCTATACAAACTTGTTCCTACATAGTAACTTGCCACTTTGAATGAGAATGTGCTTGCTTACAGCAACGTGCTATATGTTCTGAATGCCCGAATTGGGAATCTGTGTCAAAACTTTGTTACAAATTATGTGATCCTTTCTAGCTGGAAGTAAGGGAGAGGCGGCATGAAGTTATTTCTAGGAGTTGGAGGCATACCAAGTTTAGCTCAGTTCTTGGCATCTTTGAAATACCTATACAAACTTGTTCCTACATAGTAACTTGCCACTTTGAATGAGAATGTGCTTGCTTACAGCAACGTGCTATATGTTCTGAATGCCCGAATTTGGAATCTGTGTCAAAACTTTGTTAGAAATTATGTGATCCTTACTAGCTGGAAGTAAGGGAGATGGGGCATGAAGTTTTTTCTAGGAGTTGGAGACATACAACGTTTAGCTCAGTTCTGGGCATTTTTGAAATACCTATACAAACTTGTGCCTACATAGTAACTTGCAACTTTGAATGAGAATGTGCTTGCTTACAGCAACGAGCTATATGTTCTGAATGCCCGAATTGGGAATCTGTGTCAAAACTTTCTTAGGAATTATGTGATCCTTACTAGCTGGAAGTAAGGGAGATGGGGCATGAAGTTATTTCTAGGAGTTGGACACATACCAAGTTTAGCTCAGTTCTGGGCATCTTTGAAATACCTATACAAACTTGTTCCTACATGGTAACTTGCAACTTTGAATGAGAATGTGCTTGCTTACAGCAACGTGCTATATGTTCTGAATGCCCGAATTGAGAATCTGTGTCAAAACTTTGTTAGAAATTTTGTGATCCTTACTAGCTGGAAGTAAGGGAGATGGGGCATGAAGTTATTTCTAGGAGTTGGAGACATACCAAGTTTAGCTCAGTTCTGGGCATCTTTGAAATACCTATACAAACTTGTTCCTACATAGTAACTTGCAACTTTGAATGAGAATGTGCTTGCTTGCAGCAACGTGCTATATGTTCTGAATGCCCCAATTGGGAATCTGTGTCAAAACTTTGTTAGGAATTATGTGATCCTTACTAGCTGGAAGTAAGTGAGTTGGGGCATGAAGTTATTTCTAGGAGTTGGAGACATCCCAATTTAGCTCAGTTCTGGGCATCTTTGAAATACCTATACAAACTTGTTCCTACATAGTAACTTGCATCTTTGAATGAGAATGTGCTTGCTTAAAGCAACGTGCTATATGTTCTGAATGCCCGAATTGGGAATCTGTGTCAAAACTTTGTTAGGAATTATGTGATCCTTACTAGCTGGAAGTAAAGGAGATGGGGCATGAAGTTATTTCTACGAGTTGGACACATACCAAGTTTAGCTCAGTTCTTGGCATCTTTGAAATACCTATACAAACTTGTTCCTACATATTAACTTGCAACGTTGAATGAGAATGTGCTTGCTTACAGCAACGTGCTATATGTTCTTAATGCCCGAATTGGGAATCTGTGTCAAAATTTGTTAGGAATTATGTGATCATTACTAGCTGGAAGTAAGGGAGTTGGGGCATGAAGTTATTTCTAGAAGTTGGACACATACCAAGTTTAGCACAGTTCTGGGCATCTTTGAAATACCTATACAAACTAGTTCCTACATAGTAACTTGCAACTTTGAATGAGAATGTGCTTGCTTACAGCAACGTGCTATATGTTCTGAATGCCCGAATTGGGAATCTGTGTCAAAACTTTGTTAGGAATTATGTGATCCTTCCTAGCTGGAAGAAAGGGAGTTGGGGCATGAAGTTATTTCTAGGAGTTGGACTCATACCAAGTTTAGCTCAGTTCTGGGCATCTTTGAAATACCTATACAAACTTGTTCCTACATAGTAACTTGCAACTTTGAATGAGAATATGCTTGCTTACAGCAACGTACTATATGTTCTGAATGCCCGAATTGGAAATCTGTGTCAAAACTTTGTTAGGAATTATGTGATCCTTACTAGCTGGAAGTAAGGGAGATGGGGCATGAAGTTATTTTTAGGAGTTGGACACATACCAAGTTTAGCTCAATTCTGGGCATCTTTGAAATACCTATACAAACTTGTTCCTACATAGTAACTTGCAACTTTGAATGAGAATGTGCTTGCTTTCAGCAACGTGCTATAAGTTCTCAATGCCCCAATTGGGAATCTGTGTCAAAACTTTGTTAGGAATTATGTGATCCTTACTAGCTGGAAGTAAGGGAGTTGGGGCATGAAGGTATTTCTAGGAGTTGGACACATTCCAAGTTTAGCTCAGTTCTGGGCATCTTTGAAATACCTATACAAACTTGTTCCTACATAGTAACTTGCAACTTTGAATGAGAATGTGCTTGCTTGCAGCAAAGTGCTATATGTTCTGAATGCCCGAATTGGGAATCTGTGTCAAAACTTTGTTAGGAATTATGTGATCCTTACTAGCTGGAAGTAAGGGAGTTGGGGCATGAAGTTATTTCTAGGAGTTGGACACATACCAAGTTTAGCTCAGTTCTGGGCATCTTTGAAATACCTATACAAACTTCTTCCTACATAGTAACTGGCAACTTTGAATGAGAATGTGCTTGCTTACAGCAACGTGCTATATGTTCTGAATGCCCGAATTGGGAATCTGTGTCAAAACTTTGTTAGGAATTATGTGATCATTACTAGCTGGAAGTAAGGGAGATGGTGCATGAAGTTATTTCTAGGAGTTGGAGACATACCAAGTTTAGCTCAGTTCTTGGCATCTTTGAAATACCTATACAAACTTGTTCCTACATAGTAACTTGCCACTTTGAATGAGAATGTGCTTGCTTACAGCAACGTGCTATATGTTCTGAATGCCCGAATTGGGAATCTGTGTCAAAACTTTGTTACAAATTATGTGATCCTTTCTAGCTGGAAGTAAGGGAGAGGCGGCATGAAGTTATTTCTAGGAGTTGGAGGCATACCAAGTTTAGCTCAGTTCTTGGCATCTTTGAAATACCTATACAAACTTGTTCCTACATAGTAACTTGCCACTTTGAATGAGAATGTGCTTGCTTACAGCAACGTGCTATATGTTCTGAATGCCCGAATTGGGAATCTGTGACAAAACTTTGTTAGAAATTATGTGATCCTTACTAGCTGGAAGTAAGGGAGATGGGGCATGAAGTTTTTTCTAGGAGTTGGAGACATACAACGTTTAGCTCAGTTCTGGGCATTTTTGAAATACCTATACAAACTTGTGCCTACATAGTAACTTGCAACTTTGAATGAGAATGTGCTTGCTTACAGCAACGGGCTATATGTTCTGAATGCTCGAATTGGGAATCTGTGTCAAAACTTTCTTAGGAATTATGTGATCCTTACTAGCTGGAAGTAAGGGAGATGGGGCATGAAGTTATTTCTAGGAGTTGGACACATACCAAGTTTAGCTCAGTTCTGGGCATCTTTGAAATACCTATACAAACTTGTTCCTACATAGTAACTTGCAACTTTGAATGAGAATATGCTTGCTTACAGCAACGTGCTATATGCTCTGAATGCCCGAATTGGGAATCTGTGTCAAAACTTTGTTAGGAATTATGTGATCCTTACTAGCTGGAAGTAAGGGAGATGGGGCATGAAATTATTCTAGGAGTTGGACACATACCAATTTAGCTCAGTTGTGGGCATCTTTGAAATACATATACAAACTTGTTCCTACATGGTAACTTGCAACTTTGAATGAGAATGTGCTTGCTTACAGCAACGTGCTATATGTTCTGAATGCCCGAATTGGGAATCTGTGTCAAAACTTTGTTAGGAATTATGTGATCCTTACTAGCTGGAAGTAAGGGAGATGGGGCATGAAGTTATTTCTACGAGTTGGACACATACCAAGTTTAGCTCAGTTCTTGGCATCTTTGAAATACCTATACAAACTTGTTCCTACATATTAACTTGCAACTTTGAATGAGAATGTGCTTGCTTACAGCAACGTGCTATATGTTCTGAATGCCCGAATTGGGAATCTGTGTCAAAATTTGTTAGGAATTATGTGATCATTACTAGCTGGAAGTAAGGGAGTTGGGGCATGAAGTTATTTCTAGAAGTTGGACACATACCAAGTTTAGCACAGTTCGGGGCATCTTTGAAATACCTATACAAACTTGTTCCTACATAGTAACTTGCAACTTTGAATGAGAATGTGCTTGCTTACTGCAAGGTGCTATATGTTCTGAATGCCCGAATTGAGAATCTGTGTCAAAACTTTGTTAGAAATTTTGTGATCCTTACTAGCTGGAAGTAAGGGAGATGGGGCATGAAGTTATTTCTAGGAGTTGGAGACATACCAAGTTTAGCTCAGTTCTGGGCATCTTTGAAATACCTATACAAACTTGTTCCTACATAGTAACTTGCAACTTTGAATGAGAATGTGCTTGCTTACTGCAAGGTGCTATATGTTCTGAATGCCCGAATTGAGAATCTGTGTCAAAACTTTGTTAGAAATTTTGTGATCCTTACTAGCTGGAAGTAAGGGAGATGGGGCATGAAGTTATTTCTAGGAGTTGGAGACATACCAAGTTTAGCTCAGTTCTGGGCATCTTTGAAATACCTATACAAACTTGTTCCTACATAGTAACTTGCAACTTTGAATGAGAATGTGCTTGCTTGCAGCAACGTGCTATATGTTCTGAATGCCCCAATTGGGAATCTGTGTCAAAACTTTGTTAGGAATTATGTGATCCTTACTAGCTGGAAGTAAGTGAGTTGGGGCATGAAGTTATTTCTAGGAGTTGGAGACATCCCAATTTAGCTCAGTTCTGGGCATCTTTGAAATACCTATACAAACTTGTTCCTACATAGTAACTTGCATCTTTGAATGAGAATGTGCTTGCTTAAAGCAACGTGCTATATGTTCTGAATGCCCGAATTGGGAATCTGTGTCAAAACTTTGTTAGGAATTATGTGATCCTTACTAGCTGGAAGTAAAGGAGATGGGGCATGAAGTTATTTCTACGAGTTGGACACATACCAAGTTTAGCTCAGTTCTTGGCATCTTTGAAATACCTATACAAACTTGTTCCTACATATTAACTTGCAACGTTGAATGAGAATGTGCTTGCTTACAGCAACGTGCTATATGTTCTTAATGCCCGAATTGGGAATCTGTGTCAAAATTTGTTAGGAATTATGTGATCATTACTAGCTGGAAGTAAGGGAGTTGGGGCATGAAGTTATTTCTAGAAGTTGGACACATACCAAGTTTAGCACAGTTCTGGGCATCTTTGAAATACCTATACAAACTAGTTCCTACATAGTAACTTGCAACTTTGAATGAGAATGTGCTTGCTTACAGCAACGTGCTATATGTTCTGAATGCCCGAATTGGGAATCTGTGTCAAAACTTTGTTAGGAATTATGTGATCCTTCCTAGCTGGAAAAAAGGGAGTTGGGGCATGAAGTTATTTCTAGGAGTTGGACTCATACCAAGTTTAGCTCAGTTCTGGGCATCTTTGAAATACCTATACAAACTTGTTCCTACATAGTAACTTGCAACTTTGAATGAGAATATGCTTGCTTACAGCAACGTACTATATGTTCTGAATGCCCGAATTGGAAATCTGTGTCAAAACTTTGTTAGGAATTATGTGATCCTTACTAGCTGGAAGTAAGGGAGATGGGGCATGAAGTTATTTTTAGGAGTTGGACACATACCAAGTTTAGCTCAATTCTGGGCATCTTTGAAATACCTATACAAACTTGTTCCTACATAGTAACTTGCAACTTTGAATGAGAATGTGCTTGCTTTCAGCAACGTGCTATAAGTTCTCAATGCCTCAATTGGGAATCTGTGTCAAAACTTTGTTAGGAATTATGTGATCCTTACTAGCTGGAAGTAAGGGAGTTGGGGCATGAAGGTATTTCTAGGAGTTGGACACATTCCAAGTTTAGCTCAGTTCTGGGCATCTTTGAAATACCTATACAAACTTGTTCCTACATAGTAACTTGCAACTTTGAATGAGAATGTGCTTGCTTGCAGCAAAGTGCTATATGTTCTGAATGCCCGAATTGGGAATCTGTGTCAAAACTTTGTTAGGAATTATGTGATCCTTACTAGCTGGAAGTAAGGGAGTTGGGGCATGAAGTTATTTCTAGGAGTTGGACACATACCAAGTTTAGCTCAGTTCTGGGCATCTTTGAAATACCTATACAAACTTCTTCCTACATAGTAACTGGCAACTTTGAATGAGAATGTGCTTGCTTACAGCAACGTGCTATATGTTCTGAATGCCCGAATTGGGAATCTGTGTCAAAACTTTGTTAGGAATTATGTGATCCTTACTAGCTGGAAGTAAGGGAGATGGTGCATGAAGTTATTTCTAGGAGTTGGAGACATACCAAGTTTAGCTCAGTTCTTGGCATCTTTGAAATACCTATACAAACTTGTTCCTACATAGTAACTTGCCACTTTGAATGAGAATGTGCTTGCTTACAGCAACGTGCTATATGTTCTGAATGCCCGAATTGGGAATCTGTGTCAAAACTTTGTTACAAATTATGTGATCCTTTCTAGCTGGAAGTAAGGGAGAGGCGGCATGAAGTTATTTCTAGGAGTTGGAGGCATACCAAGTTTAGCTCAGTTCTTGGCATCTTTGAAATACCTATACAAACTTGTTCCTACATAGTAACTTGCCACTTTGAATGAGAATGTGCTTGCTTACAGCAACGTGCTATATGTTCTGAATGCCCGAATTGGGAATCTGTGACAAAACTTTGTTAGAAATTATGTGATCCTTACTAGCTGGAAGTAAGGGAGATGGGGCATGAAGTTTTTTCTAGGAGTTGGAGACATACAACGTTTAGCTCAGTTCTGGGCATTTTTGAAATACCTATACAAACTTGTGCCTACATAGTAACTTGCAACTTTGAATGAGAATGTGCTTGCTTACAGCAACGGGCTATATGTTCTGAATGCTCGAATTGGGAATCTGTGTCAAAACTTTCTTAGGAATTATGTGATCCTTACTAGCTGGAAGTAAGGGAGATGGGGCATGAAGTTATTTCTAGGAGTTGGACACATACCAAGTTTAGCTCAGTTCTGGGCATCTTTGAAATACCTATACAAACTTGTTCCTACATAGTAACTTGCAACTTTGAATGAGAATATGCTTGCTTACAGCAACGTGCTATATGCTCTGAATGCCCGAATTGGGAATCTGTGTCAAAACTTTGTTAGGAATTATGTGATCCTTACTAGCTGGAAGTAAGGGAGATGGGGCATGAAATTATTCTAGGAGTTGGACACATACCAATTTAGCTCAGTTGTGGGCATCTTTGAAATACATATACAAACTTGTTCCTACATGGTAACTTGCAACTTTGAATGAGAATGTGCTTGCTTACAGCAACGTGCTATATGTTCTGAATGCCCGAATTGGGAATCTGTGTCAAAACTTTGTTAGGAATTATGTGATCCTTACTAGCTGGAAGTAAGGGAGATGGGGCATGAAGTTATTTCTACGAGTTGGACACATACCAAGTTTAGCTCAGTTCTTGGCATCTTTGAAATACCTATACAAACTTGTTCCTACATATTAACTTGCAACTTTGAATGAGAATGTGCTTGCTTACAGCAACGTGCTATATGTTCTGAATGCCCGAATTGGGAATCTGTGTCAAAATTTGTTAGGAATTATGTGATCATTACTAGCTGGAAGTAAGGGAGTTGGGGCATGAAGTTATTTCTAGAAGTTGGACACATACCAAGTTTAGCACAGTTCGGGGCATCTTTGAAATACCTATACAAACTTGTTCCTACATAGTAACTTGCAACTTTGAATGAGAATGTGCTTGCTTACTGCAAGGTGCTATATGTTCTGAATGCCCGAATTGGGAATCTGTGTCAAAACTTTGTTAGGAATTATGTCATCCTTCCTAGCTGGAAGAAAGGGAGTTGGGGCATGAAGTTATTTCTAGGAGTTGGACTCATACCAAGTTTAGCTCAGTTCTGGGCATCTTTGAAATACCTATACAAACTTGTTCCTACATAGTAACTTGCAACTTTGAATGAGAATGTGCTTGCTTACAGCAACGTACTATATGTTCTGAATGCCCGAATTGGAAATCTGTGTCAAAACTTTGTTAGGAATTATGTGATCCTTACTAGCTGGAAGTAAGGGAGATGGGGCATGAAGTTATTTCTAGGAGTTGGACACATACCAAGTTTAGCTCAATTCTGGGCATCTTTGAAATACCTATACAAACTTGTTCCTACATAGTAACTTGCAACTTTGAATGAGAATGTGCTTGCTTTCAGCAACGTGCTATATGTTCTGAATGCCCCAATTGAGAATCTGTGTCAAAACTTTGTTAGGAATTATGTGATCCTTACTAGCTGGAAGTAAGGGAGTTGGGGCATGAAGGTATTTCTAGGAGTTGGACACATTCCAAGATTAGCTCAGTTCTGGGCATCTTTGAAATACCTATACAAACTTGTTCCTACATAGTAACTTGCAACTTTGAATGAGAATGTGCTTGCTTGCAGCAACGTGCTATATGTTCTGAATGCCCGAATTGGAAATCTGTGTCAAAACTTTGTTAGGAATTATGTGATCCTTACTAGCTGGAAGTAAGGGAGATGGGGCATGAAGTTATTTCTAGGAGTTGGACACATACCAAGTTTAGCTCAATTCTGGGCATCTTTGAAATACCTATACAAACTTGTTCCTACATAGTAACTTGCAACTTTGAATGAGAATGTGCTTGCTTTCAGCAACGTGCTATATGTTCTGAATGCCCCAATTGGGAATCTGTGTCAAAACTTTGTTAGGAATTATGTGATCCTTACTAGCTGGAAGTAAGTGAGTTGGGGCATGAAGGTATTTCTAGGAGTTGGACACATTCCAAGTTTAGCTCAGTTCTGGGCATCTTTGAAATACCTATACAAACTTGTTCCTACATAGTAACTTGCAACTTTGAATGAGAATGTGCTTGCTTGCAGCAACGTGCTATATGTTCTGAATGCCCGAATTGGGAATCTGTGTCAAAACTTTGTTAGGAATTACGTGATCCTTACTAGCTGGAAGTAAGGGAGTTGGGGCATGAAGTTATTTCTAGGAGTTGGACACATACCAAGTTTAGCTCAGTTCTGGGCATCTTTGAAATACCTATACAAACTTCTTCCTACATAGTAACTGGCAACTTTGAATGAGAATGTGCTTGCTTACAGCAACGTGCTATATGTTCTGAATGCCCGAATTGGGAATCTGTGTCAAAACTTTGTTAGGAATTATGTGATCCTTACTAGCTGGAAGTAAGGGAGATGGTGCATGAAGTTATTTCTAGGAGTTGGAGACATACCAAGTTTAGCTCAGTTCTTGGCATCTTTGAAATACCTATACAAACTTGTTCCTACATAGTAACTTGCCACTTTGAATGAGAATGTGCTGGCTTACAGCAACGTGCTATATGTTCTGAATGCCCGAATTGGGAATCTGTGTCAAAACTTTGTTACAAATTATGTGATCCTTTCTAGCTGGAAGTAAGGGAGAGGCGGCATGAAGTTATTTCTAGGAGTTGGAGGCATACCAAGTTTAGCTCAGTTCTTGGCATCTTTGAAATACCTATACAAACTTGTTCCTACATAGTAACTTGCATCTTTGAATGAGAATGTGCTTGCTTACAGCAACGTGCTATATGTTCTGAATGCCCGAATTGGGAATCTGTGTCAAAACTTTGTTAGAAATTATGTGATCCTTACTAGCTGGAAGTAAGGGAGATGGGGCATGAAGTTTTTTCTAGGAGTTGGAGACATACAACGTTTAGCTCAGTTCTGGGCATTTTTGAAATACCTATACAAACTTGTTCCTACATAGTAACTTGCAACTTTGAATGAGAATGTGCTTGCTTACAGCAACGGGCTATATGTTCTGAATGCTCGAATTGGGAATCTGTGTCAAAACTTTCTTAGCAATTATGTGATCCTTACTAGCTGGAAGTAAGGGAGATGGGGCATGAAGTTATTTCTAGGAGTTGGACACATACCAAGTTTAGCTCAGTTCTGGGCATCTTTGAAATACCTATACAAACTTGTTCCTACATAGTAACTTGCAACTTTGAATGAGAATATGCTTGCTTACAGCAACGTGCTATATGCTCTGAATGACCGAATTGGGAATCTGTGTCAAAACTTTGTTAGGAATTATGTGATCCTTACTAGCTGGAAGTAAGGGAGATGGGGCATGAAATTATTCTAGGAGTTGGACACATACCAATTTAGCTGAGTTGTGGACATCTTTGAAATACCTATACAAACTTGTTCCTACATGGTAACTTGCAACTTTGAATGAGAATGTGCTTGCTTACAGCAACGTGCTATATGTTCTGAATGCCCGAATTGAGAATCTGTGTCAAAACTTTGTTAGAAATTTTGTGATCCTTACTAGCTGGAAGTAAGGGAGATGGGGCATGAAGTTATTTCTAGAAGTTGGAGACATACCAAGTTTAGCTCAGTTCTGGGCATCTTTGAAATACCTATACAAACTTGTTCCTACATAGTAACTTGCAACTTTGAATGAGAATGTTCTTGCTTGCAGCAACGTGCTATATGTTCTGAATGCCCGAATTGGGAATCTGTGTCAAAACTTTGTTAGGAATTATGTGATCCTTACTAGCTGGAAGTAAGTGAGATGGGGCATGAAGTTATTTCTAGGAGTTGGAGACATCCCAATTTAGCTCAGTTCTGGGCATCTTTGAAATACCTATACAAACTTGTTCCTACATAGTAACTTGCATCTTTGAATGAGAATGTGCTTGCTTAAAGCAACGTGCTATATGTTCTGAATGCCCGAATTGGGAATCTGTGTCAAAACTTTGTTAGGAATTATGTGATCCTTACTAGCTGGAAGTAAGGGAGATGGGGCATGAAGTTATTTCTACGAGTTGGACACATACCAAGTTTAGCTCAGTTCTTGGCATCTTTGAAATACCTATACAAACTTGTTCCTACATATTAACTTGCAACTTTGAATGAGAATGTGCTTGCTTACAGCAACGTGCTATATGTTCTGAATGCCCGAATTGGGAATCTGTGTCAAAATTTGTTAGGAATTATGTGATCATTACTAGCTGGAAGTAAGGGAGTTGGGGCATGAAGTTATTTCTAGAAGTTGGACACATACCAAGTTTAGCACAGTTCTGGGCATCTTTGAAATACCTATACAAACTTGTTCCTACATAGTAACTTGCAACTTTGAATGAGAATGTGCTTGCTTACAGCAAGGTGCTATATGTTCTGAATGCCCGAATTGGGAATCTGTGTCAAAACTTTGTTAGGAATTATGTGATCCTTCCTAGCTGGAAGAAAGGGAGTTGGGGCATGAAGTTATTTCTAGGAGTTGGACTCATACCAAGTTTAGCTCAGTTCTGGGCATCTTTGAAATACCTATACAAACTTGTTCCTACATAGTAACTTGCAACTTTGAATGAGAATGTGCTTGCTTACAGCAACGTACTATATGTTCTGAATGCCCGAATTGGAAACCTGTGTCAAAACTTTGTTAGGAATTATGTGATCCTTACTAGCTGGAAGTAAGGGAGATGGGGCATGAAGTTATTTCTAGGAGTTGGACACATACCAAGTTTAGCTCAATTCTGGGCATCTTTGAAATACCTATACAAACTTGTTCCTACATAGTAACTTGCAACTTTGAATGAGAATGTGCTTGCTTTCAGCAACGTGCTATATGTTCTGAATGCCCCAATTGGGAATCTGTGTCAAAACTTTGTTAGGAATTATGTGATCCTTACTAGCTGGAAGTAAGGGAGTTGGGGCATGAAGGTATTTCTAGGAGTTGGACACATTCCAAGATTAGCTCAGTTCTGGGCATCTTTGAAATACCTATACAAACTTGTTCCTACATAGTAACTTGCAACTTTGAATGAGAATGTGCTTGCTTGCAGCAACGTGCTATATGTTCTGAATGCCCGAATTGGGAATCTGTGTCAAAACTTTGTTAGGAATTACGTGATCCTTACTAGCTGGAAGTAAGGGAGTTGGGGCATGAAGTTATTTCTAGGAGTTGGACACATACCAAGTTTAGCTCAGTTCTGGGCATCTTTGAAATACCTATACAAACTTCTTCCTACATAGTAACTGGCAACTTTGAATGAGAATGTGCTTGCTTACAGCAACGTGCTATATGTTCTGAATGCCCGAATTGGGAATCTGTGTCAAAACTTTGTTAGGAATTATGTGATCCTTACTAGCTGGAAGTAAGGGAGATGGTGCATGAAGTTATTTCTAGGAGTTGGAGACATACCAAGTTTAGCTCAGTTCTTGGCATCTTTGAAATACCTATACAAACTTGTTCCTACATAGTAACTTGCCACTTTGAATGAGAATGTGCTTGCTTACAGCAACGTGCTATATGTTCTGAATGCCCGAATTGGGAATCTGTGTCAAAACTTTGTTACAAATTATGTGATCCTTTCTAGCTGGAAGTAAGGGAGAGGCGGCATGAAGTTATTTCTAGGAGTTGGAGGCATACCAAGTTTAGCTCAGTTCTTGGCATCTTTGAAATACCTATACAAACTTGTTCCTACATAGTAACTTGCATCTTTGAATGAGAATGTGCTTGCTTACAGCAACGTGCTATATGTTCTGAATGCCCGAATTGGGAATCTGTGTCAAAACTTTGTTAGGAATTATGTGATCCTTACTAGCTGGAAGTAAGGGAGATGGGGCATGAAGTTTTTTCTAGGAGTTGGAGACATACAACGTTTAGCTCAGTTCTGGGCATTTTTGAAATACCTATACAAACTTGTTCCTACATAGTAACTTGCAACTTTGAATGAGAATGTGCTTGCTTACAGCAACGGGCTATATGTTCTGAATGCTCGAATTGGGAATCTGTGTCAAAACTTTCTTAGCAATTATGTGATCCTTACTAGCTGGAAGTAAGGGAGATGGGGCATGAAGTTATTTCTAGGAGTTGGACACATACCAAGTTTAGCTCAGTTCTGGGCATCTTTGAAATACCTATACAAACTTGTTCCTACATAGTAACTTGCAACTTTGAATGAGAATATGCTTGCTTACAGCAACGTGCTATATGCTCTGAATGACCGAATTGGGAATCTGTGTCAAAACTTTGTTAGGAATTATGTGATCCTTACTAGCTGGAAGTAAGGGAGATGGGGCATGAAATTATTCTAGGAGTTGGACACATACCAATTTAGCTGAGTTGTGGACATCTTTGAAATACCTATACAAACTTGTTCCTACATGGTAACTTGCAACTTTGAATGAGAATGTGCTTGCTTACAGCAACGTGCTATATGTTCTGAATGCCCGAATTGAGAATCTGTGTCAAAACTTTGTTAGAAATTTTGTGATCCTTACTAGCTGGAAGTAAGGGAGATGGGGCATGAAGTTATTTCTAGAAGTTGGAGACATACCAAGTTTAGCTCAGTTCTGGGCATCTTTGAAATACCTATACAAACTTGTTCCTACATAGTAACTTGCAACTTTGAATGAGAATGTTCTTGCTTGCAGCAACGTGCTATATGTTCTGAATGCCCGAATTGGGAATCTGTGTCAAAACTTTGTTAGGAATTATGTGATCCTTACTAGCTGGAAGTAAGTGAGATGGGGCATGAAGTTATTTCTAGGAGTTGGAGACATCCCAATTTAGCTCAGTTCTGGGCATCTTTGAAATACCTATACAAACTTGTTCCTACATAGTAACTTGCATCTTTGAATGAGAATGTGCTTGCTTAAAGCAACGTGCTATATGTTCTGAATGCCCGAATTGGGAATCTGTGTCAAAACTTTGTTAGGAATTATGTGATCCTTACTAGCTGGAAGTAAGGGAGATGGGGCATGAAGTTATTTCTACGAGTTGGACACATACCAAGTTTAGCTCAGTTCTTGGCATCTTTGAAATACCTATACAAACTTGTTCCTACATATTAACTTGCAACTTTGAATGAGAATGTGCTTGCTTACAGCAACGTGCTATATGTTCTGAATGCCCGAATTGGGAATCTGTGTCAAAATTTGTTAGGAATTATGTGATCATTACTAGCTGGAAGTAAGGGAGTTGGGGCATGAAGTTATTTCTAGAAGTTGGACACATACCATGTTTAGCACAGTTCTGGGCATCTTTGAAATACCTATACAAACTTGTTCCTACATAGTAACTTGCAACTTTGAATGAGAATGTGCTTGCTTACAGCAAGGTGCTATATGTTCTGAATGCCCGAATTGGGAATCTGTGTCAAAACTTTGTTAGGAATTATGTGATCCTTCCTAGCTGGAAGAAAGGGAGTTGGGGCATGAAGTTATTTCTAGGAGTTGGACTCATACCAAGTTTAGCTCAGTTCTGGGCATCTTTGAAATACCTATACAAACTTGTTCCTACATAGTAACTTGCAACTTTGAATGAGAATGTGCTTGCTTACAGCAACGTACTATATGTTCTGAATGCCCGAATTGGAAATCTGTGTCAAAACTTTGTTAGGAATTATGTGATCCTTACTAGCTGGAAGTAAGGGAGATGGGGCATGAAGTTATTTCTAGGAGTTGGACACATACCAAGTTTAGCTCAATTCTGGGCATCTTTGAAATACCTATACAAACTTGTTCCTACATAGTAACTTGCAAATTTGAATGAGAATGTGCTTGCTTTCAGCAACGTGCTATATGTTCTGAATGCCCCAATTGAGAATCTGTGTCAAAACTTTGTTAGGAATTATGTGATCCTTATTAGCTGGAAGTAAGGGAATTGGGGCATGAAGGTATTTCTAGGAGTTGGACACATTCCAAGTTTAGCTCAGTTCTGGGCATCTTTGAAATACCTATACAAACTTGTTCCTACATAGTAACTTGCAACTTTGAATGAGAATGTGCTTGCTTGCAGCAACGTGCTATATGTTCTGAATGCCCGAATTGGGAATCTGTGTCAAAACTTTGTTAGGAATTATGTGATCCTTACTAGCTGGAAGTAAGGGAGTTGGGGCATCAAGTTATTTCTAGGAGTTGGACACATACCAAGTTTAGCTCAGTTCTGGGCATCTTTGAAATACCTATACAAACTTCTTCCTACATAGTAACTGGCAACTTTAATGAGAATGTGCTTGCTTACAGCAACGTGCTATATGTTCTGAATGCCCGAATTGGGAATCTGTGTCAAAACTTTGTTACAAATTATGTGATCCTTTCTAGCTGGAAGTAAGGGAGAGGCGGCATGAAGTTATTTCTAGGAGTTGGAGGCATACCAAGTTTAGCTCAGTTCTTGGCATCTTTGAAATACCTATACAAACTTGTTCCTACATAGTAACTTGCCACTTTGAATGAGAATGTGCTTGCTTACAGCAACGTGCTATATGTTCTGAATGCCCGAATTGGGAATCTGTGTCAAAACTTTGTTAGAAATTATGTGATCCTTACTAGCTGGAAGTAAGGGAGATGGGGCATGAAGTTTTTTCTAGGAGTTGGAGACATACAACGTTTAGCTCAGTTCTGGGCATTTTTGAAATACCTATACAAACTTGTGCCTACATAGTAACTTGCAACTTTGAATCAGAATGTGCTTGCTTACAGCAACGGGCTATATGTTCTGAATGCTCGAATTGGGAATCTGTGTCAAAACTTTCTTAGGAATTATGTGATCCTTACTAGCTGGAAGTAAGGGAGATGGGGCATGAAGTTATTTCTAGGAGTTGGACACATACCAAGTTTAGCTCAGTTCTGGGCATCTTTGAAATACCTATACAAACTTGTTCCTACATAGTAACTTGCAACTTTGAATGAGAATATGCTTGCTTACAGCAACGTGCTATATGCTCTGAATGCCCGAATTGGGAATCTGTGTCAAAACTTTGTTAGGAATTATGTGATCCTTACTAGCTGGAAGTAAGGGAGATGGGGCATGAAATTATTCTAGGAGTTGGACACATACCAATTTAGCTCAGTTGTGGGCATCTTTGAAATACCTATACAAACTTGTTCCTACATGGTAACTTGCAACTTTGAATGAGAATGTGCTTGCTTACAGCAACGTGCTATATGTTCTGAATGCCCGAATTGAGAATCTGTGTCAAAACTTTGTTAGAAATTTTGTGATCCTTACTAGCTGGAAGTAAGGGAGATGGGGCATGAAGTTATTTCTAGAAGTTGGAGACATACCAAGTTTAGCTCAGTTCTGGGCATCTTTGAAATACCTATACAAACTTGTTCCTACATAGTAACTTGCAACTTTGAATGAGAATGTGCTTGCTTGCAGCAACGTGCTATATGTTCTGAATGCCCGAATTGGGAATCTGTGTCAAAACTTTGTTAGGAATTATGTGATCCTTACTAGCTGGAAGTAAGTGAGATGGGGCATGAAGTTATTTCTAGGAGTTGGAGACATCCCAATTTAGCTCAGTTCTGGGCATCTTTGAAATACCTATACAAACTTGTTCCTACATAGTAACTTGCATCTTTGAATGAGAATGTGCTTGCTTAAAGCAACGTGCTATATGTTCTGAATGCCCGAATTGGGAATCTGTGTCAAAACTTTGTTAGGAATTATGTGATCCTTACTAGCTGGAAGTAAGGGAGTTGGGGCATGAAGGTATTTCTAGGAGTTGGACACATTCCAAGTTTAGCTCAGTTCTGGGCATCTTTGAAATACCTATACAAACTTGTTCCTACTTAGTAACTTGCAACTTTGAATGAGAATGTGCTTGCTTGCAGCAACGTGCTATATGTTCTGAATGCCCGAATTGGGAATCTGTGTCAAAACTTTGTTAGGAATTATGTGATCCTTACTAGCTGGAAGTAAGGGAGTTGGGGCATGAAGTTATTTCTAGGAGTTGGACACATACCAAGTTTAGCTCAGTTCTGGGCATCTTTGAAATACCTATACAAACTTCTTCCTACATAGTAACTGGCAACTTTGAATGAGAATGTGCTTGCTTACAGCAACGTGCTATATGTTCTGAATGCCCGAATTGGGAATCTGTGTCAAAACTTTGTTAGGAATTATGTGATCCTTACTAGCTGGAAGTAAGGGAGATGGTGCATGAAGTTATTTCTAGGAGTTGGACACATACCAAGTTTAGCTCAGTTCTGGGCATCTTTGAAATACCTATACAAACTTCTTCCTACATAGTAACTGGCAACTTTGAATGAGAATGTGCTTGCTTACAGCAACGTGCTATATGTTCTGAATGCCCGAATTGGGAATCTGTGTCAAAACTTTGTTAGGAATTATGTGATCCTTACTAGCTGGAAGTAAGGGAGATGGTGCATGAAGTTATTTCTAGGAGTTGGAGACATACCAAGTTTAGCTCAGTTCTTGGCATCTTTGAAATACCTATACAAACTTGTTCCTACATAGTAACTTGCCACTTTGAATGAGAATGTGCTTGCTTACAGCAACGTGCTATATGTTCTGAATGCCCGAATTGGGAATCTGTGTCAAAATTGTTACAAATTATGTGATCCTTTCTAGCTGGAAGTAAGGGAGAGGCGGCATGAAGTTATTTCTAGGAGTTGGAGGCATACCAAGTTTAGCTCAGTTCTTGGCATCTTTGAAATACCTATACAAACTTGTTCCTACATAGTAACTTGCCACTTTGAATGAGAATGTGCTTGCTTACAGCAACGTGCTATATGTTCTGAATGCCCGAATTGGGAATCTGTGTCAAAACTTTGTTAGAAATTATGTGATCCTTACTAGCTGGAAGTAAGGGAGATGGGGCATGAAGTTTTTTCTAGGAGTTGGAGACATACAATGTTTAGCTCAGTTCTGGGCATTTTTGAAATACCTATACAAACTTGTGCCTACATAGTAACTTGCAACTTTGAATGAGAATGTGCTTGCTTACAGCAACGGGCTATATGTTCTGAATGCTCGAATTGGGAATCTGTGTCAAAACTTTCTTAGGAATTATGTGATCCTTACTAGCTGGAAGTAAGGGAGATGGGGCATGAAGTTATTTCTAGGAGTTGGACACATACCAAGTTTAGCTCAGTTCTGGGCATCTTTGAAATACCTATACAAACTTGTTCCTACATAGTAACTTGCAACTTTGAATGAGAATGTGCTTGCTTGCAGCAACGTGCTATATGTTCTGAATGCCCGAATTGGGAATCTGTGTCAAAACTTTGTTAGGAATTATGTGATCCTTACTAGCTGGAAGTAAGTGAGATGGGGCATGAAGTTATTTCTAGGAGTTGGAGACATCCCAATTTAGCTCAGTTCTGGGCATCTTTGAAATACCTATACAAACTTGTTCCTACATAGTAACTTGCATCTTTGAATGAGAATGTGCTTGCTTAAAGCAACGTGCTATATGTTCTGAATGCCCGAATTGGGAATCTGTGTCAAAACTTTGTTAGGAATTATGTGATCCTTACTAGCTGGAAGTAAGGGAGATGGGGCATGAAGTTATTTCTACGAGTTGGACACATACCAAGTTTAGCTCAGTTCTTGGCATCTTTGAAATACCTATACAAACTTGTTCCTACATATTAACTTGCAACTTTGAATGAGAATGTGCTTGCTTACAGCAACGTGCTATATGTTCTGAATGCCCGAATTGGGAATCTGTGTCAAAATTTGTTAGGAATTATGTGATCATTACTAGCTGGAAGTAAGGGAGTTGGGGCATGAAGTTATTTCTAGAAGTTGGACACATACCAAGTTTAGCACAGTTCTGGGCATCTTTGAAATACCTATACAAACTTGTTCCTACATAGTAACTTGCAACTTTGAATGAGAATGTGCTTGCTTACAGCAAGGTGCTACATGTTCTGAATGCCCGAATTGGGAATCTGTGTCAAAACTTTGTTAGGAATTATGTGATCCTTCCTAGCTGGAAGAAAGGGAGTTGGGGCATGAAGTTATTTCTAGGAGTTGGACTCATACCAAGTTTAGCTCAGTTCTGGGCATCTTTGAAATACCTATACAAACTTGTTCCTACATAGTAACTTGCAACTTTGAATGAGAATGTGCTTGCTTGCAGCAACGTGCTATATGTTCTGAATGCCCGAATTGGGAATCTGTGTCAAAAATTTGTTAGGAATTATGTGATCCTTACTAGCTGGAAGAAAGGGAGATGGGGCATGAAGTTATTTCTAGAGGTTGGACACATACAACGTTTAGCTCAGTTCTGGGCATCTTTGAAATACCTATACAAACTTGTTCCTACATAGTAACTTGCAACTTTGAATGAGAATGTGCTTGCTTACAGCAACGTGCTATATGTTCTGAATTCCCGAATTGGGAATCTGTGTCAAAACTTTGTTAGGAATTATGTGATCCTTACTAGCTGCAAGTAAGGGAGATGGGGCATGAAGTTATTTCTAGGAGTTGGAGACATACCAAGTTTCGCTCAGTTCTGGGCATCTTTGAAATAGCTATACAAACTTGTTCCTACATAGTAACTTGCAACTTTGAATGAGAATGTGCTTGCTTACAGCAACGTGCTATATGTTCTGAATGCCCGAATAGGGAATCTGTGTCAAAACTTTGTTAGGAATTATGTGATCCTTACTAGCTGGAAGTAAGGGAGATGGGGCATGAAGGTATTTCTAGGAGTTGGAGACATACAACGTTTAGCTCAGTTCTGGGCGTCTTTGAAATACCTATACAAACTTGTTCCTACATAGTAACTTGCAACTTTGAATGAGAATGTGCTTGCTTGCAGCAACGTGCTGTATGTTCTGAATGCCCGATTTGGAATTCTGTGTCAAAACTTTGTTAGGAATTATGTGATCCTTACTAGCTGGAAGTAAGGGAGTTGTGGCATGAAGTTATTTCTAGGAGTTGGACACATACCAAGTTTAGCTCAGTTCTGGGCATCTTTGAAATACCTATACAAACTTGTTCCTACATAGTAACTTGCAACTTTGAATGAGAATGTGCTTGCTTGCAGCAACGTGCTATATGTTCTGAATGCCCGAATTGGGAATCTGTGTCAAAACTTTGTTAGGAATTATGTGATCCTTACTAGCTGGAAGTAAGGGAGATGGGGCATGAATTTATTTCTAGGAGTTGGAGAAATACCAAGTTTAGCTCAGTTCTGGGCATCTTTGAAATACCTATACAAACTTGATCCTACATAGTAACTTGCAACTTTGAATGAGAATGTGCTTGCTTACAGCAACGTGCTACATGTTCTGAATGCCCGAATTGGGAATCTGCGTCAAAACTTTGTTAGGAATTATGTGATCCTTACTAGCTGGAAGTAAGGGAGTTGGGGCATGAAGTTATTTCTAGGAGTTGGACACATACCAAGTTTAGCTCAGTTCTGGGCATCTTTGAAATACCTATACAAACTTGTTCCTACATAGTAACTTGCAACTTTGAATGAGAATGTGCTTGCTTACAGCAACGTGCTATATGTTCTGAATGCCCGAATTGGGAATCTGTGTCAAAACTTTGTTAGGAATTATGTGATCCTTTCTAGCTGGAAGTAAGGGACAGGCGGCATGAAGTTATTTCTAGGAGTTGGAGACATACCAAGTTTAGCTCAGTTCTTGGTATCTTTGAAATACCTATACAAACTTGTTCCTACATAGTAACTTGCCACTTTGAATGAGAATGTGCTTGCTTACAGCAAGGTGCTATATGTTCTGAATGCACGAATTGGGAATCTGTGTCAAAACTTTGTTAGAAATTATGTGATCCTTTCTAGCTGGAAGTAAGGGAGAGGCGGCATGAAGTTATTTCTAGGAGTTGGAGACATACCAAGTTTAGATCAGTTCTTGGCATCTTTGAAATACCTATACAAACTTGTTCCTACATAGTAACTTGCCACTTTGAATGAGAATATGCTTGCTTACAGCAACGTGCTATATGTTCTGAATGCCCGAATTGGGAATCTGTGTCAAAACTTTGTTAGAAATTATGTGATCCTTACTAGCTTGAAGTAGGGGAGATGGGGCATGAAGTTATTTCTAGGAGTTGGAGTCATACCAAGTTTAGCTCAGTTCTGGGCATTTTTGAAATACTTATACAAACTTGTGCCTATATAGTAACTTGCAACTTTGAATGAGAATGTGCTTGCTTACAGCAACGGGCTATATGTTCTGAATGCTCGAATTGGGAATCTGTGTCAAAACTTTCTTAGGAATTATGTGATACTTACTAGCTGGAAGTAAGGGAGATGGGTCATGAAGTTATTTCTGGAGTTGGACACATACCAAGTTTAGCTCAGTTCTGGGCATCTTTGAAATACCTATACAAACTTGTTCCTACATAGTAACTTGCAACTTTGAATGAGAATGTGCTTGCTTACAGCAACGTGCTACATGTTCCGAATGCCCGAATTGGGAATCTGTGTCAAAACTTTGTTAGGAATTATGTGATCCTTACTAGTTGGAAGTAAGGGAGATGGGGCATGAATTATTTCTAGGAGTTGGAGACATACAACGTTTAACTCAGTTCTGGGCATCTTTGAAATACCTATACAAACTTGTTCCTACATAGTAACTTGCAACTTTGAATGAGAATGTGCTTGCTTACAGCAACGTGCTATATGTTCTGAATGCCCGAATTGGAAATCTGTGTCAAAACTTTGTTAGAAATTATGTGATCCTTATTAGATGGAAGTAAGGGAGATGGGGCATGAAGTTATTTCTAGGAGTTGGACACATACCAAGTTTAGCTCAGTTCTGGGCATCTTTGAAATACCTATACAAACTTGTTCCTACATAGTAACTGGCAACTTTGAATGAGAATGTGCTTGCTTACAGCAACGTGCTATATGTTCTGAATGCCCGAATTGGGAATCTGTGTCAAAACTTTGTTAGGAATTATGTGATCCTTACTAGCTGGAAGTAAGGGAGATGGGGCATGAAGTTATTTCTAAGAGTTGGAGACATACCAAGTTTAGCTCAGTTCTGGGCATCTTTGAAATACCTATACAAACATGTTCCTACATAGTAACTTGCAACTTTGGATGAGAATCTGCTTGCTTACAGCAACGAGCTATATGTTCTGAATGCCCGAATTGGGAATCTGTGTCAAAACTTTGTTAGGAATTATGTGATCCTTACTAGTTGGAAGTAAGGGAGATGGGGCATGAAGTCATTTCTAGGAGTTGGAGACATACAACGTTTAGCTCAGTTCTGGGCATCTTTGAAATCGCTATACAAACTTGTTCCTACATAGTAACTTGCCACTTTGAATGAGAATGTGCTTGCTTACAGCAACGTGCTACATGTTCTGAATGCCCGAATTCGGAATCTGTGTCAAAACTTTGTTAGGAATTATGTGATCCTTACTAGCTGGAAGTAAGGGAGATGGGGCATGAAGTTATTTCTAGGAGTTCGAGACATACCAAGTTTAGCTCAGTTCCGGGCATTTTTGAAATACCTATACAAACTTGTTCCTACATAGTAACTTGCCACTTTGAATGAGAATGTGCTTGCTTACAGCAACGTGCTATATGTTCTGAATGCCCGAATTGGGAATCTGTGTCAAAACTTTGTTAGGAATTATGTGATCCTTACTAGCTGGAAGTAAGGGAGATGGGGCAGGAACTTATTTCTAGGAGTTGGAGACATACCAAGTTTAGCTCAGTTCTGGGCATCTTTGAAATACCTATACAAACTTGTTCCTACATAGTAACTTGCATCTTTGAATGAGAATGTGCTTGCTTACAGCAACGTGCTACATGTTCTGAATGCCCGAATTGGTAATCTGTGTCAAAACTTTGTTAGAAATTATGTGATCCTTACTAGATGGAAGTAAGGGAGATGGGGCATGAAGTTATTTCTAGGAGTTGGAGACATACAACCTTTAGCTCAGTTCCGGGCATCTTTGAAATACCTATACAAACTTGTTCCTACATAGTAACTTGCCACTTTGAATGAGATGTGCTTGCTTACAGCAACGTGCTATATGTTCTGAATGCCCGAATTGGGAATCTGTGTCAAAACTTTGTTAGGAATTATGTGATCCTTACTAGCTGGAAGTAAGGCAGATGGGGCATGAAGTTATTTCTAGGAGTTGGAGACATACAACGTTTAGCTCAGTTCTGGGCATTTTTGAAATACCTATACAAACTTGTGCCTACATAGTAACTTGCAACTTTGAATGAGAATGTGCTTGCTTACAGCAACGTGCTATATGTTCTGAATGCCGGAATTGGGAATCTGTGTCAAAACTTTGTTAGAAATTATGTGATCCTTTCTAGCTGGAAGTAAGGGAGAGGCGGCATGAAGTTATTTCTAGGAGTTGGAGACATACCAAGTTTAGCTCAATTCTTGGCATCTTTGAAATACCTATACAAACTTGTTCCTACATAGTAACTTGCCACTTTGAATGAGAATGTGCTTGCTTACAGCAACGTACTATATGTTCTGAATGCCCGAATTGGGAATCTGTGTAAAAACTTTGTTAGAAATTATGTGATCCTTTCTAGCTGGAAGTAAGGGACAGGCGGCATGAAGTTATTTCTAGGAGTTGGAGACATACCAAGTTTAGCTCAGTTCTTGGCATCTTTGAAATACCTATACAAACTTGTTCCTACATAGTAACTTGCCACTTTGAATGAGAATGTGCTTGCTTACAGCAACGTGCTATATGTTCTGAATGCCCGAATAGGGAATCTGTGTCAAAACTTTGTTAGGAATTATGTGATCCTTACTAGCTGGAAGTAAGGGAGATGGGGCATGAAGGTATTTCTAGGAGTTGGAGACATACAACGTTTAGCTCAGTTCTGGGCGTCTTTGAAATACCTATACAAACTTGTTCCTACATAGTAACTTGCAACTTTGAATGAGAATGTGCTTGCTTGCAGCAACGTGCTGTATGTTCTGAATGCCCGATTTGGAATTCTGTGTCAAAACTTTGTTAGGAATTATGTGATCCTTACTAGCTGGAAGTAAGGGAGTTGGGGCATGAAGTTATTTCTAGGAGTTGGACACATACCAAGTTTAGCTCAGTTCTGGGCATCTTTGAAATACCTATACAAACTTGTTCCTACATAGTAACTTGCAACTTTGAATGAGAATGTGCTTGCTTGCAGCAACGTGCTATATGTTCTGAATGCCCGAATTGGGAATCTGTGTCAAAACTTTGTTAGGAATTATGTGATCCTTACTAGCTGGAAGTAAGGGAGATGGGGCATGAATTTATTTCTAGGAGTTGGAGAAATACCAAGTTTAGCTCAGTTCTGGGCATCTTTGAAATACCTATACAAACTTGATCCTACATAGTAACTTGCAACTTTGAATGAGAATGTGCTTGCTTACAGCAACGTGCTACATGTTCTGAATGCCCGAATTGGGAATCTGCGTCAAAACTTTGTTAGGAATTATGTGATCCTTACTAGCTGGAAGTAAGGGAGTTGGGGCATGAAGTTATTTCTAGGAGTTGGACACATACCAAGTTTAGCTCAGTTCTGGGCATCTTTGAAATACCTATACAAACTTGTTCCTACATAGTAACTTGCAACTTTGAATGAGAATGTGCTTGCTTACAGCAACGTGCTATATGTTCTGCATGCCCGAATTGGGAATCTGTGTCAAAACTTTGTTAGGAATTATGTGATCCTTTCTAGCTGGAAGTAAGGGACAGGCGGCATGAAGTTATTTCTAGGAGTTGGAGACATACCAAGTTTAGCTCAGTTCTTGGTATCTTTGAAATACCTATACAAACTTGTTCCTACATAGTAACTTGCCACTTTGAATGAGAATGTGCTTGCTTACAGCAAGGTGCTATATGTTCTGAATGCCCGAATTGGGAATCTGTGTCAAAACTTTGTTAGAAATTATGTGATCCTTTCTAGCTGGAAGTAAGGGAGAGGCGGCATGAAGTTATTTCTAGGAGTTGGAGACATACCAAGTTTAGATCAGTTCTTGGCATCTTTGAAATACCTATACAAACTTGTTCCTACATAGTAACTTGCCACTTTGAATGAGAATATGCTTGCTTACAGCAACGTGCTATATGTTCTGAATGCCCGAATTGGGAATCTGTGTCAAAACTTTGTTAGAAATTATGTGATCCTTACTAGCTTGAAGTAGGGGAGATGGGGCATGAAGTTATTTCTAGGAGTTGGAGTCATACCAAGTTTAGCTCAGTTCTGGGCATTTTTGAAATACTTATACAAACTTGTGCCTATATAGTAACTTGCAACTTTGAATGAGAATGTGCTTGCTTACAGCAACGGGCTATATGTTCTGAATGCTCGAATTGGGAATCTGTGTCAAAACTTTCTTAGGAATTATGTGATACTTACTAGCTGGAAGTAAGGGAGATGGGTCATGAAGTTATTTCTAGGAGTTGGACACATACCAAGTTTAGCTCAGTTCTGGGCATCTTTGAAATACCTATACAAACTTGTTCCTACATAGTAACTTGCAACTTTGAATGAGAATGTGCTTGCTTACAGCAACGTGCTACATGTTCCGAATGCCCGAATTGGGAATCTGTGTCAAAACTTTGTTAGGAATTATGTGATCCTTACTAGTTGGAAGTAAGGGAGATGGGGCATGAATTATTTCTAGGAGTTGGAGACATACAACGTTTAACTCAGTTCTGGGCATCTTTGAAATACCTATACAAACTTGTTCCTACATAGTAACTTGCAACTTTGAATGAGAATGTGCTTGCTTACAGCAACGTGCTATATGTTCTGAATGCCCGAATTGGAAATCTGTGTCAAAACTTTGTTAGAAATTATGTGATCCTTACTAGCTGGAAGTAAGGGAGATGGGGCATGAAGTTATTTCTAGGAGTTGGACACATACCAAGTTTAGCTCAGTTCTGGGCATCTTTGAAATACCTATACAAACTTGTTCCTACATAGTAACTGGCAACTTTGAATGAGAATGTGCTTGCTTACAGCAACGTGCTATAGGTTCTGAATGCCCGAATTGGGAATCTGTGTCAAAACTTTGTTAGGAATTATGTGATCCTTACTAGCTGGAAGTAAGAGAGATGGGGCATGAAGTTATTTCTAAGAGTTGGAGACATACCAAGTTTAGCTCAGTTCTGGGCATCTTTGAAATACCTATACAAACATGTTCCTACATAGTAACTTGCAACTTTGGATGAGAATGTGCTTGCTTACAGCAACGTGCTATATGTTCTGAATGCCCGAATTGGGAATCTGTGTCAAAACTTTGTTAGGAATTATGTGATCCTTACTAGTTGGAAGTAAGGGAGATGGGGCATGAAGTTATTTCTAGGAGTTGGAGACATACCAAGTTTAGCTCAGTTCTGGGCATCTTTGAAATACCTATACAAACATGTTCCTACATAGTAACTTGCAACTTTGGATGAGAATGTGCTTGCTTACAGCAACGTGCTATATGTTCTGAATGCCCGAATTGGGAATCTGTGTCAAAACTTTGTTAGGAATTATGTGATCCTTACTAGCTGGAAGTAAGGCAGATGGGGCATGAAGTTATTTCTAGGAGTTGGAGACATACAACGTTTAGCTCAGTTCTGGGCGTTTTTGAAATACCTATACAAACTTGTGCCTACATAGTAACTTGCAACTTTGAATGAGAATGTGCTTGCTTACAGCAACGTGCTATATGTTCTGAATGCCGGAATTGGGAATCTGTGTCAAAACTTTGTTAGAAATTATGTGATCCTTTCTAGCTGGAAGTAAGGGAGAGGCGGCATGAAGTTATTTCTAGGAGTTGGAGACATACCAAGTTTAGCTCAATTCCTGGCATCTTTGAAATACCTATACAAACTTGTTCCTACATAGTAACTTGCCACTTTGAATGAGAATGTGCTTGCTTACAGCAACGTACTATATGTTCTGAATGCCCGAATTGGGAATCTGTGTAAAAACTTTGTTAGAAATTATGTGATCCTTTCTAGCTGGAAGTAAGGGACAGGCGGCATGAAGTTATTTCTAGGAGTTGGAGACATACCAAGTTTAGCTCAGTTCTTGGCATCTTTGAAATACCTATACAAACTTGTTCCTACATAGTAACTTGCCACTTTGAATGAGAATGTGCTTGCTTACAGCAACGTGCTATATGTTCTGAATGCCCGAATTGGGAATCTGTGTCAAAACTTTGTTAGAAATTATGTGATCCTTACTAGCTGGAAGTAAGGGAGATGGGGCATGAAGTTATTTCTAGGAGTTGGAGACATACAACGTTTAGCTCAGTTCTGGGCATTTTTGAAATACCTATACAAACTTGTGCCTACATAGTAACTTGCAACTTTGAATGAGAATGTGCTTGCTTACAGCAACGGGCTATATGTTCTGAATGCTCGAATTGGGATTCTGTGTCAAAACTTTCTTAGGAATTATGTGATACTTACTAGCTGCAAGTAAGGGAGATGGGGCATGAAGTTATTTCTAGGAGTTGGACACATACCAAGTTTAGCTCAGTTCTGGGCATCTTTGAAATACCTATACAAACTTGTTCCTACATAGTAACTTGCAACTTTGAATGAGAATGTGCTTGCTTACAGCAACGTGCTACAAGTTCCGAATGCCCGAATTGGGAATCTGTGTCAAAACTTTGTTAGGAATTATGTGAACCTTACTAGTTGGAAGTAAGGGAGATGAGGCATGAATTATTTCTAGGAGTTGGAGACATACAACGTTTAACTCAGTTCTGGGCATCTTTGAAATACCTATACAAACTTGTTCCTACATAGTAACTTGCAACTTTGAATGAGAATGTGCTTGCTTACAGCAACGTGCTATATGTTCTGAATGCCCGAATTGGAAATCTGTGTCAAAACTTTGTTAGAAATTATGTGATCCTTATTAGATGGAAGTAAGGGAGATGGGGCATGAAGTTATTTCTAGGAGTTGGACACATACCAAGTTTAGCTCAGTTCTGGGCATCTTTGAAATACCTATACAAACTTGTTCCTACATAGTAACTGGCAACTTTGAATGAGAATGTGCTTGCTTACAGCAACGTGCTATATGTTCTGAATGCCCGAATTGGGAATCTGTGTCAAATCTTTGTTAGGAATTATGTGATCCTTACTAGCTGGAAGTAAGGGAGATGGGGCATGAAGTTATTTCTAGGAGTTGGAGACATACCAAGTTTAGCTCAGTTCTGGACATCTTTGAAATACCTATACAAACTTGTTCCTACATAGTAACTTGCAACTTTGGATGAGAATGTGCTTGCTTACAGCAAGGTGCTATATGTTCTGAATGCCCGAATTGGGAATCTGTGTCAAAACTTTGTTAGGAATTATGTGATCCTTACTAGTTGGAAGTAAGGGAGATTGGGGCATGAAGTCATTTCTAGGAGTTGGAGACATACAACGTTTAGCTCAGTTCTGGGCATCTTTGAAATACCTATACAAACTTGTTCCTACATAGTAACTTGCAACTTTGAATGAGAATGTGCTTGCTTACAGCAACGTGCTATATGTTCTGAATGCCCGAATTGGGAATCTGTGTCAAAACTTTGTTAGGAATTATGTGATCCTTACTAGCTGGAAGTAAGGGAGATGGGGCATGAAGTTATTTCAAGGAGTTGGAGACATACAACGTTTAGCTCAGTTCTGGGCATGTTTCAAATACCTATACAAACTTGTGCCTACATAGTAACTTGCAACTTTGAATGAGAATGTGCTTGCTTACAGTAACGGGCTATATGTTCTGTATGCCCGAATTGGGAATCTGTGTCAAAACTTTCTTAGGAAATATGTGATCCTTACTAGCTGGAAGTAAGGGAGATGGGGCATGAAGTTATTTCTAGGAATTGGACACATACCCACTTTAGCTCAGTTCTGGGCATCTTTGAAATACCTATACACACTTGTTCCTACATAGTAACTTGCAACTTTGAATGAGAATGTGCTTGCTTACAGCAACGTGCTAAATGTTCCGAATGCCCGAATTGGGAATCTGTGTCAAAACTTTGTTAGGAATTATGTGATCCTTACTAGCTGGAAGTAAGGGAGATGGGGCATGAAGTTATTTCTAGGAGTTGGAGACATTCCAAGTTTAGCTCAGTTCTGGGCATCTTTGAAATACCTATACAAACTTGTTCCTACATAGTAACTTGCCACTTTGAATGAGAATGTGCTTGCTTACAGCAACGTGCTATATGTTCTGAATGCCGGAATTGGGAATCTGTGTCAAAACTTTGTTAGAAATTATGTGATCCTTACTAGCTGGAAGTAAGGGAGATGGGGCATGAAGTTATATCTAGGAGTTGGAGACATACTAAGTTTAGCTCAGTTCTGGGCATCTTTGAAATACCTATACAAACTTGTTCCTACATAGTAACTTGCAACTTTGAATGAGAATGTGCTTGCTTACAGTAACGGGCTATATGTTCTGAATGCCCGAATTGGGAATCTGTGTCAAAACTTTCTTAGGAATTATGTGATCCTTACTAGCTGGAAGTAAGGGAGATGGGGCATGAAGTTATTTCTAGGAGTGGGACACATACCAAGTTTAGCTCAGTTCTGGGCATCTTTGAAATACCTATACAAACTTGTTCCTACATAGTAACTTGCAACTTTGAATGAGAATGTGCTTGCTTACAGCAACGTGCTACATGTTCCAAATGCCCGAATTGGGAATCTGTGTCAAAACTTTGTTAGGAATTATGTGATCCTTACTAGCTGGAAGTAAGGGAGATGGGGCAGGAACTTATTTCTAGGATTTGGAGACATTCCAAGTTTAGCTCAGTTCTGGGCATCTTTGAAATACCTATACAAACTTGTTCCTACATAGTAACTTGCAACTTTGAATGAGAATGTGCTTGCTTACAGCAACGTGCTATATGTTCTGAATGCCCGAATTGGGAATCTCTGTCAAAACTTTGTTAGGAATTATGTGATCCTTACTAGCTGGAAGTAAGGGAGATGGGGCATGAAGTTATTTCTAGGAGTTGGAGACAAACCAAGTTTAGCTCAGTTCTGGGCATCTTTGAAATACCTATACAAACTTGTTCCTACATAGTAACTTGCAACTTTGAATGAGAATGTGCTTGCTTACAGCAACGTGCTATAAGTTCTGAATGCCCGAATTGGGAATCTGTGTCAAAACTTTGGTAGAAATTATGTGATCCTTATTAGATGGAAGTAAGGGAGATGGGGCATGAAGTTATTTCTAGGAGTTGGACACATACCAAGTTTAGCTCAGTTCTGGGCATCTTTGAAATACCTATACAAACTTGTTCCTACATAGTAACTGTCAACTTTGAATGAGAATGTGCTTGCTTACAGCAACGTGCTATATGTTCTGAATGCCCGAATTGGGGATCTGTGTCAAAACTTTGTTAGGAATTATGTGATCCTTAGTAGCTGGAAGTAAGGGAGATGGGGCATGAAGTCATTTCTAGGAGTTGGAGACATACCAAGTTTAGATCAGTTCTGGGCATCTTTGAAATACCAATACAAACTTGTTCCTACATAGTAACTTGCCACTTTGAATGAGAATGTGCTTGCTAACAGCAACGTGCTATATGTTCTGAATGCCCGAATTTGGAATCTGTGTCAAAACTTTGTTAGGAATTATGTGATCCTTACTAGCTGAAAGTAAGGGAGATGGGGCATGAAGTTATTTCTAGGAGTTGGAGACATACAACGTTTAACTCAGTTCTTGTCATCTTTGAAATACCTATACAAACTTGTTCCTACATAGTAACTTGCAACTTTGAATGAGAATGTGCTTACTTACAGCAACGTGCTATATGTTCTGAATGCCCGAATTGGGAATCTGTGTCAAAACTTTGTTAGAAATTATGTGATCCTTATTAGATGGAAGTAAGGGAGATGGGGCATGAAGTTATTTCTAGGAGTTGGACACATACCAAGTTTAGCTCAGTTCTGGGCATCTTTGAAATACCTATACAAACTTGTTCCTACATAGTAACTGTCAACTTTGAATGAGAATGTGCTTGCTTACAGCAACGTGCTATATGTTCTGAATGCCCGAATTGGGAATCTGTGTCAAAACTTTGTTAGGAATTATGTGATCCTTACTAGCTGGACGTATGGGAGATGGGGCATGAAGTTATTTCTAGGAGTTGGAGACATACCAAGTTTAGCTCAGTTCTGGGCATCTTTGAAATACCTATACAAACTTGTTCCTACATAGTTACTTGCAACTTTGAATGAGAATGTGCTTGCTTACAGCAACGTGCTATATGTTCTGAATGCCCGAATTGGGAATCTGTGTCAAAACATTGTTAGAAATTATGTGATCCTTACTAGCTGGAAGTAAGGGAGATGGGGCATGAAGTTATTTCTAGGAGTTGGAGACATGCCCACTTTAGCTCAGTTCTGGGCATCTTTGAAATACCTATACAAACTTGTTCCTACATAGTAACTTGCCACTTTGAATGAGAATGTGCTTGCTTACAGCAACGTGCTATATGTTCTGAATGCCCGAATTGGGAATCTGTGTCAAAACTTTGTTAGGAATTATGTGATCCTTATTAGCTGGAAGTAAGGGAGATGGGGCATGAAGTTATTTCTAGGAGTTGGAGACATACCAAGTTTAGCTCAGTTCTGGGCATCTTTGAAATACCTATACAAACTTGTTCCTACATAGTAACTTGCCACTTTGAATGAGAATGTGCTTGCTTACAGCAACGTGCTATATGTTCTGAATGCCCGAATTGGGAATCTCTGTCAAAACTTTGTTAGGAATTATGTGATCCTTACTAGCTGGAAGTAAGGGAGATGGGGCATGAAGTTATTTCTAGGAGTTGGAGACAAACCAAGTTTAGCTCAGTTCTGGGCATCTTTGAAATACCTATACAAACTTGTTCCTACATAGTAACTTGCAACTTTGAATGAGAATGTGCTTGCTTACAGCAACGTGCTATATGTTCTGAATGCCCGAATTGGGAATCTGTGTCAAAACTTTGTTAGGAATTATGGGATCCTTACTAGCTGGAAGTAAGAGATGGGGCTTGAAGATATTTCTAGGAGTTGGAGACATACCCACTTTAGCTCAGTTCTGCGCATCTTTGAAATACCTATACAAACTTGTTCCTACATAGTAACTTGCATCTTTGAATGAGAATGTGCTTGCTTACAGCAACGTGCTACATGTTCTGAATGCCCGAATTGGGAATCTGTGTCAAAATTTGTTAGGAATTATGTGATCCTTACTAGCTGAAAGTAAGGGAGATGGGACATGAATTATTTCTAGGAGTTGGAGACATACCAAGTTTAGCTCAGTTCTGGGCATCTTTGAAATACCTATACATACTTGTTCCTACATAGTAACTTGCAACTTTGAATGAGAATGTGCTTGCTTACAGCAACGTGCTATATGTTCTGAATGCCCTAATTGGGAATCTGTGTCAAAACTTTGTTAGGAATTATGTGATCCTTACTAGCTGAAAGTAAGGGAGATGGGGCATGAAGTTATTTCCTGGAGTTGGAGACATACAACGTTTAACTCAGTTCTCGGCATCTTTGAAATACCTATACAAACTTGTTCCTACATAGTAACTGTCAACTTTGAATGAGAATGTGCTTGCTTACAGCAACGTGCTATAAGTTCTGAATGCCCGAATTGGGAATCTGTGTCAAAACTTTGGTAGAAATTATGTGATCCTTATTAGATGGAAGTAAGGGAGATGGGGCATGAAGTTATTTCTAGGAGTTGGACACATACCAAGTTTAGCTCAGTTCTGGGCATCTTTGAAATACCTATACAAACTTGTTCCTACATAGTAACTGTCAACTTTGAATGAGAATGTGCTTGCTTACAGCAACGTGCTATATGTTCTGAATGCCCGAATTGGGGATCTGTGTCAAAACTTTGTTAGGAATTATGTGATCCTTAGTAGCTGGAAGTAAGGGAGATGGGGCATGAAGTCATTTCTAGGAGTTGGAGACATACCAAGTTTAGATCAGTTCTGGGCATCTTTGAAATACCAATACAAACTTGTTCCTACATAGTAACTTGCCACTTTGAATGAGAATGTGCTTGCTTACAGCAACGTGCTATATGTTCTGAATGCCCGAATTTGGAATCTGTGTCAAAACTTTGTTAGGAATTATGTGATCCTTACTAGCTGAAAGTAAGGGAGATGGGGCATGAAGTTATTTCTAGGAGTTGGAGACATACAACGTTTAACTCAGTTCTTGTCATCTTTGAAATACCTATACAAACTTGTTCCTACATAGTAACTTGCAACTTTGAATGAGAATGTGCTTACTTACAGCAACGTGCTATATGTTCTGAATGCCCGAATTGGGAATCTGTGTCAAAACTTTGTTAGAAATTATGTGATCCTTATTAGATGGAAGTAAGGGAGATGGGGCATGAAGTTATTTCTAGGAGTTGGACACATACCAAGTTTAGCTCAGTTCTGGGCATCTTTGAAATACCTATACAAACTTGTTCCTACATAGTAACTGTCAACTTTGAATGAGAATGTGCTTGCTTACAGCAACGTGCTATATGTTCTGAATGCCCGAATTGGGAATCTGTGTCAAAACTTTGTTAGGAATTATGTGATCTTTACTAGCTGGACGTATGGGAGATGGGGCATGAAGTTATTTCTAGGAGTTGGAGACATACCAAGTTTAGCTCAGTTCTGGGCATCCTTGAAATACCTATACAAACTTGTTCCTACATAGTTACTTGCAACTTTGAATGAGAATGTGCTTGCTTACAGCAACGTGCTATATGTTCTGAATGCCCGAATTGGGAATCTGTGTCAAAACATTGTTAGAAATTATGTGATCCTTACTAGCTGGAAGTAAGGGAGATGGGGCATGAAGTTATTTCTAGGAGTTGGAGACATGCCCACTTTAGCTCAGTTCTGTGCATCTTTGAAATACCTATACAAACTTGTTCCTACATAGTAACTTGCCACTTTGAATGAGAATGTGCTTGCTTACAGCAACGTGCTATATGTTCTGAATGCCCGAATTGGGAATCTGTGTCAAAACTTTGTTAGGAATTATGTGATCCTTATTAGCTGGAAGTAAGGGAGATGGGGCATGAAGTTATTTCTAGGAGTTGGAGACATACCAAGTTTAGCTCAGTTCTGGGCATCTTTGAAATACCTATACAAACTTGTTCCTACATAGTAACTTGCCACTTTGAATGAGAATGTGCTTGCTTACAGCAACGTGCTATATGTTCTGAATGCCCGAATTGGGAATCTGTGTCAAAACTTTGTTAGGAATTATGTGATCCTTACTAGCTGAAAGTAAGGGAGATGGGGCATGAAGTTATTTCTAGGAGTTGGAGACATACAACGTTTAACTCAGTTCTCGGCATCTTTGAAATACCTATACAAACTTGTTCCTACATAGTAACTTGCAACTTTGAATGAGAATGTGCTTGCTTACAGCAACGTGCTATATGTTCTGAATGCCCGAATTGGGAATCTGTGTCAAAACTTTGTTAGAAGATATGTGATCCTTATTAGATGGAAGTAAGGGAGATGTGGCATGAAGTTATTTCTAGGAGTTGGACACATACCAAGTTTAGGTCAGTTCTGGGCATCTTTGAAATACCTATACAAACTTGTTCCTACATAGTAACTGTCAACTTTGAATGAGAATGTGCTTGCTTACAGCAACGTGCTATATGTTATGAATGCCCGAACTGGGAATCTGTGTCAAAACTTTGTTAGGAATTATGTGATCCTTACTAGCTGGAAGTAAGGGAGATGGGGCATGAAGTTATTTCTAGGAGTTGGAGACATACCAAGTTTAGCTCAGTTCTGGGCATCTTTGAAATACCTATACAAACTTGTTCCTACATAGTAACTTGCAACTTTGAATGAGAATGTGCTTGCTTACAGCAACGTGCTATATGTTCTGAATGCCCGAATTGGGAATCTGTGTCAAAACTTTGTTAGGAATTATGTGATCCTTACTAGTTGGAAGTAAGGGAGATGGGGCATGAAGTCATTTCTAGGAGTTGGAGACATACAACGTTTAGCTCATTTCTTGGCATCTTTGAAATACCTATACAAACTTGTTCCTACATAGTAACTTGCCACTTTGAATGAGAATGTGCTTGCTTACAGCAACGTGCTATATGTTCTGAATGCCCGAATTGGGAATCTGTGTCAAAACTTTGTTAGAAATTATGTGATCCTTTCTAGCTGGAAGTAAGGGAGATGCGGTGTGAAGTTATTTCTAGGAGTTGGAGACATACAACGTTTAGCTCAGTTCTTGGCATCATTGAAATACCTATACATCTTGTTCCTACATAGTAACTTGCCACTTTGAATGAGAATGTGCTTGCTTACAGCAACGTGCTATATGTTCTGAATGCCCGAATTGGGAATCTGTGTCAAAACTTTGTTAGAAATTATGTGATCCTTACTAGCTGGAAGTAAGGGAGATGGGGCATGAAGTTATTTCTAGGAGTTGGAGACATACAACGTTCAGCTCAGTTCTGGGCATCTTTGAAATACCTATACAAACTTGTTCCTACATAGTAACTTGCCACTTTGAATGAGAATGTGCTTGCTTACAGCAACGTGCTATATGTTCTGAATGCCCGAATTGGGAAACTGTGTGAAAACTTTGTTAGGAATTATGTGATCCTTACTAGCTGGAAGTAAGTGAGACCGGGCATGAAGTTATTTCTAGGAGTTGGAGACATACCAAGTTTAGCTCAGTTCTGGGCATCTTTGAAATACCTATACAAACTTGTTCCTACATAGTAACTTGCATCTTTCAATGAGAATGTGCTTGCTTACAGCAACGTGCTATATGTTCTGAATGCCCGAATTGGGAATCTGTGTCAAAACTTTGTTAGGAATTATGTGATCCTTACTAGCTGGAAGTAAGGGAGATGGGGCATGAAGTTATTTCTAGGAGTTGGAGACATACAACGTTTAGCTCAGTTCTGGGCATCTTTGAAATACCTATACAAACTTGTTCCTACATAGTAACTTGCCACTTTGAATGAGAATGTGCTTGCTTACAGCAACGTGCTACATGTTCTGAATGCCCGAATTGGGAATCTGTGTCAAAACTTTGTTAGGAATTATGTGATCCTTACTAGCTGGAAGTAAGGGAGATGGGGCATGAAGTTATTTCTAGGAGTTGGAGACATACCAAGTTTAGCTCAGTTCTGGGCATCTTTGAAATACCTATACAAACTTGTTCCTACATAGTAACTTGCAACTTTGGATGAGAATGTGCTTGCTTACAGCAACGTGCTATATGTTCTGAATGCCCGAATTGGGAATCTGTGTCAAAACTTTGTTAGGAATTATGTGATCCTTACTAGCTGGAAGTAAGGGAGATGGGGCATGAAGTTATTTCTAGGAGTTGGAGACATACCAAGTTTAGCTCAGTTCCGGGCATTTTTGAAATACCTATACAAACTTGTTCCTACATAGTAACTTGCCACTTTGAATGAGAATGTGCTTGCTTACAGCAACGTGCTATATGTTCTGAATGCCCGAATTGGGAATCTGTGTCAAAACTTTGTTAGGAATTATGTGATCCTTACTAGCTGGATGTAAGGGAGATGGGGCATGAAGTTATTTCTAGGAGTTGGAGACATACCAAGTTTAGCTCAGTTCTGGGCATCTTTGAAATACCTATACAAACTTGTTCCTACATAGTAACTTGCAACTTTGAATGAGAATGTGCTTGCTTACAGCAAGGTGCTATATGTTCTGAATGCCCGAATTGGGAATCTGTGTCAAAACTTTCTTAGGAATTATGTGATCCTTACTAGCTGGAAGTAAGGGAGATGGGGCATGAAGATATTTCTAGGAGTTGGATACATACCCACTTTAGCTCAGTTCTGGGCATCTTTGAAATACCTATACAAACTTGTTCCTACATAGTAACTTGCCACTTTGAATGAGAATGTGCTTGCTTACAGCAACGTGCTACATGTTCTGAATGCCCGAATTGGTAATCTGTGTCAAAACTTTGTTAGAAATTATGTGATCCTTACTAGATGGAAGTAAGGGAGATGGGGCATGAAGTTTTTTCTAGGAGTTGGAGACATACAACATTTAGCTCAGTTCCGGGCATCTTTGAAATACCTATACAAACTTGTTCCTACATAGTAATTGCCACTTTGAATGAGAATGTGCTTGCTTACAGCAACGTGCTATATGTTCTGAATGCCCGAATTGGGAATCTGTGTCAAAACTTTGTTAGGAATTATGTGATCCTTACTAGCTGGAAGTAAGGCAGATGGGGCATGAAGTTATTTCTAGGAGTTGGAGACATACAACGTTTAGCTCAGTTCTGGGCATCTTTGAAATACCTATACAAACTTGTTCCTACATAGTAACTTGCAACTTTGAATGAGAATGTGCTTGCTTACAGCAACGTGCTATATGTTCTGAATGCCCGAATTGGGAATCTGTGTCAAAACTTTGTTAGGAATTATGTGATCCTTACTAGCTGAAAGTAAGGGAGATGGGGCATGAAGTTATTTCTAGGAGTTGGAGACATACAACGTTTAGCTCAGTTCTGGGCATCTTTGAAATACCTATACAAACTTGTTCCTACATAGTAACTTGCAACTTTGAATGAGAATGTGCTTGCTTACAGCAACGTGCTATATGTTCTGAATGCCCGAATTGGGAATCTGTGTCAAAACTTTGTTAGGAATTATGTGATCCTTACTAGTTGGAAGTAAGGGAGATGGTGCATGAAGTTATTTCTAGGAGTTGGAGACATACCAAGTTTAGCTCAGTTCTTGGCATCTTTGAAATACCTATACAAACTTGTTCCTACATAGTAACTTGCCACTTTGAATGAGAATGTGCTTGCTTACAGCAACGTGCTATATGTTCTGAATGCCCGAATTGGGAATCTGTGTCAAAACTTTGTTACAAATTACGTGATACTTTCTAGCTGGAAGTAAGGGAGAGGCGGCATGAAGTTATTTCTAGGAGTTGGAGGCATACCAAGTTTAGCTCAGTTCTTGGCATCTTTGAAATACCTATACAAACTTGTTCCTACATAGTAACTTGCCACATTGAATGAGAATGTGCTTGCTTACAGCAACATGCTATATGTTCTGAATGCCCGAATTGGAAATCTGTGTCAAAACTTTGTTAGAAATTATGTGATCCTTACTAGCTGGAAGTAAGGGAGATGGGGCATGAAGTTTTTTCTAGGAGTTGGAGACATACAACGTTTAGCTCAGTTCTGGGCATTTTTGAAATACCTATACAAACTTGTGCCTACATAGTAACTTGCAACTTTGAATGAGAATGTGCTTGCTTACAGCAACGGGCTATATGTTCTGAATGCTCGAATTGGGAATCTGTGTCAAAACTTTCTTAGGAATTATGTGATCCTTACTAGCTGGAAGTAAGGGAGATGGGGCATGAAGTTATTTCTAGGAGTTGGACACATACCAAGTTTAGCTCAGTTCTGGGCATCTTTGAAATACCTATACAAACTTGTTCCTACATAGTAACTTGCAACTTTGGATGAGAATGTGCTTGCTTACAGCAACGTGCTATATGTTCTGAATGCCCGAATTGGGAATCTGTGTCAAAACTTTGTTAGGAATTATGTGATCCTTACTAGCTGAAAGTAAGGGAGATGGGGCATGAAGTCATTTCTAGGAATTGGAGACATACAACGTTTAGCTCAGTTCTGGGCATATTTGAAATACGTATACAATCTTGTTCCTACATAGTAACTTGCAACTTTGAATGAGAATGTGCTTGCTTACAGCAACGTGCTATATGTTCTGAATGCCCGAATTGGGAATCTGTGTCAAAACTTTGTTAGAAATTATGTGATCCTTTCTGGCTGGAAGTAAGGGAGAAGCGGCATGAAGTTATTTCTAGGAGTTGGAGACATACAACTTTTAGCTCAGTTCTGGGCATCTTTGAAATACCTATACAAACTTGTTCCTACATAGTAACTTGCCACTTTGAATGAGAATGTGCTTGCTTACAGCAACGTGCTACATGTTCTGAATGCCCGAATTGGGAATCTGTGTCAAAACTTTGTTAGGAATTATGTGATCCTTACTAGCTGGAAGTAAGGGAGATGGGGCATGAAGTTATTTCTAGGAGTTGGAGACATACCAAGTTTAGCTCAGTTCCGGGTATTTTTGAAATACCTATACAAACTTGTTCCTACATAGTAACTTGCCACTTTGAATGAGAATGTGCTTGCTTACAGCAACGTGCTATATGTTCTGAATGCCCGAATTGGGAATCTGTGTCAAAACTTTGTTAGGAATTATGTGATCCTTACTAGCTGGAAGTAAGGGAGATGGGGCATGAAGTTATTTCTAGGAGTTGAAGACATACCAAGTTTAGCTCAGTTCTGGGCATCTTTGAAATACCTATACAAACTTGTTCCTACATAGTAACTTGCAACTTTGAATGAGAATGTGCTTGCTTACTGCAAGGTGCTATATGTTCTGAATGCCCGAATTGGGAATCTGTGTCAAAATTTTCTTAGGAATTATGTGATCCTTACTAGCTGGAAGTAAGGGAGATGGGGCATGAAGATATTTCTAGGAGTTGGATACATACCCACTTTAGCTCAGTTCTGGGCATCTTTGAAATACCTAATCAAACTTGTTCCTACATAGTAACTTGCCACTTTGAATGAGAATGTGCTTGCTTACAGCAACGTGCTACATGTTCTGAATGCCCGAATTGGTAATCTGTGTCAAAACTTTGTTAGAAATTATGTGATCCTTACTAGATGGAAGTAAGGGAGATGGGGCATGAAGTTATTTCTAGGAGTTGGAGACATACAACGTTTAGCTCAGTTCCGGGCATCTTTGAAATACCTATACAAACTTGTTCCTACATAGTAACTTGCCACTTTGAATGAGAATGTGCTTGCTTACAGCAACGTGCTATATGTTCTGAATGCCCGAATTGGGAATCAGTGTCAAAACTTTGTTAGGAATTATGTGATCCTTACTAGCTGGAAGTAAGGCAGATGGGGCATGAAGTTATTTCTAGGAGTTGGAGACATACAACGTTTAGCTCAGTTCTGGGCATCTTTGAAATACCTATACAAACTTGTTCCTACATAGTAACTTGCAACTTTGAATGAGAATGTGCTTGCTTACAGCAACGTGCTATATGTTCTGAATGCCCGAATTGGGAATCTGTGTCAAAACTTTGTTAGGAATTATGTGATCCTTACTAGCTGAAAGTAAGGGAGATGGGGCATGAAGTTATTTCTAGGAGTTGGAGACATACAACGTTTATCTCAGTTCTGGGCATCTTTGAAATACCTATACAAACTTGTTCCTACATAGTAACTTGCAACTTTGAATGAGAATGTGCTTGCTTACAGCAACGTGCTATATGTTCTGAATGCCCGAATTGGGAATCTGTGTCAAAACTTTGTTAGGAATTATGTGATCCTTTCTAGTTGGAAGTAAGGGAGATGGTGCATGAAGTTATTTCTAGGAGTTGGAGACATACCAAGTTTAGCTCAGTTCTTGGCATCTTTGAAATACCTATACAAACTTGTTCCTACATAGTAACTTGCCACTTTGAATGAGAATGTGCTTGCTTACAGCAACGTGCTATATGTTCTGAATGCCCGAATTGGGAATCTGTGTCAAAACTTTGTTACAAATTATGTGATCCTTTCTAGCTGGAAGTAAGGGAGAGGCGGCATGAAGTTATTTCTAGGAGTTGGAGGCATACCAAGTTTAGCTCAGTTCTTGGCATCTTTGAAATACCTATACAAACTTGTTCCTACATAGTAACTTGCATCTTTGGATGAGAATGTGCTTGCTTACAGCAACGTGCTATATGTTCTGAATGCCCGAATTGGGAATCTGTGTCAAAACTTTGTTAGAAATTATGTGATCCTTACTAGCTGGAAGTAAGGGAGATGGGGCATGAAGTCATTTCTAGGAATTGGAGACATACAACGTTTAGCTCAGTTCTGGGCATCTTTGAAATACGTATACAATCTTGTTCCTACATAGTAACTTGCAACTTTGAATGAGAATGTGCTTGCTTACAGCAACGTGCTATATGTTCTGAATGCCCGAATTGGGAATCTGTGTCAAATCTTTGTTAGAAATTATGTGATCCTTTCTAGCTGGAAGTAAGGGAGAAGCGGCATGAAGTTATTTCCAGGAGTTGGAGACATACAACTTTTAGCTCAGTTCTGGGCATCTTTGAAATACCTATACAAACTTGTTCCTACATAGTAACTTGCCACTTTGAATGAGAATGTGCTTGCTTACAGCAACGTGCTACATGTTCTGAATGCCCGAATTGGGAATCTTTGTCAAAACTTTGTTAGGAATTATGTGATCCTTACTAGCTGGAAGTAAGGGAGATGGGGCATGAAGTTATTTCTAGGAGTTGGAGACATACCAAGTTTAGCTCAGTTCTGGGCATCTTTGAAATACCTATACAAACTTGTTCCTACATAGTAACTTGCAACTTTGAATGAGAATGTGCTTGCTTACAGCAAGGTGCTATATGTTCTGAATGCCCGAATTGGGAATCTGTGTCAAAACTTTCTTAGGAATTATGTGATCCTTACTAGCTGGAAGTAAGGGAGATGGGGCATGAAGATATTTCTAGGAGTTGGATACATACCCACTTTAGCTCAGTTCTGGGCATCTTGGAAATACCTATACAAACTTGTTCCTACATAGTAACTTGCCACTTTGAATGAGAATGTGCTTGCTTACAGCAACGTGCTACATGTTCTGAATGCCCGAATTGGTAATCTGTGTCAAAACTTTGTTAGAAATTATGTGATCCTTACTAGATGGAAGTAAGGGAGATGGGGCATGAAGTTATTTCTAGGAGTTGGAGACATACAACGTTTAGCTCAGTTCCGGGCATCTTTGAAATACCTATACTAACTTGTTCCTACATAGTAACTTGCCACTTTGAATGAGAATGTGCTTGCTTACAGCAACGTGCTATATGTTCTGAATGCCCGAATTGGGAATCTGTGTCAAAACTTTGTTAGGAATTATGTGATCCTTACTAGCTGGAAGTAAGGCAGATGGGGCATGAAGTTATTTCTAGGAGTTGGAGACATACAACGTTTAGCTCAGTTCTGGGCATCTTTGAAATACCTATACAAACTTGTTCCTACATAGTAACTTGCAACTTTGAATGAGAATGTGCTTGCTTACAGCAACGTGCTATATGTTCTGAATGCCCGAATTGGGAATCTGTGTCAAAACTTTGTTAGGAATTATGTGATCCTTACTAGCTGAAAGTAAGGGAGATGGGGCATGAAGATATTTCTAGGAGTTGGAGACATACAACGTTTAGCTCAGTTCTGGGCATCTTTGAAATACCTATACAAACTTGTTCCTACATAGTAACTTGCAACTTTGAATGAGAATGTGCTTGCTTACAGCAACGTGCTATATGTTCTGAATGCCCGAATTGGGAATCTGTGTCAAAACTTTGTTAGGAATTATGTGATCCTTACTAGCTGGAAGTAAGGGAGATGGGGCATGAAGTTATTTCTAGGAGTTGGACACATACCAAGTTTAGCTCAGTTCTGGGCATCTTTGAAATACCTATACAAACTTGTTCCTACATAGTAACTTGCAACTTTGAATGAGAATGTGCTTGCTTACAGCAACGTGCTACATGTTCCGAATGCCCAAATTGGGAATCTGTGTCAAAACTTTGTTAGGAATTATGTGATCCTTACTAGTTGGAAGTAAGGGAGATGGGGCATGAAATATTTCTAGGAGTTGGAGACATACAACGTTAGGCTCAGTTCTGGGCATCTTCGAAATACCTATACAAACTTGTTCCTACATAGTAACTTGCAACTTTGAATGAGAATGTGCTTGCTTACAGCAACGTGCTATATGTTCTGAATGCCGGAATTGGGAATCTGTGTCAAAACTTTGTTAGAAATTATGTGATCCTTTCTAGCTGGATGTAAGGGAGAGGCGGCATGAAGTTATTTCTAGGAGTTGGAGACATACCAAGTTTAGCTCAGTTCTTGGCATCTTTGAAATACCTATACAAACTTGTTCCTACATAGTAACTTGCCACTTTGAATGAGAATGTGCTTGCTTACAGCAACGTGCTATATGTTCTGAATGCCCGAATTGGGAATCTGTGTCAAAACTTTGTTAGAAATTATGTGATCCTTTCTAGCTGGAAGTAAGGGAGAGGCGGCATGAAGTTATTTCTAGGAGTTGGAGACATACCAAGTTTAGCTCAGTTCTTGGCATCTTTGAAATACCTATACAAACTTGTTCCTACATAGTAACTTGCCACTTTGAATGACAATGTGCTTGCTTACAGCAACGTGCTATATGTTCTGAATGCCCGAATTGGGAATCTGTGTCAAAACTTTGTTAGAAATTATGTGATCCTTACTAGCTGGAAGTAGGGGAGATGGGGCATGAAGTTATTTCTAGGAGATGGAGACATACCAAGTTTAGCTCAGTTCTGGGCATTTTTGAAATACCTATACAAACTTGTGCCTACATAGTAACTTGCAACTTTGAATGAGAATGTGCTTGCTTACAGCAACGGGCTATATGTTCTGAATGCTCGAATTGGGAATCTGTGTCAAAACTTTCTTATTAATTATGTGATACTTACTAGATGGAAGTAAGGGAGATGGGGCATGAAGTTATTTCTAGGAGTTGGACACATACCAAGTTTAGCTCAGTTCTGGACATCTTTGAAATACCTATACAAACTTGTTCCTACATAGTAACTTTCAACATTGAATGAGAATGTGCTTGCTTACAGCAACGTGCTACATGTTCCGAATGCCCGAATTGGGAATCTGTGTCAAAACTTTGTTAGGAATTATGTGATCCTTACTAGTTGGAAGTAAGGGAGATGGGGCATGAATTATTTCTAGGAGTTGGAGGCATACAACGTTTAACTCAGTTCTGGGCATCTTTGAAATACCTATACAAACTTGTTCCTACATAGTAACTTGCAACTTTGAATGAGAATGTGCTTGCTTACAGCAACGTGCTATATGTTCTGAATGCCCGAATTGGAAATCTGTGTCAAAACTTTGTTAGAAATTATGTGATCCTTATTAGATGGAAGTAAGGGAGATGGGGCATGAAGTTATTTCTAGGAGTTGGAGACATACAACGTTTAGCTCAGTTCTGGGCATCTTTGAAATACCTATACAAACTTGTTCCTACATAGTAACTGGCAACTTTGAATGAGAATGTGCTTGCTTACAGCAACGTGCTATATGTTCTGAATGCCCGAATTGGGAATCTGTGTCAAAACTTTGTTAGGAATTATGTGATCCTTACTAGCTGGAAGTAAGGGAGATGGGGCATGAAGTTATTTCTAGGAGTTGGAGACATACCAAGTTTAGCTCAGTTCTGGGCATCTTTGAAATACCTATACAAACTTGTTCCTACATAGTAACTTGCAACTTTGGATGAGAATCTGCTTGCTTACAGCAACGTGCTATATGTTCTGAATGCCCGAATTGGGAATCTGTGTCAAAACTTTGTTAGGAATTATGTGATCCTTACTAGTTGGAAGTAAGGGAGATGGGGCATGAAGTCATTTCTAGGAGTTGGAGACATACAACGTTTAGCTCAGTTCTGGGCATCTTTGAAATACCTATACAAACTTGTTCCTACATAGTAACTTGCCACTTTGAATGAGAATGTGCTTGCTTACAGCAACGTGCTACATGTTCTGAATGCCCGAATTGGGAATCTGTGTCAAAACTTTGTTAGGAATTATGTGATCCTTACTAGCTGGAAGTAAGGGAGATGGGGCATGAAGTTATTTCTAGGAGTTGGAGACATACCAAGTTTAGCTCAGTTCCGGGCATTTTTGAAATACCTATACAAACTTGTTCCTACATAGTAACTTGCCACTTTGAATGAGAATGTGCTTGCTTACAGCAACGTGCTATATGTTCTGAATGCCCGAATTGGGAATCTGTGTCAAAACTTTGTTAGGAATTATGTGATCCTTACTAGCTGGAAGTAAGGGAGATGGGGCATGAAGTTATTTCTAGGAGTTGGAGACATACAAAGTTTAACTCAGTTCTGGGCATCTTTGAAATACCTATACAAACTTGTTCCTACATAGTAACTTGCAACTTTGAATGAGAATGTGCTTGCTTACAGCAACGTGCTATATGTTCTGAATGCCCGAATTGGGAATCTGTGTCAAAACTTTGTTAGGAATTATGTGATCCTTACTAGCTGGAAGTAAGGGAGATGGGGCATGAAGTTATTTCTAGGAGTTGGACACATACCTAGTTTAGCTCAGTTCTGGGCATCTTTGAAATACCTATACAAACTTGTTCCTACATAGTAACTTGCAACCTTGAATGAGAATGTGCTTGCTTACAGCAACGTGCTACATGTTCCGAATGCCCAAATTGGGAATCTGTGTCAAAACTTTGTTAGGAATTATGTGATCCTTACTAGTTGGAAGTAAGGGAGATGGGGCATGAAATATTTCTAGGAGTTGGAGACATACAACGTTAGGCTCAGTTCTGGGCATCTTCGAAATACCTATACAAACTTGTTCCTACATAGTAACTTGCAACTTTGAATGAGAATGTGCTTACTTACAGCAACGTGCTATATGTTCTGAATGCCCGAATTGGGAATCTGTGTCAAAACTTTGTTAGAAATTATGTGATCCTTTCTAGCTGGAAGTAAGGGAGATGGGGAATGAATTATTTCTAGGAGTTGGAGACATACAACGTTTAACTCAGTTCTGGGCATCTTTGAAATACCTATACAAACTTGTTCCTACATAGTAACTTGCAACTTTGAATGAGAATGTGCTTGCTTACAGCAACGTGCTATATGTTCTGAATGCCCGAATTGGAAATCAGTGTCAAAACTTTGTTAGAAATTATGTGATCCTTATTAGATGGAAGTAAGGGAGATGGGGCATGAAGTTATTTCTAGGAGTTGGACACATACCAAGTTTAGCTCAGTTCTGGGCATCTTTGAAATACCTATACAAACTTGTTCCTACATAGTAACTGGCAACTTTGAATGAGAATGTGCTTGCTTACAGCAACGTGCTATATGTTCTGAATGCCCGAATTGGGAATCTGTGTCAAAACTTTGTTAGGAATTATGTGATCCTTACTAGCTGGAAGTAAGGGAGATGGGGCATGAAGTTATTTCTAGGAGTTGGAGACATACCAAGTTTAGCTCAGTTCTGGGCATCTTTGAAATACCTATACAAACTTGTTCCTACATAGTAACTTGCAACTTTGGATGAGAATCTGCTTGCTTACAGCAACGTGCTATATGTTCTGAATGCCCGAATTGGGAATCTGTGTCAAAACTTTGTTAGGAATTATGTGATCCTTACTAGTTGGAAGTAAGGGAGATGGGGCATGAAGTCATTTCTAGGAGTTGGAGACATACAACGTTTAGTTCAGTTCTGGGCATCTTTGAAATACCTATACAAACTTGTTCCTACATAGTAACTTGCCACTTTGAATGAGAATGTGCTTGCTTACAGCAACGTGCTACATGTTCTGAATGCCCGAATTGGGAATCTGTGTCAAAACTTTGTTAGGAATTATGTGATCCTTACTTGCTGGAAGTAAGGGAGATGGGGCATGAAGTTATTTCTAGGAGTTGGAGACATACCAAGTTTAGCTCAGTTCCGGGTATTTTTGAAATACCTATACAAACTTGTTCCTACAAAGTAACTTGCCACTTTGAATGAGAATGTGCTTGCTTACAGCAACGTGCTATATGTTCTGAATGCCCGAATTGGGAATCTGTGTCAAAACTTTGTTAGGAATTATGTGATCCTTACTAGCTGGAAGTAAGGGAGATGGGGCATGAAGTTATTTCTAGGAGTTGGAGACATACCAAGTTTAGCTCAGTTCTGGGCATCTTTGAAATACCTATACAAACTTGTTCCTACATAGTAACTTGCAACTTTGAATGAGAATGTGCTTGCTTACAGCAACGTGCTATATGTTCTGAATGCCCGAATTGGGAATCTGTGTCAAAACATTGTTAGGAATTATGTGATCCTTACTAGCTGGAAGTAAGGCAGATGGGGCATGAAGTTATTTCTAGGAGTTGGAGACATACAACGTTTAGCTCAGTTCTGGGCATTTTTGAAATACCTATACAAACTTGTGCCTACATAGTAACTTGCAACTTTGAATGAGAATGTGCTTGCTTACAGCAACGGGCTATATGTTCTGAATGCTCGAATTGGGAATCTGTGTCAAAACTTTCTTGGGAATTATGTGATCCTTACTAGCTGGAAGTAAGGGAGATGGGGCATGAAGTTATTTCTAGGAGTTGGACACATACCAAGTTTAGCTCAGTTCTGGGCATCTTTGAAATACCTATACAAACTTGTTCCTACATAGTAACTTGCAACTTTGAATGAGAATGTGCTTGCTTACAGCAACGTGCTACACGTTCCGAATGCCCGAATTGGGAATCTGTGTCAAAACTTTGTTAGGAATTATGTGATCCTTACTAGTTGGAAGTAAGGGAGATGGGGCATGAATTATTTCTAGGAGTTGGAGACATACAACGTTAGGCTCAGTTCTGGGCATCTTCGAAATACCTATAGAAACTTGTTCCTACATAGTAACTTGCAACTTTGAATGAGAATGTGCTTGCTTACAGCAACGTGCTATATGTTCTGAATGCCCGAATTGGAAATCTGTGTCAAAACTTTGTTAGAAATTATGTGATCCTTATTAGATGGAAGTAAGGGACATGGGGCATGAAGTTATTTCTAGGAGTTGGACACATACCAAGTTTAGCTCAGTTCTGGGCATCTTTGAAATACCTATACAAACTTGTTCCTACATAGTAACTGGCAACTTTGAATGAGAATGTGCTTGCTTACAGCAACGTGCTATATGTTCTGAATGCCGAATTGGGAATCTGTGTCAAAACTTTGTTAGGAATTATGTGATCCTTACTAGTTGGAAGTAAGGGAGATGGGGCATGAAGTCATTTCTAGGAGTTGGAGACATACAACGTTTAGCTCAGTTCTGGGCATCTTTGAAATACCTATACAAACTTGTTCCTACATAGTAACTTGCAACTTTGAATGAGAATGTGCTTGCTTACAGCAACGTGCTATATGTTCTGAATGCCCGAATTGGGAATCTGTGTTAAAACTTTGTTAGAAATTATGTGATCCTTTCTAGCTGGAAGTAAGGGAGATGCGGCATGAAGTTATTTCTAGGAGTTGGAGACATACAACGTTTAGCTCAGTTCTGGGCATCTTTGAAATACCTATACAAACTTGTTCCTACATAGTAACTTGCCACTTTGAATGAGAATGTGCTTGCTTACAGCAACGTGCTACATGTTCTGAATGCCCGAATTGGGCATCTGTGTCAAAACTTTGTTAGGAATTATGTGATCCTTACTAGCTGGAAGTAAGGGAGATGGGGCATGAAGTTATTTCTAGGAGTTGGAGACATACCAAGTTTAGCTCAGTTCCGGGCATTTTTGAAATACATATACAAACTTGTTCCTACATAGTAACTTGCCACTTTGAATGAGAATGTGCTTGCTTACAGCAACGTGCTATATGTTCTGAATGCCCGAATTGGGAATCTGTGTCAAAACTTTGTTAGGAATTATGTGATCCTTATTAGATGGAAGTAAGGGAGATGGGGCATGAAGTTATTTCTAGGAGTTGGACACATACCAAGTTTAGCTCAGTTCTGGGCATCTTTGAAATACCTATACAAACTTGTTCCTACATAGTAACTGTCAACTTTGAATGAGAATGTGCTTGCTTACAGCAACGTGCTATATGTTCTGAATGCCCGAATTGGGAATCTGTGTCAAAACTTTGTTAGGAATTATGTGATCCTTACTAGCTGGAAGTAAGGGAGATGGGGCATGAAGTTATTTCTAGGAGTTGGAGACATACAAAGTTTAACTCAGTTCTCGGCATCTTTGAAATACCTATACAAACTTGTTCCTACATAGTAACTTGCAACTTTGAATGAGAATGTGCTTACTTAGAGCAACGTGCTATATGTTCTGAATGCCTGAATTGGGAATCTGTGTCAAAACTTTGTTAGAAATTATGTGATCCTTATTAGATGGAAGTAAGGGAGATGGGGCATGAAGTTATTTCTAGGAGTTGGACACATACCAAGTTTAGCTCAGTTCTGGGCATCTTTGAAATACCTATACAAACTTGTTCCTACATAGTAACTGTCAACTTTGAATGAGAATGTGCTTGCTTACAGCAACGTGCTATATGTTCTGAATGCCCGAATTGGGAATCTGTGTCAAAACTTTGTTAGGAATTATGTGATCCTTACTAGCTGGACGTATGGGAGATGGGGCATGAAGTTATTTCTAGGAGTTGGACACATACCAAGTTTAGCTCAGTTCTGGGCATCTTTGAAATACCTATACAAACTTGTTCCTACATAGTTACTTGCAACTTTGAATGAGAATGTGCTTGCTTACAGCAACGTGCTATATGTTCTGAATGCCCGAATTGGGAATCTGTGTCAAAACATTGTTAGAAATTATGTGATCCTTACTAGCTGGAAGTAAGGCAGATGGGGCATGAAGTTATTTCTAGGAGTTGGAGACATGCCCACTTTAGCTCAGTTCTGGGCATCTTTGAAATACCTATACAAACTTGTTCCTACATAGTAACTTGCAACTTTTAATGAGAATGTGCTTGCTTACAGCAACGTGCTATATGTTCTGAATGCCCGAATTGGGAATCTGTGTCAAAACTTTGTTAGGAATTATGTGATCCTTATTAGCTGGAAGTAAGTGAGATGGGGCATGAAGTTATTTCTAGGAGTTGGAGACATACCAAGTTTAGCTCAGTTCTGGGCATCTTTGAAATACCTATACAAACTTGTTCCTACATAGTAACTTGCCACTTTGAATGAGAATGTGCTTGCTTACAGCAACGTGCTATATGTTCTGAATGCCCGAATTGGGAATCTGTGTCAAAACTTTGTTAGGAATTATGTGATCCTTACAAGCTGAAAGTAAGGGAGATGGGGCATGAAGTTATTTCTAGGAGTTGGAGACATACAACGTTTAACTCAGCTCTCGGCATCTTTGAAATACCTATACAAACTTGTTCCTACATAGTAACTTGCAACTTTGAATGAGAATGTGCTTGCTTACAGCAACGTGCTATATGTTCTGAATGCCCGAATTGGGAATCTGTGTCAAAACTTTGTTAGAAGTTATGTGATCCTTATTAGATGGAAGTAAGGGAGATGGGGCATGATGTTATTTCTAGGAGGTGGACACATACCAAGTTTAGGTCAGTTCTGGGCATCTTTGAAATACCTATACAAACTTGTTCCTACATAGTAACTGGCAACTTTGAATGAGAATGTGCTTGCTTACAGCAACGTGCTATATGTTCTGAATGCCCGAATTGGGAATCTGTGTCAAAACTTTGTTAGGAATTATGTGATCCTTACTAGCTGGAAGTAAGGGAGATGGGGCATGAAGTTATTTCTAGGAGTTGGAGACATACCAAGTTTAGCTCAGTTCTGGGCATCTTTGAAATACCTATACAAACTTGTTCCTACATAGTAACTTGCAACTTTGAATGAGAATGTGCTTGCTTACAGCAACGTGCTATATGTTCTGAATGCCCGAATTGGGAATCTGTGTCAAAACTTTGTTAGGAATTATGTGATCCTTACTAGTTGGAAGTAAGGGAGATGGGGCATGAAGTCATTTCTAGGAGTTGGAGACATACAACGTTTAGCTCATTTCTTGGCATCTTTGAAATACCTATACAAACTTGTTCCTACATAGTAACTTGCAACTTTGAATGAGAATGTGCTTGCTTACAGCAACGTGCTATATGTTCTGAATGCCCGAATTGGGAATCTGTGTCAAAACTTTGTTAGAAATTATGTGATCCTTTCTAGCTGGAAGTAAGGGAGATGCGGTATGAAGTTATTTCTAGGAGTTGGAGACATACAACGTTTAGCTCAGTTCTTGGCATCATTGAAATACCTATACAAACTTGTTCCTACATAGTAATTTGCCACTTTGAATGAGAATGTGCTTGCTTACAGCAACGTGCTATATGTTCTGAATTCCCGAATTGGGAATCTGTGTCAAAACTTTGTTAGAAATTATGTGATCCTTACTAGCTGGAAGTAAGGGAGATGGGGCATGAAGTTATTTCTAGGAGTTGGAGACATACAACGTTTAGCTCAGTTCTGGGCATTTTTGAAATACCTATACAAACTTGTGCCTACATAGTAACTTGCCACTTTGAATGAGAATGTGCTTGCTTACAGCAACGTGCTATATGTTCTCAATGCCCGAATTGGGAATCTGTGTCAAATCTTTGTTAGGAATTATGTGAGCCTTACTAGCTGGAAGTAAGGGAGATGGGGCATGAAGTTATTTCTAGCAGTTGGACACATACCAAGTTTAGCTCAGTTCTGGGCATCTTTGAAATACCTATACAAACTTGTTCCTACATAGTAACTTGCAACTTTGAATGAGAATGTGCTTGCTTACAGCAGCGTGCTATATGTTCTGAATGCCCGAATGGGGAATCTGTGTCAAAACTTTGTTAGGAATTATGTGATCCTTACTAGCTGGAAGTAAGGGAGATGGGGCATGAAGTTATTTCTAGGAGTTGGAGACATACAAAGTTTAGCTCAGTTCTGGGCATCATTGAAATACCTATACAAACTTGTTCCTACATAGTAACTTGCCACTTTGAATGAGAATGTGCTTGCTTACAGCAACGTGCTATATGTTCTGAATGCCCGAATTGGGAATCTGTGTCAAAACTTTGTTAGGAATTATGTGATCCTTACTAGCTGGAAGTAAGGGACACCGGGCATGAAGTTATTTCTAGGAGTTGGAGACATACCAAGTTTAGCTCAGTTCTGGGCATCTTTGAAATACCTATACAAACTTGTTCCTACATAGTAACTTGCATCTTTGAATGAGAATGTGCTTGCTTACAGCAACGTGCTATATGTACTGAATGCCCAAATTGGGAATCTGTGTCAAAACTTTGTTAGGAATTATGTGATCCTTACTAGCTGGAAGTAAGGGAGATGGGGCATGAAGTTATTTCTAGGAGTTGGGGACATACAACGTTTAGCTCAGTTCTGAGCATCTTTGAAATACCTATACAAACTTGTTGCTACATAGTAACTTGCCACTTTGAATGAGAATGTGCTTGCTTACAGCAACGTGCTACATGTTCTGAATGGCCGAATTGGGAATCTCTGTCAAAACTTTGTTAGGAATTATGTTATCCTTACTAGCTGGAAGTAAGGGAGATGGAGCATGAAGTTATTTCTAGGAGTTGGAGACATACCAAGTTTAGCTCAGTTCCGGGCATTTTTGAAATACCTATACAAACTTGTTCCTACATAGTAACTTGCATCTTTGAATGAGAATGTGCTTGCTTACAGCAACGTGCTATATGTTCTGAATGCCCGAATTGGGAATCTGTGTCAAAACTTTGTTAGGAATTATGTGATCCTTACTAGCTGGAAGTAAGGGAGATGAGGCATGAAGTTATTTCTAGGAGTTGGACACATACCAAGTTTAGCTCAGTTCTGGGCATCTTTGAAATACCTATACAAACTTGTTCCTACATAGTAACTTGCAACATTGAATGAGAATGTGCTTGCTTACAGCAACGTGCTATATGTTCTGAATGCCCGAATTGGGAATCTGTGTCAAAACTTTGTTAGGAATTATGTGATCCTTAATAGTTGGAAGTAAGGGAGATGGTGCATGAAGTTATTTCTAGGAGTTGGAGACATACCAAGTTTACCTCAGTTCTTGGCATCTTTGAAATACCTATACAAACTTGTTCCTACATAGTAACTTGCAACTTTGAATGAGAATGTGCTTGCTTACAGCAACGTGCTATATGTTCTGAATGCCGGAATTGGGAATCTGTGTGAAAACTTTGTTAGAAATTATGTGATCCTTTCTAGCTGGAAGTAAGGGAGAGGCGGCATGAAGTTATTTCTTGGAGTTGGAGACATACCAAGTTTAGCTCAGTTCTGGGCATCTTTGAAATACCTATACAAACTTGTTCCTACATAGTAACTTGGAACTTTGAATGAGAATGTGCTTGCTTACAGCAACGTGCTATATGTTCTGAATGCCCGAATTGGGAATCTGTGTCAAAACTTTGTTAGAAATTATGTGATCCTTTCTAGCTGGAAGTAAGGGAGAGGCGGCATGAAGTTATTTCTAGGAGTTGGAGACATACCAAGTTTAGCTCAGTTCTTGGCATCTTTGAAATACCTATACAAACTTGTTCCTACATAGTAACTTGCCACTTTGAATGAGAATGTGCTTGCTTACAGCAACGTGCTATACGTTCTGAATGCCCGAATTGGGAATCTGTGTCAAAAATTTGTTAGAAATTATGTGATCCTTACTAGCTGGAAGTAGGGGAGATGGGGCATGAAGTTATTTCTAGGAGTTGGAGACATACAACGTTTAGCTCAGTTCAGGGCATTTTTGAAATACCTATACAAACTTGTGCCTACATAGTAACCTGCAACTTTGAATGAGAATGTACTTGCTTACAGCAACGGGCTATATGTTCTGAATGCTCGAATTGGGAATCTGTGTCAAAACTTTCTTAGGAATTATGTGATACTTACTAGCTGGAAGTAAGGGAGATGGGGCATGAAGTTATTTCTAGGAGTTGGAGACATACAACGTTTAGCTCAGTTCTGGGCATCTTTGAAATACCTATACAAACTTGTTCCTACATAGTAACTTGAAACTTTGAATGAGAATGTGCTTGGTTACAGCAACGTGCTACATGTTCTGAATGCCCGAATTGGGAATCTGTGTCAAAACTTTGTTAGGAATTATGTGATCCTTACTAGTTGGAAGTAAGGGAGATGGGGCATGAATTATTTCTAGGAGTTGGAGACATACAACGTTTAACTCAGTTCTGGGCATCTTTGAAATACCTATACAAACTTGTTCCTACATAGTAACTTGCAACATTGAATGAGAATGTGCTTGCTTACAGCAACGTGCTATATGTTCTGAATGCCCGAATTGGAAATCTGTGTTAAAACTTTGCTGGAAATTATGTGATCCTTATTAGATGGAAGTAAGGGAGATGGGGCATGAATTTATTTCTAGGAGTTGGACACATACCAAGTTTAGCTCAGTTCTGGGCATCTTTGAAATACCTATACAAACTTGTTCCTACATAGTAACTGGCAACTTTGAATGAGAATGTGCTTGCTTACAGCAACGTGCTATATGTTCTGAATGCCCGAATTGGGAATCTGTGTCAAAACTTTGTTAGGAATTATGTGATCCTTACTAGCTGGAAGTAAGGGAGATGTGGCATGAAGTTATTTCGAGGAGTTGGAGACATACCAAGTTTAGCTCAGTTCTGGGCATCTTTGAAATACCTATACAAACTTGTTCCTACATAGTAACTTGCAACTTTGGATGAGAATGTGCTTGCTTACAGCAACGTGCTACATGTTCTGAATGCCCGAATTGGGAATCTGTGTCAAAACTTTGTTAGGAATTATGTGATCCTTACTAGCTGGAAGTAAGGGAGATGGGGCATGAAGTTATATCTAGGAGTTGGAGACATACCAAGTTTAGCTCAGTTCCGGGCATTTTGAAATACCTATACAAACTTGTTCCTACATAGTAACTTGCCACTTTGAATGAGAATGTGCTTGCTTACAGCAACGTGCTATATGTTCTGAATGCCCGAATTGGGAATCTGTGTCAAAACTTTGTTAGGAATTATGTGATCCTTACTAGCTGGAAGTAAGGGAGATGGGGCATGAAGTTATTTCTAGGAGTTGGAGACATACAACGTTTAGCTCAGTTCTGGGCATCTTTGAAATACCTATACAAACTTGTTCCTACATAGTAACTTGCAACTTTGAATGAGAATGTGCTTGCTTACAGCAAGGTGCTATATGTTCTGAATGCCCGAATTGGGAATCTGTGTCAAAACTTTGTTAGGAATTATGTGATCCTTACTAGCTGGAAGTAAGGGAGATGGGGCATGAAGATATTTCTAGGAGTTGGATACATACCCACTTTAGCTCAGTTCTGGGCATCTTTGAAATACCTATACAAACTTGTTCCTACATAGTAACTTGCCACTTTGAATGAGAATGTGCTTGCTTACAGCAACGTGCTACATGTTCTGAATGCCCGAATTGGTAATCTGTGTCAAAACTTTGTTAGAAATTATGTGATCCTTACTAGATGGAAGTAAGGGAGATGGGGCATGAAGTTATTTCTAGGAGTTGGAGACATACAACGTTTAGCTCAGTTCCGGGCATCTTTGAAATACCTATACAAACTTGTTCCTACATAGTAACTTGCCACTTTGAATGAGAATGTGCTTTCTTACAGCAACGTGCTATATGTTCTGAATGCCCGAATTGGGAATCTGTGTCAAAAATTTGTTAGGAATTATGTGATCCTTACTAGCTGGAAGTAAGGCAGATGGGGCATGAAGTTATTTCTAGGAGTTGGAGACATACCAAGTTTAGCTCAGTTCTGGGCATCTTTGAAATACCTATACAAACTTGTTCCTACATAGTAACTTGCAACGTTGAATGAGAATGTGCTTGCTTACAGCAACGTGCTATATGTTCTGAATGCCCGAATTGGGAATCTGTGTCAAAACTTTGTTAGGAATTATGTGATCCTTACTAGCTGAAAGTAAGGGAGATGGGGCATGAAGTTATTTCTAGGAGTTGGAGACATACAACGTTTAGCTCAGTTCTGGGCATCTTTGAAATACCTATACAAACTTGTTCCTACATAGTAACTTGCAACTTTGAATGAGAATGTGCTTGCTTACAGCAACGTGCTATATGTTCTGAATGCCCGAATTGGGAATCTGTGTCAAAACTTTGTTAGGAATTATGTGATCCTTACTAGTTGGAAGTAAGGGAGATGGTGCATGAAGTTATTTCTAGGAGTTGGAGACATACCAAGTTTAGCTCAGTTCTTGGCATCTTTAAAATACCTATACAAACTTGTTCCTACATAGTAACTTGCAACTTTGAATGAGAATGTGCTTGCTTACAGCAACGTGCTATATGTTCTGAATGCCGGAATTGGGAATCTGTGTCAAAACTTTGTTAGAAATTATGTGATCCTTTCTAGCTGGAAGTAAGGGAGAGGCGGCATGAAGTTATTTCTAGGAGTTGGAGACATACCAAGTTTAGCTCAGTTCTTGGCATCTTTGAAATACCTATACAAACTTGTTCCTACATAGTAACTTGCCACTTTGAATGAGAATGTGCTTGCTTACAGCAACGTGCTATATGTTCTGAATGCCCGAATTGGGAATCTGTGTCAAAACATTGTTAGAAATTATGTGATCCTTTCAAGCTGGAAGTAAGGGAGAGGCGGCATGAAGTTATTTCTAGGAGTTGGAGGCATACCAAGTTTAGCTCAGTTCTTGGCATCTTTGAAATACCTATACAAACTTGTTCCTACATAGTAACTTGCCACTTTGAATGAGAATGTGCTTGCTTACAGCAACGTGCTATATGTTCTGAATGCCCGAATTGGGAATCTGTGTCAAAACTTTGTTAGAAATTATGTGATCCTTACTAGCTGGAAGTAAGGGAGATGGGGCATGAAGTTATTTCTAGGAGTTGGACACATACCAAGTTTAGCTCAGTTCTGGGCATCTTTGAAATACCTATACAAACTTGTGCCTACATAGTAACTTGCAACTTTGAATGAGAATGTGCTTGCTTACAGCAACGGGCTATATGTTCTGAATGCTCGAATTGGGAATATGTGTCAAAACTTTCTTAGGAATTATGTGATCCTTACTAGCTGGAAGTAAGGGAGATGGGGCATGAATTATTTCTAGGAGTTGGAGACATACAACGTTTAACTCAGTTCTGGGCATCTTTGAAATACCTATACAAACTTGTTCCTACATAGTAACTTGCAACTTTGAATGAGAATGTGCTTGCTTACAGCAACGTGCTATATGTTCTGAATGCCCGAATTGGAAATCTGTGTCAAAACTTTGTTAGAAATTATGTGATCCTTATTAGATGGAAGTAAGGGAGATGGGGCATGAAGTTATTTCTAGGAGTTGGAGACATACCAAGTTTAGCTCAGTTCTGGGCATCTTTGAAATACCTATACAATCTTGTTCCTACATAGTAACTTGCAACTTTGAATGAGAATGTGCTTGCTTACAGCAACGTGCTATATGTTCTGAATGCCCGAATTGGGAATCTGTGTCAAAACTTTCTTAGGAATTATGTGATCCTTACTAGCTGGAAGTAAGGGAGATGGGGCATGAAGATATTTCTAGGAGTTGGATACATACCCACTTTAGCTCAGTTCTGGGCATCTTTGAAATACCTATACAAACTTGTTCCTACATAGTAACTTGCCACTTTGAATGAGAATGTGCTTGCTTACAGCAACGTGCTACATGTTCTGAATGCCCGAATTGGTAATCTGTGTCAAAACTTTGTTAGAAATTATGTGATCCTTACTAGATGGAAGTAAGTGAGAAGGGGCATGAAGTTATTTCTAGGAGTTGGAGACATACAACGTTTAGCTCAGTTCCGGGCATCTTTGAAATACCTATACAAACTTGTTCCTACATAGTAACTTGCCACTTTGAATGAGAATGTGCTTGCTTACAGCAACGTGCTATATGTTCTGAATGCCCGAATTGGGAATCTGTGTCAAAACTTTGTTAGGAATTATGTAATCCTTACTAGCTGGAAGTAAGGCAGATGGGGCATGAAGTTATTTCTAGGAGTTGGAGACATACAACGTTTAGCTCAGTTCTGGGCATCTTTGAAATACCTATACAAACTTGTTCCTACATAGTAACTTGCAACTTTGAATGAGAATGTGCTTGCTTACAGCAACGTGCTATATGTTCTGAATGCCCGAATTGGGAATCTGTGTCAAAACTTTGTTAGGAATTATGTGATCCTTACTAGCTGAAAGTAAGGGAGATGGGGCATGAAGTTATTTCTAGGAGTTGGAGACATACAACGTTTAGCTCAGTTCTGGGCATCTTTGAAATACCTATACAAACTTGTTCCTACATAGTAACTTGCAACTTTGAATGAGAATGTGCTTGCTTACAGCAACGTGCTATATGTTCTGAATGCCCGAATTGGGAATCTGTGTCAAAACTTTGTTAGGAATTATGTGATCCTTACTAGTTGGAAGTAAGGGAGATGGTGCATGAAGTTATTTCTAGGATTTGGAGACATACCAAGTTTAGCTCAGTTCTTGGCATCTTTGAAATACCTATACAAACTTGTTCCTACATAGTAACTTGCAACTTTGAATGAGAATGTGCTTGCTTACAGCACGTGGTATATGTTCTGAATGCCGGAATTGGGAATCTGTGTCAAAACTTTGTTAGAAATTATGTGATCCTTTCTAGCTGGAAGTAAGGGAGAGGCGGCATGAAGTTATTTCTAGGAGTTGGAGGCATACCAAGTTTAGCTCAGATCTTGGCATCTTTGAAATACCTATACAAACTTGTTCCTACATAGTAACTTGCCACTTTGAATGAGAATGTGCTTGCTTACAGCAACGTGCTACATGATCTGAATGCCCGAATTGGGAATCTGTGTCAAAACTTTGTTAGGAATTATGTGATCCTTACTAGCTGGAAGTAAGGGAGACGGGGCATGAAGTTATTTCTAGGTGTTGGAGACATACCAAGTTTAGCTCAGTTCCGGGCATTTTTGAAATACCTATACAAACTTGTACCTACATAGTAACTTGCCACTTTGAATGAGAATGTGCTTGCTTACAGCAACGTGCTATATGTTCTGAATGCCCGAATTGGGAATCTGTGTCAAAACTTTGTTAGGAATTATGTGATCCTTACTAGCTGGAAGTAAGGGAGATGGGGCATGAAGTTATTTCTAGGAGTTGGAGACATACCAAGTTTAGCTCAGTTCTGGGCATCTATGAAATACCTATACAAACTTGTTCCTACATAGTAACTTGCAACTTTGAATGAGAATGTGCTTGCTTACAGCAAGGTGCTATATGTTCTGAATGCCCGAATTGGGAATCTGTGTCAAAACTTTCTTAGGAATTATGTGATCCTTACTAGCTGGAAGTAAGGGAGATGGGGCATGAAGATATTTCTAGGAGTTGGATACATACCCACTTTAGCTCAGTTCTGGGCATCTTTGAAATACCTATACAAACTTGTTCCTACATAGTAACTTGCCACTTTGAATGAGAATGTGCTTGCTTACAGCAACGTGCTACATGTTCTGAATGCCCGAATTGGTAATCTGTGTCAAAACTTTGTTAGAAATTATGTGATCCTTACTAGATGGAAGTAAGGGAGATGGGGCTTGAAGTTATTTCTAGGAGTTGGAGACATACAACGTTTAGCTCAGTTCCGGGCATCTTTGAAATACCTATACAAACTTGTTCCTACATAGTAACTTGCCACTTTGAATGAGAATGTGCTTGCTTACAGCAACGTGCTATATGTTCTGAATGCCCGAATTGGGAATCTGTGTCAAAACTTTGTTAGGAATTATGTAATCCTTACTAGCTGGAAGTAAGGCAGATGGGGCATGAAGTTATTTCTAGGAGTTGGAGACATACAACGTTTAGCTCAGTTCTTGGCATCTTTGAAATACCTATACAAACTTGTTCCTACATAGTAACTTGCAACTTTGAATGAGAATGTGCTTGCTTACAGCAACGTGCTATATGTTCTGAATGCCCGAATTGGGAATCTGTGTCAAAACTTTGTTAGGAATTATGTGATCCTTACTAGTTGGAAGTAAGGGAGATGGTGCATGATGTTATTTCTAGGAGTTGGAGACATACCAAGTTTAGCTCAGTTCTTGGCATCTTTGAAATACCTATACAAACTTGTTCCTACATAGTAACTTGCAACTTTGAATGAGAATGTGCTTGCTTACAGCAACGTGCTATATGTTCTGAATGCCGGAATTGGGAATCTGTGTCAAAACTTTGTTAGAAATTATGTGATCCTTTCTAGCTGGAAGTAAGGGAGAGGCGGCATGAAGTTATTTCTAGGAGTTTTAGACATACCAAGTTTAGCTCAGTTCTTGGCATCTTTGAAATACCTATACAAACTTGTTCCTACATAGTAACTTGCCACTTTGAATGAGAATGTGCTTGCTTACAGCAACGGGCTATATGTTCTGAATGCTAGAATTGGGAATCTGTGTCAAAACTTTCTTAGGAATTATGTGATACTTACTAGCTGGAAGTAAGGGATATGGGGCATGAAGTTATTTCTAGGAGTTGGACACATACCAAGTTTAGCTCAGTTCTGGGCATCTTTGAAATACCTATACAAACTTGTTCCTACATAGTAACTTGCAACTTTGAATGAGAATGTGCTTGCTTACAGCAACGTGCTACATGTTCCGAATGCCCGAATTGGGAATCTGTGTCAAAACTTTGTTAGGAATTATGTGATCCTTACTAGTTGGAAGTAAGGGATATGGGGCATGAATTATTTCTAGGAGTTGGAGACATACAACGTTTAACTCAGTTCTGGGCATCTTTGAAATACCTATACAAACTTGTTCTTACATAGTAACTTGCAACTTTGAATGAGAATGTGCTTGCATACAGCAACGTGCTATATGTTCTGAATGCCCGAATTGGAAATCTGTGTCAAAACTTTGTTAGAAATTATGTGATCCTTATTAGATGGAAGTAAGGGAGATGGGGCATGAAGTTATTTCTAGGAGTTGGACACATACCAAGTTTAGCTCAGTTCTGGGCATCTTTGAAATACCTATACAAACTTGTTCCTACATAGTAACTGGCAACTTTGAATGAGAATGTGCTTGCTTACAGCAACGTGCTATATGTTCTGAATGCCCGAATTGGGAATCTGTGTCAAAACTTTGTTAGGAATTATGTGATCCTTACTAGCTGGAAGTAAGGGAGATGGGGCATGAAGTTATGTCTAGGAGTTGGAGACATACCAAGTTTAGCTCAGTTCTGGGCATCTTTGAAATACCTATACAAACTTGTTCCTACATAGTAACTTGCAACTTTTGATGAGAATGTGCTTGCTTACAGCAACGTGCTATATGTTCTGAATGCCCGAATTGGGAATCTGTGTCAAAACTTTGTTAGGAATTATGTGATCCTTACTAGTTGGAAGTAAGGGAGATGGGGCTTGAAGTCATTTCTAGGAGTTGGAGACATACAACGTTTAGCTCAGTTCTGGGCATCTTTGAAATACCTATACAATCTTGTTCCTACATAGTAACTTGCAACTTTGAATGAGAATGTGCTTGCTTACAGCAACGTGCTATATGTTCTGAATGCCCGAATTGGGAATCTGTGTCAAAACTTTGTTAGGAATTATGTGATCCTTACTAGCTGAAAGTAAGGGAGATGGGGCATGAAGTCATTTCTAGGAGTTGGAGACATACAACGTTTAGCTCAGTTCTGGGCATCTTTGAAATACCTATACAATCTTGTTCCTACATAGTAACTTGCAACTTTGAATGAGAATGTGCTTGCTTACAGCAACGTGCTATATGTTCTGAATGCCCGAATTGGGAATCTGTGTCAAAACTTTGTTAGAAATTATGTGATCCTTTCTAGCTGGAAGTAAGGGAGATGCGGCATGAAGTTATTTCTAGGAGTTGGAGACATACAACGTTTAGCTCAGTTCTGGGCATCTTTGAAATACCTATACAAACTTGTTCCTACATAGTAACTTGCCACTTTGAATGAGAATGTGCTTGCTTACAGCAACGTGCTACATGTTCTGAATGCCCGAATTGGGAATCTGTGTCAAAACTTTGTTAGGAATTATGTGATCCTTACTAGCTGGAAGTAAGGGAGATGGGGCATGAAGTTATTTCTAGGAGTTGGAGACATACCAAGTTTACCTCAGTTCCGGGCATTTTTCTAAATACCTATACAAACTTGTTCCTACATAGTAACTTCCCACTTTGAATGAGAATGTGCTTGCTTACAGCAATGTGCTATATGTTCTGAATGCCAGAATTGGGAATCTGTGTCAAAACTTTGTTAGGAATTATGTGATCCTTACTAGCTGGAAGTAAGGGAGATGGGGCATGAAGTTATTTCTAGGAGTTGGAGACATACCAAGTTTAGCTCAGTTCTGGGCATCTTTGAAATACCTATACAAACTTGTTCCTACATAGTAACTTGCAACTTTGAATGAGAATGTGCTTGCTTACAGCAAGGTGCTATATGTTCTGAATGCCTGAATTGGGAATCTGTGTCAAAACTTTCTTAGGAATTATGTGATCCTTACTAGCTGGAAGTAAGGGAGATGGGGCATGTAGATATTTCTAGGAGTTGGATACATACCCACTTTAGCTCAGTTCTGGGCATCTTTGAAATACCTATACAAACTTGTTCCTACATAGTAACTTGCCACTTTGAATGAGAATGTGCTTGCTTACAGCAACGTGCTACATGTTCTGAATGCTCGAATTGGAAATCTGTGTCAAAACTTTGTTAGAAATTATGTGATCCTTACTAGATGGAAGTAAGGGAGATGGGGCATGAAGTTATTTCTAGGAGTTGGAGACATACAACGTTTAGCTCAGTTCTGGGCATCTTTGAAATACCTATACAAACTTGTTCCTACATAGTAACTTGCCACTATGAATGAGAATGTGCTTGCTTACAGCAACGTGCTATATGTTCTGAATGCCCGAATTGGGAATCTGTGTCAAATCTTTGTTAGAAATTATGTGATCCTTACTAGCTGGAAGTAAGGGAGATGGGGCATGAAGTTATTTCTAGGAGTTGGAGACATACAACGTTTAGCTCAGTTCTGGGCATTTTTGAAATACCTATACAAACTTGTGCCTACATAGTAACTTGCAACTTTTAATGAGAATGTGCTTGCTTACAGCAACGGGCTATATGTTCTGAATGCTCGAATTGGGAATCTGTGTCAAAACTTTCTTAGGAATTATGTGATCCTTACTAGCTGGAAGTAAGGGAGATGGGGCATGAAGTTATTTCTAGGAGTTGGACACATACCAAGTTTAGCTCAGTTCTGGGCATCTTTGAAATACCTATACAAACTTGTTCCTACATAGTAACTTGCAACTTTGAATGAGAATGTGCTTGCTTACAGCAACGTGCTACATGTTCCGAATGCCCGAATTGGGAATCTGTGTCAAAACTTTGTTAGGAATTATGTGATCCTTACTAGTTGGAAGTAAGGGAGATGGGGCATGAATTATTTCTAGGAGTTGGAGACATACAACGTTTAACTCAGTTCTCGGCATCATTGAAATACCTATACAAACATGTTCCTACATAGTAACTTGCAACTTTGATTGAGAATGTGCTTGCTTACAGCAACGTGCTATATGTTCTGAATGCCCGAATTGGAAATCTGTGTCAAAACTTTGTTAGAAATTATGTGATCCTTATTAGATGGAAGTAAGGGAGATGGGGCATGAAGTTATTTCTAGGAGTTGGACACATACCAAGTTTAGCTCAGTTCTGGGCATCTTTGAAATACCTATACAAACTTGTTCCTACATAGTAACTGGCAACTTTGAATGAGAATGTGCTTGCTTACAGCAACGTGCTATATGTTCTGAATGCCCGAATTGGGAATCTGTGTCAAAACTTTGTTAGGAATTATGTGATCCTTACTAGTTGGAAGTAAGGGAGATGGGGCATGAAGATATTTCTAGGAGTTGGATACATACCCACTTTAGCTCAGTTCTGGGCATCTTTGAAATACCTATACAAACTTGTTCCTACATAGTAACTTGCCACTTTGAATGAGAATGTGCTTGCTTACAGCAACGTGCTACATGTTCTGAATTCCCGAATAGGTAATCTGTGTCAAAACTTTGTTAGAAATTATGTGATCCTTACTAGATGGAAGTAATGGAGATGGGGCATGAAGTTATTTCTAGCAGTTGGAGACATACAACGTTTAGCTCAGTTCCGGGCATCTTTGAAATACCTATACAAACTTGTTCCTAAATAGTAACTTGCCACTTTGAATGAGAATGTGCTTGCTTACAGCAACGTGCTATATGTTCTGAATGCCCGAATTGGGAATCTGTGTCAAAACTTTGTTAGGAATTATGTGATCCTTACTAGCTGGAAGTAAGGCAGATGGGGCATGAAGTTATTTCTAGGAGTTGGAGACATACAACGTTTAGCTCAGTTCTGGGCATCTTTGAAATACCTATACAAACTTGTTCCTACATAGTAACTTGCAACTTTGAATGAGAATGTGCTTGCTTACAGCAACGTGCTATATGTTCTGAATGCCCGAATTGGGAATCTGTGTCAAAACTTTGTTAGGAATTATGTGATCCTTACTAGCTGAAAGTAAGGGAGATGGGGCATGAAGTTATTTCTAGGAGTTGGAGACATACAACGTTTAGCTCAGTTCTGGGCATCTTTGAAATACCTATACAAACTTGTTCCTACATAGTAACTTTCAACTTTGAATGAGAATGTGCTTGCTTACAGCAACGTGCTACATGTTCCGAATGCCCGAATTGGGAATCTGTGTCAAAACTTTGTTAGGAATTATGTGATCCTTACTAGCTGGAAGTAAGGGAGATGGGGCATGAAGTTATTTCTAGGAGTTGGAGACATACCAAGTTTAGCTCAGTTCTGGGCATCTTTGAAATACCTATACAAACTTGTTCCTACATAGTAACTTGCAACTTTGAATGAGAATGTGCTTGCTTACAGCAACGTGCTATATGTTCTGAATGCCGGAATTGGGAATCTGTGTCAAAACTTTGTTAGAAATTATGTGATCCTTTCTAGCTGGAAGTAAGGGAGAGGCGGCATGAAGTTATTTCTAAGAGTTGGAGACATACCAAGTTTAGCTCAGTTCTTGGCATCTTTGAAATACCTATACAAACTTGTTCCTACATAGTAACTTGCCACTTTGAATGAGAATGTGCCTGCTTACAGCAAAGTGCTATATGTTCTGAATGCCCGAATTGGGAATCTGTGTCAAAACTTTGTTAGAAATTATGTGATCCTTTCTAGCTGGAAGTAAGGGAGAGGCGGCATGAAGTTATTTCTAGGAGTTGGAGACATACCAAGTTTAGCTCAGTTCTTGGCATCTTTGAAATACCTATACAAACTTGTTCCTACATAGTAACTTGCCACTTTGAATGAGAATGTGCTTGCTTACAGCAACGTGCTATATGTTCTGAATGCCCGAATTGGGAATCTGTGTCAAAACTTTGTTAGAAATTATGTGATCCTTACTAGCTGGAAGTAAGGGAGATGGGGCATGAAGTTATTTCTAGGAGTTGGAGACATACAACGTTTAGCTCAGTTCTGGGCATTTTTGAAATACCTATACAAACTTGTGCCTACATAGTAACTTGCAACTTTGAATGAGAATGTGCTTGCTTACAGCAACGGGCTATATGTTCTGAATGCTCGAATTGGGAATCTGTGTCAAAACTTTCTTAGGAATTATGTGATCCTTACTAGCTGGAAGTAAGGGAGATGGGGCATGAAGTTATTTCTAGGAGTTGGACACATACCAAGTTTAGCTCAGTTCTGGGCATCTTTGAAATACCTATACAAACTTGTTCCTACATAGTAACTTGCATCTTTGAATGAGAATGTGCTTGCTTACAGCAACGTGCTACATGTTCCGAATGCCCGAATTGGTAATCTGTGTCAAAACTTTGTTAGGAATTATCTGATCCTTACTAGTTGGAAGTAAGTTAGATGGGGCATGAATTATTTCTAGAAGTTGGAGATATACAACGTTTAGCTCAGTTCTGGGCATCTTTGAAATACCTATACAAACTTGTTCCTACATAGTAACTTGCAACTTTGAATGAGAATGTGCTTGCTTACAGCAACGTGCTATATGTTCTGAATGCCTGAATTGGGAATCTGTGTCAAATCTTTGTTAGGAATTATGTGATCCTTACTAGCTGAAAGTAAGGGAGATGGGGCATGCAGTTATTTCTAGGAGTTGGAGACATACAACGTTTAGCTCAGTTCTGGGCATCTTTGAAATACCTATACAAACTTGTTCCTACATAGTAACTTGCAACTTTGAATGAGAATGTGCTTGCTTACAGCAACGTGCTATATGTTCTGAATGCCAGAATTGGGAATCTGTGTCAAAACTTTGTTAGGAATTATGTGATCCTTACTAGTTGGAAGTAAGGGAGATGGTGCATGAAGTTATTTCTAGCTGTTGGAGACATACCAAGTTTAGCTCAGCTCTTGGCATCTTTGAAATACCTATACAAACTTGTTCCTACATAGTAACTTGCAACTTTGAATGAGAATGTGCTTGCTTACAGCAACGTGCTATATGTTCTGAATGCCGGAATTGGGAATCTGTGTCAAAACTTTGTTAGAAATTATGTGATCCTTTCTAGCTGGAAGTAAGGGAGAGGCGGCATGAAGTTATTTCTAGGAGTTGGAGACATACCAAGTTTAGCTCAGTTCTTGGCATCTTTGAAATACCTATACAAACTTGTTCCTACATAGTAACTTGCCACTTTGAATGAGAATGTGCTTGCTTACAGCAACGTGCTATATGTTCTGAATGCCCGAATTGGGAATCTGTGTCAAAACTTTGTTAGAAATTATGTGATCCTTTCTAGCTGGAAGTAAGGGAGAGGCGGCATGAAGTTATTTCTAGGAGTTGGAGGCATACCAAGTTTAGCTCAGATCTTGGCATCTTTGAAATTCCTATACAAACTTGTTCCTACATAGTAACTTGCCACTGTGAATGAGAATGTGCTTGCTTACAGCAACGTGCTATACGTTCTGAATGCCCGAATTGGGAATCTGTGTCAAAACTTTGTTAGAAATTATGTGATCCTTACTAGCTGGAAGTAAGGGAGATGGGGCATGAAGTTATTTCTAGGAGTTGGAGACATACAACGTTTAGCTCAGTTCTGGGCATTTTTGAAATACCTATACAAACTTGTGCCTACATAGTAACTTGCAACTTTGAATGAGAATGTGCTTGCTTACAGCAACGGGCTATATGTTCTGAATGCTCGAATTGGGAATCTGTGTCAAAACTTTCTTAGGAATTATGTGATCCTTACTAGCTGGAAGTAAGGGAGATGGGGCAAGAAGTTATTTCTAGGAGTTGGACACATACCAAGTTTAGCTCAGTTCTGGGCATCTTTGAAATACCTATACAAACTTGTTCCTACATAGTAACTTGCAACTTTGAATGAGAATGTGCTTGCTTACAGCAACGTGCTACATGTTCCGAATGCCCGAATTGGGAATCTGTGTCAAAACTTTGTTAGGAATTATGTGATCCTTACTAGCTGGAAGTAAGGGAGATGGGGCATGAAGTTATTTCTAGGAGTTGGAGACATACCAAGTTTAGCTCAGTTCTGGGCATCTTTGAAATACCTATACAAACTTGTTCCTACATAGTAACTTGCAACTTTGAATGAGAATGTGCTTGCTTACAGCAACGTGCTATATGTTCTGAATGCCGGAATTGGGAATCTGTGTCAAAACTTTGTTAGAAATTATGTGATCCTTTCTAGCTGGAAGTAAGGGAGAGGCGGCATGAAGTTATTTCTAAGAGTTGGAGACATACCAAGTTTAGCTCAGTTCTTGGCATCTTTGAAATACCTATACAAACTTGTTCCTACATAGTAACTTGCCACTTTGAATGAGAATGTGCCTGCTTACAGCAAAGTGCTATATGTTCTGAATGCCCGAATTGGGAATCTGTGTCAAAACTTTGTTAGAAATTATGTGATCCTTTCTAGCTGGAAGTAAGGGAGAGGCGGCATGAAGTTATTTCTAGGAGTTGGAGACATACCAAGTTTAGCTCAGTTCTTGGCATCTTTGAAATACCTATACAAACTTGTTCCTACATAGTAACTTGCCACTTTGAATGAGAATGTGCTTGCTTACAGCAACGTGCTATATGTTCTGAATGCCCGAATTGGGAATCTGTGTCAAAACTTTGTTAGAAATTATGTGATCCTTACTAGCTGGAAGTAAGGGAGATGGGGCATGAAGTTATTTCTAGGAGTTGGAGACATACAACGTTTAGCTCAGTTCTGGGCATTTTTGAAATACCTATACAAACTTGTGCCTACATAGTAACTTGCAACTTTGAATGAGAATGTGCTTGCTTACAGCAACGGGCTATATGTTCTGAATGCTCGAATTGGGAATCTGTGTCAAAACTTTCTTAGGAATTATGTGATCCTTACTAGCTGGAAGTAAGGGAGATGGGGCATGAAGTTATTTCTAGGAGTTGGACACATACCAAGTTTAGCTCAGTTCTGGGCATCTTTGAAATACCTATACAAACTTGTTCCTACATAGTAACTTGCATCTTTGAATGAGAATGTGCTTGCTTACAGCAACGTGCTACATGTTCCGAATGCCCGAATTGGGAATCTGTGTCAAAACTTTGTTAGGAATTATGTGATCCTTACTAGTTGGAAGTAAGGGAGATGGGGCATGAATTATTTCTAGAAGTTGGAGACATACCAAGTTTAGCTCAGTTCTGGGCATCTTTGAAATACCTATACAAACTTGTTCCTACATAGTAACTTGCAACTTTGAATGAGAATGTGCTTGCTTACAGCAACGTGCTATATGTTCTGAATGCCCGAATTGGGAATCTGTGTCAAATCTTTGTTAGGAATTATGTGATCCTTACTAGCTGAAAGTAAGGGAGATGGGGCATGCAGTTATTTCTAGGAGTTGGAGACATACAACGTTTAGCTCAGTTCTGGGCATCTTTGAAATACCTATACAAACTTGTTCCTACATAGTAACTTGCAACTTTGAATGAGAATGTGCTTGCTTACAGCAACGTGCTATATGTTCTGAATGCCGGAATTGGGAATCTGTGTCAAAACTTTGTTAGAAATTATGTGATCCTTTCTAGCTGGAAGTAAGGGAGAGGCGGCATGAAGTTATTTCTTGGAGTTGGAGACATACCAAGTGTAGCTCAGTTCTTGACATCTTTGAAATACATATACAAACTTGTTCCTACATAGTAACTTGCCACTTTGAATGAGAATGTGCTTGCTTACAGCAACGTGCTATATGTTCTGAATGCCCGAATTGGGAATCTGTGTCAAAACTTTGTTAGAAATTATGTGATCCTTTCTAGCTGGAAGTAAGGGAGAGGCGGCATGAAGTTATTTCTAGGAGTTGGAGGCATACCAAGTTTAGCTCAGATCTTGGCATCTTTGAAATACCTATACAAACTTGTTCCTACATAGTAACTTGCCACTGTGAATGAGAATGTGCTTGCTTACAGCAACGTGCTATATGTTCTGAATGCCCGAATTGGGAATCTGTGTCAAAACTTTGTTAGAAATTATGTGATCCTTACTAGCTGGAAGTAAGGGAGATGGGGCATGAAGTTATTTCTAGGAGTTGGAGACATACAACGTTTAGCTCAGTTCTGGGCATTTTTGAAATACCTATACAAACTTGTGCCTACATAGTAACTTGCAACTTTGAATGAGAATGTGCTTGCTTACAGCAACGGGCTATATGTTCTGAATGCTCGAATTGGGAATCTGTGTCAAAACTTTCTTAGGAATTATGTGATCCTTACTAGCTGGAAGAAAGGGAGATGGGGCATGAAGTTATTTCTAGGAGTTGGACACATACCAAGTTTAGCTCAGTTCTGGGCATCTTTGAAATACCTATACAAACTTGTTCCTACATAGTAACTTGCAACTTTGAATGAGAATGTGCTTGCTTACAGCAATGTGCTACATGTTCCGAATGCCCGAATTGGGAATCTGTGTCAAAACTTTGTTAGGAATTATGTGATCCTTACCAGCTGAAAGTAGGGGAGATGGGGCATGAATTATTTCTAGGAGTTGGAGACATACAACATTTAACTCAGTTCTGGGCATCTTTGAAATACCTATACAAACTTGTTCCTACATAGTAACTTGCAACTTTGAATGAGAATGTGCTTGCTTACAGCAACGTGCTATATGTTCTGAATGCCCGAATTGGAAATCGGTGTCAAAACTTTGTTAGAAATTATGTGATCCTTATTAGATGGAAGTAAGGGAGATGGGGCATGAAGTTATTTCTAGGAGTTGGACACATACCAAGTTTAGCTCAGTTCTGGGCATCTTTGAAATACCTATACAAACTTGTTCCTACATAGTAACTGGCAACTTTGAATGAGAATGTGCTTGCTTACAGCAACGTGCTATATGTTCTGAATGCCCGAATTGGGAATCTGTGTCAAAACTTTGTTAGGAATTATGTGATCCTTACTAGCTGGAAGTAAGGGAGATGGGGCATGAAGTTATGTCTAGGAGTTGGAGACATACCAAGTTTAGCTCATTTCTGGGCATCTTTGAAATACCTATACAAACTTGTTCCTACATAGTAACTTGCAACTTTGGATGAGAATGTGCTTGCTTACAGCAACGTGCTATATGTTCTGAATGCCCGAATTGGGAATCTGTGTCAAAACTTTGTTAGGAATTATGTGATCCTTACTAGTTGGAAGTAAGGGAGATGGGGCATGAAGTCATTTCTAGGAGTTGGAGACATACAACGTTTAGCTCAGTTCTGGGCATCTTTGAAATACCTATACAATCTTGTTCCTACATAGTAACTTGCAACTTTGAATGAGAATGTGCTTGCTTACAGCAACGTGCTATATATTCTGAATGCCCGAATTGGGAATCTGTGTCAAAACTTTGTTAGAAATTATGTGATCCTTTCTAGCTGGAAGTAAGGGAGATGCGGCATGAAGTTATTTCTAGGAGTTGGAGACATAAAACGTTTAGCTCAGTTCTGGGCATCTTTGAAATGCCTATACAAACTTGTTCCTACATAGTAACTTGCCACATTGAATGAGAAGGTGCTTGCTTACAGCAACGTGCTACATGTTCTGAATGCCCGAATTGGGAATCTGTGTCAAAACTTTGTTAGGAATTATGTGATCCTTACTAGCTGGAAGTAAGGGAGATGGGGCATGAAGTTATTTCTAGGAGTTGGAGACATACCAAGTTTAGCTCAGTTCCGGGCATTTTTGAAATACCTATACAAACTTGTTCCTACATAGTAACTTGCCACTTTGAATGAGAATGTGCTTGCTTACAGCAACGTGCTATATGTTCTGAATGCCCGAATTGGGAATCTGTGTCAAAACTTTGTTAGGAATTATGTGATCCTTACTAGCTGGAAGTAAGGGAGATGGGGCATGAAGTTATTTCTAGGAGTTGGAGACATACCAAGTTTAGCTCAGTTCTGGGCATCTTTGAAATACCTATACAAACTTGTTCCTACATAGTAACTTGCAACTTTGAATGAGAATGTGCTTGCTTACAGCAACGTGCTATATGTTCTGAATGCCGGAATTGGGAATCTGTGTCAAAACTTTGTTAGAAATTATGTGATCCTTTCTAGCTGGAAGTAAGGGAGAGGCGGCATGAAGTTATTTCTTGGAGTTGGAGACATACCAAGTGTAGCTCAGTTCTTGACATCTTTGAAATACATATACAAACTTGTTCCTACATAGTAACTTGCCACTTTGAATGAGAATGTGCTTGCTTACAGCAACGTGCTATATGTTCTGAATGCCCGAATTGGGAATCTGTGTCAAAACTTTGTTAGAAATTATGTGATCCTTTCTAGCTGGAAGTAAGGGAGAGGCGGCATGAAGTTATTTCTAGGAGTTGGAGGCATACCAAGTTTAGCTCAGATCTTGGCATCTTTGAAATACCTATACAAACTTGTTCCTACATAGTAACTTGCCACTGTGAATGAGAATGTGCTTGCTTACAGCAACGTGCTATATGTTCTGAATGCCCGAATTGGGAATCTGTGTCAAAACTTTGTTAGAAATTATGTGATCCTTACTAGCTGGAAGTAAGGGAGATGGGGCATGAAGTTATTTCTAGGACTTGGAGACATACAACGTTTAGCTCAGTTCTGGGCATTTTTGAAATACCTATACAAACTTGTGCCTACATAGTAACTTGCAACTTTGAATGAGAATGTGCTTGCTTACAGCAACGGGCTATATGTTCTGAATGCTCGAATTGGGAATCTGTGTCAAAACTTTCTTAGGAATTATGTGATCCTTACTAGCTGGAAGAAAGGGAGATGGGGCATGAAGTTATTTCTAGGAGTTGGACACATACCAAGTTTAGCTCAGTTCTGGGCATCTTTGAAATACCTATACAAACTTGTTCCTACATAGTAACTTGCAACTTTGAATGAGAATGTGCTTGCTTACAGCAATGTGCTACATGTTCCGAATGCCCGAATTGGGAATCTGTGTCAAAACTTTGTTAGGAATTATGTGATCCTTACCAGCTGAAAGTAGGGGAGATGGGGCATGAATTATTTCTAGGAGTTGGAGACATACAACATTTAACTCAGTTCTGGGCATCTTTGAAATACCTATACAAACTTGTTCCTACATAGTAACTTGCAACTTTGAATGAGAATGTGCTTGCTTACAGCAACGTGCTATATGTTCTGAATGCCCGAATTGGAAATCGGTGTCAAAACTTTGTTAGAAATTATGTGATCCTTATTAGATGGAAGTAAGGGAGATGGGGCATGAAGTTATTTCTAGGAGTTGGACACATACCAAGTTTAGCTCAGTTCTGGGCATCTTTGAAATACCTATACAAACTTGTTCCTACATAGTAACTGGCAACTTTGAATGAGAATGTGCTTGCTTACAGCAACGTGCTATATGTTCTGAATGCCCGAATTGGGAATCTGTGTCAAAACTTTGTTAGGAATTATGTGATCCTTACTAGCTGGAAGTAAGGGAGATGGGGCATGAAGTTATGTCTAGGAGTTGGAGACATACCAAGTTTAGCTCATTTCTGGGCATCTTTGAAATACCTATACAAACTTGTTCCTACATAGTAACTTGCAACTTTGGATGAGAATGTGCTTGCTTACAGCAACGTGCTATATGTTCTGAATGCCCGAATTGGGAATCTGTGTCAAAACTTTGTTAGGAATTATGTGATCCTTTCTAGCTGGAAGTAAGGGAGATGCGGCATGAAGTTATTTCTAGGAGTTGGAGACATAAAACGTTTAGCTCAGTTCTGGGCATCTTTGAAATGCCTATACAAACTTGTTCCTACATAGTAACTTGCCACATTGAATGAGAAGGTGCTTGCTTACAGCAACGTGCTACATGTTCTGAATGCCCGAATTGGGAATCTGTGTCAAAACTTTGTTAGGAATTATGTGATCCTTACTAGCTGGAAGTAAGGGAGATGGGGCATGAAGTTATTTCTAGGAGTTGGAGACATACCAAGTTTAGCTCAGTTCCGGGCATTTTTGAAATACCTATACAAACTTGTTCCTACATAGTAACTTGCCACTTTGAATGAGAATGTGCTTGCTTACAGCAACGTGCTATATGTTCTGAATGCCCGAATTGGGAATCTGTGTCAAAACTTTGTTAGGAATTATGTGATCCTTACTAGCTGGAAGTAAGGGAGATGGGGCATGAAGTTATTTCTAGGAGTTGGAGACATACCAAGTTTAGCTCAGTTCTGGGCATCTTTGAAATACCTATACAAACTTGTTCCTACATAGTAACTTGCAACTTTGAATGAGAATGTGCTTGCTTACAGCAAGGTGCTATATGTTCTGAATGCCCGAATTGGGAATCTGTGTAAAAACTTTCTTAAGAATTATGTGATCCTTACTAGCTGGAAGTAAGGGAGATGGGGCATGAAGATATTTCTAGGAGTTGGATACATACCCACTTTAGCTCAGTTCTGGGCATCTTTGAAATACCTATACAAACTTGTTCCAACATAGTAACTTGCCACTTTGAATGAGAATGTGCTTGCTTACAGCAACGTGCTACATGTTCTGAATGCCCGAATTGGGAATCTGTGTCAAAACTTTGTTAGGAATTATGTGATCCTTACTAGCTGAAAGTAAGGGAGATGGGGCATGAAGTCATTTCTAGGAGTTGGAGACATACAACGTTTAGCTCAGTTCTGGGCATCTTTGAAATACCTATACAAACTTGTTCCTACATAGTAACTTGCAACTTTGAATGAGAATGTGCTTGCTTACAGCAACGTGCTATATGTTCTGAATGCCCGAATTGGGAATCTGTGTCAAAACTTTGTTAGGAATTATGTGATCCTTACTAGCTGAAAGTAAGGGAGATGGGGCATGAAGTCATTTCTAGGAGTTGGAGACATACAACGTTTAGCTCAGTTCTGGGCATCTTTGAAATACCTATACAATCTTGTTCCTACATAGTAACTTGCAAATTTGAATGAGAATGTGCTTGCTTACAGCAACGTGCTATATGTTCTGAATGCCCGAATTGGGAATCTGTGTCAAAACTTTGTTAGGAAATATGTGATCCTTACTAGTTGAAAGTAAGGGAGATGGGGCATGAAGTCATTTCTAGGAGTTGGAGACATACAACGTTTAGCTCAGTTCTGGGCATCTTTGAAATACCTATACAATCTTGTTCCTACATAGTAACTTGCAACTTTGAATGAGAATGTGCTTGCTTACAGCAACGTGCTATATGTTCTGAATGCCCGAATTGGGAATCTGTGTCAAAACTTTGTTAGAAATTATGTGATCCTTTCTAGCTGGAAGTAAGGGAGATGCGGCATGAAGTTATTTCTAGGAGTTGGAGACATACAACGTTTAGCTCAGTTCTGGGCATCTTTGAAATACCTATACAATCTTGTTCCTACATAGTAACTTGCAAATTTGAATGAGAATGTGCTTGCTTACAGCAACGTGCTATATGTTCTGAATGCCCGAATTGGGAATCTGTGTCAAAACTTTGTTAGAAATTATGTGATCCTTTCTAGCTGGAAGTAAGGGAGATGCGGCATGAAGTTATTTCTAGGAGTTGGAGACATACAACGTTTAGCTCAGTTCTGGGCATCTTTGAAATACCTATACAAACTTGTTCCTACATAGTAACTTGCCACTTTGAATGAGAATGTGCTTTCTTACAGCAACGTGCTACATGTTCTGAATGCCCGAATTGGGAATCTGTGTCAAAACTTTGTTAGGAATTATGTGATCCTTACTAGCTGGAAGTAAGGGAGATGGGGCATGAAGTTATTTCTAGGAGTTGGAGACATACCAAGTTTTGCTCAGTTCTGGGCATCTTTGAAATACCTATACAAACTTGTTCCTACATAGTAACTTGCAACTTTGAATGAGAATGTGCTTGCTTACAGCAAGGTGCTATATGTTCTGAATGCCCGAATTGGGAATCTGTGTCAAAACTTTCTTAGGAATTATGTGATCCTTACTAGCTGGAAGTAAGGGAGATGGGGCATGAAGATATTTCTAGGAGTTGGATACATACCCACTTTAGCTCAGTTCTGGGCATCTTTGAAATACCTATACAAACTTGTTCCTACATAGTAACTTGCAACTTTGAATGAGAATGTGCTTGCTTACAGCAATGTGCTACATGTTCCGAATGCCCGAATTGGGAATCTGTGTCAAAACTTTGTTAGGAATTATGTGATCCTTACTAGCTGAAAGTAAGGGAGATGGGGCATGAATTATTTCTAGGAGTTGGAGACATACAACGTTTAACTCAGTTCTGGGCATCTTTGAAATACCTATACAAACTTGTTCCTACATAGTAACTTCCCACTTTGAATGAGAATGTGCTTGCTTACAGCAACGTGCTATATGTTCTGAATGCCCGAATTGGAAATATGTGTCAAAACTTTGTTAGAAATTATGTGATCCTTATTAGATGGAAGTAAGGGAGATGGGGCATGAAGTTATTTCTAGGAGTTGGACACATACCAAGTTTAGCTCAGTTCTGGGCATCTTTGAAATACCTATACAAACTTGTTCCTACATAGTAACTGTCAACTTTGAATGAGAATGTGCTTGCTTACAGCAATGTGCTACATGTTCCGAATGCCCGAATTGGGAATCTGTGTCAAAACTTTGTTAGGAATTATGTGATCCTTACTAGCTGGAAGTAAGGGAGATGGGGCATGAAGATATTTCTAGGAGTTGGATACATACCCACTTTAGCTCAGTTCTGGGCATCTTTGAAATACCTATACAAACTTGTTCCTACATAGTAACTTGCCACTTTGAATGAGAATGTGCTTGCTTACAGCAACGTGCTACATGTTCTGAATGCCCGAATTGGTAATCTGTGTCAAAACTTTGTTAGAAATTATGTGATCCTTACTAGCTGGAAGTAAGGGAGATGGGGCATGAAGTTATTTCTAGGAGTTGGAGACATACAATGTTTAGCTCAGTTCCGGGCATCTTTGAAATACCTATACAAACTTGTTCCTACATAGTAACTTGCCACTTTGAATGAGAATGTGCTTGCTTACAGCAACGTGCTATATGTTCTGAATGCCCGAATTGGGAATCTGTGTCAAAACTTTGTTAGGAATTATGTGATCCTTACTAGCTGGAAGTAAGGCAGATGGGGCATGAAGTTATTTCTAGGAGTTGGAGACATACAACGTTTAGCTCAGTTCTGGGCATCTTTGAAATACCTATACAAACTTGTTCCTACATAGTAACTTGCAACTTTGAATGAGAATGTGCTTGCTTACAGCAACGTGCTATATGTTCTGAATGCCCGAATTGGGAATCTGTGTCAAAACTTTGTTAGGAATTATGTGATCCTTACTAGCTGAAAGTAAGGGAGATGGGGCATGAAGTCATTTCTAGGAGTTGGAGACATACAACGTTTAGCTCAGTTCTGGGCATCTTTGAAATACCTATACAATCTTGTTCCTACATAGTAACTTGCAAATTTGAATGAGAATGTGCTTGCTTACAGCAACGTGCTATATGTTCTGAATGCCCGAATTGGGAATCTGTGTCAAAACTTTGTTAGAAATTATGTGATCCTTTCTAGCTGGAAGTAAGGGAGATGCGGCATGAAGTTATTTCTAGGAGTTGGAGACATACAACGTTTAGCTCAGTTCTGGGCATCTTTGAAATACCTATACAAACTTGTTCCTACATAGTAACTTGCCACTTTGAATGAGAATGTGCTTTCTTACAGCAACGTGCTACATGTTCTGAATGCCCGAATTGGGAATCTGTGTCAAAACTTTGTTAGGAATTATGTGATCCTTACTAGCTGGAAGTAAGGGAGATGGGGCATGAAGTTATTTCTAGGAGATGGAGACATACCAAGTTTAGCTCAGTTCCGGGCATTTTTGAAATACCTATACAAACTTGTTCCTACATAGTAACTTCCCACTTTGAATGAGAATGTGCTTGCTTACAGCAACGTGCTACATGTTCTGAATGCCCGAATTGGGAATCTGTGTCAAAACTTTGTTAGGAATTATGTGATCCTTACTAGCTGGAAGTAAGGGAGATGGGGCATGAAGTTATTTCTAGGAGTTGGAGACATACCAAGTTTAGCTCAGTTCTGGGCATCTTTGAAATACCTATACAAACTTGTTCCTACATAGTAACTTGCAACTTTGAATGAGAATGTGCTTGCTTACAGCAAGGTGCTATATGTTCTGAATGCCCGAATTGGGAATCTGTGTCAAAACTTTCTTAGGAATTATGTGATCCTTACTAGCTGGAAGTAAGGGAGATGGGGCATGAAGATATTTCTAGGAGTTGGATACATACCCACTTTAGCTCAGTTCTGGGCATCTTTGAAATACCTATACAAACTTGTTCCTACATAGTAACTTGCAACTTTGAATGAGAATGTGCTTGCTTACAGCAACGTGCTACATGTTCTGAATGCCCGAATTGGGAATCTGTGTCAAAACTTTGTTAGAAATTATGTGATCCTTACTAGCTGGAAGTAAGGGAGATGGGGCATGAAGTTATTTCTAGGAGTTGGAGACATACAACGTTTAGCTCAGTTCCGGGCATCTTTGAAATACCTATACAAACTTGTTCCAACATAGTAACTTGCCACTTTGGATGAGAATGTGCTTGCTTACAGCAACGTGCTATAAGTTCTGAATGCCCGAATTGGCAATCTGTGTCAAAACTTTGTTAGGAATTATGTGATCCTTACTAGTTGGAAGTAAGGCAGATGGGGCATGAAGTTATTTCTAGGAGTTGGAGACATACAACGTTTAGCTCAGTTCTGGGCATCTTTGAAATACCTATACAAACTTGTTCCTACATAGTAACTTGCAACTTTGAATGAGAATGTGCTTGCTTACAGTAACGTGCTATATGTTCTGAATGCCCGAATTGGGAATCTGTGTCAAAACTTTGTTAGAACTTATGTGATCCTTACTAGATGGAAGTAAGGGAGATGGGGCATGAAGTTATTTCTAGGAGTTGGAGACATGCAACGTTTAGCTCAGTTCTGGGCATCTTTGAAATACCTATACAAAGTTGTTCCTACATAGTAACTTGCCACTTTGAATGAGAATGTGCTTACTTACAGCAACGTGGTATATGTTCTGAATTCCCGAATTGGGAATCTGTGTCAAAACTTTCTTAGAAATTATGTGATCCTTACTAGCTGGAAGTAAGGGAAATGGGGCATGAAGTTATTTCTAGGAGTTGGACACATACCAAGTTTAGCTCAGTTCTGGGCATCTTTGAAATACCTATACAAACTTGTTCCTACATAGTAACTGGCAACTTTGAATGAGAATGTGCTTTCTTACAGCAACGTGCTATATGTTCTGAATGCCCGAATTGGGAATCTGTGTCAAAACTTTGTTCGGAATTATGTGATCCTTACTAGCTGGAAGTAAGGGAGATGGGGCATGAAGTTATTTCTAGGAGTTGGACACATACCAAGTTTAGCTCAGTTCTGGGCATCTTTGAAATACCTATACAAACTTGTTCCTACATAGTAACTTGCCACTTTGAATGAGAATGTGCTTGCTTACAGCAACGTGCTATATGTTCTGAATGCCCGAAGTGGGAATCTGTGTCAAAACTTTGTTAGAAATTATGCGTTCCTTACTAGATGGAAGTAAGGGAGATGTGGCATGAAGTTATTTCTAGGAGTTTGAGACATACCCACTTTAGCTCAGTTCTGGGCATCTTTGAAATACCTATACAAACTTGTTCCTTCATAGTAACTTGCCACTTTGAATGAGAATGTGCTTGCTTACAGCAACGTGCTATATGTTCTGAATGCCCGAATTGGGAATCTGTGTCAAAACTTTGTTATAAATTATGTGATCATTACTAGCTGGAAGTAAGGGAGATGGGGCATGAAGTTATTTCTAGGAGTTGGACACATACCAAGTTTAGCTCAGTTCTGGGCATCTTTGAAACACCTATACAAACTTGTTCCCACATAGTAACTTGCAACTTTGAATGAGAATGTGCTTGCTTACAGCAACGTGCTATATGTTCTGAATGCCCGAATTGGGAATCTGTGTCAAAACTTTGTTCGGAATTATGTGATCCTTACTAGCCGGAAGTAAGGGAGATGGGGTATGAAGTTATTTCTAGGAGTTGGACACATACCAAGTTTAGCTCAGTTCTGGGCATCTTTGAAATACCTATACAAACTTGTTCCTACATAGTAACTTGCCACTTTGAATGAGAATGTGCTTGCTTACTGCAACGTGCTACATGTTCTGAATGTCCGAATTGGGAATCTGTGTCAAAACTTTGTTAGGAATTATGTGATCCTTACTAGCTGGAAGTAAGGGAGATGGGGCATGAAGTTATTTCTAGGAGTTGGAGACATACAACGTTAAGCTCAGTTCTGGGCATCTTTGAAATACCTATACAAACTTGTTCCTACATAGTAACTTGCCACTTTGAATGAGAATGTGCTTGCTTACAGCAACGTGCTATATGTTCTGAATGCCCGAATTGGGAATCTGTGTCAAAACTTTGTTAGGAATTATGTGATCCTTACTAGCTGGAAGTAAGGGAGATGGGGCATGAAGTTATTTCTAGGAGTTGGACACATAACAAGTTTACCACAGTTCTGGGCATCTTTGAAATACCTATACAAACTTGTTCCTACATAGTAACTTGCCACTTTGAATGAGAATGTGCTTGCTTACAGCAACGTGCTATATGTTCTGAATGCCCGAATTGGGAATCTGTGTCAAAACTTTGTTAGAAATTATGTGATCCTTACTAGATGGAAGTAAGGGAGATGGGGCATGAAGTTATTTCTAGGATTTGGAGACATACCCACTTTAGCTCAGTTCTGGGCATCTTTGAAATACCTATACAAACCTGTTACTACATAGTAACATGCAACTTTGAATGAGAATGTGCTTGCTTACAGTAACGTGCTATATGTTCTGAATGCCCGAATTGGGAATCTGTGTCAAAACTTTGTTAGAAATTATGTGATCCTTACTAGCTGGAAGTAAGGGAGATGGGGCATGAAGTTATTTCTAGGAGTTGGAGACATACAACGTTTAGCTCAGTTCTGGGCATCTTTGAAATACCTATACAAACTTATTCCTACATAGTAACTTGCAACTTTGAATGAGAATGTGCTTGCTTACAGCAACGTGCTATATGTTCTGAATGCCCGTCTTGGGAATCTGTGTCAAATCTTTGTTAGGAATTATGTGATCCTTACTAGCTGGAAGTAAGGGTGATGGAGCATGAAGTTATTTCTAGGAGTTGGAGACATACCAAGTTTAGCTCAGTTCTGGGCATCTTTGAAATACCTATACAAACTTGTTCCAACATAGTAACTTAAAACTTTGAATGAGACTGTGCTTGCTTACAGCAACGTGCTATATGTTCTGAATGCCCGAATTGGGAATCTGTGTCAAAACTTTGTTAGGAATTATGTGATCCTTACTAGCTGGAAGTAAGGGAGATGGGGCATGAAGTTATTTCTAGAGGTTGGACACATAGCAAGTTTAGCTCAGTTCTGGGCATCTTTGAAATACCTATACAAACTTGTTCCTACATAGTAACTTGCCACTTTGAATGAGAATGTGCTTGCTTACAGCAACGTGCTATATGTTCTGAATGCCCGAAGTGGGAATCTGTGTCAAAACTTAGTTAGAAATTATGCGTTCCTTACTAGATGGAAGTAAGGGAGATGGGGCATGAAGTTATTTCTAGGAGTTGGAGACATACCCACTTTAGCTCAGTTCTGGGCATCTTTGAAATACCTATACAAACTTGTTCCTTCATAGTAACTTGCCACTTTGAATGAGAATGTGCTTGCTTACAGCAACGTGCTATATGTTCTGAATGCCCGAATTGGGAATCTGTGTCAAAACTTTGTTATAAATTATGTGATCATTACTAGCTGGAAGTAAGGGAGATGGGGCATGAAGTTATTTCTAGGAGTTGGACACATACCAAGTTTAGCTCAGTTCTGGGCATCTTTGAAACACCTATACAAACTTGTTCCCACATAGTAACTTGCAACTTTGAATGAGAATGTGCTTGCTTACAGCAACGTGCTATATGTTCTGAATGCCCGAATTGGGAATCTGTGTCAAAACTTTGTTCGGAATTATGTGATCCTTACTAGCCGGAAGTAAGGGAGATGGGGTATGAAGTTATTTCTAGGAGTTGGACACATACCAAGTTTAGCTCAGTTCTGGGCATCTTTGAAATACCTATACAAACTTGTTCCTACATAGTAACTTGCCACTTTGAATGAGAATGTGCTTGCTTACTGAAACGTGCTACATGTTCTGAATGTCCGAATTGGGAATCTGTGTCAAAACTTTGTTAGGAATTATGTGATCCTTACTAGCTGGAAGTAAGGGAGATGGGGCATGAAGTTATTTCTAGGAGTTGGAGACATACAACGTTTAGCTCAGTTCTGGGCATTTTTGAAATACCTATACAAACTTGTGCCTACATAGTAACTTGCAACTTTGAATGAGAATGTGCTTGCTTACAGCAACGGGCTATATGTTCTGAATGCTCGAATTGGGAATCTGTGTCAAAACTTTCTTAGGAATTATGTGATCCTTACTAGCTGGAAGTAAGGGAGATGGGGCATGAAGTTATTTCTAGGAGTTGGACACATACCAAGTTTAGCTCAGTTCTGGGCATCTTTGAAATACCTATACAAACTTGTTCCTACATAGTAACTTGCAACTTTGAATGAGAATGTGCTTGCTTACAGCAACGTGCTACATGTTCCGAATGCCCGAATTGGTAATCTGTGTCAAAACTTTGTTAGGAATTATGTGATCCTTACTAGTTGGAAGTAAGTGAGATGGGGCATGAATTATTTCTAGAAGTTGGAGACATACGACGTTTAGCTCAGTTCTGGGCATCTTTGAAATACCTATACAAACTTGTTCCTACATAGTAACTTGCAACTTTGAATGAGAATGTTCTTGCTTACAGCAACGTGCTATATGTTCTGAATGCCCGAATTGGGAATCTGTGTCAAATCTTTGTTAGGAATTATGTGATCCTTACTAGCTGAAAGTAAGGGAGATGGGGCATGCAGTTATTTCTTGGAGTTGGAGACATACAACGTTTAGCTCAGTTCTGGGCATCTTTGAAATACCTATACAAACTTGTTCCTACATAGTAACTTGCAACCTAGAATGAGAATGTGCTTGCTTACAGCAACGTGCTATATGTTCTGAATGCCAGAATTGGGAATCTGTGTCAAAACTTTGTTAGGAATTATGTGATCCTTACTAGTTGGAAGTAAGGGAGATGGTGCATGAAGTTATTTCTAGCTGTTGGAGACATACCAAGTTTAGCTCAGCTCTTGGCATCTTTGAAATACCTATACAAACTTGTTCCTACATAGTAAGTTGCAACTTTGAATGAGAATGTGCTTGCTTACAGCAACGTGCTATATGTTCTGAATGCCGGAATTGGGAATCTGTGTCAAATCTTTGTTAGAAATTATGTGATCCTTTCTAGCTGGAAGTAAGGGAGAGGCGGCATGAAGTTATTTCTAGGAGTTGGAGACATACCAAGTTTAGCTCAGTTCTTGGCATCTTTGAAATACCTATACAAACTTGTTCCTACATAGTAACTTGCCACTTTGAATGAGAATGTGCTTGCTTACAGCAACGTGCTATATGTTCTGAATGCCCGAATTGGGAATCTGTGTCAAAACTTTGTTAGAAATTATGTGATCCTTTCTAGCTGGAAGTAAGGGAGAGGCGGCATGAAGTTATTTCTAGGAGTTGGAGGCATACCAAGTTTAGCTCAGATCTTGGCATCTTTGAAATACCTATACAAACTTGTTCCTACATAGTAACTTGCCACTGTGAATGAGAATGTGCTTGCTTACAGCAACGTGCTATATGTTCTGAATGCCCGAATTGGGAATCTGTGTCAAAACTTTGTTAGAAATTATGTGATCCTTACTAGCTGGAAGTAAGGGAGATGGGGCATGAAGTTATTTCTAGGAGTTGGAGACATACAACGTTTAGCTCAGTTCTGGGCATTTTTGAAATACCTATACAAACTTGTGCCTACATAGTAACTTGCAACTTTGAATGAGAATGTGCTTGCTTACAGCAACGGGCTATATGTTCTGAAGGCTCGAATTGGGAATCTGTGTCAAAACTTTCTTAGGAATTATGTGATCCTTACTAGCTGGAAGTAAGGGAGATGGGGCAAGAAGTTATTTCTAGGAGTTGGACACATACCAAGTTTAGCTCAGTTCTGGGCATCTTTGAAATACCTATACAAACTTGTTCCTACATAGTAACTTGCAACTTTGAATGAGAATGTGCTTGCTTACAGCAACGTGCTACATGTTCCGAATGCCCGAATTGGGAAACTGTGTCAAAACTTTCTTAGGAATTATGTGATCCTTACTAGTTGGAAGTAAGGGAGATGGGGCATGAATTATTTCTAGGAGTTGGAGACATACAACGTTAGGCTCAGTTCTGGGCATCTTCGAAATACCTATACAAACTTGTTCCTACATAGTAACTTGCAACTTTGAATGAGAATGTGCTTGCTTACAGCAACGTGCTATATGTTCTGAATGCCGCAATTGGGAATCTGTGTCAAAACTTTGTTAGAAATTATGTGATCCCTTCTAGCTGGAAGTAAGGGAGAGGCAGCATGAAGTTATTTCTAGGAGTTGGAGACATACAACGTTTAGCTCAGTTCTGGGCATTTTTGAAATACCTATACAAACTTGTGCCTACATAGTAACTTGCAACTTTGAATGAGAATGTGCTTGCTTACAGCAACGGGCTATATGTTCTGAATGCTCGAATTGGGAATCTGTGTCAAAACTTTCTTAGGAATTATGTGATCCTTACTAGCTGGAAGTAAGGGAGATGGGGCATGAAGTTATTTCTAGGAGTTGGACACATACCAAGTTTAGCTCAGTTCTGGGCATCTTTGAAATACCTATACAAACTTGTTCCTACATAGTAACTGGCAACTTTGAATGAGAATGTGCTTGCTTACAGCAACGTGCTACATGTTCCGAATGCCCGAATTGGGAATCTGTGTCAAAACTTTGTTAGGAATTATGTGATCCTTACTAGTTGGAAGTAAGGGAGATGGGGCATGAATTATTTCTAGAAGTTGGAGGCATACAACGTTTAGCTCAGTTCTGGGCATCTTTGAAATACCTATACAAACTTGTTCCTACATAGTAACTTGCAAATTTGAATGAGAATGTGCTTGCTTACAGCAACGTGCTATATGTTCTGAATGCCCGAATTGGGAATCTGTGTCAAATCTTTGTTAGGAATTATGTGATCCTTACTAGCTGAAAGTAAGGGAGATGGGGCATGCAGTTATTTCTAGGAGTTGGAGACATACAACATTTAGCTCAGTTCTGGGCATCTTTGAAATACCTATACAAACTTGTTCCTACATAGTAACTTGCAACTTTGAATGAGAATGTGCTTGCTTACAGCAACGTGCTATATGTTCTGAATGCCAGAATTGGGAATCTGTGTCAAAACTTTGCTAGAATTATGTGATCCTTACTAGTTGGAAGTAAGGGAGATGGTGCATGAAGTTATTTCTAGGAGTTGGAGACATAACAAGTTTAGCTCAGTTCTTGGCATCTTTGAAATACCTATACAAACTTGTTCCTACATAGTAACTTGCAACTTTGAATGAGAATGTGCTTGCTTACAGCAACGTGCTATATGTTCTGAATGCCAGAATTGGGAATCTGTGTCAAAACTTTGTTAGAAATTATGTGATCCTTTCTAGCTGGAAGTAAGGGAGAGGCGGCATGAAGTTATTTCTAGGAGTTGGAGACATACCAAGTTTAGCTCAGTTCTTGGCATCTTTGAAATACCTATACAAACTTGTTCCTACATAGTAATTTGCCACTTTGAATGAGAATGTGCTTGCTTACAGCAACGTGCTATATGTTCTGAATGCCCGAATTGGGAATCTGTGTCAAAACTTTGTTAGAAATTATGTGATCCTTTCTAGCTGGAAGTAAGGGAGAGGCGGCATGAAGTTATTTCTAGGAGTTGGAGGCATACCAAGTTTAGCTCAGATCTTAGCATCTTTGAAATACCTATACAAACTTGTTCCTACATAGTAACTTGCCACTTTGAATGAGAATGTGCTTGCTTACAGCAACGTGCTATATGTTCTGAATGCCCGAATTGGGAATCTGTGTCAAAACTTTGTTAGAAATTATGTGATCCTTACTAGCTGGAAGTAAGGGAGATGGGGCATGAAGTTATTTCTAGGAGTTGGAGACATACAACGTTTAGCTCAGTTCTGGGCATTTTTGAAATACCTATACAAACTTGTGCCTACATAGTAACTTGCAACTTTGAATGAGAATGTGCTTGCTTACAGCAACGGGCTATATGTTCTGAATGCTCGAATTGGGAATCTGTGTCAAAATTTTCTTAGGAATTATGTGATCCTTACTAGCTGGAAGTAAGGGAGATGGGGCAAGAAGTTATTTCTAGGAGTTGGACACATACCAAGTTTAGCTCAGTTCTGGGCATCTTTGAAATACCTATACAAACTTGTTCCTACATAGTAACTTGCAACTTTGAATGAGAATGTGCTTGCTTAGAGCAACGTGCTACATGTTCCGAATGCCCGAATTCGGAATCTGTGTCAAAACTTTGTTAGGAATTATGTGATCCTTACTAGTTGGAAGTAAGGGAGATGGGGCATGAATTATTTCTAGGAGTTGGAGACATACAACGTTTAGCTCAGTTCTGGGCATCTTTGAAATACCTATACAAACTTGTTCCTACATAGTAACTTGCAACTTTGAATGAGAATGTGCTTGCTTACAGCAACGTGCTATATGTTCTGAATGCCCGAATTGGGAATCTGTGTCAAATCTTTGTTAGGAATTATGTGATCCTTACTAGCTGAAAGTAAGGGAGATGGGGCATGCAGTTATTTCTAGGAGTTGGAGACATACAACATTTAGCTCAGTTCTGGGCATCTTTGAAATACCTATACAAACTTGTTCCTACATAGTAACTTGCAACTTTGAATGAGAATGTGCTTGCTTACAGCAACGTGCTATATGTTCTGAATGCCAGAATTGGGAATCTGTGTCAAAACTTTGCTAGAATTATGTGATCCTTACTAGTTGGAAGTAAGGGAGATGGTGCATGAAGTTATTTCTAGGAGATGGAGACATAACAAGTTTAGCTCAGTTCTTGGCATCTTTGAAATACCTATACAAACTTGTTCCTACATAGTAACTTGCAACTTTGAATGAGAATGTGCTTGCTTACAGCAACGTGCTATATGTTCTGAATGCCGGAATTGGGAATCTGTGTCAAAACTTTGTTAGAAATTATGTGATCCTTTCTAGCTGGAAGTAAGGGAGAGGCGGCATGAAGTTATTTCTAGGAGTTGGAGACATACCAAGTTTAGCTCAGTTCTTGGCATCTTTGAAATACCTATGCAAACTTGTTCCTACATAGTAATTTGCCACTTTGAATGAGAATGTGCTTGCTTACAGCAACGTGCTATATGTTCTGAATGCCCGAATTGGGAATCTGTGTCAAAACTTTGTTAGAAATTATGTGATCCTTTCTAGCTGGAAGTAAGGGAGAGGCGGCATGAAGTTATTTCTAGGAGTTGGAGGCATACCAAGTTTAGCTCAGATCTTAGCATCTTTGAAATACCTATACAAACTTGTTCCTACATAGTAACTTGCAACTTTGAATGAGAATGTGCTTGCTTACAGCAACGTGCTATATGTTCTGAATGCCAGAATTGGGAATCTGTGTCAAAACTTTGCTAGAATTATGTGATCCTTACTAGTTGGAAGTAAGGGAGATGGTGCATGAAGTTATTTCTAGGAGTTGGAGACATAACAAGTTTAGCTCAGTTCTGGGCATTTTTGAAATACCTATACAAACTTGTGCCTACATAGTAACTTGCAACTTTGAATGAGAATGTGCTTGCTTACAGCAACGGGCTATATGTTGTGAATGCTCGAATTGGGAATCTGTGTCAAAATTTTCTTAGGAATTATGTGATCCTTACTAGCTGGAAGTAAGGGAGATGGGGCAAGAAGTTATTTCTAGGAGTTGGACACATACCAAGTTTAGCTCAGTTCTGGGCATCTTTGAAATACCTATACAAACTTGTTCCTACATAGTAACTTGCCACTTTGAATGAGAATGTGCTTGCTTACAGCAACGTGCTACATGTTCCGAATGCCCGAATTCGGAATCTGTGTCAAAACTTTGTTAGGAATTATGTGATCCTTACTAGTTGGAAGTAAGGGAGATGGGGCATGAATTATTTCTAGGAGTTGGAGACATACAACGTTTAGCTCAGTTCTGGGCATCTTTGAAATACCTATACAAACTTGTTCCTACATAGTAACTTGCAACTTTGAATGAGAATGTGCTTGCTTACAGCAACGTGCTATATGTTCTGAATGCCCGAATTGGGAATCTGTGTCAAATCTTTGTTAGGAATTATGTGATCCTTACTAGCTGAAAGTAAGGGAGATGGGGCATGCAGTTATTTCTAGGAGTTGGAGACATACAACATTTAGCTCAGTACTGGGCATCTTTGAAATACCTATACAAACTTGTTCCTACATAGTAACTTGCAACTTTGAATGAGAATGTGCTTGCTTACAGCAACGTGCTATATGTTCTGAATGCCAGAATTGGGAATCTGTGTCAAAACTTTGCTAGAATTATGTGATTCTTACTAGTTGGAAGTAAGGGAGATGGTGCATGAAGTTATTTCTAGGAGTTGGAGACATAACAAGTTTAGCTCAGTTCTTGGCATCTTTGAAATACCTATACAAACTTGTTCCTACATAGTAACTTGCAACTTTGAATGAGAATGTGCTTGCTTACAGCAACGTGCTATATGTTCTGAATGCCGGAATTGGGAATCTGTGTCAAAACTTTGTTAGAAATTATGTGATCCTTTCTAGCTGGAAGTAAGGGAGAGGCGGCATGAAGTTATTTCTAGGAGTTGGAGACATACCAAGTTTAGCTCAGTTCTTGGCATCTTTGAAATACCTATACAAACTTGTTCCTACATAGTAATTTGCCACTTTGAATGAGAATGTGCTTGCTTACAGCAACGTGCTATATGTTCTGAATGCCCGAATTGGGAATCTGTGTCAAAACTTTGTTAGAAATTATGTGATCCTTTCTAGCTGGAAGTAAGGGAGAGGCGGCATGAAGTTATTTCTAGGAGTTGGATGCATACCAAGTTTAGCTCAGATCTTAGCATCTTTGAAATACCTATACAAACTTGTTCCTACATAGTAACTTGCCACTTTGAATGAGAATGTGCTTGCTTACAGCAACGTGCTATATGTTCTGAATGCCCGAATTGGGAATCTGTGTCAAAACTTTGTTAGAAATTATGTGATCCTTACTAGCTGGAAGTAAGGGAGATGGGGCATGAAGTTATTTCTAGGAGTTGGAGACATACAACGTTTAGCTCAGTTCTGGGCATTTTTGAAATACCTATACAAACTTGTGCCTACATAGTAACTTGCAACTTTGAATGAGAATGTGCTTGCTTACAGCAACGGGCTATATGTTCTGAATGCTCGAATTGGGAATCTGTGTCAAAATTTTCTTAGGAATTATGTGATCCTTACTAGCTGGAAGTAAGGGAGATGGGTCAAGAAGTTATTTCTAGGAGTTGGACACATACCAAGTTTAGCTCAGTTCTGGGCATCTTTGAAATACCTATACAAACTTGTTCCTACATAGTAACTTGCAACTTTGAATGAGAATGTGCTTGCTTACAGCAACGTGCTACATGTTCCGAATGCCCGAATTCGGAATCTGTGTCAAAACTTTGTTAGGAATTATGTGATCCTTACTAGTTGTAAGTAAGGGAGATGGGGCATGAATTATTTCTAGGAGTTGGAGACATACAACGTTAGGCTCAGTTCTGGGCATCTTCGAAATACTTATACAAACTTGTTCCTACATAGTACCTTGCAACTTTGAATGAGAATGTGCTTGTTTACAGCAACGTGCTATATGTTCTGAATGCCAGAATTGGGAATCTGTGTCAAAACTTTGTTAGAAATTATGTGATCCTTTCTAGCTGGAAGTAAGGGAGAGGCGGCATGAAGTTATTTCTAGGAGTTGGAGACATACCAAGTTTAGCTCAGTTCTTGGCATCTTTGAAATACCTATACAAACTTGTTCCTACATAGTAACTTGCCACTTTGAATGAGAATGTGCTTGCTTACAGCAACGTGCTATATGTTCTGAATGCCCGAATTGGGAATCTGTGTCAAATCTTTGTTAGGAATTATGTGATCCTTACTAGCTGAAAGTAAGGGAGATGGGGCATGCAGTTATTTCTAGGAGTTGGAGACATACAACATTTAGCTCAGTTCTGGGCATCTTTGAAATACCTATACAAACTTGTTCCTACATAGTAACTTGCAACTTTGAATGAGAATGTGCTTGCTTACAGCAACGTGCTATATGTTCTGAATGCCAGAATTGGGAATCTGTGTCAAAACTTTGCTAGAATTATGTGATCCTTACTAGTTGGAAGTAAGGGAGATGGTGCATGAAGTTATTTCTAGGAGTTGGAGACATAACAAGTTTAGCTCAGATCTTGGCATCTTTGAAATACCTATACAAACTTGTTCCTACATAGTAACTTGCAACTTTGAATGAGAATGTGCTTGCTTACAGCAACGTGCTATATGTTCTGAATGCCGGAATTGGGAATCTGTGTCAAAACTTTGTTAGAAATTATGTGATCCTTTCTAGCTGGAAGTAAGGGAGAGGCGGCATGAAGTTATTTCTAGGAGTTGGAGACATACCAAGTTTAGCTCAGTTCTTGGCATCTTTGAAATACCTATACAAACTTGTTCCTACATAGTAATTTGCCACTTTGAATGAGAATGTGCTTGCTTACAGCAACGTGCTATATGTTCTGAATGCCCGAATTGGGAATCTGTGTCAAAACTTTGTTAGAAATTATGTGATCCTTTCTAGCTGGAAGTAAGGGAGAGGCGGCATGAAGTTATTTCTAGGAGTTGGAGGCATACCAAGTTTAGCTCAGATCTTAGCATCTTTGAAATACCTATACAAACTTGTTCCTACATAGTAACTTGCCACTTTGAATGAGAATGTGCTTGCTTACAGCAACGTGCTATATGTTCTGAATGCCCGAATTGGGAATCTGTGTCAAAACTTTGTTAGAAATTATGTGATCCTTACTAGCTGGAAGTAAGGGAGATGGGGCATGAAGTTATTTCTAGGAGTTGGAGACATACAACGTTTAGCTCAGTTCTGGGCATTTTTGAAATACCTATACAAACTTGTGCCTACATAGTAACTTGCAACTTTGAATGAGAATGTGCTTGCTTACAGCAACGGGCTATATGTTCTGAATGCTCGAATTGGGAATCTGTGTCAAAATTTTCTTAGGAATTATGTGATCCTTACTAGCTAGAAGTAAGGGAGATGGGGCAAGAAGTTATTTCTAGGAGTTGGACACATACCAAGTTTAGCTCAGTTCTGGGCATCTTTGAAATACCTATACAAACTTGTTCCTACATAGTACCTTGCAACTTTGAATGAGAATGTGCTTGCTTACAGCAACGTGCTACATGTTCCGAATGCCCGAATTCGGAATCTGTGTCAAAACTTTGTTAGGAATAATGTGATCCTTACTAGTTGGAAGTAAGGGAGATGGGGCATGAATTATTTCTAGGATTTGGAGACATACAACGTTAAGCTCAGTTCTGGGCATCTTTGAAATACCTATACAAACTTGTTCCTACATAGTAACTTGCAACTTTGAATGAGAATGTGCTTGCTTACAGCAACGTGCTATATGTTCTGAATGCCCGAATTGGGAATCTGTGTCAAATCTTTGTTAGGAATTATGTGATCCTTACTAGCTGAAAGTAAGGGAGATGGGGCATGCAGTTATTTCTAGGAGTTGGAGACATACAACATTTAGCTCAGTTCTGGGCATCTTTGAAATACCTATACAAACTTGTTCCTACATAGTAACTTGCAACTTTGAATGAGAATGTGCTTGCTTACAGCAACGTGCTATATGTTCTGAATGCCAGAATTGGGAATCTGTGTCAAAACTTTGCTAGAATTATGTGATCCTTACTAGTTGGAAGTAAGGGAGATGGTGCATGAAGTTATTTCTAGGAGTTGGAGACATAACAAGTTTAGCTCAGTTCTTGGCATCTTTGAAATACCTATACAAACTTGTTCCTACATAGTAACTTGCAACTTTGAATGAGAATGTGCTTGCTTACAGCAACGTGCTATATGTTCTGAATGCCGGAATTGGGAATCTGTGTCAAAACTTTGTTAGAAATTATGTGATCCTTTCTAGCTGGAAGTAAGGGAGAGGCGGCATGAAGTTATTTCTAGGAGTTGGAGACATACCAAGTTTAGCTCAGTTCTTGGCATCTTTGAAATACCTATACAAACTTGTTCCTACATAGTAATTTGCCACTTTGAATGAGAATGTGCTTGCTTACAGCAACGTGCTATATGTTCTGAATGCCCGAATTGGGAATCTGTGTCAAAACTTTGTTAGAAATTATGTGATCCTTTCTAGCTGGAAGTAAGGGAGAGGCGGCATGAAGTTATTTCTAGGAGTTGGAGGCATACCAAGTTTAGCTCAGATCTTAGCATCTTTGAAATACCTATACAAACTTGTTCCTACATAGTAACTTGCCACTTTGAATGAGAATGTGCTTGCTTACAGCAACGTGCTACATGTTCCGAATGCCCGAATTCGGAATCTGTGTCAAAACTTTGTTAGGAATTATGTGATCCTTACTAGTTGGAAGTAAGGGAGATGGGGCATGAATTATTTCTAGGAGTTGGAGACATACAACGTTAGGCTCAGTTCTGGGCATCTTCGAAATACTTATACAAACTTGTTCCTACATAGTACCTTGCAACTTTGAATGAGAATGTGCTTGCTTACAGCAACGTGCTATATGTTCTGAATGCCAGAATTGGGAATCTGTGTCAAAACTTTGTTAGAAATTATGTGATCCTTTCTAGCTGGAAGTAAGGGAGAGGCGGCATGAAGTTATTTCTAGGAGTTGGAGACATACCAAGTTTAGCTCAGTTCTTGGCATCTTTGAAATACCTATACAAACTTGTTCCTACATAGTAACTTGCCACTTTGAATGAGAATGTGCTTGCTTACAGCAACGTGCTATATGTTCTGAATGCCCGAATTGGGAATCTGTGTCAAAACTTTGTTAGAAATTATGTGATCCTTTCTAGCTGGAAGTAAGGGAGAGGCGGCATGAAGTTATTTCTAGGAGTTGGAGACATACCAAGTTTAGCTCAGTTCTTGGCATCTTTGAAATACCTATACAAACTTGTTCCTACATAGTAACTTGCCACTTTGAATGAGAATGTGCTTGCTTACAGCAACGTGCTATATGTTCTGAATGCCCGAATTGGGAATCTGTGTCAAAACTTTGTTAGGAATTATGTGATCCTTACTAGCTGGAAGTAAGGGAGATGGGGCATGAAGTTATTTCTAGGAGTTGGAGACATACAAGGTTTAGCTCAGTTCTGGGCATCTTTGAAATACCTATACAAACTTGTTCCTACATAGTAACTTGCAACTTTGAATGAGAATGTGCTTGCTTACAGCAACGGGCTATATGTTCTGAATGCCCGAAATGGGAATCTGTGTCAAAACTTTGTTAGGAATTATGTCATCCTTACTAGTTGGAAGTAAGGGAGATGGTGCATGAAGTTATTTCTAGGAGTTGGAGACATACCAAGTTTAGCTCAGTTCTTGGCATCTTTGAAATACGTATACAAACTTGTTCCTACATAGTAACTTGCAACTTTGAATGAGAATGTGCTTGCTTACAGCAACGTGCTATATGTTCTGAATGCCGGAATTGGGAATCTGTGTCAAAACTTTGTTAGAAATTATGTGATCCTTTCTAGCTGGAAGTAAGGGAGAGGCGGCATGAAGTTATTTCTTGGAGTTGGAGACATACCAAGTTTAGCTCAGTTCTTGACATCTTTGAAATACATATACAAACTTGTTCCTACATAGTAACTTGCCACTTTGAATGAGAATGTGCTTGCTTACAGCAACGTGCTATATGTTCTGAATGCCCGAATTGGGAATCTGTGTCAAAACTTTGTTAGAAATTATGTGATCCTTTCTAGCTGGAAGTAAGGGAGAGGCGGCATGAAGTTATTTCTAGGAGTTGGAGGCATACCAAGTTTAGCTCAAATCTTGGCATCTTTGAAATACCTATACAAACTTGTTCCTACATAGTAACTTGCCACTGTGAATGAGAATGTGCTTGCTTACAGCAACGTGCTATATGTTCTGAATGCCCGAATTGGGAATCTGTGTCAAAACTTTGTTAGAAATTATGTGATCCTTACTAGCTGGAAGTAAGGGAGATGGGGCATGAAGTTATTTCTAGGAGTTGGAGACATACAAAGTTTAGCTCAGTTCTGGGCATTTTTGAAATACCTATACAAACTTGTGCCTACATAGTAACTTGCAACTTTGAATGAGAATGTGCTTGCTTACAGCAACGGGCTATATGTTCTGAATGCTCGAATTGGGAATCTGTGTCAAAACTTTCTTAGGAATTATGTGATCCTTACTAGCTGGAAGTAAGGGAGATGGGGCATGAAGTTATTTCTAGGAGTTGGACACATACCAAGTTTAGCTCAGTTCTGGGCATCTTTGAAATACCTATACAAACTTGTTCCTACATAGTAACTTGCAACTTTGAATGAGAATGTGCTTGCTTACAGCAGTGTGCTACATGTTCCGAATGCCCGAATTGGGAATCTGTGTCAAAACTTTGTTAGGAATTATGTGATCCTTACTAGCTGAAAGTAAGGGAGATGGGGCATGAATTATTTCTAGGAGTTGGAGACATACAACGTTTAACTCAGTTCTGGGCATCTTTGAAATACCTATACAAACTTGTTCCTACATAGTAACTTGCAACTTTGAATGAGAATGTGCTTGCTTACAGCAACGTGCTATATGTTCTGAATGTCCGAATTGGAAATCGGTGTCAAATCTTTGTTAGAAACTATGTGATCCTTATTAGATGGAAGTAAGGGAGATGGGGCATGAAGTTATTTCTAGGAGTTGGACACATACCAAGTTTAGCTCAGTTCTGGGCATCTTTGAAATACCTATACAAACTTGTTCCTACATAGTAACTGGCAACTTTGAATGAGAATGTGCTTGCTTACAGCAACGTGCTACATGTTCTGAATGCCCGAATTGGGAATCTGTGTCAAAACTTTGTTAGGAATTATGTGATCCTTACTAGCTGGAAGTAAGGGAGATGGGGCATGAAGTTATGTCTAGGAGTTGGAGACATACCAAGTTTAGCTCAGTTCTGGGCATCTTTGTAATACCTATACAAACTTGTTCCTACATAGTAACTTGCAACTTTGGATGAGAATGTGCTTGCTTACAGCAACGTGCTATATGTTCTGAATGCCCGAATTGGGAATCTGTGTCAAAACTTTGTTAGGAATTATGTGATCCTTACTAGTTGGAAGTAAGGGAGATGGGGCATGAAGTCATTTCTAGGAGTTGGAGACATACAACGTTTAGCTCAGTTCTGGGCATCTTTGAAATACCTATACAATCTTGTTCCTACATAGTAACTTGCAACTTTCAATGAGAATGTGCTTGCTTACAGCAACGTGCTATATGTTCTGAATGCCCGAATTGGGAATCTGTGTCAAAACTTTGTTAGAAATTATGTGATCCTTTCTAGCTGGAAGTAAGGGAGATGCGGCATGAAGTTATTTCTAGGAGTTGGAGACATACAACGTTTAGCTCAGTTCTGGGCATCTTTGAAATACCTATACAAACTTGTTCCTACATAGTAACTTGCCACATTGAATGAGAATGTGCTTGCTTACAGCAACGTGCTATATGTTCTGAATGCCCGAATTGGGAATCTGTGTCAAAACTTTCTTAGGAATTATGTGATCCTTACTAGCTGGAAGTAAGGGAGATGGGGCATGAAGATATTTCTAGGAGTTGGATACATACGCACTTTAGCTCAGTTCTGCGCATCTTTGAAATACCTATACAAACTTGTTCCTACATAGTAACTTGCAACTTTGAATGAGAATGTGCTTGCTTACAGCAACGTGCTACATGTTCTGAATGCCCGAATTGGGAATCTGTGTCAAAACTTTGTTAGAAATTATGTGATCCTTACTAGATGGAAGTAAGGGAGATGGGGCATGAAGTTATTTCTAGGAGTTGGAGACATACAACGTTTAGCTCAGTTCCGGGCATCTTTGAAATACCTATACAAACTTGTTCCTACATAGTAACTTGCCACTTTGAATGAGAATGTGCTTGCTTACAGCAACGTGCTATATGTTCTGAATGCCCGAATTGGGAATCTGTGTCAAAACTTTGTTAGGAATTATGTGATCCTTACTAGCTGGAAGTAAGGCAGATGGGGCATGAAGTTATTTCTAGGAGTTGGAGACATACAACGTTTAGCTCAGTTCTGGGCATCTTTGAAATACCTATACAAACTTGTTCCTACATAGTAACTTGCCACTTTGAATGAGAATGTGCTTGCTTACAGCAACGTGCTATATGTTCTGAATGCCCGAATTGGGAATCTGTGTCAAAACTTTGTTAGAAATTATGTGATCCTTACTAGCTGGAAGTAAGGGAGATGGGGCATGAAGTTATTTCTAGGAGTTGGAGACATACAACGTTTAGCTCAGTTCTGGGCATTTTTGAAATACCTATACAAACTTGTGCCTACATAGTAACTTGCAACTTTGAATGAGAATGTGCTTGCTTACAGCAACGGGCTATATGTTCTGAATGCTCGAATTGGGAATCTGTGTCAAAACTTTCTTAGGAATTATATGATGCTTACTAGCTGGAAGTAAGGGAGATGGGGCATGAAGTTATTTCTAGGTGTTGGACACATACCAAGTTTAGCTCAGTTCTGGGTCTCTTAGAAATACCTATACAAACTTGTTCCTACATAGTAACTGGCAACAATGAATGAGAATGTGCTTGCTTACAGCAAAGTGCTACATGTTCCGAATGCCCGAATTGGGAATCTGTGTCAAAACTTTGTTAGAAATTATGTGATCCTTTCTAGCTGGAAGTAAGGGAGAGGCGGCATGAAGTTATTTCTAGGAGTTGGAGATATACAACGTTTAGCTCAGTTCCGGGCATCTTTGAAATACCTATACAAACTTGTTCCTACATAGTAACTTCCCACTTTGAATGAGAATGTGCTTGCTTACAGCAACGTGCTACATGTTCTGAATGCCCGAATTGGGAATCTGTGTCAAAACTTTGTTAGGAATTATGTGATCCTTACTAGCTGGAAGTAAGGGAGATGGGGCATGAAGTTATTTCTAGGAGTTGGAGACATACCAAGTTTAGCTCAGTTCCGGGCATTTTTGAAATACCTATACAAACTTGTTCCTACATAGTAACTTGCCACTTTCAATGAGAATGTGCTTGCTTACAGCAACTTGCTATATGTTCTGAATGATCGAATTTGGAATCTGTGTCAAAACTTTGTTAGGAATTATGTGATCCTTACTAGCTGGAAGTAAGGCAGATGGGGCATGAAGTTATTTCTAGGAGTTGGAGACATACAACGTTTAGCTCGGTTCTGGGCATCTTTGAAATACCTATACAAACTTGTTCCTACATAGTAACTTGCAACTTTGAATGAGAATGTGCTTGCTTACAGCCACGTGCTATATGTTCTGAATGCCCGAATTGGGAATCTGTGTCAAAACTTTGTTAGGAATTATGTGATCCTTACTAGCTGGAAGTAAGGGAGATGGGGCATGAAGTTATTTCTAGGAGTTGGAGACATACAAAGTTTAGCTCAGTTCTGGGCATCTTTGAAATACCTATACAAACTTGTTCCTACATAGTAACTTGCCACTTTGAATGAGAATGTGCTTGCTTACAGCAACGTGCTATATGTTCTGAATGCCCGAATTGGCAATCTGTGTCAAAACTTTGTTAGGAATTATGTGATCCTTACTAGTTGGAAGTAAGGGAGATGGGGCATGAAGTTATTTCTAGGAGTTGGAGACATACAACGTTTAGCTCAGTTCTGGGCATCTTTGAAATACCTATACAAACTTGTTCCTACATAGTAACTTGCAACTTTGAATGAGAATGTGCTTGCTTACAGCAACGTGCTATATGTTCTGAATGCCCGAATTGGGAATCTGTGTCAAAACATTGTTAGGAATTATGTGATCCTTACTAGATGGAAGTAAGGGAGATGGGGCATGAAGTTATTTCTAGGAGTTGGAGACATGCAACGTTTAGCTCAGTTCTGGGCATCGTTGAAATACCTATACAAACTTGTTCCTACATAGTAACTTGCCACTTTGAATGAGAATGTGCTTGCTTACAGTAACGTGCTATATGTTCTGAATGCCCGAATTGGGAATCTGTGTCAAAACTTTGTTAGAACTTATGTGATCCTTACTAGATGGAAGTAAGGGAGATGGGGCATGATGTTATTTCTAGGAGTTGGAGACATGCAACGTTTAGCTCAGTTCTGAGCATCTTTGAAATACCTATACAAACTTGTTCCTACATAGTAACTTGCAACTTTGAATGAGAATGTGCTTGCTTACAGCAACGTGGTATATGTTCTGAATTCCCGAATTGGGAATCTGTGTCAAAACTTTCTTAGAAATAATGTGATCCTTACTAGCTGGAAGTAAGGGAGATGGGGCATGAAGTTATTTCTAGGAGTTGGACACATACCAAGTTTAGCTCAGTTCTGGGCATCTTTGAAATACCTATACAAACTTGTTCCTACATAGTAACTGGCAACTTTGAATGAGAATGTGCTTTCTTACAGCAACGTGCTATATGTTCTGAATGCCCGAATTGGGAATCTGTGTCAAAACTTTGTTCGGAATTATGTGATCCTTACTAGCTGGAAGTAAGGGAGATGGGGCATGAAGTTATTTCTAGGAGTTGGACACATACCAAGTTTAGCTCAGTTCTGGGCATCTTTGAAATACCTATACAAACTTGTTCCTACATAGTAACTTGCCACTTTGAATGAGAATGTGCTTGCTTACAGCAACGTGCTATATGTTCTCAATGCCCGAAGTGGGAATCTGTGTCAAAACTTTGTTAGAAATTATGCGTTCCATACTAGATGGAAGTAAGGGAGATGGGGCATGAAGTTATTTCTAGGAGTTGGAGACATACCCACTTTAGCTCAGTTCTGGGCATCTTTGAAATACCTATAAAAACTTGTTCCTTCATAGTAACTTGCCACTTTGAATGAGAATGTGCTTGCTTACAGCAACGTGCTATATGTTCTGAATGCCCGAATTGGGAATCTGTGTCAAAACTTTGTTAGAAATTATGTGATCATTACTAGCTGGAAGTAAGGGACATGGGGCATGAAGTTATTTCTAGGAGTTGGACACATACCAAGTTTAGCTCAGTTCTGGGCATCTTTGAAACACCTATACAAACTTGTTCCCACATAGTAACTTGCAACTTTGAATGAGAATGTGCTTGCTTACAGCAACGTGCTATATGTTCTGAATGCCCGAATTGGGAATCTGTGTCAAAACATTGTTCGGAATTATGTGATCCTTACTAGCTGGAAGTAAGGGAGATGGGGTATGAAGTTATTTCTAGGAGTTGGACACATACCAAGTTTAGCTCAGTTCTGGGCATCTTTGAAATACCTATACAAACTTGTTCCTACATAGTAACTTGCCACTTTGAATGAGAATGTGCTTGCTTACTGCAACGTGCTACATGTTCTGAATGTCCGAATTGGGAATCTGTGTCAAAACTTTGTTAGGAATTATGTGATCCTTACTAGCTGGAAGTAAGGGAGATGGGGCATGAAGTTATTTCTAGGAGTTGGAGACATACAACGTTAAGCTCAGTTCTGGGCATCTTTGAAATACCTATACAAACTTGTTCCTACATAGTAACTTGCCACTTTGAATGAGAATGTGCTTGCTCACAGCAACGTGCTATATGTTCTGAATGCCCGAATTGGGAATCTGTGTCAAAACTTTGTTAGGAATTATGTGATCCTTACTAGCTGGAAGTAAGGGAGATGGGGCATGAAGTTATTTCTAGGAGTTGGACACATACCAAGTTTACCACAGTTCTGGGCATCTTTGAAATACCTATACAAACTTGTTCCTACATAGTAACTTGCCACTTTGAATGAGAATGTGCTTGCTTACAGCAACGTGCTATATGTTCTGAATGCCCGAATTGGGAATCTGTGTCAAAACTTTGTTAGAAATTATGTGATCCTTACTAGATGGAAGTAAGGGAGATGGGGCATGAAGTTATTTCTAGGAGTTGGAGACATACCCACTTTAGCTCAGTTCTGGGCATCTTTGAAATACCTATACAAACATGTTACTACATAGTAACATGCAACTTTGAATGAGAATGTGCTTGCTTACAGTAACGTGCTATATGTTCTGAATGCCCGAATTGGGAATCTGTGTCAAAACTTTGTTAGAAATTATGTGATCCTTACTAGCTGGAAGTAAGGGAGATGGGGCATGAAGTTATTTCTAGGAGTTGGAGACATACAACGTTTAGCTCAGTTCTGGGCATCTTTGAAATACCTATACAAACTTATTTCTACATAGTAACTTGCAACTTTGAATGAGAAAGTTCTTGCTTACAGCAACGTGCTATATGTTCTGAATGCCCGTCTTGGGAATCTGTGTCAAAACTTTGTTAGGAATTATGTGATCCTTACTAGCTGGAAGTAAGGGTGATGGAGCATGAAGTTATTTCTAGGAGTTGGAGACATACCAAGTTTAGCTCAGTTCTGGGCATCTTTGAAATACCTATACAAACTTGTTGCTACATAGTAACTTGCAACTTTGAATGAGAATGTGCTTGCTTTCAGCAACGTGCTATATGTTCTGAATGCCCGAATTGGGAATCTGTGTCAAAACTTTGTTAGAAATTATGTGATCCTTACTAGATGGAAGTAAGGGAGATGGGGCATGAAGTTATTTCTAGGAGTTGGAGACATACAACGTTAAGCTCAGTTCTGGGCAACTCTGAAATACCTATACAAACTTGTTCCTACATAGTAACTTGCAACTTTGAATGAGAATGTGCTTGCTTACAGCAACGTGCTACATGTTCTGAATGCCCGAATTGGGAATCTGTGTCAAATCTTTGTTAGGAATTATGTGATCCTTACAATCTGGAAGTAAGGGAGATGGGGCATGAAGTTATTTCTAGGAGTTGGAGACATACCAAGTTTACTTCAGTTCTGGGAATCTTTGAAATACCTATACAAACTTGTTCCTACATAGTAACTTGCAACTTTGAATGAGAATGTGCTTGCTTACAGCCACGTGCTATATGTTCTGAATGCCCGAATTGGGAATCTGTGTCAAAACTTTGTTAGGAATTATGTGATCCTTACTAGCTGGAAGTAAGGGAGATGGGGCATGAAGTTATTTCTAGGAGTTGGACACATACCAAGTTTAGCTCAGTTCTGGGCATCTTTGAAATACCTATACAAACTTGTTCCTACATAGTAACTTGCCACTTTGAATGAGAATGTGCTTGCTTACAGCAACGTGCTATATGTTCTGAATGCCCGAATTGGGAATCTGTGTCAAAACTTTGTTAGAAATTATGTGATGCTTTCTAGCTGGAAGTAAGGGAGAGGCGGCATGAAGTTATTTCTAGGAGTTGGACACATACCAAGTTTAGCTCAGTTCTTGGCATCTTTGAAATACCTATACAAACTTGTTCCTACATAGTAACTTGCAACTTTGAATGAGAATGTGCTTGCTTACAGCAACGTGCTATATGTTCTGAATGCCGGAATTGGGAATCTGTGTCAAAACTTTGTTAGAAATTATGTGATCCTTTCCAGCTGGAAGTAAGGGAGAGGCGGCATGAAGTTATTTCTAGGAGTTGGAGACATACCAAGTTTAGCTCAGTTCTTGGCATCTTTGAAATACCTATACAATCTTGTTCCTACATAGTAACTTGCCACTTTGAATGAGAATGTGCTTGCTTACAGCAACGTGCTATATGTTCTGAATGCCCGAATTCTGAATCTGTGTCAAAACTTTGTTAGAAATTATGTGATCCTTTCTAGCTGGAAGTAAGGGAGAGGCGGCATGAAGTTATTTCTAGGAGTTGGAGGCATACCAAGTTTAGCTCAGATCTTGGCATCTTTGAAATACCTATACAAACTTGTTCCTACATAGTAACTTGCCCCTGTGAATGAGAATGAGCTTGCTTACAGCAACGTGCTACATGTTCTGAATGCTCGAATTCGGATTCTGTGTCAAAACTTTCTTAGAAATTATGTGATCCTTACTAGCTGGAAGTAAGGGAGATGGGGCATGAAGTTATTTCTAGGAGTTGTAGACATACAACGTTTAGCTCAGTTCTGGGCATTTTTGAAATACCTATACAAACTTGTGCCTACATAGTAACTTGCAACTTTGAATGAGAATGTGCTTGCTTACAGCAACGGGCTATATGTTCTGAATGCTCGAATTGGGAATCTGTGTCAAAACTTTCTTAGGAATTATGTGATCCTTACTAGCTGGAAGTAAGGGAGATGGTGCAAGAAGTTATTTCTAGGAGTTGGACACATACCAAGTTTAGCTCAGTTCTGGGCATCTTTGAAATACCTATACAAACTTGTTCCTACATAGTAACTTGCAACTTTGAATGAGAATGTGCTTGCTTACAGCAACGTGCTACATGTTCCGAATGCCCGATTTGGGAATCTGTGTCAAAACTTTGTTAGGAATTATGTGATCCTTACTAGTTGGAAGTAAGGGAGATGGGGCATGAATTATTTCTAGGAGTTGGAGACATACAACGTTAGGCTCAGTTCTGGGCATCTTCGAAATACCTATACAAACTTCTTCCTACATAGTAACTTGCAACTTTGAATGAGAATGTGCTTGCTTACAGCAACGTGCTATATGTTCTGAATGCCGGAATTGGGAATCTGTGTCAAAACTTTGTTAGAAATTATGTGATCCTTTCTAGCTGGAAGTAAGGGAGAGGCGGCATGAAGTTATTTCTAGGAGTTGGAGACATACCAAGTTTAGCTCAGTTCTTGGCATCTTTGAAATACCTATACAAACTTGTTCCTACATAGTAACTTGCCACTTTGAATGAGAATGTGCTTGCTTACAGCAACGTGCTATATGTTCTGAATGCCCGAATTGGGAATCTGTGTCAAAACTTTGTTAGAAATTATGTGATCCTTTCTAGCTGGAAGTAAGGGAGAGGCGGCATGAAGTTATTTCTAGGAGTTGGAGACATACCAAGTTTAGCTCAGTTCTTGGCATCTTTGAAATACCTATACAAACTTGTTCCTACATAGTAACTTGCCACTTTGGATGAGAATGTGCTTGCTTACAGCAACGTGCTATATGTTCTGAATGCCCGAATTGGGAATCTGTGTCAAAACTTTGTTAGAAATTATGTGATCCTTTTTAGATGGAAGTAAGGGAGATGGGGCATGAAGTTATTTCTAGGAGTTGGACACATACCAAGTTTAGCTCAGTTCTGGGCATCTTTGAAATACCTATACAAACTTGTTCCTACATAGTAACTGGCAACTTTGAATGAGAATGTGCTTGCTTACAGCAACGTGCTATATGTTCTGAATGCCCGAATTGGGAATCTGTGTCAAAACCTTGTTAGGAATTATGTGATCCTTACTAGCTGGAAGTAAGCGAGATGGGGCATGAAGTTATGTCTAGGAGTTGGAGACATACCAAGTTTAGCTCAGTTCTGGGCATCTTTGAAATACCTATACAAACTTGTTCCTACATAGTAACTTGCAACTTTGGATGAGAATGTGCTTGCTTACAGCAACGTGCAATATGTTCTGAAAGCCTGAATTGGGAATCTGTGTCAAAACTTTGTTAGGAATTATGTGATCCTTACTAGTTGGAAGTAAGGGAGATGGGGCATGAAGTCATTTCTAGGAGTTGGAGACATACAACGTTTAGCTCAGTTCTGGGCATCTTTGAAATACCTATACAATCTTGTTCCTACATAGTAATTTGCAACTTTGAATGAGAATGTGCTTGCTTACAGCAACGTGCTATATGTTCTGAATGCCCGAATTGGGAATCTGTGTCAAAACTTTGTTAGAAATTATGTGATCCTTTCTAGCTGGAAGTAAGGGAGATGCGGCATGAAGTTATTTCTAGGAGTTGGAGACATACAACGTTTAGCTCAGTCCTGGGCATCTTTGAAATACCTATACAAACTTGTTCCTACATAGTAACTTGCCACTTTGAATGAGAATGTGCTTGCTTACAGCAACGTGCTACATGTTCTGAATGCCCGAATTGGTAATCTGTGTCAAAACTTTGTTAGAAATTATGTGATCCTTTCTAGCTGGAAGTAAGGGAGATGCGGCATGAAGTTATTTCTAGGAGTTGGAGACATACAACGTTTAGCTCAGTTCTGGGCATCTTTGAAATACCTATACAAACTTGTTCCTACATAGTAACTTCCCACTTTGAATGAGAATGTGCTTGCTTACAGCAACGTGCTATATGTTCTGAATGCCCGAATTGGGAATCTGTGTCAAAACTTTGTTAGGAATTATGTGATCCTTACTAGCTGGAAGTAAGGGAGATGGGGCATGAAGTTATTTCTAGGAGTTGGAGACATACCAAGTTTAGCTCAGTTCTGGGCATCTTTGAAATACCTATACAAACTTGTTCCTACATAGTAACTTGCAACTTTGAATGAGAATGTGCTTGCTTACAGCAAGGTGCTATATGTTCTGAATGCCCGAATTGGGAATCTGTGTCAAAACTTTCTTAGGAATTATGTGATCCTTACTAGCTGGAAGTAAGGGAGATGGGGCATGAAGATATTTCTAGGAGTTGAATACATACCCACTTTAGCTCAGTTCTGGGCATCTTTGAAATACCTATACAAACTTGTTCCTACATAGTAACTTTCAACTTTGAATGAGAATGTGCTTGCTCCGGGAACGTGCTACATGTTCTGAATGCCCGAATTGGGAATCTGTGTCAAAACTTTGTTAGAAATTATGTGATCATTACCAGCTGGAAGTAAGGGAGTTGGGGCATGAAGTTATTTCTAGGAGTTGGAGACATGCAACGTTTAACTCAGTTCTGGGCCTCTTTGAAATACCTATACAAACTTGTTCCTACATAGTAACTTGCATCGTTGAATGAGAATGTGCTTACTTACAGCAATGTGCTGTATGTTCTGAATGCCCGATTTGGGAATCTGTGTCAAAACTTTGTTAGGAATTATGTGATCCTTACTAGCTGGAAGTAAGTGAGTTGGGGCATGAAGTTATTTCTAGGAGTTGGAGACATGCAAAGTTTAACTCAGTTCTGGGCATCTTTGAAATACCTATACAAACTTGTTCCTACATAGTAACTTGCATATAGGAATGAGAATGTGCTTGCTTACAGCAACGTGCTATATCTTCTGAATGCCCGAATTGGGAATCTGTGTCTAAACATTGTTAGAACTTATGTGATCCTTACTAGATGGAAGTAAGGGAGATGGGGCATGAAGTATTTCTATGAGTTGGAGACATACAACGTTTAGCTCAGTTCTGGGCATCTTTGAAATACCTATACAAACTTGTTCCTACAAAGTAACTTGCATCGTTGAATGAGAATGTGCTTACTTACAGCAATGTGCTGTATGTTCTGAATGCCCGATTTGGGAATCTGTGTCAAAACTTTGTTAGGAATTATGTGATCCTTACTAGCTGGAAGTAAGGGAGTTGGGACATGAAGTTATTTCTAAGAGTTGGAGACATACAACGTTTAACTCAGTTCTGGGCATCTTTGAAATACCTATACAAACTTGTTCCTACATAGTAACTTGCAACTTTGAATGAGAATGTGCTTGCCTTCAGCAACGTGCTATATGTTCTGAATGCCCGAATTGGGAATCTGTGTCAAAACTTTGTTAGAACTTATGTGATCCTTACTAGCTGGAAGTAAGGGAGATGGGGCATGAAGTTATTTCTAGGAGTTGGAGACATACAACGTTTAGCTCAGTTCTGGGCATCTTTGAAATACCTATACAAAATAGTTCCTACATAGTAACTTGCAACTTTGAATGAGAATGTGCTTGCCTACAGCAACGTGCTATATGTTCTGAATGCCCAAATTGGGAATCTGTGTCAAAACTTTGTTAGAAATTATGTGATCCTTACTAGATGGAAGTAAGGGAGATGGGGCATGAAGTTATTTCTAGGAGTTGGCGAGATACCCACTTTAGCTCAGTTCTGGGCATCTTTGAAATACCTATACAAACTTGTTCCTACATAGTAACTTGCCACTTTGAATGAGAATGTGCTTGCTTACAGCAACGTGCTATATGTTCTGAATTCCCGAATTGGGAATCTGTGTCAAATCTTTGTTAGGAATTATGTGATCCTTACTAGATGGAAGTAAGGGAGATGGGGCATGAAGTTATTTCTCGGAGTTGGATACATACCAAATTTAGCTCAGTTCTGGGCATCTTTGAAATACCTATACAAACTTGTTCCTACATAGTAACTTGCATCTTTGAATGAGAATGTGCTTGCTTACAGCAACGTGCTATATGTTCTGAATGCCTGAATTGGGAATCTGTGTCAAAACTTTGTTAGAAATTATGTGATCCTTACTAGATTGAAGTAAGGGAGATGGGGCATGAAGTTATTTCTAGTAGTTGGAGACATACCCACTTTAGCTCAGTTCTGGGCATCTTTGAAATACCTATACAAACTTGTTTCCTACATAGTAACTTGCAACTTTGAATGAGAATGTGCTTGCTTACAGCAATGTGCTATATGTTCTGAATGCCCGAATTGGGAATCTGTGTCAAAACTTTGTTAGGAATTATGTGATCCTTACTAGCTGGAAGTAAGGGAGTTGGGGCATGAAGTTATTTCTAAGAGTTGGAGACATACAACGTTTAACTCAGTTCTGGGAATCTTTGAAATACCTGTACAAACTTGTTCCTACATAGTAACTTGCAACTTTGAATGAGAATGTGCTTGCTTACAGCAACGTGCTATATGTTCTGAATGCCCGAATTGGGAATCTGTGTCAAAACTTTGTTAGAACTTATGTGATCCTTACTAGATGGAAGTAAGGGAGATGGGGCATGAAGTTATTTCTAGGAGTTGGACACATACCAAGTTTAGCTCAGTTCTGGGCATCTTTGAAATACCTATACAAACTTGTTCCTACATAGTAACTGGCAACTTTGAATGAGAATGTGCTTGCTTACAGCAACGTGCTATATGTTCTGAATGCCCGAATTGGGAATCTGTGTCAAAACCTTGTTAGGAATTATGTGATCCTTACTAGGTGGAAGTAAGCGAGATGGGGCATGAAGTTATGTCTAGGAGTTGGAGACATACCAAGTTTAGCTCAGTTCTGGGCATCTTTGAAATACCTATACAAACTTGTTCCTACATAGTAACTTGCAACTTTGGATGAGAATGTGCTTGCTTACAGCAACGTGCTATATGTTCTGAAAGCCTGAATTGGGAATCTGTGTCAAAACTTTGTTAGGAATTATGTGATCCTTACTAGTTGGAAGTAAGGGAGATGGGGCATGAAGTCATTTCTAGGAGTTGGAGACATACAACGTTTAGCTCAGTTCTGGGCATCTTTGAAATACCTATACAATCTTGTTCCTACATAGTAATTTGCAACTTTGAATGAGAATGTGCTTGCTTACAGCAACGTGCTATATGTTCTGAATGCCCGAATTGGGAATCTGTGTCAAAACTTTGTTAGAAATTATGTGATCCTTTCTAGCTGGAAGTAAGGGAGATGCGGCATGAAGTTATTTCTAGGAGTTGGAGACATACAACGTTTAGCTCAGTCCTGGGCATTTTTGAAATACCTATACAAACTTGTTCCTACATAGTAACTTGCCACTTTGAATGAGAATGTGCTTGCTTACAGCAACGTGCTACATGTTCTGAATGCCCGAATTGGTAATCTGTGTCAAAACTTTGTTAGAAATTATGTGATCCTTTCTAGCTGGAAGTAAGGGAGATGCGGCATGAAGTTATTTCTAGGAGTTGGAGACATACAACGTTTAGCTCAGTTCTGGGCATCTTTGAAATACCTATACAAACTTGTTCCTACATAGTAACTTGCCACTTTGAATGAGAATGTGCTTTCTTACAGCAACGTGCTACATGTTCTGAATGCCCGAATTGGGAATCTGTGTCAAAACTTTGTTAGGAATTATGTGATCCTTCCTAGCTGGGAGTAAGGGAGATGGGGCATGAAGTTATTTCTAGGAGATGGAGACATACCAATTTTAGCTCAGTTCCGGGCATTTTTGAAATACCTATACAAACTTGTTCCTACATAGTACCTTCCCACTTTGAATGAGAATGTGCTTGCTTACAGCAACGTGCTATATGTTCTGAATGCCCGAATTGGGAATCTGTGTCAAAACTTTGTTAGGAATTATGTGATCCTTACTAGCTGGAAGTAAGGGAGATGGGGCATGAAGTTATTTCTAGGAGTTGGAGACATACCAAGTTTAGCTCAGTTCTGGGCATCTTTGAAATACCTATACAAACTTGTTCCTACATAGTAACTTGCAACTTTGAATGAGAATGTGCTTGCTTACAGCAAGGTGCTATATGTTCTGAATGCCCGAATTGGGAATCTGTGTCAAAACTTTCTTAGGAATTATGTGATCCTTACTAGCTGGAAGTAAGGGAGATGGGGCATGAAGATATTTCTAGGAGTTGAATACATACCCACTTTAGCTCAGTTCTGGGCATCTTTGAAATACCTATACAAACTTGTTCCTACATAGTAACTTGCAACTTTGAATGAGAATGTGCTTGCTCCGGGAACGTGCTACATGTTCTGAATGCCCGAATTGGGAATCTGTGTCAAAACTTTGTTAGAAATTATGTGATCATTACTAGCTGGAAGTAAGGGAGTTGGGGCATGAAGTTATTTCTAGGAGTTGGAGACATGCAACGTTTAACTCAGTTCTGGGCATCTTTGAAATACCTATACAAACTTGTTCCTACATAGTAACTTGCATCGTTGAATGAGAATGTGCTTACTTACAGCAATGTGCTGTATGTTCTGAATGCCCGATTTGGGAATCTGTGTCAAAACTTTGTTAGGAATTATGTGATCCTTACTAGCTGGAAGTAAGGGAGATGGGGCATGAAGTTATTTCTAGGAGTTGGAGACATACAACGTTTAGCTCAGTTCTGGGCATCTTTAAAATTTCTGTACTAACTTGTTCCTACATAGTAACTTGCAACTTTGAATGAGAATGTGCTTGCTTACAGCAACGTGCTATATGTTCTGAATGCCCGAATGGGGAATCTGTGTCAAAACTTTGTTAGAAATTATGTGATCCTTACTAGCTAGAAGTAAGGGAGATGGGGCATGAACTTATTTCTAGGAGTTGGAGACATACAACGTTTAGCTCAGTTCTGGGCATTTTTGAAATACCTATACCAACTTGTTCCTACATTGTAACTTGCAACTTTGAATGAGAATGTGCTTGCTTACAGCAACGTGCTATATGTTCTGAATGCCCGAATTGGGAATCTGTGTCAAAACTTTGTTAGAAATTATGTGATCCTTACTATATGGAAGTAAGGGAGATGGGGCATGAAGTTATTTCTAGCAGTTGGAGACATAGCCACTTTAGCTCAGTTCTGGGCATCTTTGAAATACCTATACAAACTTGTTCCTACATAGTAACTTGAAACTTTGAATGAGAATGTGATTGCTTACAGTAACGTGCTATATGTTCTGAATGCCCGAATTGGGAATCTGTGTCAAAACTTTGTTAGAACTTATGTGATTCTTACTAGATGGAAGTAAGGGAGATGGGGCATGAAGTTATTTCTAGGAGTTGGAGACATACAACGTTTAGCTCAGTTCTGGGCATCTTTGAAATACCTATAGAAACTTGTTCCTACATAGTAACTTGCCACTTTGAATGAGAATGTGCTTGCTTACAGCAACGTGTTATATGTTCTGAATGCCCGAATTGGGAATCTGTGTCAAAACTTTGTTAGAAATTATGTGATCCTTACTAGCTGCAAGTAAGGGAGATGTGGCATGAAGTTATTTCTAGGAGTTGGAGACATACGACGTTTAGCTCAGTTCTGGGCATCTTTGAAATACCTATACAAACTTGTTCCTACATAGTAACTTGCAACTTTGAATGAGAATGTGCTTGCTTACAGCAATGTGCTATATGTTCTGAATGCCCGAATTGGGAATCTGTGTCAAACTTTGTTAGGAATTATGTGATCCTTACTAGCTGGAAGTAAGGGAGATGGGGCATGAAGTTATTTCTAGGAGTTGGACACATACCAAGTTTAGCTCAGTTCTGGGCATCTTTGAAATACCTATACAAACTTGTTCCTACATAGTAACTTGCAACTTTGAATGAGAATGTGCTTGCTTACAGCAACGTGCTATATGTTCTGAATGCCCGAATTGGGAATCTGTGTCAAAACTTTGTTAGGAATTATGTGATCCTTACTAGCTGGAAGTAAGTGAGTTGGGGCATGAAATTATTTCTATGAGTTGGAGACATGCAAAGTTTAACTCAGTTCTGGGCATCTTTGAAATACCTATACAAACTTGTTCCTACATAGTAACTTGCATATAGGAATGAGAATGTGCTTGCTTACAGCAACGTGCTATATCTTCTGAATGCCCGAATTGGGAATCTGTGTCTAAACATTGTTAGAACTTATGTGATCCTTACTAGATGGACGTAAGGGAGATGGGGCATGAAGTTATTTCTATGAGTTGGAGACATACAACGTTTAGCTCAGTTCTGGGCATCTTTGAAATACCTATACAAACTTGTTCCTACAAAGTAACTTGCATCGTTGAATGAGAATGTGCTTACTTACAGCAATGTGCTGTATGTTCTGAATGCCCGATTTGGGAATCTGTGTCAAAACTTTGTTAGGAATTATGTGATCCTTACTAGCTGGAAGTAAGGGAGATGGGACATGAAGTTATTTCTAAGAGTTGGAGACATACAACGTTTAACTCAGTTCTGGGCATCTTTGAAATACCTATACAAACTTGTTCCTACATAGTAACTTGCAACTTTGAATGAGAATGTGCTTGCCTTCAGCAACGTGCTATATGTTCTGAATGCCCGAATTGGGAATCTTTGTCAAAACTTTGTTAGAACTTATGTGATCCTTACTAGCTGGAAGTAAGGGAGATGGGGCATGAAGTTATTTCTAGGAGTTGGAGACATACAACGTTTAGCTCAGTTCTGGGCATCTTTGAAATACCTATACAAACTTGTTCCTACATAGTAACTTGCATCTTTGAATGAGAATGTGCTTGCTTACAGCAACGTGCTATATGTTCTGAATGCCTGAATTGGGAATCTGTGTCAAAACTTTGTTAGAAATTATGTGATCCTTACTAGATTGAAGTAAGGGAGATGGGGCATGAAGTTATTTCTAGTAGTTGGAGACATACCCACTTTAGCTCAGTTCTGGGCATCTTTGAAATACCTATACAAACTTGTTTCCTACATAGTAACTTGCAACTTTGAATGAGAATGTGCTTGCTTACAGCAATGTGCTATATGTTCTGAATGCCCGAATTGGGAATCTGTGTCAAAACTTTGTTAGGAATTATGTGATCCTTACTAGCTGGAAGTAAGGGAGTTGGGGCATGAAGTTATTTCTAAGAGTTGGAGACATACAACGTTTAACTCAGTTCTGGGAATCTTTGAAATACCTGTACAAACTTGTTCCTACATAGTAACTTGCAACTTTGAATGAGAATGTGCTTGCTTACAGCAACGTGCTATATGTTCTGAATGCCCGAATTGGGAATCTGTGTCAAAACTTTGTTAGAACTTATGTGATCCTTACTAGATGGAAGTAAGGGAGATGGGGCATGAAGTTATTTCTAGGAGTTGGAGACATACAACGTTTAGCTCAGTTCTGGGCATCTTTGAATTACCTATACAAACTTGTTCCTACATCGTAACTTGCAACTTTGAATGAGAATGTGCTTGCTTACAGCAACGTGCTATATGTTCTGAATGCCCGAATTGGGAATCTGTGTCAAAATTTGCTAGAAATTATGTGATCCTTACCAGCTGGAAGTAAGGGAGATGGGGCATGAACTTATTTCTAGGAGTTGGAGACATACCAAGTTTAGCTCAGTTCTGGGCATCTTTGAAATACCTATACAAACTTGTTCCTACATTGTAACTTGCAACTTTGAATGAGAATGTGCTTGCTTACAGCAACGTGCTATATGTTCTGAATGCCCGAAATGGGAATCTGTGTCAAAACTTTTTTAGAAATTATGTGATCCTTACTAGATGGAAGTAAGGGAGATGGGGCATGAATTTATTTCTAGCAGTTGGAGACATACCCACTTTTGCTCAGTTCTGGGCATCTTTGAAATACCTATACAAACTTGTTCCTACATAGTAACTTGCAACTTTGAATGAGAATGTGCTTGCTTACAGTAACGTGCTATATGTTCTGAATGCCCGAATTGGGAATCTGTGTCAAAGGTTTGTTAGGAATTATGTGATCCTTACTAGCTGGAAGTAAGGGAGATGGGGCATGAAGTTATTTCTAGGAGTTGGAGACGTACAACGTTTAGCTCAGTTCTGGGCATCTTTGAAATACCTATACAAACTTGTTCCTACATAGTAACTTGCCACTTTGAATGAGAATGTGCTTGCTTACAGCAACTTGCTACATGTTCTGAATGCCCGAATTGGGAATCTGTGCGAAAACTTTGTTAGGAATTATGTGATCCTTACTAGCTGGAAGTAAGGGAGTTGGGGCATGAAGTGATTTCTAGGAGTTGGAGACATGCAACGTTAAACTCAGTTCTGGGCATCTTTGAAATACCTATACAAACTTGTTCTTACATAGTAACTTGCCACTTTGAATGAGAATGTGCTTGCTTACAGCAACGTGCTATATCTTCTGAATGCCCTAATTGGGAATCTGTGTCTAAACTTTGTTAGAACTTATGTGATCCTTACTAGATGGAAGTAAGGGAGATGGGGCATGAAGTTATTTCTAGGAGTTGGAGACATTCAACGTTTAGCTCAGTTCTGGGCATCTTTGAAATACCTGTACAAACTTGTTCCTACATAGTATCTTGCCACTTTGAATGAGAATGTGCTTGCTTACAGCAACGTGCTATATGTTCTGAATGCCCGAATTGGGAATCTGTGTCAAAATTTTGTTAGAAATTATGTGATCCTTACTAGCTGGAAGTAAGGGAGATGGGGCATGATGTTATTTCTAGGATTTGGAGACATACAACGTTTAGCTCAGTTCTGGGCATCTTTGCAATACCTATACAGACTTGTTCCTACATAGTAACTTGCAACTTTGAATGAGAATGTGCTTGCTTACAGCAACGTGCTATATGTTCTGAATGCCCGAATTGGGAATCTGTGTCAAAACTTTGTTAGGAATTATGTGATCCTTACTAGCTGGAAGTAAGGAAGATGGGGCATGAAGTTATTTCTAGGAGTTGGACACATACCAAGTTTAGCTCAGTTCTGGGCATCTTCGAAATACCTATACAAACTTGTTCCTACATAGTAACTTGCAACTTTGAATGAGAATGTGCTTGCTTACAGCAACGTGCTATATGTTCTGAATGCCCGAATTGGGAATCTGTATCAAAACTTTGTTAGAATTTATGTGATCCTTACTAGATGGAAGTAAGGGAGATGGGGCATGAAGTTATTTCTAGGAGTTGGAGACATACCCACTTTAGCTCAGTTCTGGGCATCTTTGAAATACCTATACAAACTTGTTCCTACATAGTAACTTGCCACTTTGAATGAGAATGTGCTTGCTTACAACAATGTGCTATATGTTCTGAATGCCCGAACTGGGAATCTGTGTCAAAACTTTGTTAGAAATTATGTGATCCTTACTAGCTGGAAGTAAGGGAGATGGGGCATGAAGTTATTTCTAGGAGTTGGAGACATAAAACGTTTAGCTCAGTTCTGGGCATCTTTGAAATACCTATACCAACTTGTTCCTACATTGTAACTTGCAACTTTGAATGAGAATGTGCTTGCTTACAGCAACGTGCTATATGTTCTGAATGCCCGAATTGGGAATCTGTGTCAAAACTTTGTTAGGAATTATGTGATCCTTACTAGCTGGAAGTAAGGGAGATGGGGCATGGAGATATTTCTAGGAGTTGGACCCATACCAAGTTTAGCTCAGTTCTGGGCATCTTTGAAATACCTACACAAACTTGTTCCTACATAGTAACTTGCAACTTTGAATGAGAATGTGCTTGCTTACAGCAACGTGCTATATGTTCTGAATGCCCGAATTGGGAATCTGTGTCAAAACTTTGTTAGAATTTATGTGATCCTTACTAGATGGAAGTAAGGGAGATGGGGCATGAAGTTATTTCTAGGAGTTGGAGACATACCCACTTTAGCTCAGTTCTGGGCATCTTTGAAATACCTATACAAACTTGTTCCTACATAGTAACTTGCCACTTTGAATGAGAATGTGCTTGCTTACAGCAACGTACTATATGTTTTGAATGCCCGAATTGGGAATCTGTGTCACAACTTTGTTAGGAATTATGTGATCCTTACTAGATGGAAGTAAGGGAGATGGGGCATCAAGTTATTTCTAGGAGTTGGACACATACCAAGATTAGCTCAGTTCTGGGCATCTTTGAAATACCTATACAAACTTGTTCCTACATAGTAACTTGCAACTTTGAATGAGAATGTGCTTGCTTACAGCAACGTGCTATATGTTGTGAATGCCCGAATGGGGAATCTGTGTCCAAACTTTTTTAGGAATTATGTGATCCTTAGTAGCTGGAAGTAAGGGAGATGGGGCATGAAGTTATTTCTAGGAGTTGGAGACATACAACCTTTAGCTCAGTTCTGGGCATCTTTGAAATACCTATACAAACTTGTTCCTACATAGTAACTTGCCACTTTGAATGAGAATGTGCTTGCTTACAGCAACGTGCTATATGTTCTGAATGCCCGAATTGGGAATCAGTGTCAAAACTTTGTTAGGAATTATGTGATTCTTACTAGCTGGAAGTAAGGGAGATGGGGCATGAAGTTATTTCTGGAGTTGGACACATACCAAGTTTAGCACAGTTCGGGGCATCTTTGAAATACCTATACAAACTTGTTCCTACATAGTAACTTGCAGCTTTGAATGAGAATGTGCTTGCTTACAGCAACGTGCTATATGTTCTGAATGCCTGAATTGGGAATCTGTGTCAAAACTTGGTTAGGAATTATGTGATCCTTACTAGCTGGAAGTAAGGGAGATGGGGCATGAAGTTATTTCTAGGAGTTCGAGACATACCAAGTTTAGCTCAGTTCTGGGCATCTTTGAAATACCTATACAAACTTGTTCCTACATCGTAACTTGCAACTTTGAATGAGAATGTGCTTGCTTACAGCAACGTGCTATATGTTCTGAATGACCGAATTGGGAATCTGTGTCAAAACTTTACTAGAAATTATGTGATCCTTACCAGCTGGAAGTAAGGGAGATGGGGCATGAACTTATTTCTAGGAGTTGGAGACATACCAAGATTAGCTCAGTTCTGGGCATCTTTGAAATACCTATACAAACTTGTTCCTACATTGTAACTTGCAACTTTGAATGAGAATGTGCTTGCTTACAGCAACGTGCTATATGTTCTGAATGCCCGAATTAGGAATCTGTGTCAAAACTTTGTTAGAAATTATGTGATCCTTACTAGATGGAAGTAAGGGAGATGGGGCATGAATTTATTTCTAGCAGTTGAGGACATACCCACTTTAGCTCAGTTCTGGGCATCTTTGAAATACCTATACAAACTTGTTCCTACATAGTAACTTGCCACTTTGAATGAGAATGTGCTTGCTTACAGCAACGTGCTATATGTTCTGAATGCCCGAATTGGGAATCTGTGTCAAAACTTTGTTAGGAATTATGTGATCCTTACTAGATGGAAGTAAGGGAGATGGGGCATGAAGTTATTTCTAGGAGTTGGAGACATACCAAGTTTAGCTCAGTTCTGGGCATCTTTGAAATACCTCTACAAACTTGTTCCTGCATAGTAACTTGCAACTTTGAATGAGAATGTGCTTGCTTACAGCAACGTGCTATATGTTCTGAATGCCCGAATTGGGAATCTGTGTCAAAACTTTGTTAGAAATTATGTGATCCTTAATAGATGGAAGTAAGGGACATGGGGCATGAAGCTATTTCTAGTAGTTGGAGACATACCCACTTTAGCTCAGTTCTGGGCATCTTTGAAATACCTATACAAACTTGTTCCTACATAGTAACTTGCAACTTTGAATGAGAATGTGCTTGCTTACAGCAACATGCTATATGTTCTGAATGCCCGAATGGGGAATCTGTGTCAAAACTTTGTTAGGAATTATGTGATCCTTACTAGCTGGAAGTAAGGGAGATGGGGCATGAATTATTTCCAGGAATTGGAGACATACAAGGTTTAGCTCAGTTCTGGGCATCTTTGAAATACCTATACAAACTTGTTCCTACATCGTAACTTGCAACTTTGAATGAGAATGTGCTTGCTTACAGCAACGTACTATATGTTTTGAATACCCGAATTGGGAAACTGTGTCAAAACTTTGTTAGGAATTATGTGATCCTTACTAGATGGAAGTAAGGGAGATGGGGCATCAAGTTATTTCTAGGAGTTGGACACATACCAAGTTTAGCTCAGTTCTGGGCATCTTTGAAATACCTATACAAACTTGTTCCTACATAGTAACTTGCATCTTTGAATGAGAATGTGCTTGCTTACAGCAACGTGCTATATGTTGTGAATGCCCGAATGGGGAATCTGTGTCCAAACTTTTTTAGGAATTATGTGATCCTTAGTAGCTGGAAGTAAGGGAGATGGGGCATGAAGTTATTTCTAGGAGTTGGAGACATACAACCTTTAGCTCAGTTCTGGGCATCTTTGAAATACCTATACAAACTTGTTCCTACATAGTAACTTGCCACTTTGAATGAGAATGTGCTTGCTTACAGCAACGTGCTATATGTTCTGAATGCCCGAATTGGGAATCTGTGTCAAAACTTTGTTAGGAATTATGTGATTCTTACTAGCTGGAAGTAAGGGAGATGGGGCATGAAGTTATTTCTAGGATTTGGAGACATACCAAGTTTAGCACAGTTCGGGGCATCTTTGAAATACCTATACAAACTTGTTCCTACATAGTAACTTGCAGCTTTGAATGAGAATGTGCTTGCTTACAGCAACGTGCTATATGTTCTGAATGCCTGAATTGGGAATCTGTGTCAAAACTTTGTTAGGAATTATGTGATCCTTACTAGCTGGAAGTAAGGGAGATGGGGCATGAAGTTATTTCTAGGAGTTCGAGACATACCAAGTTTAGCTCAGTTCTGGGCATCTTTGAAATACCTATACAAACTTGTTCCTACATCGTAACTTGCAACTTTGAATGAGAATGTGCTTGCTTACAGCAACGTGCTATATGTTCTGAATGACCGAATTGGAAATCTGTGTCAAAACTTTACTAGAAATTATGTGATCCTTACCAGCTGGAAGTAAGGGAGATGGGGCATGAACTTATTTCTATGAGTTGGAGACATACCAAGTTTAGCTCAGTTCTGGGCATCTTTGAAATACCTATACAAACTTGTTCCTACATTGTAACTTGCAACTTTGAATGAGAATGTGCTTGCTTACAGCAACGTGCTATATGTTCTGAATGCCCGATTTAGGAATCTGTGTCAAAACTTTGTTAGAAATTATGTGATCCTTACTAGATGGAAGTAAGGGAGATGGGGCATGAATTTATTTCTAGCAGTTGAGGACATACCCACTTTAGCTCAGTTCTGGGCATCTTTGAAATACCTATACAAACTTGTTCCTACATAGTAACTTGCAACTTTGAATGAGAATGTGCTTGCTTACAGTAACGTGCTATATGTTCTGAATGCCCGAATTGGGAATCTGTTTCAAAACTTTGTTAGAACTTATGTGATCCTTACTAGCTGGAAGAAAGGGAGATGGGGCATGAAGTTATTTCTAGGAGTTGGAGACATACAACGTTTAGCTCAGTTCTGGGCATCTTTGAAATACCTATACAAACTTGTTCCTACATAGTAACTTGCAACTTTGAATGAGAATGTGCTTGTTTACAGCAAAGTGCTATATGTTCTGAATGCCCGAATTGGGAATCTGTGTCAAAACTTTGTTAGGAATTATGTGATCCTTACTAGCTGGAAGTAAGGGAGATAGGGCATGAAGTTATTTCTAGGAGTTGGACACATACCAAGTTGAGCTCAGTTCTGGGCATCTTTGAAATACCTATACAAACTTGTACCTACATAGTAACTTGCAACTTTGAATGAGAATGTGCTTGCTTACAGCAACGTGCTATATGTTCTGAATGCCCGAATTGGGAATCTGTGTCAAAACATTGTTAGAAATTATGTGATCCTTACTAGCTGGAAGTAAGGAAGATGGGGCATGAAGTTATTTCTAGGAGTTGGAGACATGCCCACTTTAGCTCAGTTCTGGGCATCTTTGAAATACCTATACAAACTTGTTCCTACATAGTAACTTGCAACTTTGAATGAGAATGTGCTTGCTTACAGCAACGTGCTACATGTTCTGAATGCCCGAATTGGGAATCTGTGCGAAAACTTTGTTAGGAATTATGTGATCCTTACTATCTGGAAGTAAGGGTGGTGGGGCATGAAGTGATTTCTAGGAGTTGGAGACTTGCAACGTTTAACTCAGTTCTGGGTTTCTTTGAAATACCTATACAAACTTGTTCCTACATAGTAACTTGCCACTTTGAATGAGAATGTGCTTGCTTACAGCAACGTGCTATATGTTCTGAATGCCCGAATTGGGAATCTGTGTCAAAACTTTGTTACAAATTATGTGATCCTTACTAGCTGGAAGTAAGGGAGATGGCGCATGAAGTTATTTCTAGGAGTTGGAGACATACAACGTTTAGCTCAGTTCTGGGCTTCTTTGCAATACCTATACAAACTTGTTCCTACATAGTAACTTGCAACTTTGAATGAGAATGTGCTTGCTTACAGCAACGTGCTATATGTTCTGAATGCCCGAATGGGGAATCTGTGTCAAAACTTTGTTAGAAATTGTGTGATCCTTACTAGCTGGAAGTATGGGAGATGGGGCATGAACTTATTTCTAGGAGTTGGAGACATACCAAGTTTAGCTCAGTTCTGGGCATCTTCGAAATACCTATACAAACTTGTTCCTACATAGTAACTTGCCACTTTGAATGAGAATGTGCTTGCTTACAGCAACGTGCTACATGTTCTGAATGCCCGAATTGGGAATCTGTGCGAAAACTTTGTTAGGAATTATGTGATCCTTACTAGCTGGAAGAAAGGGAGTTGGGGCATGAAGTTATTTCTAGGAGTTGGAGACATGCAACGTTTAACTCAGTTCTGGGCATCTTTGAAATACCTATACAAACTTGTTCCTACATAGTAACTTGCCACTTTGAATGAGAATGTGCTTGCTTACAGCAACGTGCTATATCTTCTGAATGCCCGAATTGGGAATCTGTGTCAAGACTTTGTTAGAAATTATGTGATCCTTACTAGCTGGAAGTAAGGGAGATGGTGCATGAATTATTTCTAGGAGTTGGAGACATACAACGTTTAGCTCAGTTCTGGGCATCTTTGAAATACCTATACAAACTTGTTCCGACATCGTAACTTGCAACTTTGAATGCGAATGTGCTTGCTTACAGCAACGTGCTATATGTTCTGAATGCCCGAATTGGGAATCTGTTTCAAAACTTTGTTAGGAATTATGTGATCTTTACTAGCTGGAAGTAAGGCTGATGGGGCATGAAGTTATTTCTAGGAGTTGGAGACATACAACGTTTAGCTCAGTTCTGGGCATCTTTGAAATACCTATACAAACTTGTTCCTACATAGTAACTTGCAACTTTGAATGAGAATGTGCTTGCTTACAGTAACGTGCTATATGTTCTGAATGCCCGAATTGGGAATCTGTGTCAAAACTTTGTTAGAACTTATGTGATCCTTAGTAGATGGAAGTAAGGGAGATGGGGCATGAAGTTATTTCTAGGAATTGGAGACATACCCACTTTAGCTCAGTTCTCTGCATCTTTGAAATACCTATACAAACATGTTCCTACATAGTAACTTGCAACTTTGAATGAGAATGTGCTTGCTTACAGCAATGTGCTATATGTTCTGAATGCCCGAATTGGGAATCTGTCTTAAAAATTTGTTAGGAATTACGTGATCCTTACTAGCTGGAAGTAAGGGAGTTGGGGCATGAAGTTATTTCTAAGAGTTGGAGCCATACAACGTTTAACTCAGTTCTGGGCATCTTTGAAATACCTATACAAACTTATTCCTACATAGTAACTTGCAACTTTGAATGAGAATGTGCTTGCTTACAGTAACGTGCTATATGTTCTGAATGCCCGAATTGGGAATCTGTGTCCAAACATTCTTAGAACTTATGTGATCCTTACTAGATGGAAGTAAGGGAGATGGGGCATGAAGTTATTTCTAGGAGTTGGAGACATACAACGTTTAGCTCAGTTCTGGGCATCTTTGAAATACCTATACAAACTTGTTCCTACATAGTAACTTGCCACTTTGAATGAGAATGTGCTTGCTTACAGCAACGTGCTATATGTTCTGAATGCCCGAATTGGGAATCTGTGTCAAACTTTGTTAGGAATTATGTGATCCTTACTAGCTGGAAGTAAGGGAGATGGGGCATGAAGTTATTTCTAGGAGTTGGAGACATGTAACGATTAGCTCAGTTCCGGGCATCTTTGAAATACCTATACAAACTTGTTCCTACATAGTAACTTGCAACTTTGAATGAGAATGTGATTGCTTAGAGCAACGTGCTATATGTTCTGAATGCCCGAATGGGGAATCTGTGTCAAAACTTGGTTAGGAATTATGTGATCCTTACTAGCTGGAAGTAAGGGAGATGGGGCATGAATTATTTCTAGGAGTTGGAGACATACAACGTTTAGCTCAGTTCCGGGCATCTTTGAAATACCTATACAAACTTGTTCCTACATAGTAACTTGCAACTTTGAATGAGAATGTGCTTGCTTAGAGCAACGTGCTATATGTTCTGAATGCCCGAATTGGGAATCTGTGTCAAAACTTTGTTAGAAATTATGTGATCCTTACTAGATGGAAGTAAGGGAGATGGGGCATGAAGTTATTTCTAGGAGTTGGAGACATACAACGTTTAGCTCAGTTCTGGGCATCTTTGTAATACCTATACAAACTTGTTCCTACATAGTAACTTGCAACTTTGAATGAGAATGTGCTTGCTTAGAGCAATGTGCTATATGTTCTGAATTGCCGAATTGGGAATCTGTGTCAAAACTTTGTTAGAAATTATGTGATCCTTACTAGCTGGAAGTAAGGGAGATGGGGCATGAAGTTATTTCTAGGAGTTGGAGACATACAACGTTTAGCTCAGTTCTGGGCATCTTTGAAATACCTATACAAACTTGTTCCTACATAGTATCTTGCCACTTTGAATGAGAATGTGCTTGCTTACAGCAACGTGCTATATGTTCTGAATGCCCGAATTTGGAATCTGTTTCAAAACTTTGTTAGAAATTATGTGATCCATACTAGCTGGAAGTAAGGGAGATGGGGCATGAAGTTATTTCTAGGAGTTGGAGACATACAACGTTTAGCTCAGTTCTGGGCATCTTTGAAATACCTATAAAGACTTGTTCCTACATAGTAGCTTGCAACTTTGAATGAGAATGTGCTTGCTTACAGCAACGTGCTATGCGATCTGAATGCCCGAATTGGGAATCTGTGTCAAAACTTTGTTAGGAATTATGTGATCCTTTCTAGCTGGAAGTAAGGGAGATGGGGAATGAAGTTATTTCTAGGAGTTGGACACATACCAAGTTTAGCTCAGTTCTGGGCATCTCTGAAATACCTATACAAAATTGTTCCTACATAGTAACTTGCAACTTTGAATGAGAATGTGCTTGCTTACAGCAACGTGCTATATGTTCTGAATGCCCGAAATGGGAATCTGTGTCAAAACTTTGTTAGAATTTGTGTGATCCTTACTAGATGGAAGTAAGGGAGATGGGGCATGAAGTTATTTCTAGGAGTTGGAGACATACCCACTTTAGCTCAGTTCTGGGCATCTTTGAAATACCTATACAAACTTGTTCCTACATAGTAACTTGCCACTTTGAATGAGAATGTGCTTGCTTACAGCAACGTGCTATATGTTCTGAATGCCCGAATTGGGAATCTGTGTCAAAACTTTGTTAGAAATTATGTGATCCTTACTAGATGGAAGTAAGGGAGATGGGGCATGAAGTTATTTCTAGGAGTTGGAGACATACCAAGTTTAGCTCAGTTCTGGGCATCTTTGAATTACATATACAAACTTGTTCCTACATAGTAACTTGCAACTTTGAATGAGAATGTGCTTGCTTACAGCAACGTGCTATATGTTCTGAATGCCCGAATTGGGAATCTGTGTCAAAAATTTGTTAGAACTTATGTGATCCTGACTAGATGGTAGTAAGGGAGATGGGGCATGAAGTTATTTCTAGGAGTTGGAGACATACAACGTTTAGTCAGTTCTGGGCATCTTTGAAATACCTATACAAACTTGTTCCTACATAGTAACTTGCAACTTTGAATGAGAATGTGCTTGCTTACAGCAACGTGCTATATTTTCTGAATGCCCGAATTGGGAATCTGTGTCAAAACTTTGTTAGGAATTATGTGATCCTTACTAACTGGAAGTAAGGGAGATGGGGCATGAAGTTATTTCTAGGAGTTGGAGACATACAACGTTTAGCTCAGTTCTGGGCATCTTTGAAATACCTATACAAACTTGTTCCTACATAGTAACTTGCAACTTTGAATGAGAATGTGCTTGCTTACAGCAACGTGCTATATGTTCTGAATGCCCGAATTGGGAATCTGTGTCAAAACATTGTTAGAAATTATGTAATCCTTAATAGATGGAAGTAAGGGAGATGGGGCATGAAGTTATTTCTAGGAGTTGGAGACATACCCACTTTAGCTCAGTTCTGGGCATCTTTGAAATACCTATACAAACTTGTTCCTGCATAGTAACTTGCAACTTTGAATGAGAATGTGCTTGCTTACAGCAACGTGCTATATGTTCTGAATGCCCGAATTGGGAATCTGTGTCAAAACTTTGTTAGAAATTATGTGATCCTTAATAGATGGAAGTAAGGGACATGGGGCATGAAGCTATTTCTAGTAGTTGGAGACATACCCACTTTAGCTCAGTTCTGGGCATCTTTGAAATACCTATACAAACTTGTTCCTACATAGTAACTTGCAACTTTGAATGAGAATGTGCTTGCTTACAGCAACATGCTATATGTTCTGAATGCCCGAATGGGGAATCTGTGTCAAAACTTTGTTAGGAATTATGTGATCCTTACTAGCTGGAAGTAAGGGAGATGGGGCATGAATTATTTCCAGGAATTGGAGACATACAAGGTTTAGCTCAGTTCTGGGCATCTTTGAAATACCTATACAAACTTGTTCCTACATCGTAACTTGCAACTTTGAATGAGAATGTGCTTGCTTACAGCAACGTACTATATGTTTTGAATGCCCGAATTGGGAAACTGTGTCAAAACTTTGTTAGGAATTATGTGATCCTTACTAGATGGAAGTAAGGGAGATGGGGCATCAAGTTATTTCTAGGAGTTGGACACATACCAAGTTTAGCTCAGTTCTGGGCATCTTTGAAATACCTATACAAACTTGTTCCTACATAGTAACTTGCATCTTTGAATGAGAATGTGCTTGCTTACAGCAACGTGCTATATGTTGTGAATGCCCGAATGGGGAATCTGTGTCCAAACTTTTTTAGGAATTATGTGATCCTTAGTAGCTGGAAGTAAGGGAGATGGGGCATGAAGTTATTTCTAGGAGTTGGAGACATACAACCTTTAGCTCAGTTCTGGGCGTCTTTGAAATACCTATACAAACTTGTTCCTACATAGTAACTTGCCACTTTGAATGAGAATGTGCTTGCTTACAGCAACGTGCTATATGTTCTGAATGCCCGAATTGGGAATCTGTGTCAAAACTTTGTTAGGAATTATGTGATTCTTACTAGCTGGAAGTAAGGGAGATGGGGCATGAAGTTATTTCTAGGATTTGGAGACATACCAAGTTTAGCACAGTTCGGGGCATCTTTGAAATACCTATACAAACTTGTTCCTACATAGTAACTTGCAGCTTTGAATGAGAATGTGCTTGCTTACAGCAACGTGCTATATGTTCTGAATGCCTGAATTGGGAATCTGTGTCAAAACTTTGTTAGGAATTATGTGATCCTTACTAGCTGGAAGTAAGGGAGATGGGGCATGAAGTTATTTCTAGGAGTTCGAGACATACCAAGTTTAGCTCAGTTCTGGGCATCTTTGAAATACCTATACAAACTTGTTCCTACATCGTAACTTGCAACTTTGAATGAGAATGTGCTTGCTTACAGCAACGTGCTATATGTTCTGAATGACCGAATTGGAAATCTGTGTCAAAACTTTACTAGAAATTATGTGATCCTTACCAGCTGGAAGTAAGGGAGATGGGGCATGAACTTATTTCTATGAGTTGGAGACATACCAAGTTTAGCTCAGTTCTGGGCATCTTTGAAATACCTATACAAACTTGTTCCTACATTGTAACTTGCAACTTTGAATGAGAATGTGCTTGCTTACAGCAACGTGCTATATGTTCTGAATGCCCGATTTAGGAATCTGTGTCAAAACTTTGTTAGAAATTATGTGATCCTTACTAGATGGAAGTAAGGGAGATGGGGCATGAATTTATTTCTAGCAGTTGAGGACATACCCACTTTAGCTCAGTTCTGGGCATCTTTGAAATACCTATACAAACTTGTTCCTACATAGTAACTTGCAACTTTGAATGAGAATGTGCTTGCTTACAGTAACGTGCTATATGTTCTGAATGCCCGAATTGGGAATCTGTTTCAAAACTTTGTTAGAACTTATGTGATCCTTACTAGCTGGAAGAAAGGGAGATGGGGCATGAAGTTATTTCTAGGAGTTGGAGACATACAACGTTTAGCTCAGTTCTGGGCATCTTTGAAATACCTATACAAACTTGTTCCTACATAGTAACTTGCAACTTTGAATGAGAATGTGCTTGTTTACAGCAAAGTGCTATATGTTCTGAATGCCCGAATTGGGAATCTGTGTCAAAACTTTGTTAGGAATTATGTGATCCTTACTAGCTGGAAGTAAGGGAGATAGGGCATGAAGTTATTTCTAGGAGTTGGACACATACCAAGTTGAGCTCAGTTCTGGGCATCTTTGAAATACCTATACAAACTTGTTCCTACATAGTAACTTGCAACTTTGAATGAGAATGTGCTTGCTTACAGCAACGTGCTATATGTTCTGAATGCCCGAATTGGGAATCTGTGTCAAAACATTGTTAGAAATTATGTGATCCTTACTAGCTGGAAGTAAGGAAGATGGGGCATGAAGTTATTTCTAGGAGTTGGAGACATGCCCACTTTAGCTCAGTTCTGGGCATCTTTGAAATACCTATACAAACTTGTTCCTACATAGTAACTTGCAACTTTGAATGAGAATGTGCTTGCTTACAGCAACGTGCTACATGTTCTGAATGCCCGAATTGGGAATCTGTGCGAAAACTTTGTTAGGAATTATGTGATCCTTACTATCTGGAAGTAAGGGTGGTGGGGCATGAAGTGATTTCTAGGAGTTGGAGACTTGCAACGTTTAACTCAGTTCTGGGTTTCTTTGAAATACCTATACAAACTTGTTCCTACATAGTAACTTGCCACTTTGAATGAGAATGTGCTTGCTTACAGCAACGTGCTATATGTTCTGAATGCCCGAATTGGGAATCTGTGTCAAAACTTTGTTACAAATTATGTGATCCTTACTAGCTGGAAGTAAGGGAGATGGGGCATGAAGTTATTTCTAGGAGTTGGAGACATACAACGTTTAGCTCAGTTCTGGGCTTCTTTGCAATACCTATACAAACTTGTTCCTACATAGTAACTTGCAACTTTGAATGAGAATGTGCTTGCTTACAGCAACGTGCTATATGTTCTGAATGCCCGAATGGGGAATCTGTGTCAAAACTTTGTTAGAAATTGTGTGATCCTTACTAGCTGGAAGTATGGGAGATGGGGCATGAACTTATTTCTAGGAGTTGGAGACATACCAAGTTTAGCTCAGTTCTGGGCATCTTCGAAATACCTATACAAACTTGTTCCTACATAGTAACTTGCCACTTTGAATGAGAATGTGCTTGCTTACAGCAACGTGCTACATGTTCTGAATGCCCGAATTGGGAATCTGTGCGAAAACTTTGTTAGGAATTATGTGATCCTTACTAGCTGGAAGAAAGGGAGTTGGGGCATGAAGTTATTTCTAGGAGTTGGAGACATGCAACGTTTAACTCAGTTCTGGGCATCTTTGAAATACCTATACAAACTTGTTCCTACATAGTAACTTGCCACTTTGAATGAGAATGTGCTTGCTTACAGCAACGTGCTATATCTTCTGAATGCCCGAATTGGGAATCTGTGTCAAGACTTTGTTAGAAATTATGTGATCCTTACTAGCTGGAAGTAAGGGAGATGGTGCATGAATTATTTCTAGGAGTTGGAGACATACAACGTTTAGCTCAGTTCTGGGCATCTTTGAAATACCTATACAAACTTGTTCCGACATAGTAACTTGCAACTTTGAATGCGAATGTGCTTGCTTACAGCAACGTGCTATATGTTCTGAATGCCCGAATTGGGAATCTGTTTCAAAACTTTGTTAGGAATTATGTGATCTTTACTAGCTGGAAGTAAGGCTGATGGGGCATGAAGTTATTTCTAGGAGTTGGAGACATACAACGTTTAGCTCAGTTCTGGGCATCTTTGAAATACCTATACAAACTTGTTCCTACATAGTAACTTGCAACTTTGAATGAGAATGTGCTTGCTTACAGTAACGTGCTATATGTTCTGAATGCCCGAATTGGGAATCTGTGTCAAAACTTTGTTAGAACTTATGTGATCCTTAGTAGATGGAAGTAAGGGAGATGGGGCATGAAGTTATTTCTAGGAATTGGAGACATACCCACTTTAGCTCAGTTCTCTGCATCTTTGAAATACCTATACAAACATGTTCCTACATAGTAACTTGCAACTTTGAATGAGAATGTGCTTGCTTACAGCAATGTGCTATATGTTCTGAATGCCCGAATTGGGAATCTGTCTTAAAAATTTGTTAGGAATTACGTGATCCTTACTAGCTGGAAGTAAGGGAGTTGGGGCATGAAGTTATTTCTAAGAGTTGGAGCCATACAACGTTTAACTCAGTTCTGGGCATCTTTGAAATACCTATACAAACTTATTCCTACATAGTAACTTGCAACTTTGAATGAGAATGTGCTTGCTTACAGTAACGTGCTATATGTTCTGAATGCCCGAATTGGGAATCTGTGTCCAAACATTCTTAGAACTTATGTGATCCTTACTAGATGGAAGTAAGGGAGATGGGGCATGAAGTTATTTCTAGGAGTTGGAGACATACAACGTTTAGCTCAGTTCTGGGCATCTTTGAAATACCTATACAAACTTGTTCCTACATAGTAACTTGCCACTTTGAATGAGAATGTGCTTGCTTACAGCAACGTGCTATATGTTCTGAATGCCCGAATTGGGAATCTGTGTCAAACTTTGTTAGGAATTATGTGATCCTTACTAGCTGGAAGTAAGGGAGATGGGGCATGAAGTTATTACTAGGAGTTGGAGACATGTAACGATTAGCTCAGTTCCGGGCATCTTTGAAATACCTATACAAACTTGTTCCTACATAGTAACTTGCAACTTTGAATGAGAATGTGATTGCTTAGAGCAACGTGCTATATGTTCTGAATGCCCGAATGGGGAATCTGTGTCAAAACTTGGTTAGGAATTATGTGATCCTTACTAGCTGAAAGTAAGGGAGATGGGGCATGAATTATTTCTAGGAGTTGGAGACATACAACGTTTAGCTCAGTTCCGGGCATCTTTGAAATACCTATACAAACTTGTTCCTACATAGTAACTTGCAACTTTGAATGAGAATGTGCTTGCTTAGAGCAACGTGCTATATGTTCTGAATGCCCGAATTGGGAATCTGTGTCAAAACTTTGTTAGAAATTATGTGATCCTTACTAGATGGAAGTAAGGGAGATGGGGCATGAAGTTATTTCTAGGAGTCGGAGACATACAACGTTTAGCTCAGTTCTGGGCATCTTTGTAATACCTATACAAACTTGTTCCTACATAGTAACTTGCAACTTTGAATGAGAATGTGCTTGCTTAGAGCAACGTGCTATATGTTCTGAATTGCCGAATTGGGAATCTGTGTCAAAACTTTGTTAGAAATTATGTGATCCTTACTAGATGGAAGTAAGGGAGATGGGGCATGAATTATTTCTAGGAGTTGGAGACATACAACGTTTAGCTCAGTTCTAGGCATCTTTGAAATACCTATACAAACTTGTTCCTACATAGTAACTTGCCACTTTGAATGAGAATGTGCTTGCTTACAGCAACGTGCTATATGTTCTGAATGCCCGAATTGGGAATCTGTGTCAAAACTTTGTTAGGAATTATGTGATCCTTACTAGCTGGAAGTAAGTGAGATGCGGCATGAAGTTATTTCTAGGAGTTGGAGACATACCAAGTTTAGCACAGTTCGGGGCATCTTTGAAATACCTATACAAACTTGTTCCTACATAGTAGCTTGCAGCTTTGAATGAGAATGCGCTTGCTTACAGCAACGTGCTATATGTTCTGAATACCCGAATTGGGAATCTGTGTCAAAACTTTGTTAGAAATTATGTGATCCTTACTAGCTGGAAGTAAGGGAGATGGGGCATGAATTATTTCTAGGAGTTGGAGACATACAACCTTTAGCTCAGTTCCGGGCATGTTTGAAATACCTATACAAACTTGTTCCTACATAGTAACTTGCAACTTTGAATGAGAATGTGCTTGCTTAGAGCAACGTGCTATATGTTCTGAATGCCCGAATGGGGAATCTGTGTCAAAACTTTGTTAGGAATTATGTGATCCTTACTAGCTGGAAGTAAGGGAGATGGGGCATGAAGTTATTTCTAGGAGTTGGAGACATACAACGTTTAGCTCAGTTCTGGGCATCTTTGAAATACCTATACAAACTTGTTCCTACATAGTAACTTGCCACTTTGAATGAGAATGTGCTTGCTTAGAGCAACGTGCTATATGTTCTGAATGCCCGAATTGGGAATCTGTGTCAAAACTTTGTTAGAAATTATGTGATCCTTACTAGATGGAAGTAAGGGAGATGGGGCATGAAGTTATTTCTAGGAGTTGGAGACATACAACGTTTAGCTCAGTTCTGGGCATCTTTGAAATACCTATACAAACTTGTTCCTACATAGTAACTTGCAACTTTGAATGAGAATGTGCTTGCTTACAGTAACGTGCTATATGTTCTGAATGCCCGAATTGGGAATCTGTGTCAAAACTTTGTTAGAACTTATGTGATCCTTAGTAGATGGAAGTAAGGGAGATGGGGCATGAAGTTATTTCTAGGAATTGGAGACATACCCACTTTAGCTCAGTTCTCTGCATCTTTGAAATACCTATACAAACTTGTTCCTACATAGTAACTTGCAACTTTGAATGAGAATGTGCTTGCTTACAGCAATGTGCTATATGTTCTGAATGCCCGAATTGGGAATCTGTCTTAAAAATTTGTTAGGAATTACGTGATCCTTACAAGCTGGAAGTAAGGGAGTTGGGGCATGAAGTTATTTCTAAGAGTTGGAGCCATACAACGTTTAACTCAGTTCTGGGCATCTTTGAAATACCTATACAAACTTATTCCTACATAGTAACTTGCAACTTTGAATGAGAATGTGCTTGCTTACAGTAACGTGCTATATGTTCTGAATGCCCGAATTGGGAATCTGTGTCCAAACATTCTTAGAACTTATGTGATCCTTACTAGATGGAAGTAAGGGAGATGGGGCATGAAGTTATTTCTAGGAGTTGGAGACATACAACGTTTAGCTCAGTTCTGGGCATCTTTGAAATACCTATACAAACTTGTTCCTACATAGTAACTTGCCACTTTGAATGAGAATGTGCTTGCTTACAGCAACGTGCTATATGTTCTGAATGCCCGAATTGGGAATCTGTGTCAAACTTTGTTAGGAATTATGTGATCCTTACTAGCTGGAAGTAAGGGAGATGGGGCATGAAGTTATTACTAGGAGTTGGAGACATGTAACGATTAGCTCAGTTCCGGGCATCTTTGAAATACCTATACAAACTTGTTCCTACATAGTAACTTGCAACTTTGAATGAGAATGTGATTGCTTAGAGCAACGTGCTATATGTTCTGAATGCCCGAATGGGGAATCTGTGTCAAAACTTGGTTAGGAATTATGTGATCCTTACTAGCTGGAAGTAAGGGAGATGGGGCATGAATTATTTCTAGGAGTTGGAGACATACAACGTTTAGCTCAGTTCCGGGCATCTTTGAAATACCTATACAAACTTGTTCCTACATAGTAACTTGCAACTTTGAATGAGAATGTGCTTGCTTAGAGCAACGTGCTATATGTTCTGAATGCCCGAATTGGGAATCTGTGTCAAAACTTTGTTAGAAATTATGTGATCCTTACTAGATGGAAGTAAGGGAGATGGGGCATGAAGTTATTTCTAGGAGTTGGAGACATACAACGTTTAGCTCAGTTCTGGGCATCTTTGTAATACCTATACAAACTTGTTCCTACATAGTAACTTGCAACTTTGAATGAGAATGTGCTTGCTTAGAGCAACGTGCTATATGTTCTGAATTGCCGAATTGGGAATCTGTGTCAAAACTTTGTTAGAAATTATGTGATCCTTACTAGCTGGAAGTAAGGGAGATGGGGCATGAATTATTTCTAGGAGTTGGAGACATACAACGTTTAGCTCAGTTCTAGGCATCTTTGAAATACCTATACAAACTTGTTCCTACATAGTAACTTGCCACTTTGAATGAGAATGTGCTTCCTTACAGCAACGTGCTATATGTTCTGAATGCCCGAATTGGGAATCTGTGTCAAAACTTTGTTAGGAATTATGTGATCCTTACTAGCTGGAAGTAAGTGAGATGCGGCATGAAGTTATTTCTAGGAGTTGGAGACATACCAAGTTTAGCACAGTTCGGGGCATCTTTGAAATACCTATACAAACTTGTTCCTACATAGTAGCTTGCAGCTTTGAATGAGAATGCGCTTGCTTACAGCAACGTGCTATATGTTCTGAATACCCGAATTGGGAATCTGTGTCAAAACTTTGTTAGAACTTATGTGATCCTTACTAGATGGAAGTAAGGGAGATGGGGCATGAAGTTATTTCTAGGAGTTGGAGACATACAAAGTTTAGCTCAGTTCTGGGCATCTTTGAAATACCTATACAAACTTGTTCCTACATAGTAACTTGCAACTTTGAATGAGAATGTGCTTGCTTAGAGCAACGTGCTATATGTTCTGAATGCCCGAATGGGGAATCTGTGTCAAAACTTTGTTAGAAATTATGTGATCCTTACTAGCTGGAAGTAAGGGAGATGGGGCATGAATTATTTCTAGGAGTTGGAGACATACAACCTTTAGCTCAGTTCCGGGCATGTTTGAAATACCTATACAAACTTGTTCCTACATAGTAACTTGCAACTTTGAATGAGAATGTGCTTGCTTAGAGTAACGTGCTATATGTTCTGAATGCCCGAATGGGGAATCTGTGTCAAAACTTTGTTAGGAATTATGTGATCCTTACTAGCTGGAAGTAAGGGAGATGGGGCATGAAGTTATTTCTAGGAGTTGGAGACATACAACGTTTAGCTCAGTTCTGGGCATCTTTGAAATACCTATACAAACTTGTTCCTACATAGTAACTTGCCACTTTGAATGAGAATGTGCTTGCTTAGAGCAACGTGCTATATGTTCTGAATGCCCGAATTGGGAATCTGTGTCAAAACTTTGTTAGAAATTATGTGATCCTTACTAGATGGAAGTAAGGGAGATGGGGCATGAAGTTATTTCTAGGAGTTGGAGACATACAACGTTTAGCTCAGTTCTGGGCATCTTTGTAATACCTATACAAACTTGTTCCTACATAGTAACTTGCAACTTTGAATGAGAATGTGCTTGCTTAGAGCAACGTGCTATATGTTCTGAATGCCCGAATTGGGAATCTGTGTCAAATCTTTGTTAGGAATTATGTGATCCTTACTAGCTGGAAGTAAGTGAGATGGGGCTTGAAGTTATTTCTAGGAGTTGGAGACATGCCAAGTTTAGCACAGTTCGGGGCATCTTTGAAATACCTATACAAACTTGTTCCTACATAGTAGCTTGCAGCTTTGAATGAGAATGCGCTTGCTTACAGCAACGTGCTATATGTTCTGAATGCCCGAATTGGGAATCTGTGTCAAAACTTTGTTAGAACTTATGTGATCCTTACTAGATGGAAGTAAGGGAGATGGGGCATGAAGTTATTTCTAGCAGTTGGAGACATACAACGTTTAGCTCAGTTCTGGGCATCTTTGAAATACCTATACAACCTTTTCCTACATCGTAACTTGCAATTTTGAATGCGAATGTGCTTGCTTACAGCAACGTGCTATATTTTCTGAATGTCCGAATTGGGAATCTGTGTCAAAACTTTGTTAGGAATTATGTGATCCTTACTAGTTGGAAGTAAGGGAGATGGGGCATGAAGTTATTTCTAGGAGTTGGAGACATACAACGTTTAGCTCAGTTCTGGGCATCTTTGAAATACCTACCCAAACTTGTTCCTACATAGTAACTTGCAACTTTGAATTAGAATGTGCTTGCTTACAGCAACGTGCTATATGTTCTGAATGCCCGAATTGGGAATCTATGTCAAAACTTTGTTAGGAATTATATGATCCTTACTAGCTGGAAGTAAGGGAGTTGGGGCATGAAGTTATTTCTAGGAGTTGACACATACCCACTTTAGCTCAGTTCTGGGCATCTTTGAAATACCTATACAAACTTGTTCCTACATAGTAACTTGCAACTTTGAATGAGAATGTGCTTGCTTACAGCAACTTGCTATGTGTTCTGAATGCCCGAATTGGGAATCTGTGTCAAAACTTTGTTAGGAATTATGTGATCCTTACTAGATGGAAGTAAGGGAGATGGGGCATGAAGTTATTTCTAGGAGTTGGAGACATACAACGTTTAGCTCAGTTCTGGGCGTCTTTGAAATACCTATACAAACTTGTTCCTACATAGTAACTTGCAACTTTGAATGAGAATGTACTTGCTTACAGCAACGTGCTACATGTTCTGAATGCCCGAATTGGGAATCTGTGTCAAAACTTGGTTAGGAATTATGTGATCCTTACTAGCTGGAAGTAAGCGAGTTGGGGCATGAAGTTCTTTCTAGGAGTTGGACACATACCAAGTTTTGCACAGTTCTGGTCATCTTTCAAATACCTATACAAACTTGTTCCTACATCGTAACTTGCAACTTTGAATGCGAATGTGCTTGCTTACAGCAACGTGCTATATGTTCTGAATGCCCGAATTGGGAATCTGTGTCAAAACTTTGTTAGGAATTATGTGATCCTTACTGGTTGGAAGTAAGGGAGATGGGGCATGAAGTTATTTCTAGGAGTTGGAGACATACAACGTTTAGCTCAGTTCTGGGCATCTTTGAAATACCTATACAAACTTGTTCCTACATAGTAACTTGCAACTTTGAATGAGAATGTGCTTGCTTACTGCAATGTGCTATATGTTCTGAATGCCCGAATTGGGAATCTGTGTCAAAACTTTGTTAGGAATTATGTGATCCTTACTAGCTGGAAGTAAGGGAGTTCGGGCATGAAGTTATTTCTAAGAGTTGGAGCCATACAACGATTAAGTCAGTTCTGGGCATCTTTGAAATACCTATACAAACTTGTTCCTACATAGTAACTTGCAACTTTGAATGAGAATGTGCTTGCTTACAGTAACGTGCTATATGTTCTGAATGCCCGAATTCGGAATCTGTGTCAAAACTTTGTTAGAACTTATGTGATCCTTACTAGATGGAAGTAAGGGAGATGGGGCATGAAGTTATTTCTAGGAGTTGGAGACATACAACGTTTAGCTCAGTTCTGGGCATCTTTGAAATACCTATACAAACTTGTTCCTACATAGTAACTTGCAACTTTGAATGAGAATGTGCCTGCTTACAGCAACGTGCTATATGTTCTGAATGCCCGAATTGGGAATCTGTGTCAAAACTTTGTTAGGAATTATGTGATCCTTACTAACTGGAAGTAAGGGAGATGGGGCATGAAGTTATTTCTAGGAGTTGGAGACATACAACGTTTAGCTCAGTTCTGGGCATCTTTGAAATACCTATACAAACTTGTTCCTACATAGTAACTTGCAACTTTGAATGAGAATGTGCTTCCTTACAGCAACGTGCTATATGTTCTGAATGCCCGAATTGGGAATCTGTGTCAAAACATTGTTAGAAATTATGTGATCCTTACTAGCTGGAAGTAAGGAAGATGGGGCATGAAGTTATTTCTAGGAGTTGGAGACATGCCCACTTTAGCTCAGTTCTGGGCATCTTTGAAATACCTATACAAACTTGTTCCTACATAGTAACTTGCAACTTTGAATTAGAATGTGCTTGCTTACAGCAACGTGCTATATGTTCTGAATGCCCGAATTGGGAATCTATGTCAAAACTTTGTTAGGAATTATATGATCCTTACTAGCTGGAAGTAAGGGAGTTGGGGCATGAAGTTATTTCTAGGAGTTGACACATACCCACTTTAGCTCAGTTCTGGGCATCTTTGAAATACCTATACAAACTTGTTCCTACATAGTAACTTGCAACTTTGAATGAGAATGTGCTTGCTTACAGCAACTTGCTATGTGTTCTGAATGCCCGAATTGGGAATCTGTGTCAAAACTTTGTTAGGAATTATGTGATCCTTACTAGATGGAAGTAAGGGAGATGGGGCATGAAGTTATTTCTAGGAGTTGGAGACATACAACGTTTAGCTCAGTTCTGGGCGTCTTTGAAATACCTATACAAACTTGTTCCTACATAGTAACTTGCAACTTTGAATGAGAATGTACTTGCTTACAGCAACGTGCTACATGTTCTGAATGCCCGAATTGGGAATCTGTGTCAAAACTTGGTTAGGAATTATGTGATCCTTACTAGCTGGAAGTAAGCGAGTTGGGGCATGAAGTTCTTTCTAGGAGTTGGACACATACCAAGTTTTGCACAGTTCTGGTCATCTTTCAAATACCTATACAAACTTGTTCCTACATCGTAACTTGCAACTTTGAATGCGAATGTGCTTGCTTACAGCAACGTGCTATATGTTCTGAATGCCCGAATTGGGAATCTGTGTCAAAACTTTGTTAGGAATTATGTGATCCTTACTGGTTGGAAGTAAGGGAGATGGGGCATGAAGTTATTTCTAGGAGTTGGAGACATACAACGTTTAGCTCAGTTCTGGGCATCTTTGAAATACCTATACAAACTTGTTCCTACATAGTAACTTGCAACTTTGAATGAGAATGTGCTTGCTTACTGCAATGTGCTATATGTTCTGAATGCCCGAATTGGGAATCTGTGTCAAAACTTTGTTAGGAATTATGTGATCCTTACTAGCTGGAAGTAAGGGAGTTCGGGCATGAAGTTATTTCTAAGAGTTGGAGCCATACAACGATTAAGTCAGTTCTGGGCATCTTTGAAATACCTATACAAACTTGTTCCTACATAGTAACTTGCAACTTTGAATGAGAATGTGCTTGCTTACAGTAACGTGCTATATGTTCTGAATGCCCGAATTCGGAATCTGTGTCAAAACTTTGTTAGAACTTATGTGATCCTTACTAGATGGAAGTAAGGGAGATGGGGCATGAAGTTATTTCTAGGAGTTGGAGACATACAACGTTTAGCTCAGTTCTGGGCATCTTTGAAATACCTATACAAACTTGTTCCTACATAGTAACTTGCAACTTTGAATGAGAATGTGCCTGCTTACAGCAACGTGCTATATGTTCTGAATGCCCGAATTGGGAATCTGTGTCAAAACTTTGTTAGGAATTATGTGATCCTTACTAACTGGAAGTAAGGGAGATGGGGCATGAAGTTATTTCTAGGAGTTGGAGACATACAACGTTTAGCTCAGTTCTGGGCATCTTTGAAATACCTATACAAACTTGTTCCTACATAGTAACTTGCAACTTTGAATGAGAATGTGCTTCCTTACAGCAACGTGCTATATGTTCTGAATGCCCGAATTGGGAATCTGTGTCAAAACATTGTTAGAAATTATGTGATCCTTACTAGCTGGAAGTAAGGAAGATGGGGCATGAAGTTATTTCTAGGAGTTGGAGACATGCCCACTTTAGCTCAGTTCTGGGCATCTTTGAAATACCTATACAAACTTGTTCCTACATAGTAACTTGCCACTTTGAATGAGAATGTGCTTGCTTACAGCAACGTGCTACATGTTCTGAATGCCCGAATTGGGAATCTGTGCGAAAACTTTGTTAGGAATTATGTGATCCTTTCTAGCTGGAAGTAAGGGAGTTGGGGCATGAAGTGATTTCTAGGAGTTGGAGACATGCAACGTTAAACTCAGTTCTGGGCATCTTTGAAATACCTATACAAACTTGTTCTTACATAGTAACTTGCCACTTTGAATGAGAATGTGCTTGCTTACAGCAACGTGCTATATCTTCTGAATGCCCTAATTGGGAATCTGTGTCTAAACCTTGTTAGAACTTATGTGATCCTTACTAGATGGAAGTAAGGGAGATGGGGCATGAAGTTATTTCTAGGAGTTGGAGACATACAACGTTTAGCTCAGTTCTGGGCATCTTTGAAATACCTGTACAAACTTGTTCCTACATAGTATCTTGCCACTTTGAATGAGAATATGCTTGCTTACAGCAACGTGCTTTATGTTCTGAATGCCCGAATTGGGAATCTGTGTCAAAATTTTGTTAGAAATTATGTGATCCTTACTAGCTGGAAGTAAGGGAGATGGGGCATGATGTTATTTCTAGGATTTGGAGACATACAACGTTTAGCTCAGTTCTGGGCATCTTTGCAATACCTATACAAACTTGTTCCTACATAGTAACTTGCAACTTTGAATGAGAATGTGCTTGCTTAGAGCAACGTGCTATATGTTCTGAATTGCCGAATTGGGAATCTGTGTCAAAACTTTGTTAGAAATTATGTGATCCTTACTAGATGGAAGTAAGGGAGATGGGGCATGAATTATTTCTAGGAGTTGGAGACATACAACGTTTAGCTCAGTTCTAGGCATCTTTGAAATACCTATACAAACTTGTTCCTACATAGTAACTTGCCACTTTGAATGAGAATGTGCTTGCTTACAGCAACGTGCTATATGTTCTGAATGCCCGAATTGGGAATCTGTGTCAAAACTTTGTTAGGAATTATGTGATCCTTACTAGCTGGAAGTAAGTGAGATGCGGCATGAAGTTATTTCTAGGAGTTGGAGACATACCAAGTTTAGCACAGTTCGGGGCATCTTTGAAATACCTATACAAACTTGTTCCTACATAGTAGCTTGCAGCTTTGAATGAGAATGCGCTTGCTTACAGCAACGTGCTATATGTTCTGAATACCCGAATTGGGAATCTGTGTCAAAACATTGTTAGAAATTATGTGATCCTTACTAGCTGGAAGTAAGGGAGATGGGGCATGAATTATTTCTAGGAGTTGGAGACATACAACCTTTAGCTCAGTTCCGGGCATGTTTGAAATACCTATACAAACTTGTTCCTACATAGTAACTTGCAACTTTGAATGAGAATGTGCTTGCTTAGAGCAACGTGCTATATGTTCTGAATGCCCGAATGGGGAATCTGTGTCAAAACTTTGTTAGGAATTATGTGATCCTTACTAGCTGGAAGTAAGGGAGATGGGGCATGAAGTTATTTCTAGGAGTTGGAGACATACAACGTTTAGCTCAGTTCTGGGCATCTTTGAAATACCTATACAAACTTGTTCCTACATAGTAACTTGCCACTTTGAATGAGAATGTGCTTGCTTAGAGCAACGTGCTATATGTTCTGAATGCCCGAATTGGGAATCTGTGTCAAAACTTTGTTAGAAATTATGTGATCCTTACTAGATGGAAGTAAGGGAGATGGGGCATGAAGTTATTTCTAGGAGTTGGAGACATACAACGTTTAGCTCAGTTCTGGGCATCTTTGAAATACCTATACAAACTTGTTCCTACATAGTAACTTGCAACTTTGAATGAGAATGTGCTTGCTTACAGCAATGTGCTATATGTTCTGAATGCCCGAATTGGGAATCTGTCTTAAAAATTTGTTAGGAATTACGTGATCCTTACTAGCTGGAAGTAAGGGAGTTGGGGCATGAAGTTATTTCTAAGAGTTGGAGCCATACAACGTTTAACTCAGTTCTGGGCATCTTTGAAATACCTATACAAACTTATTCCTACATAGTAACTTGCAACTTTGAATGAGAATGTGCTTGCTTACAGTAACATGCTATATGTTCTGAATGCCCGAATTGGGAATCTGTGTCCAAACATTCTTAGAACTTATGTGATCCTTACTAGATGGAAGTAAGGGAGATGGGGCATGAAGTTATTTCTAGGAGTTGGAGACATACAAAGTTTAGCTCAGTTCTGGGCATCTTTGAAATACCTATACAAACTTGTTCCTACATAGTAACTTGCCACTTTGAATGAGAATGTGCTTGCTTACAGCAACGTGCTATATGTTCTGAATGCCCGAATTGGGAATCTGTGTCAAACTTTGTTAGGAATTATGTGATCCTTACTAGCTGGAAGTAAGGGAGATGGGGCATGAAGTTATTACTAGGAGTTGGAGACATGTAACGATTAGCTCAGTTCCGGGCATCTTTGAAATACCTATACAAACTTGTTCCTACATAGTAACTTGCAACTTTGAATGAGAATGTGATTGCTTAGAGCAACGTGCTATATGTTCTGAATGCCCGAATGGGGAATCTGTGTCAAAACTTGGTTAGGAATTATGTGATCCTTACTAGCTGGAAGTAAGGGAGATGGGGCATGAATTATTTCTAGGAGTTGGAGACATACAACGTTTAGCTCAGTTCCGGGCATCTTTGAAATACCTATACAAACTTGTTCCTACATAGTAACTTGCAACTTTGAATGAGAATGTGCTTGCTTAGAGCAACGTGCTATATGTTCTGAATGCCCGAATTGGGAATCTGTGTCAAAATTTTGTTAGAAATTATGTGATCCTTACTAGATGGAAGTAAGGGAGATGGGGCATGAAGTTATTTCTAGGAGTTGGAGACATACAACGTTTAGCTCAGTTCTGGGCATCTTTGTAATACCTATACAAACTTGTTCCTACATAGTAACTTGCAACTTTGAATGAGAATGTGCTTGCTTAGAGCAACGTGCTATATGTTCTGAATTGCCGAATTGGGAATCTGTGTCAAAACTTTGTTAGAAATTATGTGATCCTTACTAGCTGGAAGTAAGGGAGATGGGGCATGAATTATTTCTAGGAGTTGGAGACATACAACGTTTAGCTCAGTTCTAGGCATCTTTGAAATACCTATACAAACTTGTTCCTACATAGTAACTTGCCACTTTGAATGAGAATGTGCTTCCTTACAGCAACGTGCTATATGTTCTGAATGCCCGAATTGGGAATCTGTGTCAAAACTTTGTTAGGAATTATGTGATCCTTACTAGCTGGAAGTAAGTGAGATGCGGCATGAAGTTATTTCTAGGAGTTGGAGACATACCAAGTTTAGCACAGTTCGGGGCATCTTTGAAATACCTATACAAACTTGTTCCTACATAGTAGCTTGCAGCTTTGAATGAGAATGCGCTTGCTTACAGCAACGTGCTATATGTTCTGAATACCCGAATTGGGAATCTGTGTCAAAACTTTGTTAGAACTTATGTGATCCTTACTAGATGGAAGTAAGGGAGATGGGGCATGAAGTTATTTCTAGGAGTTGGAGACATACAAAGTTTAGCTCAGTTCTGGGCATCTTTGAAATACCTATACAAACTTGTTCCTACATAGTAACTTGCAACTTTGAATGAGAATGTGCTTGCTTAGAGCAACGTGCTATATGTTCTGAATGCCCGAATGGGGAATCTGTGTCAAAACTTTGTTAGAAATTATGTGATCCTTACTAGCTGGAAGTAAGGGAGATGGGGCATGAATTATTTCTAGGAGTTGGAGACATACAACCTTTAGCTCAGTTCCGGGCATGTTTGAAATACCTATACAAACTTGTTCCTACATAGTAACTTGCAACTTTGAATGAGAATGTGCTTGCTTAGAGTAACGTGCTATATGTTCTGAATGCCCGAATGGGGAATCTGTGTCAAAACTTTGTTAGGAATTATGTGATCCTTACTAGCTGGAAGTAAGGGAGATGGGGCATGAAGTTATTTCTAGGAGTTGGAGACATACAACGTTTAGCTCAGTTCTGGGCATCTTTGAAATACCTATACAAACTTGTTCCTACATAGTAACTTGCCACTTTGAATGAGAATGTGCTTGCTTAGAGCAACGTGCTATATGTTCTGAATGCCCGAATTGGGAATCTGTGTCAAAACTTTGTTAGAAATTATGTGATCCTTACTAGATGGAAGTAAGGGAGATGGGGCATGAAGTTATTTCTAGGAGTTGGAGACATACAACGTTTAGCTCAGTTCTGGGCATCTTTGTAATACCTATACAAACTTGTTCCTACATAGTAACTTGCAACTTTGAATGAGAATGTGCTTGCTTAGAGCAACGTGCTATATGTTCTGAATGCCCGAATTGGGAATCTGTGTCAAATCTTTGTTAGGAATTATGTGATCCTTACTAGCTGGAAGTAAGTGAGATGGGGCTTGAAGTTATTTCTAGGAGTTGGAGACATGCCAAGTTTAGCACAGTTCGGGGCATCTTTGAAATACCTATACAAACTTGTTCCTACATAGTAGCTTGCAGCTTTGAATGAGAATGCGCTTGCTTACAGCAACGTGCTATATGTTCTGAATGCCCGAATTGGGAATCTGTGTCAAAACTTTGTTAGAACTTATGTGATCCTTACTAGATGGAAGTAAGGGAGATGGGGCATGAAGTTATTTCTAGGAGTTGGAGACATACAACGTTTAGCTCAGTTCTGGGCATCTTTGAAATACCTATACAACCTTTTCCTACATCGTAACTTGCAATTTTGAATGCGAATGTGCTTGCTTACAGCAACGTGCTATATTTTCTGAATGCCCGAATTGGGAATCTGTGTCAAAACTTTGTTAGGAATTATGTGATCCTTACTAGTTGGAAGTAAGGGAGATGGGGCATGAAGTTATTTCTAGGAGTTGGAGACATACAACGTTTAGCTCAGTTCTGGGCATCTTTGAAATACCTACCCAAACTTGTTCCTACATAGTAACTTGCAACTTTGAATTAGAATGTGCTTGCTTACAGCAACGTGCTATATGTTCTGAATGCCCGAATTGGGAATCTATGTCAAAACTTTGTTAGGAATTATATGATCCTTACTAGCTGGAAGTAAGGGAGTTGGGGCATGAAGTTATTTCTAGGAGTTGACACATACCCACTTTAGCTCAGTTCTGGGCATCTTTGAAATACCTATACAAACTTGTTCCTACATAGTAACTTGCAACTTTGAATGAGAATGTGCTTGCTTACAGCAACTTGCTATGTGTTCTGAATGCCCGAATTGGGAATCTGTGTCAAAACTTTGTTAGGAATTATGTGATCCTTACTAGATGGAAGTAAGGGAGATGGGGCATGAAGTTATTTCTAGGAGTTGGAGACATACAACGTTTAGCTCAGTTCTGGGCGTCTTTGAAATACCTATACAAACTTGTTCCTACATAGTAACTTGCAACTTTGAATGAGAATGTACTTGCTTACAGCAACGTGCTACATGTTCTGAATGCCCGAATTGGGAATCTGTGTCAAAACTTGGTTAGGAATTATGTGATCCTTACTAGCTGGAAGTAAGCGAGTTGGGGCATGAAGTTCTTTCTAGGAGTTGGACACATACCAAGTTTAGCACAGTTCTGGTCATCTTTCAAATACCTATACAAACTTGTTCCTACATCGTAACTTGCAACTTTGAATGCGAATGTGCTTGCTTACAGCAACGTGCTATATGTTCTGAATGCCCGAATTGGGAATCTGTGTCAAAACTTTGTTAGGAATTATGTGATCCTTACTGGTTGGAAGTAAGGGAGATGGGGCATGAAGTTATTTCTAGGAGTTGGAGACATACAACGTTTAGCTCAGTTCTGGGCATCTTTGAAATACCTATACAAACTTGTTCCTACATAGTAACTTGCAACTTTGAATGAGAATGTGCTTGCTTACTGCAATGTGCTATATGTTCTGAATGCCCGAATTGGGAATCTGTGTCAAAACTTTGTTAGGAATTATGTGATCCTTACTAGCTGGAAGTAAGGGAGTTCGGGCATGAAGTTATTTCTAAGAGTTGGAGCCATACAACGATTAAGTCAGTTCTGGGCATCTTTGAAATACCTATACAAACTTGTTCCTACATAGTAACTTGCAACTTTGAATGAGAATGTGCTTGCTTACAGTAACGTGCTATATGTTCTGAATGCCCGAATTCGGAATCTGTGTCAAAACTTTGTTAGAACTTATGTGATCCTTACTAGATGGAAGTAAGGGAGATGGGGCATGAAGTTATTTCTAGGAGTTGGAGACATACAACGTTTAGCTCAGTTCTGGGCATCTTTGAAATACCTATACAAACTTGTTCCTACATAGTAACTTGCAACTTTGAATGAGAATGTGCCTGCTTACAGCAACGTGCTATATGTTCTGAATGCCCGAATTGGGAATCTGTGTCAAAACTTTGTTAGGAATTATGTGATCCTTACTAACTGGAAGTAAGGGAGATGGGGCATGAAGTTATTTCTAGGAGTTGGAGACATACAACGTTTAGCTCAGTTCTGGGCATCTTTGAAATACCTATACAAACTTGTTCCTACATAGTAACTTGCAACTTTGAATGAGAATGTGCTTCCTTACAGCAACGTGCTATATGTTCTGAATGCCCGAATTGGGAATCTGTGTCAAAACATTGTTAGAAATTATGTGATCCTTACTAGCTGGAAGTAAGGAAGATGGGGCATGAAGTTATTTCTAGGAGTTGGAGACATGCCAACTTTAGCTCAGTTCTGGGCATCTTTGAAATACCTATACAAACTTGTTCCTACATAGTAACTTGCCACTTTGAATGAGAATGTGCTTGCTTACAGCAACGTGCTACATGTTCTGAATGCCCGAATTGGGAATCTGTGCGAAAACTTTGTTAGGAATTATGTGATCCTTTCTAGCTGGAAGTAAGGGAGTTGGGGCATGAAGTGATTTCTAGGAGTTGGAGACATGCAACGTTAAACTCAGTTCTGGGCATCTTTGAAATACCTATACAAACTTGTTCTTACATAGTAACTTGCCACTTTGAATGAGAATGTGCTTGCTTACAGCAACGTGCTATATCTTCTGAATGCCCTAATTGGGAATCTGTGTCTAAACTTTGTTAGAACTTATGTGATCCTTACTAGATGGAAGTAAGGGAGATGGGGCATGAAGTTATTTCTAGGAGTTGGAGACATACAACGTTTAGCTCAGTTCTGGGCATCTTTGAAATACCTGTACAAACTTGTTCCTACATAGTATCTTGCCACTTTGAATGAGAATATGCTTGCTTACAGCAACGTGCTATATGTTCTGAATGCCCGAATTGGGAATCTGTGTCAAAATTTTGTTAGAAATTATGTGATCCTTACTAGCTGGAAGTAAGGGAGATGGGGCATGATGTTATTTCTAGGATTTGGAGACATACAACGTTTAGCTCAGTTCTGGGCATCTTTGCAATACCTATACAAACTTGTTCCTACATAGTAACTTGCAACTTTGAATGAGAATGTGCTTGCTTACAGCAACGTGCTATATGTTCTGAATGCCCGAATTGGAAATCTGTGTCAAAACTTTGTTAGGAATTATGTGATCCTTACTAGCTGGAAGTAAGGGAGATGGGGCATGAAGTTATTTCTAGGAGTTGGAGACATACAACGTTTAGCTCAGTTCTGGGCATCTTTGAAATACCTATACAAACTTGTTCCTACATAGTAACCTGCAACTTTGAATGAAAATGTGCTTGCTTACAGCAACGTGCTATATGTTCTGAATGCCCGAATTGGGAATCTGTGTCAAAACTTTGTTAGGAATTATGTGATCCTTACTAGCTGGAAGTAAGGAAGATGGGGCATGAAGTTATTTCTAGGAGTTGGACACATACCAAGTTTAGCTCAGTTCTGGGCATCTTCGAAATACCTATACAAACTTGTTCCTACATAGTAACTTGCAACTTTGAATGAGAATGTGCTTGCTTACAGCAACGTGCTATATGTTCTGAATGCCCGAATTGGGAATCTGTATCAAAACTTTGTTAGAATTTATGTGATCCTTACTAGATGGAAGTAAGGGAGATGGGGCATGAAGTTATTTCTAGGAGTTGTAGACATACCCACTTTAGCTCAGTTCTGGGCATCTTTGAAATACCTATACAAACTTGTTCCTACATAGTAACTTGCCACTTTGAATGAGAATGTGCTTGCTTACAGCAATGTGCTATGTGTTCTGAATGCCCGAATTGGGAATCTGTGTCAAAACTTTGTTAGAAATTATGTGATCCTTACTAGCTGGAAGTAAGGGAGATGGGGCATGAAGTTATTTCTAGGAGTTGGAGACATAAAACGTTTAGCTCAGTTCTGGGCATCTTTGAAATACCTATACCAACTTGTTCCTACATTGTAACTTGCAACTTTGAATGAGAATGTGCTTGCTTACAGCAACGTGCTATATGTTCTGAATGCCCGAATTGGGAATCTGTGTCAAAACTTTGTTAGGAATTATGTGATCCTTACTAGCTGGAAGTAAGGGAGATGGGGCATGGAGATATTTCTTGGAGTTGGACCCATACCAAGTTTAGCTCAGTTCTGGGCATCTTTGAAATACCTACACAAACTTGTTCCTACATAGTAACTTGCAACTTTGAATGAGAATGTGCTTGCTTACAGCAACGTGCTATATGTTCTGAATGCCCGAATTGGGAATCTGTGTCAAAACTTTGTTAGAATTTATGTGATCCTTACTAGATGGAAGTAAGGGAGATGGGGCATGAAGTTATTTCTAGGAGTTGGAGACATACCCACTTTAGCTCAGTTCTGGGCATCTTTGAAATACCTATACAAACTTGTTCCTACATAGTAACTTGCCACTTTGAATGAGAATGTGCTTGCTTACAGCAAGGTACTATATGTTTTGAATGCCCGAATTGGGAATCTGTGTCACAACTTTGTTAGGAATTATGTGATCCTTACTAGATGGAAGTAAGGGAGATGGGGCATCAAGTTATTTCTAGGAGTTGGACACATACCAAGATTAGCTCAGTTCTGGGCATCTTTGAAATACCTATACAAACTTGTTCCTACATAGTAACTTGCCACTTTGAATGAGAATGTGCTTGCTTACAGCAACGTGCTATATGTTCTGAATGCCCGAATTGGGAATCTGTGTCAAAACTTTGTTAGGAATTATGTGATTCTTACTAGCTGGAAGTAAGGGAGATGGGGCATGAAGTTATTTCTAGGATTTGGAGACATACCAAGTTTAGCACAGTTCGGGGCATCTTTGAAATACCTATACAAACTTGTTCCTACATAGTAACTTGCAGCTTTGAATGAGAATGTGCTTGCTTACAGCAACGTGCTATATGTTCTGAATGCCTGAATTGGGAATCTGTGTCAAAACTTGGTTAGGAATTATGTGATCCTTACTAGCTGGAAGTAAGGGAGATGGGGCATGAAGTTATTTCTAGGAGTTCGAGACATACCAAGTTTAGCTCAGTTCTGGGCATCTTTGAAATACCTATACAAACTTGTTCCTACATCGTAACTTGCAACTTTGAATGAGAATGTGCTTGCTTACAGCAACGTGCTATATGTTCTGAATGACCGAATTGGGAATCTGTGTCAAAACTTTACTAGAAATTATGTGATCCTTACCAGCTGGAAGTAAGGGAGAAGGGGCATGAACTTATTTCTAGGAGTTGGAGACATACCAAGATTAGCTCAGTTCTGGGCATCTTTGAAATACCTATACAAACTTGTTCCTACATTGTAACTTGCAACTTTGAATGAGAATGTGCTTGCTTACAGCAACGTGCTATATGTTCTGAATGCCCGAATTAGGAATCTGTGTCAAAACTTTGTTAGAAATTATGTGATCCTTACTAGATGGAAGTAAGGGAGATGGGGCATGAATTTATTTCTAGCAGTTGAGGACATACCCACTTTAGCTCAGTTCTGGGCATCTTTGAAATACCTATACAAACTTGTTCCTACATAGTAACTTGCAACTTTGAATGAGAATGTGCTTGCTTACAGTAACGTGCTATATGTTCTGAATGCCCGAATTGGGAATCTGTTTCAAAACTTTGTTAGAACTTATGTGATCCTTACTAGCTGGAAGTAAGGGAGATGGGGCATGAAGTTATTTCTAGGAGTTGGAGACATACAACGTTTAGCTCAGTTCTGGGCATCTTTGAAATACCTATACAAACTTGTTCCTACATAGTAACTTGCCACTTTGAATGAGAATGTGCTTGCTTAAGGCAACGTGCTATATGTTCTGAATGCCCGAATTGGGAATCTGTGTCAAAACTTTGTTAGGAATTATGTGATCCTTACTAGCTGGAAGTAAGGGAGATGGGGCATGGAGATATTTCTAGGAGTTGGACCCATACCAAGTTTAGCTCAGTTCTGGGCATCTTTGAAATACCTACACAAACTTGTTCCTACATAGTAACTTGCAACTTTGAATGAGAATGTGCTTGCTTACAGCAACGTGCTATATGTTCTGAATGCCCGAATTGGGAATCTGTGTCAAAACTTTGTTAGAATTTATGTGATCCTTACTAGATGGAAGTAAGGGAGATGGGGCATGAAGTTATTTCTAGGAGTTGGAGACATACCCACTTTAGCTCAGTTCTGGGCATCTTTGAAATACCTATACAAACTTGTTCCTACATAGTAACTTGCCACTTTGAATGAGAATGTGCTTGCTTACAGCAACGTGCTATATGTTCTGAATGCCCGAATTGGGAATCTGTGTCAAAACTTTGTTAGGAATTATGTGATCCTTACTAGATGGAAGTAAGGGAGATGGGGCATGAAGTTATTTCTAGGAGTTGGAGACATACCAAGTTTAGCTCAGTTCTGGGCATCTTTGAAATACCTCTACAAACTTGTTCCTGCATAGTAACTTGCAACTTTGAATGAGAATGTGCTTGCTTACAGCAACGTGCTATATGTTCTGAATGCCCGAATTGGGAATCTGTGTCAAAACTTTGTTAGAAATTATGTGATCCTTAATAGATGGAAGTAAGGGACATGGGGCATGAAGCTATTTCTAGTAGTTGGAGACATACCCACTTTAGCTCAGTTCTGGGCATCTTTGAAATACCTATACAAACTTGTTCCTACATAGTAACTTGCAACTTTGAATGAGAATGTGCTTGCTTACAGCAACATGCTATATGTTCTGAATGCCCGAATGGGGAATCTGTGTCAAAACTTTGTTAGGAATTATGTGATCCTTACTAGCTGGAAGTAAGGGAGATGGGGCATGAATTATTTCCAGGAATTGGAGACATACAAGGTTTAGCTCAGTTCTGGGCATCTTTGAAATACCTATACAAACTTGTTCCTACATCGTAACTTGCAACTTGGAATGAGAATGTGCTTGCTTACAGCAACGTACTATATGTTTTGAATGCCCGAATTGGGAAACTGTGTCAAAACTTTGTTAGGAATTATGTGATCCTTACTAGATGGAAGTAAGGGAGATGGGGCATCAAGTTATTTCTAGGAGTTGGACACATACCAAGTTTAGCTCAGTTCTGGGCATCTTTGAAATACCTATACAAACTTGTTCCTACATAGTAACTTGCATCTTTGAATGAGAATGTGCTTGCTTACAGCAACGTGCTATATGTTGTGAATGCCCGAATGGGGAATCTGTGTCCAAACTTTTTTAGGAATTATGTGATCCTTAGTAGCTGGAAGTAAGGGAGATGGGGCATGAAGTTATTTCTAGGAGTTGGAGACATACAACCTTTAGCTCAGTTCTGGGCATCTTTGAAATACCTATACAAACTTGTTCCTACATAGTAACTTGCCACTTTGAATGAGAATGTGCTTGCTTAGAGCAACGTGCTATATGTTCTGAATGCCCGAATTGGGAATCTGTGTCAAAACTTTGTTAGGAATTATGTGATTCTTACTAGCTGGAAGTAAGGGAGATGGGGCATGAAGTTATTTCTAGGATTTGGAGACATACCAAGTTTAGCACAGTTCGGGGCATCTTTGAAATACCTATACAAACTTGTTCCTACATAGTAACTTGCAGCTTTGAATGAGAATGTGCTTGCTTACAGCAACGTGCTATATGTTCTGAATGCCTGAATTGGGAATCTGTGTCAAAACTTTGTTAGGAATTATGTGATCCTTACTAGCTGGAAGTAAGGGAGATGGGGCATGAAGTTATTTCTAGGAGTTCGAGACATACCAAGTTTAGCTCAGTTCTGGGCATCTTTGAAATACCTATACAAACTTGTTCCTACATCGTAACTTGCAACTTTGAATGAGAATGTGCTTGCTTACAGCAACGTGCTATATGTTCTGAATGACCGAATTGGAAATCTGTGTCAAAACTTTACTAGAAATTATGTGATCCTTACCAGCTGGAAGTAAGGGAGATGGGGCATGAACTTATTTCTATGAGTTGGAGACATACCAAGTTTAGCTCAGTTCTGGGCATCTTTGAAATACCTATACAAACTTGTTCCTACATTGTAACTTGCAACTTTGAATGAGAATGTGCTTGCTTACAGCAACGTGCTATGTGTTCTGAATGCCCGATTTAGGAATCTGTGTCAAAACTTTGTTAGAAATTATGTGATCCTTACTAGATGGAAGTAAGGGAGATGGGGCATGAAGTTATTTCTAGCAGTTGAGGACATACCCACTTTAGCTCAGTTCTGGGCATCTTTGAAATACCTATACAAACTTGTTCCTACATAGTAACTTGCAACTTTGAATGAGAATGTGCTTGCTTACAGTAACGTGCTATATGTTCTGAATGCCCGAATTGGGAATCTGTTTCAAAACTTTGTTAGAACTTATGTGATCCTTACTAGCTGGAAGAAAGGGAGATGGGGCATGAAGTTATTTCTAGGAGTTGGAGACATACAACGTTTAGCTCAGTTCTGGGCATCTTTGAAATACCTATACAAACTTGTTCCTACATAGTAACTTGCAACTTTGAATGAGAATGTGCTTGTTTACAGCAAAGTGCTATATGTTCTGAATGCCCGAATTGGGAAACTGTGTCAAAACTTTGTTAGGAATTATGTGATCCTTACTAGCTGGAAGTAAGGGAGATAGGGCATGAAGTTATTTCTAGGAGTTGGACACATACCAAGTTTAGCTCAGTTCTGGGCATCTTTGAAATACCTATACAAACTTGTTCCTACATAGTAACTTGCAACTTTGAATGAGAATGTGCTTGCTTACAGCAACGTGCTATATGTTCTGAATGCCCGAATTGGGAATCTGTGTCAAAACATTGTTAGAAATTATGTGATCCTTACTAGCTGGAAGTAAGGAAGATGGGGCATGAAGTTATTTCTAGGAGTTGGAGACATGCCCACTTTAGCTCAGTTCTGGGCATCTTTGAAATACCTATACAAACTTGTTCCTACATAGTAACTTGCAACTTTGAATGAGAATGTGCTTGCTTACAGCAACGTGCTACATGTTCTGAATGCCCGAATTGGGAATCTGTGCGAAAACTTTGTTAGGAATTATGTGATCCTTACTATCTGGAAGTAAGGGTGGTGGGGCATGAAGTGATTTCTAGGAGTTGGAGACTTGCAACGTTTAACTCAGTTCTGGGTTTCTTTGAAATACCTATACAAACTTGTTCCTACATAGTAACTTGCCACTTTGAATGAGAATGTGCTTGCTTACAGCAACGTGCTATATGTTCTGAATGCCCGAATTGGGAATCTGTGTCAAAACTTTGTTAGAAATTATGTGATCCTTACTAGCTGGAAGTAAGGGAGATGGGGCATGAAGTTATTTCTAGGAGTTGGAGACATACAACGTTTAGCTCAGTTCTGGGCTTCTTTGCAATACCTATACAAACTTGTTCCTACATAGTAACTTGCAACTTTGAATGAGAATGTGCTTGCTTACAGCAACGTGCTATATGTTCTGAATGCCCGAATGGGGAATCTGTGTCAAAACTTTGTTAGAAATTGTGTGATCCTTACTAGCTGGAAGTATGGGAGATGGTTCATGAACTTATTTCTAGGAGTTGGAGACATACCAAGTTTAGCTCAGTTCTGGGCATCTTCGAAATACCTATACAAACTTGTTCCTACATAGTAACTTGCCACTTTGAATGAGAATGTGCTTGCTTACAGCAACGTGCTACATGTTCTGAATGCCCGAATTGGGAATCTGTGCGAAAACTTTGTTAGGAATTATGTGATCCTTACTAGCTGGAAGAAAGGGAGTTGGGGCATGAAGTTATTTCTAGGAGTTGGAGACATGCAACGTTTAACTCAGTTCTGGGCATCTTTGAAATACCTATACAAACTTGTTCCTACATAGTAACTTGCCACTTTGAATGAGAATGTGCTTGCTTACAGCAACGTGCTATATCTTCTGAATGCCCGAATTGGGAATCTGTGTCAAGACTTTGTTAGAAATTATGTGATCCTTACTAGCTGGAAGTAAGGGAGATGGTGCATGAATTATTTCTAGGAGTTGGAGACATACAACGTTTAGCTCAGTTCTGGGCATCTTTGAAATACCTATACAAACTTGTTCCGACATCGTAACTTGCAACTTTGAATGCGAATGTGCTTGCTTACAGCAACGTGCTATATGTTCTGAATGCCCGAATTGGGAATCTGTTTCAAAACTTTGTTAGGAATTATGTGATCTTTACTAGCTGGAAGTAAGGCTGATGGGGCATGAAGTTATTTCTAGGAGTTGGAGACATACAACGTTTAGCTCAGTTCTGGGCATCTTTGAAATACCTATACAAACTTGTTCCTACATAGTAACTTGCAACTTTGAATGAGAATGTGCTTGCTTACAGTAACGTGCTATATGTTCTGAATGCCCGAATTGGGAATCTGTGTCAAAACTTTGTTAGAACTTATGTGATCCTTAGTAGATGGAAGTAAGGGAGATGGGGCATGAAGTTATTTCTAGGAATTGGAGACATACCCACTTTAGCTCAGTTCTCTGCATCTTTGAAATACCTATACAAACTTGTTCCTACATAGTAACTTGCAACTTTGAATGAGAATGTGCTTGCTTACAGCAATGTGCTATATGTTCTGAATGCCCGAATTGGGAATCTGTCTTAAAAATTTGTTAGGAATTACGTGATCCTTACTAGCTGGAAGTAAGGGAGTTGGGGCATGAAGTTATTTCTAAGAGTTGGAGCCATACAACGTTTAACTCAGTTCTGGGCATCTTTGAAATACCTATACAAACTTATTCCTACATAGTAACTTGCAACTTTGAATGAGAATGTGCTTGCTTACAGTAACGTGCTATATGTTCTGAATGCCCGAATTGGGAATCTGTGTCCAAACATTCTTAGAACTTATGTGATCCTTACTAGATGGAAGTAAGGGAGATGGGGCATGAAGTTATTTCTAGGAGTTGGAGACATACAACGTTTAGCTCAGTTCTGGGCATCTTTGAAATACCTATACAAACTTGTTCCTACATAGTAACTTGCCACTTTGAATGAGAATGTGCTTGCTTACAGCAACGTGCTATATGTTCTGAATGCCCGAATTGGGAATCTGTGTCAAACTTTGTTAGGAATTATGTGATCCTTACTAGCTGGAAGTAAGGGAGATGGGGCATGAAGTTATTTCTAGGAGTTGGAGACATGTAACGATTAGCTCAGTTCCGGGCATCTTTGAAATACCTATACAAACTTGTTCCTACATAGTAACTTGCAACTTTGAATGAGAATGTGATTGCTTAGAGCAACGTGCTATATGTTCTGAATGCCCGAATGGGGAATCTGTGTCAAAACTTTGTTAGAAATTATGTGATCCTTACTAGATGGAAGTAAGGGAGATGGGGCATGAAGTTATTTCTAGGAGTTGGAGACATACAACGTTTAGCTCAGTTCTGGGCATCTTTGTAATACCTATACAAACTTGTTCCTACATAGTAACTTGCAACTTTGAATGAGAATGTGCTTGCTTAGAGCAATGTGCTATATGTTCTGAATTGCCGAATTGGGAATCTGTGTCAAAACTTTGTTAGAAATTATGTGATCCTTACTAGCTGGAAGTAAGGGAGATGGGGCATGAAGTTATTTCTAGGAGTTGGAGACATACAACGTTTAGCTCAGTTCTGGGCATCTTTGAAATACCTATACAAACTTGTTCCTACATAGTATCTTGCCACTTTGAATGAGAATGTGCTTGCTTACAGCAACGTGCTATATGTTCTGAATGCCCGAATTTGGAATCTGTTTCAAAACTTTGTTAGAAATTATGTGATCCATACTAGCTGGAAGTAAGGGAGATGGGGCATGAAGTTATTTCTAGGAGTTGGAGACATACAACGTTTAGCTCAGTTCTGGGCATCTTTGAAATACCTATAAAGACTTGTTCCTACATAGTAACTTGCAACTTTGAATGAGAATGTGCTTGCTTACAGCAACGTGCTATGCGATCTGAATGCCCGAATTGGGAATCTGTGTCAAAACTTTGTTAGGAATTATGTGATCCTTTCTAGCTGGAAGTAAGGGAGATGGGGAATGAAGTTATTTCTAGGAGTTGGACACATACCAAGTTTAGCTCAGTTCTGGGCATCTTCGAAATACCTATACAAAATTGTTCCTACATAGTAACTTGCAACTTTGAATGAGAATGTGCTTGCTTACAGCAACGTGCTATATGTTCTGAATGCCCGAATTGGGAATCTGTGTCAAAACTTTGTTAGAATTTATGTGATCCTTACTAGATGGAAGTAAGGGAGATGGGGCATGAAGTTATTTCTAGGAGTTGGAGACATACCCACTTTAGCTCAGTTCTGGGCATCTTTGAAATACCTATACAAACTTGTTCCTACATAGTAACTTGCCACTTTGAATGAGAATGTGCTTGCTTACAGCAACGTGCTATATGTTCTGAATGCCCGAATTGGGAATCTGTGTCAAAACTTTGTTAGAAATTATGTGATCCTTACTAGATGGAAGTAAGGGAGATGGGGCATGAAGTTATTTCTAGGAGTTGGAGACATACCAAGTTTAGCTCAGTTCTGGGCATCTTTGAATTACCTATACAAACTTGTTCCTACATAGTAACTTGCAACTTTGAATGAGAATGTGCTTGCTTACAGCAACGTGCTATATGTTCTGAATGCCCGAATTGGGAATCTGTGTCAAAAATTTGTTAGAACTTATGTGATCCTGACTAGATGGTAGTAAGGGAGATGGGGCATGAAGTTATTTCTAGGAGTTGGAGACATACAACGTTTAGTCAGTTCTGGGCATCTTTGAAATACCTATACAAACTTGTTCCTACATAGTAACTTGCAACTTTGAATGAGAATGTGCTTGCTTACAGCAACGTGCTATATTTTCTGAATGCCCGAATTGGGAATCTGTGTCAAAACTTTGTTAGGAATTATGTGATCCTTACTAACTGGAAGTAAGGGAGATGGGGCATGAAGTTATTTCTAGGAGTTGGAGACATACAACGTTTAGCTCAGTTCTGGGCATCTTTGAAATACCTATACAAACTTGTTCCTACATAGTAACTTGCAACTTTGAATGAGAATGTGCTTGCTTACAGCAACGTGCTATATGTTCTGAATGCCCGAATTGGGAATCTGTGTCAAAACATTGTTAGAAATTATGTAATCCTTAATAGATGGAAGTAAGGGAGATGGGGCATGAAGTTATTTCTAGGAGTTGGAGACATACCCACTTTAGCTCAGTTCTGGGCATCTTTGAAATACCTATACAAACTTGTTCCTACATAGTAACTTGCAACTTTGAATGAGAATGTGCTTGCTTAGAGCAACGTGCTATATGTTCTGAATGCCCGAATGGGGAATCTGTGTGAAAACTTTGTTAGAAATTCTGTGGTCCTTACTAGCTGGAAGTATGGGAGATGGGGCATGAACTTATTTCTAGGAGTTGGAGACATACCAAGTTTAGCTCAGTTCTGGGCATCTTCGAAATACCTATACAAACTTGTTCCTACATAGTAACTTGCCACTTTGAATGAGAATGTGCTTGCTTACAGCAACGTGCTACATGTTCTGAATGCCCGAATTGGGAATCTGTGCGAAAACTTTGTTAGGAATTATGTGATCCTTACTAGCTGGAAGAAAGGGAGTTGGGGCATGAAGTTATTTCTAGGAGTTGGAGACATGCAACGTTTAACTCAGTTCTGGGCATCTTTGAAATACCTATACAAACTTGTTCCTACATAGTAACTTGCCACTTTGAATGAGAATGTGCTTGCTTACAGCAACGTGCTATATCTTCTGAATGCCCGAATTGGGAATCTGTGTCAAAACTTTGTTAGAAATTATGTGATCCTTACTAGCTGGAAGTAAGGGAGATGGTGCATGAATTATTTCTAGGAGTTGGAGACATTCAACGTTTAGCTCAGTTCTGGGCATCTTTGAAATACCTATACAAACTTGTTCCGACATCGTAACTTGCAACTTTGAATGCGAATGTGCTTGCTTACAGCAACGTGCTATATGTTCTGAATGCCCGAATTGGGAATCTGTTTCAAAACTTTGTTAGGAATTATGTGATCTTTACTAGCTGGAAGTAAGGCTGATGGGGCATGAAGTTATTTCTAGGATTGGAGACATACAACGTTTAGCTCAGTTCTGGGCATCTTTGAAATACCTATACAAACTTGTTCCTACATAGTAACTTGCAACTTTGAATGAGAATGTGCTTGCTTACAGTAACGTGCTATATGTTCTGAATGCCCGAATTGGGAATCTGTGTCAAAACTTTGTTAGAACTTATGTGATCCTTAGTAGATGGAAGTAAGGGAGATGGGGCATGAAGTTATTTCTAGGAATTGGAGACATACCCACTTTAGCTCAGTTCTCTGCATCTTTGAAATACCTATACAAACTTGTTCCTACATAGTAACTTGCAACTTTGAATGAGAATGTGCTTGCTTACAGCAATGTGCTATATGTTCTGAATGCCCGAATTGGGAATCTGTCTTAAAAATTTGTTAGGAATTACGTGATCCTTACTAGCTGGAAGTAAGGGAGTTGGGGCATGAAGTTATTTCTAAGAGTTGGAGCCATACAACGTTTAACTCAGTTCTGGGCATCTTTGAAATACTTATACAAACTTATTCCTACATAGTAACTTGCAACTTTGAATGAGAATGTGCTTGCTTACAGTAACGTGCTATATGTTCTGAATGCCCGAATTGGGAATCTGTGTCCAAACATTCTTAGAACTTATGTGATCCTTACTAGATGGAAGTAAGGGAGATGGGGCATGAAGTTATTTCTAGGAGTTGGAGACATACAACGTTTAGCTCAGTTCTGGGCATCTTTGAAATACCTATACAAACTTGTTCCTACATAGTAACTTGCCACTTTGAATGAGAATGTGCTTGCTTACAGCAACGTGCTATATGTTCTGAATGCCCGAATTGGGAATCTGTGTCAAACTTTGTTAGGAATTATGTGATCCTTACTAGCTGGAAGTAAGGGAGATGGGGCATGAAGTTATTTCTAGGAGTTGGAGACATGTAACGATTAGCTCAGTTCCGGGCATCTTTGAAATACCTATACAAACTTGTTCCTACATAGTAACTTGCAACTTTGAATGAGAATGTGATTGCTTAGAGCAACGTGCTATACGTTCTGAATGCCCGAATGGGGAATCTGTGTCAAAACTTGGTTAGGAATTATGTGATCCTTACTAGCTGGAAGTAAGGGAGATGGGGCATGAATTATTTCTAGGAGTTGGAGACATACAACGTTTAGCTCAGTTCAGGGCATCTTTGAAATACCTATACAAACTTGTTCCTACATAGTAACTTGCAACTTTGAATGAGAATGTGCTTGCTTAGAGCAACGTGCTATATGTTCTGAATGCCCGAATTGGGAATCTGTGTCAAAACTTTGTTAGAAATTATGTGATCCTTACTAGATGGAAGTAAGGGAGATGGGGCATGAAGTTATTTCTAGGAGTTGGAGACATACAACGTTTAGCTCAGTTCTGGGCATCTTTGTAATACCTATACAAACTTGTTCCTACATAGTAACTTGCAACTTTGAATGAGAATGTGCTTGCTTAGAGCAACGTGCTATATGTTCTGAATTGCCGAATTGGGAATCTGTGTCAAAACTTTGTTAGAAATTATGTGATCCTTACTAGCTGGAAGTAAGGTAGATGGGGCATGAAGTTATTTCTAGGAGTTGGAGACATACAACGTTTAGCTCAGTTCTGGGCATCTTTGAAATACCTATACAAACTTGTTCCTACATAGTATCTTGCCACTTTGAATGAGAATGTGCTTGCTTACAGCAACGTGCTATATGTTCTGAATGCCCGAATTTGGAATCTGTTTCAAAACTTTGTTAGAAATTATGTGATCCATACTAGCTGGAAGTAAGGGAGATGGGGCATGAAGTTATTTCTAGGAGTTGGAGACATACAACGTTTAGCTCAGTTCTGGGCATCTTTGAAATACCTATAAAGACTTGTTCCTACATAGTAACTTGCAACTTTGAATGAGAATGTGCTTGCTTACAGCAACGTGCTATACGATCTGAATGCCCGAATTGGGAATCTGTGTCAAAACTTTGATAGGAATTATGTGATCCTTTCTAGCTGGAAGTAAGGGAGATGGGGAATGAAGTTATTTCTAGGAGTTGGACACATACCAAGTTTAGCTCAGTTCTGGGCATCTTCGAAATACCTATACAAAATTGTTCCTACATAGTAACTTGCAACTTTGAATGAGAATGTGCTTGCTTACAGCAACGTGCTATATGTTCTGAATGCCCGAAATGGGAATCTGTGTCAAAACTTTGTTAGAATTTGTGTGATCCTTACTAGATGGAAGTAAGGGAGATGGGGCATGATGTTATTTCTAGGAGTTGGAGACATACCCACTTTAGCTCAGTTCTGGGCATCTTTGAAATACCTATACAAACTTGTTCCTACATAGTAACTTGCCACTTTGAATGAGAATGTGCTTGCTTACAGCAACGTGCTATATGTTCTGAATGCCCGAATTGGGAATCTGTGTCAAAACTTTGTTAGAAATTATGTGATCCTTACTAGATGGAAGTAAGGGAGATGGGGCATGAAGTTATTTCTAGGAGTTGGAGACATACCAAGTTTAGCTCAGTTCTGGGCATCTTTGAATTACCTATACAAACTTGTTCCTACATAGTAACTTGCAACTTTGAATGAGAATGTGCTTGCTTACAGCAACGTGCTATATGTTCTGAATGCCCGAATTGGGAATCTGTGTCAAAAATTTGTTAGAACTTATGTGATCCTGACTAGATGGTAGTAAGGGAGATGGGGCATGAAGTTATTTCTAGGAGTTGGAGACATACAACGTTTAGTCAGTTCTGGGCATCTTTGAAATACCTATACAAACTTGTTCCTACATAGTAACTTGCAACTTTGAATGAGAATGTGCTTGCTTACAGCAACGTGCTATATTTTCTGAATGCCCGAATTGGGAATCTGTGTCAAAACTTTGTTAGGAATTATGTGATCCTTACTAACTGGAAGTAAGGGAGATGGGGCATGAAGTTATTTCTAGGAGTTGGAGACATACAACGTTTAGCTCAGTTCTGGGCATCTTTGAAATACCTATACAAACTTGTTCCTACATAGTAACTTGCAACTTTGAATGAGAATGTGCTTGCTTACAGCAACGTGCTATATGTTCTGAATGCCCGAATTGGGAATCTGTGTCAAAACATTGTTAGAAATTATGTAATCCTTAATAGATGGAAGTAAGGGAGATGGGGCATGAAGTTATTTCTAGGAGTTGGAGACATACCCACTTTAGCTCAGTTCTGGGCATCTTTGAAATACCTATACAAACTTGTTCCTACATAGTAACTTGCAACTTTGAATGAGAATGTGCTTGCTTAGAGCAACGTGCTATATGTTCTGAATGCCCGAATGGGGAATCTGTGTCAAAACTTTGTTAGAAATTGTGTGATCCTTACTAGCTGGAAGTATGGGAGATGGGGCATGAACTTATTTCTAGGAGTTGGAGACATACCAAGTTTAGCTCAGTTCTGGGCATCTTCGAAATACCTATACAAACTTGTTCCTACATAGTAACTTGCCACTTTGAATGAGAATGTGCTTGCTTACAGCAACGTGCTACATGTTCTGAATGCCCGAATTGGGAATCTGTGCGAAAACTTTGTTAGGAATTATGTGATCCTTACTAGCTGGAAGAAAGGGAGTTGGGGCATGAAGTTATTTCTAGGAGTTGGAGACATGCAACGTTTAACTCAGTTCTGGGCATCTTTGAAATACCTATACAAACTTGTTCCTACATAGTAACTTGCCACTTTGAATGAGAATGTGCTTGCTTACAGCAACGTGCTATATCTTCTGAATGCCCGAATTGGGAATCTGTGTCAAAACTTTGTTAGAAATTATGTGATCCTTACTAGCTGGAAGTAAGGGAGATGGTGCATGAATTATTTCTAGGAGTTGGAGACATACAACGTTTAGCTCAGTTCTGGGCATCTTTGAAATACCTATACAAACTTGTTCCGACATCGTAACTTGCAACTTTGAATGCGAATGTGCTTGCTTACAGCAACGTGCTATATGTTCTGAATGCCCGAATTGGGAATCTGTTTCAAAACTTTGTTAGGAATTATGTGATCTTTACTAGCTGGAAGTAAGGCTGATGGGGCATGAAGTTATTTCTAGGAGTTGGAGACATACAACGTTTAGCTCAGTTCTGGGCATCTTTGAAATACCTATACAAACTTGTTCCTACATAGTAACTTGCAACTTTGAATGAGAATGTGCTTGCTTACAGTAACGTGCTATATGTTCTGAATGCCCGAATTGGGAATCTGTGTCAAAACTTTGTTAGAACTTATGTGATCCTTAGTAGATGGAAGTAAGGGAGATGGGGCATGAAGTTATTTCTAGGAATTGGAGACATACCCACTTTAGCTCAGTTCTCTGCATCTTTGAAATACCTATACAAACTTGTTCCTACATAGTAACTTGCAACTTTGAATGAGAATGTGCTTGCTTACAGCAATGTGCTATATGTTCTGAATGCCCGAATTGGGAATCTGTCTTAAAAATTTGTTAGGAATTACGTGATCCTTACTAGCTGGAAGTAAGGGAGTTGGGGCATGAAGTTATTTCTAAGAGTTGGAGCCATACAACGTTTAACTCAGTTCTGGGCATCTTTGAAATACCTATACAAACTTATTCCTACATAGTAACTTGCAACTTTGAATGAGAATGTGCTTGCTTACAGTAACGTGCTATATGTTCTGAATGCCCGAATTGGGAATCTGTGTCCAAACATTCTTAGAACTTATGTGATCCTTACTAGATGGAAGTAAGGGAGATGGGGCATGAAGTTATTTCTAGGAGTTGGAGACATACAACGTTTAGTTCAGTTCTGGGCATCTTTGAAATACCTATACAAACTTGTTCCTACATAGTAACTTGCCACTTTGAATGAGAATGTGCTTGCTTACAGCAACGTGCTATATGTTCTGAATGCCCGAATTGGGAATCTGTGTCAAACTTTGTTAGGAATTATGTGATCCTTACTAGCTGGAAGTAAGGGAGATGGGGCATGAAGTTATTACTAGGAGTTGGAGACATGTAACGATTAGCTCAGTTCCGGGCATCTTTGAAATACCTATACAAACTAGTTCCTACATAGTAACTTGCAACTTTGAATGAGAATGTGATTGCTTAGAGCAACGTGCTATATGTTCTGAATGCCCGAATGGGGAATCTGTGTCAAAACTTGGTTAGGAATTATGTGATCCTTACTAGCTGGAAGTAAGGGAGATGGGGCATGAATTATTTCTAGGAGTTGGAGACATACAACGTTTAGCTCAGTTCCGGGCATCTTTGAAATACCTATACAAACTTGTTCCTACATAGTAACTTGCAACTTTGAATGAGAATGTGCTTGCTTAGAGCAACGTGCTATATGTTCTGAATGCCCGAATTGGGAATCTGTGTCAAAACTTTGTTAGAAATTATGTGATCCTTACTAGATGGAAGTAAGGGAGATGGGGCATGAAGTTATTTCTAGGAGTTGGAGACATACAACGTTTAGCTCAGTTCTGGGCATCTTTGTAATACCTATACAAACTTGTTCCTACATAGTAACTTGCAACTTTGAATGAGAATGTGCTTGCTTAGAGCAACGTGCTATATGTTCTGAATTGCCGAATTGGGAATCTGTGTCAAAACTTTGTTAGAAATTATGTGATCCTTACTAGCTGGAAGTAAGGGAGATGGGGCATGAATTATTTCTAGGAGTTGGAGACATACAACGTTTAGCTCAGTTCTAGGCATCTTTGAAATACCTATACAAACTTGTTCCTACATAGTAACTTGCCACTTTGAATGAGAATGTGCTTGCTTACAGCAACGTGCTATATGTTCTGAATGCCCGAATTGGGAATCTGTGTCAAAACTTTGTTAGGAATTATGTGATCCTTACTAGCTGGAAGTAAGTGAGATGGGGCATGAAGTTATTTCTAGGAGTTGGAGACATACCAAGTTTAGCACAGTTCGGGGCATCTTTGAAATACCTATACAAACTTGTTCCTACATAGTAGCTTGCAGCTTTGAATGAGAATGCGCTTGCTTACAGCAACGTGCTATATGTTCTGAATACCCGAATTGGGAATCTGTGTCAAAACTTTGTTAGAACTTATGTGATCCTTACTAGATGGAAGTAAGGGAGATGGGGCATGAAGTTATTTCTAGGAGTTGGAGACATACAAAGTTTAGCTCAGTTCTGGGCATCTTTGAAATACCTATACAAACTTGTTCCTACATAGTAACTTGCCACTTTGAATGAGAATGTGCTTGCTTACAGCAACGTGCTATATGTTCTGAATGCCCGAATTGGGAATCTGTGTCAAAACTTTGTTAGAAATTATGTGATCCTTACTAGATGGAAGTAAGGGAGATGGGGCATGAAGTTATTTCTAGGAGTTGGAGACATACCAAGTTTAGCTCAGTTCTGGGCATCTTTGAATTACCTATACAAACTTGTTCCTACATAGTAACTTGCAACTTTGAATGAGAATGTGCTTGCTTACAGCAACGTGCTATATGTTCTGAATGCCCGAATTGGGAATCTGTGTCAAAAATTTGTTAGAACTTATGTGATCCTGACTAGATGGTAGTAAGGGAGATGGGGCATGAAGTTATTTCTAGGAGTTGGAGACATACAACGTTTAGTCAGTTCTGGGCATCTTTGAAATACCTATACAAACTTGTTCCTACATAGTAACTTGCAACTTTGAATGAGAATGTGCTTGCTTACAGCAACGTGCTATATTTTCTGAATGCCCGAATTGGGAATCTGTGTCAAAACTTTGTTAGGAATTATGTGATCCTTACTAACTGGAAGTAAGGGAGATGGGGCATGAAGTTATTTCTAGGAGTTGGAGACATACAACGTTTAGCTCAGTTCTGGGCATCTTTGAAATACCTATACAAACTTGTTCCTACATAGTAACTTGCAACTTTGAATGAGAATGTGCTTGCTTAGAGCAACGTGCTATATGTTCTGAATGCCCGAATTGGGAATCTGTGTCAAAACATTGTTAGAAATTATGTAATCCTTAATAGATGGAAGTAAGGGAGATGGGGCATGAAGTTATTTCTAGGAGTTGGAGACATACCCACTTTAGCTCAGTTCTGGGCATCTTTGAAATACCTATACAAACTTGTTCCTACATAGTAACTTGCAACTTTGAATGAGAATGTGCTTGCTTAGAGCAACGTGCTATATGTTCTGAATGCCCGAATGGGGAATCTGTGTCAAAACTTTGTTAGAAATTGTGTGATCCTTACTAGCTGGAAGTATGGGAGATGGGGCATGAACTTATTTCTAGGAGTTGGAGACATACCAAGTTTAGCTCAGTTCTGGGCATCTTCGAAATACCTATACAAACTTGTTCCTACATAGTAACTTGCCACTTTGAATGAGAATGTGCTTGCTTACAGCAACGTGCTACATGTTCTGAATGCCCGAATTGGGAATCTGTGCGAAAACTTTGTTAGGAATTATGTGATCCTTACTAGCTGGAAGAAAGGGAGTTGGGGCATGAAGTTATTTCTAGGAGTTGGAGACATGCAACGTTTAACTCAGTTCTGGGCATCTTTGAAATACCTATACAAACTTGTTCCTACATAGTAACTTGCCACTTTGAATGAGAATGTGCTTGCTTACAGCAACGTGCTATATCTTCTGAATGCCCGAATTGGGAATCTGTGTCAAACCTTTGTTAGAAATTATGTGATCCTTACTAGCTGGAAGTAAGGGAGATGGTGCATGAATTATTTCTAGGAGTTGGAGACATACAACGTTTAGCTCAGTTCTGGGCATCTTTGAAATACCTATACAAACTTGTTCCGACATCGTAACTTGCAACTTTGAATGCGAATGTGCTTGCTTACAGCAACGTGCTATATGTTCTGAATGCCCGAATTGGGAATCTGTTTCAAAACTTTGTTAGGAATTATGTGATCTTTACTAGCTGGAAGTAAGGGAGTTGGGGCATGAAGTTATTTCTAAGAGTTGGAGCCATACAACGTTTAACTCAGTTCTGGGCATCTTTGAAATACCTATACAAACTTATTCCTACATAGTAACTTGCAACTTTGAATGAGAATGTGCTTGCTTACAGTAACGTGCTATATGTTCTGAATGCCCGAATTGGGAATCTGTGTCCAAACATTCTTAGAACTTATGTGATCCTTACTAGATGGAAGTAAGGGAGATGGGGCATGAAGTTATTTCTAGGAGTTGGAGACATACAACGTTTAGTTCAGTTCTGGGCATCTTTGAAATACCTATACAAACTTGTTCCTACATAGTAACTTGCCACTTTGAATGAGAATGTGCTTGCTTACAGCAACGTGCTATATGTTCTGAATGCCCGAATTGGGAATCTGTGTCAAACTTTGTTAGGAATTATGTGATCCTTACTAGCTGGAAGTAAGGGAGATGGGGCATGAAGTTATTACTAGGAGTTGGAGACATGTAACGATTAGCTCAGTTCCGGGCATCTTTGAAATACCTATACAAACTAGTTCCTACATAGTAACTTGCAACTTTGAATGAGAATGTGATTGCTTAGAGCAACGTGCTATATGTTCTGAATGCCCGAATGGGGAATCTGTGTCAAAACTTGGTTAGGAATTATGTGATCCTTACTAGCTGGAAGTAAGGGAGATGGGGCATGAATTATTTCTAGGAGTTGGAGACATACAACGTTTAGCTCAGTTCCGGGCATCTTTGAAATACCTATACAAACTTGTTCCTACATAGTAACTTGCAACTTTGAATGAGAATGTGCTTGCTTAGAGCAACGTGCTATATGTTCTGAATGCCCGAATTGGGAATCTGTGTCAAAACTTTGTTAGAAATTATGTGATCCTTACTAGATGGAAGTAAGGGAGATGGGGCATGAAGTTATTTCTAGGAGTTGGAGACATACAACGTTTAGCTCAGTTCTGGGCATCTTTGTAATACCTATACAAACTTGTTCCTACATAGTAACTTGCAACTTTGAATGAGAATGTGCTTGCTTAGAGCAACGTGCTATATGTTCTGAATTGCCGAATTGGGAATCTGTGTCAAAACTTTGTTAGAAATTATGTGATCCTTACTAGCTGGAAGTAAGGGAGATGGGGCATGAATTATTTCTAGGAGTTGGAGACATACAACGTTTAGCTCAGTTCTAGGCATCTTTGAAATACCTATACAAACTTGTTCCTACATAGTAACTTGCCACTTTGAATGAGAATGTGCTTGCTTACAGCAACGTGCTATATGTTCTGAATGCCCGAATTGGGAATCTGTGTCAAAACTTTGTTAGGAATTATGTGATCCTTACTAGCTGGAAGTAAGTGAGATGGGGCATGAAGTTATTTCTAGGAGTTGGAGACATACCAAGTTTAGCACAGTTCGGGGCATCTTTGAAATACCTATACAAACTTGTTCCTACATAGTAGCTTGCAGCTTTGAATGAGAATGCGCTTGCTTACAGCAACGTGCTATATGTTCTGAATACCCGAATTGGGAATCTGTGTCAAAACTTTGTTAGAACTTATGTGATCCTTACTAGATGGAAGTAAGGGAGATGGGGCATGAAGTTATTTCTAGGAGTTGGAGACATACAAAGTTTAGCTCAGTTCTGGGCATCTTTGAAATACCTATACAAACTTGTTCCTACATAGTAACTTGCAACTTTGAATGAGAATGTGCTTGCTTAGAGCAACGTGCTATATGTTCTGAATGCCCGAATGGGGAATCTGTGTCAAAACTTTCTTAGAAATTATGTGATCCTTACTAGCTGGAAGTAAGGGAGATGGGGCATGAATTATTTCTAGGAGTTGGAGACATACAACCTTTAGCTCAGTTCCGGGCATGTTTGAAATACCTATACAAACTTGTTCCTACATAGTAACTTGCAACTTTGAATGAGAATGTGCTTGCTTAGAGCAACGTGCTATATGTTCTGAATGCCCGAATGGGGAATCTGTGTCAAAACTTTGTTAGGAATTATGTGATCCTTACTAGCTGGAAGTAAGGGAGATGGGGCATGAAGTTATTTCTAGGAGTTGGAGACATACAACGTTTAGCTCAGTTCTGGGCATCTTTGAAATACCTATACAAACTTGTTCCTACATAGTAACTTGCCACTTTGAATGAGAATGTGCTTGCTTAGAGCAACGTGCTATATGTTCTGAATGTCCGAATTGGGAATCTGTGTCAAAACTTTGTTAGAAATTATGTGATCCTTACTAGATGGAAGTAAGGGAGATGGGGCATGAAGTTATTTCTAGGAGTTGGAGACATACAACGTTTAGCTCAGTTCTGGGCATCTTTGTAATACCTATACAAACTTGTTCCTACATAGTAACTTGCAACTTTGAATGAGAATGTGCTTGCTTAGAGCAACGTGCTATATGTTCTGAATTGCCGAATTGGGAATCTGTGTCAAAACTTTGTTAGAAATTATGTGATCCTTACTAGCTGGAAGTAAGGGAGATGGGGCATGAATTATTTCTAGGAGTTGGAGACATACAACGTTTAGCTCAGTTCTAGGCATCTTTGAAATACCTATACAAACTTGTTCCTACATAGTAACTTGCCACTTTGAATGAGAATGTGCTTGCTTACAGCAACGTGCTATATGTTCTGAATGCCCGAATTGGGAATCTGTGTCAAAACTTTGTTAGGAATTATGTGATCCTTACTAGCTGGAAGTAAGTGAGATGGGGCATGAAGTTATTTCTAGGAGTTGGAGACATACCAAGTTTAGCACAGTTCGGGGCATCTTTGAAATACCTATACAAACTTGTTCCTACATAGTAGCTTGCAGCTTTGAATGAGAATGCGCTTGCTTACAGCAACGTGCTATATGTTCTGAATACCCGAATTGGGAATCTGTGTCAAAACTTTGTTAGAACTTATGTGATCCTTACTAGATGGAAGTAAGGGAGATGGGGCATGAAGTTATTTCTAGGAGTTGGAGACATACAAAGTTTAGCTCAGTTCTGGGCATCTTTGAAATACCTATACAAACTTGTTCCTACATAGTAACTTGTCACTTTGAATGAGAATGTGCTTGCTTACAGCAACGTGCTATATGTTCTGAATGCCCGAATTGGGAATCTGTGTCAAAACTTTGTTAGAAATTATGTGATCCTTACTAGATGGAAGTAAGGGAGATGGGGCATGAAGTTATTTCTAGGAGTTGGAGACATACCAAGTTTAGCTCAGTTCTGGGCATCTTTGAATTACCTATACAAACTTGTTCCTACATAGTAACTTGCAACTTTGAATGAGAATGTGCTTGCTTACAGCAACGTGCTATATGTTCTGAATGCCCGAATTGGGAATCTGTGTCAAAAATTTGTTAGAACTTATGTGATCCTGACTAGATGGTAGTAAGGGAGATGGGGCATGAAGTTATTTCTAGGAGTTGGAGACATACAACGTTTAGTCAGTTCTGGGCATCTTTGAAATACCTATACAAACTTGTTCCTACATAGTAACTTGCAACTTTGAATGAGAATGTGCTTGCTTACAGCAACGTGCTATATTTTCTGAATGCCCGAATTGGGAATCTGTGTCAAAACTTTGTTAGGAATTATGTGATCCTTACTAACTGGAAGTAAGGGAGATGGGGCATGAAGTTATTTCTAGGAGTTGGAGACATACAACGTTTAGCTCAGTTCTGGGCATCTTTGAAATACCTATACAAACTTGTTCCTACATAGTAACTTGCAACTTTGAATGAGAATGTGCTTGCTTAGAGCAACGTGCTATATGTTCTGAATGCCCGAATTGGGAATCTGTGTCAAAACATTGTTAGAAATTATGTAATCCTTAATAGATGGAAGTAAGGGAGATGGGGCATGAAGTTATTTCTAGGAGTTGGAGACATACCCACTTTAGCTCAGTTCTGGGCATCTTTGAAATACCTATACAAACTTGTTCCTACATAGTAACTTGCAACTTTGAATGAGAATGTGCTTGCTTAGAGCAACGTGCTATATGTTCTGAATGCCCGAATGGGGAATCTGTGTCAAAACTTTGTTAGAAATTGTGTGATCCTTACTAGCTGGAAGTATGGGAGATGGGGCATGAACTTATTTCTAGGAGTTGGAGACATACCAAGTTTAGCTCAGTTCTGGGCATCTTCGAAATACCTATACAAACTTGTTCCTACATAGTAACTTGCCACTTTGAATGAGAATGTGCTTGCTTACAGCAACGTGCTACATGTTCTGAATGCCCGAATTGGGAATCTGTGCGAAAACTTTGTTAGGAATTATGTGATCCTTACTAGCTGGAAGAAAGGGAGTTGGGGCATGAAGTTATTTCTAGGAGTTGGAGACATGCAACGTTTAACTCAGTTCTGGGCATCTTTGAAATACCTATACAAACTTGTTCCTACATAGTAACTTGCCACTTTGAATGAGAATGTGCTTGCTTACAGCAACGTGCTATATCTTCTGAATGCCCGAATTGGGAATCTGTGTCAAAACTTTGTTAGAAATTATGTGATCCTTACTAGCTGGAAGTAAGGGAGATGGTGCATGAATTATTTCTAGGAGTTGGAGACATACAACGTTTAGCTCAGTTCTGGGCATCTTTGAAATACCTATACAAACTTGTTCCGACATCGTAACTTGCAACTTTGAATGCGAATGTGCTTGCTTACAGCAACGTGCTATATGTTCTGAATGCCCGAATTGGGAATCTGTTTCAAAACTTTGTTAGGAATTATGTGATCTTTACTAGCTGGAAGTAAGGCTGATGGGGCATGAAGTTATTTCTAGGAGTTGGAGACATACAACGTTTAGCTCAGTTCTGGGCATCTTTGAAATACCTATACAAACTTGTTCCTACATAGTAACTTGCAACTTTGAATGAGAATGTGCTTGCTTACAGTAACGTGCTATATGTTCTGAATGCCCGAATTGGGAATCTGTGTCAAAACTTTGTTAGAACTTATGTGATCCTTAGTAGATGGAAGTAAGGGAGATGGGGCATGAAGTTATTTCTAGGAATTGGAGACATACCCACTTTAGCTCAGTTCTCTGCATCTTTGAAATACCTATACAAACTTGTTCCTACATAGTAACTTGCAACTTTGAATGAGAATGTGCTTGCTTACAGCAATGTGCTATATGTTCTGAATGCCCGAATTGGGAATCTGTCTTAAAAATTTGTTAGGAATTACGTGATCCTTACTAGCTGGAAGTAAGGGAGTTGGGGCATGAAGTTATTTCTAAGAGTTGGAGCCATACAACGTTTAACTCAGTTCTGGGCATCTTTGAAATACCTATACAAACTTATTCCTACATAGTAACTTGCAACTTTGAATGAGAATGTGCTTGCTTACAGTAACGTGCTATATGTTCTGAATGCCCGAATTGGGAATCTGTGTCCAAACATTCTTAGAACTTATGTGATCCTTACTAGATGGAAGTAAGGGAGATGGGGCATGAAGTTATTTCTAGGAGTTGGAGACATACAACGTTTAGTTCAGTTCTGGGCATCTTTGAAATACCTATACAAACTTGTTCCTACATAGTAACTTGCCACTTTGAATGAGAATGTGCTTGCTTACAGCAACGTGCTATATGTTCTGAATGCCCGAATTGGGAATCTGTGTCAAACTTTGTTAGGAATTATGTGATCCTTACTAGCTGGAAGTAAGGGAGATGGGGCATGAAGTTATTACTAGGAGTTGGAGACATGTAACGATTAGCTCAGTTCCGGGCATCTTTGAAATACCTATACAAACTAGTTCCTACATAGTAACTTGCAACTTTGAATGAGAATGTGATTGCTTAGAGCAACGTGCTATATGTTCTGAATGCCCGAATGGGGAATCTGTGTCAAAACTTGGTTAGGAATTATGTGATCCTTACTAGCTGGAAGTAAGGGAGATGGGGCATGAATTATTTCTAGGAGTTGGAGACATACAACGTTTAGCTCAGTTCCGGGCATCTTTGAAATACCTATACAAACTTGTTCCTACATAGTAACTTGCAACTTTGAATGAGAATGTGCTTGCTTAGAGCAACGTGCTATATGTTCTGAATGCCCGAATTGGGAATCTGTGTCAAAACTTTGTTAGAAATTATGTGATCCTTACTAGATGGAAGTAAGGGAGATGGGGCATGAAGTTATTTCTAGGAGTTGGAGACTTACAACGTTTAGCTCAGTTCTGGGCATCTTTGTAATACCTATACAAACTTGTTCCTACATAGTAACTTGCAACTTTGAATGAGAATGTGCTTGCTTAGAGCAACGTGCTATATGTTCTGAATTGCCGAATTGGGAATCTGTGTCAAAACTTTGTTAGAAATTATGTGATCCTTACTAGCTGGAAGTAAGGGAGATGGGGCATGAATTATTTCTAGGAGTTGGAGACATACAACGTTTAGCTCAGTTCTAGGCATCTTTGAAATACCTATACAAACTTGTTCCTACATAGTAACTTGCCACTTTGAATGAGAATGTGCTTGCTTACAGCAACGTGCTATATGTTCTGAATGCCCGAATTGGGAATCTGTGTCAAAACTTTGTTAGGAATTATGTGATCCTTACTAGCTGGAAGTAAGTGAGATGGGGCATGAAGTTATTTCTAGGAGTTGGAGACATACCAAGTTTAGCACAGTTCGGGGCATCTTTGAAATACCTATACAAACTTGTTCCTACATAGTAGCTTGCAGCTTTGAATGAGAATGCGCTTGCTTACAGCAACGTGCTATATGTTCTGAATACCCGAATTGGGAATCTGTGTCAAAACTTTGTTAGAACTTATGTGATCCTTACTAGATGGAAGTAAGGGAGATGGGGCATGAAGTTATTTCTAGGAGTTGGAGACATACAAAGTTTAGCTCAGTTCTGGGCATCTTTGAAATACCTATACAAACTTGTTCCTACATAGTAACTTGCAACTTTGAATGAGAATGTGCTTGCTTAGAGCAACGTGCTATATGTTCTGAATGCCCGAATGGGGAATCTGTGTCAAAACTTTGTTAGAAATTATGTGATCCTTACTAGCTGGAAGTAAGGGAGATGGGGCATGAATTATTTCTAGGTGTTGGAGACATACAACCTTTAGCTCAGTTCCGGGCATGTTTGAAATACCTATACAAACTTGTTCCTACATAGTAACTTGCAACTTTGAATGAGAATGTGCTTGCTTAGAGCAACGTGCTATATGTTCTGAATGCCCGAATGGGGAATCTGTGTCAAAACTTTGTTAGGAATTATGTGATCCTTACTAGCTGGAAGTAAGGGAGATGGGGCATGAAGTTATTTCTAGGAGTTGGAGACATACAACGTTTAGCTCAGTTCTGGGCATCTTTGAAATACCTATACAAACTTGTTCCTACATAGTAACTTGCCACTTTGAATGAGAATGTGCTTGCTTAGAGCAACGTGCTATATGTTCTGAATGCCCGAATTGGGAATCTGTGTCAAAACTTTGTTAGAAATTATGTGATCCTTACTAGATGGAAGTAAGGGAGATGGGGCATGAAGTTATTTCTAGGAGTTGGAGACATACAACGTTTAGCTCAGTTCTGGGCATCTTTGTAATACCTATACAAACTTGTTCCTACATAGTAACTTGCAACTTTGAATGAGAATGTGCTTGCTTAGAGCAACGTGCTATATGTTCTGAATGCCCGAATTGGGAATCTGTGTCAAAACTTTGTTAGAAATTATGTGATCCTTACTAGCTGGAAGTAAGGGAGATGGGGCATGAATTACTTCTAGGAGTTGGAGACATACAACGTTTAGCTCAGTTCTAGGCATCTTTGAAATACCTATACAAACTTGTTCCTACATAGTAACTTGCCACTTTGAATGAGAATGTGATTGCTTACAGCAACGTGCTATATGTTCTGAATGCCCGAATTGGGAATCTGTGTCAAAACTTTGTTAGGAATTATGTGATCCTTACTAGCTGGAAGTAAGTGAGATGGGGCATGAAGTTATTTCTAGGAGTTGGAGACATACCAAGTTTAGCACAGTTCGGGGCATCTTTGAAATACCTATACAAACTTGTTCCTACATAGTAGCTTGCAGCTTTGAATGAGAATGCGCTTGCTTACAGCAACGTGCTATATGTTCTGAATGCCCGAATTGGGAATCTGTGTCAAAACTTTGTTAGAACTTATGTGATCCTTACTAGATGTAAGTAAGGGAGATGGGGCATGAAGTTTTTTCTAGGAGTTGGAGACATACAACGTTTAGCTCAGTTCTGGGCATCTTTGAAATACCTATACAACCTTTTCCTACATCGTAACTTGCAATTTTGAATGCGAATGTGCTTGCTTACAGCAACGTGCTATATTTTCTGAATGCCCGAATTGGGAATCTGTGTCAAAACTTTGTTAGGAATTATGTGATCCTTACTAGTTGGAAGTAAGGGAGATGGGGCATGAAGTTATTTCTAGGAGTTGGAGACATACAACGTTTAGCTCAGTTCTGGGCATCTTTGAAATACCTACCCAAACTTGTTCCTACATAGTAACTTGCAACTTTGAATTAGAATGTGCTTGCTTACAGCAACGTGCTATATGTTCTGAATGCCCGAATTGGGAATCTATGTCAAAACTTTGTTAGGAATTATATGATCCTTACTAGCTGGAAGTAAGGGAGTTGGGGCATGAAGTTATTTCTAGGAGTTGACACATACCCACTTTAGCTCAGTTCTGGGCATCTTTGAAATACCTATACAAACTTGTTCCTACATAGTAACTTGCAACTTTGAATGAGAATGTGCTTGCTTACAGCAACTTGCTATGTGTTCTGAATGCCCGAATTGGGAATCTGTGTCAAAACTTTGTTAGGAATTATGTGATCCTTACTAGATGGAAGTAAGGGAGATGGGGCATGAAGTTATTTCTAGGAGTTGGAGACATACAACGTTTAGCTCAGTTCTGGGCGTCTTTGAAATACCTATACAAACTTGTTCCTACATAGTAACTTGCAACTTTGAATGAGAATGTACTTGCTTACAGCAACGTGCTACATGTTCTGAATGCCCGAATTGGGAATCTGTGTCAAAACTTGGTTAGGAATTATGTGATCCTTACTAGCTGGATGTAAGCGAGTTGGGGCATGAAGTTCTTTCTAGGAGTTGGACACATACCAAGTTTAGCACAGTTCTGGTCATCTTTCAAATACCTATACAAACTTGTTCCTACATCGTAACTTGCAACTTTGAATGCGAATGTGCTTGCTTACAGCAACGTGCTATATGTTCTGAATGCCCGAATTGGGAATCTGTGTCAAAACTTTGTTAGGAATTATGTGATCCTTACTGGTTGGAAGTAAGGGAGATGGGGCATGAAGTTATTTCTAGGAGTTGGAGACATAAAACGTTTAGCTCAGTTCTGGGCATCTTTGAAATACCTATACAAACTTGTTCCTACATAGTAACTTGCAACTTTGAATGAGAATGTGCTTGCTTACTGCAATGTGCTATATGTTCTGAATGCCCGAATTGGGAATCTGTGTCAAAACTTTGTTAGGAATTATGTGATCCTTACTAGCTGGAAGTAAGGGAGTTCGGGCATGAAGTTATTTCTAAGTGTTGGAGCCATACAACGATTAACTCAGTTCTGGGCATCTTTGAAATACCTATACAAACTTGTTCCTACATAGTAACTTGCAACTTTGAATGAGAATGTGCTTGCTTACAGTAACGTGCTATATGTTCTGAATGCCCGAATTCGGAATCTGTGTCAAATCTTTGTTAGAACTTATGTGATCCTTACTAGATGGAAGTAAGGGAGATGGGGCATGAAGTTATTTCTAGGAGTTGGAGACATATAACGTTTAGCTCAGTTCTGGGCATCTTTGAAATACCTATACAAACTTGTTCCTACATAGTAACTTGCAACTTTGAATGAGAATGTGCCTGCTTACAGCAACGTGCTATATGTTCTGAATGCCCGAATTGGGAATCTGTGTCAAAACTTTGTTAGGAATTATGTGATCCTTACTAACTGGAAGTAAGGGAGATGGGGCATGAAGTTATTTCTAGGCGTTGGAGACATACAACGTTTAGCTCAGTTCTGGGCATCTTTGAAATACCTATACAAACTTGTTCCTACATAGTAACTTGCAACTTTGAATGAGAATGTGCTTCCTTACAGCAACGTGCTATATGTTCTGAATGCCCTAATTGGGAATCTGTGTCAAAAGTTTGGTAGAAATTATGTGATCCTTACTAGCTGGAAGTAAGGGAGATGGGGCATGAAGTTATTTCTAGGAGTTGGAGACATACAACGTTTAGCTCAGTTCTGGGCATCTTTGAAATACCTATACAAACTTGTTCCTACATAGTAACTTCCCACTTTGAATGAGAATGTTCTTGCTTACAGCAACGTGCTATATGTTCTGAATGCCCGAATTGGGAATCTGTGTCAAAACTTTGTTAGAAATTATGTGATCCTTACTAGATGGAAGTAAGGGAGATGGGGCATGAAGTTATTTCTAGGAGTTGGAGACATACCCACTTTAGCTCAGTTCTGGGCATCTTTGATATACCTATACAAACTTGTTCCTACATAGTAACTTGCAACTTTGAATGAGAATGTGCTTGCTTACAGCAATGTGCTACAGGTTCTGAATGCCCGAATTGGGAATCTGTGTCAAAACTTTGTTAGGAATTATGTGATCCTTACTAGCTGGGGTAAGGGAGTTGGGGCATGAAGTTATTTCTAAGAGTTGACACATACCCACTTTAGCTCAGTTCTGGGCATCTTTGAAATACCTATACAAACTTGTTCCTACATAGTAACTTGCAACTTTGAATGAGAATGTGCTTGCTTACAGCAACGTGCTATGTGGTCTGAACGCCCGAATTGGGAATCTGTGTCAAAACTTTGTTAGGAATTATATGATCCTTACTAGCTGGAAGTAAGGGAGTTGGGGCATGAAGTTATTTCTAGGAGTTGACACATACCCAATTTAGCTCAGTTCTAGGCATCTTTGAAATACCTATACAAACTTGTTCCTACATAGTAACTTGCAACTTTGAATGAGAATGTGCTTGCTTACAGCAACGTGCTATATGTTCTGAATGACCGAATTGGGAATCTGTGTCGAAACTTTGTTAGGAATTATGTGATCCTTACTAGCTGGAAGTAAGGGAGATGGGGCATGAAGTTATTTCTAGGAGTTGGAGACATGCCAAGTTTAGCTCAGTTCTGGGCATCTTTGAACGTCCTATACAAACTTGTTCCTACATAGTAACTTGCATCTTTGAATGAGAGTGTGCTTGCTTACAGCAACGTGCTATATGTTCTGAATGCACGAATTGGGAATCTGTGTCAAAACATTGTTAGGAATTATGTGATCCTTACTAGCTGGAAGTTAGGGAGTTGGGGCATGAAGTTATTTCTAGGAGTTGGAGACATACAACGTTTAACTCAGTTCTGGGCATCTTTGAAATACCTATACAAACTTGTTCCTACATAGTAACTTGCAACTTTGAATGAGAATGTGCTTGCTTAGAGCAACGTGCTATATGTTCTGAATGCCCGAATTGGGAATCTGTGTCAAAACTTTGTTAGGAATTATGTGATCCTTACTAGCTGGAAGTAAGGGAGATGGGGCATGAAGTTACTTCTAGGAGTTGGAGACATACAACGTTTAGCTCAGTTCTAGGCATCTTTGAAATACCTATACAAACTTGTTCCTACATAGTAACTTGCAACTTTGAATGAGAATGTACTTGCTTACAGCAACGTGCTACATGTTCTGAATGCCCGAATTGGGAATCTGTGTCAAATCTTGGATAGGAATTATGTGATCCTTACTAGCTGGAAGTAAGCGAGTTGGGACATGAAGTTCTTTCTAGGAGTTGGAGACATACAACGTTTAGCTCAGTTCTGGGCATCTTTGAAATACCTATACAAACTTGTTCCTACATAGTAACTTGCATCTTTGAATGAGAATGTGCTTGCTTACAGAACCGTGCTATGTGTTCTGAATGCCCGAATTGGGAATCTGTGTCAAAACTTTGTTAGGAATTATGTGATCCTTACTAGCTGGAAGTAAGGGAGATGGGGCATGAAGTTATTTCTAGGAGTTGGAGACATACAACGTTTAGCTCAGTTCTGGGCATCTTTGAAATACCTATACCAACTTGTTCCTACATTGTAACTTGCAACTTTGAATGAGAATGTGCTTGCTTACAGCAACGTGCTACATGTTCTGAATGCCAGAATTGGGAATCTGTGTCAAAACTTTGTTAGGAATTATGTGATCCTTTCTAGTTGGAAGTAAGGGAGATGGGGCATGAAGTTATTTCAAGGAGTTGGACACATACCCACTTTAGCTCAGTTCTGGGCATCTTTGAAATACCTATACAAACTTGTTCCTACATAGTAACTTGCATATTAGAATGAGAATGTGCTTGCTTACAGCAACGTGCTATATGTTCTGAATGCCCGAATTGGGAATCTGTCTCAAAACTTTGTTAGGAATTATGTGATCCTTACTAGCTGGAAGTAAGGGAGATGGGGCATGAAGTTATTTCTAGGAATTGGAGACATATCAAGATTAGCTCAGTTCTGGGCATCTTTGAAAGTCCTATACAAACTTGTTCCTACATAGTAACTTGCATCTTTGAATGAGAATGTGCTTACTTACAGCAACGTGCTATATGTTCTGAATGCCCGAATTGGGAATCTGTGTCAAAACTTTGTTAGGTATTATGTGATCCTTACTAGCTGGAAGTAAGGGAGATGGGGTACCAAGTTATTTTTGGGAGTTGGAGACATACCAAGTTTAGCACCGTTCGGGGCATCTTTGAAATACCTAGACAAACTTGTTCCTACATCGTAACTTGCAACTTTGAATGAGAATGTGCTTGCTTACAGCAACTTGCTAAATGTTCTGAATGCCCGAATTGGGAATCTGTGTCAAAACTTTGTTAGGAATTATGTGATCCTTACTAGCTGGAAGTAAGGGAGTTGGGGCATGAAGTTATTTCTAAGAGTTGACACATACCCACTTTAGCTCAGTTCTGGGCATCTTTGAAATACCTATACAAACTTGTTCCTACATAGTAACTTGCAACTTTGAATGACAATGTGCTTGCTTACAGCAACGTGCTATGTGGTCTGAACGCCCGAATTGGGAATCTGTGTCAAAACTTTGTTAGGAATTATATGATCCTTACTAGCTGGAAGTAAGGGAGTTGGGGCATGAAGTTATTTCTAGGAGTTGACACATACCCAATTTAGCTCAGTTCTAGGCATCTTTGAAATACCTATACAAACTTGTTCCTACATAGTAACTTGCAACTTTGAATGAGAATGTGCTTGCTTACAGCAACGTGCTATATGTTCTGAATGACCGAATTGGGAATCTGTGTCAAAACTTTGTTAGGAATTATGTGATCCTTACTAACTGGAAGTAAGGGAGATGGGGCATGAAGTTATTTCTAGGAGTTGGAGACATACAACGTTTAGCTCAGTTCTGGGCATCTTTGAAATACCTATACAAACTTGTTCCTACATAGTAACTTGCAACTTTGAATGAGAATGTGCTTCCTTACAGCAACGTGCTATATGTTCTGAATGCCCGAATTGGGAATCTGTGTCAAAACTTTGTTAGAAATTATGTGATCCTCACTAGCTGGAAGTAAGGGAGATGGGGCATGAAGTTATTTCTAGGAGTTGGAGACATACAACGTTTAGCTCAGTTCTGGGCATCTTTGAAATACCTATACAAACTTGTTCCTACATAGTAACTTCCCACTTTGAATGAGAATGTTCTTGCTTACAGCAACGTGCTATATGTTCTGAATGCCCGAATTGGGAATCTGTGTCAAAACTTTGTTAGAAATTATGTGATCCTTACTAGCTGGAAGTAAGTGAGATGGGGCATGAAGTTATTTCTAGGAGTTGGAGACATACCCACTTTAGCTCAGTTCTGGGCATCTTTGATATACCTATACAAACTTGTTCCTACATAGTAACTTGCAACTTTGAATGAGAATGTGCTTGCTTACAGCAATGTGCTATAGGTTCTGAATGCCCGAATTGGGAATCTGTGTCAAAACTTTGTTAGGAATTATGTGATCCTTACTAGCTGGAAGTAAGGGAGTTGGGTCATGAAGTTATTTCTAAGAGTTGACACATACCCACTTTAGCTCAGTTCTGGGCATCTTTGAAATACCTATACAAACTTGTTCCGACATCGTAACTTGCAACTTTGAATGAGAATGTGCTTGCTTACAGCAACGTGCTATGTGGTCTGAACGCCCGAATTGGGAATCTGTGTCAAAACTTTGTTAGGAATTATATGATCCTTACTAGCTGGAAGTAAGGGAGTTGGGGCATGAAGTTATTTCTAGGAGTTGACACATACCCAATTTAGCTCAGTTCTAGGCATCTTTGAAATACCTATACAAACTTGTTCCTACATAGTAACTTGCAACTTTGAATGAGAATGTGCTTGCTTACAGCAACGTGCTATATGTTCTGAATGACCGAATTGGGAATCTGTGTCAAAACTTTGTTAGGAATTATGTGATCCTTACTAGCTGGAAGTAAGGGAGATGGGGCATGAAGTTATTTCTAGGAGTTGGAGACATGCCAAGTTTAGCTCAGTTCTGGGCATCTTTGAACGTCCTATACAAACTTGTTCCTACATAGTAACTTGCATCTTTGAACGAGAATGTGCTTGCTTACAGCAACGTGCTATATGTTCTGAATGCACGAATTGGGAATCTGTGTCAAAACATTGTTAGGAATTATGTGATGCTTAGTAGCTGGAAGTAAGGGAGATGGGGCATGAAGTTACTTCTAGGAGTTGGAGACATACAACGTTTAGCTCAGTTCTAGGCATCTTAGAAATACCTATACAAACTTGTTTCTACATAGTAACTTGCAACAATGAATGAGAAAGTGCTGGCTTAAAGCAAGGTGCTATATGTTCTGAATGCCCGAATTGGGAATCTGTGTCAAAACTTTGTTAGGAATTATGTGATCCTTTCTAGCTGGAAGTAAGGGAGATGGGGCATGAAGTTATTTCTAGGAGTTGAAGACATACCAAGTTTACCTCAGTTCTGGGCATCTTTGAAATACCTACCCAAACTTGTTCCTACATAGTAACTTGCAACTTTGAATTAGAATGTGCTTGCTTACAGCAACGTGCTATATGTTCTGAATGCCCGAATTGGGAATCTATGTCAAAACTTTGTTAGGAATTATATGATCCTTACTAGCTGGAAGTAAGGGAGTTGGGGCATGAAGTTATTTCTAGGAGTTGACACATACCCACTTTAGCTCAGTTCTGGGCATCTTTGAAATACCTATACAAACTTGTTCCTACATAGTAACTTGCAACTTTGAATGAGAATGTGCTTGCTTACAGCAACTTGCTATGTGTTCTGAATGCCCGAATTGGGAATCTGTGTCAAAACTTTGTTAGGTATTATGTGATCCTTACTAGCTGGAAGTAAGGGAGATGGGGTACCAAGTTATTTTTGGGAGTTGGAGACATACCAAGTTTAGCACCGTTCGGGGCATCTTTGAAATACCTAGACAAACTTGTTCCTACATCGTAACTTGCAACTTTGAATGAGAATGTGCTTGCTTACAGCAACTTGCTAAATGTTCTGAATGCCCGAATTGGGAATCTGTGTCAAAACTTTGTTAGGAATTATGTGATCCTTACTAGCTGGAAGTAAGGGAGATGGGGCATGAAGTTATTTCTAGGAGTTGGAGACATACAACATTTAGCTCAGTTCTGGGCATCTTTGAAATACCTATACAAACTTGTTCCTACATAGTAACTTGCAACTTTGAATGAGAATGTGCTTGCTTACAGCAACGTGCTTCATGTTCTGAATGCCCGAATTGGGAATCTGTGTCAAAACTTTGTTAGGAATTATGTGATCCTTACTAGCTGGAAGTAAGGGAGATGGGGCATGAAGTTATTTCCAGGAGTTGGACACATACCCACTTTAGCTCAGTTCTGGGCATCTTTGAAATACCTATACAAACTTGTTCCTACATAGTAACTTGCATATAGGAATGAGAATGTGCTTGCTTACAGCAACGTGCTATATGTTCTGAATGCCCGAATTGGGAATCTGTCTCAAAACTTTGTTAGGAATTTTGTGATCCTTACTAGCTGGAAGTAAGGGAGATGGGGCATGAAGTTATTTCTAGGAGTTGGAGACATACAACGTTTAGCTCAGTTCTGGGCATATTTGAAATACCTATACAAACTTGTTCCTACATAGAAACTTGCAACTTTGAATGAGAATGTGCTTGCTTACAGCAACGTGCTATATGTTCTGAATGCCCGAATTGGGAATCTGTGTCAAAACATTGTTAGGAATTATATGATCCTTACTAGCTGGAAGTAAGTGAGTTGGGGCATGAAGTAATTACTAGGAGTTGACACATACCCACTTTAGCTCAGTTCTGGGCATCTTTGAAATACCTATACAAACTTGTTCCTACATAGTAACTTGCTACTTGGAATGAGAATGTGCTTGCTTACAGCAACGTGCTATATGTTCTGAATGCCCGAATTGGGAATCTGTGTCAAAACTTTGTTAGGAATTATGTGATCCTTACTAGCTGGAAGTAAGGGAGATGGGGCATGAAGTTATTTCTAGGAGTTGGAGACATACCAAGTTTAGCTCAGTTCTGGGCATCTTTGAAAGTCCTATACAAACTTGTTCCTACATAGTAACTTGCATCTTTGAATGAGAATGTGTTTGCTTACAGCAACGTGCTATATGTTCTGAATGCCCGAATTGGGAATCTGTGTCAAAACTTTGTTAGGATATATGTGATCCTTATAGCTGGAAGTAAGGGAGATGGGGCATGAAGTTATTTCTAGGAGTTGGAGACATACCAAGTTTAGCTCAGTTCTGGGCATCTTTGAAAGTCCTAGACAAACTTGTTCCTACATAGTAACTTGCATCTTTGAATGAGAATGTGCTTGCTTACAGCAACGTGCTATATGTTCTGAATGCCCGAATTGGGAATCTGTGTCAAAACTTTGTTAGGAATTATGTGATCCTTACTAGCTGGAAGTAAGGGAGTTGGGGCATGAAGTTATTTCTAGGAGTTGGAGACATACAACGTTTAGCTCAGTTCTGGGCATCTTTGAAATACTTATACAAACTTGTTCCTACACAGTAACTTGCAACTTTGAATGAGAATGTGCTTGCTTACAGCAACGTGCTATATGTTCTGATTGCCCGAATTGGGAATCTGTGTCAAAACTTTGTTAGGAATTATGTGATCCTTGCTAGCTGGAAGTAAGGGAGATGGGGCATGAAGTTATTTGTAGGAGTTGGAGACATACCCACTTTAGCATAGTTCTGGGCATCTTTGAAATACCTATACAAACTTGTTCCTACATAGTAACTTGCAACTTTGTATAGAATGTGCTTGCTTACAGCAACGTGCTACATGTTCTGAATGCCCGAATTGGGAATCTGTGTCAAAACTTTGTTAGGAATTATATGATCCATACTAGCTGGAAGTAAGGGAGATGGGGCATGAAGTTATTTCTAGGAGTTCGAGACATACAACGTTTAGCTCAGTTCTGGGCATCTTTGAAATACCTATACAAACTTGTTCCTACATAGTAACTTGCAACTTTGAATGAGAATGTGCTTGCTTACAGCAACGTGCTACATGTACTGAATGCCCTAATTGGGAATCTGTGTCAAAACTTTGTTAGGAATTATGTGATCCTTACTAGCTAGAAGTAAGGGAGATGGGGCATGAAGTTATTTCCAGGAGTTGGACACATACCCACTTTAGCTCAGTTCTGGGCATCTTTGAAACACCTATACAAACTTGTTCCTACATAGTAACTTGCATATAGGAATGAGAATGTGCTTGCTTACAGCAACGTGCTATATGTTCTGAATGCCCGAATTGGGAATCTGTCTCAAAACTTTGTTAGGAAATTTGTGATCCTTACTAGCTGGAAGTAAGGGAGATGGGGCATGAAGTTATTTCTAGGAGTTGGTGACATATCAAGTTTAGCTCAGTTCTGGGCATCTTTGAAAGTCCTATACAAACTTGTTCCTACATAGTAACTTGCATCTTTGAATGAGAATGTGCTTACTTACAGCAACGTGCTATATGTTCAGAATGCCCGAATTGGGAATCTGTGTCAAAACTTTGTTAGGAATTATGTGATCCTTACTAGCTGGAAGTAAGTGAGATGGGGTACGAAGTTATTTTTGGGAGTTGGAGACATACCAAGTTTAGCACCGTTCGGGGCATCTTTGAAATACCTATACAAACTTGTTCCTACATCGTAACTTGCAACTTTGAATGAGAATGTGCTTGCTTACAGCAACGTGCTACATGTTCTGAATGCCCGAATTGGGAATCTGTGTCAAAACTTTGTTAGGAATTATGTGATCCTTACTAGCTGGAAGTAAGGGAGTTGGGGCATGAAGTTATTTCTAGGTGTTGGACACATACCAAGTTTAGCACAGTTCTGGTCATCTTTCAAATACCTATACAAACTTGTTCCTTCATAGTAACTTGCAACTTTGGATGAGAATGTGCTTGCTTACAGCAACGTGCTATATGTTCTGAATGCCCGAATTGGGAATCTGTGTCAAAACTTTGTTAGGAATTATGTGATCCTACCTAGCTGGATGTAAGGGAGATGGGACATGAAGTTATTTCTAGGAGTTGGAGACATACAACGTTTAGCTCAGTTCCGGGCATTATTGAAATACTTATACAAACTTGTTCCTATATAGTAACTTGCCACTTTGAATGAGAATGTGCTTGCTTACAGCAAGGTGCTATATGTTCTGAATGCCCGAATTGGGAATCTGTGTCAAAACTTTGTTAGGAATTACGTGATCCTTACTAGCCGGAAGTAAGGGAGATGGGGCATGAAGTTATTTCTAGGAGTTGGAAACATACAACGTTTAGCTCAGTTCTGGGCATCTTTGAAATACCTATACAAACTTGTTCCTACATAGTAACTTGCAACTTTGAATGAGAATGTGCTTGCTTACAGCAACGTGCTATATGTTCTGAATGCCCGAATTGGGAATCTGTGTCAATACTTTGTTAGAAATTATGTCATCCTTACTAGCTGGAAGTAAGGGAGATGGGGCATGAAGTTATTTCTAGAAGTTGGAGACATACCCACTTTAGCTCAGTTCTGGGCATCTTTGAAATACCTATACAAACTTGTTCCTACATAGTAACTTGCTACTTGGAATGAGAAAGTGCTGGCTTAAAGCAACGTGCTACATGTTCTGAATGCCCTAATTGGGAATCTGTGTCAAAACTTTGTTAGGAATTATGTGATCCTTACTAGCTGAAAGTAAGGGAGATGGGGCATGAAGTTATTTCTAGGAGTTGGAGACATACCAAGTTTAGCTCAGTTCTGGGCATCTTTGAAATACCTATACAAACTTGTTCCTACATAGTAACTTGCAAGTTTGAATGAGAATGTGCTTGCTTACAGCAACGTGCTATATGTTCTGAATGCCCGAATTGGGAATCTGTGTCAAAACTTTGTTAGGAATTATATGATCCTTACTAGCTGGAAGTAAGGGAGTTGGGGCATGAAGTAATTTCTAGGAGTTGAGACATACCCACTTTAGCTCAGTTCTGGGCATCTTTGAAATACCTATACAAACTTGTTCCTACATAGTAACTTGCTACTTGGAATGAGAATGTGCTTGCTTACAGCAACGTGCTATATATTCTGAATGCCCGAATTGGGAATCTGTGTCAAAACTTTGTTAGGAATTATGTGATACTTACTAGCTGGAAGTAAGGGATATGGGGCATGAAGTTATTTCTAGGAGTTGGACACATACCCACTTTAGCTCAGTTCTGGGCATCTTTGAAATACCTATACAAACTTCTTCCTACATAGTAACTTGCATCTTTGAATGAGAATGTGCTTGCTTACAGCAACGTGCTATATGTTCTGAATGCCCGAATTGGGAATCTGTGTCAAAACTTTGTTAGGAATTATGTGATTCTTACTAGCTGGAAGTAAGGGAGATGGGGCATGAAGTTATTTCTAGGAGTTGAAGACATACCAAGTTTACCTCAGTTCTGGGCATCTTTGAAAGTCCTATACAAACTTGTTCCTACATAGTAACTTGCATCTTTGAATGAGAATGTGCTTGCTTACAGCAACGTGCTATATGTTCTGAATGCCCGAATTGGGAATCTGTGTCAAAACTTTGTTAGGAATTATGTGATCCTTACTAGCTGGAAGTAAGGGAGATGGGGCATGAAGTTATTTCTAGGAGTTGGACACATACCCCCTTTAGCTCAGTTCTGGGCATCTTTGAAATACCTATACAAACTTGTTCCTACATCGTAACTTGCAACTTTGAATGAGAATGTGCTTGCTTACAGCAACGTGCTATATGTTCTGAATGCCCGAATTGCGAATCTGTGTCAAAACTTTGTTAGGAATTATGTGATCCTTACTAGATGGAAGTAAGGGAGTTGGGGCATGAAGTTATTTATAGGAGTTGGACACATACCAAGTTTAGCACAGTTCTGGTCATCTTTCAAATACCTATACAAACTTGTTCCTTCATAGTAAATTGCAACTTTGAATGAGAATGTGCTTGCTTACAGCAAGGTGCTATATGTTCTGAATGCCCGAATTGGGAATCTGTGTCAAAACTTTGTTAGGAATTATGTGATCCTACCTAGCTTGATGTAAGGGAGATGGGACATGAAGTTATTTCTAGGATTTCGAGACATACAACGTTTAGCTCAGTTCCGGGCATTATTGAAATACCTATACAAACTTGTTCCTACATAACAACTTGCCACTTTGCATGAGAATGTGCTTGCTTACAGCAAGGTGCTATATGTTCTGAATGCCCGAATTGGGAATCTGTGTCAAAACTTTGTTAGGAATTACGTGATCCTTACTAGCTGGAAGTAAGGGAGATGGGGCATGAAGTTATTTCTAGGAGTTGGACACATACAACATTTAGCTCAGTTCTGGGCATCTTTGAAATACCTATACAAACTTGTTCCTACATAGTAACTTGCAACTTTGAATGAGAATGTGCTTGCTTACAGCAACGTGCTATATGTTCTGAATGCCCGAATTGTGAATCTGTGTCAAAACTTTGTTAGGAATTATATGATCCTTACTAGCTGGAAGTAAGGGAGTTGGGGCATGAAGTAATTTCTAGGAGTTGACACATACCCACTTTAGCTCAGTTCTGGGCATCTTTGAAATACCTATACAAACTTGTTCCTACATAGTAACTTGCTACTTGGAATTAGAATGTGCTTGCTTACAGCAACGTGCTATATGTTCTGAATGCCCGAATTGGGAATCTGTGTCAAAACTTTGTTAGGAATTATGTGATACTTACTAGCTGGAAGTAAGGGAGATGGGGCATGAAGTTATTTCTAGGAGTTGGACAAATACCCACTTTAGCTCAGTTCTGGGCATCTTTGAAATACCTATACAAACTTGTTCCTACATAGTAACTTGCATCTTTGAATGAGAATGTGCTTGCTTACAGCAACGTGCTATATGTTCTGAATGCCCGAATTGGGAATCTGTGTCAAAACTTTGTTAGGAATTATGTGATCCTTACTAGCTGGAAGTAAGGGAGATGGGGCATGAAGTTATTTCTAGGAGTTGAAGACATACCAAGTTTACCTCAGTTCTGGGCATCTTTGAAAATCCTATACAAACTTGTTCCTACATAGTAACTTGCATCATTGAATGAGAATGTGCTTGCTTACAGCAACGTGCTATATGTTCTGAATGCCCGAATTGGGAATCTGTGTCAAAACTTTGTTAGGAATTATGTGATCCTTACTAGCTGGAAGTAAGGGAGATGGGGCATGAAGTTATTTCTAGGAGTTGGAGACATACAACGTTTAGCTCAGTTCTGGGCATCTTTGAAATACCTATACAAACTTGTTCCCACATAGTAACTTGCCACTTTGAATGAGAATGTGCTTGCTATCAGCAACGTGCTATATGTTCTGAATGACCGAATTGGGAATCTGTGTCAAAACTTTGTTAGGAAGTATGTGATCCTACCTAGCTGGATGTAAGGGAGATGGGACATGAAGTTATTTCTAGGAGTTGGAGACATACAACGTTTAGCTCAGTTCTGGGCATCTTTGAAATACCTATACAAACTTGTTCCTACATAGTAACTTGCAAGTTTGAATGAGAATGTGCTTGCTTACAGCAACGTGCTATATGTTCTGAATGCCCGAATTGGGAATCTGTGTCAAAACTTTGTTAGGAATTATGTGATCCTTACTAGCTGGAAGTAAGGGAGATGGGGCATGAAGTTTTTTCTAGGAGTTGGAGACATACAACGTTTAGCTCAGTTCTGGGCATCTTTGAAATACCTATACAAACTTGTTCCTACATAGTAACTTGCAACTTTGAATGAGAATGTGCTTGCTTACAGCAACGTGCTATATGTTCTGAATGCCCGAATTGGGAATCTGTGTCAAAACTTTGTTAGGAATTATGTGATCCTTACTAGCTGGAAGTAAGGGAGATGGGGCATGAAGTTATTTCTAGGAGTTGGAGACATACCAAGTTTAGCTCAGTTCTGGGCATCTTTGAAAGTCCTATACAAACTTGTTCCTACATAGTAACTTGCATCTTTGAATGAGAATGTGCTTGCTTACAGCAACGTGCTATATGTTCTGAATGCCCGAATTGGGAATCTGTGTCAAAACTTTGTTAGGAATTATGTGATCCTTACTAGACGGAAGTAAGGGAGTTGGGGAATGAAGTTATTTCTAGGAGTTGGAGACATACAACGTTTAGCTCAGTTCTGGGCATCTTTGAAATACCTATACAAACTTGTTCCTACATAGTAACTTGCAACTTTGAATGAGAATGTGCTTGCTTACAGCAACGTGCTATATGTTCTGAATGCCCGAATTGGGAATCTGTGTCAAAACTTTGTTAGGAATTATGTGATCCTTACTAGCTGGAAGTAAGGGAGATGGGGCATGAAGTTATTTCTAGGAGTTGGAGACATACAACGTTTAGCTCAGTTCTTGGCATCTTTGAAATACCTATACAAACTTGTTCCTACATAGTAACTTGCAACTTTGAATGAGAATGTGCTTGCTTACAGCAACGTGCTATATGTTCTGAATGCCCGAATTGGGAATCTGTGTCAAAACTTTGTTAGGAATTATGTGATCCTTACTAGCTGGAAGTAAGGGAGTTGGGGCAGGAAGTTCTTTCTAGGAGTTGGAGACATACAACGTTTAGCTCAGTTCTGGGCATCTTTGAAATACTTATACAAACTTGTTCCTACATAGTAACTTGCAACTTTGAATGAGAATGTGCTTGCTTACAGTAACGTGCTATATGTTCTGAATGCCCGAATAGGGAATCTGTGTCAAAACTTTGTTAGGAATTATGTGATCCTTACTAGCTGGAAGTAAGGGAGATGGGGCATGAAGTTTTTTCTAGGAGTTGGAGACATACAACGTTTAGCTCAGTTCTGGGCATCTTTGAAACACCTATACAAACTTGTTCCTACATAGTAACTTGCAACTTTGAATGAGAATGTGCTTGCTTACAGCAACGTGCTATATGTTCTGAATGCCCGAATTGGGAATCTGTGTCAAAACTTTGTTAGGAATTATGTGATCCTTACTAGCTGGAAGTAAGGGAGATGGGGCATGAAGTTATTTCTAGCAGTTGGAGACATACCAAGTTTAGCTCAGTTCTGGGCATCTTTGAAAGTCCTATACAAACTTGTTCCTACATAGTAACTTGCATCTTTGAATGAGAATGTGCTTGCTTACAGCAACGTGCTATATGTTCTGAATGCCCGAATTGGGAATCTGTGTCAAAACTTTGTTAGGAATTATGTGATCCTTACTAGCTGGAAGTAAGGGAGATGGGGCATGAAGTTATTTCTAGGAGTTGGAGACATACCAAGATTAGCTCAGTTCTGGGCATCTTTGAAAGTCCTATACAAACTTGTTCCTACATAGTAAGTTGCATCTTTGAATGAGAATGTGCTTGCTTACAGCTACGTGCTATATGTTCTGAATGCCCGAATTGGGAATCTGTGTCAAAACTTTGTTAGGAATTATGTGATCCTTACTAGCTGGAAGTAAGGGAGTTGGGGCATGAAGTTATTTCTAGGAGTTGGAGACATACAAGGTTTAGCTCAGTTCTGGGCATCTTTGAAATACCTATACAAACTTGTTCCTACATAGTAACTTGCAACTTTGAATGAGAATGTGCTTGCTTGCAGCAACGTGCTATATGTTCTGAATGCCCGAATTGGGAATCTGTGTCAAAACTTTGTTAGGAATTATGTGATCCTTACTAGCTGGAAGTAAGGGAGATGGGGCATGAAGTTATTTCAAGGAGTTGGACACATACCCACTTTAGCTCAGTTCTGGGCATCTTTGAAATACCTATACAAACTTGTTCCTACATAGTAACTTGCAACTTTGAATGAGAATGTGCTTGCTTACAGCAACGTGCTATATGTTCTGAATGCCCGAATTGGGAATCTGTGTCAAAACTTTGTTAGGAATTATGTGATCCTTACTAGACGGAAGTAAGGGAGTTGGGGAATGAAGTTATTTCTAGGAGTTGGAGACATACAACGTTTAGCTCAGTTCTGGGCATCTTTGAAATACCTATACAAACTTGTTCCTACATAGTAACTTGCAACTTTGAATGAGAATGTGCTTGCTTACAGCAACGTGCTATATGTTCTGAATGCCCGAATTGGGAATCTGTGTCAAAACTTTGTTAGGAATTATGTGATCCTTACTAGCTGGAAGTAAGGGAGATGGGGCATGAAGTTATTTCTAGGAGTTGGAGACATACAACGTTTAGCTCAGTTCTTGGCATCTTTGAAATACCTATACAAACTTGTTCCTACATAGTAACTTGCAACTTTGAATGAGAATGTGCTTGCTTACAGCAACGTGCTATATGTTCTGAATGCCCGAATTGGGAATCTGTGTCAAAACTTTGTTAGGAATTATGTGATCCTTACTAGCTGGAAGTAAGGGAGTTGGGGCAGGAAGTTCTTTCTAGGAGTTGGAGACATACAACGTTTAGCTCAGTTCTGGGCATCTTTGAAATACTTATACAAACTTGTTCCTACATAGTAACTTGCAACTTTGAATGAGAATGTGCTTGCTTACAGTAACGTGCTATATGTTCTGAATGCCCGAATAGGGAATCTGTGTCAAAACTTTGTTAGGAATTATGTGATCCTTACTAGCTGGAAGTAAGGGAGATGGGGCATGAAGTTTTTTCTAGGAGTTGGAGACATACAACGTTTAGCTCAGTTCTGGGCATCTTTGAAACACCTATACAAACTTGTTCCTACATAGTAACTTGCAACTTTGAATGAGAATGTGCTTGCTTACAGCAACGTGCTATATGTTCTGAATGCCCGAATTGGGAATCTGTGTCAAAACTTTGTTAGGAATTATGTGATCCTTACTAGCTGGAAGTAAGGGAGATGGGGCATGAAGTTATTTCTAGCAGTTGGAGACATACCAAGTTTAGCTCAGTTCTGGGCATCTTTGAAAGTCCTATACAAACTTGTTCCTACATAGTAACTTGCATCTTTGAATGAGAATGTGCTTGCTTACAGCAACGTGCTATATGTTCTGAATGCCCGAATTGGGAATCTGTGTCAAAACTTTGTTAGGAATTATGTGATCCTTACTAGCTGGAAGTAAGGGAGATGGGGCATGAAGTTATTTCTAGGAGTTGGAGACATACCAAGATTAGCTCAGTTCTGGGCATCTTTGAAAGTCCTATACAAACTTGTTCCTACATAGTAAGTTGCATCTTTGAATGAGAATGTGCTTGCTTACAGCTACGTGCTATATGTTCTGAATGCCCGAATTGGGAATCTGTGTCAAAACTTTGTTAGGAATTATGTGATCCTTACTAGCTGGAAGTAAGGGAGTTGGGGCATGAAGTTATTTCTAGGAGTTGGAGACATACAAGGTTTAGCTCAGTTCTGGGCATCTTTGAAATACCTATACAAACTTGTTCCTACATAGTAACTTGCAACTTTGAATGAGAATGTGCTTGCTTGCAGCAACGTGCTATATGTTCTGAATGCCCGAATTGGGAATCTGTGTCAAAACTTTGTTAGGAATTATGTGATCCTTACTAGCTGGAAGTAAGGGAGATGGGGCATGAAGTTATTTCAAGGAGTTGGACACATACCCACTTTAGCTCAGTTCTGGGCATCTTTGAAATACCTATACAAACTTGTTCCTACATAGTAACTTGCAACTTTGAATGAGAATGTGCTTGCTTACAGCAACGTGCTATATGTTCTGAATGCGCGAATTGGGAATCTGTGTCAAAACTTTGTTAGGAATTATGTGATCCTTACTAGCTGGAAGTAAGGGAGATGGGGCATGAAGTTATTTCTAGGAGTTGGAGACATACCAAGTTTAGCTCAGTTCTGGGCATCTTTGAAAGTCCTATACAAACTTGTTCCTACATAGTAACTTGCATCTTTGAATGAGAACGTGCTTGCTTACAGCAACGTGCTATATGTTCTGAATGCCCGAATTGGGAATCTGTGTCAAAACTTTGTTAGGAATTATGTGATCCTTACTAGACGGAAGTAAGGGAGTTGGGGAATGAAGTTATTTCTAGGAGTTGGAGACATACAACGTTTAGCTCAGTTCTGGGCATCTTTGAAATACCTATACAAACTTGTTCCTACATAGTAACTTGCAACTTTGAATGAGAATGTGCTTGCTTACAGCAACGTGCTATATGTTCTGAATGCCCGAATTGGGAATCTGTGTCAAAACTTTGTTAGGAATTATGTGATCCTTACTAGCTGGAAGTAAGGGAGATGGGGCATGAAGTTATTTCTAGGAGTTGGAGACATACAACGTTTAGCTCAGTTCTTGGCATCTTTGAAATACCTATACAAACTTGTTCCTACATAGTAACTTGCAACTTTGAATGAGAATGTGCTTGCTTACAGCAACGTGCTATATGTTCTGAATGCCCGAATTGGGAATCTGTGTCAAAACTTTGTTAGGAATTATGTGATCCTTACTAGCTGGAAGTAAGGGAGTTGGGGCAGGAAGTTCTTTCTAGGAGTTGGAGACATACAACGTTTACCTCAGTTCTGGGCATCTTTGAAATACTTATACAAACTTGTTCCTACATAGTAACTTGCAACTTTGAATGAGAATGTGCTTGCTTACAGTAACGTGCTATATGTTCTGAATGCCCGAATAGGGAATCTGTGTCAAAACTTTGTTAGGAATTATGTGATCCTTACTAGCTGGAAGTAAGGGAGATGGGGCATGAAGTTTTTTCTAGGAGTTGGAGACATACAACGTTTAGCTCAGTTCTGGGCATCTTTGAAACACCTATACAAACTTGTTCCTACATAGTAACTTGCAACTTTGAATGAAAATGTGCTTGCTTACAGCAACGTGCTATATGTTCTGAATGCCCGAATTGGGAATCTGTGTCAAAACTTTGTTAGGAATTATGTGATCCTTACTAGCTGGAAGTAAGGGAGATGGGGCATGAAGTTATTTCTAGCAGTTGGAGACATACCAAGTTTAGCTCAGTTCTGGGCATCTTTGAAAGTCCTATACAAACTTGTTCCTACATAGTAACTTGCATCTTTGAATGAGAATGTGCTTGCTTACAGCAACGTGCTATATGTTCTGAATGCCCGAATTGGGAATCTGTGTCAAAACTTTGTTAGGAATTATGTGATCCTTACTAGCTGGAAGTAAGGGAGATGGGGCATGAAGTTATTTCTAGGAGTTGGAGACATACCAAGATTAGCTCAGTTCTGGGCATCTTTGAAAGTCCTATACAAACTTGTTCCTACATAGTAAGTTGCATCTTTGAATGAGAATGTGCTTGCTTACAGCAACGTGCTATATGTTCTGAATGCCCGAATTGGGAATCTGTGTCAAAACTTTGTTAGGAATTATGTGATCCTTACTAGCTGGAAGTAAGGGAGTTGGAGCATGAAGTTATTTCTAGGAGTTGGAGACATACAAGGTTTAGCTCAGTTCTGGGCATCTTTGAAATACCTATACAAACTTGTTCCTACATAGTAACTTGCAACTTTGAATGAGAATGTGCTTGCTTGCAGCAACGTGCTATATGTTCTGAATGCCCGAATTGGGAATCTGTGTCAAAACTTTGTTAGGAATTATGTGATCCTTACTAGCTGGAAGTAAGGGAGATGGGGCATGAAGTTATTTCTAGGAGTTGGAGACATACCAAGTTTAGCTCAGTTCTGGGCATCTTTGAAATACCTATACAAACTTGTTCCTACATAGTAACTTGCAACTTTGAATGAGAATGTGCTTGCTTACAGCAACGTGCTAAATGTTCTGAATGCCCGAATTGGAAATCTGTGTCAAAACTTTGTTAGGAATTATATGATCCTTACTAGCTGGAAGTAAGGGAGTTGGGGCATGAAGTAATTTCTAGGAGTTGACACATACCAACTTTAGCTCAGTTCTGGGCATCTTTGAAATACCTATACAAACTTGTTCCTACATAGTAACTTGCTACTTGGAATGAGAATGTGCTTGCTTACAGCAACGTGCTATATATTCTGAATGCCCGAAGTGGGAATCTGTGTCAAAACTTTGTTAGGAATTATGTGATACTTACTAGCTGGAAGTAATGGAGATGGGGCATGAAGTTATTTCTAGGAGTTGGACACATACCCACTTTAGCTCAGTTCTGGGCATCTTTGAAATACCTATACAAACTTGTTCTTACATAGTAACTTGCAACTTAGAATGAGAATGTGCTTGCTTACAGCAACGTGCTATATGTTCTGAATGCCCGAATTGGGAATTGTGTCAAAACTTTGTTAGGAATTATGTGATCCTTACTAGCTGGAAGTAAGGGAGATGGGGCATGAAGTTTTTTCTTGGAGTTGGAGACATACAACGTTTAGCTCAGTTCTGGGCATCTTTGAAATACCTATACAAACTTGTTCCTACATAGTAACTTGCAACTTTGAATGAGAATGTGCTTGCTTACAGCAACGTGCTATATGTTCTGAAAGCCCGAATTGGGAATCTGTGTCAAAACTTTGTTAGGAATTATGTGATCTTTACTAGCTGGAAGTAAGGGAGATGGGGCATGAAGTTATTTCTAGGAGTTGGAGACATACAACGTTTAGCTCAGTTCTGGGCATCTTTGAAAGTCCTATACAAACTTGTTCCTACATAGTAACTTGCATCTTTGAATGAGAATGTGCTTGCTTACAGCTACGTGCTATATGTTCTGAATGCCCGAATTGGGACTCTGTGTCAAAACTTTGTTAGGAATTATGTGATCCTTACTAGCTGGAAGTAAGGGAGATGGGGCATGAAGTTATTTCTAGGAGTTGGAGACATACCAAGATTAGCTCAGTTCTGGGCATCTTTGAAAGTCCTATACAAACTTGTTCCTACATAGTAACTTGCATCTTTGAATGAGAATGTGCTTGCTTACAGCAACGTGCTCTATGTTCTGAATGCCCGAATTGGGAATCTGTGTCAAAACTTTGTTAGGAATTATGTGATAATTACTAGCTGGAAGTAAGGGAGTTGGGGCATGAAGTTATTTCTAGGAGTTGGAGACATACAACGTTTAGCTCAGTTCTGGGCATCTTTGAAATACCTATACAAACTTGTTCCTACATAGTAACTTGCAACTTTGAATGAGAATGTGCTTGCTATCAGCAACGTGCTATATGTTCTGAATGCCCGAATTGTGAATCTGTGTCAAAACTTTGTTAGGAATTATGTGATCCTTAATAGCTAGAAGTAAGGGAGATGGGGCATGAAGTTATTTCAAGGAGTTGGACACATACCCACTTTAGCTCAGTTCTGGGCATCTTTGAAATACCTATACAAACTTGTTCCTACATAGTAACTTGCAACTTTGAATGAGAATGTGCTTGCTTACAGCTACGTGCTATATGTTCTGAATGCCCGAATTGGGAATCTGTGTCAAAACTTTGTTAGGAATTATGTGATCCTTACTAGCTGAAAGTAAGGGAGATGGGGCATGAAGTTATTTCTAGAAGTTGGAGACATACCCACTTTAGCTCAGATCTGGGCATCTTTGAAATACCTATACAAACTTGTTCCTACATAGTAACTTGCTACTTGGAATGAGAAAGTGCTGGCTTAAAGCGACGTGCTACATGTTCTGAATGCCCTAATTGGGAATCTGTGTCAAAACTTTGTTAGGAACTATGTGATCCTTACTAGCTGAAAGGAAGGGAGATGGGGCATGAAGTTATTTCTAGGAGTTGAAGACATACCAAGTTTAGCTCAGTCCTGGGCATCTTTGAAATACCTATACAAGCTTGTTCCTACATAGTAACTTGCAACTTTGAATGAGAATGTGCTTGCTTACAGCAACGTGCTATATGTTCTGAATGCTCGAATTGGGAATCTGTGTCAAAACTTTGTTAGGAATTATGTGATCCTTACTAGATGGAAGTAAGGGAGATGGGGCATGATGTTATTTCTAGGAGTTGGAGACATACAACGTTTAGCTCAGTTCTGGGCATCTTTGAAATACCTATACAAACTTCTTCCTACATAGTAACTTGCAACTTTGAATGAGAATGTGCTTGCTTACAGCAACGTGCTATATGTTCTGAATGAACGAATTGGGAATCTGTGTCAAAACTTTGTTAGGAATTATGTGATCCTTAGTACCTGGAAGTAAGGCAGATGGGGCATGAAGTTATTTCTAGGAGTTGGAGACATACCAAGATTAGCACAGTTCGGGGCATCTTTGAAATACCTATACAAACTTGTTCCTACATGGTAACTTGCAACTTTGAATGAGAATGTGCTTGCTTACAGCAACGTGCTATATGTTCTGAATGCCCGAATTGGGAATCTGTGTCAAAATTTTGTTAGGAATTATGTGATCCTTACTAGCTGGAAGTAAGGAAGTTGGGGCAGGAAGTTCTTTCTAGGAGTTGGAGACATACAACGTTTAGCTCAGTTCTGGGCATCTTTGAAATACCTATACAAACTTGTTCCTACATAGTAACTTGCAACTTTGAATGAGAATGTGCTTGCTTACAGCAACGTGCTACATGTTCTGAATGCCCGAATTGGGAATCTGTGTCAAAACTTTGTTAGAAATTATGCGATCCTTACTAGCTGGAAGTAAGGGAAATGGGGCATGAAGTTATTTCAAGGAGTTGGACACATACCCACTTTAGCTCAGTTCTGGGCATCTTTGAAATACCTATACAAACTTGTTCCTACATAGTAACTTGCAACTTTGAATGAGAATGTGCTTGCTTACAGCAACGGGCTATATGTTCTGAATGCCCGAATTGGGAATCTGTGTCAAAACTTTGTTAGGAATTATGTGATCCTTACTAGCTGGAAGTAAGGGAGATGGGGCATGAAGTTATTTCTAGGAGTTGGAGACATACCCACTTTAGCTCAGATCTGGGCATCTTTGAACTACCTATACAAACTTGTTCCTACATAGTAACTTGCTACTTGGAATGAGAAAGTGCTGGCTTAAAGCAACGTGCTACATGTTCTGAATGCCCTAATTGGGAATCTGTGTCAAAACTTTGTTAGGAACTATGTGATCCTTACTAGCTGAAAGGAAGGGAGATGGGGCATGAAGTTATTTCTAGGAGTTGGAGACATACCAAGTTTAGCTCAGTTCTGGGCATCTTTGAAATACCTATACAAACTTGTTCCTACATAGTAACTTGCAACTTTGAATGAGAATGTGCTTGCTTACAGCAACGTGCTATATGTTCTGAATGCCCGAATTGGGAATCTGTGTCAAAACTTTGTTAGGAATTATGTGATCCTTACTAGCTGGAAGTAAGGGAGATGGGGCATGAAGTTTTTTCTTGGAGTTGGAGACATACAACGTTTAGCTCAGTTCTGGGCATCTTTGAAATACCTATACAAACTTGTTCCTACATAGTAACTTGCAAATTTGAATGAGAATGTGCTTGCTTACAGCAACGTGCTATATGTTCTGAATGCCCGAATTGGGAATCTGTGTCAAAACTTTGTTAGGAATTATGTGATCCTTACTAGCTGGAAGTAAGGGAGATGGGGCATGAAGTTTTATCTAGGAGTTGGAGACATACAACGTTTAGCTCAGTTCTGGGCATCTTTGAAATACCTATACAAACTTGTTCCTTCATAGTAACTTGCAACTTTGAATGAGAATGAGCTTGCTTACAGCAAGGTGTTATGTGTTCTGAATGCCCGAATTGGGAATCTGTGTCAAAACATTGTTAGGAATTATGTGATCCTTACTAGCTGGAAGTAAGGGAGATGGGGCATGAAGTTATTTCAAGGAGTTGGACACATACCCACTTTAGCTCAGTTCTGGGCATCTTTGAAATACCTATACAAACTTGTTCCTACATAGTAACTTGCAACTTTGAATGAGAATGTGCTTGCTTACAGCAACGTGCTATATGTTCTGAATGCCCGAATTGGGAATCTGTGTCAAAACTTTGTTAGGAATTATGTGATCCTTACTAGCTGGAAGTAAGGGAGATGGGGCATGAAGTTATTTCTAGAAGTTGGAGACATACCCACTTAGGCTCAGTTCTGGGCATCTTTGAAATACCTATACAAACTTGTTCCTACATAGTAACTTGCTACTTGAAATGAGAAAGTGCTGGCTTAAAGCAACGTGCTACATGTTCTGAATGCCCTAATTGGGAATCTGTGTCAAAACTTTGTTAGGAATTATGTGATCCTTACTAGCTGAAAGTAAGGGAGATGGGGCATGAAGTTATTTCTAGGAGTTGGAGACATACCAAGTTTAGCTCAGCTCTGGGCATCTTTGAAATACCTATACAAACTTGTTCCTACATAGTAACTTGCAACTTTGAATGAGAATGTGCTTGCTTACAGCAACGTGCTATATGTTCTGAATGCTCGAATTGGGAATCTGTGTCAAAACTTTGTTAGGAATTATGTGATCCTTACAAGATGGAAGTAAGGGAGATGGGGCATGAAGTTATTTCTAGGAGTTGGAGACATACAACGTTTAGCTCAGTTCTGGGCATCTTTGAAATACCTATACAAACTTCTTCCTACATAGTAACTTGCAACTTTGAATGAGAATGTGCTTGCTTACAGCAACGTGCTATATGTTCTGAATGAACGAATTGGGAATCTGTGTCAAAACTTTGTTAGGAATTATGTGATCCTTACTAGCTGGAAGTAAGGGAGATGGGGCATGAAGTTATTTCTAGGAGTTGGAGACATACCAAGTTTAGCACAGTTCGGGGCATCTTTGAAATACCTATACAAACTTGTTCCTACATGGTAACTTGCAACTTTGAATGAGAATGTGCTTGCTTACAGCAACGTGCTATATGTTCTGAATGCCCGAATTGGGAATCTGTGTCAAAACTTTGTTAGGAATTATGTGATCCTTACTAGCTGGAAGTAAGGAAGTTGGGGCAGGAAGTTCTTTCTAGGAGTTGGAGACATACAACGTTTAGCTCAGTTCTGGGCATCTTTGAAATACCTATACAAACTTGTTCCTACATAGTAACTTGCAACTTTGAATGAGAATGTGCTTGCTTACAGCAACGTGCTACATGTTCTGAATGCCCGAATTGGGAATCTGTGTCAAAACTTTGTTAGAAATTATGCGATCCTTACTAGCTGGAAGTAAGGGAGATGGGGCATGAAGTTATTTCAAGGAGTTGGAGACATACCCACTTTAGCTCAGTTCTGGGCATCTTTGAAATACCTATACAAACTTTTTCCTACATAGTAACTTGCAACTTTGAATGAGAATGTGCTTGCTTACAGCAACGTGCTATATGTTCTGAATGCCCGAATTGGGAATCTGTGTCAAAACTTTGTTAGGAATTATGTGATCCTTACTAGCTGGAAGTAAGGGAGTTGGGGCATGAAGTTATTTCTAGGAGTTGGAGACATACCCACTTTAGCTCAGATCTGGGCATCTTTGAACTACCTATACAAACTTGTTCCTACATAGTAACTTGCTACTTGGAATGAGAAAGTGCTGGCTTAAAGCAACGTGCTACATGTTCTGAATGCCCTAATTGGGAATCTGTGTCAAAACTTTGTTAGGAACTATGTGATCCTTACTAGCTGAAAGGAAGGGAGATGGGGCATGAAGTTATTTCTAGGAGTTGGAGACATACCAAGTTTAGCTCAGTTCTGGGCATCTTTGAAATACCTATACAAACTTGTTCCTACATAGTAACTTGCAACTTTGAATGAGAATGTGCTTGCTTACAGCAACGTGCTATATGTTCTGAATGCCCGAATTGGGAATCTGTGTCAAAACTTTGTTAGGAATTATGTGATCCTTACTAGCTGGAAGTAAGGGAGATGGGGCATGAAGTTTTTTCTTGGAGTTGGAGACATACAACGTTTAGCTCAGTTCTGGGCATCTTTGAAATACCTATACAAACTTGTTCCTACATAGTAACTTGCAACTTTGAATGAGAATGTGCTTGCTTACAGCAACGTGCTATATGTTCTGAATGCCCGAATTGGGAATCTGTGTCAAAACTTTGTTAGGAATTATGTGATCCTTACTAGCTGGAAGTAAGGGAGATGGGGCATGAAGTTTTATCTAGGAGTTGGAGACATACAACGTTTAGCTCAGTTCTGGGCATCTTTGAAATACCTATACAAACTTGTTCCTTCATAGTAAATTGCAACTTTGAATGAGAATGAGCTTGCTTACAGCAAGGTGCTATGTGTTCTGAATGCCCGAATTGGGAATCTGTGTCAAAACATTGTTAGGAATTATGTGATCCTTACTAGCTGGAAGTAAGGGAGATGGGGCATGAAGTTATTTCAAGGAGTTGGACACATACCCACTTTAGCTCAGTTCTGGGCATCTTTGAAATACCTATACAAACTTGTTCCTACATAGTAACTTGCAACTTTGAATGAGAATGTGCTTGCTTACAGCAACGTGCTATATGTTCTGAATGCCCGAATTGGGAATCTGTGTCAAAACTTTGTTAGGAATTATGTGATCCTTACTAGCTGGAAGTAAGGGAGATGGGGCATGAAGTTATTTCTAGAAGTTGGAGACATACCCACTTAGGCTCAGTTCTGGGCATCTTTGAAATACCTATACAAACTTGTTCCTACATAGTAACTTGCTACTTGAAATGAGAAAGTGCTGGCTTAAAGCAACGTGCTACATGTTCTGAATGCCCTAATTGGGAATCTGTGTCAAAACTTTGTTAGGAATTATGTGATCCTTACTACCTGAAAGTAAGGGAGATGGGGCATGAAGTTATTTCTAGGAGTTGGAGACATACCAAGTTTAGCTCAGTTCTGGGCATCTTTGAAATACCTATACAAACTTGTTCCTACATAGTAACTTGCAACTTTGAATGAGAATGTGCTTGCTTACAGCAACGTGCTAAATGTTCTGAATGCCCGAATTGGAAATCTGTGTCAAAACTTTGTTAGGAATTATATGATCCTTACTAGCTGGAAGTAAGGGAGTTGGGGCATGAAGTAATTTCTAGGAGTTGACACATACCAACTTTAGCTCAGTTCTGGGCATCTTTGAAATACCTATACATACTTGTTCCTACATAGTAACTTGCTACTTGGAATGAGAATGTGCTTGCTTACAGCAACGTGCTATATATTCTGAATGCCCGAAGTGGGAATCTGTGTCAAAACTTTGTTAGGAATTATGTGATACTTACTAGCTGGAAGTAATCGAGATGGGGCATGAAGTTATTTCTAGGAGTTGGACACATACCCACTTTAGCTCAGTTCTGGGCATCTTTGAAATACCTATACAAACTTATTCCTACATAGTAACTTGCATCTTTGAATGAGAATGTGCTTGCTTACAGCAACGTGCTATATGTTCTGAATCCCCGAGTTGGGAATCTGTGTCAAAACTTTGTTAGGAATTATGTGATCCTTACTAGCTGGAAGTAAGGGAGATGGGGCATGAAGTTCTTTCTAGGAGTTGGAGACATACAACTTTTAGCTCAGTTCTGGGCATCTTTGAAAGTCCTATACAAACTTGTTCCTGCATAGTAACTTGCATCTTTGAATGAGAATGTGCTTGCTTACAGCAACGTGCTATATGTTCTGAATGCCCGAATTGGGAATCTGTGTCAATACTTTGTTAGGAATTATGTGATCCTTACTAGCTGGAAGTAAGGGAGATGGGGCATGAAGATATTTCCAGGAGTTGGAGACATACCAAGATTAGCTCAGTTCTGGGCATCTTTGAAAGTCCTATACAAACTTGTTCCTACATAGTAACTTGCATCTTTGAATGAGAATGTGCTTGCTTACAGCAACGTGCTATATGTTCTGAATGCCCGAATTGGGAATCTGTGTCAAAACTTTGTTAGGAATTATGTGATCCTTACTAGCTGGAAGTAAGGGAGTTGGGGCATGAAGTTATTTCTAGGAGTTGGAGACATACAACGTTTAGCTCAGTTCTGGGCATCTTTGAAATGCCTATACAAACTTGTTCCTACATAGTAACTTGCAACTTTGAATGAGAATGTGCTTGCTATCAGCAACGTGCTATATGTTCTGAATGCCCGAATTGGGAATCTGTGTCAAAACTTTGTTAGGAATTATGTGATCCTTACTAGCTGGAAGTAAGGGAGATGGGGCATGAAGTTATTTCAAGGAGTTGGACACATACCCACTTTAGCTCAGTTCTGGGCATCTTTGAAATACCTATACAAACTTGTTCCTACATAGTAACTTGCATCTTGGAATGAGAATGTGCTTGCTTACAGCAACGTGCTATATGTTCTGAATGCCCGAATTGGGAATCTGTGTCAAAACTTTGTTAGGAATTATGTGATCCTTACTAGCTGGAAGAAAGGGAGATGGGGCATGAAGTTATTTCAAGGAGTTGGAGACATACCAAGTTTAGCTCAGTTCTGGGCATCTTTGAAATACCTATACAAACTTGTTCCTACATAGTAACTTGCAACTTTGAATGAGAATGTGCTTGCTTACAGCAACGTGCTATATGTTCTGAATGCCCGAATTGGGAATCTGTGTCAAAACTTTGTTAGGAATTATGTGATCCTTACTAGCTGGAAGTAAGGGAGATGGGGCATGAAGTTATTTCTAGGAGTTGGAGACATACCAAGATTAGCTCAGTTCTGGGCATCTTTGAAAGTCCTATACAAACTTGTTCCTACATAGTAACTTGCATCTTTGAATGAGAATGTGCTTGCTTACAGCAACGTGCTATATGTTCTGAATGCCCGAATTGGGAATCTGTGTCAAAACTTTGTTAGGAATTATGTGATCCTTACTAGCTGGAAGTAAGGGAGTTGGGGCATGAAGTTATTTCTAGGAGTTGGAGACATACAACGTTTAGCTCAGTTCTGGCATCTTTGAAATACCTATACTAACTTGTTCCTACATAGTAACTTGCAACTTTGAATGAGAATGTGCTTGCTATCAGCAACGTGCTATATGTTCTGAATGCCCGAATTGGGAATCTGTGTCAAAACTTTGTTAGGAATTATGTGATCCTTACTAGCTGGAAGTAAGGGAGATGGGGCATGAAGTTATTTCTAGAAGTTGGAGACATACCCACTTAGGCTCAGTTCTGGGCATCTTTGAAATACCTATACAAACTTGTTCCTACATAGTAACTTGCTACTTGAAAAGAGAAAGTGCTGGCTTAAAGCAACGTGCTACATGTTCTGAATGCCCTAATTGGGAATCTGTGTCAAAACTTTGTTAGGAATTATGTGATCCTTACTAGCTGAAAGTAAGGGAGATGGGGCATGAAGTTATTTCTAGGAGTTGGAGACATACCAAGTTTAGCTCAGTTCTGGGCATCTTTGAAATACCTATACAAACTTGTTCCTACATAGTAACTTGCAACTTTGAATGAGAATGTGCTTGCTTACAGCAACGTGCTATATGTTCTGAATGCCCGAATTGGGAATCTGTGTCAAAACTTTGTTAGGAATTATATGATCCTTACTAGCTGGAAGTAAGGGAGTTGGGGCATGAAGTAATTTCTAGGAGTTGACACATACCCACTTTAGCTCAGTTCTGGGCATCTTTGAAATACCTATACAAACTTGTTCCTACATAGTAACTTGCTACTTGGAATGAGAATGTGCTTGCTTACAGCAACGTGCTATATATTCTGAATGCCCGAAGTGGGAATCTGTGTCAAAACTTTGTTAGGAATTATGTGATACTTACTAGCTGGAAGTAAGGGAGATGGGGCATGAAGTTATTTCTAGGAGTTGGACACATAGCCACTTTAGCTCAGTTCTGGGCATCTTTGAAATACCTATACAAACTTATTCCTACATAGTAACTTGCATCTTTGAATGAGAATGAGCTTGCTTACAGCAACGTGCTATATGTTCTGAATGCCCGAATTGGCAATCTGTGTCAAAACTTTGTTAGGAATTATGTGATCCTTACTAGCTGGAAGTAAGGGAGATGGGGCATGAAGTTCTTTCTAGGAGTTGGAGACATACAACGTTTAGCTCAGTTCTGGGCATCTTTGAAAGTCCTATACAAACTTGTTCCTACATAGTAACTTGCATCTTTGAATGAGAATGTGCTTGCTTACAGCAACGTGCTATATGTTCTGAATGCCCGAATTGGGAATCTGTGTCAAAACTTTGTTAGGAATTATGTGATCCTTACTAGCTGGAAGTAAGGGAGATGGGGCATGAAGTTATTTCTAGGAGTTGGAGACATACCAAGATTAGCTCAGTTCTGGGCATCTTTGAAAGTCCTATACAAACTTGTTCCTACATAGTAACTTGCATCTTTGAATGAGAATGTGCTTGCTTACAGCAACGTGCTATATGTTCTGAATGCCCGAATTGGGAATCTGTGTCAAAACTTTGTTAGGAATTATGTGATCCTTACTAGCTGGAAGTAAGGGAGTTGGGGCATGAAGTTATTTCTAGGAGTTGGAGACATACAACGTTTAGCTCAGTTCTGGGCATCTTTGAAATACCTATACAAACTTGTTCCTACATAGTAACTTGCAACTTTGAATGAGAATGTGCTTGCTTACAGCAACGTGCTATATGTTCTGAATGCCCGAATTGGGAATCTGTGTCAAAATTTTGTTAGGAATTATGTGATCCTTACTAGCTGGAAGTAAGGGAGTTGGGGCATGAAGTTATTTATAGGAGTTGGACACATACCAAGTTTAGCACAGTTCAGGGCATCTTTCAAATACATATACAAACTTGTTCCTTCATAGTAACTTGCAACTTTGAATGAAAATGAGCTTGCTTACAGCAAGGTGCTATGTGTTCTGAATGCCCGAATTGGGAATCTGTGTCAAAACTTTGTTAGGAATTATGTGATCCTTACTAGCTGGAAGTAAGGGAGATGGGGCATGAAGTTATTTCAAGGAGTTGGACACATACCCACTTTAGCTCAGTTCTGGGCATCTTTGAAATACCTATACAAACTTGTTCCTACATAGTAACTTGCAACTTTGAATGAGAATGTGCTTGCTTACAGCAACGTGCTATATGTTCTGAATGCCCGAATTGGGAATCTGTGTCAAAACTTTGTTAGGAATTATGTGATCCTTACTAGCTGGAAGTAAGGGAGATGGGGCATGAAGTTATTTCAAGGAGTTGGACACATACCCACTTTAGTTCAGTTCTGGGCATCTTTGAAATACCTATACAAACTTGTTCCTACATAGTAACTTGCAACTTTGAATGAGAATGTGCTTGCTTACAGCAACGTGCTATATGTTCTGAATGCCCGAATTGGGAATCTGTGTCAAAACTTTGTTAGGAATTATGTGATCCTTACTAACTGGAAGTAAGGGAGATGGGGCATGAAGTTATTTCTAGAAGTTGGAGACATACCCACTTTAGCTCAGATCTGGGCATCTTTGAAATACCTATACAAACTTGTTCCTACATAGTAACTTGCTACTTGGAATGAGAAAGTGCTGGCTTAAAGCAACGTGCTACATGTTCTGAATGCCCTAATTGGGAATCTGTGTCAAAACATTGTTAGGAACTATGTGATCCTTACTAGCTGAAAGGAAGGGAGATGGGGCATGAAGTTATTTCTAGGAGTTGGAGACATACCAAGTTTAGCTCAGTTCTGGGCATCTTTGAAATACCTATACAAACTTGTTCCTACATAGTAACTTGCAACTTTGAATGAGAATGTGCTTGCTTACAGCAACGTGCTATATGTTCTGAATGCCCGAATTGGGATCTGTGTCAAACCTTTGTTAGGAATTATATGATCCTTACTAGCTGGAAGTAAGGGAGTTGGGGCATGAAGTAATTTCTAGGAGTTGACACATACCCACTTTAGCTCAGTTCTGGGCATCTTTGAAATACCTATACAAACTTGTTCCTACATAGTAACTTGCTACTTGGAATGAGAATGTGCTTGCTTACAGCAACGTGCTATATGTTCTGAATGCCCGAATTGGGAATATGTGTCAAAACTTTGTTAGGAATTATGTGATGCTTACTAGCTGGAAGTAAGGGAGATGGGGCATGAAGTTATTTCTTGGAGTTGGAGACATAACAAGTTTAGCTCAGTTCTGGGCATCTTTGAAATACCTATACAAACTTGTTCCTACATAGTAACTTGCAACTTTGAATGAGAATGTGCTTGCTTACAGCAACGTGCTATATGTTCTGAATGCCCGAATTGGGAATCTGTGTCAAAATTTTGTTAGGAATTATGTGATCCTTACTAGCTGGAAGTAAGGGAGTTGGGGCATGAAGTTATTTATAGGAGTTGGACACATACCAAGTTTAGCACAGTTCAGGGCATCTTTCAAATACATATACAAACTTGTTCCTTCATAGTAACTTGCAACTTTGAATGAGAATGAGCTTGCTTACAGCAAGGTGCTATGTGTTCTGAATGCCCGAATTGGGAATCTGTGTCAAAACTTTGTTAGGAATTATGTGATCCTTACTAGCTGGAAGTAAGGGAGATGGGGCATGAAGTTATTTCAAGGAGTTGGACACATACCCACTTTAGCTCAGTTCTGGGCATCTTTGAAATACCTATACAAACTTGTTCCTACATAGTAACTTGCAACTTTGAATGAGAATGTGCTTGCTTACAGCAACGTGCTATATGTTCTGAATGCCCGAATTGGGAATCTGTGTCAAAACTTTGTTAGGAATTATGTGATCCTTACTAGCTGGAAGTAAGGGAGATGGGGCATGAAGTTATTTCAAGGAGTTGGACACATACCCACTTTAGTTCAGTTCTGGGCATCTTTGAAATACCTATACAAACTTGTTCCTACATAGTAACTTGCAACTTTGAATGAGAATGTGCTTGCTTACAGCAACGTGCTATATGTTCTGAATGCCCGAATTGGGAATCTGTGTCAAAACTTTGTTAGGAATTATGTGATCCTTACTAACTGGAAGTAAGGGAGATGGGGCATGAAGTTATTTCTAGAAGTTGGAGACATACCCACTTTAGCTCAGATCTGGGCATCTTTGAAATACCTATACAAACTTGTTCCTACATAGTAACTTGCTACTTGGAATGAGAAAGTGCTGGCTTAAAGCAACGTGCTACATGTTCTGAATGCCCTAATTGGGAATCTGTGTCAAAACATTGTTAGGAACTATGTGATCCTTACTAGCTGAAAGGAAGGGAGATGGGGTATGAAGGTATTTCTAGGAGTTGGAGACATACCAAGTTTAGCTCAGTTCTGGGCATCTTTGAAATACCTATACAAACTTGTTCCTACATAGTAACTTGCAACTTTGAATGAGAATGTGCTTGCTTACAGCAACGTGCTATATGTTCTGAATGCCCGAATTGGGATCTGTGTCAAACCTTTGTTAGGAATTATATGATCCTTACTAGCTGGAAGTAAGGGAGTTGGGGCATGAAGTAATTTCTAGGAGTTGACACATACCCACTTTAGCTCAGTTCTGGGCATCTTTGAAATACCTATACAAACTTGTTCCTACATAGTAACTTGCTACTTGGAATGAGAATGTGCTTGCTTACAGCAACGTGCTATATGTTCTGAATGCCCGAATTGGGAATATGTGTCAAAACTTTGTTAGGAATTATGTGATGCTTACTAGCTGGAAGTAAGGGAGATGGGGCATGAAGTTATTTCTTGGAGTTGGAGACATAACAAGTTTAGCTCAGTTCTGGGCATCTTTGAATGTCCTATACAAACTTGTTCCTACATAGTAACTTGCATCTTTGAATGAGAATGTGCTTGCTTACAGCAACGTGCTATATGTTCTGAATGCCCGAATTGGGAATCTGTGTCAAAACTTTGTTAGGAATTATGTCATCCTTACTAGCTGGAAGTAAGGGAGATGGGGCATGAAGTTATTTCTAGGAGTTGGAGACATACAACGTTTAGCTCAGTTCTGGGCATCTTTGAAAGTCCTATACAAAGTTGTTCCTACATAGTAACTTGCATCTTTGAATGAGAATGTGCTTGCTTACAGCAACGTGCTATATGTTCTGAATGCCCGAATTGGGAATCTGTGTCAAAACTTTGTTAGGAAGTATGTGATCCTTACTAGCTGGAAGTAAGGGAGATGGGGCATGAAGTTATTTCTAGGAGTTGGAGACATACAACGTTTAGCTCAGTTCTGGGCATCTTTGAAATACCTATAAAACTTGTTCCTACATCGTAACTTGCAACTTTGAATGAGAATGTGCTTGCTTACAGCAACGTGCTATATGTTCTGAATGCCCGAATTGGGAATCTGTGTCAAAACTTTGTTAGGAATTATGTGATCCTTACTAGCTGGTAGTAAGGGAGATGGGGCATGAAGTTATTTCTAGGAGTTGGACACATACCCACTTTAGCTCAGTTCTGGGCATCTTTGAAAGTCCTATACAAACTTGTTCCTACATAGTAACTTGCATCTTTGAATGAGAATGTGCTTGCTTACAGCAACGTGCTATATGTTCTGAATGCACGAATTGGGAATCTGTGTTAAAACTTTGTTAGGAATTATGTGATCCTTACAAGCTGGAAGTAAGGGAGGTGGGGCATGAAGTTATTTCTAGGAGTTGGAGACATACAACGTTTAGCTCAGTTCTGGGCATCTTTGAAATACCTATACAAACTTGTTCCTACATAGTAACTTGCAACTTTGAATGAGAATGTGCTTGCTTACAGCAACGTGCTATATGTTCTGAATGCCCGAATTGGGAATCTGTGTCAAAACATTGTTAGGAATTATATGATCCTTACTAGCTGGAAGTAAGGGAGATGGGGCAAGAATTTATTTCAAGGAGTTGGAGACATACAACGTTTAGCTCAGTTCTGTGCATCTTTGAAATACCTATACAAACTTGTTCCTACATAGTAACTTGCAACTTTGAATGAGAATGTGCTTGCTTACAGCAACGTGCTATGTGTTCTGAATGCCCGAATTGGGAATCTGTGTCAAAACTTTGTTAGGAATTATGTGATCCTTACTAGCTGGAAGTAAGGGAGATGGGGCATGAAGTTATTTCTAGGAGTTGGAGACATACCAAGTTTAGCTCAGTTCTGGGCATCTTTGAAAGTCCTATACAAACTTGTTCCCACATAGTAACTTGCATCTTTGAATGAGAATGTGCTTGCTTACAGCAACGTGCTATATGTTCTGAATGCCCGAATTGGGAATCTGTGTCAAAACTTTGTTAGGAATTATGTGATCCTAACTAGATGGAAGTAAGGGAGTTGGGACATGAAGTTATTTCTAGGAGTTGGAGACATACAACGTTTAGCTCAGTTCTGGGCATCTTTGAAATACCTATACAAACTTGTTCCTACATAGTAACTTGCAACTTTGAATGAGAATGTGCTTGCTTACAGCAACGTGCTATATGTTCTGAATGCCCGAATTGGGAATCTGTGTCAAAACTTTGTTAGGAATTATGTGATCCTTACTAGCTGGAAGTAAGGGAGATGGGGCATGAAGTTATTTCTAGGAGTTCGAGACATACAACGTTTAGCTCAGTTCTGGGCATCTTTGAAATACCTATACAAACTTGTTCCTACATAGTAACTTGCATCTTTGAATGAGAATGTGCTTGCTTACAGCAACGTGCTATATGTTCTGAATGCCCGAATTGGGAATCTGTGTCAAAACTTTGTTAGGAGTTATGTGATCCTTACTAGCTGGAAGTAAGGGAGATGGGGCATGAAGTTATTTCTAGGAGTTGGAGACATACCAAGTTTAGCTCAGTTCTGGGCATCTTTGAAAGTCCTATACAAACTTGTTCCTACATAGTAACTTGCATCTTTGAATGAGAATGTGCTTGCTTACAGCAACGTGCTATATGTTCTGAATGCCCGAATTGGGAATCTGTGTCAAAACTTTGTTAGGAATTATGTGATCCTAACTAGATGGAAGTAAGGGAGTTGGGGCATGAAGTAATTTCTAGGAGTTGACACATACCCACTTTAGCTCAGTTCTGAGCATCTTTGAAATACCTATACAAACTTGTTCCTACATAGTAACTTGCAACTTTGAATGAGAATGTGCTTGCTTACAGCAACGTGCTATATGTTCTGAATGCCCGAATTGGGAATATGTGTCAAAACTTTGTTAGGAATTATGTGATCCTTACTAGCTGGAAGTAAGGGAGATGGGGCATGAAGTTATTTCTAGGAGTTGGAGACATAACAAGTTTAGCTCAGTTCTGGGCATCTTTGAAAGTCCTATACAAACTTGTTGCTACATAGTGACTTGCATCTTTGAATGAGAATGTGCTTGCTTACAGCAACGTGCTATGTGTTCTGAATGCCCGAATTGGGAATCTGTGTCAAAACTTTGTTAGGAGTGATGTGATCCTTACTAGCTGGAAGTAAGGGAGATGTGGCATGAAGTTATTTCTAGGAGTGGAGACATACCAAGTTTAGCTCAGTTCTGGGCATCTTTGAAAGTCCTATACAAACTTGTTCCTACATAGTAACTTGCATCTTTGAATGAGAATGTGCTTGCTTACAGCAACGTGCTATATGTTCTGAATGCCCGAATTGGGAATCTGTGTCAAAACTTTGTTAGGAATTATGTGATCCTTACTAGCTGGAAGTAAGGGAGATGGGGCATGAAGTTATTTCAAGGAGTTGGAGACATACAACGTTTAGCTCAGTTCTGTGCATCTTTGAAATACCTAAACAAACTTGTTCCTACATAGTAACTTGCAACTTTGAATGAGAATGTGCTTGCTTACAGCAACGTGCTATGTGTTCTGAATGCCCGAATTGGGAATCTGTGTCAAAACTTTGTTAGGAATTATGTGATCCTTACTAGCTGGAAGTAAGGGAGATGGGGCATGAAGTTATTTCTAGGAGTTGGACACATACCAAGTTTAGCTCAGTTCTGGGCATCTTTGAAATACCTATACAAACTTGTTCCTACATAGTAACTTGCAACTTTGAATGAGAATGTGCTTGCTTACAGCAACGTGCTACATGTTCTGAACGCCCGAATTGGGAATCTGTGTCAAAACTTTGTTAGGAATTATGTGATCCTTACTAGCTGGAAGTAAGGGAGATGGGGCATGAAGTTATTTCTAGGAGTTCGAGACATACAACGTTTAGCTCAGTTCTGGGCATCTTTGAAATACCTATACAAACTTGGTCCTACATAGTAACTTGCATCTTTGAATGAGAATGTGCTTGCTTACAGCAACGTGCTATATGTTCTGAATGCCCGAATTGGGAATCTGTGTCAAAACTTTGTTAGGAGTTATGTGATCCTTACTAGCTGGAAGTAAGGGAGATGGGGCATGAAGTTATTTCTAGGAGTTGGAGACATACCAAGTTTAGCTCAGTTCTGGGCATCTTTGAAAGTCCTATACAAACTTGTTCCTACATAGTAACTTGCATCTTTGAATGAGAATGTGCTTGCTTACAGCAACGTGCTATATGTTCTGAATGCCCGAATTGGGAATCTGTGTCAAAACTTTGTTAGGAATTATGTGATCCTAACTAGATGGAAGTAAGGGAGTTGGGGCATGAAGTTATTTCTAGGAGTTGGAGACATACAACGTTTAGCTCAGTTCTGGGCATCTTTGAAATACCTATACAAACTTGTTCCTACATAGTAACTTGCAACTTTGAATGAGAATGTGCTTGCTTACAGCAACGTGCTATATGTTCTGAATGCCCGAATTGGGAATCTGTGTCAAAACTTTGTTAGGAATTATGTGATCCTTACTAGCTGGAAGTAAGGGAGATGGGGCATGAAGTTATTTCTAGGAGTTGGAGACATAAAACGTTTAGCTCAGTTCTGGGCATCTTTGAAATACCTATACAAACTTGTTCCTACATAGTAACTTGCAACTTTGAATGAGAATGTGCTTGCTTACAGCAACGTGCTATATGTTCTGAATGCCCGAATTGGGAATCTGTGTCAAAACTTTGTTAGGAATTATGTGATCCTTACTAGCTGGAAGTAAGGGAGATGGGGCATGAAGTTATTTCTGGGAGTTGGAGACATACCAAGTTTAGCTCAGTTCTGGGCATCTTTGAAATACCTATACAAACTTGTTCCTACATAGTAACTTGCAACTTTGAATGAGAATGTGCTTGCTTACAGCAACGTGCTATATGTTCTGAATGCCCGAATTGGGAATCTGTGTCAAAATTTTGTTAGGAAATATGTGACCCTTACTAGCTGGAAGTAAGGGAGTTGGGGCATGAAGTTATTTCTAGGAGTTGGAGACATACAACGTTTAGCTCAGTTCTGGTCATCTTTGAAATACCTATACAAACTTGTTCCTACATAGTAACTTGCAACTTAGAATGAGAATGTGCTTGCTTACAGCAACGTGCTATATGTTCTCAATGCCCGAATTGGGAATCTGTGTCAAAACTTTGTTAGGAATTATGTGATCCTTACTAGCTGGAAGTAAGGGAGATGGGGCATGAAGTTTTTTCTTGGAGTTGGAGACATACAACGTTTAGCTCAGTTCTGGGCATCTTTGAAATACCTATACAAACTTGTTCCTACATAGTAACTTGCAAATTTGAATGAGAATGTGCTTGCTTACAGCAACGTGCTATATGTTCTGAATGCCCGAATTGGGAATCTGTGTCAAAACTTTGTTAGGAATTATGTGATCCTTACTAGCTGGAAGTAAGGGAGATGGGGCATGAAGTTATTTCTAGAAGTTGGAGACATACCCACTTTAGCTCAGATCTGGGCATCTTTGAAATACCTATACAAACTTGTTCCTACATAGTAACTTGCTACTTGGAATGAGAATGTGCTTGCTTACAGCAACGTGCTATATGTTCTGAATGCCCTAATTGGGAATATGTGTCAAAACTTTGTTAGGAATTATGTGATCCTTACTAGCTGGAAGTAAGGGAGACGGGGCATGAAGTTATTTCTAGGAGTTTGAGACATAACAAGTTTAGCTCAGTTCTGGGCATCTTTGAAAGTCCTATACAAACTTGTTGCTACATAGTGACTTGCATCTTTGAATGAGAATGTGCTTGCTTACAGCAACGTGCTATGTGTTCTGAATGCCCGAATTGGGAATCTGTGTCAAAAATTTGTTAGGAGTGATGTGATCCTTACTAGCTGGAAGTAAGGGAGATGTGGCATGAAGTTATTTCTAGGAGTGGAGACATACCAAGTTTAGCTCAGTTCTGGGCATCTTTGAAAGTCCTATACAAACTTGTTCCTACATAGTAACTTGCATCTTTGAATGAGAATGTGCTTGCTTACAGCAACGTGCTATATGTTCTGAATGCCCGAATTGGGAATCTGTGTCAAAACTTTGTTAGGAATTATGTGATCCTTACTAGCTGGAAGTAAGGGAGATGGGGCATGAAGTTATTTCAAGGAGTTGGAGACATACAACGTTTAGCTCAGTTCTGTGCATCTTTGAAATACCTAAACAAACTTGTTCCTACATAGTTACTTGCAACTTTGAATGAGAATGTGCTTGCTTACAGCAACGTGCTATGTGTTCTGAATGCCCGAATTGGGAATCTGTGTCAAAACTTTGTTAGGAATTATGTGATCCTTACTAGCTGGAAGTAAGGGAGATGGGGCATGAAGTTATTTCTAGGAGTTGGAGACATACAACGTTTAGCTCAGTTCTGGGCATCTTTGAAATACCTATACAAACTTGTTCCTACATAGTAACTTGCAACTTTGAATGAGAATGTGCTTGCTTACAGCAACGTGCTACATGTTCTGAATGCCCGAATTGGGAATCTGTGTCAAAACTTTGTTAGGAATTATGTGATTTACTAGCTGGAAGTAAGGGAGATGGGGCATGAAGTTATTTCTAGGAGTTCGAGACATACAACGTTTAGATCAGTTCTGGGCATCTTTGAAATACCTATACAAACTTGTTCCTACATAGTAACTTGCATCTTTGAATGAGAATGTGCTTGCTTACAGCAACGTGCTATATGTTCTGAATGCCCGAATTGGGAATCTGTGTCAAAACTTTGTTAGGAGTTATGTGATCCTTACTAGCTGGAAGTAAGGGAGATGGGGCATGAAGTTATTTCTAGGAGTTGGAGACATACCAAGTTTAGCTCAGTTCTGGGCATCTTTGAAAGTCCTATACAAACTTGTTCCTACATAGTATCTTGCATCTTTGAATGAGAATGTGCTTGCTTACAGCAACGTGCTATATGTTCTGAATGCCGGAATTGGGAATCTGTGTCAAAACTTTGTTAGGAATTATGTGATCCTAACTAGATGGAAGTAAGGGAGTTGGGGCATGAAGTTATTTCTAGGAGTTGGAGACATACAACGTTTAGCTCAGTTCTGGGCATCTTTGAAATACCTATACAAACTTGTTCCTACATAGTAACTTGCAACTTTGAATGAGAATGTGCTTGCTTACAGCAACGTGCTATATGTTCTGAATGCCCGAATTGGGAATCTGTGTCAAAACTTTGTTAGGAATTATGTGATCCTTACTAGCTGGAAGTAAGGGAGATGGGGCATGAAGTTATTTCTAGGAGTTGGAGACATACAACGTTTAGCTCAGTTCTGGGCATCTTTGAAATACCTATACAAACTTGTTCCTACATAGTAACTTGCAACTTTGAATGAGAATGTGCTTGCTTACAGCAACGTGCTATATGTTCTGAATGCCCGAATTGGGAATCTGTGTCAAAACTTTGTTAGGAATTATGTGATCCTTACTAGCTGGAAGTAAGGGAGATGGGGCATGAAGTTATTTCTAGGAGTTGGAGACATACAACGTTTAGCTCAGTTCTGGGCATCTTTGAAATACCTATACAAACTTGTTCCTACATAGTAACTTGCAACTTTGAATGAGAATGTGCTTGCTTACAGCAACGTGCTATATGTTCTGAATGCCCGAATTGGGAATCTGTGTCAAAACTTTGTTAGGAATTATGTGATCCTTACTAGCTGGAAGTAAGGGAGATGGGGCATGAAGTTATTTCTGGGAGTTGGAGACATACCAAGTTTAGCTCAGTTCTGGGCATCTTTGAAATACCTATACAAACTTGTTCCTACATAGTAACTTGCAACTTTGAATGAGAATGTGCTTGCTTACAGCAACGTGCTATATGTTCTGAATGCCCGAATTGGGAATCTGTGTCAAAATTTTGTTAGGAAATATGTGACCCTTACTAGCTGGAAGTAAGGGAGTTGGGGCATGAAGTTATTTCTAGGAGTTGGAGACATACAACGTTTAGCTCAGTTCTGGTCATCTTTGAAATACCTATACAAACTTGTTCCTACATAGTAACTTGCAACTTAGAATGAGAATGTGCTTGCTTACAGCAACGTGCTATATGTTCTCAATGCCCGAATTGGGAATCTGTGTCAAAACTTTGTTAGGAATTATGTGATCCTTACTAGCTGGAAGTAAGGGAGATGGGGCATGAAGTTTTTTCTTGGAGTTGGAGACATACAACGTTTAGCTCAGTTCTGGGCATCTTTGAAATACCTATACAAACTTGTTCCTACATAGTAACTTGCATCTTTGAATGAGAATGTGCTTGCTTACAGCAACGTGCTATATGTTCTGAATGCCCGAATTGGGAATCTGTGTCAAAACTTTGTTAGGAATTATGTGATCCTTACTAGCTGGAAGTAAGGGAGATGGGGCATGAAGTTATTTCTAGAAGTTGGAGACATACCCACTTTAGCTCAGATCTGGGCATCTTTGAAATACCTATACAAACTTGTTCCTACATAGTAACTTGCTACTTGGAATGAGAATGTGCTTGCTTACAGCAACGTGCTATATGTTCTGAATGCCCTAATTGGGAATATGTGTCAAAACTTTGTTAGGAATTATGTGATCCTTACTAGCTGGAAGTAAGGGAGACGGGGCATGAAGTTATTTCTAGGAGTTTGAGACATAACAAGTTTAGCTCAGTTCTGGGCATCTTTGAAAGTCCTATACAAACTTGTTGCTACATAGTGACTTGCATCTTTGAATGAGAATGTGCTTGCTTACAGCAACGTGCTATGTGTTCTGAATGCCCGAATTGGGAATCTGTGTCAAAACTTTGTTAGGAGTGATGTGATCCTTACTAGCTGGAAGTAAGGGAGATGTGGCATGAAGTTATTTCTAGGAGTGGAGACATACCAAGTTTAGCTCAGTTCTGGGCATCTTTGAAAGTCCTATACAAACTTGTTCCTACATAGTAACTTGCATCTTTGAATGAGAATGTGCTTGCTTACAGCAACGTGCTATATGTTCTGAATGCCCGAATTGGGAATCTGTGTCAAAACTTTGTTAGGAATTATGTGATCCTTACTAGCTGGAAGTAAGGGAGATGGGGCATGAAGTTATTTCAAGGAGTTGGAGACATACAACGTTTAGCTCAGTTCTGTGCATCTTTGAAATACCTAAACAAACTTGTTCCTACATAGTTACTTGCAACTTTGAATGAGAATGTGCTTGCTTACAGCAACGTGCTATGTGTTCTGAATGCCCGAATTGGGAATCTGTGTCAAAACTTTGTTAGGAATTATGTGATCCTTACTAGCTGGAAGTAAGGGAGATGGGGCATGAAGTTATTTCTAGGAGTTGGAGACATACAACGTTTAGCTCAGTTCTGGGCATCTTTGAAATACCTATACAAACTTGTTCCTACATAGTAACTTGCAACTTTGAATGAGAATGTGCTTGCTTACAGCAACGTGCTACATGTTCTGAATGCCCGAATTGGGAATCTGTGTCAAAACTTTGTTAGGAATTATGTGATCCTTACTAGCTGGAAGTAAGGGAGATGGGGCATGAAGTTATTTCTAGGAGTTCGAGACATACAACGTTTAGCTCAGTTCTGGGCATCTTTGAAATACCTATACAAACTTGTTCCTACATAGTAACTTGCATCTTTGAATGAGAATGTGCTTGCTTACAGCAACGTGCTATATGTTCTGAATGCCCGAATTGGGAATCTGTGTCAAAACTTTGTTAGGAGTTATGTGATCCTTACTAGCTGGAAGTAAGGGAGATGGGGCATGAAGTTATTTCTAGGAGTTGGAGACATACCAAGTTTAGCTCAGTTCTGGGCATCTTTGAAAGTCCTATACAAACTTGTTCCTACATAGTATCTTGCATCTTTGAATGAGAATGTGCTTGCTTACAGCAACGTGCTATATGTTCTGAATGCCCGAATTGGGAATCTGTGTCAAAACTTTGTTAGGAATTATGTGATCCTAACTAGATGGAAGTAAGGGAGTTGGGGCATGAAGTTATTTCTAGGAGTTGGAGACATACAACGTTTAGCTCAGTTCTGGGCATCTTTGAAATACCTATACAAACTTGTTCCTACATAGTAACTTGCAACTTTGAATGAGAATGTGCTTGCTTACAGCAACGTGCTATATGTTCTGAATGCCCGAATTGGGAATCTGTGTCAAAACTTTGTTAGGAATTATGTGATCCTTACTAGCTGGAAGTAAGGGAGATGGGGCATGAAGTTATTTCTAGCAGTTGGAGACATACAACGTTTAGCTCAGTTCTGGGCATCTTTGAAATACCTATACAAACTTGTTCCTACATAGTAACTTGCAACTTTGAATGAGAATGTGCTTGCTTACAGCAACGTGCTATATGTTCTGAATGCCCGAATTGGGAATCTGTGTCAAAACTTTGTTAGGAATTATGTGATCCTTACTAGCTGGAAGTAAGGGAGATGGGGCATGAAGTTATTTCTGGGAGTTGGAGACATACCAAGTTTAGCTCAGTTCTGGGCATCTTTGAAATACCTATACAAACTTGTTCCTACATAGTAACTTGCAACTTTGAATGAGAATGTACTTGCTTACAGCAACGTGCTATATGTTCTGAATGCCCGAATTGGGAATCTGTGTCAAAACTTTGTTAGGAATTATGTCATCATTACTAGCTGGAAGTAATGGAGATGGGGCATGAGGTTATTTCTATGAGTTGGAGACATACAACGTTTAGCTCAGTTCTGGGCATCTTTGAAAGTCCTATACAAACTTGTTCCTACATAGTAACTTGCATCTTTGAATGAGAATGTGCTTGCTTACAGCAACGTGCTATATGTTCTGAATGCCCGTATTGGGAATCTGTGTCAAAAGTTTGTAGGAAGTATGTGATCCTTACTAGCTGGAAGTAAGGGATATGGGGCATGAAGTTATTTCTAGGAGTTGGAGACATACAAGGTTTAGCTCAGTTCTGGGCATCTTTGAAATACCTATACAAACTTGTTCCTTCATAGGAACTTGCAACTTTGAATGAGAATGTGCTTGCTTACAGCAACGTGCTATATGTTCTGAATGCCCGAATTGGGAATCTGTGTCAAAACTTTGTTAGGAATTATGTGATCCTTACTAGCTGGAAGTAAGGGAGATGGGGCATGAAGTTATTTCTAGGAGTTGGAGACATACCAAGTTTAGCTCAGTTCTGGGCATCTTTGAAAGTCCTAGACAAACTTGTTCCTACATAGTAACTTGCAACTTTGAATGAGAATGTGCTTGCTTACAGCAAGGTGCTATATGTTCTGAATGCCCGAAGTGGGAATCTGTGTCAAAACTTTGTTAGGAATTATGTGATCCTTAAGCTGGAAGTAAGGGAGATGGGGCATGAAGTTATCTCTAGAAGTTGGAGACATACCCACTTTAGCTCAGTTCTGGGCATCTTTGAAATACCTATACAAACTTGTTCCTACATAGTAACTTGCTACTTGGAATGAGAAAGTGCTGGCTTAAAGCAACGTGCTACATGTTCTGAATGCCCTAATTGGGAATCTGTGTCAAAATTTTGTTAGGAATTATGTGATCCTTACTAGCTGGAAGTAAGGGAGGTGGGGCATGAAGTTATTTCTAGGAGTTGGAGACATACAAGGTTTAGCTCAGTTCTGGGCATCTTTGAAATACCTATACAAACTTGTTCCTACATAGTAACTTGCAACTTTGAATGAGAATGTGCTTGCTTTCAGCAACGTGCTATATGTTCTGAATGCCCGAATTGGGAATCTGTGTCAAAACTTTGTTAGGAAGTATGTGATCCTTACTAGCTGGATGTAAGGGAGATGGGACATGAAGTTATTTCTAGGAGTTGGAGACATACAACGTTTAGCTCAGTTCTGGGCATCTTTGAAATACCTATACAAACTTGTTCCTACATAGTAACTTGCAACTTTGAATGAGAATGTGCTTGCTTACAGCAAGGTGCTATATGTTCTGAATGCCCGAATTGGGAATCTGTGTCAAAACTTTGTTAGAAATTATGTGATCCTTACTAGCTGGAAGTAAGGGAGATGGGGCATGAAGTTATTTCTAGGAGTTGGACACATACCCACTTTAGCTCAGTTCTGGGCATGTTTGAAAGTCCTATACAAACTTGTTCCTACATAGTAACTTGCATCTTTGAATGAGAATGTGCTTGCTTACAGCAACGTGCTATATGTTCTGAATGCCCGAATTGGGAATCTGTGTCAAAACTTTGTTAGGAATTATGTGATCCTTACTAGCTGGAAGTAAGGGAGTTGGGGCAGGAAGTTATTTCTAGGAGTTTGACACATACCAAGTTTAGCACAGTTCTGGGCATCTTTGAAATTCCTATACCAACTTGTTCCTTCATAGAAACTTGCAACTTTGAGTGAGAATGGGCTTGCTTACAGCAACGTGATATATGTTCTGAATGCCCGAATTGGGAATCTGTGTCAAAACTTTCTTAGGAATTATGTGATTCTTACTAGCTGGAAGTAAGGGAGATGGGGCATGAAGTTATTTCTATGAGTTGGAGACATACCCACTTTAGCTCAGTTCTGGGCATCTTTTAAATACCTATACAAACTTGTTCCTACATAGTAACTTGCTACTTGGAATGAGAAAGTGCTGGCTTAAAGCAACGTGCTACATGTTCTGAATGCCCTAATGGGGAATCTGTGTCAAAACTTTGTTAGGAATTATGTGATCCTTACTAGCTGGAAGTAAGGGAGATGGGGCATGAAGTTATTTCTAGGAGTTGGGACATACCAAGTTTAGCTCAGTTCTGGGCATCTTTGAAATACCTATACAAACTTGTTCCTACATAGTAACTTGCAACTTTGAATGAGAATGTGCTTGCTTACAGCAACGTGCTATATGTTCTGAATGCCCGAATTGGGAATCTGTGTCAAAACTTTGTTAGGAATTATATGATCCTTACTAGCTGGAAGTAAGGGAGTTGGGGCATAAAGTAATTTCTAAGAGTTGACACATACCCACTTTAGCTCAGTTCTGGGCATCTTTGAAATACCTATAGAAACTTGTTCCTTCATAGTAACTTGCTACTTGGAATGAGATAGTGCTGCTTAAAGCAACGTGTTATATGTTCTGAATGCCCGAATTGGGAATCTGTGTCAAAACGTTGTTAGGAATTATGTGATCCTTACTAGCTGGAAGTAAGGGAGATGGGGCATGAAGTTCTTTCTAGGAGTTGGAGACATACAACGTTTAGCTCAGTTCTGGGCATCTTTGAAATACCTATACAAACTTGTTCCTACATAGTAACTTGCAACTTTGAATGAGAATGTGCTTGCTTACAGCAACGTGCTATATGTTCTGAATGCCCGAATTGGGAATCTGTGTCAAAACTTTGTTAGGAATTATATGATCGTTACTAGCTGGAAGTAATGGAGTTGGGGCATGAAGTAATTTCTAGGAGTTGACACATACCCACTTTAGCTCAGTTCTGGGCATCTTTGAAATACCTATACAAACTTGTTCCTTCATAGTAACTTGCTACTTGGAATGAGATAGTGCTGCTTAAAGCAACGTGCTATATGTTCTGAATGCCCGAATTGGGAATCTGTGTCAAAACTTTGTTAGGAATTATGTGATCCTTACTAGCTGGAAGTAAGGGAGATGGGGCATGAAGTTATTTCTAGGAGTTGGAGACATACCCACTTTAGCTCAGTTCTGGGCATCTTTGAAATACCTATACAAACTTGTTCCTACATAGTAATTTGCAACTTTAAATGAGAATGTGCTTGCTTACAGCAACGTGCTATATGTTCTGAATGCCCGAATTGGGAATCTGTGTCAAAACTTTGTTAGGAATTATGTGATCCTTAATAGCTTGAAGTAAGGGAGATTGGGCATGAACCTATTTCTAGGAGTTGGAGACATACAACGTTTAGCTCAGTTCTGGGCATCTTTGAAATACCTATACAAACTTGTTCCTACATAGTAACTTGCAACTTTGAATGAGAATGTGCTTGCTTACAGCAACGTGCTATATGTTCTGAATGCCCGAATTGGGAATCTGTGTCAAAACCTTGTTAGGAATTATGTGATCCTTACTAGATGAAAGTAAGGGAGATGGGGCATGAAGTTATTTCTAGGAGTTGGAGACATACCAAGTTTAACTCAGTTCTGGGCATCTTTGAAATACCTATACAAACTTGTTCCTACATAGTAACTTGCAACTTTGAATGAGAATGTGCTTGCTTACAGCAACGTGCTATATGTTCTGAATGCCCGAATTGGGAATCTGTGTCAAAACTTTGTTAGAAATTATGTGATCCTTACTAGCTGGAAGTAAGGGAGATGGGGCATGAAGTTATTTCTAGGAGTTGGAGACATACAACGTTTAGCTCAGTTCTGGGCATCTTTGAAATACCTATACAAACTTGTTCCTACATAGTAACTGCCAACTTTGAATGAGAATGTGCTTGCTTACAGCAACGTGCTATATGTTCTGAATGCGCGAATTGGGAATCTGTGTGAAATCTTTGTTAGAAAGTATGTGATGCTTCCTAGCTGGAAGTAAGGGAGATGGGGCATGAAGTTATTTCTAGGAGTTGGAGACATACAACGTTTAGCTCAGTTCTAGGGATCTTTGAAATACCTATACAAACTTGTTCCTACATAGTAACTTGCAACTTTGAATGAGAATGTGCTTGCTTACAGCAACGTGCTATATGTTCTGAATGCCCGAATTGGGAATCTGTGTCAAAACTTTGTTAGGAATTATGTGATCCGTACTAGCTGGAAGTAAGGGAGATGGGGCATGAAGTTATTTCTAGGAGTATGAGACATACAACGTCTGGCTCAGTTCTGGGCATCTTTGAAATACCTATACAAACTTGTTCCTACATAGTAACTTGCCACTTTGAATGAGAATGTGCTTGCTTACAACAACGTGCTACATGTTCTGAATGCCCGAATTGGGAATCTGTGTCAAAATTTATTAGGAATTATGTGATCCTTACTAGTTGGAAGTCAGGGAGATGGGGCATGAAGTTATTTCTAGGAGTTGGAGACATACCAAGTTTAGCTCAGTTCTGGGCATCTTTGAAATACCTATACAAACTTGTTCCTAAATAGTAACTTGCAACTTTGAATGAGAATGTGCTTGCTTACAGCAACGTGCTATATGTTCTGAATGCCCGAATTGGGAATCTGTGTCAAAACTTTCTTAGGAATTATGTGATCCTTACTAGCTGGAAGTAAGGGAGATGGGGCATGAAGTTATTTCTTGGAGTTGGAGACATACAAACTTCAGCTCAGTTCTGGGCATCTTTGAAAGTCCTATACAAACTTGTTCCTACATAGTAACCTGCATCTTTGAATGAGAATGTGCTTGCTTACAGCAACGTGCTATATGTTCTGAATGCCCGAATTGGGAATCTGTGTCAAAACATTGTTAGGAATTATGTGATCCTTACTAGCTGGAAGTAAGGGAGATGGGGCATGAAGTTATTTCTAGGAGTTGGAGACATACAACGTTTAGCTCAGTTCTGGGCATCTTTGAAATACCTATACAAACTTGTTCCTACATAGTAACTTGCCACTTTGAATGAGAATGTGCTTGCTTACAGCAACGTGCTATATGTTCTGAATGCCCGAATTGGGAATCTGTGTCAAAACTTTCTTAGAAATTATGTGATCCTCACTAGATGGAAATAAGGGAGATGGGGCATGAAGTTACTTCTAGGAGTTGGACACATACCCACTTTAGCTCAGTTCTGGACATCTTTGAAATACCTATACAAACTTGTTCCTACATAGTAACTTGCAACTTTGAATGAGAATGTGCTTGCTTACAGCAACGTGCTATATGTTCTGAATGCCCGAATTGGGAATCTGTGTCAAAACTTTGTTAGGAATTATGTGATCCTTATTAGCTGTAAGTAAGGGAGTTGGGGCAGGAAGTTATTTCTAGGAGTTGGAAACATACCAAGTTTAGCACAGTTCTGGGCATCTTTGAAAGTCCTATACAAACTTGTTCCTACATAGTAACTTGCAACTTTGAATGAGAATGTGCTTGCTTACAGCAACGTGCTATATGTTCCGAATGCCCGAATTGGGAATCTGTGTCAAAACTTTGTTAGGAATTATGTGATCCTTACTAGATGGAAGTAAGGGAGTTGGGGCATGAAGTTATTTCTAGGAGTTGGAGACAAAGAAACTTAAGCTCAGTTCTGGGCATCTTTGAAAGTCCTATACAAACTTGTTCCTACATAGTAACTTGCATCTTTGAATGAGAATGTGCTTGCTTACAGCAACGTGCTATATGTTCTGAATGCCCGAATTGGGAATCTGTGTCAAAACTTTGTTAGGAATTATGTGATCCTTACTAGATGGAAGTAAGGGAGATGGGGCATGAAGTTATTTCTAGGAGTTGGAGACATACAACGTTTAGCTCAGTTCTGGGCATATTTGAAATACCTATACAAACTTGTTCCTACATAGTAACTTGCAACTTTGAATGAGAATGTGCTTGCTTTCAGCAACCTGCTATATGTTCTGAATGCCCGAATTGGGAATCTGTGTCAAAACTTTGTTAGGAATTATGTGATCCTTACTAGCTGGATGTAAGGGAGATGGGACCTGAAGTTATTTCTAGGAGTTGGAGACATACAACGTTTAGATCAGTTCTGGGCATCTTTGAAATACCTATACAAACTTGTTCCTACATAGTAACTGCCAACATTGAATGAGAATGTGCTTGCTTACAGCAACGTGCTATATGTTCTGAATGCCCGAATTGGGAATCTGTGTCAAAACGTTGTTAGAAATTATGTGATCTTTACTAGCTGGAAGTAAGGGAGATGGGGCATGAAGTTATTTCTAGGAGTTGAACACATACCCACTTTAGCTCAGTTCTGGGCATCTTTGAAATACCTATACAAACTTGTTCCTACATAGTAACTTGCAACTTTGAATGAGAATGTGCTTGCTTACAGCAACATGCTATATGTTCTGAATGCCCGAATTGGGAATCTGTGTCAAAACTTTGTTAGGAATTTTGTGATCCTTACTAGCTGGAAGTAAGGGAGATGGGGCATGAAGTTATTTCTAGGAGTTGGAGACATACCCACTTTAGCTCAGTTCTGGGCATCTTTGAAATACCTATACAAACTTGTTCCTACATAGTAACTTGCTACTTGGAATGAGAAAGTGCTGGCTTAAAGCAACGTGCTACATGTTCTGAATGCCCTAATTGGGAATCTGTGTCAAAACTTTGTTAGGAATTATGTGATCCTTACTAGCTGGAAGTAAGGGAGATGGGGCATGAAGTTACTTCTAGGAGTTGGACACATACCCACTTTAGCTCAGTTCTGGGCATCTTTGAAATACCTATACAAACTTCTTCCTACATAGCACCTTGCAACTTTGAATGAGAATGTGCTTGCTTACAGCAACGTGCTATATGTTCTGAATGCCCGAATTGGGAATCTATGTCAAAACTTTGTTAGGAATTATGTGATCCTTACTAGCTGGAAATAAGGGAGATGGGGCATGGAGTTATTTCTAGGAGTTGGAGACATACCAAGTTTAGCTCAGTTCTGGGCATCTTTGAAATATCTATACAAACTTGTTCCTACATAGTAACTTGCAACTTTGAATGAGAATGAGCTTGCTTACAGCAACGTGCTATATGTTCTGAATGCCCGAGTTGGGAATTTGTGTCAAAACTTTGTTAGAATTTATGTGATCCTTACTAGCTGGAAGTAAGGGAGATGGGGCATGAAGTTATTTCTAGGATTTGGAGACATACAACGTTTAGCTCAGTTCTGGGCATCTTTGAAATACCTATACAAACTTGTTCCTACATAGTAACTTGCAACTTTGAATGAGAATGTGCTTGCTTACAGCAACGTGCTATATGTTCTGAATGCCCGAATTGGGAATCTGTGTCAAAACTTTGTTAGGAATTATGTGATCCTTACTAGCTGGAAGTAAGGGAGATGGGGCATGAAGTTATTTCTAGGAGTTGGAGACATACCCACTTTAGCTCAGTTCTGGGCATCTTTGAAATACCTATATAAACTTGTTCCTACATAGTAATTTGCAACTTTAAATGAGAATGTGCTTGCTTACAGCAACGTGCTATATGTTCTGAATGCCCGAATTGGGAATCTGTGTCAAAACTTTGTTAGGAATTATGTGATCCTTAATCACTGGAAGTAAGGGAGATTGGGCATGAACTTATTTCTAGGAGTTGGAGACATACAACGTTTAGCTCAGTTCTGGGCATCTTTGAAATACCTATACAAACTTGTTCCTACATAGTAACTTGCAACTTTGAATGAGAATGTGCTTGCTTACAGCAACGTGCTATATGTTCTGAATGCCCGAATTGGGAATCTGTGTCAAAACCTTGTTAGAAAGTATGTGATGCTTCCTAGCTGGAAGTTAGGGAGATGGGGCATGAAGTTATTTCTAGGAGTTGGAGACATACAACGTTTAGCTCAGTTCTAGGGATCTTTGAAATACCTATACAAACTTGTTCCTACATAGTAACTTGCAACTTTGAATGAGAATGTGCTTGCTTACAGCAACGTGCTATATGTTCTGAATGCCCGAATTGGGAATCTGTGTCAAAACTTTGTTAGGAATTATGTGATCCTTACTAGCTGGAAGTAAGGGAGATGGGGCATGAAGTTATTTCTAGGAGTTGGAGACATACAACGTTTAGCTCAGTTCTGGGCATCTTTGAAATACCTATACAAACTTGTTCCTACATAGTAACTTGCAACTTTGAATGAGAATGTGCTTGCTTACAGCAACGTGCTACATGTTCTGAATGCCCGAATTGGGAATCTGTGTCAAAATTTATTAGGAATTATGTGATCCTTACTAGTTGGGAGTCAGGGAGATGGGGCATGAAGTTATTTCTAGGAGTTGGAGACATACCAAGTTTAGCTCAGTTCTGGGCATCTTTGAAATACCTATACAAACTTGTTCCTAAATAGTAACTTGCAATTTTGAATGAGAATGTGCTTGCTTACAGCAACGTGCTATATGTTCTGAATGCCCGAATTGGGAATCTGTGTGAAAACTTTCTTAGGAATTATGTGATCCTTACTAGCTGGAAGTAAGGGAGATGGGGCATGAAGTTATTTCTTGGAGTTGGAGACATACAAACTTCAGCTCAGTTCTGGGCATCTTTGAAAGTCCTATACAAACTTGTTCCTACATAGTAACTTGCATCTTTGAATGAGAATGTGCTTGCTTACAGCAACGTGCTATATGTTCTGAATGCCCGAATTGGGAATCTGTGTCAAAACTTTGTTAGGAATTATGTGATCCTTACTAGCTGGAAGTAAGGGATATGGGGCATGAAGTTATTTCTAGGAGTTGGAGACATACAACGTTTAGCTCAGTTCTGGGCATCTTTGAAATACCTATACAAACTTGTTCCTACATAGTAACTTGCAACTTTGAATGAGTATGTGCTTGCTTACAGCAACGTGCTATATGTTCTGAATGCCCGAATTGGGAAACTGTGTCAAAACATTCTTAGAAATTATGTGATCCTTACTAGATGGAAATAAGGGAGATGGGGCATGAAGTTACTTCTAGGAGTTGGACAAATACCCACTTTAGCTCAGTTCTGGGCATCTTTGAAATACCTATACAAACTTGTTCCTAAATAGTAACTTGCATCTTGGAATGAGAATGTGCTTGCTTTCAGCAACGTGATATATGTTCTGAATGCCCGAATTGGGAATCTGTGTCAAAACTTTGTTAGGAATTATGTGATCCTTACTAGCTGGAAGTAAGGGAGATGGGGCATGAAGTTATTTCTAGGAGTTGGAGACATACAAACTTCAGCTCATTTCTGGGCATCTTTGAAAGTCCTATACAAACTTGTTCCTACATAGTAACTTGCAACTTTGAATGAGAAAGTGCTGGCTTAAAGCAACGTGCTACATGTTCTGAATGCCCTAATTGGGAATCTGTGTCAAAACTTTGTTAGGAATTATGTGATCCTTACTAGCTGGAAGTAAGGGAGATGGGGCATGAAGTTACTTCTAGGAGTTGGACACATACCCACTTTAGCTCAGTTCTGGGCATCTTTGAAATACCTATACAAACTTCTTCCTACATAGCACCTTGCAAGTTTGAATGAGAATGTGCTTGCTTACAGCAACGTGCTGTATGTTCTGAATGCCCGAATTGGGAATCTATGTCAAAACTTTGTTAGGAATTATGTGATCCTTACTAGCTGAAAATAAGGGAGATGGGGCATGGAGTTATTTCTAGGAATTGGAGACATACCAAGTTTAGCTCAGTTCTGGGCATCTTTGAAATATCTATACAAACTTGTTCCTACATAGTAACTTGCAACTTTGAATGAGAATGAGCTTGCTTACAGCAACGTGCTATATGTTCTGAATGCCCGAGTTGGGAATTTGTGTCAAAACTTTGTTAGAATTTATGTGATCCTTACTAGCTGGAAGTAAGGGAGATGGGGCATGAAGTTATTTCTAGGATTTGGAGACATACAACGTTTAGCTCAGTTCTGGGCATCTTTGAAATACCTATACAAACTTGTTCCTACATAGTAACTTGCAACTTTGAATGAGAATGTGTTTGCTTACTGCAACGTGCTATATGTTCTGAATGCCCGAATTGGGAATCTGTGTCAAAACTTTCTTAGAATTTATGCGATCCTTACTAGATGGAAGTAAGGGAGATGGGGCATGAAGTTATTTCTAGGAGTTGGAGACATACAACATTTAGCTCAGTTCTGGGCATCTTTGAAATACCTATACAAACTTGTTCCTACATACTAACTTGCAACTTTGAATGAGAATGTGTTGCTGACAACAACGTGCTATATGTTCTGAATGCCCGAATTGGGAATCTGTGTCAAAACTTTGTTAGGAATTATGTGATCCTCACTAGCTGGAAGTAAGGGAGATGGGGTATGAAATTATTTCTAGGAGTTGGAGACATACCAAGTTTAGCACAGTTTGGGGCATCTTTGAAATACCTATACAACCTTGTTCCTACATAGTGACTTGCAACTTTGAATGAGAATGTGCTTTCTTACAGCAAGGTGCTATATGTTCTGAATGCCCGAATTGGGAATGTGTGTCAAAACTTTGTTAGGAATTATGTGATCCTTGCTGGCTGGAGTAAGGGAGATGGGGCATCAAGTTATTTCCAGGAGTTGGAGACATACCAAGTTTAGCTCAGTTCTGGGCATCTTTGACATACCTATACAAACTTGTTCCTACATAGTAACTTGCAACTTTGAATGAGAATGTGCTTGCTTACAGCAACGTGCTATATGTTCTGAATGCCCGAATTGGGAATCTGTGTCAAAACTTTGTTAGGAATTATGTGATCCTTACTAGCTGGAAGTAAGGGAGATGGGGCATGAAGTTATTTCTAGGAGTTGGAGACATACCCACTTTAGCTCAGTTCTGGGCATCTTTGAAATACCTATACAAACTTGTTCCTACATAGTAATTTGCAACTTTAAATGAGAATGTGCTTGCTTACAGCAACGTGCTATATGTTCTGAATGCCCGAATTGGGAATCTGTGTCAAAACTTTGTTAGGAATTATGTGATCCTTAATAGCTGGAAGTAAGGGAGATTGGGCATGAACTTATTTCTAGGAGTTGGAGACATACAACGTTTAGCTCAGTTCTGGGCATCTTTGAAATACCTATACAAACTTGTTCCTACATAGTAACTTGCAACTTTGAATGAGAATGTGCTTGCTTACAGCAACGTGCTATATGTTCTGAATGCCCGAATTGGGAATCTGTGTCAAAACCTTGTTAGGAATTATGTGATCCTTACTAGATGAAAGTAAGGGAGATGGGGCATGAAGTTATTTCTAGGAGTTGGAGACATACCAAGTTTAGCTCAGTTCTGGGCATCTTTGAAATACCTATACAAACTTGTTCCTACATAGTAACTTGCAACTTTGAATGAGAATGTGCTTGCTTACAGCAACGTGCTATATGTTCTGAAAGCCCGAATTGGGAATCTGTGTCAAAACTTTGTTAGAAATTATGTGATCCTTACTAGCTGGAAGTAAGGGAGATGGGGCATGAAGTTATTTCTAGGAATTGGAGACATACAACGTTTAGCTCAGTTCTGGGCATCTTTGAAATACCTATACAAACTTGTTCCTACATAGTAACTTGCAACTTTGAATGAGAATGTGCTTGCTTACAGCAACGTGCTATATGTTCTGAATGCCCGAATTGGGAATCTGTGTCAAAACTTTGTTAGGAATTATGTGATCCTTACTAGCTGGAAGTAAGGGAGATGGGGCATGAAGTTATTTCTAGGAGTTGGAGACATACAACGTTTAGCTCAGTTCTGGGCATCTTTGAAATACCTATACAAACTTGTTCCTACATAGTAACTTGCAGCTTTGAATGAGAATGTGCTTGCTTACAACAACGTGCTACATGTTCTGAATGCCCGAATTGGGAATCTGTGTCAAAATTTATTAGGAATTATGTGATCCTTACTAGTTGGAAGTCAGGGAGATGGGGCATGAAGTTATTTCTAGGAGTTGGAGACATACCAAGTTTAGCTCAGTTCTGGGCATCTTTGAAATACCTATACAAACTTGTTCCTAAATAGTAACTTGCAACTTTGAATGAGAATGTGCTTGCTTACAGCAACGTGCTATATGTTCTGAATGCCCGAATTGGGAATCTGTGTCAAAACTTTGTTAGGAAGTATGTGATCCTTACTAGCTGGATGTAAGGGAGTTGGGGCATAAACTTATTTCTAGAGGTTGGACACATACCATGTTTAGCTCAATTCTGGGCATCTTTGAAATACCTATACAAACTTGTTTCTACATAGTAACTGCAACTTCGAATGAGAATGTGCTTGCTTACAGCAACGTGCTATATGTTCTGAATGCCCGAATTGGGAATCTGTGTCAAATCTTTGTTAGAAGTTATGTGATCCTTACTAGCTGGAAGTAAGGGAGATGGGGCATGAAGTTATTTCTAGGAGTTGGAGACATACAACGTTTAGCTCAGCTCTGGGCATCTTTGAAATACCTATACAAACTTGTTCCTACATAGTAACTTGCAACTTTGAATGAGAATGTGCTTGCTTACAGCAACGTGCTATATGTTCTGAATGCCCGAATTGGGAATCTGTGTCAAAACTTTGTTAGGAATTATGTGATCCTTACTAGCTGGGAGTAAGGGAGTTGGGGCATGAAGTTATTTCTAGGAGTTGGAGACATACAAACTTCAGCTCAGTTCTGGGCATCTTTGAAAGTCCTATACAAACTTGTTCCTACATAGTAACTTGCATCTTTGAATGAGAATGTGCTTGCTTACAGCAACGTGCTATATGTTCTGAATGCCCGAATTGGGAATCTGTGTCAAAACTTTGTTAGGAATTATGTGATCCTTACTAGCTGGAAGTAAGGGAGATGGGGCATGAAGTTATTTCTAGGAGTTGGAGACATACAACGTTTAGCTCAGTTCTGGGCATCTTTGAAATACCTATACAAACTTGTTCCTACATAGTAACTTGCAACTTTGAATGAGTATGTGCTTGCTTACAGCAACGTGCTATATGTTCTGAATGCCCGAATTGGGAAACTGTGTCAAAACATTCTTAGAAATTATGTGATCCTTACTAGATGGAAATAAGGGAGATGGGGCATGAAGTTACTTCTAGGAGTTGGACACATACCCACTTTAGCTCAGTTCTGGGCATCTTTGAAATACCTATACAAACTTGTTCCTAAATAGTAACTTGCATCTTGGAATGAGAATGTGCTTGCTTTCAGCAACGTGATATATGTTCTGAATGCCCGAATTGGGAATCTGTGTCAAAACTTTGTTAGGAATTATGTGATCCTTACTAGCTGGAAGTAAGGGAGATGGGGCATGAAGTTATTTCTAGGAGTTGGAGACATACAAACTTCAGCTCAGTTCTGGGCATCTTTGAAAGTCCTATACAAACTTGTTCCTACATAATAACTTGCATCTTTGAATGAGAATGTGCTTGCATACAGCAACGTGCTATATGTTCTGAATGCCCGAATTGGGAATGTGTGTCAAAACTTTGTTAGGAATTATGTGATCCTTACTAGCTGGAAGTAAGGGAGATGGGGCATGAAGTTATTTCTAGGAGTTGAAGACATACAACGTTTAGCTCAGTTCTGCGCATATTTGAAATACCTATACAAACTTGTTCCTACATAGTAACTTGCAACTTTGAATGAGAATGTGCTTGCTTTCAGCAACGTGCTATATGTTCTGAATGCCCGAATTGGGAATCTGTGTCAAAACTTTGTTAGGAATTATGTGATCCTTACTAGCTGGATGTAAGGGAGATGGGACCTGAAGTTATTTCTAGGAGTTGGAGACATACAACGTTTAGATCAGTTCTGGGCATCTTTGAAATACCTATACAAACTTGTTCCTACATAGTAACTGCCAACATTGAATGAGAATGTGCTTGCTTACCGCAACGTGCTACATGTTCTGAATGCCCGAATTGGGAATCTGTGTCAAAACGTTGTTAGAAATTATGTGATCTTTACTAGCTGGAAGTAAGGGAGATGGGGCATGAAGTTATTTCTAGGAGTTGGACACATACCCACTTTAGCTGAGTTCTGGGCATCTTTGAAATACCTATAGAAACTTGTTCCTACATAGTAACTTGCAACTTTGAATGAGAATGTGCTTGCTTACAGCAACATGCTATATGTTCTGAATGCCCGAATTGGGAATCTGTGTCAAAACTTTGTTAGGAATTTTGTGATCCTTACTAGCTGGAAGTAAGGGAGATGGGGCATGAAGTTATTTCTAGGAGTTGGAGACATACAACGTTTAGCTCAGTTCTGGGCATCTTTGAAATACCTATACAAACTTGTTCCTACATAGTAACTTGCTACTTGGAATCAGAAAGTGCTGGCTTAAAGCAACGTGCTACATGTTCTGAATGCCCTAATTGGGAATCTGTGTCAAAACTTTGTTAGGAATTATGTGATCCTTACTAGCTGGAAGTTAGGGAGATGGGGCATGAAGTTACTTCCAGGAGTTGGACACATACCCACTTTAGCTCAGTTCTGGGCATCTTTGAAATACCTATACAAACTTCTTCCTACATAGCACCTTGCAACTTTGAATGAGAATGTGCTTGCTTACAGCAACGTGCTATATGTTCTGAATGCCCGAATTGGAAATCTATGTCAAAACTTTGTTAGGAATTATGTGATCCTTACTAGCTGGAAATAAGGGAGATCGGGCATGGAGTTATTTCTAGGAGTTGGAGACATACCCACTTTAGCTCAGTTCTGGGCATTTTTGAAATACCTATACAAACTTGTTCCTACATAGTAATTTGCAACTTTAAATGAGAATGTGCTTGCTTACAGCAACGTGCTATATGTTCTGAATGCCCGAATTGGGAATCTGTGTCAAAACTTTGTTAGGAATTATGTGATCCTTAATAGCTGGAAGTAAGGGAGATTGGGCATGAACTTATTTATAGGAGTTGGAGACATACAACGTTTAGCTCAGTTCTGGGCATCTTTGAAATACCTATACAAACTTGTTCCTACATAGTAACTTGCAACTTTGAATGAGAATGTGCTTGCTTACAGCAACGTGCTATATGTTCTGAATGCCCGCATTGGGAATCTGTGTCAAAACCTTGTTAGGAATTATGTGATCCTTACTAGATGAAAGTAAGGGAGATGGGGCATGAAGTTATTTCTAGGAGTTGGAGACATACCAAGTTTAGCTCAGTTCTGGGCATCTTTGAAATACCTATACAAACTTGTTCCTACATAGTAACTTGCAACTTTGAATGAGAATGTGCTTGCTTACAGCAACGTGCTATATGTTCTGAATGCCCCAAGTGGGAATCTGTGTCAAAACTTTGTTAGAAAGTATGTGATGCTTCCTAGCTGGAAGTAAGGGAGATGGGGCATGAAGTTATTTCTAGGAGTTGGAGACATACAACGTTTAGCTCAGTTCTGGGCATCTTTGAAATACCTATACAAACTTGTTCCTACATAGTAACTTGCAACTTTGAATGAGAATGTGCTTGCTTACAACAACGTGCTACATGTTCTGAATGCCCGAATTGGGAATCTGTGTCAAAATTTATTAGGAATTTTGTGATCCTTACTAGTTGGAAGTCAGGGAGATGGGGCATGAAGTTATTTCTAGGAGTTGGAGACATACCAAGTTTAGCTCAGTTCTGGGCATCTTTGAAATACCTATACAAACTTGTTCCTAAATAGTAACTTGCAACTTTGAATGAGAATGTGCTTGCTTACAGCAACGTGCTATATGTTCTGAATGCCCGAATTGGGAATCTGTGTCAAAACTTTCTTAGGAATTATGTGATCCTTACTAGCTGGAAGTAAGGGAGATGGGGCATGAAGTTATTTCTTGGAGTTGGAGACATACAAACTTCAGCTCAGTTCTGGGCATCTTTGAAAGTCCTATACAAACTTGTTCCTACATAGTAACTTGCATCTTTGAATGAGAATGTGCTTGCTTACAGCAACGTGCTATATATTCTGAATGCCCGAATTGCGAATCTGTGTCAAAACTTTGTTAGGAATTATGTGATCCTTACTAGCTGGAAGTAAGGGATATGGGGCATGAAGTTATTTCTAGGAGTTGGAGACATACAACGTTTAGCTCAGTTCTGGGCATCTTAGAAATACCTATACAAACTTGTTCCTACATAGTAACTTGCAACTTTGAATGAGTATGTGCTTGCTTACAGCAACGTGCTATATGTTCTGAATGCCCGAATTGGGAAACTGTGTCAAAACATTCTTAGAAATTATGTGATCCTTACTAGATGGAAATAAGGGAGATGGGGCATGAAGTTATTTCTAGGAGTTGGACACATACCCACTTTAGCTCAGTTCTGGGCATCTTTGAAATACCTATACAAACTTGTTCCTAAATAGTAACTTGCATCTTGGAATGAGAATGTGCTTGCTTTCAGCAACGTGATATATGTTCTGAATGCCCGAATTGGGAATCTGTGTCAAAACTTTGTTAGGAATTATGTGATCCTTACTAGCTGGAAGTAAGGGAGATGGGGCATGAAGTTATTTCTAGGAGTTGGAGACATACAAACTTCAGCTAAGTTCTGGGCATCTTTGAAAGTCCTATACAAACTTGTTCCTACATAATAACTTGCATCTTTGAATGAGAATGTGCTTGCATACAGCAACGTGCTATATGTTCTGAATGCCCGAATTGGGAATCTGTGTCAAAACTTTGTTAGGAATTATGTGATCCTTACTAGCTGGAAGTAAGGGAGATGGGGCATGAAGTTATTTCTAGGAGTTGAAGACATACAACGTTTATCTCAGTTCTGGGCATCTTTGAAATACCTATACAAACTTGTTCCTATATAGTAACTTGCAACTTTGAATGAGAATGTCCTTGCTTTCAGCAACGTGCTATATGTTCTTAATGCCCGAATTGGGAATCTGTGTCAAAACTTTGTTAGGAAGTATGTGATCCTTACTAGCTGGATGTAAGGGAGTTGGGGCATAAACTTATTTCTAGAGGTTGGACACATACCATGTTTAGCTCAATTCTGGGCATCTTTGAAATACCTATACAAACTTGTTTCTACATAGTAACTGCAACTTTGAATGAGAATGTGCTTGCTTACAGCAACCTGCTATATGTTCTGAATGCCCGAATTGGGAATCTGTGTCAAATCTTTGTTAGAAGTTATGTGATCCTTACTAGATGGAAATAAGGGAGATGGGGCATGAAGTTACTTCTAGGAGTTGGACACATACCCACTTTAGCTCAGTTCTGGACATCTTTGAAATACCTATACAAACTTGTTCCTACATAGTAACTTGCAACTTTGAATGAGAATGTGCTTGCTTAAAGCAAGGTGCTATATGTTCTGAATGCCCGAATTGGGAATCTGTGTCAAAACTTTGTTAGGAATTATGTGATCCTTATTAGCTGTAAGTAAGGGAGTTGGGGCAGGAAGTTATTTCTAGGAGTTGGAAACATACCAAGTTTAGCACAGTTCTGGGCATCTTTGAAATACCTATACAAACTTGTTCCTACATAGTAACTTGCAACTTTGAATGAGAATGTGCTTGCTTACAGCAACATGCTATATGTTCTGAATGCCCGAATTGGGAATCTGTGTCAAAACTTTGTTAGGAATTTTGTGATCCTTACTAGCTTGAAGTAAGGGAGATGGGGCATGAAGTTATTTCTAGGAGTTGGAGACATACCCACTTTAGCTCAGTTCTTGGCATCTTTGAAATACCTATACAAACTTGTTCCTACATAGTAACTTGCTACTTGGAATGAGAAAGTGCTGTCTTAAAGCAACGTGCTACATGTTCTGAATGCCCTAATTGGGAATCTGTGTCAAAATTTTGTTAGGAATTATGTGATCCTTACTAGCTGGAAGTAAGGGAGATGGGGCATGAAGTTACTTCTAGGAGTTGGACACATACCCACTTTAGCTCAGTTCTGGGCATCTTTGAAATACCTATACAAACTTCTTCCTACATAGCACCTTGCAACTTTGAATGAGAATGTGCTTGCTTACAGCAACGTGCTATATGTTCTGAATGCCCGAATTGGGAATCTGTGTCAAAACTTTGTTAGGAATTATGTGATCCTTACTAGATGAAAGTAAGGGAGATGGGGTATGAAGTTATTTCTAGGAGTTGGAGACATACAACGTTTAGCTCAGTTCTGGGCATCTTTGAAATACCTATACAAACTTGTTCCTACATAGTAACTTGCAACTTTGAATGAGAATGTGCTTGCTTACAGCAACGTGCTATATGTTCTGAATGCCCGAATTGGGAATCCGTGTCAAAACTTTCTTAGAAATTATGTGATCCTTACTAGATGGAAATAAGGGAGATGGGGCATGAAGTTACTTCTAGTAGTTGGACACATACCCACTTTAGCTCAGTTCTGGACATCTTTGAAATACCTATACAAACTTGTTCCTACATAGTAACTTGCATCTTGGAATGAGAATGTGCTTGCTTTCAGCAACGTGATATATGTTCTGAATGCCCGAATTGGGAATCTGTGTCAAAACTTTGTTAGGAATTATGTGATCCTTACTAGCTGGAAGTAAGGGAGATGGGGCATGAAGTTATTTCTAGGAGTTGGAGACATACAAACTTCAGCTCAGTTCTGGGCATCTTTGAAAGTCCTATACAAACTTGTTCCTACATAATAACTTGCATCTTTGAATGAGAATGTGCTTGCATACAGCAACGTGCTATATGTTCTGAATGCCCGAATTGGGAATCTGTGTCAAAACTTTGTTAGGAATTATGTGATCCTTACTAGCTGGACGTAAGGGAGATGGGGCATGAAGTTATTTCTAGGAGTTGGAGACATACAACGTTTAGCTCAGTTCTGGGCATCTTTGAAATACCTATACAAACTTGTTCCTACATAGTAACTTGCAACTTTGAATGAGAATGTGCTTGCTTACAGCAACGTGCTATATGTTCTGAATGCCCGAATTGGGAATCTGTGTCAAAACTTTGTTAGGAAGTATGTGATCCTTACTAGCTGGATGTAAGGGAGATGGGACATGAAGTTATTTCTAGGAGTTGGAGACATACAACGTTTAGATCAGTTCTGGGCATCTTTGAAATTCCTATACAAACTTGTTCCTACATAGTAACTGCCAACTTTGAATGAGAATGTGCTTGCTTACAGCAACGTGCTATATGTTCTGAATGCCCGAATTGGGAATCTGTGTCAAAACGTTGTTAGAAATTATGTAATCCTTACTAGCTGGAAGTAAGGGAGATGGGGCATGAAGTTATTTCTAGGAGTTGGAGACATACAAACTTCATCTCAGTTCTGGGCATTTTTGAAAGTCCTATACAAACTTGTTCCTACATAGTAACTTGCAACTTTGAATGAGAATGTGCTTGCTTACAGCAACGTGCTATATGTTCTGAATGCCCGAATTGGGAAGCTGTGTCAAAACTTTGTTAGAAGTTATGTGATCCTTACTAGCTGGAAGTAAGGGAGATGGGGCATGAAGTTATTTCTAGGAGTTGGAGACATACAACGTTTAGCTCAGTTCTGGGCATCTTTGAAATATCTATACAAACTTGTTCCTACATAGTAACTAACAACTTTGAATGAGAATGTGCTTGCTTACAGCAACGTGCTATATGTTCTGAATGCCCGAATTGGGAATCTGTGTCAAAACTTTGTTAGAAATTATGTGATCCTTACTAGATGGAAATAAGGGAGATGGGGCATGAAGTTACTTCTAGGAGTTGGACACATACCCACTTTAGCTCATTTCTGGGCATCTTTGAAATAACTATACAAACTTGTTCCTACATAATAACTTGCATCTTGGAATGAGAATGTGCTTGCTTTCAGCAACGTGATATATGTTCTGAATGCCCGAATTGGGAATCTGGGTCAAAACTTTGTTAGGAATTATGTGATCCTTACTAGCTGGAAGTAAGGGAGATGGGGCATGAAGTTATTTCTAGGAGTTGGAGACATACAAACTTCAGCTCAGTTCTGGGCATCTTTGAAAGTCCTATACAAACTTGTTCCTACATAGTAACTTGCATCTTTGAATGAGAATGTGCTTGCTTACAGCAACGTGCTATATGTTCTGAATGCCCGAATTGGGAATCTGTGTCAAAACTTTGTTAGGAATTATGTGATCCTTACTAGCTGGAAGTAAGTGAGATGGGGCATGAAGTTATTTCTAAGAGTTGGAGACATACAACGTTTAGCTCAGTTCTGGGCATCTTTGAAATACCTATACAAACTTGTTCCTATATAGTAACTTGCAACTTTGAATGAGAATGTGCTTGCTTTCAGCAACGTGCTATATGTTCTGAATGCCCGAATTGGGAATCTGTGTCAAAACTTTGTTAGGAAGTATGTGATCCTTACTAGCTGGATGTAAGGGAGATGGGACATGAAGTTATTTCTAGGAGTTGGAGACATACAACGTTTAGATCAGTTCTGGGCATCTTTGAAATACCTATACAAACTTGTTCCTACATAGTAACTGCCAACTTTGAATGAGAATGTGCTTGCTTACAGCAACGTGCTATATGTTCTGAATGCCCGAATTGGGAATCTGTGTCAAAACGTTGTTAGAAATTATGTGATCCTTACTAGCTGGAAGTAAGGGAGATGGGGCATGATGTTATTTCTAGGAGTTGGACACATACCCAATTTAGCTCAGTTCTGGGCATCTTTGAAATACCTATACAAACTTGTTCCTACATAGTAACTTGCAACTTGGAATGAGAATGTGCTTGGTTACAGCAAGGTGCTATATGTTCTGATTGCCCGAATTGGGAATCTGTGTCAAAACTTTGTTAGGAATTATGTGATCCTTACTAGATGGAAGTAAGGGAGATGGGGCATGAAGTTATTTCTGGGAGTTGGAGACATACAACGTTTAGCTCAGTTCTGGGCATCTTTGAAATACCTATACAAACTTGTTCCTACATAGTAACTTGCAACTTTGAATGAGAATGTGCTTGCTTACAGCAACGTGCTATATGTTCTGAATGCCCGAATTGGGAATCTGTGTCAAAACTTTGTTAGAAATTATGTGATCCTTACTAGATGGAAGTAAGTGAGAGGGGGAATGAAGTTATTTCTAGGAGTTGGACACATACCAAGCTTAGCACAGTTCTGGGCATCTTTGAAATTCCTATACAAACTTGTACCTTCATAGTAACTTGCAATTTTGAATGAGAATGTGCTTGCTTAAATCAACGTGCTATATGTTGTGAATGCCCGAATTGGGAATCTGTGTCAAAACTTTGTTAGGAATTATGTGATCCTTACTAGCTGGAAGTAAGGGAGATGGGGCATGAAGTTATTTCTAGGAGTTGGAGACCTACCAAATTTAGCTCAGTTCTGGGTATCATTGAAATACCTATACAAACTTGTTCCTACATAGTAACTTGCAACTTTGAATGAGAATGTGCTTGCTTAGAGCAACGTGCTATATGTTCTGAATGCCCGAATTGGGAATCTGTGTTAAAACTTTGTTAGGAATTATGTTATCCTTACTAGCTGGAAGTAAGGGAGATGGTGCATGAAGTTATTTCTAGGAGTTGGAGACATACCCACTTTTGCTCAGTTCTGGGCATCTTTGAAATACCTATACAAACTTGTTCCTACATAGTAACTTGCTACTTGGAATGAGAATGTGCTGGCTTAAAGCAACGTGCTACATGTTCTGAATGCCCGAATTGGGAATCTGTGTCAAAACTTTGTTAGGAATTATTTGATCCTTAATAGCTGGAAGTAAGGGAGATGGGGCATGAAGTTATTTCTAGGATTTGGAGACATACCAAGTTTAGCTCAGTTCTGGGCATCTTTCAAATACCTATACAAACTTGTTCCTACATAGTAACTTGCAACTTTGAATGAGAATGTGCTTGCTTACAGCAACGTGCTATATGTTCTGAATGCCCGAATTGGGAATCTGTGTCAAAATTTTGTTAGGAATTATATGATCCTTACTAGCCTGAAGTAAGGGAGTTGGGGCATGAAGTTATTTCTAGGAGTTGGACACATACCCACTTTAGCTCAGTTCTGGGCATATTTGAAATACTTATAGAAACTTGTTCCTTCATATTAACTTGCTACTTGGAATGAGATAGTGCTGCTTAAAGCAACGTGCTATATGTTCTGAATGCCCGAAATGGGAATCTGTGTCAAAACTTTGTTAGAAATTATGTGATCCTTACTAGCTGGAAGTAAGGGAGATGGGGCATGAAGTTATTTCTAGGAGTTGGAGCCATACAACGTTTAGCTCAGTTCTGGGCATCTTTGAAATACCTATACAAACGTGTTCCTACATAAGAACTTGCATCTTGAATGAAAATGTGCTTGCTTACAGCAACGTGCTACATGTTCTGAATGCCCGAATTGGGAATCTGTGTCAAAACTTTGTTAGGAATTATGTGATCCTTACTACCTGGAAGTAAGGGAGTTGGGGCATGAAGTTATTTCTAGGAGTTGGAGACATACAACGTTTAGCTCAGTTCTGGGCATCTTTGAAATACCTATACAAACTTGTTCCTACATAGTAACTTGCAACTTTGAATGAGAATGTGCTTGCTTACAGCAACGTGCTATATGTTCTGAATGCCCGAATTGGGAATCTGTGTCAAAACTTTGTTAGGAATTATGTGCTCCTTACTAGATGGAAGTAAGGGAGATGGGGCATGAGGTTATTTCTAGGAGTTGGAGACATACCAAGTTAACTCAGTTCTGAGCATCTTTGAAATACCTATACAAACTTGTTCCTACATAGTAACTTGCAACTTTGAATGAGAATGTGCTTGCTTACAGCAACGTGCTATATGTTCTGAATGCCCGAATTGGGAATCTGTGTCAAAATATTGTTAGGAATTATGTGATCCTTACTAGCTGGAAGTAAGGGAGATGGAGCATGAAGTTATTTCTAGGAGTTGGAGACATACCAAGTTTAGCTCAGTTCTGGGCATCTTTGAAATACCTATACATTCTTGTACCTACATAGTAACTTGCATCTTGGAATGAGAATGTGCTTGCTTACAGCAACGTGCTATATGTTCTGAATGCCCGAATTGGGAATCTGTGTCAAAACTTTGTTAGGAATTATGTGATCCTTACTAGCTGGAAGTAAGGGAGATGGGGCATGAAGTTATTTCTAGGAGTTGGACACATAGCCACTTTAGCTCAGTTCTGTGCATCTTTGAAATACCTATACAAACTTGTTCCTACATAGTAACTTGCATCTTGGAATGAGAATGTGCTTGCTTACAGCAACGTGCTATATGTTCTGAATGCCCGAATTGGGTATCTGTGTCAAAATTTGTTAGGAATTATGTGATCCTTACTAGCTGGAAGTAAGGAAGTTGGGGCATGAAGTTATTTCTAGGAGTTGGAGACATACAACATTTAGCTCAGTTCTGGGCATCTTTGAAATACCTATACAAACTTGTTCCTACATAGTAACTTGCAACTTTGAATGAGAATGTGCTTGCTTACAGCAACGTGCTATACATTCTGAATGCCCGAATTGGGAATCTATGTCAAAACTTTGTTAGAAATTATGTGATCCTTACTAGATGGAAGTAAGGGAGATGGGGCATGAAGTTATTTCTAGGAGTTGGAGACATACAAACTTCAGCTCAGTTCTGGGCATCTTTGAAAGTCCTATACAAACTTGTTCCTACATAGTAACTTGCAACTTTGAATGAGAATGTGCTTGCTTACAGCAACGTGCTATATGTTCTGAATGCCCGAATTGGGAATCTGTGTCAAAACTTTGTTAGAAGTTATGTGATCCTTACTAGCTGGAAGTAAGGGAGATGGGGCATGAAGTTATTTCTAGGAGTTGGAGACATACAACGTTTAGCTCAGTTCTGGGCATCTTTGAAATATCTATACAAACTTGTTCCTACATAGTAACTAACAACTTTGAATGAGAATGTGCTTGCTTACAGCAACGTGCTATATGTTCTGAATGCCCGAATTGGGAATCTGTGTCAAAACTTTGTTAGAAATTATGTGATCCTTACTAGATGGAAATAAGGGAGATGGGGCATGAAGTTACTTCTAGGAGTTGGACACATACCCACTTTAGCTCATTTCTGGGCATCTCTGAAATAACTATACAAACTTGTTCCTACATAATAACTTGCATCTTGGAATGAGAATGTGCTTGCGTTCAGCAACGTGATATATGTTCTGAATGCCCGAATTGGGAATCTGGGTCAAAACTTTGTTAGGAATTATGTGATCCTTACTAGATGGAAGTAAGGGAGATGGGGCATGAAGTTATTTCTGGGAGTTGGAGACATACAACGTTTAGCTCAGTTCTGGGCATCTTTGAAATACCTATACAAACTTGTTCCTACATAGTAACTTGCAACTTTGAATGAGAATGTGCTTGCTTACAGCAACGTGCTATATGTTCTGAATGCCCGAATTGGGAATCTGTGTCAAAACTTTGTTAGAAATTATGTGATCCTTACTAGATGGAAGTAAGTGAGAGGGGGAATGAAGTTATTTCTAGGAGTTGGACACATACCAAGCTTAGCACAGTTCTGGGCATCTTTGAAATTCCTATACAAACTTGTTCCTTCATAGTAACTTGCAATTTTGAATGAGAATGTGCTTGCTTAAATCAACGTGCTATATGTTGTGAATGCCCGAATTGGGAATCTGTGTCAAAACTTTGTTAGGAATTATGTGATCCTTACTAGCTGGAAGTAAGGGAGATGGGGCATGAAGTTATTTCTAGGAGTTGGAGACCTACCAAATTTAGCTCAGTTCTGGGCATCATTGAAATACCTATACAAACTTGTTCCTACATAGTAACTTGCAACTTTGAATGAGAATGTGCTTGCTTAGAGCAACGTGCTATATGTTCTGAATGCCCGAATTGGGAATCTGTGTTAAAACTTTGTTAGGAATAATGTTATCCTTACTAGCTGGAAGTAAGGGAGATGGGGCATGAAGTTATTTCTAGGAGTTGGAGACATACCCACTTTAGCTCAGTTCTGGGCATCTTTGAAATACCTATACAAACTTGTTCCTACATAGTAACTTGCTACTTGGAATGAGAATGTGCTGGCTTAAAGCAACGTGTTACATGTTCTGAATGCCCGAATTGGGAATCTGTGTCAAAACTTTGTTAGGAATTATTTGATCCTTACTAGCTGGAAGTAAGGGAGATGGGGCATGAAGTTATTTCTAGGATTTGGAGACATACCAAGTTTAGCTCAGTTCTGGGCATCTTTGAAATACCTATACAAACTTGTTCCTACATAGTAACTTGCAACTTTGAATGAGAATGTGCTTGCTTACAGCAACGTGCTATATGTTCTGAATGCCCGAATTGGGAATCTGTGTCAAAATTTTGTTAGGAATTATATGATCCTTACTAGCCTGAAGTAAGGGAGTTGGGGCATGAAGTTATTTCTAGGAGTTGGACACATACCCACTTTAGCTCAGTTCTGGGCATATTTGAAATACTTATAGAAACTTGTTCCTTCATAGTAACTTGCTACTTGGAATGAGATAGTGCTGCTTAAAGCAACGTGCTATATGTTCTGAATGCCCGAATTGGGAATCTGTGTCAAAACTTTGTTAGAAATTATGTGATCCTTACTAGCTGGAAGTAAGGGAGATGGGGCATGAAGTTATTTCTAGGAGTTGGAGACATACAACGTTTAGCTCAGTTCTGGGCATCTTTGAAATACCTATACAAACTTGTTCCTACATAAGAACTTGCATCTTGAATGAGAATGTGCTTGCTTACAGCAACGTGCTACATGTTCTGAATGCCCGAATTGGGAATCTGTGTCAAAACTTTGTTAGGAATTATGTGATCCTTACTAGCTGGAAGTAAGGGAGTTGGGGCATGAAGTTATTTCTAGGAGTTGGAGACATACAACGTTTAGCTCAGTTCTGGGCATCTTTGAAATACCTATACAAACTTGTTCCTACATAGTAACTTGCAATGTTGAATGAGAATGTGCTTGCTTACAGCAACGTGCTACATGTTCTGAATGCCCGAATTGGGAATCTGTGTCAAATCTTTGTTAGGAATTATGTGATCCTTACTAGCTGGAAGTAAGGGAGTGGGGCATGAAGATATTTCTAGGAGTGGAGACATACCAAGTTTAGCTCAGTTCTGGGCATCTTTGAAATACCTATACAAACTTGTTCCTACATAGTAACTTGCAACTTTGAATGAGAATGTGCTCGCTTACAGCAAGGTGCTATATGTTCTGAATGCCCGAATTGGGAATCTGTGTCAAAACGTTGTCAGGAATTATGTGATCCTTACTAGCTTGAAGTAAGGGAGTTGGGGCATGAAGTTATTTCTAGGAGTTGGAGACATACCAAGTTTAGCTCAGTTCTGGGCATCTTTGAAATACCTATACAAACTTGTTCCTACATAGTAACTTGCAACTTTGAATGAGAATGTGCTTGCTTACAGCAACGTGCTATATGTTCTGAATGCCCGAATTGGGAATCTCTGTCAAAACTTTGTTAGAAATTATGTGATCCTTACTAGCTGGAAGTAAGGGAGATGGGCATGAAGTTACTTCTAGGAGTTGGAGACATACAACGTTTAGCTCAGTTCTGGGCGTCTTAGAAATACCTATACAAACTTGTTCCTACATAGTAACTTGCAACTTTGAATGAGAATGTGCTTGCTTACAGCAACGTGCTATATGTTCTGAATGCCCAAATTGGGAATCTGTGTCAAAACTTTGTTAGGAATTATGTGATCCTTACTAGCTGGAAGTAAGGGAGATGGGGCATGAAGTTATTTCTAGGAGTTGGAGACATGCAACGTTTAGCTCAGTTCTGGGCATCTTTGAAATACCTATACAAACTTGTTCCTGCATAGTAACTTGCAACTTTGAATGAGAATGTGCTTGCTTACAGGAACGTGCTATATGTTCTGACTGCCCGAATTGGGAATCTGTGTCAAAACGTTGTTAGGAATTATGTGATCCTTACTAGCTGGAAGTAAGGGAGATGGGGCATGAAGTTATTTCTAGGAGTTGGAGACATACAACTTTTAGCTCAGTTCTGGGCATCTTTGAAATACCTATACAAACTTGTTCCTGCATAGTAACTTGCAACTTTGAATGAGAATGTGCTTGCTTACAACAACGTGCTATATGTTCTGAATGCCCGAATTGGGAATCTGTGTCAAAACTTTGTTAGGAATTATGTGATCCTTACTAGCTGGAAGTAAGGGAGATGGGGCATGAAGTTATTTCTAGGAGTTGGATACATACCAAGTTTAGCTCAGTTCTGGGCATCTTTGAAAGTCCTATACAAACTTGTTCCTACATAGTAACTTGCATCTTTGAATGAGAATGTGCTTGCTTACAGCAACGTGCTATATGTTCTGAATGCCCGAATTGGGAATCTGTGTCAAAACTTTGTTAGGAATTATGTGATCCTTACTAGCTGGAAGTAAGGGAGTTGGGGCATGAAGTTATTTCTAGAAGTTGGAGACATACCAAGTTTAGCTCAGTTCTGGGCATCTTTGAAATACCTATACAAACTTGTTCCTACATAGTAACTTGCAACTTTGAATGAGAATGTGCTTGCTTACAGCAAGGTGCTATATGTTCTGAATGCCCGAATTGGGAATCTGTGTCAAAACGTTGTTAGGAATTATGTGATCCTTACTAGCTTGAAGTAAGGGAGTTGGGGCATGAAGTTATTTCTAGGAGTTGGAGACATACCAAGTTTAGCTCAGTTCTGGGCATCTTTGAAATACCTATACAAACTTGTTCCTACATAGTAACTTGCAACTTTGAATGAGAATGTGCTTGCTTACAGCAACGTGCTATATGTTCTGAATGCCCGAATTGGGAATCTGTGTCAAAACTTTGTTAGGAATTATGTGATCCTTACTAGCTGGAATTAAGGGAGATGGGGCATGAAGTTATTTCTAGGAGTTTGAGACATACAACGTTTAGCTCAGTTCTGGGCATCTTTGAAATACCTATACAAACTTGTTCCTACATAGTAACTTGCAACTTTGAATGAGAATGTGCTTGCTTACAGCAACGTGTTATATGTTCTGAATGCCCTAATTGGGAATCTGTGTCAAAACTTTGTTAGGAATTATGTGATCCTTACTAGCTGGACGTAAGGGAGATGGGGCATGAAGTTATATCTAGGAGTTGGAGACATACCCACTTTAGCTCAGTTCTGGGCATCTTTAAAATACCTATACAAACTTGTTCCTTCATAGTAACTTGCAACTTTGAATGAGAATGTGCTTGCTTACAGCAACGTGCTATATGTTCTGACTGCCCGAATTGGGAATCTGTGTCAAAACGTTGTTAGGAATTATGTGACCCTTACTAGCTGGAAGTAAGGGAGATGGGGCATGAAGTTATTTCTAGGAGTTGGAGACATACAACGTTTAGCTCAGTTCTGGGCATCTTTGAAATACCTATACAAACTTGTTCCTACATAGTAACTTGCAACTTTGAATGAGAATGTGCTTGCTTACAGCAACGTGCTATATGTTCTCAATGCCCGAATTGGGAATCTGTGTCAAAACTTTGTTAGGAATTATGTGATCCTTACTAGCTCTAAGTAAGGGAGATGGGGCATGAAGTTATTTCTAGGAGTTGGAGACATACAACGTTTAGCTCAGTTCTGGGCATCTTTGAAATACCTATAGAAACTTGTTCCTACATAGTAACTTGCAACTTTGAATGAGAATGTGCTTGCTTACAGCAAGGTGCTATATGTTCTGAATGCCCGAATTGGGAATCTGTGTCAAAACGTTGTTAGGAATTATGTTATCCTGACTAGCTTGAAGTAAGGGAGTTGGGGCATGAAGTTATTTCTAGGAGTTGGAGACATACCAAGTTTAGCTCAGTTCTGGGCATCTTTGAAATACCTACACAAACTTGTTCCTACATAGTAACTTGCAACTTTGAATGAGAATGTGCTTGCTTACAGCAACGTGCTATATATTCTGAATGCCCGAATTGGGAATCTGTGTCAAAACTTTGTTAGAAATTATGTGATCCTTACTAGCTGGAAGTAAGGGAGATGGGGCATGAAGTTACTTCTAGGAGTTGGAGACATACAACGTTTAGCTCAGTTCTGGGCGTCTTAGAAATACCTATACAAACTTGTTCCTACATAGTAACTTGCAACTTTGAATGAGAATGTGCTTGCTTACAGCAACGTGCTATATGTTCTGAATGCCCGAATTGGGAATCTGTGTCAAAACTTTGTTAGGAATTATGTGATCCTTACTAGCTGGAAGTAAGGGAGTTGGGGCATGAAGTTATTTCTAGAAGTTGGAGACATACCAAGTTTAGCTCAGTTCTGGGCATCTTTGAAATACCTATACAAATTTGTCTCTACATAGTAACTTGCAACTTTGAATGAGAATGTGCTTGCTTACAGCAACGTGCTATATGTTCTGAATGCCCGAATTGGGATTCTGTGTCAAATCTTTGTTAGGAATTATGTGATCCTTACTAGCTTGAAGTAAGGGAGTTGGGGCATGAAGTTATTTCTATGAGTTGGACACATACCAAGTTTAGCTCAGTTCTGGGCATCTTTGAAATACCTATACAAACTTGTTCCTTCATAGTAACTTGCAACTTTGAATGAGAATGTGCTTGCTTACAGCAACGTGCTATATGTTCTGAATGCCCGAATTGGGAATCTGTGTCAAAACTTTGTTAGGAATTATGTGATCCTTACTAGCTGGAAGTAAGGGAGATGGGGCATGAAGTTATTTCTAGGAGTTGGAGACATACAACGTTTAGCTCAGTTCTGGGCATCTTTGAAATACCTATACAAACTTGTTCCTACATAGTAACTTGCAACTTTGAATGAGAATGTGCTTGCTTAAAGCATCGTGCTACATGTTCTGAATGCCAGAATTGGGAATCTGTCTCAAAACTTTGTTAGGAATTATGTTATCCTTACGAGCTGGAAGTAAGGGAGATAGGGCATGAAGTTATTTCTAGGAGTTGGAGACATGCAACGTTTAGCTCAGTTCTGGGCATCTTTGAAATACCTATACAAACTTGTTCCTACATAGTAACTTGCAACTTTGAATGAGAATGTGCTTGCTTACAGGAACGTGCTATATGTTCTGAATGCCCGAATTGGGAATCTGTGTCAAAACGTTGTTAGAAATTATGTGATCCTTACTAGCTGGAAGTAAGGGAGATGGGGCATGAAGTTATTTCTCGGAGTTGGAGACATACAACGTTTAGCTCAGTTCTGGGCATCTTTGAAATACCTATACAAACTTGTTCCTACATAGTAACTTGCAAATTTGAATGAGAATGTGCTTGCTTACAGCAACGTGCTATATGTTCTGAATGCCCGAATTGGGAATCTGTGTCAAAACTTTGTTAGGAATTATGTGATCCTCACTAGCTCTAAGTAAGGGAGATGGGGCATGAAGTTATTTCTAGGAGTTGGAGACATACCCACTTTAGCTCAGTTCTGTGCATCTTTGAAATACCTATACAAACTTGTTCCTACATAAGAACTTGCATCTTGAATGAGAATGTGCTTGCTTACAGCAACGTGCTACATGTTCTGAATGCCCGAATTGGGATTCTGTGTCAAAATTTTGTTAGGAATTATGTGATCCTTACTAGCTGGAAGTAAGGGAGTTGGGGCATGAAGTTATTTCTAGGAGTTGGAGACATACAACGTTTAGCTCAGTTCTGGGCATCTTTGAAATACCTATACAAACTTGTTCCTACATAGTAACTTGCAATTTTGAATGAGAATGTGCTTGCTTACAGCAACGTGCTACATGTTCTGAATGCCCGAATTGGGAATCTGTGTCAAATCTTTGTTAGGAATTAAGTGATCCTTACTAGCTGGAAGTAAGGGAGTGGGGCATGAAGATATTTCTAGGAGTTGGAGACATACCAAGTTTAGCTCAGTTCTGGGCATCTTTGAAATACCTATACAAACTTGTTCCTACATAGTAACTTGCAACTTTGAATGAGAATGTGCTTGCTTACAGCAAGGTGCTATATGTTCTGAATGCCCGAATTGGGAATCTGTGTCAAAACGTTGTTAGGAATTATGTGATCCTTACTAGCTTGAAGTAAGGGAGTTGGGGCATGAAGTTATTTCTAGGAGTTGGAGACATACCAAGTTTAGCTCAGTTCTGGGCATCTTTGAAATACCTATACAAACTTGTTCCTACATAGTAACTTGCAACTTTGAATGAGAATGTGCTTGCTTACAGCAACGTGCTATATGTTCTGAATGCCCGAATTGGGAATCTGTGTCAAAACTTTGTTAGGAATTATGTGATCCTTACTAGCTGGAATTAAGGGAGATGGGGCATGAAGTTATTTCTAGGAGTTTGAGACATACAACGTTTAGCTCAGTTCTGGGCATCTTTGAAATACCTATACAAACTTGTTCCTACATAGTAACTTGCAACTTTGAATGAGAATGTGCTTGCTTACAGCAACGTGTTATATGTTCTGAATGCCCTAATTGGGAATCTGTGTCAAAACTTTGTTAGGAATTATGTGATCCTTACTAGCTGGACGTAAGGGAGATGGGGCATGAAGTTATATCTAGGAGTTGGAGACATACCCACTTTAGCTCAGTTCTGGGCATCTTTAAAATACCTATACAAACTTGTTCCTTCATAGTAACTTGCAACTTTGAATGAGAATGTGCTTGCTTACAGCAACGTGCTATATGTTCTGACTGCCCGAATTGGGAATCTGTGTCAAAACGTTGTTAGGAATTATGTGACCCTTACTAGCTGGAAGTAAGGGAGATGGGGCATGAAGTTATTTCTAGGAGTTGGAGACATACAACGTTTAGCTCAGTTCTGGGCATCTTTGAAATACCTATACAAACTTGTTCCTACATAGTAACTTGCAACTTTGAATGAGAATGTGCTTGCTTACAGCAACGTGCTATATGTTCTCAATGCCCGAATTGGGAATCTGTGTCAAAACTTTGTTAGGAATTATGTGATCCTTACTAGCTCTAAGTAAGGGAGATGGGGCATGAAGTTATTTCTAGGAGTTGGAGACATACAACGTTTAGCTCAGTTCTGGGCATCTTTGAAATACCTATAGAAACTTGTTCCTACATAGTAACTTGCAACTTTGAATGAGAATGTGCTTGCTTACAGCAAGGTGCTATATGTTCTGAATGCCCGAATTGGGAATCTGTGTCAAAACGTTGTTAGGAATTATGTTATCCTGACTAGCTTGAAGTAAGGGAGTTGGGGCATGAAGTTATTTCTAGGAGTTGGAGACATACCAAGTTTAGCTCAGTTCTGGGCATCTTTGAAATACCTACACAAACTTGTTCCTACATAGTAACTTGCAACTTTGAATGAGAATGTGCTTGCTTACAGCAACGTGCTATATATTCTGAATGCCCGAATTGGGAATCTGTGTCAAAACTTTGTTAGAAATTATGTGATCCTTACTAGCTGGAAGTAAGGGAGATGGGGCATGAAGTTACTTCTAGGAGTTGGAGACATACAACGTTTAGCTCAGTTCTGGGCGTCTTAGAAATACCTATACAAACTTGTTCCTACATAGTAACTTGCAACTTTGAATGAGAATGTGCTTGCTTACAGCAACGTGCTATATGTTCTGAATGCCCAAATTGGGAATCTGTGTCAAAACTTTGTTAGGAATTATGTGATCCTTACTAGCTGGAAGTAAGGGAGATGGGGCATGAAGTTATTTCTAGGAGTTGGAGACATGCAACGTTTAGCTCAGTTCTGGGCATCTTTGAAATACCTATACAAACTTGTTCCTGCATAGTAACTGCCAACTTTGAATGAGAATGTGCTTGCTTACAGGAACGTGCTATATGTTCTGACTGCCCGAATTGGGAATCTGTGTCAAAACGTTGTTAGGAATTATGTGACCCTTACTAGCTGGAAGTAAGGGAGATGGGGCATGAAGTTATTTCTAGGAGTTGGAGACATACAACTTTTAGCTCAGTCCTGGGCATCTTTGAAATACCTATACAAACTTGTTCCTACATAGTAACTTGCAACTTTGAATGAGAATGTGCTTGCTTACAGCAACGTGCTATATGTTGTGAATGCCCGAATTGGGAATCTGTGTCAAAACTTTGTTATGAATTATGTGATCCTTACTAGCTGGAAGTAAGGGAGATGGGGCATGAAGTTATTTCTAGGAGTTGGAGACATACAACGTTTAGCTCAGTTCTGGGCATCTTTGAAATACCTATAGAAACTTGTTCCTACATAGTAACTTGCAACTTTGAATGAGAATGTGCTTGCTTACAGCAACGTGCTATATGTTCTGAATGCCCGAATTGGGAATCTGTGTCAAAACTTTGTTAGGAATTATGTGATCCTTACTAGCTCTAAGTAAGGGAGATGGGGCATGAAGTTATTTCTAAGAGTTGGAGACATACCCACTTTAGCTCAGTTCTGGGCATCTTTGAAATACCTATACAAACTTGTTCCTACATAAGAACTTGCATCTTGAATGAGAATGTGCTTGCTTACAGCAACGTGCTACATGTTCTGAATGCCCGAATTGGGAATCTGTGTCAAAACTTTGTTAGGAATTATGTGATCCTTACTAGCTGGAAGTAAGGGAGTTGGGGCATGAAGTTATTTATAGGAGTTGGAGATATACAACGTTTAGCTCAGTTCTGGGCATCTTTGAAATACCTATACAAACTTGTTCCTACATAGTAACTTGCAATTTTGAATGAGAATGTGCTTGCTTACAGCAACGTGCTACATGTTCTGAATGCCCGAATTGGGAATCTGTGTCAAATCTTTGTTAGGAATTATGTGATCCTTACTAGCTGGAAGTAAGGGAGTGGGGCATGAAGTTATTTCTAGGAGTTGGAGACATACCAAGTTTAGCTCAGTTCTGGGCATCTTTGAAATACCTATACAAACTTGTTCCTACATAGTAACTTGCTACTTGGAATGAGAAAGTGCTGGCTTAAAGCAACGTGCTACATGTTCTTAATGCCCTAATTGGGAATCTGTGTCAAAACTTTGTTAGGAATTATGTGATCCTTACTAGCTGGAATTAAGGGAGATGGGGCATGAAGTTATTTCTAGGAGTTGGAGACATACCAAGTTTAGTTCAGTTCTGGGCATCTTTGAAATACCTATACAAACTTGGTCCTACATAGTAACTTGCAACTTTGAATGAGAATGTGCTTGCTTACAGCAACGTGCTATATGTTCTGAATGCCCGAATTGGGAATCTGTGTCAAAACTTTTTAGGAATTATGTGATCCTTACTAGCTGGAAGTAAGGGAGATGGGGCATGAAGTTATATTTATGAGTTGGAGACATACCCACTTTAGCTCAGTTCTGGGCATCTTTGAAATACCTATACAAACTTGTTCCTTCATAGTAACTTGCAACTTTGAATGAGAATGTGCTTGCTTACAGCAACGTGCTATATGTTCTGAATGCCCGAATTGGGAATCTGTGTCAAAACTTTTTAGGAATTATGTGATCCTTACTAGCTGGAAGTAAGGGAGATGGGGCATGAAGTTATTTCTAGGAGTTGGAGACATACAACGTTTAGCTCAGTTCTGGGCATCTTTGAAATACCTATACAAACTTGTTCCTACATAGTAACTTGCAACTTTGAATGAGAATGTGCTTGCTTACAGCAACGTGCTATATGTTCTGAATGCCCGAATTGGGAATCTGTGTCAAACCTTTGTTAGGAATTATGTGATTCTTACTAGCTGGAAGTAAGGGAGATGGGGCATGAAGTTATTTCTAGGAGTTGGAGACATACCCACTTTAGCTCAGTTCTGGGCATCTTTGAAATACCTATACAAACTTGTTCCTACACAGTAACTTGCTACTTGGAATGAGAAAGTGCTGGCTTAAAGCAACGTGCTACATGTTCTGAATGCCCGAATTGGGAATATGTGTCAAAACTTTGTTAGGAATTATGTGATCCTTACTAGCTGGAAGTAAGGGAGTTGGGGCATGAAGTTATTTCTAGGAGTTGGACACATACCCACTTTAGCTCAGTTCTGGGCATCTTTGAAATACCTATACAAACTTGTTCCTTCATAGTAACTTGCTACTTGGAATGAGATAGTGCTGCTTAAAGCAACGTGCTATATGTTCTGAATGTGCGAATTGGAAATCTGTGTCAAAACTTTGTTAGAAATTATGTGATCCTTACTAGCTGGAAGTAAGGGAGATGGGACATGAAGTTATTTCTAGGAGTTGGACACATACAACGTTTAACTCAGTTCAGGGCATCTTTGAAATACCTATACAAACTTGTTCCTACATAGTAACTGCCAACTTTGAATGAGAATGTGCTTGCTTACAGCAACGTGCTATATGTTCTGAATGCCCGAATTGGGAATCTGTGTCAAAACTTTGTTAGGAATTATGTGATCCTTACTAGCTGGAAGTAAGGGACGTGGGGCATGAAGTTATTTCTAGGAGTTGGAGACATACCCACTTTAGCTCAGTTCTGGGCATCTTTGAAATACCTATACAAACTTGTTCCTTCATAGTAACTTGCTACTTGGAATGAGATAGTGCTGCTTAAAGCAACGTGCTATATGTTCTGACTGCCCGAATTGGGAATCTGTGTCAAAACTTTGTTAGGAATTATGTGATCCTTACTAGCTGGAAGTAAGGGAGATGGGGCATGAATTTATTTCTAGGAGTTGGAGACATACCAAGTTTAGCTCAGTTCTGGGCATCTTTGAAAGTCCTATACAAACTTGTTCCTACATAGTAAATTGCATCTTTGAATGAGAATGTGCTTGCTTACAGCAACGTGCTATATGTTCTGAATGCCCGAATTGGGAAACTGTGTCAAAACTTTGTTAGGAATTATGTGATCCTTACTAGCTGGAAGTAAGGGAGTTGGGGCATGAAGTTATTTATAGAAGTTGGAGACATACCAAGTTTAGCTCAGTTCTGGGCATCTTTGAAATACCTATACAAATTTGTTCCTACATAGTAACTTGCAACTTTGAATGAGAATGTGCTTGCTTACAGCAACGGGCTATATGTTCTGAATGCCCGAATTGGGAATCTGTGTCAAAACTTTGTTAGGAATTATGTGATCCTTACTAGCTTGAAGTAAGGGAGTTGGGGCATGAAGTTATTTCTATGAGTTCGACACATACCAAGTTTAGCTCAGTTCTGGGCATCTTTGAAATACCTATACAAACTTGTTCCTTCATAGTAACTTGCAACTTTGAATGAGAATGTGATTGCTCACAGCAACGTGCTATATGTTCTGAATGCCCGAATTGGGAATCTGTGTCAAAACTTTGTTAGGAATTATGTGATCCTTACTAGCTGGAAGTAAGGGAGATGGGGCATGAAGTTATTTCTAGGAGTTGGAGACATACAACGTTTAGCTCAGTTCTGGGCATCTTTGAAATACCTATACAAACTTGTTCCTACATAGTAACTGCCAACTTTGAATGAGAATGTGCTTGCTTACAGCAACGTGCTATATGTTCTGAATGCCCGAATTGGGAATCTGTGTCAAAACTTTGTTAGGAATTATATGATCCTTACTAGCTGGAAGTAAGGGAGTTGGGGCATGAAGTTATTTGTAGGAGTTGGACACATACCCACTTTAGCTCAGTTCTGGGCATCTTTGAAATACCTATACAAACTTGTTCCTACATAGTAACTTGCTACTTGGAATGAGAAAGTGCTTGCTTAATGCAACGTGCTACATGTTCTGAATGCCCGAATTGGGAATCTGTGTCAAAACTTTGTTAGGAATTATGTGATCCTTACTAGCTGGAAGTAAGGGAGATGGGGCATGAAGTTATTTCTAGGAGTTGGAGACATACCAAGTTTAGCTCAGTTCTGGGCATCTTTGAAATACCTATACAAACTTGTTCCTACATAGTAACTTGCAACTTTGAATGAGAATGTGCTTGCTTACAGCAACGTGCTATATGTTCTGAATGCCCGAATTGGGAATCTGTGTCAAAATTTGTTAGGAATTATGTGATCCTTACTAGCTGGAAGTAAGGGAGTTGGGGCAAGAAGTTCTTTCTAGGAGTTGGACACATACCCACTTTAGCTCAGTTCTGGGCATCTTTGAAATACCTATACAAACTTGTTCCTACATAGTAACTTGCAAATTTGAATGAGAATGTGCTTGCTTACAGCAACGTGCTATATGTTCTGAATGCCTGAATTCGGAATCTGTGTCAAAACTTTGTTAGGAATTATGTGATCCTTACTAGCTGGAAGTAAGTGAGATGGGGCATGAAGTTATTTCTAGGAGTTGGAGACATACCAATTTTAGCTCAGTTCTGGGCATCTTTGAAATACCTATACAAACTTGTTCCTACATAGTAACTTGCAACTTAGAATGAGAATGTGCTTGCTTACAGCAACGTGCTATATTTTCTGAATGCCCGAATTGGGAATCTGTGTCAAAACTTTGTTAGGAAATATGTGATCCTTACTAGCTGGAAGTAAGGGAGATGGGGCATGAAGTTTTTTCTTGGAGTTGGAGACATACAACGTTTAGCTCAGTTCTGGGCATCTTTGAAATACCTATACAAACTAGTTCCTACATAGTAACTTGCAAGTTTGAATGAGAATGTGCTTGCTTACAGCAACGTGCTATATGTTCTGAATGCCCGAATTGGGAATCTGTGTCAAAACTTTGTTAGGAATTCATGTGATCCCTACTAGCTGTAAGTAAGGTAGATGGGGCATGAAGTTTTTTCTAGGAGTTGGAGACATACAACGTTTAGCTCAGTTGTGGGCATCTTTGAAATACCTATACAAACTTGTTCCTACATAGTAACCTGCAACTTTGAATGAGAATGTGCTTGCTTACAGCAACGTGCTATATGTTCTGAATGCCTGAATTCGGAATCTGTGTCAAAACTTTGTTAGGAATTATGTGATCCTTACTAGCTGGAAGTAAGGGAGATGGGGCATGAAGTTATTTCTAGGAGTTGGAGACATACCAATTTTAGCTCAGTTCTGGGCATCTTTGAAATACCTATACAAACTTGTTCCTACATAGTAACTTGCAACTTTGAATGAGAATGTGCTTGCTTACAGCAACGTGCTATATGTTCTGAATGCCCGAATTGGGAATCTGTTTCAACACTTTGTTGGGAATTATGTGATCCTTACTAGCTGGAAGTAAGGGAGATGGTGTACGAAATTATTTCTAGGAGTTGGAGACATACCAAGTTTAGCACAGTTAGGGGCATCTTTGAAATACCTATACAAACGTGTTCCTACATAGTAACTTGCAACTTTGAATGAGAATGTGCTTGCTTACAGCAACGTGCTATATGTTCTGAATGCCCGAATTGGGAATCTGTGTCGAAACTTTGTTACGAATTATGTGATCCTTACTAGCTGGAAGTAAGGGAGTTGGGGCATGAAGTTATTTCTAGGAGTTGGAGACATACCCACTTTAGCTCAGTTCTGGGCATCCATGAAATACCTATACAAACTTGTTCCTACATAGTAACTTGCTACTTGGAATGTAAAAGTGCTGGCTTAAAGCAACGTGCTGCATGTTCTGAATGCCCGAATTGGGAATCTCTGTCAAAACTTTGTTAGGAATTATGTGATCCTTACTAGCTGGAAGTAAGGGAGAAGGGGCATGAAGTTATTTCTAGGAGTTGGAAACATACCAAGTTTAGCTCAGTTCTGGGCATCTTTGAAATACCTATACAAACTTGTTCCTAAATAGTAACTTGCAACTTTGAATGAGAATGTGCTTGCTTACAGCAACGTGCTATATGTTCTGAATGCCCGAATTGGGAATCTGTGTCAAAACTTTGTTAGGAATTATGTGATTCTTACTAGCTGGAAGTAAGGGAGATGGGGCATGAAGTTATTTCTAGGAGTTGGAGACATACCCACTTTAGCTCAGTTCTGGGCATCTTTGAAACACCTGTACAAACTTGTTCCTACACAGTAACTTGCTACTTGGAATGAGAAAATGCTGGCATAAAGCAACGTGCTACATGTTCTGAATGCCCGAATTGTGAATCTGTGTCAAAACTTTGTTAGGAATTATGTGATCCTTACTAGCTGGAAGTAAGGGAGATGGGGCATGAAGTTATTTCTAGGAGTTGGAGACATACCAAGTTTAGCTCAGTTCTGGGCATCTTTGAAATACCTATACAAACTTGTTCCTACATAGTAACTTGCAACTTTGAATGAGAATGTGCTTGCTTACAGCAACGTGCTATATGTTCTGAATGCCCGAATTGGGAATCTGTGTCAAAATTTGTTAGGAATTAGGTGATCCTTACTAGCTTGAAGTAAGGGAGTTGGGGCAAGAAGTTCTTTCTAGGAGTTGGACACATACCCACTTTAGCTCAGTTCTGGGCATCTTTGAAATACCTATACAAACTTGTTCCTACATAGTAACTTGCAACTTTGAATGAGAATGTGCTTGCTTACAGCAACGTGCTATATGTTCTGAATGCCCGAATTGGGAATCTGTGTCAAAACTTTGTTAGGAATTATGTGATCCTTACTAGCTTGAAGTAAGGGAGTTGGGGCATGAAGTTATTTCTAGGAGTTGGACACATACCAAGTTTAGCACAGTTCTGGGCATCTTTGAAATACCTATACCAACTTGTTCCTTCATAGTAACTTGCAACTTTGAGTGAGAATGTGCTTGCTTACAGCAACGAGCTATATGTTCTGAATGCCCGAATTGCAAATATGTGTCAAAACTTTGTTAGGAATTATGTGATACTTACTAGCTGGAAGTAAGGGAGATGGGGCATAAAGTTATTTCTAGGAGTTGGACACATAGCCACTTTAGCTCAGTTCTGGGCATCTTTGAAATACCTATACAAACTTGTTCCTACATAGTAACTTGCAACTTTGAATGAGAATGTGCTTGCTTACAGCAACGTGCTATATGTTCTGAATGCCCCAATTGGGAAACTGTGTCAAAACTTTGTTAGAAACTATGTGATCCTTACTAGATGGAAGTAAGTGAGATGGGGCATGAAGTTATTTCTAGGAGTTGGAGACGTACAACATTTAGCTCAGTTCTGGGCATCTTTGAAATACCTATACAAACTTGTTCCTACATAGTAACTTGCAACTTAGAATGAGAATGTGCTTGCTTACAGCAACGTGCTATATTTTCTGAATGCCCGAATTGGGAATCTGTGTCAAAACTTTGTTAGGAAATATGTGATCCTTACTAGCTGGAAGTAAGGGAGATGGGGCATGAAGTTTTTTCTTGGAGTTGGAGACATACAACGTTTAGCTCAGTTCTGGGCATCTTTGAAATACCTATACAAACTAGTTCCTAGATAGTAACTTGCAAGTTTGAATGAGAATGTGCTTGCTTACAGCAACGTGCTATATGTTCTGAATGCCCGAATTGGGAATCTGTGTCAAAACTTTGTTAGGAATTCATGTGATCCCTACTAGCTGTAAGTAAGGGAGATGGGGCATGAAGTTTTTTCTAGGAGTTGGAGACATACAACGTTGAGCTCAGTTGTGGGCATCTTTGAAATACCTATACAAACTTGTTCCTACATAGTAACCTGCAACTTTGAATGAGAATGTGCTTGCTTACAGCAACGTGCTATATGTTCTGAATGCCCGAATTCGGAATCTGTGTCAAAACTTTGTTAGGAATTATGTGATCCTTACTAGCTGGAAGTAAGGGAGATGGGGCATGAAGTTATTTCTAGGAGTTGGAGACATACCAAGTTTAGCTCAGTTCTGGGCATCTTTGAAATACCTATACAAACTTGTTCCTACATAGTAACTTGCAACTTTGAATGAGAATGTGCTTGCTTACAGCAACGTGCTATATGTTCTGAATGCCCGAAATGGGAATCTGTTTCAACACTTTGTTGGGAATTATGTGATCCTTACTAGCTGGAAGTAAGGGAGATGGTGTACGAAATTATTTCTAGGAGTTGGAGACATACCAAGTTTAGCACAGTTAGGGGCATCTTTGAAATACCTATACAAACGTGTTCCTACATAGTAACTTGCAACTTTGAATGAGAATGTGCTTGCTTACAGCAACGTGCTATATGTTCTGAATGCCCGAATTGGGAATCTGTGTCGAAACTTTGTTACGAATTATGTGATCCTTACTAGCTGGAAGTAAGGGAGTTGGGGCATGAAGTTATTTCTAGGAGTTGGAGACATACCCACTTTAGCTCAGTTCTGGGCATCCATGAAATACCTATACAAACTTGTTCCTACATAGTAACTTGCTACTTGGAATGTAAAAGTGCTGGCTTAAAGCAACGTGCTGCATGTTCTGAATGCCCGAATTGGGAATCTGTGTCAAAACTTTGTTAGGAAATATGTGATCATTACTAGCTGGAAGTAAGGGAGATGGGGCATGAAGTTTTTTCTTGGAGTTGGAGACATACAACGTTTAGCTCAGTTCTGGGCATCTTTGAAATACCTATACAAACTTGTTCCTACATAGTAACTTGCAACTTTGAATGAGAATGTGCTTGCTTACAGCAACGTGCTATATGATCTGAATGCCCGAATTGGGAATCTGTGTCAAAACTTTGTTAGGAATTATGTGATCCTTACTAGCTGGAAGTAAGTGAGATGGGGCATGAAGTTTTTTCTAGGAGTTGGAGACATACAACGTTTAGGTCAGTTCTGGGCTTCTTTGAAATACCTATACAAACTTGTTCCTACATAGTAACTTGCAACTTTGAATGAGAATGTGCTTGCTTACAGCAACGTGCTATATGTTCTGAATGCCCGAATTGGGAATCTGTGTCAAAACTTTGTTAGGAATTATGTGATCCTTACTAGCTGGAAGTAAGGGAGTTGGGGCATGAAGTTATTTCTGGGAGTTGGACACATACCAAGTTTAGCACAGTTCTGGGCATCTTTGAAATACCTATACAAACTTGTTCCTTCATAGTAACTTGCAACTTTGAATGAGAATGTGCTTGCTTACAGCAACGTGCTATATGTTCTGAATGCCCGAATTGGGAATCTGTGTCAAAACATTGTTAGGAATTATTTGATACTTACTAGCTGGAAGTAAGGGAAATGGGGCATGTTGTTATTTCTAGGAGTTGGAGACATACAACGTTTAGCTCAGTTCTGGGCATCTTTGAAATACCTATACAAACTTCTTCCTACATAGTAACTTGCATATTGGACTGAGAATGTGCTTGCTTACAGCAACGTGCTATATGTTCTGAATGCCCGAATTGCGAATCTGTGTCAAAACTTTGTTAGGAATTATGTGATCCTTACAAGCTGGAAGTAAGGGAGATGGGGCATGAAGTTATTTCTAGGAGTTTGAGACATACCAAGGTTAGCTCAGTTCTGGGCATCTGTGAAACTCCTATACAAACTTGTTCCTACATAGTAACTTGCAACTTTGAATGAGAATGTGCTTGCTTACAGCAACGTGCTATATTTTCTGAATGCCCGAATTGGGAATCTGTGTCAAAACTTTGTTAGGAGTTATGTTATCCTTACTAGCTGGAAGTAAGGGAGATGGGGCATGAAGTTATTTCTAGGAGTTGGAGACATACAACGTTTAGCTCAGTTCTGGGCATCTTTGAAATACCTATACAAACTTGTTCCTACATAGTAACATGCAACTTTGAATGAGAAGGTGCGTGCTTACAGCAACGTGCTATATGTTCTGAATGCCCGAATTGGGAATCTGTGTCTACACTTTGTTAGGAATTATGTGATCCTTACTAGCTGGAAGTAAGGGAGATGGGGCATGAAGTTATTTCTAGGAGTTGGAGACATACCAAGTTTAGCTCAGTTCTGGGCATCTTTGAAATACCTATACAAACTTGTTCCTACATAGTAACTGCCAACTTTGAATGAGAATGTGCTTGCTTACAGCAACGTGCTATATGTTCTGAATGCCCGAATTGGGAATCTGTGTCAAAACGTTGTTAGAAATTATGTGATCCCTACTAGCTGGAAGTAAGGGAGATGGGGCATGAAGTTATTTCTAGGAGTTGGAGACATACAACGTTTAGCTCAGTTCTGGGCATCTTTGAAATACCTATACAAACTTGTTCCTACATAGTAACTTGCAACTTTGAATGAGAATGTGCTTGCTTACAGCAACGTACTACATGTTCTGAATGCCCGAATTGGGAATCTGTGTCAAAACTTTGTTAGGAATTATGTGATCCTTACTAGCTGGAAGTAAGGGAGATGGGGCATGAAGTTATTTCTAGGAGTTGGAGACATACCAAGTTTAGCTCAGTTCTGGGCATCTTTGAAATACCTATACAAACTTGTTCCTACATAGTAACTTGCAACTTTGAATGAGAATGTGCTTGCTTACAGCAACGTGCTATATGTTCTGAATGTCCGAATTGGGAATCTGTGTCAAATCTTTGTTAGGAATTATGTGATCCTTACTAGCTGGAAGTAAGGGAGATGGGGCATGAAGTTATTTCTGGGAGTTGGAGACATACCAAGTTTAGCTCAGTTCTGGGCATCTTTGAAAGTCCTATACAAACTTGTTCCTACATAGTAACTTGCATCTTTGAATGAGAATGTGCTTGCTTACAGCAACGTGCTATATGTTCTGCATGCCCGAATAGGGAATCTGTGTCAAAACTTTGTTAGGTATTATGTGATCCTTACTAGTTGGAAGTAAGGGAGTTGGGGCATGATGTTATTTCTAGAAGTTGGACACATACCCACTTTAGCTCAGTTCTGGGCATCTTTGAAATACCTATAGAAACTTGTTCCTTCATAGTAACTTGCTACATGGAATGAGATAGTGCTGCTTAAAGCAACGTGCTATATGTTATGAATGCCCGAATTGGGAATCTGTGTCAAAACTTTGTTAGGAATTATGTGATCCTTACTAGCTGGAAGTAAGGGAGATGGGGCATGAAGTTATTTCTAGGAGTTGGAGACATACAACGTTTAGCTCACTTCTGGGCATCTTTGAAATACCTATATAAACTTGTTCCTACATAGTAACTTGCAACTTTGAATGAGAATGTGCTTGCTTACAGCAACGTGCTATATGTTCTGAATGCCCGAATTGGGAATATGTGTCAAATCATTGTTAGGAATTATGTGATCCTTACTAGCTGGAAGTAAGGGAGATGGGGCATGAAGTTATTTCTGGGAGTTGGAGACATACCAAGTTTAGCTCAGTTCTGGGCATCTTTGAAATACCTATACAAACTTGTTCCTACATAGTAACTTGCAACTTTGAATGAGAAATTGCTTGCTTACAGCAACGTGCTATATGTTCTGAATGCCCCAATTCGGAAACTGTGTCAAAACTTTGTTAGAAACTATGTGATCCTTACTAGATGGAAGTAAGTGAGATGGGGCATGAAGTTATTTCTAGGAGTTGGAGACATACAACGTTTACCTCAGTTCTGGGCATCTTTGAAATACCTATACAAACTTGTTCCTACATAGTAACTTGCAACTTAGAATGAGAATGTGCTTGCTTACAGCAACGTGCTATATTTTCTGAATGCCCGAATTGGGAATCTGTGTCAAAACTTTGTTAGGAAATATGTGATCATTACTAGCTGGAAGTAAGGGAGATGGGGCATGAAGTTTTTTCTTGGAGTTGGAGACATACAACGTTTAGCTCAGTTCTGGGCATCTTTGAAATACCTATACAAACTTGTTCCTACATAGTAACTTGCAACTTTGAATGAGAATGTGCTTGCTTACAGCAACGTGCTATATGTTCTGAATGCCCGAATTGGGAATCTGTGTCAAAACTTTGTTAGGAATTATGTGATCCTTACTAGCTGGAAGTAAGTGAGATGGGGCATGAAGTTTTTTCTAGGAGTTGGAGACATACAACGTTTAGGTCAGTTCTGGGCATCTTTGAAATACCTATACAAACTTGTTCCTACATAGTAACTTGCAACTTTGAATGAGAATGTGCTTGCTTACAGCAACGTGCTACATGTACTTAATGCCCGAATTGGGAATCTGTGTCAAAACTTTGTTAGAAATTATGTGATCCTTACTAGATGGAAGTAAGGGAGATGGGGCATGAAGTTATTTCTAGGAGTTAGAGACATACAACTTTTAGCTCAGTTCTGGGCATCTTTCAAATACCTATACAAACTAGTTTCTACATAGTAACTTGCAAATTTGAATGAGAATGTGCTTGCTTACAGCAACGTGCTATATGTTCTGAATGCCCGAATTGGGAATCTGTGTCAAAACTTTGTTAGGAATTCATGTGATCCTTACTAGCTGGAAGTAAGGGAGATGGGGCATGAAGTTTTTTCTAGGAGTTGGAGACATACAACGTTTAGCTCAGTTATGGGCATCTTTGAAATACCTATACAAACTTTTTCCTACATAGTAACCTGCAACTTTGAATGAGAATGTGCTTGCTTACAGCAACGTGCTATATGTTCTGAATGCCCGAATTGGGAATCTGTGTCAAAACTTTGTTAGGAATTATGTGATCCTTACTAGCTGGAAGTAAGGGAGATGGGGCATGAAGTTATTTCTAGGAGTTGGAGACATACCAAGTTTAGCTCAGTTCTGGGCATATTTGAAATACCTATACAAACTTGTTCCTACATAGTAACTTGCAACTTTGAATGAGAATGTGCTTGCTTACAGCAACGTGCTATATGTTCTGAATGCCCGAATTGGGAATCTGTGTCAACACTTTGTTAGGAATTATGTGATCCTTACTAGCTGGAAGTAAGGGAGATGGGGCATGAAGTCTTTTCTTGGAGTTGGAGACATACAACGTTTAGCTCAGTTCTGGGCATCTTTGAAATACCTATACAAACTTGTTCCTACATAGTAACTTGCTTGTTGGAATGTAAAAGTGCTGGCTTAAAGCAACGTGCTGCATGTTCGTAATGCCCGAATTGGGAATCTGTGTCAAAACTTTGTTAGGAATTATGTGATCCTTACTAGCTGGAAGTAAGGGAGAAGGGGCATGAAGTTATTTCTAGGAGTTGGAAACATACCAAGTTTAGCTCAGTTCTGGGCATCTTTGAAATACCTATACAAACTTGTTCCTACATAGTAACTTGCAACTTTGAATGAGAATGTGCTTGCTTACAGCAACGTGCTATATGTTCTGAATGCCCGAATTGGGAATCTGTGTCAAAACTTTGTTAGGAATTATGTGATTCTTACTAGCTGGAAGTAAGGGAGATGGGGCATGAAGTTATTTCTAGGAGTTGGAGACATACCCACTTTAGCTCAGTTCTGGGCATCTTTGAAATACCTATAGAAACTTGTTCCTTCATAGTAACTTGCTACTTGGAATGAGATAGTGCTGCTTAAGGCAACGTGCTATATGTTCTGACTGCCCGAATTGGGAATCTGTGTCAAAACTTTGTTAGGAATTATGTGATCCTTACTAGCTGGAAGTAAGGGAGATGGGGCATGAAGTTATTTCTAGGAGTTGGAGACATACCAAGTTTAGCTCAGTTCTGGGCATCTTTGAAAGTCCTATACAAACTTGTTCCTACATAGTAACTTGCATCTTTGAATGAGAATGTGCTTGCTTACAGCAACGTGCTATATGTTCTGAATGCCCGAATTGGGAATCTGAGTCAAAACTTTGTTAGGAATTATGTGATCCTTACTAGCTGGAAGTAAGGGAGTTGGGGCATGAAGTTATTTCTATGAGTTGGACACATACCAAGTTTAGCTCAGTTCTGGGCATCTTTGAAATACCTATACAAACTTGTTCCTTCATAGTAACTTGCAACTTTGAATGAGAATGTGCTTGCTTACAGCAACGTGCTATATGTTCTGAATTCCCGAATTGGGAATCTGTGTCAAAACTTTGTTAGGAATTATGTGATCCTTACTAGCTGGAAGTAAGGGAGATGGGGCATGAAGTTATTTCTAGGAGTTGGAGACATACAACGTTTAGCTCAGTTCTGGGCATCTTTGAAATACCTATACAAACTTGTTCCTACATAGTAACTGCCAACTTTGAATGAGAATGTGCTTGCTTACAGCAACGTGCTATATGTTCTGAATGCCCGAATTGGGAATCTGTGTCAAAACGTTGTTAGAAATTATGTGATCCCTACTAGCTGGAAGTAAGGGAGATGGGGCATGAAGTTATTTCTAGGAGTTGGAGACATACAACGTTTAGCTCAGTTCTGGGCATCTTTGAAATACCTATACAAACTTGTTCCTACATAGTAACTTGCAACTTTGAATGAGAATGTGCTTGCTTACAGCAACGTGCTACATGTTCTGAATGCCCGAATTGGGAATCTGTGTCAAAACTTTGTTAGGAATTATGTGATCCTTACTAGCTGGAAGTAAGGGAGATGGGGCATGAAGTTATTTCTAGGAGTTGGAGACATACCAAGTTTAGCTCAGTTCTGGGCATCTTTGAAATACCTATACAAACTTGTTCCTACATAGTAACTTGCAACTTTTAATGAGAATGTGCTTGCTTACAGCAACGTGCTATATGTTCTGAATGTCCGAATTGGGAATCTGTGTCAAATCTTTGTTAGGAATTATGTGATCCTTACTAGCTGGAAGTAAGGGAGATGGGGCATGAAGTTATTTCTGGGAGTTGGAGACATACCAAGTTTAGCTCAGTTCTGGGCATCTTTGAAAGTCCTATACAAACTTGTTCCTACATAGTAACTTGCATCTTTGAATGAGAATGTGCTTGCTTACAGCAACGTGCTATATGTTCTGAATGCCCGAATAGGGAATCTGTGTCAAAACATTGTTAGGTATTATGTGATCCTTACTAGTTGGAAGTAAGGGAGTTGGGGCATCAAGTTATTTCTAGAAGTTGGACACATTCCCACTTTAGCTCAGTTCTGGGCATCTTTGAAATACCTATACAAACTTGTTCCTTCATAGTAACTTGCTACATGGAATGAGATAGTGCTGCTTAAAGCAACGTGCTATATGTTCTGAATGCCCGAATTGGGAATCTGTGTCAAAACTTTGTTAGGAATTATGTGATCCTTACTAGCTGGAAGTAAGGGAGATGGGGCATGAAGTTATTTCTAGGAGTTGGAGACATACAACGTTTAGCTCAGTTCTGGGCATCTTTGAAATACCTATACAAACTTGTTCCTACATAGTAACTGCCAACTTTGAATGAGAATGTGCTTGCTTACAGCAACGTGCTATATGTTCTGAATGCCCGAATTGGGAATCTGTGTCAAAACTTTGTTAGGAATTATATGATCCTTACTAGCTGGAAGTAAGGGAGTTGGGGCATGAAGTTATTTGTAGGAGTTGGACACATACCCACTTTAGCTCAGTTCTGGGCATCTTTGAAATACCTATACAAACTTGTTCCTACATAGTAACTTGCAACTTTGAATGAGAATGTGCTTGCTTACAGCAACGTGCTATATGTTCTGAATGCCCGAATTGGGAATCTGTGTCAAAACTTTGTTAGGAATTATGTGATCCTTACTAGCTGGAAGTAAGGGAGATGGGGCATGAAGTTTTTTCTAGGAGTTGGAGACATACAACGTTTAGCTCAGTTCTGGGCATCTTTGAAATACCTATATAAACTTGTTCCTACATATTAACTTGCAACTTTGAATGAGAATGTGCTTGCTTACAGCAACGTGCTATATGTTCTTAATGCCCGAATTGGGAATATGTGTCAAAACTTTGTTAGGAATTATGTGATCCTTACTTGCTGGAAGTAAGGGAGATGGGGCATGAAGTTATTTCTGGGAGTTGGAGACATACCAAGTTTAGCTCAGTTCTGGGCATCTTTGAAATACCTATACAAACTTGTTCCTACATAGTAACTTGCATCTTTGAATGAGAATGTGCTTGCTTACAGCAACGTGCTATATGTTCTGAATGCCCGAATTGGGAATCTGTGTCAAAACTTTGTTAGGAATTATGTGATCCTTACTACCTGGAAGTAAGGGAGTTGGGGCATGAAGTTATTTCTAGAAGTTGGAGACATACCAAGTTTAGCTCAGTTCTGGGCATCTTTGAAATACCTATACAAATTTGTTCATACATAGTAACTTGCAACATTGAATGAGAATGTGCTTGCTTACAGCAACGTGCTATATGTTCTGAATGCCCGAATTGGGAATCTGAGTCAAAACTTTGTTAGGAATTATGTGATCCTTACTAGCTGGAAGTAAGGGAGTTGGGGCATGAAGTTATTTCTATGAGTTGGACACATACCAAGTTTAGCTCAGTTCTGGGCATCTTTGAAATACCTATACAAACTTGTTCCTTCATAGTAACTTGCAACTTTGAATGAGAATGTGCTTGCTTACAGCAACGTGCTATATGTTCTGAATTCCCGAATTGGGAATCTGTGTCAAAACTTTGTTAGGAATTATGTGATCCTTACTAGCTGGAAGTAAGGGAGATGGGGCATGAAGTTATTTCTAGGAGTTGGAGACATACAACGTTTAGCTCAGTTCTGGGCATCTTTGAAATACCTATACAAACTTGTTCCTACATAGTAACTGCCAACTTTGAATGAGAATGTGCTTGCTTACAGCAACGTGCTATATGTTCTGAATGCCCGAATTGGGAATCTGTGTCAAAACGTTGTTAGAAATTATGTGATCCCTACTAGCTGGAAGTAAGGGAGATGGGGCATGAAGTTATTTCTAGGAGTTGGAGACATACAACGTTTAGCTCAGTTCTGGGCATCTTTGAAATACCTATACAAACTTGTTCCTACATAGTAACTTGCAACTTTGAATGAGAATGTGCTTGCTTACAGCAACGTGCTACATGTTCTGAATGCCCGAATTGGGAATCTGTGTCAAAACTTTGTTAGGAATTATGTGATCCTTACTAGCTGGAAGTAAGGGAGATGGGGCATGAAGTTATTTCTAGGAGTTGGAGACATACCAAGTTTAGCTCAGTTCTGGGCATCTTTGAAATACCTATACAAACTTGTTCCTACATAGTAACTTGCAACTTTTAATGAGAATGTGCTTGCTTACAGCAACGTGCTATATGTTCTGAATGTCCGAATTGGGAATCTGTGTCAAATCTTTGTTAGGAATTATGTGATCCTTACTAGCTGGAAGTAAGGGAGATGGGGCATGAAGTTATTTCTGGGAGTTGGAGACATACCAAGTTTAGCTCAGTTCTGGGCATCTTTGAAAGTCCTATACAAACTTGTTCCTACATAGTAACTTGCATCTTTGAATGAGAATGTGCTTGCTTACAGCAAAGTGCTATATGTTCTGAATGCCCGAATAGGGAATCTGTGTCAAAACTTTGTTAGGAATTATGTGATCCTTACTAGCTGGAAGTAAGGGAGATGGGGCATGAAGTTATTTCTAGGAGTTGGACACATACCACGTTTAGCACAGTTCTGGGCATCTTTGAAATACCTATACCAACTTGTTCCTTCATAGTAACTTGCAACTTTGAGTGAGAATGTGCTTGCTTACAGCAACGTGCTATATGTTCTGCATGACCGAATTGGGAATCTGTGTCAAAACTTTGTTAGGAATTATGTGATCCTTACTAGCTGGAGGTAAGGGAGATGGGGCATGAAGTTATTTCTAGGAGTTGGAGACATACTCACTTTAGCTCAGGTCTGGGGATCTTTGAAATACCTATACAAACTTGTTCCTACATAGTAACTTGCAACTTTGAATGAGAATGTGCTTGCTTACAGCAACGTGCTATATGTTCTTAATGTCCGAATTAGGAATCTGTGTCAAAACTGTGTTAGGAATTATGTGATCCTTACTAGCTGGAAGTAAGGGAGATGCGGTACGAAGTTATTTCTAGGAGTTGGAGACATACCAAGTTTAGCACAGTTCTGGGCATCTTTGAAATACCTATACAAACTTGTTCCTACATAGTAACTTGCAAGTTTGAATGAGAATGTGCTTGCTTACGGCAACGTGCTATATGTTCTGAATGCCCGAATTGGGAATCTGTGTCAAAACTTTGTTAGGAATTATGTGATCCTTACTAGCTGGAAGTAAGGGAGATGGGGCATGAAGTTATTTCTACGAGTTGGAGACATACCAAATTTAGCTCAGTTCTGGGCATCTTTGAAATACCTATACAAACTTGTTCCTACATAGTAACTTGCAACTTTGAATGAGAATGTGCTTACTTACAGCAACGTGCTATATGTTCTGAATGTCCGAATTGGGAATCTGTGTCAAAACTTTGTTAGGAATTATGTGATCCTTACCAGCTGGAAGTAAGGGAGATGGGGCATGAAGTTATTTCTAGGAGTTGGACACATACCCACTTTAGCTCAGTTCTGGGCATCTTTGAAATACCTATACAAACTTGTTCCTACCTAGTAACTTGCATCTTGGAATGAGAATGTGCTTGCTTACAGCAACGTGCTATATGTTTTGAATGCCCGAATTGGGAATCTGTGTCAAAACTTTGTTAGGAATTATGTGATCCTTACTAGCTGGAAGTAAGTGAGATGGGGCATCAAGTTATTTCTGGGAGTTGGAGACGTACCAAGTTTAGCTCAATTCTGGGCATCATTGAAAGTCCTATACAAACTTGTTCCTACATAGTAACTTGCATATTGGACTGAGAATGTGCTTGCTTACAGCAACGTGCTATATGTTCTGAATGCCCGAATTGCGAATCTGTGTCAAAACTTTGTTAGGAATTATGTGATCCTTACAAGCTGGAAGTAAGGGAGATGGGGCATGAAGTTATTTCTAGGAGTTTGAGACATACCAAGGTTAGCTCAGTTCTGGGCATCTGTGAAACTCCTATACAAACTTGTTCCTACATAGTAACTTGCAACTTTGAATGAGAATGTGCTTGCTTACAGCAACGTGCTATATTTTCTGAATGCCCGAATTGGGAATCTGTGTCAAAACTTTGTTAGGAGTTATGTTATCCTTACTAGCTGGAAGTAAGGGAGATGGGGCATGAAGTTATTTCTAGGAGTTGGAGACATACAACGTTTAGCTCAGTTCTGGGCATCTTTGAAATACCTATACAAACTTGTTCCTACATAGTAACATGCAACTTTGAATGAGAAGGTGCGTGCTTACAGCAACGTGCTATATGTTCTGAATGCCCGAATTGGGAATCTGTGTCTACACTTTGTTAGGAATTATGTGATCCTTACTAGCTGGAAGTAAGGGAGATGGGGCATGAAGTTATTTCTGGGAGTTGGAGACATACCAAGTTTAGCTCAGTTCTGGGCATCTTTGAAATACCTATACAAACTTGTTCCTACATAGTAACTTGCAACTTTGAATGAGAAATTGCTTGCTTACAGCAACGTGCTATATGTTCTGAATGCCCCAATTCGGAAACTGTGTCAAAACTTTGTTAGAAACTATGTGATCCTTACTAGATGGAAGTAAGTGAGATGGGGCATGAAGTTATTTCTAGGAGTTGGAGACATACAACGTTTAGCTCAGTTCTGGGCATCTTTGAAATACCTATACAAACTTGTTCCTACATAGTAACTTGCAACTTAGAATGAGAATGTGCTTGCTTACAGCAACGTGCTATATTTTCTGAATGCCCGAATTGGGAATCTGTGTCAAAACTTTGTTAGGAAATATGTGATCATTACTAGCTGGAAGTAAGGGAGATGGGGCATGAAGTTTTTTCTTGGAGTTGGAGACATACAACGTTTAGCTCAGTTCTGGGCATCTTTGAAATACCTATACAAACTTGTTCCTACATAGTAACTTGCAACTTTGAATGAGAATGTGCTTGCTTACAGCAACGTGCTATATGTTCTGAATGCCCGAATTGGGAATCTGTGTCAAAACTTTGTTAGGAATTATGTGATCCTTACTAGCTGGAAGTAAGTGAGATGGGGCATGAAGTTTTTTCTAGGAGTTGGAGACATACAACGTTTAGGTCAGTTCTGGGCATCTTTGAAATACCTATACAAACTTGTTCCTACATAGTAACTTGCAACTTTGAATGAGAATGTGCTTGCTTACAGCAACGTGCTACATGTACTTAATGCCCGAATTGGGAATCTGTGTCAAAACTTTGTTAGAAATTATGTGATCCTTACTAGATGGAAGTAAGGGAGATGGGGCATGAAGTTATTTCTAGGAGTTAGAGACATACAACTTTTAGCTCAGTTCTGGGCATCTTTCAAATACCTATACAAACTAGTTTCTACATAGTAACTTGCAAATTTGAATGAGAATGTGCTTGCTTACAGCAACGTGCTATATGTTCTGAATGCCCGAATTGGGAATCTGTGTCAAAACTTTGTTAGGAATTCATGTGATCCTTACTAGCTGGAAGTAAGGGAGATGGGGCATGAAGTTTTTTCTAGGAGTTGGAGACATACAACGTTTAGCTCAGTTATGGGCATCTTTGAAATACCTATACAAACTTTTTCCTACATAGTAACCTGCAACTTTGAATGAGAATGTGCTTGCTTACAGCAACGTGCTATATGTTCTGAATGCCCGAATTGGGAATCTGTGTCAAAACTTTGTTAGGAATTATGTGATCCTTACTAGCTGGAAGTAAGGGAGATGGGGCATGAAGTTATTTCTAGGAGTTGGAGACATACCAAGTTTAGCTCAGTTCTGGGCATATTTGAAATACCTATACAAACTTGTTCCTACATAGTAACTTGCAACTTTGAATGAGAATGTGCTTGCTTACAGCAACGTGCTATATGTTCTGAATGCCCGAATTGGGAATCTGTGTCAACACTTTGTTAGGAATTATGTGATCCTTACTAGCTGGAAGTAAGGGAGATGGGGCATGAAGTTTTTTCTTGGAGTTGGAGACATACAACGTTTAGCTCAGTTCTGGGCATCTTTGAAATACCTATACAAACTTGTTCCTACATAGTAACTTGCTTGTTGGAATGTAAAAGTGCTGGCTTAAAGCAACGTGCTGCATGTTCGTAATGCCCGAATTGGGAATCTGTGTCAAAACTTTGTTAGGAATTATGTGATCCTTACTAGCTGGAAGTAAGGGAGAAGGGGCATGAAGTTATTTCTAGGAGTTGGAAACATACCAAGTTTAGCTCAGTTCTGGGCATCTTTGAAATACCTATACAAACTTGTTCCTACATAGTAACTTGCAACTTTGAATGAGAATGTGCTTGCTTACAGCAACGTGCTATATGTTCTGAATGCCCGAATTGGGAATCTGTGTCAAAACTTTGTTAGGAATTATGTGATTCTTACTAGCTGGAAGTAAGGGAGATGGGGCATGAAGTTATTTCTAGGAGTTGGAGACATACCCACTTTAGCTCAGTTCTGGGCATCTTTGAAATACCTATAGAAACTTGTTCCTTCATAGTAACTTGCTACTTGGAATGAGATAGTGCTGCTTAAGGCAACGTGCTATATGTTCTGACTGCCCGAATTGGGAATCTGTGTCAAAACTTTGTTAGGAATTATGTGATCCTTACTAGCTGGAAGTAAGGGAGATGGGGCATGAAGTTATTTCTAGGAGTTGGAGACATACCAAGTTTAGCTCAGTTCTGGGCATCTTTGAAAGTCCTATACAAACTTGTTCCTACATAGTAACTTGCATCTTTGAATGAGAATGTGCTTGCTTACAGCAACGTGCTATATGTTCTGAATGCCCGAATTGGGAATCTGAGTCAAAACTTTGTTAGGAATTATGTGATCCTTACTAGCTGGAAGTAAGGGAGTTGGGGCATGAAGTTATTTCTATGAGTTGGACACATACCAAGTTTAGCTCAGTTCTGGGCATCTTTGAAATACCTATACAAACTTGTTCCTTCATAGTAACTTGCAACTTTGAATGAGAATGTGCTTGCTTACAGCAACGTGCTATATGTTCTGAATTCCCGAATTGGGAATCTGTGTCAAAACTTTGTTAGGAATTATGTGATCCTTACTAGCTGGAAGTAAGGGAGATGGGGCATGAAGTTATTTCTAGGAGTTGGAGACATACAACGTTTAGCTCAGTTCTGGGCATCTTTGAAATACCTATACAAACTTGTTCCTACATAGTAACTGCCAACTTTGAATGAGAATGTGCTTGCTTACAGCAACGTGCTATATGTTCTGAATGCCCGAATTGGGAATCTGTGTCAAAACGTTGTTAGAAATTATGTGATCCCTACTAGCTGGAAGTAAGGGAGATGGGGCATGAAGTTATTTCTAGGAGTTGGAGACATACAACGTTTAGCTCAGTTCTGGGCATCTTTGAAATACCTATACAAACTTGTTCCTACATAGTAACTTGCAACTTTGAATGAGAATGTGCTTGCTTACAGCAACGTGCTACATGTTCTGAATGCCCGAATTGGGAATCTGTGTCAAATCTTTGTTAGGAATTATGTGATCCTTACTAGCTGGAAGTAAGGGAGATGGGGCATGAAGTTATTTCTAGGAGTTGGAGACATACCAAGTTTAGCTCAGTTCTGGGCATCTTTGAAATACCTATACAAACTTGTTCCTACATAGTAACTTGCAACTTTTAATGAGAATGTGCTTGCTTACAGCAACGTGCTATATGTTCTGAATGTCCGAATTGGGAATCTGTGTCAAATCTTTGTTAGGAATTATGTGATCCTTACTAGCTGGAAGTAAGGGAGATGGGGCATGAAGTTATTTCTGGGAGTTGGAGACATACCAAGTTTAGCTCAGTTCTGGGCATCTTTGAAAGTCCTATACAAACTTGTTCCTACATAGTAACTTGCATCTTTGAATGAGAATGTGCTTGCTTACAGCAACGTGCTATATGTTCTGAATGCCCGAATAGGGAATCTGTGTCAAAACATTGTTAGGTATTATGTGATCCTTACTAGTTGGAAGTAAGGGAGTTGGGGCATCAAGTTATTTCTAGAAGTTGGACACATTCCCACTTTAGCTCAGTTCTGGGCATCTTTGAAATACCTATACAAACTTGTTCCTTCATAGTAACTTGCTACATGGAATGAGATAGTGCTGCTTAAAGCAACGTGCTATATGTTCTGAATGCCCGAATTGGGAATCTGTGTCAAAACTTTGTTAGGAATTATGTGATCCTTACTAGCTGGAAGTAAGGGAGATGGGGCATGAAGTTATTTCTAGGAGTTGGAGACATACAACGTTTAGCTCAGTTCTGGGCATCTTTGAAATACCTATACAAACTTGTTCCTACATAGTAACTGCCAACTTTGAATGAGAATGTGCTTGCTTACAGCAACGTGCTATATGTTCTGAATGCCCGAATTGGGAATCTGTGTCAAAACTTTGTTAGGAATTATATGATCCTTACTAGCTGGAAGTAAGGGAGTTGGGGCATGAAGTTATTTGTAGGAGTTGGACACATACCCACTTTAGCTCAGTTCTGGGCATCTTTGAAATACCTATACAAACTTGTTCCTACATAGTAACTTGCAACTTTGAATGAGAATGTGCTTGCTTACAGCAACGTGCTATATGTTCTGAATGCCCGAATTGGGAATCTGTGTCAAAACTTTGTTAGGAATTCATGTGATCCTTACTAGCTGGAAGTAAGGGAGATGGGGCATGAAGTTTTTTCTAGGAGTTGGAGACATACAACGTTTAGCTCAGTTATGGGCATCTTTGAAATACCTATACAAACTTTTTCCTACATAGTAACCTGCAACTTTGAATGAGAATGTGCTTGCTTACAGCAACGTGCTATATGTTCTGAATGCCCGAATTGGGAATCTGTGTCAAAACTTTGTTAGGAATTATGTGATCCTTACTAGCTGGAAGTAAGGGAGATGGGGCATGAAGTTATTTCTAGGAGTTGGAGACATACCAAGTTTAGCTCAGTTCTGGCCATATTTGAAATACCTATACAAACTTGTTCCTACATAGTAACTTGCAACTTTGAATGAGAATGTGCTTGCTTACAGCAACGTGCTATATGTTCTGAATGCCCGAATTGGGAATCTGTGTCAACACTTTGTTAGGAATTATGTGATCCTTACTAGCTGGAAGTAAGGGAGATGGGGCATGAAGTTTTTTCTTGGAGTTGGAGACATACAACGTTTAGCTCAGTTCTGGGCATCTTTGAAATACCTATACAAACTTGTTCCTACATAGTAACTTGCTTGTTGGAATGTAAAAGTGCTGGCTTAAAGCAACGTGCTGCATGTTCGTAATGCCCGAATTGGGAATCTGTGTCAAAACTTTGTTAGGAATTATGTGATCCTTACTAGCTGGAAGTAAGGGAGAAGGGGCATGAAGTTATTTCTAGGAGTTGGAAACATACCAAGTTTAGCTCAGTTCTGGGCATCTTTGAAATACCTATACAAACTTGTTCCTACATAGTAACTTGCAACTTTGAATGAGAATGTGCTTGCTTACAGCAACGTGCTATATGTTCTGAATGCCCGAATTGGGAATATGTGTCAAAACTTTGTTAGGAATTATGTGATCCTTACTTGCTGGAAGTAAGGGAGATGGGGCATGAAGTTATTTCTGGGAGTTGGAGACATACCAAGTTTAGCTCAGTTCTGGGCATCTTTGAAATACCTATACAAACTTGTTCCTACATAGTAACTTGCATCTTTGAATGAGAATGTGCTTGCTTACAGCAACGTGCTATATGTTCTGAATGCCCGAATTGGGAATCTGTGTCAAAACTTTGTTAGGAATTATGTGATCCTTACTACCTGGAAGTAAGGGAGTTGGGGCATGAAGTTATTTCTAGAAGTTGGAGACATACCAAGTTTAGCTCAGTTCTGGGCATCTTTGAAATACCTATACAAATTTGTTCATACATAGTAACTTGCAACATTGAATGAGAATGTGCTTGCTTACAGCAACGTGCTATATGTTCTGAATGCCCGAATTGGGAATCTGAGTCAAAACTTTGTTAGGAATTATGTGATCCTTACTAGCTGGAAGTAAGGGAGTTGGGGCATGAAGTTATTTCTATGAGTTGGACACATACCAAGTTTAGCTCAGTTCTGGGCATCTTTGAAATACCTATACAAACTTGTTCCTTCATAGTAACTTGCAACTTTGAATGAGAATGTGCTTGCTTACAGCAACGTGCTATATGTTCTGAATTCCCGAATTGGGAATCTGTGTCAAAACTTTGTTAGGAATTATGTGATCCTTACTAGCTGGAAGTAAGGGAGATGGGGCATGAAGTTATTTCTAGGAGTTGGAGACATACAACGTTTAGCTCAGTTCTGGGCATCTTTGAAATACCTATACAAACTTGTTCCTACATAGTAACTGCCAACTTTGAATGAGAATGTGCTTGCTTACAGCAACGTGCTATATGTTCTGAATGCCCGAATTGGGAATCTGTGTCAAAACGTTGTTAGAAATTATGTGATCCCTACTAGCTGGAAGTAAGGGAGATGGGGCATGAAGTTATTTCTAGGAGTTGGAGACATACAACGTTTAGCTCAGTTCTGGGCATCTTTGAAATACCTATACAAACTTGTTCCTACATAGTAACTTGCAACTTTGAATGAGAATGTGCTTGCTTACAGCAACGTGCTACATGTTCTGAATGCCCGAATTGGGAATCTGTGTCAAAACTTTGTTAGGAATTATGTGATCCTTACTAGCTGGAAGTAAGGGAGATGGGGCATGAAGTTATTTCTAGGAGTTGGAGACATACCAAGTTTAGCTCAGTTCTGGGCATCTTTGAAATACCTATACAAACTTGTTCCTACATAGTAACTTGCAACTTTTAATGAGAATGTGCTTGCTTACAGCAACGTGCTATATGTTCTGAATGTCCGAATTGGGAATCTGTGTCAAATCTTTGTTAGGAATTATGTGATCCTTACTAGCTGGAAGTAAGGGAGATGGGGCATGAAGTTATTTCTGGGAGTTGGAGACATACCAAGTTTAGCTCAGTTCTGGGCATCTTTGAAAGTCCTATACAAACTTGTTCCTACATAGTAACTTGCATCTTTGAATGAGAATGTGCTTGCTTACAGCAACGTGCTATATGTTCTGAATGCCCGAATAGGGAATCTGTGTCAAAACTTTGTTAGGAATTATGTGATCCTTACTAGCTGGAAGTAAGGGAGATGGGGCATGAAGTTATTTCTAGGAGTTGGACACATACCACGTTTAGCACAGTTCTGGGCATCTTTGAAATACCTATACCAACTTGTTCCTTCATAGTAACTTGCAACTTTGAGTGAGAATGTGCTTGCTTACAGCAACGTGCTATATGTTCTGTATGACCGAATTGGGAATCTGTGTCAAAACTTTGTTAGGAATTATGTGATCCTTACTAGCTGGAGGTAAGGGAGATGGGGCATGAAGTTATTTCTAGGAGTTGGAGACATACTCACTTTAGCTCAGGTCTGGGGATCTTTGAAATACCTATACAAACTTGTTCCTACATAGTAACTTGCAACTTTGAATGAGAATGTGCTTGCTTACAGCAACGTGCTATATGTTCTTAATGTCCGAATTAGGAATCTGTGTCAAAACTGTGTTAGGAATTATGTGATCCTTACTAGCTGGAAGTAAGGGAGATGCGGTACGAAGTTATTTCTAGGAGTTGGAGACATACCAAGTTTAGCACAGTTCTGGGCATCTTTGAAATACCTATACAAACTTGTTCCTACATAGTAACTTGCAAGTTTGAATGAGAATGTGCTTGCTTACGGCAACGTGCTATATGTTCTGAATGCCCGAATTGGGAATCTGTGTCAAAACTTTGTTAGGAATTATGTGATCCTTACTAGCTGGAAGTAAGGGAGATGGGGCATGAAGTTATTTCTACGAGTTGGAGACATACCAAATTTAGCTCAGTTCTGGGCATCTTTGAAATACCTATACAAACTTGTTCCTACATAGTAACTTGCAACTTTGAATGAGAATGTGCTTACTTACAGCAACGTGCTATATGTTCTGAATGTCCGAATTGGGAATCTGTGTCAAAACTTTGTTAGGAATTATGTGATCCTTACCAGCTGGAAGTAAGGGAGATGGGGCATGAAGTTATTTCTAGGAGTTGGACACATACCCACTTTAGCTCAGTTCTGGGCATCTTTGAAATACCTATACAAACTTGTTCCTACCTAGTAACTTGCATCTTGGAATGAGAATGTGCTTGCTTACAGCAACGTGCTATATGTTTTGAATGCCCGAATTGGGAATCTGTGTCAAAACTTTGTTAGGAATTATGTGATCCTTACTAGCTGGAAGTAAGTGAGATGGGGCATGAAGTTATTTCTGGGAGTTGGAGACGTACCAAGTTTAGCTCAATTCTGGGCATCATTGAAAGTCCTATACAAACTTGTTCCTACATAGTAACTTACATCTTTGAATGAGAATGTGCTTGCTTACAGCAACGTGCTATATGTTCTGAATGCTCGAATTGGGAATCTGTGTCAAAACTTTGTTAGGAATTATGTGATCCTTACTAGCTGGAAGTAAGGGAGTTGGGGCATGAAGTTGTTTCTAGGAGTTGGAGACATACCAAGTTTAGCTCAGTTCTGGGCATCTTTGAAATACCTATACAAACTTGTTCCTACATAGTAACTTGCAACTTTGAATGAGAATGTGCTTGCTTACAGCAACGTGCTATATGTTCTGAATGCCCGAATTTGGAATCTGTGTCAAAACTTTGTTAGGAATTATGTGATCCTTACTAGCTGGAAGTAAGGGAGTTGGGGCATGAAGTTATTTCTAGGAGTTGGACACATACCAAGTTTAGCACAGTTCTGGACATCTTTGAAATACCTATAGCAACTTGTTCCTTCATAGTAACGTGCAACTTTGAGTGAGAATGTGCTTGCTTACAGCAACGTGCTATATGTTCTGAATGCCCGACTTGGGAATCTGTGTCAAAACTTTGTTAGGAATTATGTGATCCTTACTAGTTGGAAGTAAGGGAGATGGGGCATGAAGTTATTTCTGGGAGTTGGAGACATACGAAGTTTAGCTCAATTCTGGGCATCATTGAAAGTCCTATACAAACTTGTTCGTACACAGTAACTTGCATCTTTGAATGAGAATGTGCTTGCTTACAGCAACGTGCTATATGTTCTGAATGCCCGAATTGGAAATCTGTGTCAAAACTTTGTTAGGAATTATGTGATCCTTACTAGCTGGAAGTAAGGGAGTTGGGGCATGAAGTTATTTCTAGGAGTTGGAGACATACCCACTTTAGCTCAGTTCTGGGCATCTTTGAAATACCTATACAAACTTGTTCCTACATAGTAACTTGCAACTTTGAATGAAAATGTGCTTGCTTACAGCAACGTGCTATATGTTCTGAATGACCGAATTGGGAATCTGCGTCAAAACTTTGTTAGGAATTATGTTATCCTTACTAGCTGGAATTAAGGGAGATGGGGCATGAAGTTATTTCTAGGAGTTGGACACATACCCACTTTAGCTCAGTTCTGGCATCTTTGAAATACCTATACAAACTTGTTCCTACATAGTAACTTGCATCTTGGAATGAGAATGTGCTTGCTTACAGCAACGTGTTATATGTTTTGAATGCCCGAATTGGGAATCTGTGTCAAAACTTTGTTAGGAAATATGTGATCCTTACTAGCTGGATGTAAGGGAGATGGGGCATGACGTTATTTCTAGGAGTTGGAGACATACCCACTTTAGCTCAGGTCTGGGCATCTTTGAAATACCTATACAAACTTGTTCCTACATAGTAACTTGCAACATTGAATGAGAATGTGCTTGCTTACAGCAACGTGCTATATGTTCTGAATGCCCGATTTGGGATTCTGTGTCAAAACTTTGTTAGGAATTATGTGATCCTTACTAGCTGGAAGTAAGGGAGATGGGGTATGAAGTTACTTCTAGGAGTTGGAGACATACAACGTTTAGCTCAGTTCTAGGCATCTTAGAAATACCTATACAAACTTGTTCCTACATAGTAACTTGTAACTTTGAATGAGAATGTGCTTGCTTACAGCAAGGTGCTATATGTTCTGAATGCCCGAATTGGGAATCTGTGTCAAAAATTTTTTAGGAATTATGTGATCATTACTAGCTGGAAGTAAGGGAGAAGGGGCATGAAGTTATTTCTAAAAGTTGGAGAGATACAACGTTTAGCTCAGTTCTGGGCATCTTTGAAATACCTATACAAACTTGTTCCTACATAGTAACTTGCAACTTTGAATGAGAATGTGCTTGCTTTCAGCAACGTGCTATATGTTCTGAATGCGCGAATTGGGAATCTGTGTCAAAACGTTGTAAGAAATTATGTGATCCTTACTAGCTGGAAGTAAGGGAGATGGGGCATGAAGTTATTTCTAGGAGTTGGAGACATACAACGTTTAGCTCAGTTCTGGGCATCTTTGAAATACCTATACAAACTTGTTCCTACATAGTAACTTGCAACTTTGAATGAGAATGTGCTTGCTTACAGCAACGTGCTATATGTTCTGAATGCCCGAATTGGGAATCTGTGTCAAAACTTTGTTAGGAATTATATGATCCTTACTAGCTGAAAGTAAGGGAGTTGGGGCATGAAGTTATTTCTAGGAGTTGACACATACCCACTTTAGCTCAGTTCTGGGAATCTTTGAAATACCTATACAAACTTGTTCCTACATAGTAACTTGCAACTTTGAATGAGAATGTGCTTGCTTACAGCAACGTGCTATATGTTCTGAATGCCCGAATTTGGAATCTGTGTCACAACTTTGTTAGGAATTATGTGATCCTTACTAGCTGGAAGTAAGTGAGTTGGGGCATGAAGTTATTTCTGGGAGTTGGAGACGTCCTAAGTTTAGCTCAACTCTGGGCATCATTGAAAGTCCTATACAAACTTGTTCCTACACAGTAACTTGCATCTTTGAATGAGAATGTGCTTGCTTACAGCAAAGTGCTATATGTTCTGAATGCTCGAATTGGGAATCTGTCTCAAAACGTTGTTAGGAATTATGTGATCCTTACTAGTTGGAAGTAAAGGAGTTGGGGCATGAAGTTGTTTCTAGGAGTTGGAGACATACCAAGTTTAGCTCAGTTCTGGGCATCTTTGAAATACCTATACAAACTTGTTCCTACATAGTAACTTGCAACTTTGAATGAGAATGTGCTTGCTTACAGCAACGTGCTATATGTTCTGAATGCCCGAATTGGGAATCTGTGTCACAACTTTGTTAGGAATTATGTGATCCTTACTAGCTGGAAGTAAGGGAGTTGGGGCATGAAGTTATTTCTAGGAGTTGGACACATATCAAGTTTAGCACAGTTCAGGGCATCTTTGAAATACCTATACACACTTGTTCCTACATAGTAACTTGCAACTTTGAATGAGAATGTGCTTGCTTGCAGCAAGGTGCTATATGTTCTGAATGCCCGAATTGGGAATCTGTGTCAAAAATTTGTTAGGAATTATGTGATCCTTACTAGCTGGAAGTAAGGGAGTTGGGGCATGAAGTTATTTCTAGGAGTTGGAGACATACCCACTTTAGCTCAGTTCTGGGCATCTTTGAAATACCTATACAAACTTGTTCCTACATAGTAACTTGCAACTTTGAATCAGAATGTGCTTGCTTACAGCAACGTGCTATATGTTCTGAATGCCCGAATTGGGATTCTGTGTCAAAATTTTGTTAGGAATTATGTGATCCCTACTAGCTGGAAGTAAGGGAGATGGGGCATGAAGTTACTTCTAGGAGTTGGAGACATACAAAGTTTAGCTCAGTTCTGGCATCTTAGAAATACTTATACAAACTTGTTCCTACATAGTAACTTGCAACTTTGAATGAGAATGTGCTTGCTTACAGCAAGGTGCTATATGTTCTGAATGCCCGAACTGGGAATCTATGTCAAAACTTTGTTAGGAATTATGTGATCCTTACTAGCTGGAAGTAAGGGAGATGGGGCATGAAGTTATTTCTAGGAGTTGGAGACATACAACGTTTAGCTCAGTTCTGGGCATCTTTGAAATACCTATACAAACTTGTTCCTACATAGTAACTTGCAACTTTCAATGAGAATGTGCTTGCTTACAGCAAGGTGCTATATGTTCTGAATGCCCGAATTTGGAATCTGTGTCAAAACTTTGTTAGAAACTATGTGATTCTTACTAGCTGGAAGTAAGGGAGATGGGGCATGAAGTTATTTCTAGGAGTTGGAGACATACCCACTTTAGCTCAGTTCTGGGCATCTTTGAAATACCTATACAAACTTGTTCCTACATAGTAACTTGCAACATTGAATGAGAATGTGCTTGCTTACAGCAACGTGCTATATGCTCTGAATGCCCGAATTGGGAATCTGTGTCAAAACTTTGTTAGGAATTATGTGATCCTTACTAGCTGGAAGTAAGGGAGTTAGGGCAAGAAGTTATTTCTAGGAGTTGGGCACATACCAGGTTTAGCACAGTTCTGGGCATCTTTGAAATACCTATACAAACTTGTTCCTTCATAGTAACTTGCAACTTTGAATGAGAATGTGCTTGCTTACAGCAACGTGCTATGTGTTCTGAATGCCCGAATTGGGAATCTGTGTCAAAATTTTATTAGGAATTATGTGATCCTTACTAGCTTCAAGTAAGGGAGATGGGGCATGAAGTTACTTCTAGGAGTTGGAGACATACAACGTTTAGCTCAGTTTTGTGCATCTTAGAAATACCTATACAAACTTGTTCCTACATAGTAACTTGCAACTTTGAATGAGAATGTTCTTGCTTACAGCAAGGTGCTATATGTTCTGAATGCACGAACTGGGAATCTGTGTCAAAACTTTGTTAGGAATTATGTGATCCTTACTAGCTGGAAGTAAGGGAGATGGGGCATGAAGTTATGTCTAGAAGTTGGACACATACCAAGCTTAGCACAGTTCTGGGCATCTTTGAAATACCTATACAAACTTGTTCCTTCATAGTAATTTGCAACTTTGAATGAGAATGTGCTTGCTTACAGCAACGTGGTATATGTTCTGAATGCCCGAATTGGGAATCTGTGTCAAAACTTTTTTAGGAATTATGTGATCCTTACTAGCTGGAAGTAAGGGAGTTGGGGCATGAAGTTATTTCTGGGAGTTGGACACATAAGACGTTTAGCACAGTTCTTGGCATCTTTGCAATACCTATACAAACTTGTTCCATCATAGTTACTTGCAACTTTGAATGAGAATGTGCTTGCTTACAGCAACGTGCTACATGTTTTGAATGCCCGAATTGCGAATCTGTGTCAAAACTTTGTTAGGAATTATGTGATCCTTACTAGCTGGTAGTAAGGGAGATGGGGCATGAAGTTATTTCTGGGAGTTGGAGACATACCCAGTTTAGCTCAGTTCTGGGCATCATTGAAAGTCCTATACAAACTTGTTCCTACATAGTAACTTGCATCTTTGAATGAAAATGTTCTTGCTTACAGCAACGTGCTATATGTTCTGAATGCCCGTATTGGGAATCTGTGTCAAAACTTTGTTAGGAATTATGTGATCCTTACTAGCCGAAAGTAAGGGAGATGGGGCATGAAGTTATTTCTAGGAGTTGGAGAGATACAACGTTTAGCTCAGTTCTGGGTATCTTTGAAATACCTATACAAACTTGTTCCTACATAGTAACTTGCAACTTTGAATGAGAATGTGCTTGCTTACAACAACGTGCTATATGTTCTGAATGCCCGAATTGGGAATCTGTGTCAAAACTTTGTTAGGAGTTATGTGATCCTTACTAGCTGGAAGTAAGGGAGTTGGGGCATGAAGTTATTTCTAGGAGTTGGACACATACCAAGCTTAGCACAGTTCTGGGCATCTTTGATATACCTATACAAACTTGTTCCTTCATAGTAACTTGCAACTTTGAATTAGAATGTGCTTGCTTACAGCAACGTGCTATATGTTGTGAATGCCCGAATTGGGAATCTGTGTCAAAACTTTGTTAGGAATTATGTGATCCTTACTAGCTGGAAGTAAGGGAGATGGGGCATGAAGTTATTTCTAGGAGTTGGAGACATACCCACTTTAGCTCAGTTCTGGGCATCTTTGAAATACCTATACAAACTTGTTCCTACATAGTAACTTGCATCTTGAAATGAGAATGTGCTTGCTTACAGCAACGTGCTATATGTTTTGAATCCCCGAATTGGGAATCTGTGTCAAAACTTTGTTAGGAATTATGTGATCCTTACTAGCTGGAAGTAAGTGAGATGGGGGAAGTTATTTCTGGGAGTTGGAGACGTACCAAATTTAGCTCAATTCTGGGCATCATTGAAAGTCCTATACAAACTTGTTCCTAAACAGTAACTTGCATCTTTGAATGAGAATGTGCTTGCTTACAGCACCGTGCTATATGTTCTGAATGCTCGAATTGGGAATCTGTGTCAAAACTTTGTTAGGAATTATGTGATCCTTACTAGCTGGAAGTAAGGGAGTTGGGGCATGAAGTTGTTTCTAGGAGTTGGAGACATACCAAGTTTAGCTCAGTTCTGGGCATCTTTGAAATACCTATACAAACTTGTTCCTACATAGGAACTTGCTACTTGGAATGTAAAAGTTCTGGCTTAAAGCAACGTGCTGCATGTTCTGAATGCCCGAATTGGGAATCTGTGTCAAAACTTTGTTAGGAATTATGTGATCCTTACTAGCTGGAAGTAAGGGAGATGGGGCATGAAGTTATTTCTGGGAGTTGGAGACATACCAAGATTAGCTCAATTCTGGGCATCATTGAAAGACCTATACAAACTTGTTCCTACACAGTAACTTGCATCTTTGAATGAGAATGTGCTTGCTTACAGCAACGTGCTATATGTTCTGAATGCCCGAATTGGGAATCTGTGTCAAAACTTTGTTAGGAATTAAGTGATCCTTACTAGCTGGAAGTAAGGGAGTTGGATCATGAAGTTATTTCTAGGAGTTGGAGACATACCCACTTTAGCTCAGTTCTGGGCATCTTTGAAATACCTATACAAACTTGTTCCTACATAGTAACTTGCAACTTTGAATGAGAATGTGCTTGCTTTCAGCAACGTGCTATATGTTCTGAATGCCCGAATCGGGAATCTGTGTCAAAACTTTGATAGGAAGTATGTGATCCTTACTATCTTGATGTAAGGGAGATGGGGCATGAAGTTATTTCTAGGAGTTGGAGACATACAACGTTTAGCTCAGTACTGGGCATCTTTGAAATACCTATACAAACTTGTTCCTACATAGTAACTGCCAACTTTGAATGAGAATGTGCTTGCTTACAGCAACTTGCTATATGTTCTGAATGCTCGAATTGGGAATCTGTGTCAAAACTTTGTTAGGAATTATATGATCCTTACTAGCTGAAAGTAAGGGAGTTGGGGCATGAAGTTATATCTAGGAGTTGACACATACCCACTTTAGCTCAGTTCTGGGCATCTTTGAAATACCTATAGAAACTTGTTCCTTCATGATAACTTGCTACTTGGAATGAGATAGTGCTGCCTAAAGCAACGTGCTATATGTTGTGAATGCCCGAATTGGGAATCTGTGTGAAAACTTTGTTAGGAATTATGTGATCTTTACTAGCTGGAAGTAAGGGAGATGGGACATGAAGTTATTTCTAGGAGTTGGAGACATACAACGTTTAGCTCAGTTCTGGGCATCTTTGAAATACTTATACAAACTTCTTCCTACATAGTAACTTGCTACTTTGAATGAGAATGTGCTTGCTTACAGCAACGTACTACATGTTCTGAATTCCCGAATTGGGAATCTGTGTCAAAACTTTGTTAGGAATTATGTGATCCTTACTAGCTGGAAGTAAGGGAGATGGGGCATGAAGTTATTTCTAGGAGTTGTACACATACCCATTTTAGCTCAGTTCTGGGCATCTTTGAAATACCTATACAAACTTGTACCTACATAGTAACTTGCATCTTTGAATGAGAATGTGCTTGCTCACAACAACGTGATATATGTTCTGAATGCCCGAATTGGGAATCTGTGTCAAAATTTTGTTAGGAATTATGTGATCCTTCCTAGCTGGAAGCTAGGGAGTTGGGGCATGAAGTTATATCTAGGAGTTGGACACATACCAAGTTTAGCACAGTTCTGGGCATCTTTGAAATACCTATACCAACTTGTTCTTTCATAGGAACTTGTAACTTTGAGTGAGAATGTGATTGCTTACAGCAACGTGCTATATGTTCTGAATGCCCGAATTGGGAATCTGTGTCAAAACTTTGTTCGGAATTATGTGATCCTTACTAGCTGGAAGTAAGGGAGATGGGGCATGAAGTTATTTCTAGGAGTTGGAGACATACAACGTTTAGCTCAGTTCTGGGCATCTTTGAAATACCTATACAAACTTGTTCCTACATAGTAACTTGCAACTTTTAATGAGAATGTGCTTGCATACAGCAACGTGCTATATGTTCTGAATGCCCGAATTGGGAATCTGTGTCAAAATTTTATTAGGAATTATGTGATCCTTACTAGCTGGAAGTAAGGGAGATGGGGCATGAAGTTACTTCTAGGAGTTGGAGACATACAACGTTTAGCTCAGTTTTGTGCATCTTAGAAATACCTATACAAACTTGTTCCTACATAGTAACTTGCAACTTTGAATGAAAATGTTCTTGCTTACAGCAAGGTGCTATATGTTCTGAATGCACGAACTGGGAATCTGTGTCAAAACTTTGTTAGGAATTATGTGATCCTTACTAGCTGGAAGTAAGGGAGATGGGGCATGAAGTTATTTCTAGAAGTTGGACACATACCAAGCTTAGCACAGTTCTGGGCATCTTTGAAATACCTATACAAACTTGTTCATTCATAGGAACTTGTAACTTTGAGTGAGAATGTGCTTGCTTACAGCAACGTGCTATATGTTCTGAATGCCCGAATTGGGAATCTGTGTCAAAACTTTGTTAGGAATTATGTGATCCTTTCTAGCTGGAAGTAAGGGAGATGGGGCATGAAGTTATTTCTAGGAGTTGGAGACATACCAAGTTTAGCTAAGTTCTGGGCATCTTTGAAATAAATATACAAACTTGTTCCTACATAGTAACTTGCAACTTTGAATGAGAATGTGCTTGCTTACAGCAACGTGCTATATGTTCTGAATGCCCGAATTGGGAATCTGTGTCAAAACTTTGTTAGGAATTATATGATCCATACTAGCTGGAAGTAAGGGAGTTGGGGCATGAAGTTATTTCTAGGAGTTGACACATACCCACTTATCTCAGTTCTGGGCATCTTTGAAATACCTATAGAAACTTGTTCCTTCATAGTAACTTGCTACTTGGAATGAGATAGTGCTGCTTAAAGCAACGTGCTATATGTTCTGAATGCCCGAATTGGGAATCTGTGTCAAAACTTTGTTCGGAATTATGTGATCCTTACTAGCTGGAAGTAAGGGAGATGGGGCATGAAGTTATTTCTAGGAGTTGGAGACATACAACGTTTAGCTCAGTTCTGGGTATCTTTGAAATACCTATACAAACTTGTTCCTACATAGTAACTTGCAACTTTGAATGAGAATGTGCTTGCTTACAGCAATGTGCTATGTGTTCTGAATGCCCGAATTGGGAATCTGTGTCAAAACTTTGTTAGGAATTATGTGATCCTTACTAGCTGGAAGTAAGGGAGATGGGGCATGAAGTTATTTCTAGGATTGGAGACATACAACGTTTAGCTCAGTTCTGGGCATCTTTGAAATACCTATACAAACTTGTTCCTACATAGTAACTTGCAACTTTGAATGAGAAAGTGCTTGCTTACAGCAACGTGCTACATGTTCTGAATGCCCGAATTGGGAATCTGTGTCAAAACTTTGTTAGGAATTATGTGATCCTTACTAGCTGGAAGTAAGGGAGATGGGGCATGAAGATATTTCTAGGAGTTGGACACATACCCACTTTAGCTCAGTTCTGAGCATCTTTGAAATATCTATACAAACTTGATCCTACATAGTAAATTGCATCTTTGAATGAGAATGTGCTTGCTTACGGCAACGTGCTATATGTTCTGAATGCCCGAATTGGGAATCTGTGTCAAATCTTTGTTAGGAATTATGTGATCCTTACTAGCTGGAAGTAAGGGAGATGAGGCATCAAGTTATTTCTAGGAGTTGGAGACATATCAAGTTTAGCTCAGTCCTGGGCATCTTTTAACGTCCTATACAAACTTGTTCCTACATAGTAACTTGCATCTTTGAATGAGAATGTGCTTGCTTACAGCAACGTGCTATATGTTCTGAATGCCCGAATTGGGAATCTGTGTCAAAACTTTGTTAGGAATTATGTGATCCTTACTAGCTGGAAGTAAAGGAGATGGGGCATGAAGTTACTTCTAGTAGTTGGAGACATACAACGTTTAGCTCAGTTCTAGGCATCTTAGAAATACCTATACAAACTTGTTCCTACATAGTAACTTGCAACTTTGAATGAGAATGTGCTTGCTTACAGCAAGGTGCTATATGTTCTGAATGACCGAATTGGGAATCTGTGTCAAAACTTTGTTAGGAATTATGTGATCCTTACTAGCTGGAAGTAAGGGAGATGGGGCAAGAAGTTACTTCTAGGAGTTGGAGACATACAACGTTTAGCTCAGTTCTAGGCACCTTAGAAATACCTATACAAACTTGTTCCTACATAGTAACTGGCAACTTTGAATGAGAATGTGCTTGCTATCAGCAACGTGCTATATGTTCTGAATGCCCGATTTGGGAATCTGTGGCAAAACTTTGTTAGGAATTATGTGATCCTTACTAGCTGGAAGTAAGGGAGATGGGGCATGAAGTTATTTCTAGGAGTTGGAGACATACCCACTTTAGCTCAGTTCTGGGCATCTTTGAAATACCTATACAAACTTGTTCCTACATAGTAACTTGCAACTTTGAATGAGACTGTGCTTGCTTTCAGCAACGTGCTATATGTTCTGAATGCCCGAATTGGGAATCTGTGTCAAAACTTTGTTAGGAAGTATGTGATCCTTACTAGCTGGATGTAAGTGAGATGGGACCTGTAGTTATTTCTAGGAGCTGGAGACATACAACGTTTAGCTCAGTTCTGGGCATCTTTGAAATACCTATACAAACTTGTTCCTACATAGTAACTTGCAACTTTGAATGAGAATGTGCTTGCTTACAGCATCGTGCTATATGTTCTGAATGCCCGAATTGGGAATCTGTGTCAAAACGTTGTTAGAAATTATGTGATCCTTACTAGCTGGAAGTAAGGGAGATGGGGCATGAAGTTATTTCTAGGAGTTGGAGACATACAACGTTTAGCTCAGTTCCGGGCATCTTTGAAATACCTATACAAACTTGTTCCTACATAGTAACTTGCAACTTTGTATGAGAATGTGCTTGCTTACAGCAACGTGCTATATGTTCTGAATGCCCGAATTGGGAATCTGTGTCAAAACTTTGTTAGGAAGTATGTGATCCTTACTAGCTGGATGTAAGGGAGATGGGGCATGAAGTTATTTCTAGGAGTTGGAGACATACAACGTTTAGATCAGTTCTGGGCATCTTTGAAATACCTATACAAACTTGTTCCTACATAGTAACTGCCAACTTTGAATGAGAATGTGCTTGCTTACAGCAACGTGCTATATGTTCTGAATGCCCGATTTGGGAATCTGTGTCAAAACTTTGTTAGGAATTATGTGATCCTTACTAGCTGGAAGTAAGGGAGATGGGGCATGAAGTTATTTCTTGAAGTTGGAGACATGCCAAGTTTAGCTCAGTTCTGGGCATCTTTGAAAGTCCTATACAAACTTGTTCCTACATAGTAACTTGCAACTTTGAATGAGAATGTGCTTGCTTTCAGCAACGTGCTATATGTTCTGAATGCCCGAATTGGGAATCTGTGTCAAAACTTTGTTAGGAAGTATGTGATCCTTACTAGCTGGATGTAAGGGAGATGGGACATGAAGTTATTTCTAGGAGTTGGAGACATACAACGTTTAGCTCAGTTCTGGGCATCTTTGAAATACCTATACAAACTTGTTTCTACATAGTAACTTGCAACTTTGAATGAGAATGTGCTTGCTTACAGCAACGTGCTATATATTCTGAATGCCCGAATTGGAAATCTGTGTCAAAACGTTGTTAGAAATTATGTGATCCTTACTAGCTGGAAGTAAGGGAGATGGGGCATGAAGTTATTTCTAGGAGTTGGAGACATACAACGTTTAGCTCAGTTCTGGGCATCTTTGAAATACCTATACAAACTTGTTCCTACATAGTAACTTGCAACTTTGTATGAGAATGTGCTTGCTTACAGCAACGTGCTATATATTCTGAATGCCCGAATTGGGAATCTGTGTCAAAACTTTGTTAGGAATTATGTGATCCTTACTAGCTGGAAGTAAGGGAGATGGGGCATGAAGTTATTTCTAGGAGTTGGAGACATACCCACTTTAGCTCAGTTCTGGGCATCTTTGAAATACCTATACAAACTTGTTCCTACATAGTAACTTGCTACTTGGAATGAGAAAGTGCTGGCTTAAAGCAACGGGCTACATGTTCTGAATGCCCTAATTGGGAATCTGTGTCAAAACGTTGTTAGGAATTATGTGATCCTTACTAGCTGGAACTAAGGGAGATGGGGCATGAAGTTATTTCTAGGAGTTGGAGACATACAACGTTTAGCTCAGTTCTGGGCATCTTTGAAATACCTATACAAACTTGTTCCTACATAGTAACTTGCAACTTTGAATGAGAATGTGCTTGCTTACAGCAACGTGCTATGTGTTCTGAATGCCCGAATTGGGAATCTGTGTCAAAACTTTGTTAGGAATTATGGGATCCTTACTAGCTGGAAGTAAGGGAGATGGGGCATGAAGTTATTTCTAGGAGTTGGACACATACCCACTTTAGCTAAGTTCTGAGCATCTTTGAAATACCTATACAAACTTGTTCCTACATAGTAACTTGCATCTTTGAATGAGAATGTGCTTGCTTACAGCAACGTGCTATATGTTCTGAATGCCCGAATTGGGAATCTGTGTCAAAACTTTGTTAGGAATTATGTGATCCTTTCTAGCTGGAAGTAAGGGAGATGGGGCATGAAGTTGTCTAGAAGTTGGAGACATGCCAAGTTTAGCTCAGTTCTGGGCATCTTTGAAAGTCCTATACAAACTTGTTCCTACATAGTAACTTGCATCTTTGAATGAGAATGTGCTTGCTTACAGCAACGTGCTATATGTTCTGAATGCCCGAATTGGGAATCTGTGTCAAATCTTTGTTAGGAATTATGTGATTCTTACTAGCTGGAAGTAAGGGAGTTGGGGCATGAAGTTATTTCTAGGAGTTGGAGACATACAACGTTTAGCTCAGTTCCGGGCATCTTTGAAATACCTATACAAACTTGTTCCTACATAGTAACTTGCAACTTTGAATGAGAATGTGCTTGCTTACAGCAACGTGCTATATGTTCTGAATGCCCGAATTGGGAATCTGTGTCAAAACTTTGTTAGGAATAATGTGATCCTTACTAGCTGGAAGTAAGGGAGATGGGGCATGAAGTTACTTCTAGGAGTTGGAGACATACAACGTTTAGCTCAGTTCTAGGCATCTTAGAAATACCTATACAAACTTGTTCCTACATAGTAACTTGCATCTTTGAATGAGAATGTGCTTGCTTACAGCAACGTGCTATATTTTCTGAATGCCCGAATTGGGAATCTGTGTCAAAAATTTGTTAGGAATTATGTGATCCTTACTAGCTGGAAGTAAGGGAGATGGGGCATGATGTTATTTCTAGGAGTTGGAGACATACAACGTTTAGCTCAGTTCTGGGCATCTTTGAAATACCTATACAAACTTGTTCCTACATAGTAACTTGCAACTTTGAATGAGAATGTTCTTGCTTTCAGCAACGTGCTATATTTTCTGAATGCCCGCATTGGGAATCTGTGTCAAAACTTTGTTAGGAAGTATGTGATCCTTACTAGCTGGATGTAAGGGCGATGGGGCATGAAGTTATTTCTAGGAGTTGGAGACATACAACGTTTAGCTCAGATCTGGGCATCTTTGAAATACCTATACAAACTTGTTCCTACATAGTAACTGCCAACTTTGAATGAGAATGTGCTTGCTTACAGCAACGTGCTATATGTTCTGAATGCCCGAATTGGGAATCTGTGTCAAAACTTTGTTAGGAATTATGTGATCCTTACTAGCTGGAAGTAAGGGAGTTGGGGCATGAAGTTATTTCTATGAGTTGGAGACATACAACGTTTAGCTCAGTTCTGGGCATCTTTGAAATACCTATACAAACTTGTTCCTGCATAGTAACTTGTAACTTTGAATGAGAATGCGCCTGCTTACAGCAACGTGCTATATGTTTTGAATGCCCGAATTGGGAATCTGTGTCAAAACTTTGTTAGGAATTATGTGATCCTTACTAGCTGGAAGTAAGGGAGATGGGGTACGAAGTTATTTCTAGGAGTTGGAGACATACCAAGTTTAGCACAGTTCGGGGCATCTTTAAATACCTATACAAACTTGTTCCTACATAGTAACTGGCAACTTTGAATGAGAATGTGCTTGCTTACAGCAACGTGCTACATGTTCTGAATGCCCGAATTGGGAATCTGTGTCAAAATTTTGTTAGGAATTATGTGATCCTTACTAGCTGGAAATAAGGGAGTTGGGGCATGAAGTTATTTCTAGGAGTTGGACACATACCAAGCTTAGCACAGTTCTGGGCATCTTTGAAATACCTATACAAACTTGTTCCTTCATAGTAATTTGCAACTTTGAATGAGAATGTGCTTGCTTACAGCAAGGTGCTATATGTTCTGAATGCCCGAATTGGGAATCTGTGTCAAAACTTTGTTAGGAATTATGTGATCCTTACTAGCTGGAAGTAAGTGAGATGGGGCATGAAGTTATTTCTAGGAGTTGGAGACATACAACGTTTAGCTCAGTTCTGGGCATCTTTGAAATACCTATAAAAACTTGTTCCTACATAGTAACTTGCAACTTTGAATGAGAATGTGCTTGCTTTCATCAATGTGCTATATGTTCTGAATGCCCGAATTGGGAATCTGTGTCAAAACTTTGTTAGGAATTATGTGATCCTTACTAGCTGGAAGTAAGGGAGTTGGGGCATGAAGTTATTTCTAGGAGTTGGACACATACCAAGCTTAGCACAGTTCTGGGCATCTTTGAAATACCTATACAAACTTGTTCCTTCATAGTAACTTGCTACTATGAATGAGAATGTGCTTGCTTACAGCAACGTGCTATATGTTGTGAGCTCCCGAATTGGGAATCTGTGTCAAAACTTTAAGGAATTATGTGATCCTTACTAGCTGGAAGTAAGGGAGATGGGGCATGAAGTTATTTCTAGGAGTTGGAGACATACCCAATTTAGCTCAGTTCTGGGCATCTTTGAAATACCTATACAAACTTGTTCCTACATAGTAACTTGCAACTTTGAATGAGAATGTGCTTGCTTACAGCAACGTGCTATATATTCTGAATGCCCGAATTGGGAATCTGTGTCAAAACGTTGTTAGGAATTATGTGATCCATACTAGCTGGAAGTAAGGGAGTTGGGGCATGAAGTTATTTCTAGGAGTTGGACACATACCAGGTTTAGCACAGTTCTGGGCATCTTTGAAATACCTATACAAACTTGTTCCTTAATGGTAACCTGCAACTTTGAATGAGAATGTGCTTGCTTGCTTACAGCAACGTGCTATATGTTCTGAATGCCCGAATTGGGAATCTGTGTCAAAACTTTGTTAGAAATTATGTGATCCTTATTAGCTGGAAGTAAGGGAGATGGGGCATGAAGTTACTTCTAGGAGTTGGAGACATACCCACTTTAGCTCAGTTCTGAGCATCTTTGAAATACCTATACAAACTTGTTCCTACATAGTAACTTGCAACATTGAATGAGAATGTGCTTGCTTACAGCAACGTGCTATATGTTCTGAATGCCCGAATTGGGAATCTGTGTCAAAACTTTTTAGGAATTATGTGATCCTTTACTAGCTGGAATTAAGGGAGATGGGGCATGAAGTTACTTCTAGGAGTTGGAGACATACAACGTTTAGCTCAGTTCTGGGCATCTTAGAAATACCTATACAAACTTGTTCCTACATAGTAACTTGCAACTTTGAATGAGAATGTGCTTGCTTACAGCAACGTGCTATATGTTCTGAATGCCCGAATTGGGAATCTGTGTCAAAACTTTGTTAGGAATTATGTGATCCTTACTAGCTGGAAGTAAGGGAGATGGGGCATGAAGTTATTTATGGGAGTTGGAGACATACCAAGTTTAGCTCAGTTCTGGGCATCTTTGAAAGTCCTATACAAACTTGTTCCTACATAGTAACTTGCATCTTTGAATGAGAATGTGCTTGCTTACAGCAACGTGCTATATGTTCTGAATGCCCGAATTGGGAATCTGTGTCAAAACTTTGTTAGGAATTATGTGATCCTTACTAGCTGGAAGTAAGGGAGTTGGGGCATGAAGTTATTTCTAGGAGTTGGAGACATACAACGTTTAGCTCAGTTCTGGGCATCTTTGAAATACCTATACAAACTTGTTCCTACATAGTAACTTGCAACTTTCAATGAGAATGTGCTTGCTTACAGCAACGTGCTATATGTTCTGAATGCCCGAATTGGGAATCTGTGTCAAAACTTTGTTAGGAAGTATGTGATCCTTACTAGCTGGATGTAAGGGAGATGGGACATGAAGTTATTTCAAGGAGTTGGAGACATACAACGTTTAGCTCAGTTCTGGGCATCTTTGAAATACCTATACAAACTTGTTCCTACATAGTAACTTGCTACTATGAATGAGAATGTGATTGCTTACAGCAACGTGCTATATGTTCTGAATGCCCGAATTGGGAATCTGTGTCAAAACTTTGTTAGGAATTATGTGATCCTTACTAGCTGAAAGTAAGGGAGATGGGGCATGAAGTTATTTCTAGGACTTGGACACATACCAAGTTTAGCTCAGTTCTGGGCATCTTTGAAATACCTATACAAACTTGCTCCTACATAGTAACGTGCAACTTTGAATGAGAATGTGCTTGCTTACAGCAACGTGCTATATGTTCTGAATGCCCGAATTGGTAATCTGTGTCAAAACTTTGTTAGGAATTATGTGATCCTTACTAGCTGGAAGTAAGGGAGTTGGGGCATGAAGTTATTTCTAGGAGTTGGACACATACCAAGCTTAGCACAGTTCTGGGCATCTTTGAAATACCTATACAAACTTGTTCCTTCATAGTAACTTGCAACTTTGAATGAGAATGTGCCTGCTTACAGCAACGTGCTATATGTTGTGAGTGCCCGAATTGGGAATCTGTGTCAAAACTTTAAGGAATTATGTGATCCTTACTAGCTGGAAGTAAGGGAGATGGGGCATGAAGTTATTTCTAGGAGTTGGAGACATACCCACTTTAGCTCAGTTCTGGGTATCTTTGAAATACCTATACAAACTTGTTCCTACATAGTAACTTGCAACTTTGAATGAGAATGTGCTTGCTTACAGCAACATGCTATATATTCTGAATGCCCGAATTGGGAATCTGTGTCAAAACGTTGTTAGGAATTATGTGATCCTTACTAGCTGGAAGTAAGGGAGTTGGGGCATGAAGTTATTTTTAGGAGTTGGACACATACCAGGTTTAGCACAGTTCTGGGCATCTTTGAAATACCTATACAAACTTGTTCCTTAATGGTAACCTGCAACTTTGAATGAGAATGTGCTTGCTTGCTTACAGCAACGTGCTATATGTTCTGAATGCCCGAATTGGGAATCTGTGTCAAAACTTTGTTAGAAATTATGTGATCCTTATTAGCTGGCAGTAAGGGAGATGGGGCATGAAGTTACTTCTAGGAGTTGGAGACATACCCACTTTAGCTCAGTTCTGAGCATCTTTGAAATACCTATACAAACTTGTTCCTACATAGTAACTTGCAACATTGAATGAGAATGTGCTTGCTTACAGCAACGTGCTATATGTTCTGAATGCCCGAATTGGGAATCTGTGTCAAAACTTTGTTAGGAATTATGTGATCCTTACTAGCTGGAATTAAGGGAGATGGGGCATGAAGTTACTTCTAGGAGTTGGAGACATACAACCTTTAGCTCAGTTCTGGGCATCTTAGAAATACCTATAAAAACTTGTTCCTACATAGTAACTTGCAACTTTGAATGAGAATGTGCTTGCTTACAGCAACGTGCTATATGTTCTGAATGCCCGAATTGGGAATCTGTGTCAAAACTTTGTTAGGAATTATGTGATCCTTACTAGCTGGAAGTAAGGGAGATGGGGCATGAAGTTATTTATGGGAGTTGGAGACATACCAAGTTTAGCTCAGTTCTGGGCATCTTTGAAAGTCCTGTACAAACTTGTTCCTACATAGTAACTTGCATCTTTGAATGAGAATGTGCTTGCTTACAGCAACGTGCTATATGTTTTGAATGCCCGAATTGGGAATCTGTGTCAAAACTTTGTTAGGAATTATGTGATCCTTACTAGCTGGAAGTAAGGGAGTTGGGGCATGAAGTTATTTCTAGGAGTTGGAGACATACAACGTTTAGCTCAGTTCTGGGCATCTTTGAAATACCTATACAAACTTGTTCCTACATAGTAACTTGCAACTTTCAATGAGAATGTGCTTGCTTACAGCAACGTGCTATATGTTCTGAATGCCCGAATTGGTAATCTGTGTCAAAACTTTGTTAGGAATTATGTGATCCTTACTAGCTGGAAGTAAGGGAGTTGGGGCATGAAGTTATTTCTAGGAGTTGGACACATACCAAGCTTAGCACAGTTCTGGGCATCTTTGAAATACCTATACTAACTTGTTCCTTCATAGTAACTTGCAACTTTGAATGAGAATGTGCTTGCTTACAGCAACGTGCTATATGTTGTGAGTGCCCGAATTGGGAATCTGTGTCAAAACTTTAAGGAATTATGTGATCCTTACTAGCTGGAAGTAAGGGAGATGGGGCATGAAGTTATTTCTAGGAGTTGGAGACATACCCACTTTAGCTCAGTTCTTGGTATCTTTGAAATACCTATACAAACTTGTTCCTACATAGTAACTTGCAACTTTGAATGAGAATGTGCTTGCTTACAGCAACGTGCTATATATTCTGAATGCCCGAATTGGGAATCTGTGTCAAAACGTTGTTAGGAATTATGTGATCCTTACTAGCTGGAAGTAAGGGAGTTGGGGCATGAAGTTATTTTTAGGAGTTGGACACATACCAGGTTTAGCACAGTTCTGGGCATCTTTGAAATACCTATACAAACTTGTTCCTTAATGGTAACCTGCAACTTTGAATGAGAATGTGCTTGCTTGCTTACAGCAACGTGCTATATGTTCTGAATGCCCGAATTGGGAATCTGTGTCAAAACATTGTTAGAAATTATGTGATCCTTATTAGCTGGAAGTAAGGGAGATGGGGCATGAAGTTACTTCTAGGAGTTGGAGACATACCCACTTTAGCTCAGTTCTGGGCATCTTAGAAATACCTATACAAACTTGTTCCTACATAGTAACTTGCAACTTTGAATGAGAATGTGCTTGCTTACAGCAACGTGCTATATGTTCTGAATGCCCGAATTGGGAATCTGTGTCAAAACTTTGTTAGGAATTATGTGATCCTTACTAGCTGAAAGTAAGGGAGATGGGGCATGAAGTTATTTCTAGGACTTGGACACATACCAAGTTTAGCTCAGTTCTGGGCATCTTTGAAATACCTATACAAACTTGCTCCTACATAGTAACTTGCAACTTTGAATGAGAATGTGCTTGCTTACAGCACGTGCTATATGTTCTGAATGCCCGAATTGGTAATCTGTGTCAAAACTTTGTTAGGAATTATGTGATCCTTACTAGCTGGAAGTAAGGGAGTTGGGGCATGAAGTTATTTCTAGGAGTTGGACACATACCAAGCTTAGCACAGTTCTGGGCATCTTTGAAATACCTATACAAACTTGTTCCTTCATAGTAACTTGCAACTTTGAATGAGAATGTGCTTGCTTACAGCAAGGTGCTATATGTTGTGAGTGCCCGAATTGGGAATCTGTGTCAAAACTTTAAGGAATTATGTGATCCTTACTAGCTGGAAGTAAGGGAGATGGGGCATGAAGTTATTTCTAGGAGTTGGAGACATACCCACTTTAGCTCAGTTCTGGGTATCTTTGAAATACCTATACAAACTTGTTCCTACATAGTAACTTGCAACTTTGAATGAGAATGTGCTTGCTTACAGCAACGTGCTATATATTCTGAATGCCCGAATTGGGAATCTGTGTCAAAACGTTGTTAGGAATTATGTGATCCTTACTAGCTGGAAGTAAGGGAGTTGGGGCATGAAGTTATTTTTAGGAGTTGGACACATACCAGGTTTAGCACAGTTCTGGGCATCTTTGAAATACCTATACAAACTTGTTCCTTAATGGTAACCTGCAACTTTGAATGAGAATGTGCTTGCTTGCTTACAGCAACGTGCTATATGTTCTGAATGCCAGAATTGGGAATCTGTGTCAAAACTTTGTTAGAAATTATGTGATACTTATTAGCTGGCAGTAAGGGAGATGGGGCATGAAGTTACTTCTAGGAGTTGGAGACATACCCACTTTAGCTCAGTTCTGAGCATCTTTGAAATACCTATACAAACTTGTTCCTACATAGTAACTTGCAACATTGAATGAGAATGTGCTTGCTTACAGCAACGTGCTATATGTTCTGAATGCCCGAATTGGGAATCTGTGTCAAAACTTTGTTAGGAATTATGTGATCCTTACTAGCTGGAATTAAGGGAGATGGGGCATGAAGTTACTTCTAGGAGTTGGAGACATACAACGTTTAGCTCAGTTCTGGGCATCTTAGAAATACCTATACAAACTTGTTCCTACATAGTAACTTGCAACTTTGAATGAGAATGTGCTTGCTTACAGCAACGTGCTATATGTTCTGAATGCCCGAATTGGGAATCTGTGTCAAAACTTTGTTAGGAATTATGTGATCCTTACTAGCTGGAAGTAAGGGAGATGGGGCATGAAGTTATTTATGGGAGTTGGAGACATACCAAGTTTAGCTCAGTTCTGGGCATCTTTGAAAGTCCTATACAAACTTGTTCCTACATAGTAACTTGCATCTTTGAATGAGAATGTGCTTGCTTACAGCAACGTGCTATATGTTCTGAATGCCCGAATTGGGAATCTGTGTCAAAACTTTGTTAGGAATTATGTGATCCTTACTAGCTGGAAGTAAGGGAGTTGGGGCATGAAGTTATTTCTAGGAGTTGGAGACATACAACGTTTAGCTCAGTTCTGGGCATCTTTGAAATACCTATACAAACTTGTTCCTACATAGTAACTTGCAACTTTCAATGAGAATGTGCTTGCTTACAGCAACGTGCTATATGTTCTGAATGCCCGAATTGGGAATCTGTGTCAAAACTTTGTTAGGAAGTATGTGATCCTTACTAGCTGGATGTAAGGGAGATGGGACATGAAGTTATTTCAAGGAGTTGGTGACATACAACGTTTCGCTCAGTTCTGGGCATCTTTGAAATACCTATACAAACTTGTTCCTACATAGTAACTTGCTACTATGAATGAGAATGTGATTGCTTACAGCAACGTGCTATATGTTCTGAATGCCCGAATTGGGAATCTGTGTCAAAACTTTGTTAGGAATTATGTGATCCTTACTAGCTGAAAGTAAGGGAGATGGGGCATGAAGTTATTTCTAGGACTTGGACACATACCAAGTTTAGCTCAGTTCTGGGCATCTTTGAAATACCTATACAAACTTGCTCCTACATAGTAACTTGCAACTTTGAATGAGAATGTGCTTGCTTACAGCAACGTGCTATATGTTCTGAATGCCCGAATTGGTAATCTGTGTCAAAACTTTGTTAGGAATTATGTGATCCTTACTAGCTGGAAGTAAGGGAGTTGGGGCATGAAGTTATTTCTAGGAGTTGGACACATACCAAGCTTAGCACAGTTCTGGGCATCTTTGAAATACCTATACAAACTTGTTCCTTCATAGTAACTTGCAACTTTGAATGAGAATGTGCTTGCTTACAGCAACGTGCTATATGTTGTGAGTGCCCGAATTGGGAATCTGTGTCAAAACTTTAAGGAATTATGTGATCCTTACTAGCTGGAAGTAAGGGAGATGGGGCATGAAGTTATTTCTAGGAGTTGGAGACATACCCACTTTAGCTCAGTTCTGGGTATCTTTGAAATACCTATACAAACTTGTTCCTACATAGTAACTTGCAACTTTGAATGAGAATGTGCTTGCTTACAGCAACGTGCTATATATTCTGAATGCCCGAATTGGGAATCTGTGTCAAAACGTTGTTAGGAATTATGTGATCCTTACTAGCTGGAAGTAAGGGAGTTGGGGCATGAAGTTATTTTTAGGAGTTGGACACATACCAGGTTTAGCACAGTTCTGGGCATCTTTGAAATACCTATACAAACTTGTTCCTTAATGGTAACCTGCAACTTTGAATGAGAATGTGCTTGCTTGCTTACAGCAACGTGCTATATGTTCTGAATGCCCGAATTGGGAATCTGTGTCAAAACTTTGTTAGAAATTATGTGATCCTTATTAGCTGGAAGTAAGGGAGATGGGGCATGAAGTTACTTCTAGGAGTTGGAGACATACCCACTTTAGCTCAGTTCTGAGCATCTTTGAAATACCTATACAAACTTGTTCCTACATAGTAACTTGCAACATTGAATGAGAATGTGCTTGCTTACAGCAACGTGCTATATGTTCTGAATGCCCGAATTGGGAATCTGTGTCAAAACTTTGTTAGGAATTATGTGATCCTTACTAGCTGGAATTAAGGGAGATGGGGCATGAAGTTACTTCTAGGAGTTGGAGACATACAACGTTTAGCTCAGTTCTGGGCATCTTAGAAATACCTATACAAACTTGTTCCTACATAGTAACTTGCAACTTTGAATGAGAATGTGCTTGCTTACAGCAACGTGCTATATGTTCTGAATGCCCGAATTGGGAATCTGTGTCAAAACTTTGTTAGGAATTATGTGATCCTTACTAGCTGGAAGTAAGGGAGATGGGGCATGAAGTTATTTATGGGAGTTGGAGACATACCAAGTTTAGCTCAGTTCTGGGCATCTTTGAAAGTCCTATACAAACTTGTTCCTACATAGTAACTTGCATCTTTGAATGAGAATGTGCTTGCTTACAGCAACGTGCTATATGTTCTGAATGCCAGAATTGGGAATCTGTGTCAAACCTTTGTTAGGAATTATGTGATCCTTACTAGCTGGAAGTAAGGGAGTTGGGGCATGAAGTTATTTCTAGGAGTTGGAGACATACAACGTTTAGCTCAGTTCTGGGCATCTTTGAAATACCTATACAAACTTGTTCCTACATAGTAACTTCCAACTTTGAATGAGAATGTGCTTGCTTACAGCAACGTGCTATATGTTCTGAATGCCCGAATTGGGAATCTGTGTCAAAACTTTGTTAGGAAGTATGTGATCCTTACTAGCTGGATGTAAGGGAGATGGGACATGAAGTTATTTCAAGGAGTTCGAGACATACAACGTTTAGCTCAGTTCTGGGCATCTTTGAAATACCTATACAAACTTGTTCCTACATAGTAACTTGCTACTATGAATGAGAATGTGATTGCTTACAGCAACGTGCTATATGTTCTGAATGCCCGAATTGGGAATCTGTGTCAAAACTTTGTTAGGAATTATGTGATCCTTACTAGCTGAAAGTAAGGGAGATGGGGCATGAAGTTATTTCTAGGACTTGGACACATACCAAGTTTAGCTCAGTTCTGGGCATCTTTGAAATACCTATACAAACTTGCTCCTACATAGTAACTTGCAACTTTGAATGAGAACGTGCTTGCTTACAGCAACGTGCCATATGTTCTGAATGCCCGAATTGGGAATCTGTGTCAAAACTTTGTTAGGAATTATGTGATCCTTACTAGCTGGAAGTAAGGGAGTTGGGGCATGAAGTTATTTCTAGGAGTTGGACACATTCCAAGCTTAGCACAGTTCTGGGCATCTTTGAAATACCTATACAAACTTGTTCCTTCATAGTAACTTGCAACTTTGAATGAGAATGTGCTTGCTTACAGCAACGTGCTATATGTTGTGAGTGCCCGAATTGGGAATCTGTGTCAAAACTTTAAGGAATTATGTGATCCTTACTAGCTGGAAGTAAGGGAGATGGTGCATGAAGTTATTTCTGGGAGTTGGAGACATACCCACTTTAGCTCAGTTCTGGGCATCTTTGAAATACCTATACAAACTTGTTCCTACATAGTAACTTGCAACTTTGAATGAGAATGTGCTTGCTTACAGCAACGTGCTATATATTCTGAATGCCCGAATTGGGAATCTGTGTCAAAACGTTGTTAGGAATTATGTGATCCTTACTAGCTGGAAGTAAGGGAGTTGGGGCATGAAGTTATTTTTAGGAGTTGGACACATACCAGGTTTAGCACAGTTCTGGGCATCTTTGAAATACCTATACAAACTTGTTCCTTAATGGTAACCTGCAACTTTGAATGAGAATGTGCTTGCTTGCTTACAGCAACGTGCTATATGTTCTGAATGCCCGAATTGGGAATCTGTGTCAAAACTTTGTTAGAAATTATGTGATCCTTATTAGCTGGAAGTAAGGGAGATGGGGCATGAAGTTACTTCTAGGAGTTGGAGACATACCCACTTTAGCTCAGTTCTGAGCATCTTTGAAATACCTATACAAACTTGTTCCTACATAGTAACTTGCAACATTGAATGAGAATGTGCTTGCTTACAGCAACGTGCTATATGTTCTGAATGCCCGAATTGGGAATCTGTGTCAAAACTTTGTTAGGAATTATGTGATCCTTACTAGCTGGAATTAAGGGAGATGGGGCATGAAGTTACTTCTAGGAGTTGGAGACATACAACGTTTAGCACAGTTCTGGGCATCTTAGAAATACCTATACAAACTTGTTCCTACATAGTAACTTGCAACTTTGAATGAGAATGTGCTTGCTTACAGCAACGTGCTATATGTTCTGAATGCCCGAATTGGGAATCTGTGTCAAAACTTTGTTAGGAATTATGTGATCCTTACTAGCTGGAAGTAAGGGAGATGGGGCATGAAGTTATTTCTGGGAGTTTGAGACATACCAAGTTTAGCTCAGTTCTGGGCATCTTTGAAAGTCCTATACAAACTTGTTCCTACATAGTAACTTGCATCTTTGAATGAGAATGTGCTTTCTTACAGCAACGTGCTATATGTTCTGAATGCCCGAATTGGGAATCTGTGTCAAAACTTTGTTAGGAATTATGTGATCCTTACTAGCTGGAAGTAAGGAAGTTGGGGCATGAAGTTATTTCTAGGAGTTGGAGACATACAACGTTTAGCTCAGTTCTGGGCATCTTTGAAATACCTATACAAACTTGTGCCTATATAGTAACTTGCAACTTTGAATGAGAATGTGCTTGCTTACAGCAATGTGCTATATGTTCTGAATGCCCAAATTGGAAATCTGTGTCAAAACTTTGTTAGGAATTATGTGATCCTTACTAGCTGAAAGTAAGGGAGATGGGGCATGAAGTTATTTCTAGGAGTTGGACACATACCAAGCTTAGCACAGTTCTGGGCATCTTTGAAATACCTAAACAAACTTGTTCCTACATAGTAACTTGCAACTTTGAATGAGAATGTGCTTGCTTACAGCAAGGTGCTATATGTTGTGAATGCCCGAATTGGGAATCTGTGTCAAAACTTTGTTAGGAATTATGTGATCCTTACTAGCTGGAAGTAAGGGAGATGGGGCATGAAGTTATTTCTAGGAGTTGGACACATACCCACTTTAGCTCAGTTCTGGGCATCTTTGAAATACCTATACAAACTTGTTCCTACATAGTAACTTGCAACTTTGAATGAGAATGTGCTTGCTTACAGCAACGTGCTATATGTTCTGAATGCCCGAATTGGGAATCTGTGTCAAAACTTTGTTAGGAAGTATGTGATCCTTACTAGCTGGATGTAAGGGAGATGGGACATGAAGTTATTTCAAGGAGTTGGAGACATACAACGTAGGCTCAGTTCTGGGCATCTTTGAAATACCTATACAAACTTGTTCCTACATAGTAACTTGCTACTATGAATGAGAATGTGATTGCTTACAGCAACGTGCTATATGTTCTGAATGCCCGAATTGGGAATCTGTGTCAAAACTTTGTTAGGAATTATGTGATCCTTACTAGCTGAAAGTAAGGGAGATGGGGCATGAAGTTATTTCTAGGACTTGGACACATACCAAGTTTAGCTCAGTTCTGGGCATCTTTGAAATACCTATACAAACTTGCTCCTACATAGTAACTTGCAACTTTGAATGAGAACGTGCTTGCTTACAGCAACGTGCTATATGTTCTGAATGCCCGAATTGGGAATCTGTGTCAAAACTTTGTTAGGAATTATGTGATCCTTACTAGCTGGAAGTAAGGGAGTTGGGGCATGAAGTTATTTCTAGGAGTTGGACACATACCAAGCTTAGCACAGTTCTGGGCATCTTTGAAATACCTATACAAACTTGTTCCTTCATAGTAACTTGCAACTTTGAATGAGAATGTGCTTGCTTACAGCAACGTGCTATATGTTGTGAGTGCCCGAATTGGGAATCTGTGTCAAAACTTTAAGGAATTATGTGATCCTTACTAGCTGGAAGTAAGGGAGATGGGGCATGAAGTTATTTCTAGGAGTTGGAGACATACCCACTTTAGCTCAGTTCTGGGCATCTTTGAAATACCTATACAAACTTGTTCCTACATAGTAACTTGCAACTTTGAATGAGAATGTGCTTGCTTACAGCAACGTGCTATATATTCTGAATGCCCGAATTGGGAATCTGTGTCAAAACGTTGTTAGGAATTATGTGATCCTTACTAGCTGGAAGTAAGGGAGTTGGGGCATGAAGTTATTTTTAGGAGTTGGACACATGCCAGGTTTAGCACAGTTCTGGGCATCTTTGAAATACCTATACAAACTTGTTCCTTAATGGTAACCTGCAACTTTGAATGAGAATGTGCTTGCTTGCTTACAGCAACGTGCTATATGTTCTGAATGCCCGAATTGGGAATCTGTGTCAAATCTTTGTTAGAAATTATGTGATCCTTATTAGCTGGAAGTAAGGGAGATGGGGCATGAAGTTACTTCTAGGAGTTGGAGACATACCCACTTTAGCTCAGTTCTGAGCATCTTTGAAATACCTATACAAACTTGTTCCTACATAGTAACTTGCAACATTGAATGAGAATGTGCTTGCTTACAGCAACGTGCTATATGTTCTGAATGCCCGAATTGGGAATCTGTGTCAAAACTTTGTTAGGAATTATGTGATCCTTACTAGCTGGAATTAAGGGAGATGGGGCATGAAGTTACTTCTAGGAGTTGGAGACATACAACGTTTAGCTCAGTTCTGGGCATCTTAGAAATACCTATACAAACTTGTTCCTACATAGTAACTTACAACTTTGAATGAGAATGTGCTTGCTTACAGCAACGTGCTATATGTTCTGAATGCCCGAATTGGGAATCTGTGTCAAAACTTTGTTAGGAATTATGTGATCCTTACTAGCTGGAAGTAAGGGAGATGGGGCATGAAGATATTTCTGGGAGTTGGAGACATACCAAGTTTAGCTCAGTTCTGGGCATCTTTGAAAGTCCTATACAAACTTGTTCCTACATAGTAACTTGCATCTTTGAATGAGAATGTGCTTTCTTACAGCAACGTGCTATATGTTCTGAATGCCCGAATTGGGAATCTGTGTCAAAACTTTGTTAGGAATTATGTGATCCTTACTAGCTGGAAGTAAGGGAGTTGGGGCATTAAGTTATTTCTAGGAGTTGGAGACATACAACGTTTAGCTCAGTTCTGGGCATCTTTGAAATACCTATACAAACTTGTGACTATATAGTAACTTGCAACTTTGAATGAGAATGTGCTTGCTTACAGCAATGTGCTATATGTTCTGAATGCCCAAATTGGAAATCTGTGTCAAAACTTTGTTAGGAATTATGTGATCCTTACTAGCTGAAAGTAAGGGAGATGGGGCATGAAGTTATTTCTAGGAGTTGGACACATACCAAGTTTAGCTCAGTTCTGGGCATCTTTGAAATACCTATACAAACTTGTTCCTACATAGTAACTTGCAACTTTGAATGAGAATTTGCTTGCTTACAGCAACGTGCTATATGTTTTGAATGCCCGAATTGGGAATCTGTGTCAAAACTTTGTTAGGAATTATGTGATCCTTACTAGCTGGAAGTAAGGGAGATGCGGTACGAAGTTATTTCTAGGAGTTGGAGACATACCAAGTTTAGCACATTTCGGGGCATCTTTGAAATAGCTATACAAACTTGTTCCTACATAGTAACTTGCAACTTTGAATGAGAATGTGCTTGCTTACAGCAACGTGCTATATGTTCTGAATGCCCGAATTGGGAATCTGTGTCAAAACTTTGTTAGGAATTATGTGATCCTTACCAGCTGGAAATAAGGGAGTTGGGGCATGAAGTTATTTCTAGGAGTTGGACACATACCAAGCTTAGCACAGTTCTGGGCATCTTTGAAATACCTAAACAAACTTGTTCCTACATAGTAACTTGCAACTTTGAATGAGAATGTCCTTGCTTACAGCAACGTGCTATATGTTGTGAATGCCCGAATTGGGAATCTGTGTCAAAACTTTGTTAGGAATTATGTGATCCTTACTAGCTGGAAGTAAGGGAGATGGGGCATGAAGATATTTCTGGGAGTTGGAGACATACCAAGTTTAGCTCAGTTCGGGGCATCTTTGAAAGTCCTATACAAACTTGTTCCTACATAGTAACTTGCATCTTTGAATGAGAATGTGCTTGCTTACAGCAACGTGCTATATGTTCTGAATGCCCGAATTGGGAATCTGTGTCAAATCTTTGTTAGGAATTATGTGATCCTTACTAGCTGGAAGTATGGGAGTTGGGGCATGAAGATATTTCTAGGAGTTGGAGACATACAACGTTTAGCTCAGTTCTGGGCATCTATGAAATACCTATACAAACTTGTTCCTACATAGAAACTTGCAACTTTGAATGAGAATGTGCTTGCTTACAGCAACGTGCTATATGTTCTGAATGCCCGAATTGGGAATCTGTGTCAAAACTTTGTTAGGAATTATGTGATCCTTACTAGATGGAAGTAAGAGAGATGGGGCATGAAGTTATTACTAGGAGTTGGACACATACAAAGTTTAGCTCAGTTCTGGGCATCTTTGAAATACCTATACAAACTTGTTCCTACATAGTAACTTGCAACTTTGAATGAGAATGTGCCTGCTTACAGCAACGTGCTATATGTTTTGAATGCCCGAATTGGGAATCTGTGTCAAAACATTGTTAGGAATTATGTGATCCTTACTAGCTGGAAGTAAGGGAGTTGGGGCATGAAGTTATTTCTAGGAGTTGGAGACATACCAAGTTTAGCTCAGTTCTGGGCATCTTTGAAATACCTATACAAACTTGTTCAAACATAGTAACTTGCAACTTTCAATGAGAATGTGCTTGCTTACAGCAACGTGCTATATGTTCTGAATGCCCGAATTGGGAATCTGTGTCAAAACTTTGTTAGAAATTATGTGATCCTTACTAGCTGGAAGTAAGTGAGATGGGGCATGGAGTTACTTCTAGGAGTTGGAGACATACCCACTTTAGCTCAGTTCTGGGCATATTTGAAATACCTATACAAACTTGTTCCTACATAGTAACTTGCATATTGGAATGAGAATGTGCTTGCTTACAGCAACGTGCTATATGTTCTGAATGCCCGAATTGGGAATCTGTGTCAAAATTTTGTTAGGAATTATGTGATCCTTACTAGCTGGAAGTAAGGAAGATGGGGCATGAAGTTATTTCTAGGAGTTGGAGACATACCAAGTTAAGCTCAGTTCTGGGCATCTTTGAAAGTCCTATACAAACTTGTTCCTACATAGTAACTTGCATCTTTGAATGAGAATGTGCTTGCTTACAGCAACGTGCTATATGTTCTGAATGCCCGAATTGGGAATCTGTGTCAAAACTTTGTTAGGAATTATGTGATCCTTACTAGCTGGAAGTAAGGGAGTTGGGGCATGAAGTTATTTCTAGGAGTTGGAGACATACCAAGTTTAGCTCAGTTCTGGGCATCATTGAAATACCTATACAAACTTGTTCCTACATAGTAACTTGCACCTTTCAATGAGAATGTGCTTGCTTACAGCAACGTGCTATATGTTCTGAATGCCCGAATTGGGAATCTGTGTCAAAACTTTGTTAGAAATTATGTGATCCTTACTAGCTGGAAGTAAGGAAGATGGGGAATGAAGTTACTTCTAGGAGTTGGAGACATACCAACTTTAGCTCAGTTCTGGGCATCTTTGAAATACCTATACAAACTTGTTACTACATAGTAACTTGCAACATTGAATGAGAATGTGCTTGCTTACAGCAACGTGCTATATGTTCTGAATGCCCGAATTGGGAATCTGTGTCAAAACGTTGTTAGGAAGTATGTGATCCTTACTAGCTGGATGTAAGGGAGATGGGACATGAAGTTATTTCAAGGAGTTGGAGACATACAACGTAGGCTCAGTTCTGGGCATCTTTGAAATACCTATACAAACTTGTTCCTACATAGTAACTTGCTACTATGAATGAGAATGTGATTGCTTACAGCAACGTGCTATATGTTCTGAATGCCCGAATTGGGAATCTGTGTCAAAACTTTGTTAGGAATTATGTGATCCTTACCAGCTGGAAATAAGGGAGTTGGGGCATGAAGTTATTTCTAGGAGTTGGACACATACCAAGCTTAGCACAGTTCTGGGCATCTTTGAAATACCTAAACAAACTTGTTCCTACATAGTAACTTGCAACTTTGAATGAGAATGTCCTTGCTTACAGCAACGTGCTATATGTTGTGAATGCCCGAATTGGGAATCTGTGTCAAAACTTTGTTAGGAATTATGTGATCCTTACTAGCTGGAAGTAAGGGAGATGGGGCATGAAGATATTTCTGGGAGTTGGAGACATACCAAGTTTAGCTCAGTTCGGGGCATCTTTGAAAGTCCTATACAAACTTGTTCCTACATAGTAACTTGCATCTTTGAATGAGAATGTGCTTGCTTACAGCAACGTGCTATATGTTCTGAATGCCCGAATTGGGAATCTGTGTCAAATCTTTGTTAGGAATTATGTGATCCTTACTAGCTGGAAGTATGGGAGTTGGGGCATGAAGATATTTCTAGGAGTTGGAGACATACAACGTTTAGCTCAGTTCTGGGCATCTATGAAATACCTATACAAACTTGTTCCTACATAGAAACTTGCAACTTTGAATGAGAATGTGCTTGCTTACAGCAACGTGCTATATGTTCTGAATGCCCGAATTGGGAATCTGTGTCAAAACTTTGTTAGGAATTATGTGATCCTTACTAGATGGAAGTAAGAGAGATGGGGCATGAAGTTATTACTAGGAGTTGGACACATACAAAGTTTAGCTCAGTTCTGGGCATCTTTGAAATACCTATACAAACTTGTTCCTACATAGTAACTTGCAACTTTGAATGAGAATGTGCCTGCTTACAGCAACGTGCTATATGTTTTGAATGCCCGAATTGGGAATCTGTGTCAAAACATTGTTAGGAATTATGTGATCCTTACTAGCTGGAAGTAAGGGAGTTGGGGCATGAAGTTATTTCTAGGAGTTGGAGACATACCAAGTTTAGCTCAGTTCTGGGCATCTTTGAAATACCTATACAAACTTGTTCAAACATAGTAACTTGCAACTTTCAATGAGAATGTGCTTGCTTACAGCAACGTGCTATATGTTCTGAATGCCCGAATTGGGAATCTGTGTCAAAACTTTGTTAGAAATTATGTGATCCTTACTAGCTGGAAGTAAGTGAGATGGGGCATGGAGTTACTTCTAGGAGTTGGAGACATACCCACTTTAGCTCAGTTCTGGGCATATTTGAAATACCTATACAAACTTGTTCCTACATAGTAACTTGCATATTGGAATGAGAATGTGCTTGCTTACAGCAACGTGCTATATGTTCTGAATGCCCGAATTGGGAATCTGTGTCAAAATTTTGTTAGGAATTATGTGATCCTTACTAGCTGGAAGTAAGGAAGATGGGGCATGAAGTTATTTCTAGGAGTTGGAGACATACCAAGTTAAGCTCAGTTCTGGGCATCTTTGAAAGTCCTATACAAACTTGTTCCTACATAGTAACTTGCATCTTTGAATGAGAATGTGCTTGCTTACAGCAACGTGCTATATGTTCTGAATGCCCGAATTGGGAATCTGTGTCAAAACTTTGTTAGGAATTATGTGATCCTTACTAGCTGGAAGTAAGGGAGTTGGGGCATGAAGTTATTTCTAGGAGTTGGAGACATACCAAGTTTAGCTCAGTTCTGGGCATCATTGAAATACCTATACAAACTTGTTCCTACATAGTAACTTGCACCTTTCAATGAGAATGTGCTTGCTTACAGCAACGTGCTATATGTTCTGAATGCCCGAATTGGGAATCTGTGTCAAAACTTTGTTAGAAATTATGTGATCCTTACTAGCTGGAAGTAAGGAAGATGGGGAATGAAGTTACTTCTAGGAGTTGGAGACATACCAACTTTAGCTCAGTTCTGGGCATCTTTGAAATACCTATACAAACTTGTTACTACATAGTAACTTGCAACATTGAATGAGAATGTGCTTGCTTACAGCAACGTGCTATATGTTCTGAATGCCCGAATTGGGAATCTGTGTCAAAACGTTGTTAGGAAGTATGTGATCCTTACTAGCTGGATGTAAGGGAGATGGGACATGAAGTTATTTCAAGGAGTTGGAGACATACAACGTAGGCTCAGTTCTGGGCATCTTTGAAATACCTATACAAACTTGTTCCTACATAGTAACTTGCTACTATGAATGAGAATGTGATTGCTTACAGCAACGTGCTATATGTTCTGAATGCCCGAATTGGGAATCTGTGTCAAAACTTTGTTAGGAATTATGTGATCCTTACTAGCTGAAAGTAAGGGAGATGGGGCATGAAGTTATTTCTAGGACTTGGACACATACCAAGTTTAGCTCAGTTCTGGGCATCTTTGAAATACCTATACAAACTTGCTCCTACATAGTAACTTGCAACTTTGAATGAGAACGTGCTTGCTTACAGCAACGTGCTATATGTTCTGAATGCCCGAATTGGTAATCTGTGTCAAAACTTTGTTAGGAATTATGTGATCCTTACTAGCTGGAAGTAAGGGAGTTGGGGCATGAAGTTATTTCTAGGAGTTGGACACATACCAAGCTTAGCACAGTTCTGGGCATCTTTGAAATACCTATACAAACTTGTTCCTTCATAGTAACTTGCAACTTTGAATGAGAATGTGCTTGCTTACAGCAACGTGCTATATGTTGTGAGTGCCCGAATTGGGAATCTGTGTCAAAACTTTAAGGAATTATGTGATCCTTACTAGCTGGAAGTAAGGGAGATGGGGCATGAAGTTATTTCTAGGAGTTGGAGACATACCCACTTTAGCTCAGTTCTGGGCATCTTTGAAATACCTATACAAACTTGTTCCTACATAGCAACTTGCAACTTTGAATGAGAATGTGCTTGCTTACAGCAACGTGCTATATATTCTGAATGCCCGAATTGGGAATCTGTGTCAAAACGTTGTTAGGAATTATGTGATCCTTACTAGCTGGAAGTAAGGGAGTTGGGGCATGAAGTTATTTTTAGGAGTTGGACACATGCCAGGTTTAGCACAGTTCTGGGCATCTTTGAAATACCTATACAAACTTGTTCCTTAATGGTAACCTGCAACTTTGAATGAGAATGTGCTTGCTTGCTTACAGCAACGTGCTATATGTTCTGAATGCCCGAATTGGGAATCTGTGTCAAATCTTTGTTAGAAATTATGTGATCCTTATTAGCTGGAAGTAAGGGAGATGGGGCATGAAGTTACTTCTAGGAGTTGGAGACATACCCACTTTAGCTCAGTTCTGAGCATCTTTGAAATACCTATACAAACTTGTTCCTACATAGTAACTTGCAACATTGAATGAGAATGTGCTTGCTTACAGCAACGTGCTATATGTTCTGAATGCCCGAATTGGGAATCTGTGTCAAAACTTTGTTAGGAATTATGTGATCCTTACTAGCTGGAATTAAGGGAGATGGGGCATGAAGTTACTTCTAGGAGTTGGAGACATACAACGTTTAGCTCAGTTCTGGGCATCTTAGAAATACCTATACAAACTTGTTCCTACATAGTAACTTACAACTTTGAATGAGAATGTGCTTGCTTACAGCAACGTGCTATATGTTCTGAATGCCCGAATTGGGAATCTGTGTCAAAACTTTGTTAGGAATTATGTGATCCTTACTAGCTGGAAGTAAGGGAGATGGGGCATGAAGTTATTTCTGGGAGTTGGAGACATACCAAGTTTAGCTCAGTTCTGGGCATCTTTGAAAGTCCTATACAAACTTGTTCCTACATAGTAACTTGCATCTTTGAATGAGAATGTGCTTTCTTACAGCAACGTGCTATATGTTCTGAATGCCCGAATTGGGAATCTGTGTCAAAACTTTGTTAGGAATTATGTGATCCTTACTAGCTGGAAGTAAGGGAGTTGGGGCATTAAGATATTTCTAGGAGTTGGAGACATACAACGTTTAGCTCAGTTCTGGGCATCTTTGAAATACCTATACAAACTTGTGACTATATAGTAACTTGCAACTTTGAATGAGAATGTGCTTGCTTACAGCAATGTGCTATATGTTCTGAATGCCCAAATTGGAAATCTGTGTCAAAACTTTGTTAGGAATTATGTGATCCTTACTAGCTGAAAGTAAGGGAGATGGGGCATGAAGTTATTTCTAGGAGTTGGACACATACCAAGTTTAGCTCAGTTCTGGGCATCTTTGAAATACCTATACAAACTTGTTCCTACATAGTAACTTGCAACTTTGAATGAGAATTTGCTTGCTTACAGCAACGTGCTATATGTTTTGAATGCCCGAATTGGGAATCTGTGTCAAAACTTTGTTAGGAATTATGTGATCCTTACTAGCTGGAAGTAAGGGAGATGCGGTACGAAGTTATTTCTAGGAGTTGGAGACATACCAAGTTTAGCACATTTCGGGGCATCTTTGAAATAGCTATACAAACTTGTTCCTACATAGTAACTTGCAACTTTGAATGAGAATGTGCTTGCTTACAGCAACGTGCTATATGTTCTGAATGCCCGAATTGGGAATCTGTGTCAAAACTTTGTTAGGAATTATGTGATCCTTACCAGCTGGAAATAAGGGAGTTGGGGCATGAAGTTATTTCTAGGAGTTGGACACATACCAAGCTTAGCACAGTTCTGGGCATCTTTGAAATACCTAAACAAACTTGTTCCTACATAGTAACTTGCAACTTTGAATGAGAATGTCCTTGCTTACAGCAACGTGCTATATGTTGTGAATGCCCGAATTGGGAATCTGTGTCAAAACTTTGTTAGAAATTATGTGATCCTTACTAGCTGGAAGTAAGTGAGATGGGGCATGGAGTTACTTCTAGGAGTTGGAGACATACCCACTTTAGCTCAGTTCTGGGCATATTTGAAATACCTTTACAAACTTGTTCCTACATAGTAACTTGCATATTGGAATGAGAATGTGCTTGCTTACAGCAACGTGCTATATGTTCTGAATGCCCGAATTGGGAATCTGTGTCAAAATTTTGTTAGGAATTATGTGATCCTTACTAGCTGGAAGTAAGGAAGATGGGGCATGAAGTTATTTCTAGGAGTTGGAGACATACCAAGTTAAGCTCAGTTCTGGGCATCTTTGAAAGTCCTATACAAACTTGTTCCTACATAGTAACTTGCATCTTTGAATGAGAATGTGCTTGCTTACAGCAACGTGCTATATGTTCTGAATGCCCGAATTGGGAATCTGTGTCAAAACTTTGTTAGGAATTATGTGATCCTTACTAGCTGGAAGTAAGGGAGTTGGGGCATGAAGTTATTTCTAGGAGTTGGAGACATACCAAGTTTAGCTCAGTTCTGGGCATCATTGAAATACCTATACAAACTTGTTCCTACATAGTAACTTGCACCTTTCAATGAGAATGTGCTTGCTTACAGCAACGTGCTATATGTTCTGAATGCCCGAATTGGGAATATGTGTCAAAACTTTGTTAGAAATTATGTGATCCTTACTAGCTGGAAGTAAGGGAGATGGGGCATGTAGTTACTTCTAGGAGTTGGAGACATACCCACTTTAGCTCAGTTCTGGGCATCATTGAAATACCTATACAAACTTGTTCCTACATAGTAACTTGCAACATTGAATGAGAATGTGGTTGCTTACAGCAAGGTGCTATATGTTCTGAATGCCCGAATTGGGAATCTGTGTCAAAACTTTGTTAGAAATTATGTGATCCTTACTAGCTGGAAGTAAGGAAGATGGGGAATGAAGTTACTTCTAGGAGTTGGAGACATACCAACTTTAGCTCAGTTCTGGGCATCTTTGAAATACCTATACAAACTTGTTACTACATAGTAACTTGCAACATTGAATGAGAATGTGCTTGCTTACAGCAACGTGCTATATGTTCTGAATGCCCGAATTGGGAATCTGTGTCAAAACGTTGTTAGAAATTATGTGATCCTTACTAGCTGGAAGTAAGGGAGATGGGGCATGAAGTTATTTCTAGGAGTTGGAGACCTACAACGTTTAGCTCAGTTCTGGGCATCTTTGAAATACCTATACAAACTTGTTCCTACATAGTAACTTGCAACTTTGAATGAGAATGTGCTTGCTTACAGCAACGTGCTATATGTTCTGAATGCCCGAATTGGGAATCTGTGTCAAAACATTGTTAGGAATTATGTGATCCTTACTAGCTGGAAGTAAGGGAGATGGGTCATGAAGTTATTTCTAGGATTTGGACACATACCCACTTTAGCTCAGTTTTGGGCATCTTTGAAATACCTATACAAACTTGTTCCTACAAAGTAACTTGCAACTTTGAATGAGAATGTGCTTGCTTACAGCAACGTGGTATATGTTCTGAATGCCCGAATTGGGAATCTCTGTCAAAACTTTGTTAGGAATTATGTGATCCTTACTAGCTGGAATTAAGGGAGTTGGGGCATGAAGTTATATCTAGCAGTAGACACATACCCACTTTAGCTCAGTTCTGGGCATCTATGAAATACCTATACAAACTTGTTCCTACATAGTAACTTGCATATTGGAATGAGAATGTGCTTGCTTACAGCAACGTGCTATATGTTCTGAATGCCCGAATTGGGAATCTGTGTCAAAATTTTGTTAGGAATTATGTGATCCTTACTAGCTGGAAGTAAGGGAGATGGGGCATGAAGTTATTTCTAGGAGTTAGAGACATACCAAGTTTAGCTCAGTTCTGGGCATCTTTGAAAGTCCTAGACAAACTTGTTCCTACGTAGTAACTTGCATCTTTGAATTAGATTGTGCTTGCTTACAGCAACGTGCTATATGTTCTGAATGCCCGAATTGGGAATCTGTGTCAAAACTTTGTTAGGAATTATGTGATCCTTATTAGCTGGAAGTAAGGGAGTTCGGGCATGAAGTTATTTCTAGGAGTTGGAGACATACCAAGTTTAGCTCAGTTCTGGGCATCTTTGAAATACCTATACAAACTTGTTCCTACATAGTATCTTGCAACTTTCAATGAGAATTGCTTGCTTACAGCAACGTGCTATATGTTCTGAATGCCCGAATTGGGAATCTGTGTCAAAACTTTGTTAGAAATTATGTGATCCTTACTAGCTGGAAGTAAGGGAGATGGGGCATGAAGTTATTTCTAGGAGTTGGAGACATACAACGTTTAGCTCAGTTCTGGGCATCTTTGAAATACCTATACAAACTTGTTCCTACATAGTAACTTGCAACTTTGAATGAGAATGTGCTTGCTTACAGCAACATGCTATATGTTCTGAATGCCCGAATTGGGAATCTGTGTCAAAACTTTGTTAGGAATTATGTGATCCTTACTAGCTGGAAGTAAGGGAGTTGGGGCATGAAGTTATTTCTAGGAGTTGGACACATACCAGGTTTAGCACAGTTCTGGGCATCTTTGAAATACCTATACAAACATGTTCCTACATAGTAACTTGCAACTTTGATTGAGAATGTGCTTGCTTACAGCAACGTGCTATATGTTCTGAATGCCCAAATTGGGAATCTGTGTCAAAACTTTGTTAGAAATTATGTGATCCTTACTAGCTGGAAGTAAGGGAGATGGGGCATGAAGTTACTTCTTGGAGTTGGAGACATACCCACTTTAGCTCAGTTCTGGGCATCTTTGAAATACCTATACAAACTTGTTCCTACATAGTAACTAGCAACGTTGAATGAAAATGTGCTGCTTTCAGCAACGTGCTATATGTTCTGAATGCCCGAATTGGGAATCTGTGTCAAAATTTGTTAGGAGGTATGTGATCCTTACTAGCTGGATGTAAGGGAGATGGGACATGAAGTTATTTCTAGGAGTTGGAGACATACACCGTTTAGCTCAGTTCTGGGCATCTTTGAAATACCTATACAAACTTGTTCCTACATAGTAACTTGCAACGTTGAATAAGAATGTGCTTGCTTTCAGCAACGTGCTATATGTTCTGAATGCCCGAATTGGGAATCTGTGTCAAAACTTTGTTAGGAATTATGTGATCCTTACTAGCTGGAAGTAAGGGAGATGGGGCATGAAGTTATTTCTAGGAGTTGGAGACATAACCACTTTAGCTCAGTTCTGGAAATCTTTGAAATACCTATACAAACTTGTTCCTACATAGTAACTTGCTACTTGGAATGAGAAAATGCTGGCTTAAAGCAACGTGCTACATGTTCTGAATGCCCGAATTGGGAATCTGTGTCAAAACTTTGTTAGGAATTATGTGATCCTTACTAGCTGGAAGTAAGGGAGGTGGGGCATGAAGTTATTTCTAGGAGTTGGAGACATACCAAGTTTAGCTCAGTTCTGGGCATCATTGAAATACCTATACAAACTTGTTCCTACATAGTAACTTGCAACTTTGAATGAGAATGTGCTTGCTTACAGCAACGTGTTATATGTTCTGAATGCCCGAATTGGGAATCTGTGTCAAAACTTTTTTAGGAATTATATGATCCTTACTAGCTGGAAGTAAGGGAGTTGGGGCATGAAGTAATTTCTAGGAGTTGACACATTCCCACTTTAGCTCAGTTCTGGGCATCTTTGAAATACCTATAGAAACTTGTTCCTTCATAGTAACTTGCTACTTGGAATGAAATAGTGCTGCTTAAAGCAACGTGCTATATGTTCTGAATGCCCGAATTGGGAATCTGTGTCAAAGCTTTGTTAGGAATTATGTGATCCTTACTAGCTGGAAGTAAGGGAGATGGGGCATGAAGTTATTTCTAGGAGTTGGAGACATACAACGTTTAGCTCAGTTCTGGGCATCTTTGAAATACCTATACAAACTTGTTCCTACATAGTAACTTACAACTTTGAATGAGAATGTGCTTGCTTACAGCAACGTGCTACATGTTCTGAATGCCCGAATTGGGAATCTGTGTCAAAACTTTGTTAGGAATTATGTGATCCTTACTAGCTGGAAGTAAGGGAGATGGGGCATGAAGTTATTTCTAGGAGTTGGACACATACCCACTTTAGCTCAGTTCTGGGCATCTTTGAAATACCTATACAAACTTGTTCCTACATAGTAACTTGCATCTTTGAATGAGAATGTGCTTGCTTACAGCAACGTGCTTTATGTTCTGAATGCCGGAATTGGGAATCTGTGTCAAATCTTTGTTAGGAATTATGTGATCCTTACTAGCTGGAAGTAAGGGAGATGGGGCATGAAGTTATTTCTAGGAGTTGGAGACTTACCAAGTTTAGCTAAGTTCTGGGCATCTTTGAAAGTCCTATACAAACTTGTTCCTACATAGTAACTTGCATCTTTGAATGAGAATGTGCTTGCTTACAGCAACGTGCTATATGTTCTGAATGCCCGAATTGGGAATCTGTGTCAAAACTTTGTTAGGAATTATGTGATCCTTACTAGCTGGAAGTAAGGGAGTTGGGGCATGAAGTTATTTCTAGGAGTTGGAGACATACAACGTTTAGCTCAGTTCTGGGCATCTTTGAAATGCCTATACAAACTTGTTCCTACATAGTAACTTGCAACTTTGAATGAGAATGTGCTTGCTTACAGCAACGTGCTATATGTTCTGAATGCCCGAATTGGGAATCTGTGTCAAAACTTTGTTAGAAATTATGTGATCCTTACTAGATGGAAGTAAGGGAGATGGGGCATGAAGTTATTTCTAGGATTTGGAGACATACAACGTTTGGCTCAGTTCTGGGCATCTTTGAAATACCTATACAAACTTGTTCCTACATCGTAACTTGCAACTTTGAATGAGAATGTGCTTGCTTACAGCAACGTGCTATATGTTCTGAATGACCGAATTGGGAATCTGTGTCAAAACTTTGTTAGGAATTATGTGATCCTTACTAGCTGGAAGTAAGGGAGTTGGGGCATGAAGTTATTTCTAGGAGTTGACACATACCCACTTTAGCTCAGTTCTGGGCATCTTTGAAATACCTATAGAAACTTGTTCCTTCATAGTAACTTGCTACTTGGAATGAGATAGTGCTGCTTAAAGCAACGTGCTATATGTTTTGAATGCCCGAATTGGGAATCTGTGTCAAAACTTTGTTAGGAATTATGTGATCCTTACTAGCTGGAAGTAAGGGAGATAGGGTACGAAGTTATTTCTAGGAGTTGGAGACATACCAAGTTTAGCACTGTTCGGGGCATCTTTGAAATACCTATACAAACTTGTTCCTACATAGTAACTTGCAACTTTGAATGAGAATGTGCTTGCTTACAGCAACGTGCTATATGTTCTGAATGCCCGAATAGGGAATCTGTGTCACAACTTTGTTAGGAATTATGTGATCCTTAATAGCTGGAAATAAGGGAGTTGGGGCATGAAGTTATTTCTAGGAGTTGGACACATACCAAGCTTAGCACAGTTCTGGGCATCTTTGAAATACCTATACAAACTTGTTCCTACATAGTAACTTGCAACTTTGAATGAGAATTTGCTTGCTTACAGCACGTGCTATATGTTTTGAATGCCCGAATTGGGAATCAGTGTCAAAACTTTGTTAGGAATTATGTGATCCTTACTAGCTGGAAGTAAGGGAGATGCGGTACGAAGTTATTTCTAGGAGTTGGAGACATACCAAGTTTAGCACATTTCGGGGCATCTTTGAAATAGCTATACAAACTTGTTCCTACATAGTAACTTGCAACTTTGAATGAGAATGTGCTTGCTTACAGCAACGTGATATATGTTCTGAATGCCCGAATTGGGAATCTGTGTCAAAACTTTGTTAGGAATTATGTGATCCTTACCAGCTGGAAATAATGGAGTTGGGGCATGAAGTTATTTCTAGGAGTTGGACACATACCAAGCTTAGCACAGTTCTGGGCATCTTTGAAATACCTAAACAAACTTGTTCCTACATAGTAACTTGCAACTTTGAATGAGAATGTCCTTGCTTACAGCAACGTGCTATATGTTGTGAATGCCCGAATTGGGAATCTGTGTCAAAACTTTGTTAGGAATTATGTGATACTTACTAGCTGGAAGTAAGTGAGATGGGGCATGAAGTTATTTCTAGGAGTTGGACACATACCCACTTTAGCTCAGTTCTGGGCATCTTTGAAATACCTATACAAACTTGTTCCTACATAGTAACGTGCAACTTTGAATGAGAATGTGCTTGCTTACAGCAACGTGCTATATGTTCTGAATGCCCGAATTGGGAATCTGTGTCAAAACTTTTTTAGGAATTATGTGATCCTTACTAGCTGGAAGTAAGGGAGTTGGGGCATGAAGTTATTTCTAGGAGTTTTAGACATACAACGTTTAGCACAGTTCTGGGCATCTTTGAAATACCTATGCAAACTTGTTCCTTCATAGTAACTTTCAACTTTGAATTCGAATGTGCTTGCTTACAGCAACGTGCTATATGTTCTGAATGACCGAATTGGGAATCTGTGTCAAAACTTTGTTAGAAATTATGTGATCCTTACTAGCTGGAAGTGAGGGAGATGGGGCAGGAAGTTACTTCTAGGAGTTGGAGACATACAACGTTTAGCTCAGTTCTGGGCATCTTAGAAATACCTATACAAACTTGTTCCTACATAGTAACTTGCAACATTGAATGAGAATGTGCTTGCTTACAGCAACGTGCTATATGTTCTGAATGCCCGAATTGGGAATCTGTGTCAAAACTTTGTTAGGAATTATGTGATCCTTACTAGCTGGAAGTAAGGGAGTTGGGGCATGAAGTTATTTCTAGGAGTTGGAGACATACAACGTTTAGCACAGTTCTGGGCATCTTTGAAATACCTATGCAAACTTGTTCCTTCATAGTAACTTTGAACTTTGAATTCGAATGTGCTTGCTTACAGCAACGTGCTATATGTTCTGAATTCCCGAATTGGGAATCTGTGTCAAAACTTTGTTAGAAATTATGTGATCCTTACTAGCTGGAAGTGAGGGAGATGGGGCAGGAAGTTACTTCTAGGAGTTGGAGACATACAACGTTTAGCACAGTTCTGCTCATCTTAGAAATACCTATACAAACTTGTTCCTACATAGTAACTTGCAACATTGAATGAGAATGTGCTTGCTTACAGCAACGTGCTATATGTTCTGAATGCCCGAATTGGGAATCTGTGTCAAAACTTTGTTAGGAATTATGTGATCCTTACTAGCTGGAAGTAAGGGAGATGGGGCATGAAGTTATTTCTGGGAGTTGGAGACATACCAAGTTTAGCTCAGTTCTGGGCATCTTTGAAAGTCCTATACAAACTTGTTCCTACATAGTAACTTGCATCTTTGAATGAGAATGTGCTTGCTTACAGCAACGTGCTATATATTCTGAATGCCCGAATTGGGAATCTGTGTCAAAACGTTGTTAGGAATTATGTGATCCTTACTAGCTGGAAGTAAGGGAGTTGGGGCATGAAGTTATTTTTAGGAGTTGGACACATACCAGGTTTAGCACAGTTCTGGGCATCTTTGAAATACCTATACAAACTTGTTCCTTAATGGTAACCTGCAACTTTGAATGAGAATGTGCTTGCTTGCTTACAGCAACGTGCTATATGTTCTGAATGCCCGAATTGGGAATCTGTGTCAAAACTTTGTTAGAAATTATGTGATCCTTATTAGCTGGAAGTAAGGGAGATGGGGCATGAAGTTACTTCTAGGAGTTGGAGACATACCCACTTTAGCTCAGTTCTGAGCATCTTTGAAATACCTATACAAACTTGTTCCTACATAGTAACTTGCAACATTGAATGAGAATGTGCTTGCTTACAGCAACGTGCTATATGTTCTGAATGCCCGAATTGGGAATCTGTGTCAAAACTTTGTTAGGAATTATGTGATCCTTACTAGCTGGAATTAAGGGAGATGGGGCATGAAGTTACTTCTAGGAGTTGGAGACATACAACGTTTAGCTCAGTTCTGGGCATCTTAGAAATACCTATACAAACTTGTTCCTACATAGTAACTTGCAACTTTGAATGAGAATGTGCTTGCTTACAGCAACGTGCTATATGTTCTGAATGCCCGAATTGGGAATCTGTGTCAAAACTTTGTTAGGAATTATGTGATCCTTACTAGCTGGAAGTAAGGGAGATGGGGCATGAAGTTATTTCTGGGAGTTGGAGACATACCAAGTTTAGCTCAGTTCTGGGCATCTTTGAAAGTCCTATACAAACTTGTTCCTACATAGTAACTTGCATCTTTGAATGAGAATGTGCTTTCTTACAGCAACGTGCTATATGTTCTGAATGCCCGAATTGGGAATCTGTGTCAAAACTTTGTTAGGAATTATGTGATCCTTACTAGCTGGATGTAAGGGAGTTGGGGCATTAAGTTATTTCTAGGAGTTGGAGACATACAACGTTTAGCTCAGTTCTGGGCATCTTTGAAATACCTATACAAACTTGTGCCTATATAGTAACTTGCAACTTTGAATGTTAATGTGCTTGCTTACAGCAATGTGCTATATGTTCTGAATGCCCAAATTGGAAATCTGTGTCAAAACTTTGTTAGGAATTATGTGATCCTTACTAGCTGAAAGTAAGTGAGATGGGGCATGAAGTTATTTCTAGGAGTTGGACACATACCAAGTTTAGCTCAGTTCTGGGCATCTTTGAAATACCTATACAAACTTGTTCCTACATAGTAACTTGCAACTTTGAATGAGAATTTGCTTGCTTACAGCAACGTGCTATATGTTTTGAATGCCCGAATTGGGAATCTGTGTCAAAACTTTGTTAGGAATTATGTGATCCTTACTAGCTGGAAGTAAGGGAGATAGGGTACGAAGTTATTTCTAGGAGTTGGAGACATACCAAGTTTAGCACAGTTCGGGGCATCTTTGAAATACCTATACAAACTTGTTCCTACATAGTAACTTGCAACTTTGAATGAGAATGTGCTTGCTTACAGCAACGTGCTATATGTTCTGAATGCCCGAATAGGGAATCTGTGTCACAACTTTGTTAGGAATTATGTGATCCTTAATAGCTGGAAATAAGGGAGTTGGGGCATGAAGTTATTTCTAGGAGTTGGACACATACCAAGCTTAGCACAGTTCTGGGCATCTTTGAAGTACCTATACAAACTTGTTCCTACATAGTAACTTGCAACTTTGAATGAGAATTTGCTTGCTTACAGCACGTGCTATATGTTTTGAATGCCCGAATTGGGAATCAGTGTCAAAACTTTGTTAGGAATTATGTGATCCTTACTAGCTGGAAGTAAGGGAGATGCGGTACGAAGTTATTTCTAGGAGTTGGAGACATACCAAGTTTAGCACATTTCGGGGCATCTTTGAAATAGCTATACAAACTTGTTCCTACATAGTAACTTGCAACTTTGAATGAGAATGTGCTTGCTTACAGCAACGTGATATATGTTCTGAATGCCCGAATTGGGAATCTGTGTCAAAACTTTGTTAGGAATTATGTGATCCTTACCAGCTGGAAATAATGGAGTTGGGGCATGAAGTTATTTCTAGGAGTTGGACACATACCAAGCTTAGCACAGTTCTGGGCATCTTTGAAATAACTAAACAAACTTGTTCCTACATAGTAACTTGCAACTTTGAATGAGAATGTCCTTGCTTACAGCAACGTGCTATATGTTGTGAATGCCCGAATTGGGAATCTGTGTCAAAACTTTGTTAGGAATTATGTGATACTTACTAGCTGGAAGTAAGGGAGATGGGGCATGAAGTTATTTCTAGGAGTTGGACACATACCCACTTTAGCTCAGTTCTGGGCATCTTTGAAATACCTATACAAACTTGTTCCTACATAGTAACTTGCAACTTTGAATGAGAATGTGCTTGCTTACAGCAACGTGCTATATGTTCTGAATGCCCGAATTGGGAATCTGTGTCAAAACTTTTTTAGGAATTATGTGATCCTTACTAGCTGGAAGTAAGGGAGTTGGGGCATGAAGTTATTTCTAGGAGTTTTAGACATACAACGTTTAGCACAGTTCTGGGCATCTTTGAAATACCTATGCAAACTTGTTCCTTCATAGTAACTTTCAACTTTGAATTCGAATGTGCTTGCTTACAGCAACGTGCTATATGTTCTGAATGCCCGAATAGGGAATCTGTGTCACAACTTTGTTAGGAATTATGTGATCCTTAATAGCTGGAAATAAGGGAGCTGGGGCATGAAGTTATTTCTAGGAGTTGGACACATACCAAGCTTAGCACAGTTCTGGGCATCTTTGAAATACCTATACAAACTTGTTCCTACATAGTAACTTGCAACTTTGAATGAGAATTTGCTTGCTTACAGCACGTGCTATATGTTTTGAATGCCCGAATTGGGAATCAGTGTCAAAACTTTGTTAGGAATTATGTGATCCTTACTAGCTGGAAGTAAGGGAGATGCGGTACGAAGTTATTTCTAGGAGTTGGAGACATACCAAGTTTAGCACATTTCGGGGCATCTTTAAATAGCTATACAAACTTGTTCCTACATAGTAACTTGCAACTTTGAATGAGAATGTGCTTGCTTACAGCAACGTGATATATGTTCTGAATGCCCGAATTGGGAATCTGTGTCAAAACTTTGTTAGGAATTATGTGATCCTTACCAGCTGGAAATAATGGAGTTGGGGCATGAAGTTATTTCTAGGAGTTGGACACATACCAAGCTTAGCACAGTTCTGGGCATCTTTGAAATAACTAAACAAACTTGTTCCTACATAGTAACTTGCAACTTTGAATGAGAATGTCCTTGCTTACAGCAACGTGCTATATGTTGTGAATGCCCGAATTGGGAATCTGTGTCAAAACTTTGTTAGGAATTATGTGATACTTACTAGCTGGAAGTAAGGGAGATGGGGCATGAAGTTATTTCTAGGAGTTGGACACATACCCACTTTAGCTCAGTTCTGGGCATCTTTGAAATACCTATACAAACTTGTTCCTACATAGTAACTTGCAACTTTGAATGAGAATGTGCTTGCTTACAGCAACGTGCTATATGTTCTGAATGCCCGAATTGGGAATCTGTGTCAAAACTTTTTTAGGAATTATGTGATCCTTACTAGCTGGAAGTAAGGGAGTTGGGGCATGAAGTTATTTCTAGGAGTTTTAGACATACAACGTTTAGCACAGTTCTGGGCATCTTTGAAATACCTATGCAAACTTGTTCCTTCATAGTAACTTTCAACTTTGAATTCGAATGTGCTTGCTTACAGCAACGTGCTATATGTTCTGAATGACCGAATTGGGAATCTGTGTCAAAACTTTGTTAGAAATTATGTGATCCTTACTAGCTGGAAGTGAGGGAGATGGGGCAGGAAGTTACTTCTAGGAGTTGGAGACATACAACGTTTAGCTCAGTTCTGGGAATCTTAGAAATACCTATACAAACTTGTTCCTACATAGTAACTTGCAACATTGAATGAGAATGTGCTTGCTTACAGCAACGTGCTATATGTTCTGAATGCCCGAATTGGGAATCTGTGTCAAAACTTTGTTAGGAATTATGTGATCCTTACTAGCTGGAAGTAAGGGAGTTGGGGCATGAAGTTATTTCTAGGAGTTGGAGACATACAACGTTTAGCACAGTTCTGGGCATCTTTGAAATACCTATGCAAACTTGTTCCTTCATAGTAACTTTGAACTTTGAATTCGAATGTGCTTGCTTACAGCAACGTGCTATATGTTCTGAATTCCCGAATTGGGAATCTGTGTCAAAACTTTGTTAGAAATTATGTGATCCTTACTAGCTGGAAGTGAGGGAGATGGGGCAGGAAGTTACTTCTAGGAGTTGGAGACATACAACGTTTAGCAGAGTTCTGGGCGTCTTAGAAATACCTATACAAACTTGTTCCTACATAGTAACTTGCAACATTGAATGAGAATGTGCTTGCTTACAGCAACGTGCTATATGTTCTGAATGCCCGAATTGGGAATCTGTGTCAAAACTTTGTTAGGAATTATGTGATCCTTACTAGCTGGAAGTAAGGGAGATGGGGCATGAAGTTATTTCTGGGAGTTGGAGACATACCAAGTTTAGCTCAGTTCTGGGCATCTTTGAAAGTCCTATACAAACTTGTTCCTACATAGTAACTTGCATCTTTGAATGAGAATGTGCTTTCTTACAGCAACGTGCTATATGTTCTGAATGCCCGAATTGGGAATCTGTGTCAAAACTTTGTTAGGAATTATGTGATCCTTACTAGCTGGAAGTAAGGGAGTTGGGGCATTAAGTTATTTCTAGGAGTTGGAGACATACAACGTTTAGCTCAGTTCTGGGCATCTTTGAAATACCTATACAAACTTGTGCCTATATAGTAACTTGCAACTTTGAATGTTAATGTGCTTGCTTACAGCAATGTGCTATATGTTCTGAATGCCCAAATTGGAAATCTGTGTCAAAACTTTGTTAGGAATTATGTGATCCTTACTAGCTGAAAGTAAGTGAGATGGGGCATGAAGTTATTTCTAGGAGTTGGACACATACCAAGTTTAGCTCAGTTCTGGGCATCTTTGAAATACCTATACAAACTTGTTCCTACATAGTAACTTGCAACTTTGAATGAGAATTTGCTTGCTTACAGCAACGTGCTATATGTTTTGAATGCCCGAATTGGGAATCTGTGTCAAAACTTTGTTAGGAATTATGTGATCCTTACTAGCTGGAAGTAAGGGAGATAGGGTACGAAGTTATTTCTAGGAGTTGGAGACATACCAAGTTTAGCACAGTTCGGGGCATCTTTGAAATACCTATACAAACTTGTTCCTACATAGTAACTTGCAACTTTGAATGAGAATGTGCTTGCTTACAGCAACGTGCTATATGTTCTGAATGCCCGAATATGGAATCTGTGTCACAACTTTGTTAGGAATTATGTGATCCTTAATAGCTGGAAATAAGGGAGTTGGGGCATGAAGTTATTTCTAGGAGTTGGACACATACCAAGCTTAGCACAGTTCTGGGCATCTTTGAAATACCTATACAAACTTGTTCCTACATAGTAACTTGCAACTTTGAATGAGAATTTGCTTGCTTACAGCACGTGCTATATGTTTTGAATGCCCGAATTGGGAATCAGTGTCAAAACTTTGTTAGGAATTATGTGATCCTTACTAGCTGGAAGTAAGGGAGATGCGGTACGAAGTTATTTCTAGGAGTTGGAGACATACCAAGTTTAGCACATTTCGGGGCATCTTTGAAATAGCTATACAAACTTGTTCCTACATAGTAACTTGCAACTTTGAATGAGAATGTGCTTGCTTACAGCAACGTGATATATGTTCTGAATGCCCGAATTGGGAATCTGTGTCAAAACTTTGTTAGGAATTATGTGATCCTTACCAGCTGGAAATAATGGAGTTGGGGCATGAAGTTATTTCTAGGAGTTGGACACATACCAAGCTTAGCACAGTTCTGGGCATCTTTGAAATACCTAAACAAACTTGTTCCTACATAGTAACTTGCAACTTTGAATGAGAATGTCCTTGCTTACAGCAACGTGCTATATGTTGTGAATGCCCGAATTGGGAATCTGTGTCAAAACTTTGTTAGGAATTATGTGATACTTACTAGCTGGAAGTAAGGGAGATGGGGCATGAAGTTATTTCTAGGAGTTGGACACATACCCACTTTAGCTCAGTTCTGGGCATCTTTGAAATACCTATACAAACTTGTTCCTACATAGTAACTTGCAACTTTGAATGAGAATGTGCTTGCTTACAGCAACGTGCTATATGTTCTGAATGCCCGAATTGGGAATCTGTGTCAAAACTTTTTTAGGAATTATGTGATCCTTACTAGCTGGAAGTAAGGGAGTTGGGGCATGAAGTTATTTCTAGGAGTTTTAGACATACAACGTTTAGCACAGTTCTGGGCATCTTTGAAATACCTATGCAAACTTGTTCCTTCATAGTAACTTTCAACTTTGAATTCGAATGTGCTTGCTTACAGCAACGTGCTATATGTTCTGAATGACCGAATTGGGAATCTGTGTCAAAACTTTGTTAGAAATTATGTGATCCTTACTAGCTGGAAGTGAGGGAGATGGGGCAGGAAGTTACTTCTAGGAGTTGGAGACATACAACGTTTAGCTCAGTTCTGGGCATCTTAGAAATACCTATACAAACTTGTTCCTACATAGTAACTTGCAACATTGAATGAGAATGTGCTTGCTTACAGCAACGTGCTATATGTTCTGAATGCCCGAATTGGGAATCTGTGTCAAAACTTTGTTAGGAATTATGTGATCCTTACTAGCTGGAAGTAAGGGAGTTGGGGCATGAAGTTATTTCTAGGAGTTGGAGACATACAACGTTTAGCACAGTTCTGGGCATCTTTGAAATACCTATGCAAACTTGTTCCTTCATAGTAACTTTGAACTTTGAATTCGAATGTGCTTGCTTACAGCAACGTGCTATATGTTCTGAATTCCCGAATTGGGAATCTGTGTCAAAACTTTGTTAGAAATTATGTGATCCTTACTAGCTGGAAGTGAGGGAGATGGGGCAGGAAGTTACTTCTAGGAGTTGGAGACATACAACGTTTAGCACAGTTCTGGGCATCTTAGAAATACCTATACAAACTTGTTCCTACATAGTAACTTGCAACATTGAATGAGAATGTGCTTGCTTACAGCAACGTGCTATATGTTCTGAATGCCCGAATTGGGAATCTGTGTCAAAACTTTGTTAGGAATTATGTGATCCTTACTAGCTGGAAGTAAGGGAGATGGGGCATGAAGTTATTTCTGGGAGTTGGAGACATACCAAGTTTAGCTCAGTTCTGGGCATCTTTGAAAGTCCTATACAAACTTGTTCCTACATAGTAACTTGCATCTTTGAATGAGAATGTGCTTGCTTACAGCAACGTGCTATATGTTCTGAATGCCCGAATTGGGAATCTGTGTCAAAACTTTGTTAGGAATTATGTGATCCTTACTAGCTGGAAGTAAGGGAGTTGGGGCATTAAGTTATTTCTAGGAGTTGGAGACATACAACGTTTAGCTCAGTTCTGGGCTTCTTTGAAATACCTATACAAACTAGTTCCTATATAGTAACTTGCAACTTTGAATGAGAATGTGCTTGCTTACAGCAATGTGCTATACGTTCTGAATGCCCAAATTGGGAATCTGTGTCAAAACTTTGTTAGGAATTATGTAATCCTTACTATCTGAAAGTAAGGGAGATGGGGCATGAAGTTATTTCTAGGAGTTGGACACATAACAAGTTTAGCTCAGTTCTGGGCATCTTTGAAATACCTATACAAACTTGTTCCTACATAGTAACTTGCAACATTGAATGAGAATTTGCTTGCTTACAGCACGTGCTATATGTTTTGAATGCCCGAATTGGGAATCTGTGTCAAAACTTTGTTAGGAATTATGTGATCCTTACTAGCTGGAAGTAAGGGAGATGCGGTACGAAGTTATTTCTAGGAGTTGGAGACATACCAAGTTTAGCACATTTCGGGGCATCTTTGAAATAGCTATACAAACTTGTTCCTACATAGTAACTTGCGACTTTGAATGAGAATGTGCTTGCTTACAGCAACGTGCTATATGTTCTGAATGACCGAATTGGGAATCTGTGTCAAAACTTTGTTAGGAATTATGTGATCCTTACCAGCTGGAAATAAGGGAGTTGGGGCATGAAGTTCTTTCTAGGAGTTGGACACATACCAAGCTTAGCACAGTTCTGGGCATCTTTGAAATACCTAAACAAACTTGTTCCTACATAGTAACTTGCAACTTTGAATGAGAATGTCCTTGCTTACAGCAACGTGCTATATGTTGTGAATGCCCGAATTGGGAATCTGTGTCAAAACTTTGTTAGGAATTATGTGATACTTACTAGCTGGAAGTAAGGGAGATGGGGCATGAAGTTATTTCTAGGAGTTGGACACATACCCACAATAGCTCAGTTCTGGGCATCTTTGAAATACCTATACAAACTTGTTCCTACATAGTAACTTGCAACTTTGAATGAGAATGTGCTTGCTTACAGCAACGTGCTATATGTTCTGAATGCCCGAATTGGGAATCTGTGTCAAAACTTTGTTAGGAATTATGTGATCCTTACTAGCTGGAAGTAAGGGAGTTGGGGCATGAAGTTATTTCTAGGAGTTTTAGACATACAACGTTTAGCACAGTTCTGGGCACCTTTGAAATACCTATGCAAACTTGTTCCTTCATAGTAACTTTCAACTTTGAATTCGAATGTGCTTGCTTACAGCAACGTGCTATATGTTCTGAATGCCCGAATTGGGAATCTGTGTCAAAACTTTGTTAGAAATTATGTGATCCTTACTAGCTGGAAGTGAGGGAGATGGGGCAGGAAGTTACTTCTAGGAGTTGGAGACATACAACGTTTAGCTCAGTTCTGGGCATCTTAGAAATACCTATACAAACTTGTTCCTACATAGTAACTTGCAACTTTGAATGAGAATGTGCTTGCTTACAGCAACGTGATATATGTTCTGAATGCCCGAATTGGGAATCTGTGTCAAAACTTTGTTAGGAATTATGTGATCCTTAATAGCTGGAAGTAAGGGAGATGGGGCATGAAGTTATTTCTAGGAGTTGGAGACATAACAAGTTTAGCTCAGTTCTGGGCATCTTTGAAATACCTATACAAACTTGTTCCTACATAGTAACTGCCAACTATGAATGAGAATGTGCTTGCTTACAGCAACGTGCTATATGTTCTGACTGCCCGAATTGGGAATCTGTGTCAAAACGTTGTTAGGAATTATGTGATCCTTACTAGCTGGAAGTAAGGGAGTTGGGGCATGAAGTTATTTCTAGGAGTTGGAGACATACAACGTTTAGCTCAGTTCTGGGCATCTTTGAAATACCTATACAAACTTGTTCCTACATAGTAACTTGCAACTTTCAATGAGAATGTGCTTGCTTACAGCAACGTGCTATATGTTCTGAATGCCCGAATTGGGAATCTGTGTCAAAACTTTGTTAGGAAGTATGTGATCCTTACTAGCTGGATGTAAGGGAGATGGGAGATGAAGTTATTTCAAGGAGTTGGAGACATACAACGTTTAGCTCAGTTCTGGGCATCTTTGAAATACCTATACAAACTTGTTCCTACATAGTAACTTGCTACTATGAATGAGAATGTGCTTGCTTACAGCAACGTGCTATATGTTCTGAATGCCCGAATTGGGAATCTGTGTCAAAACTTTGTTAGGAATTATGTGATCCTTACTAGCTGAAAGTAAGGGAGATGGGGCATGAAGTTATTTCTAGGACTTGGACACATACCAAGTTTAGCTCAGTTCTGGGCATCTTTGAAATACCTATACAAACTTGCTCCTACATAGTAACTTGCAACTTTGAATGAGAATGTGCTTGCTTACAGCAACGTGCTATATGTTCTGAATGCCCGAATTGGGAATCTGTGTCAAAACTTTGTTAGGAATTATGTGATCCTTACTAGCTGGAAGTAAGGGAGTTGGGGCATGAAGTTATTTCTAGGAGTTGGACACATACCAAGCTTAGCACAGTTCTGGGCATCTTTGAAATACCTATACAAACTTGTTCCTTCATAGTAACTTGCAACTTTGAATGAGAATGTGCTTGCTTACAGCAACGTGCTATATGTTGTGAGTGCCCGAATTGGGAATCTGTGTCAAAACTTTAAGGAATTATGTGATCCTTACTAGCTGGAAGTAAGGGAGATGGGGCATGAAGTTATTTCTAGGAGTTGGAGACATACCCACTTTAGCTCAGTTCTGGGCATCTTTGAAATACCTATACAAACTTGTTCCTACATAGTAACTTGCAACTTTGAATGAGAATGTGCTTGCTTACAGCAACGTGCTATATATTCTGTATGCCCGAATTGGGAATCTGTGTCAAAACGTTGTTAGGAATTATGTGATCCTTACTAGCTGGAAGTAAGGGAGTTGGGGCATGAAGTTATTTCTAGGAGTTGGACACATACCAGGTTTAGCACAGTTCTGGGCATCTTTGAAATACCTATACAAACTTGTTCCTTAATGGTTACCTGCATCTTTGAATGAGAATGTGCTTGCTTGCTTACAGCAACGTGCTATATGTTCTGAATGCCCGAATTGGGAATCTGTGTCAAAACTTTGTTAGAAATTATGTGATTCTTATTAGCTGGAAGTAAGGGAGATGGGGCATGAAGTTACTTCTAGGAGTTGGAGACATACCCACTTTAGCTCAGTTCTGAGCATCTTTGAAATACCTATACAAACTTGTTCCTACATAGTAACTTGCATATTGGAATGAGAATGTGCTTGCTTACAGCAACGTGCTATATGATCTGAATGCCCGAATTGGGAATCTGTGTCAAAATTTTGTTAGGAATTATGTGATCCTTACTAGCTGGAAGTAAGGGAGTTCGGGCATGAAGTTATTTCTAGGAGTTAGAGACATACCAAGTTTAGCTCAGTTCTGGGCATCTTTGAAATACCTATACAAACTTGTTCCTACATAGTAACTTGCAACTTTGAATGAGAATGTGCTTGCTTACAGCAACGTGCTATATGTTCTGAATGCCCGAATTGGGAATCTGCGTCAAAACTTTGTTAGAAATTATATGATCCTTACTAGCTGGAAGTAAGGGAGATGGGGCATGAAGTTATTTCTAGGAGTTGGAGACATACAACGTTTAGCTCAGTTCTGGGCATCTTTGAAATACCTATACCAAATTGTTCCTTCATAGTAACTTGCTACTTTGAGTGAGAATGTGCTTGCTTACAGCAACGTGCTCTATATTCTGAATGCCCGAATTGGGAATCTGTGTCAAAACTTTGTTAGGAATTATGTGATCCTTAATAGCTGGAAGTAAGGGAGATGGGGCATGAAGTTATTTCTAGGAGGTGGACACATACCCACTTTAGCTCAGTTCTGGGCATCTTTGAAATACCTATACAAACTTGTTCCTACATAGTAACTTGCATTTTGGAATGAGAATGTGCTTGCTTACAGCAACGTGCTATGCTCTGAATGCCCGAATTGGGAATCTGTGTCAAAACTTTGTTAGGATTTATGTGATCCTTACTAGCTGGAAGTAAGGGAGATGGGGCATGAAGTTATTTCTAGGAGGTGGACACATACCCACTTTAGCTCAGTTCTGGGCATCTTTGAAATACCTATACAAACTTGTTCCTACATAATAACTTGCATTTTGGAATGAGAATGTGCTTGCTTACAGCAACGTGCTATGCTCTGAATGCCCGAATTGGGAATCTGTGTCAAAACTTTGTTAGGAATTATGTGATCCTTACTAGCTGGAAGTAAGGGAGATGGGGCATGAAGTTATTTCTGGGAGTTGGAGACATACCAAGTTTAGCTCAGTTCGGGGCATCTTTGAAAGTCCTATACAAACTTGTTCCTACATAGTAACTTGCATCTTTGAATGAGAATGTGCTTGCTTACAGCAACGTGCTATATGTTCTGAATGCCCGAATTGGGAGTCTGTGTCAAATCTTGGTTAGGAATTATGTGATCCTTACTAGCTGGAAGTATGGGAGTTGGGGCATGAAGATATTTCTAGGAGTTGGAGACATACCAAGTTTAGCTCAGTTCTGGGCATCTATGAAATACCTATACAAACTTGTTCCTACATAGAAACTTGCAACTTTGAATGAGAATGTGCTTGCTTACAGCAACGTGCTATATGTTCTGAATGCCCGAATTGGGAATCTGTGTCAAAACTTTGTTAGGAATTATGTGATCCTTACTAGATGGAAGTAAGAGAGATGGGGCATGAAGTTATTACTAGGAGTTGGACACATACAAAGTTTAGCTCAGTTCTGGGCATCATTGAAATACCTATACAAACTTGTTACTACATAGTAACTTGCAACTTTGAATGAGAATGTGCCTGCTTACAGCAACGTGCTATATGTTTTGAATGCCCGAATTGGGAATCTGTGTCAAAACATTGTTAGGAATTATGTGATCCTTACTAGCTGGAAGTAAGGCAGATGGGGTACGAAGTTATTTCTAGGAGTTGGAGACATACCAAGTTTAGCACAGTTCTGGGCATCTTTCAAATACCTATACAAACTTGTTCCTACATAGTAACTTGCAACTTTGAAGGAGAATGTGCTTGCTTACAGCAACGTGCTATATGTTCAGAATGCCCGAATTGGGAATCTGTGTCAAAACTTTGTTAGGAATTATGTGATCCTTACTAGCTGGAAGTAAGGGAGTTGGGGCATGAAGTTATTTCTAGGAGTTGGAGACATACCAAGTTTAGCTCAGTTCTGGGCATCTTTGAAATACCTATACAAACTTGTTCAAACATAGTAACTTGCAACTTTCAATGAGAATGTGCTTGCTTACAGCAACGTGCTATATGTTCTGAATGCCCGAATTGGGAATCTGTGTCAAAACTTTGTTAGAAATTATGTGAACCTTACTAGCTGGAAGTAAGTGAGATGGGGCATGGAGTTACTTCTAGGAGTTGGAGACATACCCACTTTAGCTCAGTTCTGGGCATCTTTGAAATACCTATACAAACTTGTTCCTACATAGTAACTTGCATATTGGAATGAGAATGTGTTTGCTTACAGCAACGTGCTATATGTTCTGAATGCCCGAATTGGGAATCTGTGTCAAAATTTTGTTAGGAATTATGTGATCCTTACTAGCTGGAAGTAAGGAAGATGGGGCATGAAGTTACTTCTAGGAGTTGGAGACATACCCACTTTAGCTAAGTTCTGGGCATCTTTGAAATACCTATACAAACTTGTTACTACATAGTAACTTGCAACATTGAATGAGAATGTGCTTGCTTACAGCAACGTGCTATATGTTCTGAATGCCCGAATTGGGAATCTGTGTCAAAACTTTGTTAGAAATTATGTGATCCTTACTAGCTGGGAGTAAGGGAGATGGGGTACGAAGATATTATTGGGAGTTTGAGACATACCAAGTTTAGCACCGTTCGGGGCATCTTTGAAATATCTATACAAACTTGTTCCTACATAGTAACTTGCAACTTTGAATGAGAATGTGGTTGCTTACAGCAACGTGCTATATGTTCTGAATGCCCGAATTGGGAATCTGTGTCAAAACTTTGTTAGGAATTATGTGATCCTTATAGCTGGAAGTAAGGGAGATGGGGCATGAAGTTACTTCTAGGAGTTGGAGACATACCCACTGTAGCTCAGTTCTGGGCATCTTTGAAATACCTATACAAACTAGTTCCTACATAGTAACTTGCAACATTGAATGAGAATGTGCTTGCTTATAGCAAAGTGCTATATGTTCTGAATGCCCGAATTGGGAATCTGTGTCAAAACTTTGTTAGGAATTATGTGATCCTTACTAGCTGGAAGTAAGGCAGATGGGGCATGAAGTTATTTCTAGGAGTTGGAGAGATACAACGTTTAGCTCAGTTCTCGGCATCTTTGAAATACCTATACAAACTTGTTCCTACATAGTAACTTGCAACGTGGAATGAGAATGTGCTTGCTTTCACCAACGTGCTATATGTTCTGAATGCCCGAATTGGGAATCTGTGTCAAAACTTTGTTAGAAATTATGTGATCCTTACTAGCTGGAAGTAAGGGAGATGGGGCATGAAGTTATTTCTAGGAGTTGGAGACATACAACGTTTAGCTCAGTTCTGGGCATCTTTGAAATACCTATACAAACTTGTTCCTACATAGTAACTTGCAACTTTGAATGAGAATGTGCTTGCTTACAGCAACATGCTATATGTTCTGAATGCCCGAATTGGGAATCTGTGTCAAAAATTTGTTAGGAATTATGTGATCCTTACTAGCTGGAAGCAAGGGAGTTGGGGCATGAAGTTATTTCTAGGAGTTGGACACATACCAGGTTTAGCACAGTTCTGGGCATCTTTGAAATACCTATACAAACATGTTCCTACATAGTAACTTGCAACTTTGATTGAGAATGTGCTTGCTTACAGCAACGTGCTATATGTTCTGAATGCCCAAATTGGGAATCTGTGTCAAAACTTTGTTAGAAATTATGTGATCCTTACTAGCTGGAAGTAAGGGAGATGGGGCATGAAGTTACTTCTTGGAGTTGGAGACATACCCACTTTAGCTCAGTTCTGGGCATCTTTGAAATACCTATACTAACTTGTTCCTACATAGTAACTAGCAACGTTGAATGAAAATGTGCTGCTTTCAGCAACGTGCTATATGTTCTGAATGCCCGAATTGGGAATCTGTGTCAAAACTTTGTTAGGAAGTATGTGATCCTTACTAGCTGGATGTAAGGGAGATGGGACATGAAGTTATTTCTAGGAGTTGGAGACATACAACGTTTAGCTCAGTTCTGGGCATCTTTGAAATACCTATACAAACTTGTTCCTACATAGTAACTTGCAACGTTGAATAAGAATGTGCTTGCTTTCAGCAACGTGCTATATGTTCTGAATGCCCGAATTGGGAATCTGTGTCAAAACTTTGTTACGAATTATGTGATCCTTACTAGCTGGAAGTAAGGGAGATGGGGCATGAAGTTATTTCTAGGAGTTGGAGACATAACCACTTTAGCTCAGTTCTGGAAATCTTTGAAATACCTATACAAACTTGTTCCTACATAGTAACTTGCTACTTGGAATGAGAAAATGCTGGCTTAAAGCAACATGCTACATGTTCTGAATGCCCGAATTGGGAATCTGTGTCAAAACTTTGTTAGGAATTATGTGATCCTTACTAGTTGGAAGTAAGGGAGGTGGGGCATGAAGTTATTTCTAGGAGTTGGAGACATACCAAGTTTAGCTCAGTTCTGGGCATCATTGAAATACCTATACAAACTTGTTCCTACATAGTAACTTGCAACTTTGAATGAGAATGTGCTTGCTTACAGCAACGTGCTATATGTTCTGAATGCCCGAATTGGGAATCTGTGTCAAAACTTTGTTAGGAATTATATGATCCTTACTAGCTGGAAGTAAGGGAGTTGGGGCATGAAGTAATTTCTAGGAGTTGACACATTCCCACTTTAGCTCAGTTCTGGGCATCTTTGAAATACCTATAGAAACTTGTTCCTTCATAGTAACTTGCTACTTGGAATGAGATAGTGCTGCTTAAAGCAACGTGCTATATGTTCTGAATGCCCGAATTGGGAATCTGTGTCAAAGCTTTGTTAGGAATTATGTGATCCTTACTAGCTGGAAGTAAGGGAGATGGGGCATGAAGTTATTTCTAGGAGTTGGAGACATACAACGTTTAGCTCAGTTCTGGGCATCTTTGAAATACCTATACAAACTTGTTCCTACAAAGTAACTTACAACTTTGAATGAGAATGTGCTTGCTTACAGCAACGTGCTACATGTTCTGAATGCCCGAATTGGGAATCTGTGTCAAAACTTTGTTAGGAATTATGTGATCCTTACTAGCTGGAAGTAAGGGAGATGGGGCATGAAGTTATTTCTAGGAGTTGGACACATACCCACTTTAGCTCAGTTCTGGGCAGCTTTGAAATACCTATACAAACTTGTTCCTACATAGTAACTTGCATCTTTGAATGAGAATGTGCTTGCTTACAGCAACGTGCTATATGTTCTGAATGCCGGAATTGGGAATCTGTGACAAATCTTTGTTAGGAATTATGTGATCCTTACTAGCTGGAAGTAAGGGAGATGGGGCATGAAGTTATTTCTAGGAGTTGGAGACTTACCAAGTTTAGCTCAGTTCTGGGCATCTTTGAAAGTCCTATACAAACTTGTTCCTACATAGTAACTTGCATCTTTGAATGAGAATGTGCTTGCTTACAGCAACGTGCTATATGTTCTGAATGCCCGAATTGGGAATCTGTGTCAAAACTTTGTTAGGAATTATGTGATCCTTACTAGCTGGAAGTGAGGGAGTTGGGGCATGAAGTTATTTCTAGGAGTTGGAGACATACAACGTTTAGCTCAGTTCTGGGCATCTTTGAAATGCCTATACAAACTTGTTCCTACATAGTAACTTGCAACTTTGAATGAGAATGTGCTTGCTTACAGCAACGTGCTATATGTTCTGAATGCCCGAATTGGGAATCTGTGTCAAAACTTTGTTAGGAATTATGTGATACTTACTAGCTGGAAGTAAGGGAGATGGGGTATGAAGTTATTTCTAGGAGTTGGAGACATACCAAGTTTAGCACAGTTCGGGGCATCTTTGAAATACCTATACAAACTTGTTCCTACATAGTAACTTGCAACTTTGAATGAGAATGTGCTTGCTTACAGCAACGTGCTATATGTTCTGAATGCCCGAATTGGGAATCTGTGTCAAAACTTTGTTAGTAATTATGTCATCCTTACTAGCTGGAAGAAAGGGAGATGGGGCATGAAGTTATTTCTAGGAGTTGGAGACATACCCACTTTGACTCAGTTCTGGGCATCTTTGAAATACTTATACAAACTTGTTCCTACATAGTAACTTGCTACTTGGAATGAGAAAGTGCTAGCTTAAAGCAACGTGCTACATGTTCTGAATGCCCGAATTGGGAATCTGTGTCAAAACTTTGTTAGGAATTAGGTGACCCTTACTAGCTGGAAGAAATGGAGTTGGGGCATGAAGTTATTTCTAGGAGTTGGAGACATACCAAGTTTAGCACAGTTCTTGGCATCTTTGAAATACCTATACAAACTTGTTCCTACATAGTAACTTGCATATTGGAATGAGAATGTGCTTGCTTACAGCAACGTGCTATATGATCTGAATGCCCGAATTGGGAATCTGTGTCAAAATTTTGTTAGGAATTATGTGATCCTTACTAGCTGGAAGTAAGGGAGTTCGGGCATGAAGTTATTTCTAGGAGTTGGAGACATACCAAGTTTAGCTCAGTTCTGGGCATCTTTGAAATACCTATACAAACTTGTTCCTACATAGTAACTTGCAACTTTGAATGAGAATGTGCTTGCTTACAGCAACGTGCTATATGTTCTGAATGCCCGAATTGGGAATCTGCATCAAAACTTTGTTAGAAATTATGTGATCCTTACTAGCTGGAAGTAAGGGAGATGGGGCATGAAGTTATTTCTAGGAGTTGGAGACATACAACGTTTAGCTCAGTTCTGGGCATCTTTGAAATACCTATACCAAATTGTTCCTTCATAGTAACTTGCTACTTTGAGTGAGGATGTGCTTGCTTACAACAACGTGCTCTATATTCTGAATGCCCGAATTGGGAATCTGTGTCAAAACTTTGTTAGGAATTATGTGATCCTTAATAGCTGGAAGTAAGGGAGATGGGGCATGAAGTTATTTCTAGGAGGTGGACACATACCCACTTTAGCTCAGTTCTGGGCATCTTTGAAATACCTATACAAACTTGTTCCTACATAGTAACTTGCATTTTGGAATGAGAATGTGCTTGCTTACAGCAACGTGCTAAGCTCTGAATGCCCGAATTGGGAATCTGTGTCAAAACTTTCTTAGGAATTATGTGATCCTTACTAGCTGGAAGTAAGGGAGATGGGGCATGAAGTTATTTCTAGGAGGTGGACACATACCCACTTTAGCTCAGTTCTGGGCATCTTTGAAATACCTATACAAACTTGTTCCTACATAATAACTTGCATTTTGGAATGAGAATGTGCTTGCTTACAGCAACGTGCTATGCTCTGAATGCCCGAATTGGGAATCTGTGTCAAAACTTTGTTAGGAATTATGTGATCCTTACTAGCTGGAAGTAAGGGAGATGGGGCATGAAGTTATTTCTGGGAGTTGGAGACATACCAAGTTTAGCTCAGTTCGGGGCATCTTTGAAAGTCCTATACAAACTTGTTCCTACATAGTAACTTGCATCTTTGAATGAGAATGTGCTTGCTTACAGCAACGTGCTATATGTTCTGAATGCCCGAATTGGGAATCTGTGTCAAATCTTTGTTAGGAATTATGTGATCCTTACTAGCTGGAAGTATGGGAGTTGGGGCATGAAGATATTTCTAGGAGTTGGAGACATACAACGTTTAGCTCAGTTCTGGGCATCTATGAAATACCTATACAAACTTGTTCCTACATAGAAACTTGCAACTTTGAGTGAGAATGTGCTTGCTTACAGCAACGTGCTATATGTTCTGAATGCCCGAATTGGGAATCTGTGTCAAAACTTTGTTAGGAATTATGTGATCCTTACTAGATGGAAGTAAGAGAGATGGGGCATGAAGTTATTACTAGGAGTTGGACACATACAAAGTTTAGCTCAGTTCTGGGCATCTTTGAAATACCTATACAAACTTGTTACTACATAGTAACTTGCAACTTTGAATGAGAATGTGCCTGCTTACAGCAACGTGCTATATGTTTTGAATGCCCGAATTGGGAATCTGTGTCAAAACATTGTTAGGAATTATGTGATCCTTACTAGCTGGAAGTAAGGCAGATGGGGTACGAAGTTATTTCTAGGAGTTGGAGACATACCAAGTTTAGCACAGTTCTGGGCATCTTTCAAATACCTATACAAACTTGTTCCTACATAGTAACTTGCAACTTTGAAGGAGAATGTGCTTGCTTACAGCAACGTGCTATATGTTCAGAATGCCCGAATTGGGAATCTGTGTCAAAACTTTGTTAGGAATTATGTGATCCTTACTAGCTGGAAGTAAGGGAGTTGGGGCATGAAGTTATTTCTAGGAGTTGGAGACATACCAAGTTTAGCTCAGTTCTGGGCATCTTTGAAATACCTATACAAACTTGTTCAAACATAGTAACTTGCAACTTTCAATGAGAATGTGCTTGCTTACAGCAACGTGCTATATGTTCTGAATGCCCGAATTGGGAATCTGTGTCAAAACTTTGTTAGAAATTATGTGATCCTTACTAGCTGGAAGTAAGTGAGATGGGGCATGGAGTTACTTCTAGGAGTTGGAGACATACCCACTTTAGCTCAGTTCTGGGCATCTTTGAAATACCTATACAAACTTGTTCCTACATAGTAACTTGCATATTGGAATGAGAATGTGTTTGCTTACAGCAACGTGCTATATGTTCTGAATGCCCGAATTGGGAATCTGTGTCAAAATATTGTTAGGAATTATGTGATCCTTACTAGCTGGAAGTAAGGGAGATGGGGCATGAAGTTATTTCTAGGAGTTGGAGACATACCAAGTTAAGCTCAGTTCTGGGCATCTTTGAAAGTCCTATACAAACTTGTTCCTACATAGTAACTTGCATCTTTGAATGAGAATGTGCTTGCTTACAGCAACGTGCTATATGTTCTGAATGCCCGAATTGGGAATCTGTGTCAAAACTTTGTTAGGAATTATGTGATACTTACTAGCTGGAAGTAAGGGAGATGGGGCATAAAGTTATTTCTAGGAGTTGGACACATACCCACTTTAGCTCAGTTCTGGGCATCTTTGAAATACCTATACAAACTTGTTCCTACATAGTAACTTGCAACTTTGAATGAGAATGTGCTTGCTTACAGCAACGTGCTATATGTTCTGAATGCCCGAATTGGGAATCTGTGTCAAAACTTTGTTAGGAATTATGTGATCCTTACTAGCTGGAAGTAAGGGAGTTGGGGCATGAAGTTATTTCTAGGAGTTGGAGACATACAACCTTTAGCACAGTTCTGGGCATTTTTGAAATACCTATGCAAACTTGTTCCTTCATAGTAACTTTCAACTTTGAATGAGAATGTGCTTGCTTACAGCAACGTGCTATAATTTCTGTATGCCCGAATAGGGAATCTGTGTCAAAACTTTGTTAGAAATTATGTGATCCTTACTAGCTGGAAGTGAGGGAGATGGGGCAGGAAGTTACTTCTAGGATTGGAGACATACAACGTTTAGCTCTGTTCTGGGCATCTTAGAAATACCTATACAAACTTGTTCCTACATAGTAACTTGCAACATTGAATGAGAATGTGCTTGCTTACAGCAACGTGATATATGTTCTGAATGCCCGAATTGGGAATCTGTGTCAAAACTTTGTTAGGTATTATGTGATCCTTATTAGCTGGAAGTAAGGGAGATGGGGCATGAAGTTATTTCTAGGAGTTGGAGACATAACAAGTTTAGCTCAGTTCTGGGCATCTTTGAAATACCTATACAAACTTGTTCCTACATAGTAACTGCCAACTATGAATGAGAATGTGCTTGCTTACAGCAACGTGCTATATGTTCTGAATGCCCGAGTTGGGAATCTGTGTCAAAACGTTGTTAGAAACTCTGTGATCCTTACTAGCTGGAAGTATGGGAGATGGGGTATGAAGTTATTTCTAGGAGTTGGAGACATACCAAGTTTAGCACAGTTCGGGGCATCTTTGAAATACCTATACAAACTTGTTCCTACATAGTAACTTGCAACTTTGAATGAGAATGTGCTTGCTTACAGCAACGTGCTATATGTTCTGAATGCCCGAATTGGGAATCTGTGTCAAAACTTTGTTAGTAATTATGTCATCCTTACTAGCTGGAAGAAAGGGAGATGGGGCATGAAGTTATTTCTAGGAGTTGGAGACATACCCACTTTGACTCAGTTCTGGGCATCTTTGAAATACTTATACAAACTTGTTCCTACATAGTAACTTGCTACTTGGAATGAGAAAGTGCTAGCTTAAAGCAACGTGCTACATGTTCTGAATGCCCGAATTGGGAATCTGTGTCAAAACTTTGTTAGGAATTAGGTGACCCTTACTAGCTGGAAGAAATGGAGTTGGGGCATGAAGTTATTTCTAGGAGTTGGAGACATACCAAGTTTAGCACAGTTCTTGGCATCTTTGAAATACCTATACAAACTTGTTCCATCATAGTAACTTGCAACTTTGAATGAGAATGTGCTTGCTTACAGCAACGTGCTATATGTTCTGAATGCCCGAATTGGGAATCTGTGTCAAAACTTTGTTAGAAATTATGTGATACTTACTAGCTGGAAGTAAGAGAGATGGGGCATGAAGTTATTTCTAGGAGTTGGATACATACCCACTTTAGCTCACTTCTGGGCATCTTTGAAATACCTATACAAACTTGTTCCTACATAGTAACTTGCATATTGGAATGAGAATGTGCTTGCTTACAGCAACGTGCTATATGATCTGAATGCCCGAATTGGGAATCTGTGTCAAAATTTTGTTAGGAATTATGTGATCCTTACTAGCTGGAAGTAAGGGAGTTCGGGCATGAAGTTATTTCTAGGAGTTGGAGACATACCAAGTTTAGCTCAGTTCTGGGCATCTTTGAAATACCTATACAAACTTGTTCCTACATAGTAACTTGCAACTTTGAATGAGAATGTGCTTGCTTACAGCAACGTGCTATATGTTCTGAATGCCCGAATTGGGAATCTGCATCAAAACTTTGTTAGAAATTATGTGATCCTTACTAGCTGGAAGTAAGGGAGATGGGGCATGAAGTTATTTCTAGGAGTTGGAGACATACAACGTTTAGCTCAGTTCTGGGCATCTTTGAAATACCTATACCAAATTGTTCCTTCATAGTAACTTGCTACTTTGAGTGAGAATGTGCTTGCTTACAGCAACGTGCTCTATATTCTGAATGCCCGAATTGGGAATCTGTGTCAAAACTTTGTTAGCAATTATGTGATCCTTAATAGCTGGAAGTAAGGGAGATGGGGCATGAAGTTATTTCTAGGAGGTGGACACATACCCACTTTAGCTCAGTCCTGGGCATCTTTGAAATACCTATACAAACTTGTTCCTACATAGTAACTTGCATTTTGGAATGAGAATGTGCTTGCTTACAGCAACGTGCTATGCTCTGAATGCCCGAATTGGGAATCTGTGTCAAAACTTTCTTAGGAATTATGTGATCCTTACTAGCTGGAAGTAAGGGAGATGGGGCATGAAGTTATATCTAGGAGGTGGACACATACCCACTTTAGCTCAGTTCTGGGCATCTTTGAAATAACTATACAAACTTGTTCCTACATAATAACTTGCATTTTGGAATGAGAATGTGCTTGCTTACAGCAACGTGCTATGCTCTGAATGCCCGAATTGGGAATCTGTGTCAAAACTTTGTTAGGAATTATGTGATCCTTACTAGCTGGAAGTAAGGGAGATGGGGCATGAAGTTATTTCTGGGAGTTGGAGACATACCAAGTTTAGCTCAGTTCGGGGCATCTTTGAAAGTCCTATACAAACTTGTTCCTACATAGTAACTTGCATCTTTGAATGAGAATGTGCTTGCTTACAGCAACGTGCTATATGTTCTGAATGCCCGAATTGGGAATCTGTGTCAAATCTTTGTTAGGAATTATGTGATCCTTACTAGCTGGAAGTATGGGAGTTGGGGCATGAAGATATTTCTAGGAGTTGGAGACATACAACCTTTAGCTCAGTTCTGGGCATCTATGAAATACCTATACAAACTTGTTCCTACATAGAAACTTGCAACTTTGAGTGAGAATGTGCTTGCTTACAGCAACGTGCTATATGTTCTGAATGCCCGAATTGGGAATCTGTGTCAAAACTTTGTTAGGAATTATGTGATCCTTACTAGATGGAAGTAAGAGAGATGGGGCATGAAGTTATTACTAGGAGTTGGACACATACAAAGTTTAGCTCAGTTCTGGGCATCTTTGAAATACCTATACAAACTTGTTACTACATAGTAACTTGCAACTTTGAATGAGAATGTGCCTGCTTACAGCAACGTGCTATATGTTTTGAATGCCCGAATTGGGAATCTGTGTCAAAACTTTGTTAGGAATTATGTGATCCTTACTAGCTGGAAGTAAGGCAGATGGGGTACGAAGTTATTTCTAGGAGTTGGAGACATACCAAGTTTAGCACAGTTCTGGGCATCTTTCAAATACCTATACAAACTTGTTCCTACATAGTAACTTGCAACTTTGAAGGAGAATGTGCTTGCTTACAGCAACGTGCTATATGTTCAGAATGCCCGAATTGGGAATCTGTGTCAAAACTTTGTTAGGAATTATGTGATCCTTACTAGCTGGAAGTAAGGGAGTTGGGGCATGAAGTTATTTCTAGGAGTTGGAGACATACCAAGTTTAGCTCAGTTCTGGGCATCTTTGAAATACCTATACAAACTTGTTCCTACATAGTAACTTGCAACTTTGAATGAGAATGTGCTTGCTTACAGCAACGTGCTATATGTTCTGAATGCCCGAATTGGGAATCTGCATCAAAACTTTGTTAGAAATTATGTGATCCTTACTAGCTGGAAGTAAGGGAGATGGGGCATGAAGTTATTTCTAGGAGTTGGAGACATACAATGTTTAGCTCAGTTCTGGGCATCTTTGAAATACCTATACCAAATTGTTCCTTCATAGTAACTTGCTACTTTGAGTGAGAATGTGCTTGCTTACAGCAACGTGCTCTATATTCTGAATGCCCGAATTGGGAATTTGTGTCAAAACTTTGTTAGGAATTATGTGATCCTTAATAGCTGGAAGTAAGGGAGATGGGGCATGAAGTTATTTCTAGGAGGTGGACACATACCCACTTTAGCTCAGTTCTGGGCATCTTTGAAATACCTATACAAACTTGTTCCTACATAGTAACTTGCATTTTGGAATGAGAATGTGCTTGCTTACAGCAACGTGCTATGCTCTGAATGCCCGAATTGGGAATCTGTGTCAAAACTTTCTTAGGAATTATGTGATCCTTACTAGCTGGAAGTAAGGGAGATGGGGCATGAAGTTATATCTAGGAGGTGGACACATACCCACTTTAGCTCAGTTCTGGGCATCTTTGAAATACCTATACAAACTTGTTCCTACATAATAACTTGCATTTTGGAATGAGAATGTGCTTGCTTACAGCAACGTGCTATGCTCTGAATGCCCGAATTGGGAATCTGTGTCAAAACTTTGTTAGGAATTATGTGATCCTTACTAGCTGGAAGTAAGGGAGATGGGGCATGAAGTTATTTCTGGGAGTTGGAGACATACCAAGTTTAGCTCAGTTCGGGGCATCTTTGAAAGTCCTATACAAACTTGTTCCTACATAGTAACTTGCATCTTTGAATGAGAATGTGCTTGCTTACAGCAACGTGCTATATGTTCTGAATGCCCGAATTGGGAATCTGTGTCAAATCTTTGTTAGGAATTATGTGATCCTTACTAGCTGGAAGTATGGGAGTTGGGGCATGAAGATATTTCTAGGAGTTGGAGACATACAACGTTTAGCTCAGTTCTGGGCATCTATGAAATACCTATACAAACTTGTTCCTACATAGAAACTTGCAACTTTGAGTGAGAATGTGCTTGCTTACAGCAACGTGCTATATGTTCTGAATGCCCGAATTGGGAATCTGTGTCAAAACTTTGTTAGGAATTATGTGATCCTTACTAGATGGAAGTAAGAGAGATGGGGCATGAAGTTATTACTAGGAGTTGGACACATACAAAGTTTAGCTCAGTTCTGGGCATCTTTGAAATACCTATACAAACTTGTTACTACATAGTAACTTGCAACTTTGAATGAGAATGTGCCTGCTTACAGCAACGTGCTATATGTTTTGAATGCCCGAATTGGGAATCTGTGTCAAAACATTGTTAGGAATTATGTGATCCTTACTAGCTGGAAGTAAGGCAGATGGGGTACGAAGTTATTTCTAGGAGTTGGAGACATACCAAGTTTAGCACAGTTCTGGGCATCTTTCAAATACCTATACAAACTTGTTCCTACATAGTAACTTGCAACTTTGAAGGAGAATGTGCTTGCTTACAGCAACGTGCTATATGTTCAGAATGCCCGAATTGGGAATCTGTGTCAAAACTTTGTTAGGAATTATGTGATCCTTACTAGCTGGAAGTAAGGGAGTTGGGGCATGAAGTTATTTCTAGGAGTTGGAGACATACCAAGTTTAGCTCAGTTCTGGGCATCTTTGAAATACCTATACAAACTTGTTCAAACATAGTAACTTGCAACTTTCAATGAGAATGTGCTTGCTTACAGCAACGTGCTATATGTTCTGAATGCCCGAATTGGGAATCTGTGTCAAAACTTTGTTAGAAATTATGTGATCCTTACTAGCTGGAAGTAAGTGAGATGGGGCATGGAGTTACTTCTAGGAGTTGGAGACATACCCACTTTAGCTCAGTTCTGGGCATCTTTGAAATACCTATACAAACTTGTTCCTACATAGTAACTTGCATATTGGAATGAGAATGTGTTTGCTTACAGCAACGTGCTATATGTTCTGAATGCCCGAATTGGGAATCTGTGTCAAAAATTGTTAGGAATTATGTGATCCTTACTAGCTGGAAGTAAGGGAGATGGGGCATGAAGTTATTTCTAGGAGTTGGAGACATACCAAGTTAAGCTCAGTTCTGGGCATCTTTGAAAGTCCTATACAAACTTGTTCCTACATAGTAACTTGCATCTTTGAATGAGAATGTGCTTGCTTACAGCAACGTGCTATATGTTCTGAATGCCCGAATTGGGAATCTGCATCAAAACTTTGTTAGAAATTATGTGATCCTTACTAGATGGAAGTAAGGGAGATGGGGCATGAAGTTATTTCTAGGAGTTGGAGACATACAACGTTTAGCTCAGTTCTGGGCATCTTTGAAATACCTATACCAAATTGTTCCTTCATAGTAACTTGCTACTTTGAGTGAGAATGTGCTTGCTTACAGCAACGTGCTCTATATTCTGAATGCCCGAATTGGGAATCTGTGTCAAAACTTTGTTAGGAATTATGTGATCCTTAATAGCTGGAAGTAAGGGAGATGGGGCATGAAGTTATTTCTAGGAGGTGGACACATACCCACTTTAGCTCAGTTCTGGGCATCTTTGAAATACCTATACAAACTTGTTCCTACATAGTAACTTGCATTTTGGAATGAGAATGTGCTTGCTTACAGCAACGTGCTATGCTCTGAATGCCCGAATTGGGAATCTGTGTCAAAACTTTCTTAGGAATTATGTGATCCTTACTAGCTGGAAGTAAGGGAGATGGGGCATGAAGTTATTTCTAGGAGGTGGACACATACCCACTTTAGCTCAGTTCTGGGCATCTTTGAAATACCTATACAAACTTGTTCCTACATAATAACTTGCATTTTGGAATGAGAATGTGCTTGCTTACAGCAACGTGCTATGCTCTGAATGCCCGAATTGGGAATCTGTGTCAAAACTTTGTTAGGAATTATGTGATCCTTACTAGCTGGAAGTAAGGGAGATGGGGCATGAAGTTATTTCTGGGAGTTGGAGACATACCAAGTTTAGCTCAGTTCGGGGCATCTTTGAAAGTCCTATACAAACTTGTTCCTACATAGTAACTTGCATCTTTGAATGAGAATGTGCTTGCTTACAGCAACGTGCTATATGTTCTGAATGCCCGAATTGGGAATCTGTGTCAAATCTTTGTTAGGAATTATGTGATCCTTACTAGCTGGAAGTATGGGAGTTGGGGCATGAAGATATTTCTAGGAGTTGGAGACATACAACGTTTAGCTCAGTTCTGGGCATCTATGAAATACCTATACAAACTTGTTCCTACATAGAAACTTGCAACTTTGAGTGAGAATGTGCTTGCTTACAGCAACGTGCTATATGTTCTGAATGCCCGAATTGGGAATCTGTGTCAAAACTTTGTTAGGAATTATGTGATCCTTACTAGATGGAAGTAAGAGAGATGGGGCATGAAGTTATTACTAGGAGTTGGACACATACAAAGTTTAGCTCAGTTCTGGGCATCTTTGAAATACCTATACAAACTTGTTACTACATAGTAACTTGCAACTTTGAATGAGAATGTGCCTGCTTACAGCAACGTGCTATATGTTTTGAATGCCCGAATTGGGAATCTGTGTCAAAACATTGTTAGGAATTATGTGATCCTTACTAGCTGGAAGTAAGGCAGATGGGGTACGAAGTTATTTCTAGGAGTTGGAGACATACCAAGTTTAGCACAGTTCTGGGCATCTTTCAAATACCTATACAAACTTGTTCCTACATAGTAACTTGCAACTTTGAAGGAGAATGTGCTTGCTTACAGCAACGTGCTATATGTTCAGAATGCCCGAATTGGGAATCTGTGTCAAAACTTTGTTAGGAATTATGTGATCCTTACTAGCTGGAAGTAAGGGAGTTGGGGCATGAAGTTATTTCTAGGAGTTGGAGACATACCAAGTTTAGCTCAGTTCTGGGCATCTTTGAAATACCTATACAAACTTGTTCAAACATAGTAACTTGCAACTTTCAATGAGAATGTGCTTGCTTACAGCAACGTGCTATATGTTCTGAATGCCCGAATTGGGAATCTGTGTCAAAACTTTGTTAGAAATTATGTGATCCTTACTAGCTGGAAGTAAGTGAGATGGGGCATGGAGTTACTTCTAGGAGTTGGAGACATACCCACTTTAGCTCAGTTCTGGGCATCTTTGAAATACCTATACAAACTTGTTCCTACATAGTAACTTGCATATTGGAATGAGAATGTGTTTGCTTACAGCAACGTGCTATATGTTCTGAATGCCCGAATTGGGAATCTGTGTCAAAATTTTGTTAGGAATTATGTGATCCTTACTAGCTGGAAGTAAGGGAGATGGGGCATGAAGTTATTTCTAGGAGTTGGAGACATACCAAGTTAAGCTCAGTTCTGGGCATCTTTGAAAGTCCTATACAAACTTGTTCCTACATAGTAACTTGCATCTTTGAATGAGAATGTGCTTGCTTACAGCAACGTGCTATATGTTCTGAATGCCCGAATTGGGAATCTGTGTCAAAACTTTGTTAGGAATTATGTGATCCTTACTAGCTGGAAGTAAGGGAGTTGGGGCATGAAGTTATTTCTAGGAGTTGGAGACATACCAAGTTTAGCTCAGTTCTGGGCATCATTGAAATACCTATACAAACTTGTTCCTACATAGTAACTTGCTCCTTTCAATGAGAATGTGCTTGCTTACAGCAACGTGCTATATGTTCTGAATGCCCGAATTGGGAATATGTGTCAAAACTTTGTTAGAAATTATGTGATCCTTACTAGCTGGAAGTAAGGGAGATGGGGCATGTAGTTACTTCTAGGAGTTGGAGACATACCCACTTTAGCTCAGTTCTGGGCATCTTTGAAATACCTATACAAACTTGTTCCTACATAGTAACTTGCAACATTGAATGAGAATGTGGTTGCTTACAGCAAGTTGCTATATGTTCTGAATGCCCGAATTGGGAATCTGTGTCAAAACTTTGTTAGGAATTATGTGATCATTACTAGCTGGAAGTAAGGAAGATGGGGCATGAAGTTACTTCTAGGAGTTGGAGACATACCCACTTTAGCTCAGTTCTGGGCATCTTTGAAATACCTATACAAACTTGTTACTACATAGTAACTTGCAACATTGAATGAGAATGTGCTTGCTTACAGCAACGTGCTATATGTTCTGAATGCCCGAATTGGGAATCTGTGTCAAAACTTTGTTAGAAATTATGTGATCCTTACTAGCTGGGAGTAAGGGAGATGGGGTACGAAGATATTATTGGGAGTTTGAGACATACCAAGTTTAGCACCGTTCGGGGCATCTTTGAAATATCTATACAAACTTGTTCCTACATAGTAACTTGCAACTTTGAATGAGAATGTGCTTGCTTACAGCAACGTGCTATATGTTCTGAATGCCCGAATTGGGAATCTGTGTCAAAACTTTGTTAGGAATTATGTGATCCTTATAGCTGGAAGTAAGGGAGATGGGGCATGAAGTTACTTCTAGGAGTTGGAGACATACCCACTTTAGCTCAGTTCTGGGCATCTTTGAAATACCTATACAAACTAGTTCCTACATAGTAACTTGCAACATTGAATGAGAATGTGCTTGCTTACAGCAAGGTGCTATATGTTCTGAATGCCCGAATTGGGAATCTGTGTCAAAACTTTGTTAGGAATTATGTGATCCTTACTAGCTGGAAGTAAGGCAGATGGGGCATGAAGTTATTTCTAGGAGTTGGAGAGATACAACGTTTAGCTCAGTTCTCGGCATCTTTGAAATACCTATACAAACTTGTTCCTACATAGTAACTTGCAACGTGGAATGAGAATGTGCTTGCTTTCAGCAACGTGCTATATGTTCTGAATGCCCGAATTGGGAATCTGTGTCAAAACGTTGTTAGAAATTATGTGATCCTTACTAGCTGGAAGTAAGGGAGATGGGGCATGAAGTTATTTCTAGGAGTTGGAGACATACAACGTTTAGCTCAGTTCTGGGCATCTTTGAAATACCTATACAAACTTGTTCCTACATAGTAACTTGCAACTTTGAATGAGAATGTGCTTGCTTACAGCAACGTGCTATATGTTCTGAATGCCCGAATTGGGAATCTGTGTCAAAACATTGTTAGGAATTATGTGATCCTTACTAGCTGGAAGTAAGGGAGATGGGTCATGAAGTTATTTCTAGGAGTTGGACACATACCCACTTTAGCTCAGTTCTGGGCATCTTTGAAATACCTATACAAACTTGTTCCTACAAAGTAACTTGCAACTTTGAATGAGAATGTGCTTGCTTACAGCAACGTGGTATATGTTCTGAATGCCCGAATTGGGAATCTCTGTCAAAACTTTGTTAGGAATTATGTGATCCTTACTAGCTGGAAGTAAGGGAGATGGGGCATGAAGTTATTTCTAGGAGTTAGAGACATACCAAGTTTAGCTCAGTTCTGGGCATCTTTGAAAGTCCTAGACAAACTTGTTCCTACGTAGTAACTTGCATCTTTGAATTAGATTGTGCTTGCTTACAGCAACGTGCTATATGTTCTGAATGCCCGAATTGGGAATCTGTGTCAAAACTTTGTTAGAAATTATGTGATCCTTACTAGCTGGAAGTAAGGGAGTTCGGGCATGAAGTTATTTCTAGGAGTTGGAGACATACCAAGTTTAGCTCAGTTCTGGGCATCTTTGAAATACCTATACAAACTTGTTCCTACATAGTAACTTGCAACTTTCAATGAGAATTGCTTGCTTACAGCAACGTGCTATATGTTCTGAATGCCCGAATTGGGAATCTGTGTCAAAACTTTGTTAGAAATTATGTGATCCTTACTAGCTGGAAGTAAGGGAGATGGGGCATGAAGTTATTTCTAGGAGTTGGAGACATACAACGTTTAGCTCAGTTCTGGGCATCTTTGAAATACCTATACAAACTTGTTCCTACATAGTAACTTGCAACTTTGAATGAGAATGTGCTTGCTTACAGCAACATGCTATATGTTCTGAATGCCCGAATTGGGAATCTGTGTCAAAACTTTGTTAGGAATTATGTGATCCTTACTAGCTGGAAGCAAGGGAGTTGGGGCATGAAGTTATTTCTAGGAGTTGGACACATACCAGGTTTAGCACAGTTCTGGGCATCTTTGAAATACCTATACAAACATGTTCCTACATAGTAACTTGCAACTTTGATTGAGAATGTGCTTGCTTACAGCAACGTTCTATATGTTCTGAATGCCCAAATTGGGAATCTGTGTCAAAACTTTGTTAGAAATTATGTGATCCTTACTAGCTGGAAGTAAGGGAGATGGGGCATGAAGTTACTTCTTGGAGTTGGAGACATACCCACTTTAGCTCAGTTCTGGGCATCTTTGAAATACCTATACAAACTTGTTCCTACATAGTAACTAGCAACGTTGAATGAAAATGTGCTGCTTTCAGCAACGTGCTATATGTTCTGAATGCCCGAATTGGGAATCTGTGTCAAAACTTTGTTAGGAAGTATGTGATCCTTATTAGCTGGATGTAAGGGAGATGGGACATGAAGTTATTTCTAGGAGTTGGAGACATACAACGTTTAGCTCAGTTCTGGGCATCTTTGAAATACCTATACAAACTTGTTCCTACATAGTAACTTGCAACGTTGAATAAGAATGTGCTTGCTTTCAGCAACGTGCTATATGTTCTGAATGCCCGAATTGGGAATCTGTGTCAAAACTTTGTTAGGAATTATGTGATCCTTACTAGCTGGAAGTAAGGGAGATGGGGCATGAAGTTATTTCTAGGAGTTGGAGACATAACCACTTTAGCTCAGTTCTGGAAATCTTTGAAATACCTATACAAACTTGTTCCTACATAGTAACTTGCTACTTGGAATGAGAAAATGCTGGCTTAAAGCAACGTGCTACATGTTCTGAATGCCCGAATTGGGAATCTGTGTCAAAACTTTGTTAGGAATTATGTGATCCTTACTAGCTGGAAGTAAGGGAGGTGGGGCATGAAGTTATTTCTAGGAGTTGGAGACATACCAAGTTTAGCTCAGTTCTGGGCATCATTGAAATACCTATACAAACTTGTTCCTACATAGTAACTTGCAACTTTGAATGAGAATGTGCTTGCTTACAGCAACGTGCTATATGTTCTGAATGCCCGAATTGGGAATCTGTGTCAAAACTTTGTTAGGAATTATATGATCCTTACTAGCTGGAAGTAAGGGAGTTGGGGCATGAAGTAATTTCTAGGAGTTGACACATTCCCACTTTAGCTCAGTTCTGGGCATCTTTGAAATACCTATAGAAACTTGTTCCTTCATAGTAACTTGCTACTTGGAATGAGATAGTGCTGCTTAAAGCAACGTGCTATATGTTCTGAATGCCCGAATTGGGAATCTGTGTCAAAGCTTTGTTAGGAATTATGTGATCCTTACTAGCTGGAAGTAAGGGAGATGGGGCATGAAGTTATTTCTAGGAGTTGGAGACATACAACGTTTAGCTCAGTTCTGGGCATCTTTGAAATACCTATACAAACTTGTTCCTACATAGTAACTTACAACTTTGAATGAGAATGTGCTTGCTTACAGCAACGTGCTATATGTTCTGAATGCCCGAATTGGGAATCTGTGTCAAAACTTTGTTAGGAATTATGTGATCCTTACTAGCTGGAAGTAAGGGAGATGGGGCATGAAGTTATTTCTAGGAGTTGGACACATACCCACTTTAGCTCAGTTCTGGGCATCTTTGAAATACCTATACAAACTTGTTCCTACATAGTAACTTGCATCTTTGAATGAGAATGTGCTTGCTTACAGCAACGTGCTATATGTTCTGAATGCCGGAATTGGGAATCTGTGTCAAATCTTTGTTTTGAATTATGTGATCCTTACTAGCTGGAAGTAAGGGAGATGGGGCATGAAGTTATTTCTAGGAGTTGGAGACTTACCAAGTTTAGCTCAGTTCTGGGCATCTTTGAAAGTCCTATACAAACTTGTTCCTACATAGTAACTTGCATCTTTGAATGAGAATGTGCTTGCTTACAGCAACGTGCTATATGTTCTGAATGCCCGAATTGGGAATCTGTGTCAAAACTTTGTTAGGAATTATGTGATCCTTACTAGCTGGAAGTAAGGGAGTTGGGGCATGAAGTTATTTCTAGGAGTTGGAGACATACAACGTTTAGCTCAGTTCTGGGCATCTTTGAAATGCCTATACAAACTTGTTCCTACATAGTAACTTGCAACTTTGAATGAGAATGTGCTTGCTTACAGCAACGTGCTATATGTTCTGAATGCCCGAATTGGGATTCTGTGTCAAAACTTTGTTAGAAATTATGTGATCCTTACTAGATGGAAGTAAGGGAGATGGGGCATGAAGTTATTTCTAGGATTTGGAGACATACAACGTTTGGCTCAGTTCTGGGCATCTTTGAAATACCTATACAAACTTGTTCCTACATCGTAACTTGCAACGTTGAATGAGAATGTGCTTGCTTACAGCAACGTGCTATATGTTCTGAATGACCGAATTGGGAATCTGTGTCAAAACTTTGTTAGGAATTATGTGATCCTTACTAGCTGGAAGTAAGGGAGTTGGGGCATGAAGTTATTTCTAGGAGTTGACACATATCCACTTTAGCTCAGTTCTGGGCATCTTTGAAATACCTATAGAAACTTGTTCCTTCATAGTAACTTGCTACTTGGAATGAGATAGTGCTGCTTAAAGCAACGTGCTATATGTTCTGAATGCCCGAATTGGGAATCTGTGTCAAAACTTTGTTAGGAATTATATGATCCTTACTAGCTGGAAGGAAGGGAGTTGGGGCATGAAGTAATTTCTAGGACTTGACACATACCCACTTTAGCTCAGTTCTGGGCATCTTTGAAATACCTATAGAAACTTGTTCCTTCATAGTAACTTGCTACTTGGAATGAGATAGTGCTGCTTAAATCAACGTGCTATATGTTCTGAATGCCCGAATTGGAAATCTGTGTCAAAACTTTGTTAGGAATTATGTGATCCTTACTAGCTGGAAGTAAGGGAGATGGGGCATGAAGTTATTTCTAGGAGTTGGAGACATACAACGTTTAGCTCAGTTCTGGGCATCTTTGAAATACCTATATAAACTTGTTCCTACATAGTAACTTGCAACTTTGAATGAGAATGTGCTTGCTTACAGCAACGTGCTATATGTTCTGAATGCCCGAATTGGGAATCTGTGTCAAAACTTTGTTAGGAATTATGTGATCCTTAGTAGCTGGAAGTAAGGGAGTTGGGGCATGAAGTTATTTCTAGGAGTTTGACACATACCAAGTTTAGCACAGTTCTGGGCATCTTTGAAATTCCTATACCAACTTGTTCCTTCATAGGAACTTGCAACTTTGAGTGAGAATGTGCTTGCTTACAGCAACGTGCTATATGTTCTGAATGCCCGAATTGGGAATCTGTGTCAAAACTTTGTTAGGAATTATGTGATACTTACTAGCTGGAAGTAAGGGAGATGGGGCATGAAGTTATTTCTAGGAGTTGGAGACATACCCACTTTAGCTCAGTTCTGGGCATCTTTAAAATACCTATACAAAATTGTTCCCACATAGGAACTTGCAACTTTGAGTGAGAATGTGCTTGCTTACAGCAACGTGCTATATGTTCTGAATGCCCGAATTGGGAATCTGTGTCAAAACTTTGTTAGGAATTATGTGATCCTTACTAGCTGGAAGTAAGGGAGTTGGGGCATGAAGTTATTTCTAGGAGTTTGACACATACCAGGTTTAGCACAGTTCTGGGCATCTTTGAAATACCTATGCAAACTTGTTCCTTAATGGTTACCTGCATCTTTGAATGAGAATGTGCTTGCTTGCTTACAGCAACGGGCTATATGTTCTGAATGCCCGAATTGGGAATCTGTGTCAAAACTTTGTTAGAAATTATGTGATCCTTACTAGCTGGAATTAAGGGAGATGGGGCATGAAGTTACTTCTAGAAGTTGGAGACATACAACGTTTAGCTCAGTTCTGGGCATCTTAGAAATACCTATACAAACTTGTTCCTACATAGTAACTTGCAACATTGAATGAGAATGTGCTTGCTTACAGCAACGTGCTATATGTTCTGAATGCCCGAATTGGGAATCTGTGTCAAAACTTTCTTAGGAATTATGTGATCCTTACTAGCTGGAAGTAAGGGAGATGGGGCATGAAGTTATTTCTGGGAGCTGGAGACATACCAAGTTTAGCTCAGTTCTGGGCATCTTTGAAAGTCCTATACAAACTTGTTCCTACATAGTAACTTGCATCTTTGAATGAGAATGTGCTTGCTTACAGCAACGTGCTATATGTTCTGAATGCCCGAATTGGGAATCTGTGTCAAAACTTTGTTAGGAATTATGTGATTCTTACTATCTGGAAGTAAGGGAGTTGGGGCATTAAGTTATTTCTAGGAGTTGGAGACATACAACGTTTAGCTCAGTTCTGGGCATCTTTGAAATACCTATACAAACTTGTTCCTACATAGTAACTTGCAACTTTGAATGAGAATGTGCTTGCTTACCGCAACGTGCTATATGTTCTGAATGCCCGAATTGGGAATCTGTGTCAAAACTTTGTTAGGAATTATGTGATCCTTACTAGCTGGAAATAAGGGAGTTGGGGCATGAAGTTATTTCTAGGAGTTGGACACATACCAAGCTTAGCACAGTTCTGGGCATCTTTGAAATACCTAAACAAACTTGTTCCTACATAGTAACTTGCAACTTTGAATGAGAATGTGCTTGCTTACAGCAACGTGCTATATGTTGTGAATGCCCGAATTGGGAATCTGTGTCAAAACTTTGTTAGGAATTATGTGATACTTACTAGCTGGAAGTAAGGGAGATGGGGCATGAAGTTATTTCTAGGAGTTGGACACATACCCACTTTAGCTCAGTTCTGGGCATCTTTGAAATACCTATACAAACTTGTTCCTACATAGTAACTTGCAACTTTGAATGAGAATGTGCTTGCTTACAGCAACGTGCTATATGTTCTGAATGCCCGAATTGGGAATCTGTGTCAAAACTTTGTTAGGAATTATGTGATCCTTACTAGCTGGAAGTAAGGGAGTTGGGGCATGAAGTTATTTCTAGGAGTTGGAGACATACAACGTTTAGCACAGTTCTGGGCATCTTTGAAATACCTATGCAAACTTGTTCCTTCATAGTAACTTTCAACTTTGAATGAGAATGTGCTTGCTTACAGCAACGTGCTATAATTTCTGTATGCCCGAATAGGGAATCTGTGTCAAAACTTTGTTAGAAATTATGTGATCCTTACTAGCTGGAAGTGAGGGAGATGGGGCAGGAAGTTACTTCTAGGATTGGAGACATACAACGTTTAGCTCAGCTCTGGGCATCTTAGAAATACCTATACAAACTTGTTCCTACATAGTAACTTGCAACATTGAATGAGAATGTGCTTGCTTACAGCAACGTGCTATATGTTCTGAATGCCCGAATTGGGAATCTGTGTCAAAACTTTGTTAGGAATTATGTGATCCTTATTAGCTGGAAGTAAGGGAGATGGGGCATGAATTTATTTCTAGGAGTTGGAGACATAACAAGTTTAGCTCAGTTCTGGGCATCTTTGAAATACCTATACAAACTTGTTCCTACATAGTAACTGCCAACTATGAATGAGAATGTGCTTGCTTACAGCAACGTGCTATATGTTCTGAATGCCCGAATTGGGAATCTGTGTCAAAACGTTGTTAGAAATTCTGTGATCCTTACTAGCTGGAAGTAAGGGAGATGGGGTATGAAGTTATTTCTAGGAGTTGGAGACATACCAAGTTTAGCACAGTTCGGGGCATCTTTGAAATACCTATACAAACTTGTTCCTACATAGTAACTTGCAACTTTGAATGAGAATGTGCTTGCTTACAGCAACGTGCTATATGTTCTGAATGCCCGAATTGGGAATCTGTGTCAAAACTTTGTTAGGAATTATGTGATCCTTACTAGCTGGAAGTAAGGGAGCTGGGGCATGAAGTTATTTCTAGGAGTTGGAGACATACCCACTTTGACTCAGTTCTGGGCATCTTTGAAATACCTATACAAACTTGTTCCTACATAGTAACTTGCTACTTGGAATGAGAAAGTGCTGGCTTAAAGCAACGTGCTACATGTTCTGAATGCCCGAATTGGGAATCTGTGTCAAAACTTTGTTAGGAATTAGGTGACCCTTACTAGCTGGAAGAAATGGAGTTGGGGCATGAAGTTATTTCTAGGAGTTGGAGACATACCAAGTTTAGCACAGTTCTTGGCATCTTTGAAATACCTATACAAGCTTGTTCCATCATAGTAACTTGCAACTTTGAATGAGAATGTGCTTGCTTACAGCAACGTGCTATATGTTCTGAATGCCCGAATTGGGAATCTGTGTCAAAACTTTGTTAGGAATTATGTGATACTTACTAGCTGGAAGTAAGAGAGATGGGGCATGAAGTTATTTCTAGGAGTTGTATACATACCCACTTTAGCTCACTTCTGGGCATCTTTGAAATACCTATACAAACTTGTTCCTACATAGTAACTTGCATATTGGAATGAGAATGTGCTTGCTTACAGCAACGTGCTATATGATCTGAATGCCCGAATTGGGAATCTGTGTCAAAATTTTGTTAGGAATTATGTGATCCTTACTAGCTGGAAGTAAGGGAGTTCGGGCATGAAGTTATTTCTAGGAGTTGGAGACATACCAAGTTTAGCTCAGTTCTGGGCATCTTTGAAATACCTATACAAACTTGTTCCTACATAGTAACTTGCAACTTTGAATGAGAATGTGCTTGCTTACAGCAACGTGCTATATGTTCTGAATGCCCGAATTGGGAATCTGCGTCAAAACTTTGTTAGAAATTATGTGATCCTTACTAGCTGGAAGTAAGGGAGATGGGGCATGAAGTTATTTCTAGGAGTTGGAGACATACAACGTTTAGCTCAGTTCTGGGCATCTTTGAAATACCTATACCAAATTGTTCCTTCATAGTAACTTGCTACTTTGAGTGAGAATGTGCTTGCTTACAGCAACGTGCTCTATATTCTGAATGCCCGAATTGGGAATCTGTGTCAAAACTTTGTTAGGAATTATGTGATCCTTAATAGCTGGAAGTAAGGGAGATGGGGCATGAAGTTATTTCTAGGAGGTGGACACATACCCACTTTAGCTCAGTTCTGGGCATCTTTGAAATACCTATACAAACTTGTTCCTACATAGTAACTTGCATTTTGGAATGAGAATGTGCTTGCTTACAGCAACGTGCTATGCTCTGAATGCCCGAATTGGGAATCTGTGTCAAAACTTTGTTAGGAATTATGTGATCCTTACTAGCTGGAAGTAAGGGAGATGGGGCATGAAGTTATTTCTGGGAGTTGGAGACATACCAAGTTTAGCTCAGTTCGGGGCATCTTTGAAAGTCCTATACAAACTTGTTCCTACATAGTAACTTGCATCTTTGAATGAGAATGTGCTTGCTTACAGCAACGTGCTATATGTTCTGAATGCCCGAATTGGGAATCTGTGTCAAATCTTTGTTAGGAATTATGTGATCCTTACTAGCTGGAAGTATGGGATTTGGGCATGAAGATATTTCTAGGAGTTGGAGACATACAACGTTTAGCTCAGTTCTGGGCATCTATGAAATACCTATACAAACTTGTTCCTACATAGAAACTTGCAACTTTGAATGAGAATGTGCTTGCTTACAGCAACGTGCTATATGTTCTGAATGCCCGAATTGGGAATCTGTGTCAAAACTTTGTTAGGAATTATGTGATCCTTACTAGATGGAAGTAAGAGAGATGGGGCATGAAGTTATTACTAGGAGTTGGACACATACAAAGTTTAGCTCAGTTCTGGGCATCTTTGAAATACCTATACAAACTTGTTCCTACATAGTAACTTGCAACTTTGAATGAGAATGTGCCTGCTTACAGCAACGTGCTATATGTTTTGAATGCCCGAATTGGGAATCTGTGTCAAAACATTGTTAGGAATTATGTGATCCTTACTAGCTGGAAGTAAGGCAGATGGGGTACGAAGTTATTTCTAGGAGTTGGAGACATACCAAGTTTAGCACAGTTCTGGGCATCTTTCAAATACCTATACAAACTTGTTCCTACATAGTAACTTGCAACTTTGAAGGAGAATGTGCTTGCTTACAGCAACGTGCTATATAATCAGAATGCCCGAATTGGGAATCTGTGTCAAAACTTTGTTAGGAATTATGTGATCCTTACTAGCTGGAAGTAAGGGAGTTGGGGCATGAAGTTATTTCTAGGAGTTGGAGACATACCAAGTTTAGCTCAGTTCTGGGCATCTTTGAAATACCTATACAAACTTGTTCAAACATAGTAACTTGCAACTTTCAATGAGAATGTGCTTGCTTACAGCAACGTGCTATATGTTCTGAATGCCCGAATTGGGAATCTGTGTCAAAACTTTGTTAGAAATTATGTGATCCTTACTAGCTGGAAGTAAGTGAGATGGGGCATGGAGTTACTTCTAGGAGTTGGAGACATACCCACTTTAGCTCAGTTCTGGGCATCTTTGAAATACCTATACAAACTTGTTCCTACATAGTAACTTGCATATTGGAATGAGAATGTGCTTGCTTACAGCAACGTGCTATATGTTCTGAATGCCCGAATTGGGAATCTGTGTCAAAATTTTGTTAGGAATTATGTGATCCTTACTAGCTGGAATTAAGGGAGATGGGGCATGAAGTTATTTCTAGGAGTTGGAGACATACCAAGTTAAGCTCAGTTCTGGGCATCTTTGAAAGTCCTATACAAACTTGTTCCTACATAGTAACTTGCATCTTTGAATGAGAATGTGCTTGCTTACAGCAACGGTCTATATGTTCTGAATGCCCGAATTGGGAATCTGTGTCAAAACTTTGTTAGGAATTATGTGATCCTTACTAGCTGGAAGTAAGGGAGTTGGGGCATGAAGTTATTTCTAGGAGTTGGAGACATACCAAGTTTAGCTCAGTTCTGGGCATCATTGAAATACCTATACAAACTTGTTCCTACATAGTAACTTGCACCTTTCAATGAGAATGTGCTTGCTTACAGCAACGTGCTATATGTTCTGAATGCCCGAATTGGGAATATGTGTCAAAACTTTGTTAGAAATTATGTGATCCTTACTAGTTGGAAGTAAGGGAGATGGGGCATGTAGTTACTTCTAGGAGTTGGAGACATACCCACTTTAGCTCAGTTCTGGGCATCTTTGAAATACCTATACAAACTTGTTGCTACATAGTAACTTGCAACATTTAATGAGAATGTGGTTGCTTACAGCAAGGTGCTATATGTTCTGAATGCCCGAATTGGGAATCTGTGTCAAAACTTTGTTAGGAATTATGTGATCCTTACTAGCTGGAAGTAAGGAAGATGGGGCATGAAGTTACTTCTAGGAGTTGGAGACATACCCACTTTAGCTCAGTTCTGGGCATCTTTGAAATACCTATACAAACTTGTTACTACATAGTAACTTGCAACATTGAATGAGAATGTGCTTGCTTACAGCAACGTGCTATATGTTCTGAATGCCCGAATTGGGAATCTGTGTCAAAACTTTGTTAGAAATTATGTGATCCTTACTAGCTGGGAGTAAGGGAGATGGGTTACGAAGATATTATTGGGAGTTTGAGACATACCAAGTTTAGCACCGTTCGGGGCATCTTTGAAATATCTATACAAACTTGTTCCTACATAGTAACTTGCAACTTTGAATGAGAATGTGCTTGCTTACAGCAACGTGCTATATGTTCTGAATGCCCGAATTGGGAATCTGTGTCAAAACTTTGTTAGGAATTATGTGATGCTTACTAGCTGGAAGTAAGGGAGATGGGGCATGAAGTTACATCTAGGAGTTGGAGACATACCCAATTTAGCTCAGTTCTGGGCATCTTTGAAATACCTATACAAACTTGTTCCTACATAGTAACTTGCAACCTTGAATGAGAATGTGCTTGCTTACAGCAAGGTGCTATATGTTCTGAATGCCCGAATTGGGAATCTGTGTCAAAACTTTGTTAGGAATTATGTGATCCTTACTAGCTGGAAGTAAGGCAGATGGGGCATGAAGTTATTTCTAGGAGTTGGAGAGATACAACGTTTAGCTCAGTTCTCGGCATCTTTGAAATACCTATACAAACTTGTTCCTACATAGTAACTTGCAACGTGGAATGAGAATGTGCTTGCTTTCAGCAACGTGCTATATGTTCTGAATGCCCGAATTGGGAATCTGTGTCAAAACGTTGTTAGAAATTATGTGATCCTTACTAGCTGGAAGTAAGGGAGATGGGGCATGAAGTTATTTCTAGGAGTTGGAGACCTACAACGTTTAGCTCAGTTCTGGGCATCTTTGAAATACCTATACTAACTTGTTCCTACATAGTAACTTGCAACTTTGAATGAGAATGTGCTTGCTTACAGCAACGTGCTATATGTTCTGAATGCCCGAATTGGGAATCTGTGTCAAAACATTGTTAGGAATTATGTGATCCTTACTAGCTGGAAGTAAGGGAGATGGGTCATGAAGTTATTTCTAGGAGTTGGACACATACCCACTTTAGCTCAGTTCTGGGCATCTTTGAAATACCTATACAAACTTGTTCCTACAAAGTAACTTGCAACTTTGAATGAGAATGTGCTTGCTTACAGCAACGTGGTATATGTTCTGAATGCCCGTATTGGGAATCTCTGTCAAAACTTTGTTAGGAATTATGTGATCCTTACTAGCTGGAATTAAGGGAGTTGGGGCATGAAGTTATATCTAGGAGTAGACACATACCCACTTTAGCTCAGTTCTGGGCATCTTTGAAATACCTATACAAACTTGTTCCTACATAGTAACTTGCATATTGGAATGAGAATGTGCTTGCTTACAGCAACGTGCTATATGTTCTGAATGCCCGAATTGGGAATCTGTGTCAAAATTTTGTTAGGAATTATGTGATCCTTACTAGCTGGAAGTAAGGGAGATGAGGCATGAAGTTATTTCTAGGAGTTAGAGACATACCAAGTTTAGCTCAGTTCTGGGCATCTTTGAAAGTCCTAGACAAACTTGTTCTTACGTAGTAACTTGCATCTTTGAATTAGATTGTGCTTGCTTACAGCAACGTGCTATATGTTCTGAATGCCCGAATTGGGAATCTGTGTCAAAACTTTGTTAGGAATTATGTGATCCTTACTAGCTGGAAGTAAGGGAGTTCGGGCATGAAGTTATTTCTAGGAGTTGGAGACATACCAAGTTTAGCTCAGTTCTGGGCATCTTTGAAATACCTATACAAATTTGTTCCTACATAGTAACTTGCAACTTTCAATGAGAATTGCTTGCTTACAGCAACGTGCTATATGTTCTGAATGCCCGAATTGGGAATCTGTGTCAAAACTTTGTTAGAAATTATGTGATCCTTACTAGCTGGAAGTAAGGGAGATGGGGCATGAAGTTATTTCTAGGCGTTGGAGACATACAACGTTTAGCTCAGTTCTGGGCATCTTTGAAATACCTATACAAACTTGTTCCTACATAGTAACTTGCAACTTTGAATGAGAATGTGCTTGCTTACAGCAACATGCTATATGTTCTGAATGCCCGAATTGGGAATCTGTGTCAAAACTTTGTTAGGAATTATGTGATCCTTACTAGCTGGAAGTAAGGGAGTTGGGGCATGAAGTTATTTCTAGTAGTTGGACACATACCAGGTTTAGCACAGTTCTGGGCATCTTTGAAATACCTATACAAACATGTTCCTACATAGTAACTTGCAACTTTGATTGAGAATGTGCTTGCTTACAGCAACGTGCTATATGTTCTGAATGCCCAAATTGGGAATCTGTGTCAAAACTTTGTTAGAAATTATGTGATCCTTACTAGCTGGAAGTAAGGGAGATGGGGCATGAAGTTACTTCTTGGAGTTGGAGACATACCCACTTTAGCTCAGTTCTGGGCATCTTTGAAATACCTATACAAACTTGTTCCTACATAGTAACTAGCAACGTTGAATGAAAATGTGCTGCTTTCAGCAACGTGCTATAGGTTCTGAATGCCCGAATTGGGAATCTGTGTCAAAACTTTGTTAGGAAGTATGTGATCATTACTAGCTGGATGTAAGGGAGATGGGACATGAAGTTATTTCTAGGAGTTGGAGACATACAACGTTTAGCTCAGTTCTGGGCATCTTTGAAATACCTATACAAACTTGTTCCTACATAGTAACTTGCAACGTTGAATAAGAATGTGCTTGCTTTCAGCAACGTGCTATATGTTCTGAATGCCCGAATTGGGAATCTGTGTCAAAACTTTGTTAGGAATTATGTGATCCTTACTAGCTGGAAGTAAGGGAGATGGGGCATGAAGTTATTTCTAGGAGTTGGAGACATAACCACTTTAGCTCAGTTCTGGGCATCTTTGAAATACCTATACAAACTTGTTCCTACATAGTAACTTGCTACTTGGAATGAGAAAATGCTGGCTTAAAGCAACGTGCTACATGTTCTGAATGCCCGAATTGGGAATCTGTGTCAAAACTTTGTTAGGAATTATGTGATCCTTACTAGCTGGAAGTAAGGGAGGTGGGGCATGAAGTTATTTCTAGGAGTTGGAGACATACCAAGTTTAGCTCAGTTCTGGGCATCATTGAAATACCTATACAAACTTGTTCCTACATAGTAACTTGCAACTTTGAATGAGAATGTGCTTGGTTACAGCAACGTGCTATATGTTCTGAATGCCCGAATTGGGAATCTGTGTCAAAACTTTGTTAGGAATTATATGATCCTTACTAGCTGGAAGTAAGGGAGTTGGGGCATGAAGTAATTTCTAGGAGTTGACACATTCCCACTTTAGCTCAGTTCTGGGCATCTTTGAAATACCAATAGAAACTTGTTCCTTCATAGTAACTTGCTACTTGGAATGAGATAGTGCTGCTTAAAGCAACGTGCTATATGTTCTGAATGCCCGAATTGGGAATCTGTGTCAAAGCTTTGTTAGGAATTATGTGATCCTTACTAGCTGGAAGTAAGGGAGATGGGGCATGAAGTTATTTCTAGGAGTTGGAGACATACAACGTTTAGCTCAGTTCTGGGCATCTTTGAAATACCTATACAAACTTGTTCCTACATAGTAACTTACAACTTTGAATGAGAATGTGCTTGCTTACAGCAACGTGCTACATGTTCTGAATGCCCGAATTGGGAATCTGTGTCAAAACTTTGTTAGGAATTATGTGATCCTTACTAGCTGGAAGTAAGGGAGATGGGGCATGAAGTTATTTCTAGGAGTTGGACACATACCCACTTTAGCTCAGTTCTGGGCATCTTTGAAATACCTATACAAACTTGTTCCTACATAGTAACTTGCATCTTTGAATGAGAATGTGCTTGCTTACAGCAACGTGCTATATGTTCTGAATGCCGGAATTGGGAATCTGTGTCAAATCTTTGTTAGGAATTATGTGATCCTTACTAGCTGGAAGTAAGGGAGATGGGGCATGAAGTTATTTCTAGGAGTTGGAGACTTACCAAGTTTAGCTCAGTTCTGGGCATCTTTGAAAGTCCTATACAAACTTGTTCCTACATAGTAACTTGCATCTTTTAATGAGAATGTGCTTGCTTACAGCAACGTGCTATATGTTCTGAATGCCCGAATTGGTAATCTGTGTCAAAACTTTGTTAGGAATTATGTGATCCTTACTAGCTGGAAGTAAGGGAGTTGGGGCATGAAGTTATTTCTAGGAGTTGGAGACATACAACGTTTAGCTCAGTTCTGGGCATCTTTGAAATGCCTATACAAACTTGTTCCTACATAGTAACTTGCAACTTTGAATGAGAATGTGCTTGCTTACAGCAACGTGCTATATGTTCTGAATGCCCGAATTGGGAATCTGTGTCAAAACTTTGTTAGAAATTATGTGATCCTTACTAGATGGAAGTAAGGGAGATGGGGCATGAAGTTATTTCTAGGATTTGGAGACATACAACGTTTGGCTCAGTTCTGGGCATCTTTGAAATACCTATACAAACTTGTTCCTACATCGTAACTTGCAACTTTGAATGAGAATGTGCTTGCTTACAGCAACGTGCTATATGTTCTGAATGCCCGAATTGGGAATCTGTGTCAAAACTTTTTTAGGAATTATGTGATCCTTACTAGCTGGAAGTAAGGGAGTTGGGGCATGAAGTTATTTCTAGGAGTTGACACATACCCACTTTAGCTCAGTTCTGGGCATCTTTGAAATACCTATAGAAACTTGTTCCTTCATAGTAACTTGCTACTTGGAATGAGATAGTGCTGCTTAAAGCAACGTACTATATGTTCTGAATGCCCGAATTGGGAATCTGTGTCAAAACTTTGTTAGGAATTATATGATCCTTACTAGCTGGAAGGAAGGGAGTTGGGGCATGAAGTAATTTCTAGGACTTGACACATACCCACTTTAGCTCAGTTCTGGGCATCTTTGAAATACCTATAGAAACTTGTTCCTTCATAGTAACTTGCTACTTGGAATGAGATAGTGCTGCTTAAATCAACGTGCTATATGTTCTGAATGCCCGAATTGGAAATCTGTGTCAAAACTTTGTTAGGAATTATGTGATCCTTACTAGCTGGAAGTAAGGGAGATGGGGCATGAAGTTATTTCTAGGAGTTGGAGACATACAACGTTTAGCTCAGTTCTGGGCATCTTTGAAATACCTATATAAACTTGTTCCTACATAGTAACTTGCAACTTTGAATGAGAATGTGCTTGCTTACAGCAACGTGCTATATGTTCTGAATGCCCGAATTGGGAATCTGTGTCAAAACTTTGTTAGGAATTATGTGATCCTTACTAGCTGGAAGTAAGGGAGATGGGGCATGAAGTTATTTCTAGGAGTTGGAGACATACAACGTTTAGCTCAGTTCTGGGCATCTTTGAAAGTTCTATACAAACTTGTTCCTACATAGTAACTTGCATCTTTGAATGAGAATGTGCTTGCTTACAGCAACGTGCTATATGTTCTGAATGCCCGAATTGGGAATCTGTGTCAAAACTTTGTTAGGAATTATGCGATCCTTACCAGCTGGAAGTAAGGGAGACGGGGTATGATGTTATTTCTAGGAGTTGGAGACATACCAAGTTTAGCTCAGTTCTCGGCATCTTTGAAAGTCCTATACAAACTTGTTCCTACATAGTAACTTGCATCTTTGAATGAGAATGTGCTTGCTTACAGCAACGTGATGCATGTTCTGAACGCCCGAATTGGGAATCCGTGTCAAAACTTTGTTAGGAATTATGTGATACTTACTAGCTGGAAGTAAGGGAGATGGGGCATGAAGTTATTTCTAGGAGTTGGACACATACCCACTTTAGCCTAGTTCTGGGCATCTTTGAAATACCTATACAAACCTGTTCCTACATCGTAACTTGCAACTTTGAATGAGAATGTGCTTGCTTACAGCAACGTGCTATATGTTCTGAATGCCCGAATTGGGAATCTGTGTCAAAACTTTGTTAGGAATTATGTGATCCTTACTAGCTGGAAGTAAGGGAGTTGGGGCATGAAGTTATTTCTAGGAGTTGGACACATACCAAGTTTAGCACAGTTCTGGGCATCTTTGAAATTCCTATACCAACTTGTTCCTTCATAGGAACTTGCAACTTTGAGTGAGAATGTGCTTGCTTACAGCAACGTGCTATATGTTCTGAATGCCCGAATTGGGAATCCGTGTCAAAAATTTGTTAGGAATTATGTGATACTTACTAGCTGGAAGTAAGGGAGATGGGGCATGAAGTTATTTCTAGGAGTTGGAGACATACCCACTTTAGCTCAGTTCTGGGCATCTTTAAAATACCTATACAAAATTGTTCCCACATAGTAACTTGCAACTTTGAGTGAGAATGTGCTTGCTTACAGCAACGTGCTATATGTTCTGAATGCCCGAATTGGGAATCTGTGTCAAAACATTGTTAGGAATTATGTGATCCTTACTAGCTGGAAGTAAGGGAGTTGGGGCATGAAGTTATTTCTAGGAGTTGGACACATACCAAGTTTAGCACAGTTCTGGGCATCTTTGAAATACCTATACAAACTTGTTCCTTCATAGTAACTTGCAACTTTGAATGAGAATGTGCTTGATTACAGCAAGGTGCTATATGTTCTGAATGCCCGAATTGGGAATCTGTGTCAAAACTTTGTTAGGAATTATGTGATCCTTACTAGCTGGAAGTAAGGGAGATGGGGCATGAAGTTATTTCTAGGAGTTGGAGACATACAACGTTTAGCTCAGTTCTGGGCATCTTTGAAATACCTATACAAACTTGTTCCTACGTAGTAACTTGCAACTTTGAATGAGAATGTACTTGCTTTCAGCAACGTGCTATATGTTCTCAATGCCCGAATTGGGAATCTGTGTCAAAACTTTGTTAGGAAGTATGTGATCCTTACTAGCTGGATGTAAGGGAGATGGGACATGAAGATATTTCTAGGAGTTGGAGACATACAACGTTTAACTCAGTTCTGGGCATCTTTGAAATACCTATACAAACTTGTTCCTACATAGTAACTGCCAACTTTGAATGAGAATGTGCTTGCTTACAACAACGTGCTATATGTTCTGAATGCCCAAATTGGGAATCTGTGTCAAAACATTGTTAGAAATTATGTGATCCTTACTAGCTGGAAGTAAGGGAGATGGGGCATGAAGTTATTTCTAGGAGTTGGACACATACCCACTTTAGCTCAATTCTGGGCATCTTTGAAATACCTATACAAACTTGTTCCTACATAGTAACTTGCAACTTTGAATGAGAATGTGCTTGCTTACAACAACGAGCTATATGTTCTGAATGCCCGAATTGGGAATCTGTGTCAAAACTTTGTTAGGAATCATGTGATCCTTACTAGCTGGAAGTAAGGGAGATGGGGCATGAAGTTATTTCTAGGAGTTGGAGACATACCCACTTTAGCTCAGTTCTGGGCATCTTTGAAATACCTATACATACTTGTTCCTACATAGTAACTTGCTACTTGGAATGAGAAAGTGCTGGCTTAAAGCAACGTGCTACATGTTCTGAATGCCCTAATTGGGAATCTGTGTCAAAACTTTCTTAGGAATTATGTGATCCTTACTAGCTGGAAGTAAGGGAGATGGGGCATGAAGTTACTTCTAGGAGTTGGAGACATACAACGTTTAGCTCAGTTCTAGGCATCTTAGAAACATCTATACAAACTTGTTCCTACATAGTAACTTGCAACTTTGAATGAGAATGTGCTTGCTTACAGCAACGTGCTATATGTTCTGAATGCCCGAATTGGGAATCTGTGTCAAAACTTTGTTAGGAATTATGTGATCCTTACTAGCTGGAAGTAAGGGAGTTGGGGCATGAAGTTATTTCTAGGAGTTGGAGACATACAACGTTTAGCACAGTTCTGGGCATCTTTGAAATACCTATGCAAACTTGTTCCTTCATAGTAACTTTCAACTTTGAATGAGAATGTGCTTGCTTACAGCAACGTGCTATAATTTCTGTATGCCCGAATAGGGAATCTGTGTCAAAACTTTGTTAGAAATTATGTGATCCTTACTAGCTGGAAGTGAGGGAGATGGGGCAGGAAGTTACTTCTAGGATTGGAGACATACAACGTTTAGCTCAGCTCTGGGCATCTTAGAAATACCTATACAAACTTGTTCCTACATAGTAACTTGCAACATTGAATGAGAATGTGCTTGCTTACAGCAAAGTGATATATGTTCTGAATGCCCGAATTGGGAATCTGTGTCAAAACTTTGTTAGGAATTATGTGATCCTTATTAGCTGGAAGTAAGGGAGATGGGGCATGAATTTATTTCTAGGAGTTGGAGACATAACAAGTTTAGCTCAGTTCTGGGCATCTTTGAAATACCTATACAAACTTGTTCCTACATAGTAACTGCCAACTATGAATGAGAATGTGCTTGCTTACAGCAACGTGCTATATGTTCTGAATGCCCGAATTGGGAATCTGTGTCAAAACGTTGTTAGAAATTCTGTGATCCTTACTAGCTGGAAGTAAGGGAGATGGGGTATGAAGTTATTTCTAGGAGTTGGAGACATACCAAGTTTAGCACAGTTCGGGGCATCTTTGAAATACCTATACAAACTTGTTCCTACATAGTAACTTGCAACTTTGAATGAGAATGTGCTTGCTTACAGCAACGTGCTATATGTTCTGAATGCCCGAATTGGGAATCTGTGTCAAAACTTTGTTAGGAATTATGTGATCCTTACTAGCTGGAAGTAAGGGAGCTGGGGCATGAAGTTATTTCTAGGAGTTGGAGACATACCCACTTTGACTCAGTTCTGGGCATCTTTGAAATACCTATACAAACTTGTTCCTACATAGTAACTTGCTACTTGGAATGAGAAAGTGCTGGCTTAAAGCAACGTGCTACATGTTCTGAATGCCCGAATTGGGAATCTGTGTCAAAACTTTGTTAGGAATTAGGTGACCCTTACTAGCTGGAAGAAATGGAGTTGGGGCATGAAGTTATTTCTAGGAGTTGGAGACATACCAAGTTTAGCACAGTTCTTGGCATCTTTGAAATACCTATACAAGCTTGTTCCATCATAGTAACTTGCAACTTTGAATGAGAATGTGCTTGCTTACAGCAACGTGCTATATGTTCTGAATGCCCGAATTGGGAATCTGTGTCAAAACTTTGTTAGGAATTATGTGATACTTACTAGCTGGAAGTAAGAGAGATGGGGCATGAAGTTATTTCTAGGAGTTGTATACATACCCACTTTAGCTCACTTCTGGGCATCTTTGAAATACCTATACAAACTTGTTCCTACATAGTAACTTGCATATTGGAATGAGAATGTGCTTGCTTACAGCAACGTGCTATATGATCTGAATGCCCGAATTGGGAATCTGTGTCAAAATTTTGTTAGGAATTATGTGATCCTTACTAGCTGGAAGTAAGGGAGTTCGGGCATGAAGTTATTTCTAGGAGTTGGAGACATACCAAGTTTAGCTCAGTTCTGGGCATCTTTGAAATACCTATACAAACTTGTTCCTACATAGTAACTTGCAACTTTGAATGAGAATGTGCTTGCTTACAGCAACGTGCTATATGTTCTGAATGCCCGAATTGGGAATCTGCGTCAAAACTTTGTTAGAAATTATGTGATCCTTACTAGCTGGAAGTAAGGGAGATGGGGCATGAAGTTATTTCTAGGAGTTTGAGACATACAACGTTTAGCTCAGTTCTGGGCATCTTTGAAATACCTATACCAAATTGTTCCTTCATAGTAACTTGCTACTTTGAGTGAGAATGTGCTTGCTTACAGCAACGTGCTCTATATTCTGAATGCCCGAATTGGGAATCTGTGTCAAAACTTTGTTAGGAATTATGTGATCCTTAATAGCTGGAAGTAAGGGAGATGGGGCATGAAGTTATTTCTAGGAGGTGGACACATACCCACTTTAGCTCAGTTCTGGGCATCTTTGAAATACCTATACAAACTTGTTCCTACATAGTAACTTGCATTTTGGAATGAGAATGTGCTTGCTTACAGCAACGTGCTATGCTCTGAATGCCCGAATTGGGAATCTGTGTCAAAACTTTGTTAGGAATTATGTGATCCTTACTAGCTGGAAGTAAGGGAGATGGGGCATGAAGTTATTTCTGGGAGTTGGAGACATACCAAGTTTAGCTCAGTTCGGGGCATCTTTGAAAGTCCTATACAAACTTGTTCCTACATAGTAACTTGCATCTTTGAATGAGAATGTGCTTGCTTACAGCAACGTGCTATATGTTCTGAATGCCCGAATTGGGAATCTGTGTCAAATCTTTGTTAGGAATTATGTGATCCTTACTAGCTGGAAGTATGGGATTTGGGCATGAAGATATTTCTAGGAGTTGGAGACATACAACGTTTAGCTCAGTTCTGGGCATCTATGAAATACCTATACAAACTTGTTCCTACATAGAAACTTGCAACTTTGAATGAGAATGTGCTTGCTTACAGCAACGTGCTATATGTTCTGAATGCCCGAATTGGGAATCTGTGTCAAAACTTTGTTAGGAATTATGTGATCCTTACTAGATGGAAGTAAGAGAGATGGGGCATGAAGTTATTACTAGGAGTTGGACACATACAAAGTTTAGCTCAGTTCTGGGCATCTTTGATATACCTATACAAACTTGTTCCTACATAGTAACTTGCAACTTTGAATGAGAATGTGCCTGCTTACAGCAACGTGCTATATGTTTTGAATGCCCGAATTGGGAATCTGTGTCAAAACATTGTTAGGAATTATGTGATCCTTACTAGCTGGAAGTAAGGCAGATGGGGTACGAAGTTATTTCTAGGAGTTGGAGACATACCAAGTTTAGCACAGTTCTGGGCATCTTTCAAATACCTATACAAACTTGTTCCTACATAGTAACTTGCAACTTTGAAGGAGAATGTGCTTGCTTACAGCAACGTGCTATATGTTCAGAATGCCCGAATTGGGAATCTGTGTCAAAACTTTGTTAGGAATTATGTGATCCTTACTAGCTGGAAGTAAGGGAGTTGGGGCATGAAGTTATTTCTAGGAGTTGGAGACATACCAAGTTTAGCTCAGTTCTGGGCATCTTTGAAATACCTATACAAACTTGTTCAAACATAGTAACTTGCAACTTTCAATGAGAATGTGCTTGCTTACAGCAACGTGCTATATTTTCTGAATGCCCGAATTGGGAATCTGTGTCAAAACTTTGTTAGAAATTATGTGATCCTTACTAGCTGGAAGTAAGTGAGATGGGGCATGGAGTTACTTCTAGGAGTTGGAGACATACCCACTTTAGCTCAGTTCTGGGCATCTTTGAAATACCTATACAAACTTGTTCCTACATAGTAACTTGCATATTGGAATGAGAATGTGCTTGCTTACAGCAACGTGCTATATGTTCTTAATGCCCGAATTGGGAATCTGTGTCAAAATTTTGTTAGGAATTATGTGATCCTTACTAGCTGGAATTAAGGGAGATGGGGCATGAAGTTATTTCTAGGAGTTGGAGACATACCAAGTTAAGCTCAGTTCTGGGCATCTTTGAAAGTCCTATACAAACTTGTTCCTACATAGTAACTTGCATCTTTGAATGAGAATGTGCTTGCTTACAGCAACGGTCTATATGTTCTGAATGCCCGAATTGGGAATCTGTGTCAAAACTTTGTTAGGAATTATGTGATCCTTACTAGCTGGAAGTAAGGGAGTTGGGGCATGAAGTTATTTCTAGGAGTTGGAGACATACCAAGTTTAGCTCAGTTCTGGGCATCATTGAAATACCTATACAAACTTGTTCCTACATAGTAACTTGCACCTTTCAATGAGAATGTGCTTGCTTACAGCAACGTGCTATATGTTCTGAATGCCCGAATTGGGAATATGTGTCAAAACTTTGTTAGAAATTATGTGATCCTTACTAGTTGGAAGTAAGGGAGATGGGGCATGTAGTTACTTCTAGGAGTTGGAGACATACCCACTTTAGCTCAGTTCTGGGCATCTTTGAAATACCTATACAAACTTGTTGCTACATAGTAACTTGCAACATTTAATGAGAATGTGGTTGCTTACAGCAAGGTGCTATATGTTCTGAATGCCCGAATTGGGAATCTGTGTCAAAACTTTGTTAGGAATTATGTGATCCTTACTAGCTGGAAGTAAGGAAGATGGGGCATGAAGTTACTTCTAGGAGTTGGAGACATACCCACTTTAGCTCAGTTCTGGGCATCTTTGAAATACCTATACAAACTTGTTACTACATAGTAACTTGCAACATTGAATGAGAATGTGCTTGCTTACAGCAACGTGCTATATGTTCTGAATGCCCGAATTGGGAATCTGTGTCAAAACTTTGTTAGAAATTATGTGATCCTTACTAGCTGGGAGTAAGGGAGATGGGGTACGAAGATATTATTGGGAGTTTGAGACATACCAAGTTTAGCACCGTTCGGGGCATCTTTGAAATATCTATACAAACTTGTTCCTACATAGTAACTTGCAACTTTGAATGAGAATGTGCTTGCTTACAGCAACGTGCTATATGTTCTGAATGCCCGAATTGGGAATCTGTGTCAAAACTTTGTTAGGAATTATGTGATCCTTATAGCTGGAAGTAAGGGAGATGGGGCATGAAGTTACATCTAGGAGTTGGAGACATACCCAATTTAGCTCAGTTCTGGGCATCTTTGAAATACCTATACAAACTTGTTCCTACATAGTAACTTGCAACCTTGAATGAGAATGTGCTTGCTTACAGCAACGTGCTATATGTTCTGAATGCCCGAATTGGGAATCTGTGTCAAAACTTTGTTAGGAATTATGTGATCCTTACTAGCTGGAAGTAAGGCAGATGGGGCATGAAGTTATTTCTAGGAGTTGGAGAGATACAACGTTTAGCTCAGTTCTCGGCATCTTTGAAATACCTATACAAACTTGTTCCTACATAGTAACTTGCAACGTGGAATGAGAATGTGCTTGCTTTCAGCAACGTGCTATATGTTCTGAATGCCCGAATTGGGAATCTGTGTCAAAACGTTGTTAGAAATTATGTGATCCTTACTAGCTGGAAGTAAGGGAGATGGGGCATGAAGTTATTTCTAGGAGTTGGAGACCTACAACGTTTAGCTCAGTTCTGGGCATCTTTGAAATACCTATACTAACTTGTTCCTACATAGTAACTTGCAACTTTGAATGAGAATGTGCTTGCTTACAGCAACGTGCTATATGTTCTGAATGCCCGAATTGGGAATCTGTGTCAAAACATTGTTAGGAATTATGTGATCCTTACTAGCTGGAAGTAAGGGAGATGGGTCATGAAGTTATTTCTAGGAGTTGGACACATACCCACTTTAGCTCAGTTCTGGGCATCTTTGAAATACCTATACAAACTTGTTCCTACAAAGTAACTTGCAACTTTGAATGAGAATGTGCTTGCTTACAGCAACGTGGTATATGTTCTGAATGCCCGTATTGGGAATCTCTGTCAAAACTTTGTTAGGAATTATGTGATCCTTACTAGCTGGAATTAAGGGAGTTGGGGCATGAAGTTATATCTAGGAGTAGACACATACCCACTTTAGCTCAGTTCTGGGCATCTTTGAAATACCTATACAAACTTGTTCCTACATAGTAACTTGCATATTGGAATGAGAATGTGCTTGCTTACAGCAACGTGCTATATGTTCTGAATGCCCGAATTGGGAATCTGTGTCAAAATTTTGTTAGGAATTATGTGATCCTTACTAGCTGGAAGTAAGGGAGATGAGGCATGAAGTTATTTCTAGGAGTTAGAGACATACCAAGTTTAGCTCAGTTCTGGGCATCTTTGAAAGTCCTAGACAAACTTGTTCTTACGTAGTAACTTGCATCTTTGAATTAGATTGTGCTTGCTTACAGCAACGTGCTATATGTTCTGAATGCCCGAATTGGGAATCTGTGTCAAAACTTTGTTAGGAATTATGTGATCCTTACTAGCTGGAAGTAAGGGAGTTCGGGCATGAAGTTATTTCTAGGAGTTGGAGACATACCAAGTTTAGCTCAGTTCTGGGCATCTTTGAAATACCTATACAAATTTGTTCCTACATAGTAACTTGCAACTTTCAATGAGAATTGCTTGCTTACAGCAACGTGCTATATGTTCTGAATGCCCGAATTGGGAATCTGTGTCAAAACTTTGTTAGAAATTATGTGATCCTTACTAGCTGGAAGTAAGGGAGATGGGGCATGAAGTTATTTCTAGGCGTTGGAGACATACAACGTTTAGCTCAGTTCTGGGCATCTTTGAAATACCTATACAAACTTGTTCCTACATAGTAACTTGCAACTTTGAATGAGAATGTGCTTGCTTACAGCAACATGCTATATGTTCTGAATGCCCGAATTGGGAATCTGTGTCAAAACTTTGTTAGGAATTATGTGATCCTTACTAGCTGGAAGTAAGGGAGTTGGGGCATGAAGTTATTTCTAGTAGTTGGACACATACCAGGTTTAGCACAGTTCTGGGCATCTTTGAAATACCTATACAAACATGTTCCTACATAGTAACTTGCAACTTTGATTGAGAATGTGCTTGCTTACAGCAACGTGCTATATGTTCTGAATGCCCAAATTGGGAATCTGTGTCAAAACTTTGTTAGAAATTATGTGATCCTTACTAGCTGGAAGTAAGGGAGATGGGGCATGAAGTTACTTCTTGGAGTTGGAGACATACCCACTTTAGCTCAGTTCTGGGCATCTGTGAAATACCTATACAAACTTGTTCCTACATAGTAACTAGCAACGTTGAATGAAAATGTGCTGCTTTCAGCAACGTGCTATAGGTTCTGAATGCCCGAATTGGGAATCTGTGTCAAAACTTTGTTAGGAAGTATGTGATCATTACTAGCTGGATGTAAGGGAGATGGGACATGAAGTTATTTCTAGGAGTTGGAGACATACAACGTTTAGCTCAGTTCTGGGCATCTTTGAAATACCTATACAAACTTGTTCCTACATAGTAACTTGCAACGTTGAATAAGAATGTGCTTGCTTTCAGCAACGTGCTATATGTTCTGAATGCCCGAATTGGGAATCTGTGTCAAAACTTTGTTAGGAATTATGTGATCCTTACTAGCTGGAAGTAAGGGAGATGGGGCATGAAGTTATTTCTAGGAGTTGGAGACATAACCACTTTAGCTCAGTTCTGGGCATCTTTGAAATACCTATACAAACTTGTTCCTACATAGTAACTTGCTACTTGGAATGAGAAAATGCTGGCTTAAAGCAACGTGCTACATGTTCTGAATGCCCGAATTGGGAATCTGTGTCAAAACTTTGTTAGGAATTATGTGATCCTTACTAGCTGGAAGTAAGGGAGGTGGGGCATGAAGTTATTTCTAGGAGTTGGAGACATACCAAGTTTAGCTCAGTTCTGGGCATCATTGAAATACCTATACAAACTTGTTCCTACATAGTAACTTGCAACTTTGAATGAGAATGTGCTTGGTTACAGCAACGTGCTATATGTTCTGAATGCCCGAATTGGGAATCTGTGTCAAAACTTTGTTAGGAATTATATGATCCTTACTAGCTGGAAGTAAGGGAGTTGGGGCATGAAGTAATTTCTAGGAGTTGACACATTCCCACTTTAGCTCAGTTCTGGGCATCTTTGAAATACCTATAGAAACTTGTTCCTTCATAGTAACTTGCTACTTGGAATGAGATAGTGCTGCTTAAAGCAACGTGCTATATGTTCTGAATGCCCGAATTGGGAATCTGTGTCAAAGCTTTGTTAGGAATTATGTGATCCTTACTAGCTGGAAGTAAGGGAGATGGGGCATGAAGTTATTTCTAGGAGTTGGAGACATACAACGTTTAGCTCAGTTCTGGGCATCTTTGAAATACCTATACAAACTTGTTCCTACATAGTAACTTACAACTTTGAATGAGAATGTGCTTGCTTACAGCAACGTGCTACATGTTCTGAATGCCCGAATTGGGAATCTGTGTCAAAACTTTGTTAGGAATTATGTGATCCTTACTAGCTGGAAGTAAGGGAGATGGGGCATGAAGTTATTTCTAGGAGTTGGACACATACCCACTTTAGCTCAGTTCTGGGCATCTTTGAAATACCTATACAAACTTGTTCCTACATAGTAACTTGCATCTTTGAATGAGAATGTGCTTGCTTACAGCAACGTGCTATATGTTCTGAATGCCGGAATTGGGAATCTGTGTCAAATCTTTGTTAGGAATTATGTGATCCTTACTAGCTGGAAGTAAGGGAGATGGGGCATGAAGTTATTTCTAGGAGTTGGAGACTTACCAAGTTTAGCTCAGTTCTGGGCATCTTTGAAAGTCCTATACAAACTTGTTCCTACATAGTAACTTGCATCTTTTAATGAGAATGTGCTTGCTTACAGCAACGTGCTATATGTTCTGAATGCCCGAATTGGTAATCTGTGTCAAAACTTTGTTAGGAATTATGTGATCCTTACTAGCTGGAAGTAAGGGAGTTGGGGCATGAAGTTATTTCTAGGAGTTGGAGACATACAACGTTTAGCTCAGTTCTGGGCATCTTTGAAATGCCTATACAAACTTGTTCCTACATAGTAACTTGCAACTTTGAATGAGAATGTGCTTGCTTACAGCAACGTGCTATATGTTCTGAATGCCCGAATTGGGAATCTGTGTCAAAACTTTGTTAGAAATTATGTGATCCTTACTAGATGGAAGTAAGGGAGATGGGGCATGAAGTTATTTCTAGGATTTGGAGACATACAACGTTTGGCTCAGTTCTGGGCATCTTTGAAATACCTATACAAACTTGTTCCTACATCGTAACTTGCAACTTTGAATGAGAATGTGCTTGCTTACAGCAACGTGCTATATGTTCTGAATGCCCGAATTGGGAATCTGTGTCAAAACTTTTTTAGGAATTATGTGATCCTTACTAGCTGGAAGTAAGGGAGTTGGGGCATGAAGTTATTTCTAGGAGTTGACACATACCCACTTTAGCTCAGTTCTGGGAATCTTTGAAATACCTATAGAAACTTGTTCCTTCATAGTAACTTGCTACTTGGAATGAGATAGTGCTGCTTAAAGCAACGTACTATATGTTCTGAATGCCCGAATTGGGAATCTGTGTCAAAACTTTGTTAGGAATTATATGATCCTTACTAGCTGGAAGGAAGGGAGTTGGGGCATGAAGTAATTTCTAGGACTTGACACATACCCACTTTAGCTCAGTTCTGGGCATCTTTGAAATACCTATAGAAACTTGTTCCTTCATAGTAACTTGCTACTTGGAATGAGATAGTGCTGCTTAAATCAACGTGCTATATGTTCTGAATGCCCGAATTGGAAATCTGTGTCAAAACTTTGTTAGGAATTATGTGATCCTTACTAGCTGGAAGTAAGGGAGATGGGGCATGAAGTTATTTCTAGGAGTTGGAGACATACAACGTTTAGCTCAGTTCTGGGCATCTTTGAAATACCTATATAAACTTGTTCCTACATAGTAACTTGCAACTTTGAATGAGAATGTGCTTGCTTACAGCAACGTGCTATATGTTCTGAATGCCCGAATTGGGAATCTGTGTCAAAACTTTGTTAGGAATTATGTGATCCTTACTAGCTGGAAGTAAGGGAGATGGGGCATGAAGTTATTTCTAGGAGTTGGAGACATACAACGTTTAGCTCAGTTCTGGGCATCTTTGAAAGTTCTATACAAACTTGTTCCTACATAGTAACTTGCATCTTTGAATGAGAATGTGCTTGCTTACAGCAACGTGCTATATGTTCTGAATGCCCGAATTGGGAATCTGTGTCAAAACTTTGTTAGGAATTATGCGATCCTTACCAGCTGGAAGTAAGGGAGACGGGGTATGATGTTATTTCTAGGAGTTGGAGACATACCAAGTTTAGCTCAGTTCTCGGCATCTTTGAAAGTCCTATACAAACTTGTTCCTACATAGTAACTTGCATCTTTGAATGAGAATGTGCTTGCTTACAGCAACGTGATGCATGTTCTGAACGCCCGAATTGGGAATCCGTGTCAAAACTTTGTTAGGAATTATGTGATACTTACTAGCTGGAAGTAAGGGAGATGGGGCATGAAGTTATTTCTAGGAGTTGGACACATACCCACTTTAGCTCAGTTCTGGGCATCTTTGAAATACCTATACAAACTTGTTCCTACATCGTAACTTGCAACTTTGAATGAGAATGTGCTTGCTTACAGCAACGTGCTATATGTTCTGAATGCCCGAATTGGGAATCTGTGTCAAAACTTTGTTAGGAATTATGTGATCCTTACTAGCTGGAAGTAAGGGAGTTGGGGCATGAAGTTATTTCTAGGAGTTGGACACATACCAAGTTTAGCACAGTTCTGGGCATCTTTGAAATTCCTATACCAACTTGTTCCTTCATAGGAACTTGCAACTTTGAGTGAGAATGTGCTTGCTTACAGCAACGTGCTATATGTTCTGAATGCCCGAATTGGGAATCCGTGTCAAAAATTTGTTAGGAATTATGTGATACTTACTAGCTGGAAGTAAGGGAGATGGGGCATGAAGTTATTTCTAGGAGTTGGAGACATACCCACTTTAGCTCAGTTCTGGGCATCTTTAAAATACCTATACAAAATGGTTCCCACATAGTAACTTGCAACTTTGAGTGAGAATGTGCTTGCTTACAGCAACGTGCTATATGTTCTGAATGCCCGAATTGGGAATCTGTGTCAAAACTTTGTTAGGAATTATGTGATCCTTACTAGCTGGAAGTAAGGGAGTTGGGGCTTGAAGTTATTTCTAGGAGTTGGACACATACCAAGTTTAGCACAGTTCTGGGCATCTTTGAAATACCTATACAAACTTGTTCCTTCATAGTAACTTGCAACTTTGAATGAGAATGTGCTTGATTACAGCAAGGTGCTATATGTTCTGAATGCCCGAATTGGGAATCTGTGTCAAAACTTTGTTAGGAATTATGTGATCCTTACTAGCTGGAAGTAAGGGAGATGGGGCATGAAGTTATTTCTAGGAGTTGGAGACATACAACGTTTAGCTCAGTTCTGGGCATCTTTGAAATACCTATACAAACTTGTTCCTACGTAGTAACTTGCAACTTTGAATGAGAATGTACTTGCTTTCAGCAACGTGCTATATGTTCTCAATGCCCGAATTGGGAATCTGTGTCAAAACTTTGTTAGGAAGTATGTGATCCTTACTAGCTGGATGTAAGGGAGATGGGACATGAAGATATTTCTAGGAGTTGGAGACATACAACGTTTAACTCAGTTCTGGGCATCTTTGAAATACCTATACAAACTTGTTCCTACATAGTAACTGCCAACTTTGAATGAGAATGTGCTTGCTTACAACAACGTGCTATATGTTCTGAATGCCCAAATTGGGAATCTGTGTCAAAACATTGTTAGAAATTATGTGATCCTTACTAGCTGGAAGTAAGGGAGATGGGGCATGAAGTTATTTCTAGGAGTTGGACACATACCCACTTTAGCTCAATTCTGGGCATCTTTGAAATACCTATACAAACTTGTTCCTACATAGTAACTTGCAACTTTGAATGAGAATGTGCTTGCTTACAACAACGAGCTATATGTTCTGAATGCCCGAATTGGGAATCTGTGTCAAAACTTTGTTAGGAATCATGTGATCCTTACTAGCTGGAAGTAAGGGAGATGGGGCATGAAGTTATTTCTAGGAGTTGGAGACATACCCACTTTAGCTCAGTTCTGGGCATCTTTGAAATACCTATACATACTTGTTCCTACATAGTAACTTGCTACTTGGAATGAGAAAGTGCTGGCTTAAAGCAACGTGCTACATGTTCTGAATGCCCTAATTGGGAATCTGTGTCAAAACTTTGTTAGGAATTATGTGATCCTTACTAGCTGGAAGTAAGGGAGATGGGGCATGAAGTTACTTCTAGGAGTTGGAGACATACAACGTTTAGCTCAGTTCTAGGCATCTTAGAAACATCTATACAAACTTGTTCCTACATAGTAACTTGCAACTTTGAATGAGAATGTGCTTGCTTACAGCAACGTGCTATATGTTCTGAATGCCCGAATTGGGAATCTGTGTCAAAACTTTGTTAGGAATTATATGATCCTTACTAGCTGGAAGTAAGGGAGTTGGGGCATGAAGTAATTAATAGGAGTTGACACATACCCACTTTAGCTCAGTTCTGGGCATCTTTGAAATACCTATAGAAACTTGTTCCTTCATAGTAACTTGCTACTTGGAATGAGATAGTGCTGCTTAAAGCAACGTGGTATATGTTCTGAATGCCCGAATTGGGAATCTGTGTCAAAACTTTGTTAGGAATTATGTGATCCTTACTAGCTGGAAGTAAGGGAGATGGGGAATGAAGTTACTTCTAGGAGTTGGAGACATACAACGTTTAGCTCAGTTCTGGGCATCTTAGAAACATCTATACAAACTTGTTCCTACATAGTAACTTGCAAATTTGAATGAGAATGTGCTTGCTTACAGCAAGGTGCTGTATGTTCTGAATGCCCGAATTGGGAATCTGTGTCAAAACTTTGTTAGGAATTATGTGATCCTTACTAGCTGGAAGTAAGGGAGATGGGGCATGAAGTTATTTCTAGGAGTTGGAGAGATACAACGTTTAGCTCAGTTCTGGGCATCTTTGAAATACCTATACAAACTTGTTCCTACATAGTAACTTGCAACTTTGAATGAGAATGTGCTTGCTTTCAGCAACGTGCTATATGTTCTGAAGGCCCGAATTGGGAATCTGTGTTAAAACTTTGTTAGGAAATATGTGATCCTTACTAGCTGGAAGTAAGGGAGATGGGGCATGAAGTTATTTCTAGGAGTTGGAGACATACAACTTTTAGCTCAGTTCTGGGCATCTTTGAAATACCTATACAAACTTGTTCCTACATAGTAACTTGCAACTTTGAATGAGAATGTGCTTGATTACAGCAAGGTGCTATATGTTCTGAATGCCCGAATTGGGAATCTGTGTCAAAACTTTGTTAGGAATTATGTGATCCTTACTAGCTGGAAGTAAGGGAGATGAGGCATGAAGTTATTTCTAGGAGTTGGAGACATACAACGTTTAGCTCAGTTCTGGGCATCTTTGAAATACCTATACAAACTTGTTCCTATATAGTAACTTGCAACTTTGAATGAGAATGTACTTGCTTTCAGCAACGTGCTATATGTTCTGAATGCCCGAATTGGGAATCTGTGTCAAAACTTTGTTAGGAAGTATGTGATCCTTACTAGCTGGATGTAAGGGAGATGGGACATGAAGATATTTCTAGGAGTTGGAGACATACAACGTTTAACTCAGTTCTGGGCATCTTTGAAATACCTATACAAACTTGTTCCTACATAGTAACTGCCAACTTTGAATGAGAATGTGCTTGCTTACAACAACGTGCTATATGTTCTGAATGCCCAAATTGGGAATCTGTGTCAAAACATTGTTAGAAATTATGTGATCCTTACTAGCTGGAAGTAAGGGAGATGGAGCATGAAGTTATTTCTAGGAGTTGGACACATACCCACTTTAGCTCAATTCTGGGCATCTTTGAAATACCTATACAAACTTGTTCCTACATAGTAACTTGCAACTTTGAATGAGAATGTGCTTGCTTACAGCAACGAGCTATATGTTCTGAATGCCCGAATTGGGAATCTGTGTCAAAACTTTGTTAGGAATCATGTGATCCTTACTAGCTGGAAGTAAGGCAGATGGGGCATGAAGTTATTTCTAGGAGTTGGAGACATACCCACTTTAGCTCAGTTCTGGGCATCTTTGAAATACCTATACAAACTTGTTCCAACATAGTAACTTGCTACTTGGAATGAGAAAGTGCTGGCTTAAAGCAACGTGCTACATGTTCTGAATGCCCTAATTGGGAATCTGTGTCAAAACTTTGTTAGGAATTATGTGATCCTTACTAGCTGGAAGTAAGGGAGATGGGGCATGAAGTTACTTCTAGGAGTTGGAGACATACAACGTTTAGCTCAGTTCTGGGCATCTTAGAAACATCTATACAAACTTGTTCCTACATAGTAACTTGCAACTTTGAATGAGAATGTGCTTGCTTACAGCAACGTGCTATATGTTCTGAATGCCCGAATTGGGAATCTGTGTCAAAACTTTGTTAGGAATTATATGATCCTTACTAGCTGGAAGTAAGGGAGTTGGGGCATGAAGTAATTAATAGGAGTTGACACATACCCACTTTAGCTCAGTTCTGGGCATCTTTGAAATACCTATAGAAACTTGTTCCTTCATAGTAACTTGCTACTTGGAATGAGATAGTGCTGCTTAAAGCAACGTGGTATATGTTCTGAATGCCCGAATTGGGAATCTGTGTCAAAACTTTGTTAGGAATTATGTGATCCTTACTAGCTGGAAGTAAGGGAGATGGGGAATGAAGTTACTTCTAGGAGTTGGAGACATACAACGTTTAGCTCAGTTCTAGGCATCTTAGAAACATCTATACAAACTTGTTCCTACATAGTAACTTGCAACTTTGAATGAGAATGTGCTTGCTTACAGCAAGGTGCTATATGTTCTGAAGGCCCGAATTGGGAATCTGTGTTAAAACTTTGTTAGGAAATATGTGATCCTTACTAGCTGGAAGTAAGGGAGATGGGGCATGAAGTTATTTCTAGGAGTTGGAGACATACAACTTTTAGCTCAGTTCTGGGCATCTTTGAAATACCTATACAAACTTGTTCCTACATAGTAACTTGCAACTTTGAATGAGAATGTGCTTGCTTACAGCAACGTGCTACATATTCTGAATGCCCGAATTGGGAATCTGTGTCAAAACTTTGTTACGAATTATGTGATACTTACTAGCTGGAAGTAATGGAGATGGGGCATGAAGTTATTTCTAGGAGTTGGTCACATACCCACTTTAGCTCAGTTCTGGGCATCTTTGAAATACCTATACAAACTTGTTCCTACATAGTAACTTGCATCTTTGAATGAGAATGTGCTTGATTACAGAAACGTGCTATATGTTCTGAATGCCCGAATTGGGAATCTGTGTCAAATCTTTGTTAGGAATTATGTGATCCTTACTAGCTGGAAGTAAGGGAATGGGGCATGAAGTTATTTCTAGGAGTTGGAGACGTACCAAGTTTAGCTCAGTTCTGGGCATCTTTGAAATTCCTATACAAACTTGTTCCTACTTAGTAACTTGCATCTTGGAATGAGAATGTGCTTGCTTACAGCAACGTGCTATATGTTCTGAATGCCCGAATTGGGAATCTGTGTCAAAACTTTGTTAGGAATTATGTGATCCTTACTAGCTGGAAGTAAGGGAGATGGGGCATGAAGTTATTTCTAGGAGTTGGAGACATACCAAGTTTAGCTCAGTTCTGGGCATCTTTGAAAGTCCTATACAAACTTGTTCCTACATAGTAACTTGCATCTTTGAATGAGAATGTGCTTGCTTACAGCAACGTGCTATATGTTCTGAATGCCCGAATTGGGAATCTGTGTCAAAACTTTGTTAGGAATTATGTGATCCTTACTAGCTGGAAGTAAGGGAGTTGGGGCATGAAGCTATTTCTAGGAGTTGGAGACATACAACGTTTAGCTCAGTTCTGGGCATCTTTGAAATACCTATACAAACTTGTTCCTACATAGTAACTTGCAACTTTGAATGAGAATGTGCTTGCTTACAGCAACGTGATACATGTTCTGAATGCCCGAATTGGGAATCTGTGTCAAAACTTTGTTAGAAATTATGTGATCCTTACTAGAAGGAAGTAAGGGAGATGGGGCATGAAGTTATTTCTAGGAGTTGGAGACATACAACGTTTAGCTCAGTTCTGGGCATTTTTGAAATACATATACCAACTTGTTCCTACATCATAACTTGCAACTTTGAATGAGAATGTGCTTGCTTACAGCAACGTGCTATATGTTCTGAATGCCCGAATTGGGAATCTGTGTTAAAACTTAGTTAGTAATTATGTGATCCTTACTAGCTGGAAGTAAGGGAGTTGGGGCATGAAGTTATTTCTAGGAGTTGGACACATACCAAGTTTAGCACAGTTCTGGGCATCTTTGAAATTCCTATACAAACTTGTTCCTTCATAGGAACTTGCAACTTTGAGTGAGAATGTGCTTGCTTACAGCAACGTGCTATATGTTCTGAATGCCCGAATTGGGAATCTGTGTCAAAACTTTGTTAGGAATAATGTGATACTTACTAGCTGGAAGTAAGGGAGATGGGGCATGAAGTTATTTCTAGGAGTTGGAGACATACCCACTTTAGCTCAGTTCTGGGCATCTTTAAAATACCTATACAAACTTGTTCCTACATAGTAACTTGCAACTTTGAATGAGAATGTGCTTGCTTACAGCAACGTGCTATATGTTCTGAATGCCCGAATTGGGAATCTGTGTCAAAACTTTGTTAGGAATTATGTGATCCTTACTAGCTGGAAATAAGGGAGATGGGGCATGAAGTTATTTCTAGGAGTTGGAGAGATACAACGTTTAGCTCAGTTCTGGGCATCTTTGAAATACCTATACAAACTTGTTCCTACATAGTAACTTGCAACTTTGAATGAGAATGTGCTTGCTTTCAGCAACGTGCTATATGTTCTGAAGGCCCGAATTGGGAATCTGTGTTAAAACTTTGTTAGGAAATATGTGATCCTTACTAGCTGGAAGTAAAGGAGATGGGGCATGAAGTTATTTCTAGGAGTTGGAGACATACAACTTTTAGCTCAGTTCTGGGCATCTTTGAAATACCTACACAAACTTGTTCCTACATAGTAACTTGCAACTTTTAATGAGAATGTGCTTGCTCACTGCAACGTGCTACATATTCTGAATGCCCGAATTGGGAATCTGTGTCAAAACTTTGTTAGGAATTATGTGATCCTTACTAGCTGGAAGTAAGGGAGATGGGGCATGAAGTTATTTCTAGGAGTTGGAGACATACCAAGTTTAGCTCAGTTCTGGGCATCTTTGAAAGTCCTATACAAACTTGTTCCTACATAGTAACTTGCATCTTTGAATGAGAATGTGCTTGCTTACAGCAACGTGCTATATGTTCTGAATGCCCGAATTGGGAATCTGTGTCAAAACTTTGTTAGGAATTATGTGATCCTTACTAGCTGGAAGTAAGGGAGTTGGGGCATGAAGCTATTTCTAGGAGTTGGAGACATACAACGTTTAGCTCAGTTCTGGGCATTTTTGAAATACCTATACAAACTTGTTCCTACATAGTAACTTGCAACTTTGAATGAGAATGTGCTTGCTTACAGCAACGTGATATATGTTCTGAATGCCCGAATTGGGAATCTGTGTCAAAACTTTGTTAGAAATTATGTGATCCTTACTAGAAGGAAGTAAGGGAGATGGGGCATGAAGTTATTTCTAGGAGTTGGAGACATACAACGTTTAGCTCAGTTCTGGGCATTTTTGAAATACATATACCAACTTGTTCCTACATCATAACTTGCAACTTTGAATGAGAATGTGCTTGCTTACAGCAACGTGCTATATGTTCTGAATGCCCGAATTGGGAATCTGTGTTAAAACTTAGTTAGGAATTATGTGATCCTTACTAGCTGGAAGTAAGGGAGTTGGGGCATGAAGTTATTTCTAGGAGTTGGACACATACCAAGTTTAGCACAGTTCTGGGCATCTTTGAAATACCTATACAAACCTGTTCCTTCATAGTAACTTGCCACTTTGAATGAGAATGTGCTTGCTTACAGCAAGGTGCTATATGTTCTGAATGACCGAATTGGGAATCTGTGTCAAAACTTTGTTAGGAATTTTGTGATCCTTACTAGCTGGAAGTAAGGGAGATGGGGCATGAACTTATTTCTAGGAGTTGGAGACATACAACGTTTAGCTCAGTTCTGGGCATCTTTGAAATACCTATACAAACTTGTTCCTACATAGTTACTTGCAACTTAGAATGAGAATGTGCTAGCTTTCAGCAACGTGCTATATGTTCTGAATGCCCGAATTCGGAATCTGTGTCAAAACTTTGTTAGGAAGTATGTGATCCTTACTAGCTGGATGTAAGGGAGATGGGACATGAAGTTATTTCTAGGAGTTGGAGACATACAACGTTTAGCTCAGTTCTGGGCATCTTTGAAATACCTATACAAACTTGTTCAAACATAGTAACTTGCAACTTTGAATGAGAATGTGCTTGCTTACAGCAACGTGCTATATGTTCTGAATGCCCGAATTGGGAATCTGTGTCAAAACGTTGTTAGAAATTATGTGATCCTTACTAGCTGGAAGTAAGGGAGATGGGGCATGAAGTTATTTCTAGGAGTTGGACACATACCCACTTTAGCTCAGTTCTGGGCATCTTTGAAATACCTATACAAACTTGTTCCTACATAGTAACTTGCAACTTTGAATGAGAATGTGCTTGCATACAGCAACGTGCTATATGTTCTGAATGCCCGAATTGGGAATCTGTGTCAAAGCTTTGTTAGGAGTTATGTGATCCTTACTAGCTGGAAGTAAGGGAGATGGGGCATGAAGTTAATTCTAGGAGTTGGAGACATACCCACTTTAGCTCAGTTCTGGGCATCTTTGAAATACCTATACAAACTTGTTCCTACATAGTAACTTGCTACTTGGAATGAGAAAGTGCTGGCTTTAAGCAACGAGCTACATGTTCTGAATGCCCTAATTGGGAATCTGTGTCAAAACTTTGTTAGGAATTATGTGATCCTTACTAGCTGGAAGTAAGGGAGATGGGGCATGAAGAAATTTCTAGGAGTTGGAGACATACCAAGTTTAGCTCAGTTCTGGGCATCTTTGAAATACCTATACAAACTTGTTCCTACATAGTAACTTGCAACTTTTAATGAAAATGTGCTTGCTTACAGCAACGTGCTATATGTTCTGAATGACCGAATTGGGAATCTGTGTCAAAACTTTGTTAGGAATTATGTGATACTTACTAGCTGGAAGTAAGGGAGATGGGGCATGAAGTTATTTCTAGGAGTTGGAGACATACCCACTTTAGCTCAGTTCTGGGCATCTTTAAAATACCTATACAAACTTGTTCCTACATAGTAACTTGCAACTTTGAGTGAGAATGTGCTTGCTTACAGCAACGTGCTACATGTTCTGAATGCCCGAATTGGGAATCTGTGTCAAAACTTTGTTAGGAATTATGTGATACTTACTAGCTGGGAGTAATGGAGATGGGGCATGAAGTTATTTCTAGGAGTTGGTCACATACCCACTTTAGCTCAGTTCTGGGCATCTTTGAAATACCTATACAAACCTGTTCCTACATAGTAACTTGCAACTTTGAATGAGAATGTGCTTGCTTACAGCAACCTGCTATATGTTCTGATTGCCCGAATTGGGAATCTGTGTCAAAACTTTGTTAGGAATTATGTGATCCTTACTAGCTGGAAGTAAGGGAGATGGGGCATGAAGTTATTTCCAGGAGTTGGAGACATACCCACTTTAGCTCAGTTCTGGGCATCTTTGAAATACCTATACAAACTTGTTCCTACATAGTAACTTGCTACTTGGAATGAGAAAGTGCTGGCTTAAAGCAACGAGCTACATGTTCTGAATGCCCTAATTGGGAATCTGTGTCAAAACTTTGTTAGGAATTATGTGATCCTTACTAGCTGGAAGTAAGGGAGATGGGGCATGAAGAAATTTCTAGGAGTTGGAGACATACCAAGTTTAGCTCAGTTCTGGGCATCTTTGAAATACCTATACAAACTTGTTCCTACATAGTAACTTGCAACTTTGAATGAGAATGTACTTGCTTACAGCAACGTGCTATATGTTCTGAATGACCGAATTGGGAATCTGTGTCAAAACTTTGTTAGGAATTATGTGATACTTACTAGCTAGAAGTAAGGGAGATGGGGCATGAAGTTATTTCTAGGAGTTGGAGATATACCCACTTTAGCTCAGTTCTGGGCATCTTTAAAATACCTATACGAACTTGTTCCTACATAGTAACTTGCAACTTTGAGTGAGAATGTGCTTGCTTACAGCAAGGTGCTATATGTTCTGAATGCCCGAATTGGGAATCTGTGTCAAAACTTTGTTAGGAATTATGTGATCCTTACTAGCTGGAAGCAAGGGAGTTGGGGCATGAAGATATTTCTAGGAGTTGGACACATACCAAGTTTAGCACAGTTCTGGGCATCTTTGAAATACCTATACAAACTTGTTCCTTCATAGTAACTTGCCACTTTGAATGAGAATGTGCTTGCTTACAGCAAGGTGCTATATGTTCTGAATGCCCGAATTGGGAATCTGTGTCAAAACTTTGTTAGGAATTTTGTGATCCTTACTAGCTGGAAGTAAGGGAGATGGGGCATGAAATTATTTCTAGGAGTTGGAGACATACAACGTTTAGCTCAGTTCTGGGCATCTTTGAAATACCTATACAAACTTGTTCCTACATAGTAACTTGCAACTTTGAATGAGAATGTGCTTGCTTACAGCAAGGTGCTATATGTTCTGAATGTCCGAATTGGGAATCTGTGTCAAAACGTTGTTAGAAATTATGTGATCCTTACTAGCTGGAAGTAAGGGAGATGGGGCATGAAGTTATTTCTAGGAGTTGGACACATACCCACTTTAGCTCAGTTCTGGGCATCTTTGAAATACCTATACAAACTTGTTCCTACATAGTAACTTGCAACTTTGAATGAGAATGTGCTTGCTTACAGCAACGTGCTATATATTCTGAATGCCCGAATTGGGAATCTGTGTCAAAACTTTGTTAGGAATTATGTGATCCTTACTAGCTGGAAGTAAGGGAGATGGGGCATGAAGAAATTTCTAGGAGTTGGAGACATACCAAGTTTAGCTCAGTTCTGGGCGTCTTTGAAATACCTATACAAACTTGTTCCTACATAGTAACTTGCAACTTTGAATGAGAATGTGCTTGCTTACAGCAACGTGCTATATGTTCTGAATGCCCGAATTGGGAATCTGTGTCAAAACTTTGTTAGGAATTATATGATCCTTACTAGCTGGAAGTAAGGGAGTTGGGGCATGAAGTAATTTCTAGGAGTTGACACATACCCACTTTAGCTCAGTTCTGGGCATCTTTGAAATACCTATACAAACTTGTTCCTACGTAGTAACTTGCTACTTGGAATGAGAAAGTGCTGGCTTAAAGCAAAGTGCTACATGTTCTGAATGCCCTAATTGGGAATCTGTGTCAAAACTTTGTTAGGAATTATGTGATCCTTACTAGCTGGAAGTAAGGGAGACGGGGCATGAAATTATTTCTAGGAGTTGGAGACATACCAAGTTTAGCTCAGTTCTGGGCATCTTTGAAATACCTATACAAACTTGTTCCTACATAGTAACTTGCAACTTTGAATGAGAATGTGCTTGCTTACAGCAACGTGCTATATGTTCTGAATGCCCGAATTGGGAATCTGTGTCAAAACTTTGTTAGGAATTATATGATCCTTAGTAGCTGGAAGTAAGGGAGTTGGGGCATGAAGTAATTTCTAGGAGTTGACACATACCCACTTTAGCTCAGTTCTGGGCATCTTTCAAATACCTATAGAAACTTGTTCCTTCATAGTAACTTGCTACTTGGAATGAGATAGTGCTGCTTAAAGCAACGTGCTATATGTTCTGAATGCCCAAATTGGGAATCTGTGTCAAAACTTTGTTAGGAATTATGTGATCCTTACTAGCTGGAAGTAAGGGAGATGGGGCATGAAGTTATTTCTAGGAGTTGGAGAGATACAACGTTTAGCTCAGTTCTGGGCATCTTTGAAATACCTATACAAACTTGTTCCTACATAGTAACTTGCAACTTTGAATGAGAATGTGCTTGCTTACAGCAAGGTGCTATATGTTCTGAACGCCCGAATTGGGAATCTGTGTCAAAACTTTGTTAGGAATTATGTGATCCTTACTAGCTGGAAGTAAGGGAGATGGGGCATGAAGTTATTTCTAGGAGTTGGAGAGATACAACGTTTAGCTCAGTTCTGGGCATCTTTGAAATACCTATACAAACTTGTTCCTACATAGTAACTTGCAACTTTGAATGAGAATTTGCTTGCTTTCAGCAACGTGCTATATGTTCTGAAGGCCCGAATTGGGAATCTGTGTTAAAACTTTGTTAGGAAATATGTGATCCTTACTAGCTGGAAGTAAGGGAGATGGGGCATGAAGTTATTTCTAGGAGTTGGAGACATACAACTTTTAGCTCAGGTCTGGGCATCTTTGAAATACCTATACAAACTTGTTCCTACATAGTAACTTGCAACTTTGAATGAGAATGTGCTTGCTTACAGCAACGTGCTACATATTCTGAATGCCCGATTTGGGAATCTGTGTCAAAACTTTGTTACGAATTATGTGATACTTACTAGCTGGAATTAATGGAGATGGGGCATGAAGTTATTTCTAGGAGTTGGACACATACCCACTTTAGCTCAGTTCTGGGCATCTTTGAAATACCTATACAAACTTGTTCCTACATAGTAACTTGCATCTTTGAATGAGAATGTGCTTGCTTACAGCAACGTGCTATATGTTCTGAATGCCCGAATTTGGAATCTGTGTCAAAACTTTGTTAGGAATTATGTGATCCTTACTAGCTGGAAGTAAGGGAGATGGGGCATGAAGTTATTTCTAGGAGTTGGAGACATACCAAGTTTAGCTCAGTTCTGGGCGTCTTTGAAATACCTATAGAAACTTGTTCCTACATAGTAACTTGCTACTTGGAATGAGAAAGTGCTGGCTTAAAGCAACGAGCTACATGTTCTGAATGCCCTAATTGGGAATCTGTGTCAAAACTTTGTTAGGAATTATGTGATCCTTACTAGCTGGAAGTAAGGGAGATGGGGCATGAAGAAATTTCTAGGAGTTGGAGACATACCAAGTTTAGCTCAGTTCTGGGCATCTTTGAAATACCTATACAAACTTGTTCCTACATAGTAACTTGCAACTTTGAATGAGAATGTACTTGCTTACAGCAACGTGCTATATGTTCTGAATGACCGAATTGGGAATCTGTGTCAAAACTTTGTTAGGAATTATGTGATACTTACTAGCTGGAAGTAAGGGAGATGGGGCATGAAGTTATTTCTAGGAGTTGGAGATATACCCACTTTAGCTCAGTTCTGGGCATCTTTAAAATACCTATACAAACTTGTTCCTACATAGTAATTGCAACTTTGAGTGAGAATGTGCTTGCTTACAGCAAGGTGCTATATGTTCTGAATGCCCGAATTGGGAATCTGTGTCAAAACTTTGTTAGGAATTATGTGATCCTTACTAGCTGGAAGTAAGGGAGTTGGGGCATGAAGATATTTCTAGGAGTTGGACACATACCAAGTTTAGCACAGTTCTGGGCATCTTTGAAATACCTATACAAACTTGTTCCTTCATAGTAACTTGCCACTTTGAATGAGAATGTGCTTGCTTACAGCAAGGTGCTATATGTTCTGAATGCCCGAATTGGGAAACTGTGTCAAAACTTTGTTAGGAATTTTGTGATCCTTACTAGCTGGAAGTAAGGGAGATGGGGCATGAAATTATTTCTAGGAGTTGGAGACATACAACGTTTAGCTCAGTTCTGGGCATCTTTGAAATACCTATACAAACTTGTTCCTACATAGTAACTTGCAACTTTGAATGAGAATGTGCTTGCTTACAGAAACGTGCTATATGTTCTGAATGCCCGAATTGGGAATCTGTGTCAAAACGTTGTTAGAATTTATGTGATCCTTACTAGCTGGAAGTAAGGGAGATGGGGCATGAAGTTATTTCTAGGAGTTGGACAAATACCCACTTTAGCTCAGTTCTGGGCATCTTTGAAATACCTATACAAACTTGTTCCTACATAGTAACTTGCAACTTTGAATGAGAATGTGCTTGCTTACAGCAACGTGCTATATGTTCTGAATGCCCGAATTGGGAATCTGTGTCAAAACTTTGTTAGGAATTATGTGATCCTTACTAGCTGGAAGTAAGGGAGATGGGGCATGAAGAAATTTCTAGGAGTTGGAGACATACCAAGTTTAGCTCAGTTCTGGGCATCTTTGAAATACCTATACAAACTTGTTCCTACATAGTAACTTGCAACTTTGAATGAGAATGTGCTTGCTTACAGCAACGTGCTATATGTTCTGAATGCCCGAATTGGGAATCTGTGTCAAAACTTTGTTAGGAATTATATGATCCTTACTAGCTGGAAGTAAGGGAGTTGGGGCATGAAGTAATTTCTAGGAGTTGACACATACCCACTTTAGCTCAGTTCTGGGCATCTTTGAAATACCTATACAAACTTGTTCCTACATAGTAACTTGCTACTTGGAATGAGAAAGTGCTGGCTTAAAGCAACGTGCTACATGTTCTGAATGCCCTAATTGGGAATCTGTGTCAAAACTTTGTTAGGAATTATGTGATCCTTACTAGCTGGAAGAAAGGGAGACGGGGCATGAAATTATTTCTAGGAGTTGGTGACATACCAAGTTTAGCTCAGTTCTGGGCATCTTTGAAATACCTATACAAACTTGTTCCTACATAGTAACTTGCAACTTTGAATGAGAATGTGCTTGCTTACAGCAACGTGCTATATGTTCTGAATGCCCGAATTGGGAATCTGTGTCAAAACTTTGTTAGGAATTATATGATCCTTACTAGCTGGAAGTAAGGGAGTTGGGGCATGAAGTAATTTCTAGGAGTTGACACATACCCACTTTAGCTCAGTTCTGGGCATCTTTGAAATACCTATAGAAACTTGTTCCTTCATAGTAACTTGCTACTTGGAATGAGATAGTGCTGCTTAAAGCAACGTGCTATATGTTCTGAATGCCCGAATTGGGAATCTGTGTCAAAACTTTGTTAGGAATTATGTGATCCTTACTAGCTGGAAGTAAGGGAGATAGGGCATGAAGTTATTTCTAGGAGTTGGAAACATACAACGTTTAGCTCAGTTCTAGGCATCTTAGAAACACCTATACAAACTTGTTCCTACATAGTAACTTGCAACTTTGAATGAGAATGTGCTTGCTTACAGCAAGGTGCTATATGTTCTGAATGCCCGAATTGGGAATCTGTGTCAAAACTTTGTTAGGAATTATGTGATCCTTACTAGCTGGAAGTAAGGGAGATGGGGCATGAAGTTATTTCTAGGAGTTGGAGAGATACAACGTTTAGCTCAGTTCTGGGCATCTTTGAAATACCTATACAAACTTGTTCCTACATAGTAACTTGCAACTTTGAATGAGAATGTGCTTGCTTACAGCAACGTGCTACATGTTCTGAATGCCCGAATTGGGAATCTGTGTCAAAATTTTGTTAGGAATTATGTGATCCTTACTAGCTGGAAGTAAGGGAGATGGGGCATGAAGTTATTTCTAGGAGTTGGAGACATACCAAGTTTAGCTCAGTTCTGGGCATCTTTGAAAGTCCTATACAAACTTGTTCCTACATAGTAACTTGCATCTTTGAATGAGAATGTGCTTGCTTACAGCAACGTGCTATATGTTCTGAATGCCCGAATTGGGAATCTGTGTCAAAACTTTGTTAGGAATTATGTGATCCTTACTAGCTGGAAGTAAGGGAGTTGGGGCATGAAGTTATTTCTAGGAGTTGGAGACATACAACGTTTAGCTCAGTTCTGGGCATCTTTGAAATACCTATACAAACTTGTTCCTACATAGTAACTTGCAACTTTGAATGAGAATGTGCTTACTTACAGCAACGTGATACATGTTCTGAATGCCCGAATTGGGAATCTGTGTCAAAACTTTGTTAGAAACTATGTGATCCTTACTAGATGGAAGTAAGGGAGATGGGGCATGAAGTTATTTCTAGGAGTTGGAGACATACAACGTTTAGCTCAGTTCTGGGCATCTTTGAAATACATATACAAACTTGTTCCTACATCGTAACTTGCAACTTTGAATGAGAATGTGCTTGCTTACAGCAACGTGCTATATGTTCTGAATGCCCGAATTGGGAATCTGTGTCAAAACTTTGTTAGGAATTATGTGATCCTTACTAGCTGGAAGTAAGGGAGATGGGGCATGAAGTTATTTCTAGGAGTTGGAGACATACCAACTTTAGCTCAGTTCTGGGCATCTTTAAAATACCTATACAAACTTGTTCCTACATAGTAACTTGCAACTTTGAGTGAGAATGTGCTTGCTTACAGCAAGGTGCTATATGTTCTGAATGCCCGAATTGGGAATCTGTGTCAAAACTTTGTTAGGAATTATGTGATCCTTACTAGTTGGAAGTAAGGGAGTTGGGGCATGAAGATATTTCTAGGAGTTGGACACATACCAAGTTTAGCAGAGTTCTGGGCATCTTTGAAATACCTATACAAACTTGTTCCTTCATAGTAACTTGCCACTTTGAATGAGAATGTGCTTGCTTACAGCAAGGTGCTATATGTTCTGAATGCCCGAATTGGGAATCTGTGTCAAAAATTTGTTAGGAATTTTGTGATCCTTACTAGCTGGAAGTAAGGGAGATGGGGCATGAAGTTATTTCTAGGAGTTGGAGACATACAACGTTTAACTCAGTTCTGGGCATCTTTGAAATACCTATACAAACTTGTTCCTACATAGTTACTTGCAACTTTGAATGAGAATGTGCTAGCTTTCAGCAACGTGCTATATGTTCTGAATGTCCGAATTGGGAATCTGTGTCAAAACTTTGTTAGGAAGTATGTGATCCTTACTAGCTGGATGTAAGGGAGATGGGACATGAAGTTATTTCTAGGAGTTGGAGACATACAACGTTTAGCTCAGTTCTGGGCATCTTTGAAATACCTATACAAACTTGTTCCTACATAGTAACTTGCAACTTTGAATGAGAATGTGCTTGCTTACAGCAACGTGCTATATGTTCTGAATGCCCGAATTGGGAATCTGTGTCAAAACGTTGTTAGAAATTATGTGATCCTTACTAGCTGGAAGTAAGGGAGATGGGGCATGAAGTTATTTCTAGGAGTTGGACACATACCCACTTTAGCTCAGTTCTGGGCATCTTTGAAATACCTATACAAACTTGTTCCTACATAGTAACTTGCAACTTTGAATGAGAATGTGCTTGCTTACAGCAACGTGCTATATGTTCTGAATGCCCGAATTGGGAATCTGTGTCAAAACTTTGTTAGGAATTATGTGATCCTTACTAGCTGGAAGTAAGGGAGATGGGGTATGAAGTTATTTCTCGGAGGTGGAGACATACCCACTTTAGCTCAGTTCTGGGCATCTTTGAAATACCTATACAAACTTGTTCCTACCTAGTAACTTGCTACTTGGAATGAGTAAGTGCTGGCTTAAAGCAACGAGCTACATGTTCTGAATGCCCGAATTGGGAATCTGTGTCAAAACTTTGTTAAGAATTATGTGATCCTTACTAGCTGGAAGTAAGGGAGATGGGGCATGAAGAAATTTCTAGGATTTGGAGACATACCAAGTTTAGCTCAGTTCTGGGCATCTTTGAAATACCTATACAAACTTGTTCCTACATAGTAACTTGCAACATTGAATGAGAATGTGCTTGCTTACAGCAACGTGCTATATGTTCTGAATGCCCGAATTGGGAATCTGTGTCAAAACTTTGTTAGGAATTATGTGATCCTTACTAGCTGGAAGTAAGGGAGATGGAGCATGATGTTATTTCTAGGAGTTGGAGACATACAACGTTTAGCTCAGTTCTGGACATCTTTGAAATACCTATACAAACTTGTTCCTACATAGTAACTTGCAACTTTGAATGAGAATGTGCTTGCTTACAGCAACATGCTATATGTTCTGAATGCCCGAATGGGAATCTGTGTCAAAACTTTGTTAGGAATTATGTGATCCTTACTAGCTGGAAGTAAGGGAGATGGGGCATGAAGTTATTTCTAGGAGTTGGACACATACCCACTTTAGCTCAGTTCTGGGCATCTTTGAAATACCTATAGAAACTTGTTCCTACATAGTAACTTGCAACTTTGAATGAGAATGTGCTTGCTTACAGCAACGTGCTACCTGTTCTGAATGCCCGAATTGGGAATCTGTGTCAAAACTTTGTTAGGAATTATGTGATCCTTACTAGCTGGAAGTAAGGGAGATGGGGCATGAAGTTATTTCTAGGAGTTGGAGACATACCAAGTTTAGCTCAGATTTGGGCATCTTTGAAAGTCCTATACAAACTTGTTCCTACATAGTAACTTGCATCTTTGAATGAGAATGTGCTTGCTTACAGCAACGTGCTATATGTTCTGAATGCCCGAATTGGGAATCTGTGTCAAAACTTTGTTAGGAATTATGTGATCCTTACTAGCTGGAAGTAAGGGAGATGGGGCATGAAGTTATTTCTAGGAGTTGGAGACATACCAAGTTTAACTCAGTTCTGGGCATCTTTGAAAGTCCTATACAAACTTGTTCCTACATAGTAACTTGCATCTTTGAATGAGAATGTGCTTGCTTACAGCAACGTGCTATATGTTCTGAATGCCCGAATTGGGAATCTGTGTCAAAACTTTGTTAGAAATTATGTGATCCTTACTAGCTGGAAGTAAGGGAGATGGGGCATGAAGTTATTTCTAGGAGTTGGAGACATACAACGTTTAGCTCAGTTCGGGGCATCTTTGAAATACCTATACAAACTTGTTCCTACATAGTAACTTGCAACTTTGAATGAGAATGTGCTTGCTTACAGCAACGTGCTATATGTTCTGAATGCCCGAATTGGGAATCTGTGTCAAAACTTTGTTAGGAATTATGTGATCCTTACTAGCTGGAAGTAAGGGAGTTGGGGAATGAAGTTATTTCTAGGAGTTGGACACATACCAGGTTTAGCACAGTTCTGGGCATCTTTGAAATACCTATACAAACATGTTCCTACATAGTAACTTGCAACTTTGAATGAGAATGTGCTTGCTTACAGCAACGTACTATATGTTCTGAATGCCCGAATTGGGAATCTGTGTCAAAAATTTGTTAGGAATTATGTGATCCTTACTAGCTGGAAGTAAGGGAGATGGGGCATGAAGTTACTTCTAGGAGTTGGAGACATACAACGTTTAGCTCAGTTCTAGGCATCTTAGAAACACCTATACAAACTTGTTCCTACATAGTAACTTGCAACTTTGAATGAGAATGTGCTTGCTTACAGCAATGTGCTACATGTTCTGAATGCCCGAATTGGGAATCTCTGTCAAAACTTTGTTAGGAATTATGTGATCCTTACAAGCTGGAAGTAAGGGAGATGGGGCATGAAGTTATTTCTAGGAGTTGGAGACATACCAAGTTTAGCTCAGTTCTGGGCGTCTTTGAAATACCTATACAAACTTGTTCCTACATAGTAACTTGCAACTTTGAATGAGAATGTGCTTCCTTACAGCGACATGCTATATGTTCTGAATGCCCGAATTTGGAATCTGTGTCAAAACTTTGTTAGGAATTATATAATCCTTACTAGCTGGAAGTAAGGGAGTGTGGGCATGAAGTTATTTCTAGGAGTTGACACATACCCACTTTAGCTCAGTTCTGGGCATCTTTGAAATACCTATACAAACTTGTTCCTACATAGTAACTTGCAACTTTGAATGAGAATGTGCTTGCTTACAGCAACGTGCTACATGTTCTGAATGCCCGAATTGGGAATCTGTGTCAAAACTTTGTTAGGAATTATGTGATCCTTACTAGCTGGAAGTAAGGGAGATGGGGCATGAAGTTATTTCCAGGAATTGGACACATACCCACTTTAGCTCAGTTCTGGGCATCTTTGAAATACCTATACAAACTTGTTCCTACATAGTAATTTGCAACTTTGAATGAGAATGTGCTTGCTTACAGCAACGTGCTATATGTTCTGAATGCCCGAATTATGAATCTGTGTCAAAACTTTGTTAGAAATTATGTGATCCTTACTAGCTGGAAGTAAGGGAGATGGGGCATGAAGTTATTTCTAGGAGTTGGAGACATACCAAGTTTAGCTCAGATTTGGGCATCTTTGAAAGTCCTATACAAACTTGTTCCTACATAGTATCTTGCATCTTTGAATGAGAATGTGCTTGCTTACAGCAACGTGCTATATGTTCTGAATGCCCGAATGGGGAATCTGTGTCAAAACTTTGTTAGGAATTATGTGATCCTTACTAGCTGGAAGTAAGGGAGATGGGGCATGAAGTTATTTCTAGGAGTTGGAGACATACCAAGTTTAACTCAGTTCTGGGCATCTTTGAAAGTCCTATACAAACTTGTTCCTACATAGTAACTTGCATCTTTGAATGAGAATGTGCTTGCTTACAGCAACGTGCTATATGTTCTGAATGCCCGAATTGGGAATCTGTGTCAAAACTTTGTTAGGAATTATGTGATCCTTACTAGCTGGAAGTAAGGGAGTTCGGGCATGAAGTTATTTCTAGGAGTTGGAGAAATACCAAGTTTAGCTCAGTTCTGGGCATCTTTGAAATACCTATACAAACTTGTTCCTACATAGTAACTTGCAACTTTGAATGAGAATGTGATTCCTTACAGCAACGTGCTATATGTTCTGAATGCCCGAATTGGGAATCTGTGTCAAAACTTTGTTAGGAATTATGTGATCCTTACTAGCTGGAAGTAAGGGAGTTGGGGAATGAAGTTATTTCTAGGAGTTGGACACATACCAGGTTTAGCACAGTTCTGGGCATCTTTGAAATACCTATACAAACTTGTTCCTACATAGTAACTTGCAACTTTGAATGAGAATGTGCTTGCTTACAGCAACGTGCTATATGTTCTGAATGCCCGAATTGGGAATCTCTGTCAAAACTTTGTTAGGAATTATGTGATCCTTACTAGCTGGAAGTAAGGGAGATGGGGCATGAAGTTACTTCTAGGAGTTGGAGACATACAACGTTTAGCTCAGTTCTAGGCATCTTAGAAACACCTATACAAACTTGTTCCTACATAGTAACTTGCAACTTTGAATGAGAATGTGCTTGCTTACAGCAACGTGCTACATGTTCTGAATGCCCGAATTGGGAATCTCTGTCAAAACTTTGTTAGGAATTATGTGATCCTTACAAGCTGGAAGTAAGGGAGTGTGGGCATGAAGTTATTTCTAGGAGTTGACACATACCCACTTTAGCTCAGTTCTGGGCATCTTTGAAATACCTATACAAACTTGTTCCTACATAGTAACTTGCAACTTTGAATGAGAATGTGCTTGCTTACAGCAACGTGCTACATGTTCTGAATGCCCGAATTGGGAATCTGTGTCAAAACTTTGTTAGGAATTATGTGATCCTTACTAGCTGGAAGTAAGGGAGATGGGGCATGAAGTTATTTCCAGGAATTGGACACATACCCACTTTAGCTCAGTTCTGGGCATCTTTGAAATACCTATACAAACTTGTTCCTACATAGTAATTTGCAACTTTGAATGAGAATGTGCTTGCTTACAGCAACGTGCTATATGTTCTGAATGCCCGAATTATGAATCTGTGTCAAAACTTTGTTAGAAATTATGTGATCCTTACTAGCTGGAAGTAAGGGAGATGGGGCATGAAGTTATTTCTAGGAGTTGGAGACATACCAAGTTTAGCTCAGATTTGGGCATCTTTGAAAGTCCTATACAAACTTGTTCCTACATAGTAACTTGCATCTTTGAATGAGAATGTGCTTGCTTACAGCAACGTGCTATATGTTCTGAATGCCCGAATGGGGAATCTGTGTCAAAACTTTGTTAGGAATTATGTGATCCTTACTAGCTGGAAGTAAGGGAGATGGGGCATGAAGTTATTTCTAGGAGTTGGAGACATACCAAGTTTAACTCAGTTCTGGGCATCTTTGAAAGTCCTATACAAACTTGTTCCTACATAGTAACTTGCATCTTTGAATGAGAATGTGCTTGCTTACAGCAACGTGCTATATGTTCTGAATGCCCGAATTGGGAATCTGTGTCAAAACTTTGTTAGGAATTATGTGATCCTTACTAGCTGGAAGTAAGGGAGTTCGGGCATGAAGTTATTTCTAGGAGTTGGAGAAATACCAAGTTTAGCTCAGTTCTGGGCATCTTTGAAATACCTATACAAACTTGTTCCTACATAGTAACTTGCAACTTTGAATGAGAATGTGATTCCTTACAGCAACGTGCTATATGTTCTGAATGCCCGAATTGGGAATCTGTGTCAAAACTTTGTTAGGAATTATGTGATCCTTACTAGCTGGAAGTAAGGGAGTTGGGGAATGAAGTTATTTCTAGGAGTTGGACACATACCAGGTTTAGCACAGTTCTGGGCATCTTTGAAATACCTATACAAACTTGTTCCTACATAGTAACTTGCAACTTTGAATGAGAATGTGCTTGCTTACAGCAACGTGCTATATGTTCTGAATGCCCGAATTGGGAATCTCTGTCAAAACTTTGTTAGGAATTATGTGATCCTTACTAGCTGGAAGTAAGGGAGATGGGGCATGAAGTTACTTCTAGGAGTTGGAGACATACAACGTTTAGCTCAGTTCTAGGCATCTTAGAAACACCTATACAAACTTGTTCCTACATAGTAACTTGCAACTTTGAATGAGAATGTGCTTGCTTACAGCAACGTGCTACATGTTCTGAATGCCCGAATTGGGAATCTCTGTCAAAACTTTGTTAGGAATTATGTGATCCTTACAAGCTGGAAGTAAGGGAGATGGGGCATGAAGTTATTTCTAGGAGTTGGAGACATACAAAGTTTAGCTCAGTTCTGGGCATCTTTGAAATACCTATACAAAATTGTTCCTACGTAGTAACTTGCAACTTTGAATGAGAATGTCCTTGCTTACAGCAACGTGCTCTATGTAATGAATGCCCGAATTGGGAATCTGTGTCAAAACTTTGTTAGGAATTATGTGATCCTTACTAGCTGGAAGTAAGGGAGATGGGGCATGAAGTTATTTCTAGGAGTTGGAGACATACAACGTTTAGCTCAGTTCTGGGGATCTTTGAAATACCTATACAAACTTGTTCCTACACAGTAACTTGGAACTTTGAATGAGAATGTGCTTGCTTACAGCAACGTGCTATATGTTCTGAATGCCCGAATTGGGAATCTGTGTCAAAACTGTGTTCGGAATTATGTGATCCTTAATATCTGGAAGTAAGGGAGTTGGGGCATGAAGTTATTTCTAGAGGTTGGACACATACCAAGTTTATCTCAGTTCTGGGCATCTTTGAAATACCTATAGAAACTTGTTCCTACATAGTAACTTGCAACTTCGAATGAGAATGTGCTTGCTTACAGCAACGTGCTATATGTTCTGAATGCCCGAATTGGGAATCTGTGTCAAAACTTTGTTAGGAATTATATGATCCTTACTACATGGAAGTAAGGGAGTTGGGGCATGAATTTATTTCTAGGATTTGACGCATACCCACTTTAGCTCAGTTCTGGGCATCTTTGAAATACCTATAGAAACTTGTTCCTTCATAGTAACTTGCTACTTGGAATGAGATAGTGCTGCTTAAAGCAACGTGCTATATGTTCTGAATGCCCGAATTGGGAATCTGTGTCAAAACTTTGTTAGGCATTATGTGATCCTTACTAGCTGGAAGTAAGGGAGATGGGGCATGAAGTTATTTCTAGGAGTTGAAGACATACCAAGTTTAGCTCAGTTCTGGGCATCTTTGAAAGTCCTATACAAACTTGTTCCCACATAGTAACTTGCATCTGTGAATGAGAATGTGCTTGATTACAGCAACGTGCTATATGTTCTGAATGCCCGAATTGGGAATCTGTGTCAAAACTTTGTTAGGAATTATGTGATCCTTACTAGCTGGAAGTAAGGGAGATGGGGCATGAAGTTATTTCTATGAGTTGGAGACATACCAAGTTTAGCTCAGTTCTGGGCATCTTTGAAATACCTATACAAACTTGTTCCTACATAGTAACTTGCAACTTCGAATGAGAATGTGCTTGCTTACAGCAACGTGCTATATGTTCTGAATGCCCGAATTGGGAATCTGTGTCAAAACTTTGTTAGGAATTATATGATCCTTACTAGATGGAAGTAAGGGAGTTGGGGCATGAATTTATTTCTAGGATTTGACGCATACCCACTTTAGCTCAGTTCTGGGCATCTTTGAAATACCTATAGAAACTTGTTCCTTCATAGTAACTTGCTACATGGAATGAGATAGTGCTGCTTAAAGCAACGTGCTATATGTTCTGAATGCCCGAATTGGGAATCTGTGTCAAAACTTTGTTAGGAATTATGTGATCCTTACTAGCTGGAAGTAAGGGAGATGGGGCATGAAGTTATTTCTAGGAGTTGAAGACATACCAAGTTTAGCTCAGTTCTGGGCATCTTTGAAAGTCCTATACAAACTTGTTCCCACATAGTAACTTGCATCTATGAATGAGAATGTGCTTGCTTAAGCAACGTGCTAAATGATCTGAATGCCCGAATTTGGAATCTGTGTCAAAACTTTGTTCGGAAATATGTGATCCTTACTAGCTGGAAGTAAAGGAGATGGGGCATGAAGTTATTTCTAGGAGTTGGAGACATACAACGTTTAGCTCAGTTCTGGGCATCTTTGAAATACCTATACAAACTTGTTCCTACATAGTAACTTGCAACTTTGAATGAGAATGTGCTTGCTTACAGCAACGTGCTACAGGTTTTGAATGCCCGAATTGGGAATCTGTGTCAAAACTTTGTTAGGAATTATGTGATACTTACTAGCTGGAAGTAAGGGAGATGGGGCATGAAGTTATTTCTAGGAGTTGGAGACATACCAAGTTTAGCTCAGTTCTGGGCATCCTTGAAAGTCCTATACAAACTTGTTCCTACATAGTAACTTGCATCTTGGAATGAGAATGTGCTTGCTTACAGCAACGTGCTAAATGTTCTGAATGCCCGAATTGGGAATCTGTGTCAAAACTTTGTTAGGAATTATGTGATCCTTACTAGCTGGAAGTAAGGGAGTTGGGGCATGAAGTTATTTCTAGGAGTTGGAGACATACAACGTTTAGCTCAGTTCTGGGCATCTTTGAAATACCTATACAACCTTGTTCCTACATAGTAACTTGCAACATTGAATGAGAATGTGCTTGGTTACAGCAACGTGCTGTATGATCTGAATGCCCGAATTGGGAATCTGTGTCAAAACTTTGTTAGGAATTATGTGATCCTTACTAGCTGGAAGTAAGGATGTTGGAGCATGAAGTTATTTCTAGGAGTTGGAGACATACAACGTTTAGCTCAGTTCTGGGCATCTTTGAAATTCCTATACAAACTTGTTCCTACATAGTAACTTGCAACTTTGAATGAGAATGTGCTTGCTTACAGCAACGTGCTACATGTTCTGAATGACCGAATTGGGAATCTGTGTCAAAACTTTGTTAGGAATTATGTGATCCTTACTAGCTGGAAGTAAGGGAGATGGGGCATGAAGTTATTTCTAGGAGTTGGAGACATACCAAGTTTAGCTCAGTTCTGGGCATCTTTGAAATACCTATACAAACTTGTTCCTACATAGTAACTTGCAACTTTGAATGAGAATGTGCTTCCTTACAGCGATATGCTATATGTTCTGAATGCCCGAATTTGGAATCTGTGTCAAAACTTTGTTAGGAATTATATAATCCTTACTAGCTGGAAGTAAGGGAGTTGGGGCATGAAGTTATTTCTAGGAGTTGACACATACCCACTTTAGCTCAGTTCTGGGCATCTTTGAAATACCTATACAAACTTGTTCCTACATAGTAACTTGCAACTTTGAATGAGAATGTGCTTGCTTACAGCAACGTGCTACATGTTCTGAATGCCCGAATTGGGAATCTGTGTCAAAACATTGTTAGGAATTATGTGATCCTTACTAGCTGGAAGTAAGGGAGATGGGGCATGAAGTTATTTCTAGGAATTGGACACATACCCACTTTAGCTCAGTTCTGGGCATCTTTGAAATACCTATACAAACTTGTTCCTACATAGTAATTTGCAACTTTGAATGAGAATGTGCTTGCTTACAGCAACGTGCTATATGTTCTGAATGCCCGAATTATGAATCTGTGTCAAAACTTTGTTAGGAATTATGTGATCCTTACTAGCTGGAAGTAAGGGAGATGGGGCATGAAGTTATTTCTAGGAGTTGGAGACATACCAAGTTTAGCTCAGATTTGGGCATCTTTGAATGTCCTATACAAACTTGTTCCTACATAGTAACTTGCACCTTTGAATGAGAATGTGCTTGCTTACAGCAACGTGCTATATGTTCTGAATGCCCGAATGGGGAATCTGTGTCAAAACTTTGTTAGGAATTATGTGATCCTTGCTAGCTGGAAGTAAGGGAGATGGGGCATGAAGTTATTTCTAGGAGTTGGAGACATACCAAGTTTAACTCAGTTCTGGGCATCTTTGAAAGTCCTATACAAACTTGTTCCTACATAGTAACTTGCATCTTTGAATGAGAATGTGCTTGCTTACAGCAACGTGCTATATGTTCTGAATGCCCGAATTGGGAATCTGTGTCAAAACTGTGTTCGGAATTATGTGATCCTTAATATCTGGAAGTAAGGGAGTTGGGGCATGAAGTTATTTCTAGAGGTTGGACACATACCAAGTTTATCTCAGTTCTGGGCATCTTTGAAATACCTATAGAAACTTGTTCCTTCATAGTAACTTGCTACTTGGAATGAGATAGTGCTGCTTAAAGCAACGTGCTATATTGTCTGAATGCCCGAATTGGGAATCTGTGTCAAAACTTTGTTAGGAATTATGTGATCCTTACTAGCTGGAAGTAAGGGAGATGGGACATGAAGTTATTTCTAGGAGTTGGAGACATACAACATTTAGCTCAGTTCTGGGCATCTTTGAAATACCTATACAAACTTGTTCCTACATAGTAACTTGCAGCTTTGAATGAGAATGTGCTTGCTTACAGCAACGTACTACATGTTTTGAATGCCCGAATTGGGAATCTGTGTCAAAACTTTGTTAGGAATTATGTGATCCTTACTAGCTGGAAGTAAGGGAGTTCGGGCATGAAGTTATTTCTAGGAGTTGGAGAAATACCAAGTTTAGCTCAGTTCTGGGCATCTTTGAAATACCTATACAAACTTGTTCCTACATAGTAACTTGCAACTTTGAATGAGAATGTGATTCCTTACAGCAACGTGCTATATGTTCTGAATGCCCGAATTGGGAATCTGTGTCAAAACTTTGTTAGGAATTATGTGATCCTTACTAGCTGGAAGTAAGGGAGTTGGGGAATGAAGTTATTTCTAGGAGTTGGACACATACCAGGTTTAGCACAGTTCTGGGCATCTTTGAAATACCTATACAAACTTGTTCCTACATAGTAACTTGCAACTTTGAATGAGAATGTGCTTGCTTACAGCAACGTGCTATATGTTCTGAATGCCCGAATTGGGAATCTCTGTCAAAACTTTGTTAGGAATTATGTGATCCTTACTAGCTGGAAGTAAGGGAGATGGGGCATGAAGTTACTTCTAGGAGTTGGAGACATACAACGTTTAGCTCAGTTCTAGGCATCTTAGAAACACCTATACAAACTTGTTCCTACATATTAACTTGCAACTTTGAATGAGAATGTGCTTGCTTACAGCAACGTGCTACATGTTCTGAATGCCCGAATTGGGAATCTCTGTCAAAACTTTGTTAGGAATTATGTGATCCTTACAAGCTGGAAGTAAGGGAGATGGGGCATGAAGTTATTTCTAGGAGTTGGAGACATACAAAGTTTAGCTCAGTTCTGGGCATCTTTGAAATACCTATACAAACTTGTTCCTACGTAGTAACTTGCAACTTTGAATGAGAATGTCCTTGCTTACAGCAACGTGCTCTATGTAATGAATGCCCGAATTGGGAATCTGTGTCAAAACTTTGTTAGGAATTATGTGATCCTTACTAGCTGGAAGTAAGGGAGATGGGGCATGAAGTTATTTCTAGGAGTTGGAGACATACAACGTTTAGCTCAGTTCTGGGCATCTTTGAAATACCTATACAAACTTGTTCCTACATAGTAACTTGCATCTTGGAATGAGAATGTGCTTGCTTACAGCAACGTGCTATATGTTCTGAATGCCCGAATTGGAAATCTGTGTCAAATCTTTGTTAGGAATTATGTGATCCTTACTAGCTGGAAGTAAGGGAGATGGGGCATGAAGTTATTTCTAGGAGTTGGAGACATACCAAGTTTAGCTCAATTCTGGGCATCTTTGAAATACCTATACAAACTTGTTCCTACACAGTAACTTGCAACTTTGATTGAGAATGTGCTTGCTTACAGCAACGTGCTATATGTTCTGAATGCCCGAATTGGGAATCTGTGTCAAAACTTTGTTAGGAATTATGTGATCCTTACTAGCTGGAAGTAAGGGAGATGGGGCTTGATGTTATTTCTAGGAGTTGGACACATACCCACTTTAGCTCAGTTCTGGGCATCTTTGAAATACCTATACAAACTTGTTCCTACATAGTAACTTGCATATTGGAATGAGAATGTGCTTGCTTACAGCAACGTGCTATATGTTCTGAATGCCCGTATTGGGAATCTGTGTCAAAACTTTGTTAGGAATTATGTGATCCTTACTAGCTGGAAGTTAGGGAGATGGGGCCTAAAGTTATTTCTAGGAGTGGGAGACAAACCAAGTTTAGCTCAGTTCTGGGCATCTTTGAAAGTTCTATACAAACTTGTTCCTACATAGTAACTTGCAACTTTGAATGAGAATGTGCTTGCTTACAGCAACGTGCTATATGTTCGGAATGCCCGAATTGGGAATCTCTGTCAAACCTTTGTTAGGAATTATGTGATCCTTACTAGCTGGAAGTAAGGGAGATGGGGCATGAAGTTATTTCTAGGAGTTGGAGACATACAACGTTTAGCTAAGTTCTGGGGATCTTTGAAATACCTATACAAACTTGTTCCTACACAGTAACTTGGAACTTTGAATGAGAATGTGCTTGCTTACAGCAACGTGCTATATGTTCTGAATGCCCGAATTGGGAATCTGTGTCAAAACTGTGTTCGGAATTATGTGATCCTTAATATCTGGAAGTAAGGGAGTTGGGGCATGAAGTTATTTCTAGAGGTTGGACACATACCAAGTTTATCTCAGTTCTGGGCATCTTTGAAATACCTATACAAACTTGTTCCTTCATAGTAACTTGCTACTTGGAATGAGATAGTGCTGCTTAAAGCAACGTGCTATATTGTCTGAATGCCCGAATTGGGAATCTGTGTCAAAACTTTGTTAGGAATTATGTGATCCTTACTAGCTGGAAGTAAGGGAGATGGGACATGAAGTTATTTCTAGGAGTTGGAGACATACAACATTTAGCTAAGTTCTGGGCATCTTGAAATACCTATACAAACTTGTTCCTACATAGTAACTTGCAGCTTTGAATGAGAATGTGCTTGCTTACAGCAACGTACTACATGTTTTGAATGCCCGAATTGGGAATCTGTGTCAAAACTTTGTTAGGAATTATGTGATCCTTACTAGCTGGAAGTAAGGGAGTTCGGGCATGAAGTTATTTCTAGGAGTTGGAGAAATACCAAGTTTAGCTCAGTTCTGGGCATCTTTGAAATACCTATACAAACTTGTTCCTACATAGTAACTTGCAACTTTGAATGAGAATGTGATTCCTTACAGCAACGTGCTATATGTTCTGAATGCCCGAATTGGGAATCTGTGTCAAAACTTTGTTAGGAATTATGTGATCCTTACTAGCTGGAAGTAAGGGAGTTGGGGAATGAAGTTATTTCTAGGAGTTGGACACATACCAGGTTTAGCACAGTTCTGGGCATCTTTGAAATACCTATACAAACTTGTTCCTACATAGTAACTTGCAACTTTGAATGAGAATGTGCTTGCTTACAGCAACGTGCTATATGTTCTGAATGCCCGAATTGGGAATCTCTGTCAAAACTTTGTTAGGAATTATGTGATCCTTACTAGCTGGAAGTAAGGGAGATGGGGCATGAAGTTACTTCTAGGAGTTGGAGACATACAACGTTTAGCTCAGTTCTAGGCATCTTAGAAACACCTATACAAACTTGTTCCTACATATTAACTTGCAACTTTGAATGAGAATGTGCTTGCTTACAGCAACGTGCTACATGTTCTGAATGCCCGAATTGGGCATCTCTGTCAAAACTTTGTTAGGAATTATGTGATCCTTACAAGCTGGAAGTAAGGGAGATGGGGCATGAAGTTATTTCTAGGAGTTGGAGACATACAACGTTTAGCTCAGTTCTGGGGATCTTTGAAATACCTATACAAACTTGTTCCTACACAGTAACTTGGAACTTTGAATGAGAATGTGCTTGCTTACAGCAACGTGCTATATGTTCTGAATGCCCGAATTGGGAATCTGTGTCAAAACTGTGTTCGGAATTATGTGATCCTTAATATCTGGAAGTAAGGGAGTTGGGGCATGAAGTTATTTCTAGAGGTTGGACACATACCAAGTTTATCTCAGTTCTGGGCATCTTTGAAATACCTATAGAAACTTGTTCCTACATAGTAACTTGCAACTTCGAATGAGAATGTGCTTGCTTACAGCAACGTGCTATATGTTCTGAATGCCCGAATTGGGAATCTGTGTCAAAACTTTGTTAGGAATTATATGATCCTTACTACATGGAAGTAAGGGAGTTGGTGCATGAATTTATTTCTAGGATTTGACGCATACCCACTTTAGCTCAGTTCTGGGCATCTTTGAAATACCTATAGAAACTTGTTCCTTCATAGTAACTTGCTACTTGGAATGAGATAGTGCTGCTTAAAGCAACGTGCTATATGTTCTGAATGCCCGAATTGGGAATCTGTGTCAAAACTTTGTTAGGCATTATGTGATCCTTACTAGCTGGAAGTAAGGGAGATGGGGCATGAAGTTATTTCTAGGAGTTGAAGACATACCAAGTTTAGCTCAGTTCTGGGCATCTTTGAAAGTCCTATACAAACTTGTTCCCACATAGTAACTTGCATCTGTGAATGAGAATGTGCTTGATTACAGCAACGTGCTATATGTTCTGAATGCCCGAATTGGGAATCTGTGTCAAAACTTTGTTAGGAATTATGTGATCCTTACTAGCTGGAAGTAAGGGAGATGGGGCATGAAGTTATTTCTATGAGTTGGAGACATACCAAGTTTAGCTCAGTTCTGGGCATCTTTGAAATACCTATACAAACTTGTTCCTACATAGTAACTTGCAACTTCGAATGAGAATGTGCTTGCTTACAGCAACGTGCTATATGTTCTGAATGCCCGAATTGGGAATCTGTGTCAAAACTTTGTTAGGAATTATATGATCCTTACTAGATGGAAGTAAGGGAGTTGGGGCATGAATTTATTTCTAGGATTTGACGCATACCCACTTTAGCTCAGTTCTGGGCATCTTTGAAATACCTATAGAAACTTGTTCCTTCATAGTAACTTGCTACATGGAATGAGATAGTGCTGCTTAAAGCAACGTGCTATATGTTCTGAATGCCCGAATTGGGAATCTGTGTCAAAACTTTGTTAGGAATTATGTGATCCTTACTAGCTGGAAGTAAGGGAGATGGGGCATGAAGTTATTTCTAGGAGTTGAAGACATACCAAGTTTAGCTCAGTTCTGGGCATCTTTGAAAGTCCTATACAAACTTGTTCCCACATAGTAACTTGCATCTATGAATGAGAATGTGCTTGCTTAAGCAACGTGCTAAATGATCTGAATGCCCGAATTTGGAATCTGTGTCAAAACTTTGTTCGGAAATATGTGATCCTTACTAGCTGGAAGTAAAGGAGATGGGGCATGAAGTTATTTCTAGGAGTTGGAGACATACAACGTTTAGCTCAGTTCTGGGCATCTTTGAAATACCTATACAAACTTGTTCCTACATAGTAACTTGCAACTTTGAATGAGAATGTGCTTGCTTACAGCAACGTGCTACAGGTTTTGAATGCCCGAATTGGGAATCTGTGTCAAAACTTTGTTAGGAATTATGTGATACTTACTAGCTGGAAGTAAGGGAGATGGGGCATGAAGTTATTTCTAGGAGTTGGAGACATACCAAGTTTAGCTCAGTTCTGGGCATCCTTGAAAGTCCTATACAAACTTGTTCCTACATAGTAACTTGCATCTTGGAATGAGAATGTGCTTGCTTACAGCAACGTGCTAAATGTTCTGAATGCCCGAATTGGGAATCTGTGTCAAAACTTTGTTAGGAATTATGTGATCCTTACTAGCTGGAAGTAAGGGAGTTGGGGCATGAAGTTATTTCTAGGAGTTGGAGACATACAACGTTTAGCTCAGTTCTGGGCATCTTTGAAATACCTATACAACCTTGTTCCTACATAGTAACTTGCAACATTGAATGAGAATGTGCTTGGTTACAGCAACGTGCTGTATGATCTGAATGCCCGAATTGGGAATCTGTGTCAAAACTTTGTTAGGAATTATGTGATCCTTACTAGCTGGAAGTAAGGATGTTGGAGCATGAAGTTATTTCTAGGAGTTGGAGACATACAACGTTTAGCTCAGTTCTGGGCATCTTTGAAATTCCTATACAAACTTGTTCCTACATAGTAACTTGCAACTTTGAATGAGAATGTGCTTGCTTACAGCAACGTGCTACATGTTCTGAATGACCGAATTGGGAATCTGTGTCAAAACTTTGTTAGGAATTATGTGATCCTTACTAGCTGGAAGTAAGGGAGATGGGGCATGAAGTTATTTCTAGGAGTTGGAGACATACCATGTTTAGCTCAGTTCTGGGCATCTTTGAAATACCTATACAAACTTGTTCCTACATAGTAACTTGCAACTTTGAATGAGAATGTGCTTCCTTACAGCGATATGCTATATGTTCTGAATGCCCGAATTTGGAATCTGTGTCAAAACTTTGTTAGGAATTATATAATCCTTACTATCTGGAAGTAAGGGAGTTGGGGCATGAAGTTATTTCTAGGAGTTGACACATACCCACTTTAGCTCAGTTCTGGGCATCTTTGAAATACCTATACAAACTTGTTCCTACATAGTAACTTGCAACTTTGAATGAGAATGTGCTTGCTTACAGCAACGTGCTACATGTTCTGAATGCCCGAATTGGGAATCTGTGTCAAAACATTGTTAGGAATTATGTGATCCTTACTAGCTGGAAGTAAGGGAGATGGGGCATGAAGTTATTTCTAGGAATTGGACACATACCCACTTTAGCTCAGTTCTGGGCATCTTTGAAATACCTATACAAACTTGTTCCTACATAGTAATTTGCAACTTTGAATGAGAATGTGCTTGCTTACAGCAACGTGCTATATGTTCTGAATGCCCGAATTATGAATCTGTGTCAAAACTTTGTTAGGAATTATGTGATCCTTACTAGCTGGAAGTAAGGGAGATGGGGCATGAAGTTATTTCTAGGAGTTGGAGACATACCAAGTTTAGCTCAGATTTGGGCATCTTTGAATGTCCTATACAAACTTGTTCCTACATAGTAACTTGCACCTTTGAATGAGAATGTGCTTGCTTACAGCAACGTGCTATATGTTCTGAATGCCCGAATGGGGAATCTGTGTCAAAACTTTGTTAGGAATTATGTGATCCTTACTAGCTGGAAGTAAGGGAGATGGGGCATGAAGTTATTTCTAGGAGTTGGAGACATACCAAGTTTAACTCAGTTCTGGGCATCTTTGAAAGTCCTATACAAACTTGTTCCTACATAGTAACTTGCATCTTTGAATGAGAATGTGCTTGCTTACAGCAACGTGCTATATGTTCTGAATGCCCGAATTGGGAATCTGTGTCAAAACTGTGTTCGGAATTATGTGATCCTTAATATCTGGAAGTAAGGGAGTTGGGGCATGAAGTTATTTCTAGAGGTTGGACACATACCAAGTTTATCTCAGTTCTGGGCATCTTTGAAATACCTATAGAAACTTGTTCCTTCATAGTAACTTGCTACTTGGAATGAGATAGTGCTGCTTAAAGCAACGTGCTATATTGTCTGAATGCCCGAATTGGGAATCTGTGTCAAAACTTTGTTAGGAATTATGTGATCCTTACTAGCTGGAAGTAAGGGAGATGGGACATGAAGTTATTTCTAGGAGTTGGAGACATACAACATTTAGCTCAGTTCTGGGCATCTTTGAAATACCTATACAAACTTGTTCCTACATAGTAACTTGCAGCTTTGAATGAGAATGTGCTTGCTTACAGCAACGTACTACATGTTTTGAATGCCCGAATTGGGAATCTGTGTCAAAACTTTGTTAGGAATTATGTGATCCTTACTAGCTGGAAGTAAGGGAGTTCGGGCATGAAGTTATTTCTAGGAGTTGGAGAAATACCAAGTTTAGCTCAGTTCTGGGCATCTTTGAAATACCTATACAAACTTGTTCCTACATAGTAACTTGCAACTTTGAATGAGAATGTGATTCCTTACAGCAACGTGCTATATGTTCTGAATGCCCGAATTGGGAATCTGTGTCAAAACTTTGTTAGGAATTATGTGATCCTTACTAGCTGGAAGTAAGGGAGTTGGGGAATGAAGTTATTTCTAGGAGTTGGACACATACCAGGTTTAGCACAGTTCTGGGCATCTTTGAAATACCTATACAAACTTGTTCCTACATAGTAACTTGCAACTTTGAATGAGAATGTGCTTGCTTACAGCAACGTGCTATATGTTCTGAATGCCCGAATTGGGAATCTCTGTCAAAACTTTGTTAGGAATTATGTGATCCTTACTAGCTGGAAGTAAGGGAGATGGGGCATGAAGTTACTTCTAGGAGTTGGAGACATACATCGTTTAGCTCAGTTCTAGGCATCTTAGAAACACCTATACAAACTTGTTCCTACATATTAACTTGCAACTTTGAATGAGAATGTGCTTGCTTACAGCAACGTGCTACATGTTCTGAATGCCCGAATTGGGAATCTCTGTCAAAACTTTGTTAGGAATTATGTGATCCTTACAAGCTGGAAGTAAGGGAGATGGGGCATGAAGTTATTTCTAGGAGTTGGAGACATACAAAGTTTAGCTCAGTTCTGGGCATCTTTGAAATACCTATACAAACTTGTTCCTACGTAGTAACTTGCAACTTTGAATGAGAATGTCCTTGCTTACAGCAACGTGCTCTATGTAATGAATGCCCGAATTGGGAATCTGTGTCAAAACTTTGTTAGGAATTATGTGATCCTTACTAGCTGGAAGTAAGGGAGATGGGGCATGAAGTTATTTCTAGGAGTTGGAGACATACAACGTTTAGCTCAGTTCTGGGCATCTTTGAAATACCTATACAAACTTGTTCCTACATAGTAACTTGCATCTTGGAATGAGAATGTGCTTGCTTACAGCAACGTGCTATATGTTCTGCATGCCCGAATTGGAAATCTGTGTCAAATCTTTGTTAGGAATTATGTGATCCTTACTAGCTGGAAGTAAGGGAGATGGGGCATGAAGTTATTTCTAGGAGTTGGAGACATACCAAGTTTAGCTCAATTCTGGGCATCTTTGAAATACCTATACAAACTTGTTCCTACACAGTAACTTGCAACTTTGATTGAGAATGTGCTTGCTTACAGCAACGTGCTATATGTTCTGAATGCCCGAATTGGGAATCTGTGTCAAAACTTTGTTAGGAATTATGTGATCCTTACTAGCTGGAAGTAAGGGAGATGGGGCTTGATGTTATTTCTAGGAGTTGGACACATACCCACTTTAGCTCAGTTCTGGGCATCTTTGAAATACCTATACAAACTTGTTCCTACATAGTAACTTGCATATTGGAATGAGAATGTGCTTGCTTACAGCAACGTGCTATATGTTCTGAATGCCCGTATTGGGAATCTGTGTCAAAACTTTGTTAGGAATTATGTGATCCTTACTAGCTGGAAGTTAGGGAGATGGGGCCTAAAGTTATTTCTAGGAGTGGGAGACAAACCAAGTTTAGCTCAGTTCTGGGCATCTTTGAAAGTTCTATACAAACTTGTTCCTACATAGTAACTTGCAACTTTGAATGAGAATGTGCTTGCTTACAGCAACGTGCTATATGTTCGGAATGCCCGAATTGGGAATCTCTGTCAAACCTTTGTTAGGAATTATGTGATCCTTACTAGCTGGAAGTAAGGGAGATGGGGCATGAAGTTATTTCTAGGAGTTGGAGACATACAACGTTTAGCTAAGTTCTGGGGATCTTTGAAATACCTATACAAACTTGTTCCTACACAGTAACTTGGAACTTTGAATGAGAATGTGCTTGCTTACAGCAACGTGCTATATGTTCTGAATGCCCGAATTGGGAATCTGTGTCAAAACTGTGTTCGGAATTATGTGATCCTTAATATCTGGAAGTAAGGGAGTTGGGGCATGAAGTTATTTCTAGAGGTTGGACACATACCAAGTTTATCTCAGTTCTGGGCATCTTTGAAATACCTATACAAACTTGTTCCTTCATAGTAACTTGCTACTTGGAATGAGATAGTGCTGCTTAAAGCAACGTGCTATATTGTCTGAATGCCCGAATTGGGAATCTGTGTCAAAACTTTGTTAGGAATTATGTGATCCTTACTAGCTGGAAGTAAGGGAGATGGGACATGAAGTTATTTCTAGGAGTTGGAGACATACAACATTTAGCTAAGTTCTGGGCATCTTGAAATACCTATACAAACTTGTTCCTACATAGTAACTTGCAGCTTTGAATGAGAATGTGCTTGCTTACAGCAACGTACTACATGTTTTGAATGCCCGAATTGGGAATCTGTGTCAAAACTTTGTTAGGAATTATGTGATCCTTACTAGCTGGAAGTAAGGGAGTTCGGGCATGAAGTTATTTCTAGGAGTTGGAGAAATACCAAGTTTAGCTCAGTTCTGGGCATCTTTGAAATACCTATACAAACTTGTTCCTACATAGTAACTTGCAACTTTGAATGAGAATGTGATTCCTTACAGCAACGTGCTATATGTTCTGAATGCCCGAATTGGGAATCTGTGTCAAAACTTTGTTAGGAATTATGTGATCCTTACTAGCTGGAAGTAAGGGAGTTGGGGAATGAAGTTATTTCTAGGAGTTGGACACATACCAGGTTTAGCACAGTTCTGGGCATCTTTGAAATACCTATACAAACTTGTTCCTACATAGTAACTTGCAACTTTGAATGAGAATGTGCTTGCTTACAGCAACGTGCTATATGTTCTGAATGCCCGAATTGGGAATCTCTGTCAAAACTTTGTTAGGAATTATGTGATCCTTACTAGCTGGAAGTAAGGGAGATGGGGCATGAAGTTACTTCTAGGAGTTGGAGACATACAACGTTTAGCTCAGTTCTAGGCATCTTAGAAACACCTATACAAACTTGTTCCTACATATTAACTTGCAACTTTGAATGAGAATGTGCTTGCTTACAGCAACGTGCTACATGTTCTGAATGCCCGAATTGGGAATCTCTGTCAAAACTTTGTTAGGAATTATGTGATCCTTACAAGCTGGAAGTAAGGGAGATGGGGCATGAAGTTATTTCTAGGAGTTGGAGACATACAAAGTTTAGCTCAGTTCTGGGCATCTTTGAAATACCTATACAAACTTGTTCCTACGTAGTAACTTGCAACTTTGAATGAGAATGTCCTTGCTTACAGCAACGTGCTCTATGTAATGAATGCCCGAATTGGGAATCTGTGTCAAAACTTTGTTAGGAATTATGTGATCCTTACTAGCTGGAAGTAAGGGAGATGGGGCATGAAGTTATTTCTAGGAGTTGGAGACATACAACGTTTAGCTCAGTTCTGGGCATCTTTGAAATACCTATACAAACTTGTTCCTACATAGTAACTTGCATCTTGGAATGAGAATGTGCTTGCTTACAGCAACGTGCTATATGTTCTGAATGCCCGAATTGGAAATCTGTGTCAAATCTTTGTTAGGAATTATGTGATCCTTACTAGCTGGAAGTAAGGGAGATGGGGCATGAAGTTATTTCTAGGAGTTGGAGACATACCAAGTTTAGCTCAATTCTGGGCATCTTTGAAATACCTATACAAACTTGTTCCTACACAGTAACTTGCAACTTTGATTGAGAATGTGCTTGCTTACAGCAACGTGCTATATGTTCTGAATGCCCGAATTGGGAATCTGTGTCAAAACTTTGTTAGGAATTATGTGATCCTTACTAGCTGGAAGTAAGGGAGATGGGGCTTGATGTTATTTCTAGGAGTTGGACACATACCCACTTTAGCTCAGTTCTGGGCATCTTTGAAATACCTATACAAACTTGTTCCTACATAGTAACTTGCATATTGGAATGAGAATGTGCTTGCTTACAGCAACGTGCTATATGTTCTGAATGCCCGTATTGGGAATCTGTGTCAAAACTTTGTTAGGAATTATGTGATCCTTACTAGCTGGAAGTTAGGGAGATGGGGCCTAAAGTTATTTCTAGGAGTGGGAGACAAACCAAGTTTAGCTCAGTTCTGGGCATCTTTGAAAGTTCTATACAAACTTGTTCCTACATAGTAACTTGCAACTTTGAATGAGAATGTGCTTGCTTACAGCAACGTGCTATATTTTCGGAATGCCCGAATTGGGAATCTCTGTCAAACCTTTGTTAGGAATTATGTGATCCTTACTAGCTGGAAGTAAGGGAGATGGGGCATGAAGTTATTTCTAGGAGTTGGAGACATACAACGTTTAGCTAAGTTCTGGGGATCTTTGAAATACCTATACAAACTTGTTCCTACACAGTAACTTGGAACTTTGAATGAGAATGTGCTTGCTTACAGCAACGTGCTATATGTTCTGAATGCCCGAATTGGGAATCTGTGTCAAAACTGTGTTCGGAATTATGTGATCCTTAATATCTGGAAGTAAGGGAGTTGGGGCATGAAGTTATTTCTAGAGGTTGGACACATACCAAGTTTATCTCAGTTCTGGGCATCTTTGAAATACCTATACAAACTTGTTCCTTCATAGTAACTTGCTACTTGGAATGAGATAGTGCTGCTTAAAGCAACGTGCTATATTGTCTGAATGCCCGAATTGGGAATCTGTGTCAAAACTTTGTTAGGAATTATGTGATCCTTACTAGCTGGAAGTAAGGGAGATGGGACATGAAGTTATTTCTAGGAGTTGGAGACATACAACATTTAGCTAAGTTCTGGGCATCTTGAAATACCTATACAAACTTGTTCCTACATAGTAACTTGCAGCTTTGAATGAGAATGTGCTTGCTTACAGCAACGTACTACATGTTTTGAATGCCCGAATTGGGAATCTGTGTCAAAACTTTGTTAGGAATTATGTGATCCTTACTAGCTGGAAGTAAGGGAGATGGGTTATGAAGTTATTTCTAGGAGTTGGAGACATACAACGTTTAGCTCAGTTCTGGGCATCTTTGAAATACCTATACAAACTTGTTCCTTCATAGTAACTTGCAACTTTGAATGAGAATATGCTTGCTTACAGCAAGGTGCTATATGTTCTGAATGCCCGAATTGGGAATCTGTGTCAAAACTTTGTTAGGAATTATGTGATACTTACTAGCTGGAAGTAAGGGAGATGGGGCATGAAGTTATTTCTAGGAGTTGGAGACATACAACGTTAAGCTCAGTTCTGGGCATCTTTGAAATACCTATAAAAACTTATTCCTACATAGTAACTTGCAACTTTGAATGAGAATGTGCTTGCTTACAGCAACGTGCTACATGTTCTGAATGACCGAATTGGGAATCGGTGTCAAAACTTTGTTAGAAATTATGTGATCCTTACTAGATGGAAGTAAGGGAGATGGCACTTGAAGTTATTTCTAGGAGTTGGACACATACCCACTTTAGCTCAGTTCTGGGCATCTTTAAAATACCTATAGAAACTTGTTCCTACATAGTAACTTGCAACTTCGAATGAGAATGTGCTTGCTTACAGCAACGTGCTATATGTTCTGAATGCCCGAATTGGGAATCTGTGTCAAAACTTTGTTAGGAATTATATGATCCTTACTACATGGAAGTAAGGGAGTTGGGGCATGAATTTATTTCTAGGATTTGACGCATACCCACTTTAGCTCAGTTCTGGGCATCTTTGAAATACCTATAGAAACTTGTTCCTTCATAGTAACTTGCTACTTGGAATGAGATAGTGCTGCTTAAAGCAACGTGCTATATGTTCTGAATGCCCGAATTGGGAATCTGTGTCAAAACTTTGTTAGGCATTATGTGATCCTTACTAGCTGGAAGTAAGGGAGATGGGGCATGAAGTTATTTCTAGGAGTTGAAGACATACCAAGTTTAGCTCAGTTCTGGGCATCTTTGAAATACCTATACAAACTTGTTCCTACATAGTAACTTGCAACTTCGAATGAGAATGTGCTTGCTTACAGCAACGTGCTATATATTCTGAATGCCCGAATTGGGAATCTGTGTCAAAACTTTGTTAGGAATTATATGATCCTTACTAGATGGAAGTAAGGGAGTTGGGGCATGAATTTATTTCTAGGATTTGACGCATACCCACTTTAGCTCAGTTCTGGGCATCTTTGAAATACCTATAGAAACTTGTTCCTTCATAGTAACTTGCTACTTGGAATGAGATAGTGCTGCTTAAAGCAACGTGCTATATGTTCTGAATGCCCGAATTGGGAATCTGTGTCAAAACTTTGTTAGGAATTATGTGATCCTTACTAGCTGGAAGTAAGGGAGATGGGGCATGAAGTTATTTCTAGGAGTTGAAGACATACCAAGTTTAGCTCAATTCTGGGCATCTTTGAAAGTCCTATACAAACTTGTTCCCACATAGTAACTTGCATCTATGAATGAGGATGTGCTTGCTTAAGCAACGTGCTAAATGATCTGAATGCCCGAATTTGGAATCTGTGTCAAAACTTTGTTCGGAAATATGTGATCCTTACTAGCTGGAAGTAAGGGAGTTGGGGCATGAAGTTATTTCTAGGAGTTGGAGACATACAACGTTTAGCTCAGTTCTGGGCATCTTTGAAATACCTATACAAACTTGTTCCTACATAGTAACTTGCAACATTGAATGAGAATGTGCTTGGTTACAGCAACGTGCTGTATGTTCTGAATGCCCGAATTGGGAATCTGTGTCAAAACTTTGTTAGGAATTATGTGATCCTTACTAGCTGGAAGTAAGGATGTTGGGGCATGAAGTTATTTCTAGGAGTTGGAGACATACAACGTTAAGCTCAGTTCTGGGCATCTTTGAAATACCTATACAAACTTGTTCCTACATAGTAACTTGCAACTTTGAATGAGAATGTGCTTGCTTACAGCAACGTGCTACATGTTCTGAATGACCGAATTGGGAATCTGTGTCAAAATTTTGTTAGGAATTATGTGATCCTTACTAGATGGAAGTAAGGGAGATGGCGCGTGAAGTTATTTCTAGGAGTTGGACACATACCCACTTTATCTCAGTTCTGGGCATCTTTGAAATACCTATACAAATTTGTTCCTACATAGTAACTTGCATCTTGGAATGAGAATGTGCTTGCTTACAGCAACGTGCTATATGTTCTGAATGCCCGAATTGGGAATCTGTGTCAAAACTTTGTTAGGAATTATGTGATCCTTACTAGCTGGAAGTAAGGGAGATGGGGCATGAAGTTATTTCTAGGAGTTGGAGACATACGAAGTTTAGCTCAATTCTGGGCATCTTTGAAATACCTATACAAACTTGTTCCTACACAGTAACTTGCAACTTTGATTGAGAATGTGATTGCTTACAGCAACGTGCTATATTTTCTGAATGCCCGAATTGGGAATCTGTGTCAAAACTTTGTTAGGAATTATGTGATCCTTACTAGCTGGAAGTAAGGGAGATGGGGCTTGATGTTATTTCTAGGAGTTGGACACATACCCACTTTAGCTCAGTTCTGGGCATCTTTGAAATACCTATACAAACTTGTTCCTACATAGTAACTTGCATATTGGAATGAGAATGTGCTTGCTTACAGCAACGTGCTATATGTTCTGAATGCCCGTATTGGGAATCTGTGTCAAAACTTTGTTAGGAATTATGTGATCCTTACTAGCTGGAAGTTAGGGAGATGGGGCCTAAAGTTATTTCTAGGAGTGGGAGACATACCAAGTTTAGTTCAGTTCTGGGCATCTTTGAAAGTCCTATACAAACTTGTTCCTACATAGTAACTTGCTTCTTTGAATGAGAATGTGCTTGCTTACAGCAACGTGCTATATGTTCTGAATGCCCGAATTGGGAATCTGTGTCAAACCTTTGTTAGGAATTATGTGATCCTTACTAGCTGGAAGTAAGGGAGATGGGGCATGAAGTTATTTCTAGGAGTTGGAGACATACAACGTTTAGCTCAGTTCTGGGAATCTTTGAAATACCTATACAAACTTGTTCCTACACAGTAACTTGGAACTTTGAATGAGAATGTGCTTGCTTACAGCAACGTGCTATATGTTCTGAATGCCCGAATTGGGAATCTGTGTCAAAACTGTGTTCGGAATTATGTGATTCTTAATATCTGGAAGTAAGGGAGTTGGGGCATGAAGTTATTTCTAGAGGTTGGACACATACCAAGTTTATCTCAGTTCTGGGCATCTTTGAAATACCTATACAAACTTGTTCCTTCATAGTAACTTGCAACTTTGAATGAGAATGTGCTTGCTTACAGCAACGTGCTATATGTTCTGAATGCCCGAATTGGGAATCTGTGTCAAAACTTTGTTAGGAATTATATGATCCTTACTACATGGAAGTAAGGGAGTTGGGGCATGAATTTATTTCTAGGATTGGACGCATACCCACTTTAGCTCAGTTCTGGGCATCTTTGAAATACCTATAGAAACTTGTTCCTTCATAGTATCTTGCTACTTGGAATGAGATAGTGCTGCTTAAAGCAACGTGCTATATGTTCTGAATGCCCGAATTGGGAATCTGTGTCAAAACATTGTTAGGCATTATGTGATCCTTACTAGCTGGAAGTAAGGGAGATGGGGCATGAAGTTATTTCTAGGAGTTGAAGACATACCAAGTTTAGCTTAGTTCTGGGCATCTTTGAAAGTTATACAAACTTGTTCCCACATAGTAACTTGCATCTTTGAATGAGAATGTGCTTGATTACAGCAACGTGCTATATGTTCTGAATGCCCGAATTGGGAATCTGTGTCAAAACTTTGTTAGGAATTATGTGATCCTTACTAGCTGGAAGTAAGGGAGATGGGGCATGAAGTTATTTCTATGAGATGGAGACATACCAAGTTTAGCTCAGTTCTGGGCATCTTTGAAATACCTATACAAACTTGTTCCTACATAGTAACTTGCAACTTCGAATGAGAATGTGCTTGCTTACAGCAACGTGCTATATGTTCTGAATGCCCGAATTGGGAATCTGTGTCAAAACTTTGTTAGGAATTATATGATCCTTACTAGATGGAAGTAAGGGAGTTGGGGCATGAATTTATTTCTAGGATTTGACGCATACCCACTTTAGCTCAGTTCTGGGCATCTTTGAAATACCTATAGAAACTTGTTCCTTCATAGTAACTTGCTACTTGGAATGAGATAGTGCTGCTTAAAGCAACGTGCTATATGTTCTGAATGCCCGAATTGGGAATCTGTGTCAAAACTTTGTTAGGCATTATGTGATCCTTACTAGCTGGAAGTCAGGGAGATGGGGCATGAAGTTATTTCTAGGAGTTGAAGACATACCAAGTTTAGCTCAGTTCTGGGCATCTTTGAAAGTCCTATACAAACTTGATCCCACATAGTAACTTGCATCTATGAATGAGAATGTGCTTGCTTAAGCAACGTGCTAAATGATCTGAATGCCCGAATTTGGAATCTGTGTCAAAACTTTGTTCGGAAATATGTGATCCTTACTAGCTGGAAGTAAAGGAGATGGGACATGAAGTTATTTCTAGGAGTTGGAGACATACAACGTTTAGCTCAGTTCTGGGCATCTTTGAAATACCTATACAAACTTGTTCCTTCAAAGTAACTTGCAACTTTGAATGAGAATGTGCTTGCTTACAGCAAGGTGCTATATGTTCTGAATGCCCGAATTGGGAATCTGTGTCAAAACATTCTTAGGAATTATGTGATCCTTACTAGCTGGAAGTAAGGGAGATGGGTCATGAAGTTATTTCTAGGAGTTGGAGACATACAACGTTTAGCTCAGTTCTGGGCATCTTTGAAATACCTATACAAACTTGTTCTTACATAGTAACTTGCAACTTTGAATGAGAATGTGCTTGCTTACAGCAACGTGCTACATGTTTTGAATGCCCGAATTGGGAATCTGTGTCAAAACTTTGTTAGGAATTATGTGATACTTACTAGCTGGAAGTAAGGGAGATGGGGCATGAAGTTATTTCTAGGAGTTGGAGACATACCAAGTTTAGCTCAGTTCTGGGCATCCTTGAAAGTCCTATACAAACTTGTTCCTACATAGTAACTTGCATCTAGGAATGAGAATGTGCTTGCTTACAGCAACGTGCTAAATGTTCTGAATGCCCGAATTGGGAATCTGTGTCAAAACTTTGTTAGGAATTATGTGATCCTTACTAGCTGGAAGTAAGGGAGTTGGGGCATGAAGTTATTTCTAGGAGTTGGAGACATACCAAGTTTAGCTCAGTTCTGGGCATCTTTGAAATACCTATACAAACTTGTTCCTACATAGTAACTTGCAACATTGAATGAGAATGTGCTTGGTTACAGCAACGTGCTGTATGTTCTGAATGCCCGAATTGGGAATCTGTGTCAAAACTTTGTTAGGAATTATGTGATCCTTACTAGCTGGAAGTAAGGATGTTGGGGCATGAAGTTATTTCTAGGAGTTGGAGACATACAACGTTTAGCTCAGTTCTGGGCATCTTTGAAATACCTATACCAACTTGTTCCTACATAGTAACTTGCAACTTTGAATGAGAATGTGCTTGCTTACAGCAACGTGCTACATGTTCTGAATGACCGAATTGGGAATCTGTGTCAAAACTTTGTTAGGAATTATGTGATCCTTACTAGCTGGAAGTAAGGGAGATGGGGCATGAAGTTATTTCTAGGAGTTGGAGACATACAACGTTTAGCTCAGTTCTGGGCATCTTTGAAATACCTATACAAACTTGTTCCTACATAGTAACTTGCATCTTGGAATGAGAATGTGCTGGCTTACAGCAACGTGCTATATGTTCTGAATGCCCGAATTGGAAATCTGTGTCAAATCTTTGTTAGGAATTATGTGATCCTTACTAGCTGGAAGTAAGGGAGATGGGGCATGAAGTTATTTCTAGGAGTTGGAGACATACCAAGTTTAGCTCAATTCTGGGCATCTTTGAAATACCTATACAAACTTGTTCCTACACAGAAACTTGCAACTTTGATTGAGAATGTGCTTGCTTACAGCAACGTGCTATATTTTCTGAATGCCCGAATTGGGAATCTGTGTCAAAACTTTGTTAGGAATTATGTGATCCTTACTAGCTGGAAGTAAGGGAGATGGGGCTTGATGTTATTTCTAGGAGTTGGACACATACCCACTTTAGCTCACTTCTGGGCATCTTTGAAATACCTATACAAACTTGTTCCTACATAGTAACTTGCATATTGGAATGAGAATGTGCTTGCTTACAGCAACGTGCTATATGTTCTGAATGCCCGTATTGGGAATCTGTGTCAAAACTTTGTTAGGAATTATGTGATCCTTACTAGCTGGAAGTAAGGGAGATGGGGCATGAAGTTATTTCTAGGAGTTGGAGACATACAACGTTTAGCTCAGTTCTGGGAATCTTTGAAATACCTATACAAACTTGTTCCTACACAGTAACTTGGAACTTTGAATGAGAATGTGCTTGCTTACAGCAACGTGCTATATGTTCTGAATGCCCGAATTGGGAATCTGTGTCAAAACTGTGTTCGGAATTATGTGATCCTTAATATCTGGAAGTAAGGGAGTTGGGGCATGAAGTTATTTCTAGAGGTTGGACACATACCAAGTATATCTCAGTTCTGGGCATCTTTGAAATACCTATACAAACTTGTTCCTTCATAGTAACTTGCAACTTTGAATGAGAATGTGCTTGCTTACAGCAACGTGCTATATGTTCTGAATACCCGAATTGGGAATCTGTGTCAAACCTTTGTTAGGAATTATGTGATCCTTACTAGCTGGAAGTAAGGGAGATGGGTCATGAAGTTATTTCTAGGAGTTGGAGACATACAACGTTTAGCTCAGTTCTGGGGATCTTTGAAATACCTATACAAACTTGTTCCTACACAGTAAGTTGGAACTTTGAATGAGAATGTGCTTGCTTACAGCAAAGTGCTATATGTTCTGAATGCCCGAATTGGGAATCTGTGTCAAAACTTTGTTAGGAATTATGTGATCCTTACTGGCTGGAAGTAAGGGAGATGGGGCATGAAGTTACTTCTAGGAATTTGAGACATACCCACTTTAGCTCAGTTCTGGGCATCATTGAAATACCTATACAAACTTGTTCCTACATAGTAACTTGCTACTTGTAATGAGAAAGTGCTGGCTTAGAGCAACGTGCTACATGTTCTGAATGCCCGAATTGGGAATCTGTGTGAAAAATTTGGTAGGAATTATGTGATCCTTACTAGCTGGAAGTAAGGGAGATGGGGCATGAAGTTATTTCTAGGAGTTGGAGACATACCAAGTTTAGCTCAGTTCTGGGCATCTTTGAAATACCTATACAAACTTGTTCCTACATAGTAACTTGCAACTTTGAATGAGAATGTGCTTCCTTACAGCAACATGCTATATGTTCTGAATGCCCGAATTTGGAATCTGTGTCAAAACTTTGTTAGGAATTATATAATCCTTACTAGCTGGAAGTAAGGGAGTTGGGGCATGAAGTTATTTCTAGTAGTTGACACATACCCACTTTAGCTCAGTTCTGGGCATCTTTGAAATACCTATAGAAACTTGTTCCTTCATAGTAACTTGCTACTTGGAATGAGATAGTGCTGCTTAAAGCAACGTGCTATATTGTCTGAATGCCCGAATTGGGAATCTGTGTCAAATCTTTGTTAGGAATTATGTGATCCTTACTAGCTGGAAGTAAGAGAGATGGGACATGAAGTTATTTCTAGGAGTTGGAGACATACAACATTTAGCTCAGTTCTGGGCATCTTTGAAATACCTATACAAACTTGTTCCTACATAGTAACTTGCAGCTTTGAATGAGAATGTGCTTGCTTACAGCAACGTACTACATGTTTTGAATGCCCGAATTGGGAATCTGTGTTGAAACTTTGTTAGGAATTATGTGATCCTTACGAGCTGGAAGTAAGGGAGATGGGGCATGAAGTTATTTCTAGGAGTTGGAGACATACAACGTTTAGCTCAGTTCTGGGCATCTTTGAAATACCTATACAAACTTGTTCCTTCATAGTAACTTGCAACTTTGAATGAGAATATGCTTGCTTACAGCAAGGTGCTATATGTTCTGAATGCCCGAATTGGGAATCTGTGTCAAAACTTTGTTAGGAATTATGTGATCCTTACTAGCTGGAAGTAAGGGAGATGGGGCATGAAGTTATTTCTAGGAGTTGGAGACATACAACGTTAAGCTCAGTTCTGGGCATCTTTGAAATACCTATACAAACTTGTTCCTACATAGTAACTTGCAACTTTGAATGAGAATGTGCTTGCTTACAGCAACGTGCTACATGTTCTGAATGCCCGAATTGGGAATCTGTGTCAAAACTTTGTTAGGAATTTTATGATCCTTACTACATGGAAGTAAGGGAGTTGGGTCATGAATTTATTTCTAGGATTTGACGCATACCCACTTTAGCTCAGTTCTGGGCATCTTTGAAATACCTATATAAACTTGTTCCTTCATAGTAACTTGCTACTTGGAATGAGATAGTGCTGCTTAAAGCAACGTGCTATATGTTCTGAATGCCCGAATTGGGAATCTGTGTCAAAACTTTGTTAGGCATTATGTGATCCTTACTAGCTGGAAGTAAGGGAGATGGGGCATGAAGTTATTTCTAGGAGTTGAAGACATACCAAGTTTAGCTCAGTTCTGGGCATCTTTGAAAGTCCTATACAAACTTGTTCCCACATAGTAACTTGCATCTTTGAATGAGAATGTGCTTGATTACAGCAACGCGCTATATGTTCTGAATGCCCGAATTGGGAATCTGTGTCAAAACTTTGTTAGGAATTATGTGATCCTTACTAGCTGGAAGTAAGGGAGATGGGGCATGAAGTTATTTCTATGAGTTGGAGACATACCAAGTTTAGCTCAGTTCTGGGCATCTTTGAAATACCTATACAAACTTGTTCCTACATAGTAACTTGCAACTTTGAATGAGAATGTGCTTCCTTACAGCAACATGCTATATGTTCTGAATGCCCGAATTTGGAATCTGTGTCAAAACTTTGTTAGGAATTATATAATCCTTACTAGCTGGAAGTAAGGGAGTTGGGGCATGAAGTTATTTCTAGGAGTTGACACATACCCACTTTAGCTCAGTTCTGGGCATCTTTGAAATACCTATAGAAACTTGTTCCTTCATAGTAACTTGCTACTTGGAATGAGATAGTGCTGCTTAAAGCAACGTGCTATATTGTCTGAATGCCCGAATTGGGAATCTGTGTCAAAACTTTGTTAGGAATTATGTGATCCTTACTAGCTGGAAGTAAGAGAGATGGGACATGAAGTTATTTCTAGGAGTTGGAGACATACAACATTTAGCTCAGTTCTGGGCATCTTTGAAATACCTATACAAACTTGTTCCTACATAGTAACTTGCAGCTTTGAATGAGAATGTGCTTGCTTACAGCAACGTACTACATGTTTTGAATGCCCGAATTGGGAATCTGTGTTAAAACTTTGTTAGGAATTATGTGATCCTTACGAGCTGGAAGTAAGGGAGATGGGGCATGAAGTTATTTCTAGGAGTTGGAGACATACAACGTTTAGCTCAGTTCTGGGCATCTTTGAAATACCTATACAAACTTGTTACTTCATAGTAACTTGCAACTTTGAATGAGAATATGCTTGCTTACAGCAAGGTGCTATATGTTCTGAATGCCCGAATTGGGAATCTGTGTCAAAACTTTGTTAGGAATTATGTGATCCTTACTAGCTGGAAGTAAGGGAGATGGGGCATGAAGTTATTTCTAGGAGTTGGAGACATACAACGTTAAGCTCAGTTCTGGGCATCTTTGAAATACCTATACAAACTTGTTCCTACATAGTAACTTGCAACTTTGAATGAGAATGTGCTTGCTTACAGCAACGTGCTACATGTTCTGAATGACCGAATTGGGAATCTGTGTCAAAACTTTGTTAGGAATTATGTGATCCTTACTAGATGGAAGTAAGTGAGATGGCGCGTGAAGTTATTTCTAGGAGTTGGACACATACCCACTTTAGCTCAGTTCTGGGCATCTTTGAAATACCTATACAAATTTGTTCCTACATAGTAACTTGCATCTTGGAATGAGAATGTGCTTGCTTACAGCAACGTGCTATATGTTCTGAATGCCCGAATTGGGAATCTGTGTCAAAACTTTGTTAGGAATTATGTGATCCTTACTAGCTGGAAGTAAGGGAGATGGGGCATGAAGTTATTTCTAGGAGTTGGAGACATACCAAGTTTAGCTCAGTTCTGGGCATCTTTGAAATACCTATACAAACTTGTTCCTACATAGTAACTTGCAACTTCGAATGAGAATGTGCTTGCTTACAGCAACGTGCTATATTTTCTGAATGCCCGAATTGGGAATCTGTGTCAAAACTTTGTTAGGAATTATGTGATCCTTACTAGCTGGAAGTAAGGGAGATGTGGCATGAAGTTATTTCTAGGAGTTGGAGACATACCAAGTTTAGCTCAGTTCTGGGCATCTTTGAAATACCTATACAAACTTGTTCCTACATAGTAACTTGCAACTTCGAATGAGAATGTGCTTGCTTACAGCAACGTGCTATATGTTCTGAATGCCCGAATTGGGAATCTGTGTCAAAACATTGTTAGGAATTATATGATACTTACTACATGGAAGTAAGGGAGTTGGGGCATGAATTTATTTCTAGGATTTGACGCATACCCACTTTAGCTCAGTTCTGGGCATCTTTGAAATACCTATAGAAACTTGTTCCTTCATAGTAATTTGCTACTTGGAATGAGATAGTGCTGCTTAAATCAACGTGCTATATGTTCTGAATGCCCGAATTGGGAATCTGTGTCAAAACTTTGTTAGGCATTATGTGATCCTTACTAGCTGGAAGTAAGGGAGATGGGGCATGAAGTTATTTCTAGGAGTTGAAGACATACCAAGTTTAGCTCAGTTCTGGGCATCTTTGAAAGTCCTATACAAACTTGTTCCCACATAGTAAGTTGCATCTTTGAATGAGAATGTGCTTGATTACAGCAACGTGCTATATGTTCTGAATTCCCGAATTGGGAATCTGTGTCAAAACTTTGTTAGGAATTATGTGATCCTTACTAGCTGGAAGTAAGGGAGATGGGGCATGAAGTTATTTCTAGGAGTTGAAGACATACCAAGTTTAGCTCAGTTCTGGGCATCTTTGAAAGTCCTATACAAACTTGTTCCCACATAGTAACTTGCATCTATGAATGAGAATGTGCTTGCTTAAGCAACGTGCTAAATGATCTGAATGCCCGAATTTGGAATCTGTGTCAAAACTTTGTTCGGAAATATGTGATCCTTACTAGCTGGAAGTAAAGGAGATGGGGCATGAAGTTATTTCTAGGAGTTGGAGACATACAACGTTTAGCTCAGTTCTGGGCATCTTTGAAATACCTATACAAACTTGTTCCGTCAAAGTAACTTGCAACTTTGAATGAGAATGTGCTTGCTTACAGCAAGGTGCTATATGTTCTGAATGCCCGAATTGGGAATCTGTGTCAAAACTTTGTTAGGAATTATATAATCCTTACTAGCTGGAAGTAAGGGAGTTGGGGCATGAAGTTATTTCTAGGAGTTGACACATACCCACTTTAGCTCAGTTCTGGGCATCTTTGAAATACCTATAGAAACTTGTTCCTTCATAGTAACTTGCTACTTGTAATGAGATAGTGCTGCTTACAGCAACGTGCTATATGTTCTGAAAGCCCTAATTGGGAATCTGTGTCAAAACTTTGTTAGGAATTATGTGATCCTTACTAGCTGGAAGTAAGGGAGATGGGGCATGAAGTTATTTCTAGGAGTTGGAGACATACAACGTTAAGCTCAGTTCTGGGCATCTTTGAAATACCTATAAAAACTTGTTCCTACATAGTAACTTGCAACTTTGAATGAGAATGTGCTTGCTTACAGCAACGTGCTACATGTTCTGAATGACCGAATTGGGAATCTGTGTCAAAACTTTGTTAGGAATTATGTGATCCTTACTAGATGGAAGTAAGGGAGATGGCGCGTGAAGTTATTTCTAGGAGTTGGACACATACCCACTTTAGCTCAGTTCTGGGCATCTTTGAAATACCTATACAAATTTGTTCCTACATAGTAACTTGCATCTTGGAATGAGAATGTGCTTGCTTACAGCAACGTGCTATATGTTCTGAATGCCCGAATTGGGAAACTGTGTCAAAACTTTGTTAGGAATTATGTGATCCTTACTAGCTGGAAGTAAGGGAGATGGGGCATGAAGTTATTTCTAGGAGTTGGAGACATACCAAGTTTAGCTCAGTTCTGGGCATCTTTGAAATACCTATACAAACTTGTTCCTACATAGTAACTTGCAACTTCGAATGAGAATGTGCTTGCTTACAGCAACGTGCTATATGTTCTGAATGCCCGAATTGGGAATCTGTGTCAAAACTTTGTTAGGAATTATATGATCCTTACTAGATGGAAGTAAGGGAGTTGGGGCATGAATTTATTTCTAGGATTTGACGCATACCCACTTTAGCTCAGTTCTGGGCATCTTTGAAATACCTATAGAAACTTGTTCCTTCATAGTAACTTGCTACTTGGAATGAGATAGTGCTGCTTAAAGCAAAGTGCTATATGTTCTGAATGCCCGAATTGGGAATCTGTGTCAAAACTTTGTTAGGCATTATGTGATCCTTACTAGCTGGAAGTAAGGGAGATGGGGCATGAAGTTATTTCTAGGAGTTGAAGACATACCAAGTTTAGCTCAGTTCTGGGCATCTTTGAAAGTCCTATACAAACTTGTTCCCACATAGTAACTTGCATCTATGAATGAGAATGTGCTTGCTTAAGCAACGTGCTAAATGATCTGAATGCCCGAATTTGGAATCTGTGTCAAAACTTTGTTCGGAAATATGTGATCCTTACTAGCTGGAAGTAAAGGAGATGGGGCATGAAGTTATTTCTAGGAGTTGGAGACATACAACGTTTAGCTCAGTTCTGGGCATCTTTGAAATACCTATACAAACTTGTTACTTCATAGTAACTTGCAACTTTGAATGAGAATATGCTTGCTTACAGCAAGGTGCTATATGTTCTGAAAGCCCGAATTGGGAATCTGTGTCAAAACATTGTTAGGAATTATGTGATCCTTACTAGCTGGAAGTAAGGGAGATGGGGCATGAAGTTATTTCTAGGAGTTGGAGACATACAACGTTAAGCTCAGTTCTGGGCATCTTTGAAATACCTATAAAAACTTGTTCCTACATAGTAACTTGCAACTTTGAATGAGAATGTGCTTGCTTACAGCAACGTGCTACATGTTCTGAATGACCGAATTGGGAATCTGTGTCAAAACTTTGTTAGGAATTATGTGATCCTTACTAGATGGAAGTAAGGGAGATGGCGCGTGATGTTATTTCTAGGAGTTGGACACATACCCACTTTAGCTCAGTTCTGGGCATCTTTGAAATACCTATACAAATTTGTTCCTACATAGTAACTTGCATCTTGGAATGAGAATGTGCTTGCTTACAGCAACGTGCTATATGTTCTGAATGCCCGAATTGGGAATCTGTGTCAAAACTTTGTTAGGAATTATGTGATCCTTCCTAGCTGGAAGTAAGGGAGATGGGGCATGAAGTTATTTCTAGGAGTTGGAGACATACCAAGTTTAGCTCAGTTCTGGGCATCTTTGAAATACCTATACAAACTTGTTCCTACATAGTAACTTGCAACTTCGAATGAGAATGTGCTTGCTTCCAGCAACGTTCTATATGTTCTGAATGCCCGAATTGGGAATCTGTGTCAAAACTTTGTTAGGAATTATGTGATCCTTACTAGCTGGAAGTAAGGGAGATGGGGCATGAAGTTATTTCTATGAGTTGGAGACATACCAAGTTTAGCTCAGTTCTGGGCATCTTTGAAATACCTATACAAACTTGTTCCTACATAGTAACTTGCAACTTCGAATGAGAATGTGCTTGCTTACAGCAACGTGCTATATGTTCTGAATGCCCGAATTGGGAATCTGTGTCAAAACTTTGTTAGGAATTATATGATCCTTACTACATGGAAGTAAGGGAGTTGGGGCATGAATTTATTTCTAGGATTTGACGCATACCCACTTTAGCTCAGTTCTGGGCATCTTTGAAATACCTATAGAAACTTGTTCCTTCATAGTAACTTGCTACTTGGAATGAGATAGTGCTGCTTAAAGCAACGTGCTATATTGTCTGAATGCCCGAATTGGGAATCTGTGTCAAAACTTTGTTAGGAATTATGTGATCCTTACTAGCTGGAAGTAAGAGAGATGGGACATGAAGTTATTTCTAGGAGTTGGAGACATACAACATTTAGCTCAGTTCTGGGCATCTTTGAAATACCTATACAAACTTGTTCCTACATAGTAACTTGCAGCTTTGAATGAGAATGTGCTTGCTTACAGCAACGTACTACATGTTTTGAATGCCCGAATTGGGAATCTGTGTTAAAACTTTGTTAGGAATTATGTGATCCTTACTAGCTGGAAGTAAGGGAGATGGGGCATGAAGTTATTTCTAGGAGGTGGACACATACCCACTTTAGCTCAGTTCTGGGCATCTTTGAAATACCTATACAAACTTGTTACTTCATAGTAACTTGCAACTTTGAATGAGAATATGCTTGCTTACAGCAAGGTGCTATATGTTCTGAATGCCCGAATTGGGAATCTGTGTCAAAACTTTGTTAGGAATTATGTGATCCTTACTAGCTGGAAGTAACGGAGATGGGGCATGAAGTTATTTCTAGGAGTTGGAGACATACAACGTTAAGCTCAGTTCTGGGCATCTTTGAAATACCTATACAAACTTGTTCCTACATAGTAACTTGCAACTTTGAATGAGAATGTGCTTGCTTACAGCAACGTGCTACATGTTCTGAATGACCGAATTAGGAATCTGTGTCAAAACTTTGTTAGGAATTATGTGATCCTTACTAGATGGAAGTAAGTGAGATGGCGCGTGAAGTTATTTCTAGGAGTTGGACACATACCCACTTTAGCTCAGTTCTGGGCATCTTTGAAATACCTATACAAATTTGTTCCTACATAGTAACTTGCATCTTGGAATGAGAATGTGCTTGCTTACAGCAACGTGCTATATGTTCTGAATGCCCGAATTGGGAATCTGTGTCAAAACTTTGTTAGGAATTATGTGATCCTTACTAGCTGGAAGTAAGGGAGATGGGGCATGAAGTTATTTCTAGGAGTTGGAGACATACCAAGTTTAGCTCAGTTCTGGGCATCTTTGAAATACCTATACAAACTTGTTCCTACATAGTAACTTGCAACTTCGAATGAGAATGTGCTTGCTTACAGCAACGTGCTATATTTTCTGAATGCCCGAATTGGGAATCTGTGTCAAAACTTTGTTAGGAATTATGTGATCCTTACTAGCTGGAAGTAAGGGAGATGTGGCATGAAGTTATTTCTAGGAGTTGGAGACATACCAAGTTTAGCTCAGTTCTGGGCATCTTTGAAATACCTATACAAACTTGTTCCTACATAGTAACTTGCAACTTCGAATGAGAATGTGCTTGCTTACAGCAACGTGCTATATGTTCTGAATGCCCGAATTGGGAATCTGTGTCAAAACTTTGTTAGGAATTATATGATACTTACTACATGGAAGTAAGGGAGTTGGGGCATGAATTTATTTCTAGGATTTGACGCATACCCACTTTAGCTCAGTTCTGGGCATCTTTGAAATACCTATAGAAACTTGTTCCTTCATAGTAATTTGCTACTTGGAATGAGATAGTGCTGCTTAAATCAACGTGCTATATGTTCTGAATGCCCGAATTGGGAATCTGTGTCAAAACTTTGTTAGGCATTATGTGATCCTTACTAGCTGGAAGTAAGGGAGATGGGGCATGAAGTTATTTCTAGGAGTTGAAGACATACCAAGTTTAGCTCAGTTCTGGGCATCTTTGAAAGTCCTATACAAACTTGTTCCCACATAGTAAGTTGCATCTTTGAATGAGAATGTGCTTGATTACAGCAACGTGCTATATGTTCTGAATTCCCGAATTGGGAATCTGTGTCAAAACTTTGTTAGGAATTATGTGATCCTTACTAGCTGGAAGTAAGGGAGATGGGGCATGAAGTTATTTCTATGAGTTGGAGACATACCAAGTTTAGCTCAGTTCTGGGCATCTTTGAAATACCTATACAAACTTGTTCCTACATAGTAACTTGCAACTTCGAATGAGAATGTGCTTGCTTACAGCAACGTGCTATATGTTCTGAATGCCCGAATTGGGAATCTGTGTCAAAACTTTGTTAGGAATTATATGATCCTTACTAGATGGAAGTAAGGGAGTTGGGGCATGAATTTATTTCTAGGATTTGACGCATACCCACTTTAGCTCAGTTCTGGGCATCTTTGATATACCTATAGAAACTTGTTCCTTCATAGTAACTTGCTACTTGGAATGAGATAGTGCTGCTTAAAGCAACGTGCTATATGTTCTGAATGCCCGAATTGGGAATCTGTGTCAAAACTTTGTTAGGCATTATGTGATCCTTACTAGATGGAAGTAAGGGAGATGGGGCATGAAGTTATTTCTAGGAGTTGAAGACATACCAAGTTTAGCTCAGTTCTGGGCATCTTTGAAAGTCCTATACAAACTTGTTCCCACATAGTAACTTGCATCTATGAATGAGAATGTGCTTGCTTAAGCAACGTGCTAAATGATCTGAATGCCCGAATTTGGAATCTGTGTCAAAACTTTGTTCGGAAATATGTGATCCTTACTAGCTGGAAGTAAAGGAGATGGGGCATGAAGTTACTTCTAGGAGTTGGAGACATACAACGTTTAGCTCAGTTCTGGGCATCTTTGAAATACCTATACAAACTTGTTCCTTCAAAGTAACTTGCAACTTTGAATGAGAATGTGCTTGCTTACAGCAAGGTGCTATATGTTCTGAATGCCCGAATTTGGAATCTGTGTCAAAACTTTGTTAGGAATTATATAATCCTTACTAGCTGGAAGTAAGGGAGTTGGGGCATGAAGTTATTTCTAGGAGTTGACACATACCCACTTTAGCTCAGTTCTGGGCATCTTTGAAATACCTATAGAAACTTGTTCCTTCATAGTAACTTGCTACTTGTAATGAGATAGTGCTGCTTACAGCAACGTGCTATATTGTCTGAATGCCCGAATTGGGAATCTGTGTCAAAACTTTGTTAGGAATTATGTGATCCTTACTAGCTGGAAGTAAGGGAGATGGGACATGAAGTTATTTCTAGGAGTTGGAGACATACAACATTTAGCTCAGTTCTGGGCATCTTTGAAATACCTATACAAACTTGTTCCTACATAGTAACTTGCAGCTTTGAATGAGAATGTGCTTGCTTACAGCAACGTACTACATGTTTTGAATGCCCGAATTGGGAATCTATGTCAAAACTTTGTTAGGAATTATGTGATCCTTACGAGCTGGAAGTAAGGGAGATGGGGCATGAAGTTATTTCTAGGAGTTGGAGACATACAACGTTTAGCTCAGTTCTGGGCATCTTTGAAATACCTATACAAACTTGTTCCTTCATAGTAACTTGCAACTTTGAATGAGAATATGCTTGCTTACAGCAAGGTGCTATATGTTCTGAAAGCCCGAATTGGGAATCTGTGTCAAAACTTTGTTAGGAATTATGTGATCCTTACTAGCTGGAAGTAAGGGAGATGGGGCATGAAGTTATTTCTAGGAGTTGGAGACATACAACGTTAAGCTCAGTTCTGGGCATCTTTGAAATACCTATAAAAACTTGTTCCTACATAGTAACTTGCAACTTTGAATGAGAATGTGCTTGCTTACAGCAACGTGCTACATGTTCTGAATGCCCGAATTGGGAATCTGTGTCAAAACTTTGTTAGGAATTATGTGATCCTTACTAGATGGAAGTAAGGGAGATGGCGCGTGAAGTTATTTCTAGGAGTTGGACACATACCCACTTTAGCTCAGTTCTGGGCATCTTTGAAATACCTATACAAACTTGTTCCTACATAGTAACTTGCATCTTGGAATGAGAATGTGCTTGATTACAGCAACGTGCTATATGTTCTGAATTCCCGAATTGGGAATCTGTGTCAAAACTTTGTTAGGAATTATGTGATCCTTACTAGCTGGAAGTAAGGGAGATGGGGCATGAAGTTATTTCTATGAGTTGGAGACATACCAAGTTTAGCTCAGTTCTGGGCATCTTTGAAATACCTATACAAACTTGTTCCTACATAGTAACTTGCAACTTCGAATGAGAATGTGCTTGCTTACAGCAACGTGCTATATGTTCTGAATGCCCGAATTGGGAATCTGTGTCAAAACTTTGTTAGGAATTATATGATCCTTACTAGCTGGAAGTAAGGGAGATGGGGCATGAAGTTATTTCTAGGAGTTGAAGACATACCAAGTTTAGCTCAGTTCTGGGCATCTTTGAAAGTCCTATACAAACTTGTTCCCACATAGTAACTTGCATCTATGAATGAGAATGTGCTTGCTTAAGCAACGTGCTAAATGATCTGAATGCCCGAATTTGGAATCTGTGTCAAAACTTTGTTCGGAAATATGTGATCCTTACTAGCTGGAAGTAAAGGAGATGGGGCATGAAGTTATTTCTAGGAGTTGGAGACATACAACGTTTAGCTCAGTTCTGGGCATCTTTGAAATACCTATACAAACTTGTTCCTTCATAGTAACTTGCAACTTTGAATGAGAATATGCTTGCTTACAGCAAGGTGCTATATGTTCTGAAAGCCCGAATTGGGAATCTGTGTCAAAACTTTGTTAGGAATTATGTGATCCTTACTAGCTGGAAGTAAGGGAGATGGGGCATGAAGTTATTTCTAGGAGTTGGAGACATACAACGTTAAGCTCAGTTCTGGGCATCTTTGAAATACCTATAAAAACTTGTTCCTACATAGTAACTTGCAACTTTGAATGAGAATGTGCTTGCTTACAGCAACGTGCTACATGTTCTGAATGACCGAATTGGGAATCTGTGTCAAAACTTTGTTAGGAATTATGTGATCCTTACTAGATGGAAGTAAGGGAGATGGCGCGTGAAGTTATTTCTAGGAGTTGGACACATACCCACTTTAGCTCAGTTCTGGGCATCTTTGAAATACCTATACAAATTTGTTCCTACATAGTAACTTGCATCTTGGAATGAGAATGTGCTTGCTTACAGCAACGTGCTATATGTTCTGAATGCCCGAATTGGGAATCTGTGTCAAAACTTTGTTAGGAATTATGTGATCCTTACTAGCTGGAAGTAAGGGAGATGGGGCATGAAGTTATTTCTAGGAGTTGGAGACATACCAAGTTTAGCTCAGTTCTGGGCATCTTTGAAATACCTATACAAACTTGTTCCTACATAGTAACTTGCAACTTCGAATGAGAATGTGCTTGCTTCCAGCAACGTGCTATATGTTCTGAATGCCCGAATTGGGAATCTGTGTCAAAACTTTGTTAGGAATTATGTGATCCTTACTAGCTGGAAGTAAGGGAGATGGGGCATGAAGTTATTTCTATGAGTTGGAGACATACCAAGTTTAGCTCAGTTCTGGGCATCTTTGAAATACCTATACAAACTTGTTCCTACATAGTAACTTGCAACTTCGAATGAGAATGTGCTTGCTTACAGCAACGTGCTATATGTTCTGAATGCCCGAATTGGGAATCTGTGTCAAAACTTTGTTAGGAATTATATGATCCTTACTACATGGAAGTAAGGGAGTTGGGGCATGAATTTATTTCTAGGATTTGACGCATACCCACTTTAGCTCAGTTCTGGGCATCTTTGAAATACCTATAGAAACTTGTTCCTTCATAGTAACTTGCTACTTGGAATGAGATAGTGCTGCTTAAAGCAACGTGCTATATGTTCTGAATGCCCGAATTGGGAATCTGTGTCAAAACTTTGTTAGGCATTATGTGATCCTTACTAGCTGGAAGTAAGGGAGATGGGGCATGAAGTTATTTCTAGGAGTTGAAGACATACCAAGTTTAGCTCAGTTCTGGGCATCTTTGAAAATCCTATACAAACTTGATCCCACATAGTAACTTGCATCTTTGAATGAGAATGTGCTTGATTACAGCAACGTGCTGTATGTTCTGAATGCCCGAATTGGGAATCTGTGTCAAAACTTTGTTAGGAATTATGTGATCCTTACTAGCTGGAAGTAAGGGAGATGGGGCATGAAGTTATTTCTATGAGTTGGAGACATACCAAGTTTAGCTCAGTTCTGGGCATCTTTGAAATACCTATACAAACTTTTTCCTACATAGTAACTTGCAACTTTGAATGAGAATGTGCTTGCTTACAGCAACGTGCTATATGTTCTGAATGCCCGAATTGGGAATCTGTGTCAAAACTTTGTTAGGAATTATATGATCCTTACTAGATGGAAATAAGGGAGTTGGGGCATGAATTTATTTCTAGGATTTGACGCATACCCACTTTAGCTCAGTTCTGGGCATCTTTGAAATACCTATAGAAACTTGTTCCTTCATAGTAACTTGCTACTTGGAATGAGATAGTGCTGCTTAAAGCAAAGTGCTATATGTTCTGAATGCCCGAATTGGGAATCTGTGTCAAAACTTTGTTAGGCATTATGTGATCCTTACTAGCTGGAAGTAAGGGAGATGGGGCATGAAGTTATTTCTAGGAGTTGAAGACATACCAAGTTTAGCTCAGTTCTGGGCATCTTTGAAAGTCCTATACAAACTTGTTCCCACATAGTAACTTGCATCTATGAATGAGAATGTGCTTGCTTAATCAACGTGCTAAATTATCTGAATGCCCGAATTTGGAATCTGTGTCAAAACTTTGTTCGGAAATATGTGATCCTTACTAGCTGGAAGTAAAGGAGATGGGGCATGAAGTTATTTCTAGGAGTTGGAGACATACAACGTTTAGCTCAGTTCTGGGCATCTTTGAAATACCTATACAAACTTGTTCCTTCAAAGTAACTTGCAACTTTGAATGAGAATGTGCTTGCTTACAGCAAGGTGCTATATGTTCTGAATGCCCGAATTGGGAATCTGTGTCAAAACATTCTTAGGAATTATGTGATCCTTACTAGCTGGAAGTAAGGGAGATGGGTCATGAAGTTATTTCTAGGAGTTGGAGACATACAACGTTTAGCTCAGTTCTGGGCATCTTTGAAATACCTATACAAACTTGTTCCTACATAGTAACTTGCAACTTTGAATGAGAATGTGCTTGCTTACAGCAACGTGCTACATGTTTTGAATGCCCGAATTGGGAATCTGTGTCAAAACTTTGTTAGGAATTATGTGATCCTTACTAGCTGGAAGTAAGGGAGATGGGGCTTGAAGTTATTTCTAGGAGTTGGAGACATACCAAGTTTAGCTCAGTTCTGGGCATCCTTGAAAGTCCTATACAAACTTGTTCCTACATAGTAACTTGCATCTTGGAATGAGAATGTGCTTGCTTACCGCAACGTGCTACATGTTCTGAATGCCCGAATTGGGAATCTGTGTCAAAACTTTGTTAGGAATTATGTGATCCTTACTAGATGGAAGTAAGGGAGATGGCGCGTGAAGTTATTTCTAGGAGTTGGACACATACCCACTTTAGCTCAGTTCTGGGCATCTTTGAAATACCTATACAAATTTGTTCCTACATAGTAACTTGCATCTTGGAATGAGAATGTGCTTGCTTACAGCAACGTGCTATATGTTCTGAATGCCCGAATTGGGAATCTGTGTCAAAACTTTGTTAGGAATTATGTGATCCTTACTAGCTGGAAGTAAGGGAGATGGGACATGAAGTTATTTCTAGGAGTTGGAGACATACCAAGTTTAGCTCAGTTCTGGGCATCTTTGAAATACCTATACAAACTTGTTCCTACATAGTAACTTGCAACTTCGAATGAGAATGTGCTTGCTTACAGCAACGTGCTATATGTTCTGAATGCCCGAATTGGGAATCTGTGTCAAAACTTTGTTAGGAATTATGTGATCCTTACTAGCTGGAAGTAAGGGAGATGGGGCATGAAGTTATTTCTATGAGTTGGAGACATACCAAGTTTAGCTCAGTTCTGGGCATCTTTGAAATACCTATACAAACTTGTTCCTACATAGTAACTTGCAACTTCGAATGAGAATGTGCTTGCTTACAGCAACGTGCTATATGTTCTGAATGCCCGAATTGGGAATCTGTGTCAAAACTTTGTTAGGAATTATATGATCCTTACTACATGGAAGTAAGGGAGTTGGGGCATGAATTTATTTCTAGGATTTGACGCATACCCACTTTAGCTCAGTTCTGGGCATCTTTGAAATACCTATACAAACTTGTTCCTACATAGTAACTTGCAACATTGAATGAGAATGTGCTTGCTTACAGCAACGTGCTATATTTTCTGAATGCCCGAATTGGGAATCTGTGTCAAAAGTTTGTTAGGCATTATGTGATCCTTACTAGCTGGAAGTAAGGGAGATGGGGCATGAAGTTATTTCTAGGAGTTGAAGACATACCAAGTTTAGCTCAGTTCTGGGCATCTTTGAAAGTCCTATACAAACTTGTTCCCACATAGTAACTTGCATCTATGAATGAGAATGTGCTTGCTTACAGCAACGTGCTAAATGATCTGAATGCCCGAATTTGGAATCTGTGTCAAAACTTTGTTCGAAAATATGTGATCCTTACTAGCTGGAAGTAAAGGAGATGGGGCATGAAGTTATTTCTAGGAGTTGGAGACATAACCTTTAGCTCAGTTCTGGGCATCTTTGAAATACCTATACAAACTTGTTCCTTCAAAGTATCTTGCAACTTTGAATGAGAATGTGCTTGCTTACAGCAAGGTGCTATATGTTCTGAATGCCCGAATTGGGAATCTGTGTCAAAACATTCTTAGGAATTATGTGATCCTTACTAGCTGGAAGTAAAGAAGATGGGTCATGAAGTTATTTCTAGAAGTTGGAGACATAGAACGTTTAGCTCAGTTCTGGGCATCTTTGAAATACCTATACAAACTTGTTCCTACATAGTAACTTGCAACTTTGAATGAGAATGTGCTTGCTTACAGAAACGTGCTACATGTTTTGAATGCCCGAATTGGGAATCTGTGTCAAAACTTTGTTAGGAATTATGTGATCCTTACTAGCTGGAAGTAAGGGAGATGGGGCATGAAGTTATTTCTAGGAGTTGGAGACATACAACGTTTAGCTCAGTTCTGGGCATCTTTGAAATACCTATACAAACTTGTTCATACATAGTAACTTGCAAAATTGAATGAGAATGTGCTTGGTTACAGCAACGTGCTGTATGTTCTGAATGCCCGAATTGGGAATCTGTGTCAAAATTTTGTTAGGAATTATGTGATCCTTACTAGCTGGAAGTAAGTGAGATGGGGCATGAAGTTATTTCTAGGAGTTAGAGACTTACCAAGTTTAGCTCAGTTCTGGGCTTCTTTGAAATACCTATACAAACTTGTTCCTACATAGTAACTTGCCACTTCTAATGAGAATGTGCTTGCTTACAGCAACGTGCTATATGTTCTGAATGCCCGAATTGGGAATCTGTGTCAAAACTTTGTTAGGAATTATATGATCCTTACTAGATGGAAGTAAGGGAGTTTGGGCATGAAGTTATTTGTAGGATTTGACGCATACCCACTTCAGCTCAGTTCTGGGCATCTTTGAAATACCTATAGAAACTTGTTCCTTCATAGTAACTTGCTACTTGGAATATGATAGTGCAGCTTAAAGCAACGTGCTATAGGTTCTGAATGCCCGTATTGGGAATCTGTGTCAAAACTTTGTTAGGAATTATGTGATACTTACTAACTGGTAGTAAGGGAGATGGGGCATGAAGTTATTTCTAGGAGTTGGAGACATACCAAGTTTAGCTCAGTTTTGGGCATCTTTGAAAGTCCTACACAAACTTGTTCCCACATAGTAACTTGCATCTTTGAATGAGAATGTGCTTGCTTACAGCAACGTGCTAAATGTTCTGAATGCCCGTATTGGGAATATGTGTCAAATCTTTGTTAGTAATTATGTGATCCTTACTAGCTGGAAGTAAGGGAGATGGGGCATGAAGTTATTTCTAGGAGTTGGAGACATACAACGTTTAGCTCAGTTCTGGGCATCTTTGAAATACCTACACAAACTTGTTCCTTCATAGTAACTTGCAACTTTGAATGAGAATGTGCTTGCTTACAGCAAGGTGCTATATGTTCTGAATGCCCGAATTGGGAATCTGTGTCAAAACTTTGTTAGGAAATATGTGATACTTACTAGCTGGAAGTAAGGGAGATGGGGCATGAAGTTATTTCTAGGAGTTGGAGACATACCAAGTTTAGCTCATTTCTGGGCATCCTTGAAAGTCCTATACAAACTTGTTCCTACATATTAACTTGCACCTTTGAATGAGAATGTGCTTGCTTACAGCAACCTGCTAAATGTTCTGAATGCCCGTTTTGGGAATCTCTGTCAAAACTTTGTTAGGAATTATGTGATCCTTACTAGCTGGAAGTAAGGGAGATGGGGCAGGAAGTTATTTCTAGGAGTTGGAGACATACAACGTTTAGCTCAGTTCTGGGCATCTTTGAAATACCTATACAAACTTGTTCCTTCATAGTAACTGGCAACTTTGAATGAGAATGTGCTTGCTTACAGCAAGGTGCTATATGTTCTGAATGCCAGAATTGGGAATCTGCGTCAAAACTTTGTTAGGAATTATGTGATCCTTACTAGCTGGAAGTAAGGGAGATGGGGCATGAAGTTATTTCTAGGAGTTGGAGATATACAACGTTTAGCTCAGTTCTGGGCATCTTTGAAATACCTATACAAACTTGTTCCTACATAGTAACTTGCAACTTTGAATGAGAATGTGCTTGCTTACAGCAACGTGCTACATGTTTTGAATGCCCGAATTGGGAATCTGTGTCAAATCTTTGTTAGGAATTATGTGATACTTACTAGCTGGAAGTAAGGGAGATGGGGCATGAAGTTTTTTCCAGGAGTTGGACACATACCCACTTTAGCTCAGTTCTTGGCATCTTTGAAATACCTATACAAACTTGTTCCTACATAGTAACTTGCATCTTGGAATGAGAATGTACTTGCTTACAGCAACGTGCTATATGTTCTGAATGCCCGAATTGGGAATCTGTGTCAAATCTTTGTTAGGAATTATGTGATCCTTACTAGCTGGAAGTAAGGGACATGGGGCATGAAGTTATTTCTAGGAGTTGGAGACATACCAAGTTTAGCTCAGTTCTGGGCATCTTTGAAATACCTATACAAACTTGTTCCTACATAGTAACTTGCAACTTTGAATGAGAATGTGCTTGCTTACAGCAACGTGCTATATGTTCTGAATGCCCGAATTGGGAATCTGTGTCAAAACTTTGTTAGGAATTATGTGATAATTACTAGCTGGAAGTAAGGGAGATGGGGCATGAAGTTATTTCTGGGAATTGGAGACATACCAAGTTTAGCTCAGTTCTGGGCTTCTTTGAAATACCTATACAAACTTGTTCCTACATAGTAACTTGCAACTTTGAATGAGAATGTGCTTGCTTACAGCAACGTGCTATATGTTCTGAATGCCCGAATTGGGAATCTGTGTCAAAACTTTGTTAGAAATTATGTGATCCTTACTAGCTGGAAGTAAGGGAGATGGGGCATGAAGTTACTTCTAGGAGGTGGAGACATACCCACTTTAGCTCAGTTCTGGGCATCTTTGAAATACCTATACAAACTTGTTCCTACATAGTAACTTGCAACATTGAATGAGAATGTGCTTGCTTACAGCAACGTGCTATATTTTCTGAATGCCCGAATTGGGAATCTGTGTCAAAACTTTGTTAGGAATTATGTGATCCTTACTAGCTGGAAGTAAGGGAGATGGGGCATGAAGTTACTTCTAGGAGTTGGAGACATACAAAGTTTAGCTCAGTTCTGGGCATCTTAGAAATACCTATACAAACTTGTTCCTACATAGTAATTTGCAACTTTGAATGAGAATGTGCTTGCTTACAGAAAGGTGCTATATGTTCTGAATGCCCGAATTGGGAATCAGTGTCAAAACTTCGTTAGGAATTATGTGATCCTTACTAGCTGGAAGTAAGGGAGATGGGGCGTGAAGTTATTTCTAGGAGTTGGAGACATACAACGTTTAGCTCAGTTCTGGGCATCTTTGAAATACCTATATAAACTTGTTCCTTCATAGTAACTTGCTAATTGGAATGAGATAGTGCTGCTTAAAGCAAAGTGCTATATGGTCTGAATGCCCGAATTGGGAATCTGTGTCAAAACTTTGTTAGGAATTATGTGATCCTTAGTAGCAGGAAGTAAGGGAGATGGGGCATGAAGTTACTTCTAGGAGTTGGAGACATACAACGTTTAGCTCAGTTCTGGGCATCTTTGAAATACCTATACAAACTTGTTCCTACATAGTAACTTGCATCTTGGAATGAGAATGTGCTTGCTTACAGCAACGTGCTATATGTTCTGAATGCCCGAATTGGGAATCTGTGTCAAAACTTTGTTAGGAATTATGTGATCCTTACTAGCAGGAAGTAAGGGAGATGGGGCATGAAGTTATATCTAGGAGTTGGAGACATACCAAGTTTAGCTCAGTTCTGGGCATCTTTGAAAGTCCTATACAAACTTGTTCCTACATAGTAACTTGCATCTTTGAATGAGAATGTGCTTGCTTACAGCAACGTGCTATATGTTCTGAATGCCCGAATTGGGAATCTGTGTCAAAACTTTGTTAGGAATTATGTGATCCTTACTAGCTGGAAGTAAGTGAGATGGGGCGTGAAGATATTTCTAGGAGTTGGAGGCATACAACGTTTAGCTCAGTTCTGGGCATCTTTGAAATACCTATACAAACTTGTTCCTTCATAGTAACTTGCTACTTGGAATGAGATAGTGCTGCTTACAGCAACGTGCTATATGTTCTGAATGCCCGAATTGGGAATCAGTGTCAAAACTTTGTTAGGAATTATGTGATCCTTAGTAGCTGGAAGTAAGGGAGATGTGGCATGAAGTTATTTCTAGGAGTTGGACACATACCCACTTTAGCTCAGTTCTGGGCATCTTTGAAATACCTATATAAACTTGTTCCTTCATAGTAACTTGCTACTTGGAATGAGATAGTGCTGCTTAAAGCAACGTGCTATATGTTCTGAATGCCCGAATTGGGAATCTGTGTCAAAACTTTGTTAGTAATTATGTGATCCTTACTAGCTGGAAGTAAGGGAGATGAGGCATGAAGTTATTTCTAGGAGTTGGAGACATACAATGTTTAGCTCAGTTCTGGGCATCTTTGAAATACCTATACAAACTTGTTCCTACATAGTAACTTGCAACTTTGAATGAGAATGTGCTTGCTTACAGCAACGTGCTATATGTTCTGAATGCCCGAATTGGGAATCTGTGTCAAAACTTTGTTAGGAATTATGTGATCCTTACTAGCTGGAAGTAAGGGAGATGGGGCATGAAGTTATTTCTGGGAATTGGAGACATACCCACTTTAGCTCAGTTCTGGGCATCTTTGAAATACCTATACAAACTTGTTCCTACATAGTAACTTGCAACTTTGAATGAGAATGTGCTTGCTTACAGCAACGTGCTATATGTTCTGAATGCCCGAATTGGGAATCTGTGTCAAAACTTTGTTAGGAATTATGTGATCCTTACTAGCTGGAAGTAAGGGAGTTGGGGCATGAAGTTATTTCTAGAAGTTGGACACATACCAAGTTTAGCACAGTTCTGGGCATCTTTGAAATACCTATACCAACTTGTTCCTACATAGTAACTGCCAACATTCAATGAGAATGTGCTTGCTTACAGTAACGTGCTATATGTTCTGAATGCCTGAATTGGGAATCTGTGTCAAAACTTTGTTAGGAAATATGTGATACTTACTAGCTGGAAGTAAGGGAGATGGGGCATGAAGTTATTTCTAGGAGTTGGAGACATACCAAGTTTAGCTCAGTTCTGGGCATCCTTGAAAGTCCTATACAAACTTGTTCCTACATATTAACTTGCACCTTTGAATGAGAATGTGCTTGCTTACAGCAACGTGCTAAATGTTCTGAATGCCCGTTTTGGGAATCTCTGTCAAAACTTTGTTAGGAATTATGTGATCCTTACTAGCTGGAAGTAAGGGAGATGGGGCAGGAAGTTATTTCTAGGAGTTGGAGACATACAACGTTTAGCTCAGTTCTGGGCATCTTTGAAATACCTATACAAACTTGTTCCTTCATAGTAACTGGCAACTTTGAATGAGAATGTGCTTGCTTACAGCAAGGTGCTATATGTTCTGAATGCCAGAATTGGGAATCTGCGTCAAAACTTTGTTAGGAATTATGTGATCCTTACTAGCTGGAAGTAAGGGAGATGGGGCATGAAGTTATTTCTAGGAGTTGGAGATATACAACGTTTAGCTCAGTTCTGGGCATCTTTGAAATACCTATACAATCTTGTTCCTACATAGTAACTTGCAACTTTGAATGAGAATGTGCTTGCTTACAGCAACGTGCTACATGTTTTGAATGCCCGAATTGGGAATCTGTGTCAAATCTTTGTTAGGAATTATGTGATACTTACTAGCTGGAAGTAAGGGAGATGGGGCATGAAGTTTTTTCCAGGAGTTGGACACATACCCACTTTAGCTCAGTTCTTGGCATCTTTGAAATACCTATACAAACTTGTTCCTACATAGTAACTTGCATCTTGGAATGAGAATGTACTTGCTTACAGCAACGTGCTATATGTTCTGAATGCCCGAATTGGGAATCTGTGTCAAAACTTTGTTAGGAATTATGTGATCCTTACTAGCTGGAAGTAAGGGACATGGGGCATGAAGTTATTTCTAGGAGTTGGAGACATACCAAGTTTAGCTCAGTTTTGGGCATCTTTGAAATACCTATACAAACTTGTTCCTACATAGTAACTTGCAACTTTGAATGAGAATGTGCTTGCTTACAGCAACGTGCTATATGTTCTGAATGCCCGAATTGGGAATCTGTGTCAAAACTTTGTTAGGAATTATGTGATCCTTACTAGCTGGAAGTAAGTGAGATGGGGCATGAAGTTATTTCTAGGAGTTGGAGACATACCAAGTTTAGCTCAGTTCTGGGCATCTTTGAAAGTCCTATACAAACTTATTCCTACATAGTAACTTGCATCTTTCAATGAGAATGTGCTTGCTTACAGCAACGTTCTATATGTTCTGAATGTCCGAATAGGGAATCTGCGTCAAAACTTTGTTTGGAATTATGTGATCCTTACTAGCTGGAAGTATGGGAGTTGGGGCATGAAGTTATTTCTAGGAGTTGGACACATACCAGGTTTAGCACAGTTCTGGGCATCTTTGAAATACCTAAACAAACTTGTTCCCTCATAGAAACTTGCAACTTTGAATGAGAATGTGCTTGCTTACAGCAACGTGCTATATGTTCTGAATGCCCGAATTGGGAATCTGTGTCAAAACTTTGTTAGGAATTATGTGATCCTTACTAGCTGGAAGTAAGGGAGATGGGGCATGAAGTTACTTCTAGGAGTTGGAGACATACAAAGTTTAGCTCAGTTCTGGGCATCTTAGAAATACCTATACAAACTTGTTCCTACATAGTAACTTGCAACTTTGAATGAGAATGTGCTTGCTTACAGAAAGGTGCTATATGTTCTGAATGCCCGAATTGGGAATCAGTGTCAAAACTTCGTTAGGAATTATGTGATCCTTACTAGCTGGAAGTAAGGGAGATGGGGCGTGAAGATATTTATAGGAGTTGGAGACATACAACGTTTAGCTCAGTTCTGGGCATCTTTGAAATACCTATATAAACTTGTTCCTTCATAGTAACATGCTAATTGGAATGAGATAGTGCTGCTTAAAGCAAAGTGCTATATGGTCTGAATGCCCGAATTGGGAATCTGTGTCAAAACTTTGTTAGGAATTATGTGATCCTTAGTAGCAGGAAGTAAGGGAGATGGGGCATGAAGTTACTTCTAGGAGTTGGAGACATACAACGTTTAGCTCAGTTCTGGGCATCTTTGAAATACCTATACAAACTTGTTCCTACATAGTAACTTGCATCTTGGAAGGAGAATGTGCTTGCTTACAGCAACGTGCTATATGTTCTGAATGCCCGAATTGGGAATCTGTGTCAAAACTTTGTTAGGAATTATGTGATCCTTACTAGCAGGAAGTAAGGGAGATGGGGCATGAAGTTATATCTAGGAGTTGGAGACATACCAAGTTTAGCTCAGTTCTGGGCATCTTTGAAAGTCCTATACAAACTTGTTCCTACATAGTAACTTGCATCTTTGAATGAGAATGTGCTTGCTTACAGCAACGTGCTATATGTTCTGAATGCCCGAATTGGGAATCTGTGTCAAAACTTTGTTAGGAATTATGTGATCCTTACTAGCTGGAAGTAAGTGAGATGGGGCGTGAAGATATTTCTAGGAGTTGGAGGCATACAACGTTTAGCTCAGTTCTGGGCATCTTTGAAATACCTATACAAACTTGTTCCTTCATAGTAACTTGCTACTTGGAATGAGATAGTGCTGCTTACAGCAACGTGCTATATGTTCTGAATGCCCGAATTGGGAATCTGTGTCAAAACTTTGTTAGGAATTATGTGATCCTTAGTAGCTGGAAGTAAGGGAAATGGGGCATGAAGTTATTTCTAGGAGTTGGACACATACCATGTTTAGCTCAGTTCTGGGCATCTTTGAAATACCTATATAAACTTGTTCCTTCATAGTAACTTGCTACTTGGAATGAGATAGTGCTGCTTAAAGCAACGTGCTATATGTTCTGAATGCCCGAATTGGGAATCTGTGTCAAAACTTTGTTAGTAATTATGTGATCCTTACTAGCTGGAAGTAAGGGAGATGGGGCATGAAGTTATTTCTAGGAGTTGGAGACATACAACGTTTAGCTCAGTTCTGGGCATCTTTGAAATACCTATACAAACTTGTTCCTACATAGTAACTTGCAACTTTGAATGAGAATGTGCTTGCTTACAGCAACGTGCTATATGTTCTGAATGCCCGAATTGGGAATCTGTGTCAAAACTTTGTTAGGAATTATGTGATCCTTACTAGCTGGAAGTAAGGGAGATGGGGCATGAAGTTATTTCTGGGAATTGGAGACATACCCACTTTAGCTCAGTTCTGGGCATCTTTGAAATACCTATACAAACTTGTTCCTACATAGTAACTTGCAACTTTGAATGAGAATGTGCTTGCTTACAGCAACGTGCTATATGTTCTGAATGCCCGAATTGGGAATCTGTGTCAAAACTTTGTTAGGAATTATGTGATCCTTACTAGCTGGAAGTAAGGGAGTTGGGGCATGAAGTTATTTCTAGAAGTTGGACACATACCAAGTTTAGCACAGTTCTGGGCATCTTTGAAATACCTATACCAACTTGTTCCTACATAGTAACTGCCAACATTCAATGAGAATGTGCTTGCTTACAGTAACGTGCTATATGTTCTGAATGCCTGAATTGGGAATCTGTGTCAAAACTTTGTTAGGAATTATGTGATCCTTACTAGCTGGAAGTAAGGGAGATGGGTCATGAAGTTATTTCTGGGAGTTGGAGACATACAACGTTTAGCTCAGTTCTGGGCATCCTTGAAAGTCCTATACAAACTTGTTCCTACATATTAACTTGCACCTTTGAATGAGAATGTGCTTGCTTACAGCAACGTGCTAAATGTTCTGAATGCCCGTTTTGGGAATCTCTGTCAAAACTTTGTTAGGAATTATGTGATCCTTACTAGCTGGAAGTAAGGGAGATGGGGCAGGAAGTTATTTCTAGGAGTTGGAGACATACAACGTTTAGCTCAGTTCTGGGCATCATTGAAATACCTATACAAACTTGTTCCTTCATAGTAACTGGCAACTTTGAATGAGAATGTGCTTGCTTACAGCAAGGTGCTATATGTTCTGAATGCCAGAATTGGGAATCTGCGTCAAAACTTTGTTAGGAATTATGTGATCCTTACTAGCTGGAAGTAAGGGAGATGGGGCATGAAGTTATTTCTAGGAGTTGGAGATATACAACGTTTAGCTCAGTTCTGGGCATCTTTGAAATACCTGTACAAACTTGTTCCTACATAGTAACTTGCAACTTTGAATGAGAATGTGCTTGCTTACAGCAACGTGCTACATGTTTTGAATGCCCGAATTGGGAATCTGTGTCAAATCTTTGTTAGGAATTATGTGATACTTACTAGCTGGAAGTAAGGGAGATGGGGCATGAAGTTTTTTCCAGGAGTTGGACACATACCCACTTTAGCTCAGTTCTTGGCATCTTTGAAATACCTATACAAACTTGTTCCTACATAGTAACTTGCATCTTGGAATGAGAATGTACTTGCTTACAGCAACGTGCTATATGTTCTGAATGCCCGAATTGGGAATCTGTGTCAAAACTTTGTTAGGAATTATGTGATCCTTACTAGCTGGAAGTAAGGGACATGGGGCATGAAGTTATTTCTAGGAGTTGGAGACATACCAAGTTTAGCTCAGTTCTGGGCATCTTTGAAATACCTATACAAACTTGTTCCTACATAGTAACTTGCAACTTTGAATGAGAATGTGCTTGCTTACAGCAACGTGCTATATGTTCTGAATGCCCGAATTGGGAATCTGTGTCAAAACTTTGTTAGGAATTATGTGATCCTTACTAGCTGGAAGTAAGTGAGATGGGGCATGAAGCTATTTCTAGGAGTTGGAGACATACCAAGTTTAGCTCAGTTCTGGGCATCTTTGAAAGTCCTATACAAACTTATTCCTACATAGTAACTTGCATCTTTCAATGAGAATGTGCTTGCTTACAGCAACGTTCTATATGTTCTGAATGTCCGAATAGGGATTCTGCGTCAAAACTTTGTTTGGAATTATGTGATCCTTACTAGCTGGAAGTATGGGAGTTGGGGCATGAAGTTATTTCTAGGAGTTGGACACATACCAGGTTTAGCACAGTTCTGGGCATCTTTGAAATACCTAAACAAACTTGTTCCCTCATAGAAACTTGCAACTTTGAATGAGAATGTGCTTGCTTACAGCAACGTGCTATATGTTCTGAATGCCCGAATTGGGAATCTGTGTCAAAACTTTGTTAGGAATTATGTGATCCTTACTAGCTGGAAGTAAGGGAGATGGGGCATGAAGTTACTTCTAGGAGTTGGAGACATACAAAGTTTAGCTCAGTTCTGGGCATCTTAGAAATACCTATACAAACTTGTTCCTACATAGTAACTTGCAACTTTGAATGAGAATGTGCTTGCTTACAGAAAGGTGCTATATGTTCTGAATGCCCGAATTGGGAATCAGTGTCAAAACTTCGTTAGGAATTATGTGATCCTTACTAGCTGGAAGTAAGGGAGATGGGGCGTGAAGTTATTTATAGGAGTTGGAGACATACAACGTTTAGCTCAGTTCTGGGCATCTTTGAAATACCTATATAAACTTGTTCCTTCATAGTAACATGCTAATTGGAATGAGATAGTGCTGCTTAAAGCAAAGTGCTATATGGTCTGAATGCCCGAATTGGGAATCTGTGTCAAAACTTTGTTAGGAATTATGTGATCCTTAGTAGCAGGAAGTAAGGGAGATGGGGCATGAAGTTACTTCTAGGAGTTGGAGACATACAACGTTTAGCTCAGTTCTGGGCATCTTTGAAATACCTATACAAACTTGTTCCTACATAGTAACTCGCATCTTGGAATGAGAATGTGCTTGCTTACAGCAACGTGCTATATGTTCTGAATGCCCGAATTGGGAATCTGTGTCAAAACTTTTTTAGGAATTATGTGATCCTTACTAGCAGGAAGTAAGGGAGATGGGGCATGAAGTTATATCTAGGAGTTGGAGACATACCAAGTTTAGCTCAGTTCTGGGCATCTTTGAAAGTCCTATACAAACTTGTTCCTACATAGTAACTTGCATCTTTGAATGAGAATGTGCTTGCTTACAGCAACGTGCTATATGTTCTGAATGCCCGAATTGGGAATCTGTGTCAAAACTTTGTTAGGAATTATGTGATCCTTACTAGCTGGAAGTAAGTGAGATGGGGCGTGAAGATATTTCTAGGAGTTGGAGGCATACAACGTTTAGCTCAGTTCTGGGCATCTTTGAAATACCTATACAAACTTGTTCCTTCATAGTAACTTGCTACTTGGAATGAGATAGTGCTGCTTACAGCAACGTGCTATATGTTCTGAATGCCCGAATTGGGAATCTGTGTCAAAACTTTGTTAGGAATTATGTGATCCTTAGTAGCTGGAAGTAAGGGAGATGGGGCATGAAGTTATTTCTAGGAGTTGGACACATACCCACTTTAGCTCAGTTCTGGGCATCTTTGAAATACCTATATAAACTTGTTCCTTCATAGTAACTTGCTACTTGGAATGAGATAGTGCTGCTTAAAGCAACGTGCTATATGTTCTGAATGCCCGAATTGGGAATCTGTGTCAAAACTTTGTTAGTAATTATGTGATCCTTACTAGCTGGAAGTAAGGGAGATGGGGCATGAAGTTATTTCTAGGAGTTGGAGACATACAACGTTTAGCTCAGTTCTGGGCATCTTTGAAATACCTATACAAACTTGTTCCTACATAGTAACTTGCAACTTTGAATGAGAATGTGCTTGCTTACAGCAACGTGCTATATGTTCTGAATGCCCGAATTGGGAATCTGTGTCAAAACTTTGTTAGGAATTATGTGATCCTTACTAGCTGGAAGTAAGGGAGATGGGGCATGAAGTTATTTCTGGGAATTGGAGACATACCCACTTTAGCTCAGTTCTGGGCATCTTTGAAATACCTATACAAACTTGTTCCTACATAGTAACTTGCAACTTTGAATGAGAATGTGCTTGCTTACAGCAACGTGCTATATGTTCTGAATGCCCGAATTGGGAATCTGTGTCAAAACTTTGTTAGGAATTATGTGATCCTTACTAGCTGGAAGTAAGGGAGTTGGGGCATGAAGTTATTTCTAGAAGTTGGACACATACCAAGTTTAGCACAGTTCTGGGCATCTTTGAAATACCTATACCAACTTGTTCCTACATAGTAACTGCCAACATTCAATGAGAATGTGCTTGCTTACAGTAACGTGCTATATGTTCTGAATGCCTGAATTGGGAATCTGTGTCAAAACTTTGTTAGGAATTATGTGATCCTTACTAGCTGGAAGTAAGGGAGATGGGTCATGAAGTTATTTCTGGGAGTTGGAGACATACAACGTTTAGCTCATTTCTGGGCATCTTTGAAATACCTAGACAAACTTGTTCCTACATAGTAACTTGCAACTTTGAATGAGAATGTGCTTGCTTACAGCAAGGTGCTATATGTTCTGAATGCCCGAATTGGGAATCTGTGTCAAAACTTTGTTAGGAATTATGTGATCCTTACTAGCAAGAAGTAAGGGAGTTGGGGCATGAAGTTATTTCTAGAGTTTGGACACATACCAAGTTTAGCTCAGTTCTGGGCATCTTTGAAACACCTATACAAACTTGTTCCTACATAGTAACTTGCAACTTTGATTGAGAATGTGCTTGCTTACAGCAACGTGCTATATGTTCTGAATGCCCGAATTGGGAATCTGTGTCAAAACTTTGTTAGGAATTATGTGATCTTTACTAGCTGGAAGTAAGGGAGAGGGTGCATGAGGTTACTTCTGGGAGTTGGAGACATACCAAGTTTAGCTCAGTTCTGGGCATCTTTGAAATACCTATACAAACTTGTTCCTACATAGTAACTTGCAACTTTGAATGAGAATGTGCTTGCTTACAGCAACGTGCTATATGTTCTGAATGCCCGAATTGGGAATGTGTGTCAAAACTTTGTTAGTAATTATGTGATCCTTACTAGCTGGAAGTAAGGGAGATGGGGCATGAAGTTATTTCTGGGAGTTGGAGACATACAACGTTTAGCTCTGTTCTGGGCATCTTTGAAATACCTATACAAACTTGTTCCTACATAGTAACTTGCAACATTGAATGAGAATGTGCTTGCTTACAGCAACGTGCTATATGTTCTGAATGCCCAAATTGGGAATCTGTTCAAGACTTTGTTAGGAATTATGTGATCCTTACTAGCTGGAAGTAAGGGAGATGTGGCATGAAGTTATTTCTAGGAGTTGGACACATACCCACTTTAGCTCAGTTCTGGGTATCTTTGAAATACCTATACAAACTTGTTCCTACATAGTAACTTGCAACTTTGAATGAGAATGTGCTTGCTTACAGCAACGTGCTATATGTTCTGAATGCCCGAATCGGGAATCTGTGTCAAAACTTTGTTAGGAATTACATGATCCTTACTAGCTGGAAGTAAGGGAGTTGGGTCATGAAGTTATTTCTAGGATTTGACGCATAACCACTTTAGCTCAGTTCTGGGCATCTTTGAAATACCTATAGAAACTTGTTCCTTCATAGTAACTTGCTACTTGGAATGAGATAGTGCTGCTTAAAGCAACGTGCTATATGTTCTGAATGCCCGAATTGGGAATCTGTGTCAAAACTTTGTTAGGAATTATGTGATCCTTACTAGCTGGAAGTAAGGGAGATGGAGCATGAAGTTATTTCTGGGAATTGGAGACATACCAAGTTTAGCTCAGTTCTGGGCATCTTTGAAATACCTATACAAACTTGTTCCTACATAGTAACTTGCAACTTTGAATGAGAATGTGCTTGCTTACAGCAACGTGCTATATGTTCTGAATGCCCGAATTGGGAATCTGTGTCAAAACTTTGTTAGGAATTATGTGATCCTTACTAGCTGGAAGTAAGGGAGTTGGGGCATGAAGTTATTTCTAGAAGTTGGTCACATACCAGGTTTAGCACAGTTCTGGGCATCTTTGAAATACCTATACCAACTTGTTCCTACATAGTAACTTGCAACTTTGAATGAGAATGTGCTTGCTTACAGCAACGTGCTATATGTTCTGAATGCCCGAATTGGGAATCTGTGTCAAAACTTTGTTAGGAATTATGTGATCTTTACTAGCTGGAAGTAAGGGAGAGGGTGCATGAGGTTACTTCTGGGAGTTGGAGACATACCAAGTTTAGCTCAGTTCTGGGCATCTTTGAAATACCTATACAAACTTGTTCCTACATAGTAACTTGCAACTTTGAATGAGAATGTGCTTGCTTACAGCAACGTGCTATATGTTCTGAATGCCCGAATTGGGAATGTGTGTCAAAACTTTGTTAGTAATTATGTGATCCTTACTAGCTGGAAGTAAGGGAGATGGGGCATGAAGTTATTTCTGGGAGTTGGAGACATACAACGTTTAGCTCTGTTCTGGGCATCTTTGAAATACCTATACAAACTTGTTCCTACATAGTAACTTGCAACATTGAATGAGAATGTGCTTGCTTACAGCAACGTGCTATATGTTCTGAATGCCCAAATTGGGAATCTGTTCAAGACTTTGTTAGGAATTATGTGATCCTTACTAGCTGGAAGTAAGGGAGATGTGGCATGAAGTTATTTCTAGGAGTTGGACACATACCCACTTTAGCTCAGTTCTGGGCATCTTTGAAATACCTATACAAACTTGTTCCTACATAGTAACTTGCAACTTTGAATGAGAATGTGCTTGCTTACAGCAACGTGCTATATGTTCTGAATGCCCGAATCGGGAATCTGTGTCAAAACTTTGTTAGGAATTACATGATCCTTACTAGCTGGAAGTAAGGGAGTTGGGTCATGAAGTTATTTCTAGGATTTGACGCATAACCACTTTAGCTCAGTTCTGGGCATCTTTGAAATACCTATAGAAACTTGTTCCTTCATAGTAACTTGCTACTTGGAATGAGATAGTGCTGCTTAAAGCAACGTGCTATATGTTCTGAATGCCCGAATTGGGAATCTGTGTCAAAACTTTGTTAGGAATTATGTGATCCTTACTAGCTGGAAGTAAGGGAGATGGGGCATGAAGTTATTTCTGGGAATTGGAGACATACCAAGTTTAGCTCAGTTCTGGGCATCTTTGAAATACCTATACAAACTTGTTCCTACATAGTAACTTGCAACTTTGAATGAGAATGTGCTTGCTTACAGCAACGTGCTATATGTTCTGAATGCCCGAATTGGGAATCTGTGTCAAAACTTTGTTAGGAATTATGTGATCCTTACTAGCTGGAAGTAAGGGAGTTGGGGCATGAAGTTATTTCTAGAAGTTGGTCACATACCAGGTTTAGCACAGTTCTGGGCATCTTTGAAATACCTATACCAACTTGTTCCTACATAGTAACTTGCAACTTTGAATGAGAATGTGCTTGCTTACAGCAACGTGCTATATGTTCTGAATGCCCGAATTTGGAATCTGTGTCAAAACTTTGTTAGGAATTATGTAATCCTTACTAGCTGAAAGTAAGGGAGATGGGGCATGAAGTTATTTCTAGGAGTTGGAGACATACAACGTTTAGCTCAGTTCTGGGCATCTTTGAAATACCTATACAAACTTGTTCCTACATAGTAACTGCCAACATTCAATGAGAATGTGCTTGCTTACAGCAACGTGCTATATGTTCTGAATGCCTGAATTGGGAATCTGTGTCAAAACTTTGTTAGGAATTATGTGATCCTTACTTGCTGGAAGTAAGGGAGATGGGGCATGAAGTTATTTCTGGGAGTTGGAGACATACAACGTTTAGCTCAGTTCTGGGCATCTTTGAAATACCTATACAAACTTGTTCCTACATAGTAACTTGCAACTTTGAATGAGAATGTGCTTGCTTACAGCAAGGTGCTATATGTTCTGAATGCCCGAATTGGGAATCTGTGTCAAAACTTTGTTAGGAATTATGTGATCCTTACTAGCAAGAAGTAAGGGAGTTGGGGCATGAAGTTATTTCTAGAGTTTGGACACATACCAAGTTTAGCTCAGTTCTGGGCATCTTTGAAATACCTATACAAACTTGTTCCTACATAGTAACTTGCAACTTTGAATGAGAATGTGCTTGCTTACAGTAACGTGCTATATGTTCTGAATGCCCGAATTGGGAATCTGTGTCAAAACTTTGTTAGGAATTATGTGATCCTTATTAGCTGGAAGTAAGGGAGAGGGTGCATGAAGTTACTTCTGGGAGTTGGAGACATACCAAGTTTAGCTCAGTTCTGGGCATCTTTAAAATACCTATACAAACTTGTTCCTACATAGTAACTTGCAACTTTGAATGAGAATGTGCTTGCTTACAGCAACGTGCTATATGTTCTGAATGCCCGAATTGGGAATCTGTGTCAAAACTTTGTTAGTAATTATGTGATCCTTACTAGCTGGAAGTAAGGGAGATGGGGCATGAAGTTATTTCTAGGAGTTGGAGACATACAACGTTTAGCTCTGTTCTGGGCATCTTTGAAATACCTATACAAACTTGTTCCTACATAGTAACTTGCAACTTTGAATGAGAATGTGCTTGCTTACAGCAACGTGCTATATGTTCTGAATGCCCGAATTGGGAATCTGTTCAAGCCTTTGTTAGGAATTATGTGATCCTTACTAGCTGGAAGTAAGGGAGATGTGGCATGAAGTTATTTCTAGGAGTTGGACACATACCCACTTTAGCTCAGTTCTGGGCGTCTTTGAAATACCTATACAAACTTGTTCCTACATAGTAACTTGCAACTTTGAATGAGAATGTGCTTGCTTACAGCAACGTGCTATATGTTCTGAATGTCCGAATTGGGAATCTGTGTCAAAACTTTGTTATGAATTATGTGTTCCTTACTAGCTGGAAGTAAGGGAGTTGGAGCATGAAGTTATTTCTAGGAGTTGGAGACATACAACGTTTAGGTCAGTTCTGGGCATCTTTGAAATACCTATACAAACTTGTTCCTACATAGTAACTTGCAACTTTGAATCAGAATGAGCTTGCTTACAGCAACGTGCTACATGTTCTGAATGCCCGAATTGGGAATCTGTGTCAAAACTTTGTTGGAATTTATGTGATCCTTACTAGATGGAAGTAAGGGAGATGGGGCATGAAGTTATTTCTAGGAGTTGGAGACATACAACGTTTAGCTCAGTTCTGGGCATCTTTGAAATACCTATACAAACTTGTTCCTACACAGTAACTTGGAACTTTGAATGAGAATGTGCTTGCTTACAGCAACGTGCTAAATGTTCTGAATGCCCGAATTGGGAATCTGTGTCAAATCTTTGTTAGGAATTATGTGATCCTTTCTAGCTGGAAGTAAGGGAGATGGGGCATGAAGTTATTTCTAGGAGTTGGAGACATACAACGTTTAGCTCAGTTCTGGGCATCTTTGAAATACCTACACAAACTTGTTCCTTCATAGTAACTTGCAACTTTGAATGAGAATGTGCTTGCTTACAGCAAGGTGCTCTATGTTCTGAATGCCCGAATTGGGAATCTGTGTCAAAACTTTGTTAGGAATTATGTGATCCTTACTAGCTGGAAGTAAGTGAGATGGGGCATGAAGTTATTTCTAGGAGTTGGAGACATACAACGTTTAGCTCAGTTCTGGGCATCTTTGAAATACCTATACAAACTTGTTCCTACATAGTAACTTGCATCTTGGAATGAGAATGTGCTTGCTTACAGCAACGTGCTATATGTTCTGAATGCCCGAATTGGGAATCTGTGTCAAAACTTTGTTAGGAAATATGTGATACTTACTAGCTGGAAGTAAGGGAGATGGGGCATGAAGTTATTTCTAGGAGTTGGAGACATACCAAGTTTAGCTCAGTTCTGGGCATCCTTGAAAGTCCTATACAAACTTGTTCCTACATATTAACTTGCACCTTTGAATGAGAATGTGCTTGCTTACAGCAACGTGCTAAATGTTCTGAATGCCCGTTTTGGGAATCTCTGTCAAAACTTTGTTAGGAATTATGTGATCATTACTAGCTGGAAGTAAGGGAGATGGGGCATGTAGTTATTTCTAGGAGTTGGAGACATACAACGTTTAGCTCATTTCTGGGCATCTTTTAAATACCTATACAAACTTGTTCCTTCATAGTAACTTGCAACTTTGAATGAGAATGTGCTTGCTTACAGCAAGGTGCTATATGTTCTGAATGCCAGAATTGGGAATCTGCGTCAAAACTTTGTTAGGAATTATGTGATCCTTACTAGCTGGAAGTAAGGGAGATGGGGCATGAAGTTATTTCTAGGAGTTGGAGATATACAACGTTTAGCTCAGTTCTGGGCATCTTTGAAATACCTATACAAACTTGTTCCTACATAGTAACTTGCAACTTTGAATGAGAATGTGCTTGCTTACAGCAACGTGCTACATGTTTTGAATGCCCGAATTGGGAATCTGTGTCAAATCTTTGTTAGGAATTATGTGATACTTACTAGCTGGAAGTAAGGGAGATGGGGAATGAAGTTATTTCCAGGAGTTGGACACATACCCACTTTAGCTCAGTTCTTGGCATCTTTGAAATACCTATACAAACTTGTTCCTACATAGTAACTTGCATCTTGGAATGAGAATGTGCTTGCTTACAGCAACGTGCTATATGTTCTGAATGCCCGAATTGGGAATCTGTGTCAAAACTTTGTTAGGAATTATGTGATCCTTACTAGCTGGAAGTAAGGGACATGGGGCATGAAGTTATTTCTAGGAGTTGGAGACATACCAAGTTTAGCTCAGTTCTGGGCATCTTTGAAATACCTATACAAACTTGTTCCTACATAGTAACTTGCAACTTTGAATGAGAATGTGCTTGCTTACAGCAACGTGCTATATGTTCTGAATGCCCGAATTGGGAATCTGTGTCAAAACTTTGTTAGGAATTATGTGATCCTTACTAGCTGGAAGTAAGTGAGATGGGGCATGAAGTTATTTCTAGGAGTTGGAGACATACCAAGTTTAGCTCAGTTCTGGGCATCTTTGAAAGTCCTATACAAACTTATTCCTACATAGTAACTTGCATCTTTCAATGAGAATGTGCTTGCTTACAGCAACGTTCTATATGTTCTGAATGTCCGAATAGGGAATCTGCGTCAAAACTTTGTTTGGAATTATGTGTTCCTTACTAGCTGGAAGTATGGGAGTTGGGGCATGAAGTTATTTCTAGGAGTTGGAGACATACCAAGTTTAGCTCAGTTCTGGGCATCTTTGAAAGTCCTATACAAACTTGTTCCTACATAGTAACTTGCATCTTTGAATGAGAATGTGCTTGCTTACAGCAACGTGCTATATGTTCTGAATGCCCGAATTGGGAATCTGTGTCAAAACTTTGTTAGGAATTATGTGATCCTTACTAGCAGGAAGTAAGGGAGATGAGGCATGAAGTTATTTCTAGGAGGTGGAGACATACAACGTTTAGCTCAGTTCTGGGCATCTTTGAAATACCCATACAAACTTGTTCCTACATAGTAACTTGCAACTTTGAATGAGAATGTGCTTGCTTTCAGCAACGTGCTATATGTTCTGAATGCCCGAATTGGGAATCTGTGTCAAAACTTTGTTAGGAAGTATGTGATCCTTACTAGCTGGAAGTAAGTGAGATGGGGCATGAAGTTATTTCTAGGAGTTGGAGACATACAACGTTTAGCTCAGTTCTGGGCATCTTTGTAAAACCTATACAAACTTGTTCCTACATACTAACTGCCAACTTTGAATGAGAATGTGCTTGCTTACAGCAATGTGCTATATGTTCTGAATGCCCGAATTGGGAATCTGTGTCAAAACTTTGTTAGGAATTATGTGATCCTTACTAGCTGGAAGTAAGGGAGATGGGGCATGAAGTTATTTCTAGAAGTTTGACACATACCCACTTTAGCTCAGTTCTGGGCATCTTTGAAATACCTATACAAACTTGTTCCTACATAGTAACTTGCAACTTTGAATGAGAATGTGCTTGCTTACAGCAACGTGCTATATGTTCTGAATGCCCGAATTGGGAATCTGTGTCAAAACTTTGTTAGGAATTACATGATCCTTACTAGCTGGAAGTAAGGGAGTTGGGTCATGAAGTTATTTCTAGGATTTGACGCATAACCACTTTAGCTCAGTTCTGGGCATCTTTGAAATACCTATAGAAACTTGTTCCTTCATAGTAACTTGCTACTTGGAATGAGATAGTGCTGCTTAAAGCAACGTGCTATATGTTCTGAATGCCCGAATTGGGAATCTGTGTCAAAACTTTGTTAGTAATTATGTGATCCTTACTAGCTGGAAGTAAGGGAGATGGGGCATGAAGTTATTTCTAGGAGTTGGAGACATACAACGTTTAGCTCTGTTCTGGGCATCTTTGAAATACCTATACAAACTTGTTCCTACATAGTAACTTGCAACTTTGAATGAGAATGTGCTTGCTTACAGCAACGTGCTATATGTTCTGAATGCCCGAATTGGGAATCTGTTCAAGACTTTGTTAGGAATTATGTGATCCTTACTAGCTGGAAGTAAGGGAGATGTGGCATGAAGTTATTTCTAGGAGTTGGACACATACCCACTTTAGCTCAGTTCTGGGTATCTTTGAAATACCTATACAAACTTGTTCCTACATAGTAACTTGCAACTTTGAATGAGAATGTGCTTGCTTACAGCAACGTGCTATATGTTCTGAATGCCCGAATCGGGAATCTGTGTCAAAACTTTGTTAGGAATTACATGATCCTTACTAGCTGGAAGTAAGGGAGTTGGGTCATGAAGTTATTTCTAGGATTTGACGCATAACCACTTTAGCTCAGTTCTGGGCATCTTTGAAATACCTATAGAAACTTGTTCCTTCATAGTAACTTGCTACTTGAAATGAGATAGTGCTGCTTAAAGCAACGTGCTATATGTTCTGAATGCCCGAATTGTGAATCTGTGTCAAAACCTTGTTAGGAATTATGTGATCCTTACTAGATGAAAGTAAGGGAGAGGGTGCATGAAGTTACTTCTGGGAGTTGGAGACATACCAAGTTTAGCTCAGTTCTGGGCATCTTTGAAATACCTATGCAAACTTGTTCCTACATAGTAACTTGCAACTTTGAATGAGAATGTGCTTGCTTACAGCAACGTGCTATATGTTCTGAATGCCCGAATTGGGAATCTGTGTCAAAACTTTGTTAGTAATTATGTGATCCTTACTAGCTGGAAGTAAGGGAGATGGGGCATGAAGTTATTTCTAGGAGTTGGACACATACCCACTTTAGCTCAGTTCTGGGCGTCTTTGAAATACCTATACAAACTTGTTCCTACATAGTAACTTGCAACTTTGAATGAGAATGTGCTTGCTTACAGCAACGTGTTATATGTTCTGAATGCCCGAATTGGGAATCTGTGTCAAAACTTTGTTATGAATTATGTGTTCCTTACTAGCTGGAAGTAAGGGAGTTGGAGCATGAAGTTATTTCTAGGAGTTGGAGACATACAACGTTTAGGTCAGTTCTGGGCATCTTTGAAATACCTATACAAACTTGTTCCTACATAGTAACTTGCAACTTTGAATCAGAATGAGCTTGCTTACAGCAACGTGCTACATGTTCTGAATGCCCGAATTGGGAATCTGTGTCAAAACTTTGTTGGAATTTATGTGATCCTTACTAGATGGAAGTAAGGGAGATGGGGCATGAAGTTATTTCTAGGAGTTGGAGACATACAACGTTTAGCTCAGTTCTGGGCATCTTTGAAATACCTATACAAACTTGTTCCTACACAGTAACTTGGAACTTTGAATGAGAATGTGCTTGCTTACAGCAACGTGCTATATGTTCTGAATGCCCGAATTGGGAATGTGTGTCAAAACTTTGTTAGTAATTATGTGATCCTTACTAGCTGCAAGTAAGGGAGATGGGGCATGAAGTTTTTTCTAGGAGTTGGAGACATCCAACGTTTAGCTGAGTTCTGGGCATCTTTGAAATACCTATACAAACTTGTCCTACATAGTAACTTGCAACTTTGAATGAGAATGTGCTTGCTTACAGCAACGTGCTATATGTTCTGAATGCCCGAATTGGGAATCTGTGTCAAAACTTGTTAGTAATTATGTGATCCTTACTAGCTGGAAGTAAGGGAGTTGGGGCATGAAGTTATTTCTAGAAGTTGGACACATACCAAGTTTAGCACAGTTCTGAGCATCTTTGAAATACCTATACAAACTTGTTCCTACACAGCTACTGCCAACTTTGAATGAGAATGTGCTTGCTTACAGCAACGTGCTATATGTTCTGAACGCCCGAATTGGGAATCTGTGTCAAATCTTTGTTAGGAATTATGTGATCCTTACTAGCTGGAAGTAAGGGAAATGGGGCATGAAGTTATTTCTAGGAGTTGGAGACATACCCACTTTAGCTCAGTTCTGGGCATCTTTAATATACCTATACAAACTTGTTCCTACATAGTAACTTGCAACTTTGAATGAGATTGTGCTTGCTTACAGCAACGTGCTACATGTTCTGAATGCCCGAATTGGGATTCTGTGTCAAAACTTTGTTAGGAATTATGTGATCCTTACTAGCTGGATGTAAGGGAGTTGGGGCATGAAGTTATTTCTAGGAGTTGGACACATACCAAGTTTAGCACAATTCTGGGCATCTTTGAAATACCTAAACCAACTTGTTCCTTCATAGTAACTTGCAACTTTGAATGAGAATGTGCTTGCTTACAGCAACGTGCTATATGTTCTGAATGCCCGAATTGGGAATAGGTGTCAAAACTTTGTTAGGAATTATGTGATCCTTACTAGCTGGAAGTAAGGGAGATGGGGTACGAAGATATTTCTAGGAGTTGGAGACATACCAAGTTTAGCACAGTTCGGGGCATCTTTGAAATATCTATACAAACATGTTCCTACATAGTAACTTGCAACTTTGAATGAGAATGTGCTTGCTTACAGCAACGTGCTATATGATCTGAATGCCCGAATTTGGAATCTGTGTCAAAACTTTGTTAGGAATTATGTGATCCTTACTAGCTGGAAGTAAGGGAGTTGGGGCATGAAGTTATTTCTAGGAGTTCGACACATACCAAGTTTAGCACAGTTCTCAGCATCTTTGAAATACCTATACAAACTTGTTCCTTCATAGTAACTTGCAACTTTGAATGAGAATGTGCTTGCATACAGCAACGTGCTATATGTTCTGAATGCCCGAATTGGGAATCTGTGTCAAATCTTTGTTAGAAATTATGTGATCCTTACTAGATGGAAGTAAGGGAGATGGGGCATGAAGTTATTTCTAGGAGTTGGAGACATACAACGTTTAGCTCAGTTCTGGGCATCTTTGAAATACCTATACAAACTAGTTCCTACATAGTAACTTGCAACTTTGAATGAGAATGTGCTTGCTTACAGCAACGTGCTATATGTTCTGAATGCCCGAATTGGGAATCTGTGTCAAAACTTTGTTAGGAATTATGTGATCCTTACTAGATGGAAGTAAGGGAGATGGGGCATGAAGTTATTTCTATGAGTTGGAGACATACAACGTTTAGCTCAGTTCTGGGCATCTTTGAAATACCTATACAAACTGTTTCCTACATAGTAACTTGCAACTTTGAATGAGAATGTGCTTGCTTTCAGCAAGGTGCTATATGTTCTGAATGCCCGAATAGGGAATCTGTGTCAAAACTTTGTTAGGAATTATGTGATCCTTACTAGCTGGAAGTAAGGGAGATGGGGCATGAAGTTATTTCTGGGAGTTGGAGAAATAGCAAGTTTAGCTCAGTTCTGGGCATCTTTGAAATACCTATACAAACTTGTTCCTACATAGTAACTTGCAACTTTGAATGAGAATGTGCTTGCTTACAGCAACGTGCTATATGTTCTGAATGCCCGAATTGGGATTCTGTGTCAAAACTTTGTTAGGAATTATGTGATCCTTACTAGCTGGAAGTAAGGGAGATGGGGCATGAAGTTATTTCTAGGAGTTGGAGACATACCAAGTTTAGCTCAGTTCTGGGCATCTTTGAAATACCTATACAAACTTGTTCCTACATAGTAACTTGCAACTTTGAATGAGAATGTGCTTGCTTACAGCAACGTGCTCTATGTTCTGAATGCCGGAATTGGGAATCTTGTCAAAACTTTGTTAGGAATTATGTGATGCTTACTAGCTGGAAGTAAGGGAGATGGGGCATGAAGTTATATCTAGGAGTTGGACACATACCCACTTTAGCTCAGTTCTGGGCATCTTTGAAATACCTATACAAACTTGTTCCTACATAGTAACTTGCATCTAGGAATGAGAATGTGCTTGCTTACAGCAACGTGCTATATGTTCTGAATGCCCGAATTATGAATCTGTGTCAAAACTTTGTTAGGAATTATGTGATCCTTACTAGCTGGAAGTAAGGGAGATGGGGCTTGAAGTTATTTCTAGGAGTTGGAGACATACCAAGTTTAGCTCAGTTCTGGGCATCTTTGAAATACCTATACAAACTTGTTCCTACATTGTAAATTGCAACTTTGAATGAGAATGTGCTTGCGTATAGCAACGTGCTATATGTTCTGAATGCCCGAAATGGGAATCTGTGTCAAAACTTTGTTAGTAATTATGTGATCCTTACTAGCTGGAAGTAAGGGAGAGGGGGCATGAAGTTTTTTCTAGGAGTTGGAGACATACCCACTTTAGCTCAGTTCTTGGCATCTTTGAAATACCTATACAAACTTGTTCCTACATAGTAACTTGCAACTTTGAATGAGAATGTGCTTGCTTACAGCAACGTGCTATATGTTCTGAATGCCGGAATTGGGAATCTGTGTCAAAACTTTGTTAGGAATTATGTGATCCTTACTAGCTGGAAGTAAGGGAGATGGGGCATGAAGTTATTTCTAGGAGTTGGAGACATACAACGTTTAGGTCAGTTCTGGGCATCTTTGAAATACCTATACAAACTTGTTCCTACATAGTAACTTGCAACTTTGAATGAGAATGTGCTTGCTTACAGCAACGTGCTATATGTTCTGAATGCCCGAATTGGGAATCTGTGTCAAAACTTTGTTAGGAATTATTTGATCCTTACTAGCTGGAAGTAAGGGAGTTGGGGCATAAAGTTATTTCTAGGAGTTGGAGACATACAACGTTTAGCGCAGTTCTGGGCATCTTTGAAATACATATACAAACTTGTTCCTACATAGTAACTTGCAACTTTGAATGAGAATGTGCTTGCTTATAGCAACGTGCTATATGTTCTGAATGCACGAATTGGTAATCTGTGTCAAAACTTTGTTAGGAATTATGTGATCCTTACTAGCTGGAAGTAAGGGAGATGGGGCATGAAGTTATTTCTTGGAGTTGGAGACATACAACGTTTAGCTCAGTTCTGGGCATCTTTGAAATACCTATACAAACTTGTTCCTACATAGTTAACTTGCAACTTTGAATGAGAATGTGCTTGCTTACAGCAACGTGCTATATGTTCTGAATGCCCGAATTGGGAATCTGTGTCAAGACTTTGTTGGGAATTATGTGATCCCTTCTAGCTGGAAGTAAGGGAGATGGGGCATGAAGTTATTTCTAGGAGTTGGACACATACCCACTTTAGCTCAGTTCTGGGCATCTTTGAAATTCCTATACAAACTTGTTCCTCCATAGTAACTTGCAACGTTGAATGAGAATGTGCTTGCTTACAGCAACGTGCTATATGTTCTGAATGCCCGAATTGGGAATCTGTGTCAAAACTTTGTTATGAATTATGTGATCCTTACTAGCTGGAAGTAAGGGAATTGGGGCATGAAGTTATTTCTAGGAGTTGGAGACATACAACGTTTAGCTCAGTTCTGGGCATCTTTGAAATACCTATACAAACTTGTTCCTACATAGTAACTTGCAACTTTGAATGAGAATGTGCTTGCTGACAGCAACGTGCTACATGTTCTGAATGCCCGAATTGGGAATCTGTGTCAAATCTTTGTTAGGAATTATGTGATGCTTACTAGCTGGAAGTAAGGGAGATGGGGCATGAAGTTATTTCTAGGAGTTGGAGACATACCAAGTTTAGCTCAGTTCTGGGCATCTTTGAAATACCTATACAAACTTGTTCCTACATAGTAACTTGCAACTTTGAATGAGAATGTGCTTGCTTACAGCAACGTGCTATATGTTCTGAATGCCCGAATTGGGAATCTGTGTCAAAACTTTGTTATAAATTATGTGATCCTTACTAGCTGGAAGTAAGGGAGATGGGGCATGAAGTTATTTCTAGGAGTTGGAGACATACAACGTTTAGCTCAGTTCGGGGCATCTTTGAAATACCTATACAAACTTGTTCCTACATAGCAACTTGCAACTTTGAATGAGAATGTGCTTGCTGACAGCAACGTGCTATATGTTCTGAATGCCTGAATTGGGAATCTGTGTCAAAACTTTGTTAGGAATTATGTGATCCTTACTAGCTGGAAGTAAGGGAGATGGGTCATGAAGTTATTTCTGGGAGTTGGAGACATACAACGTTTAGCTCAGTTCTGGACATCTTTGAAATACCTAGACAAACTTGTTCCTACATAGTAACTTGCAACTTTGAATGAGAATGTGCTTGCTTACAGCAAGGTGCTATATGTTCTGAATGCCCGAATTGGGAATCTGTGTCAAAACTTTGTTAGGAATTATGTGATCCTTACTAGCAAGAAGTAAGGGAGTTGGGGCATGAAGTTATTTCTAGAGTTTGGACACATACCAAGTTTAGCTCAGTTCTGGGCATCTTTGAAATACCTATACAAACTTGTTTCTACATAGTAACTTGCAACTTTGATTGAGAATGTGCTTGCTTACAGCAACGTGCTATATGTTCTGAATGCCCGAATTGGGAATCTGTGTCAAAACTTTGTTAGGAATTATGTGATCTTTACTAGCTGGAAGTAAGGGAGAGGGTGCATGAGGTTACTTCTGGGAGTTGGAGACATACCAAGTTTACCTCAGTTCTGGGCATCTTTGAAATACCTATACAAACTTGTTCCTACATAGTAACTTGCAACTTTGAATGAGAATGTGCTTGCTTACAGCAACGTGCTATATGTTCTGAATGCCCGAATTGGGAATCTGTGTCAAAACTTTGTTAGTAATTATGTGATCCTTACTAGCTGGAAGTAAGGGAGATGGGGCATGAAGTTATTTCTAGGAGTTGGAGACATACAACGTTTAGCTCTGTTCTGGGCATCTTTGAAATACCTATACAAACTTGTTCCTACATAGTAACTTGCAACTTTGAATGAGAATGTGCTTGCTTACAGCAACGTGCTATATGTTCTGAATGCCCGAATTGGGAATCTGTTCAAGACTTTGTTAGGAATTATGTGATCCTTACTAGCTGGAAGTAAGGGAGATGTGGCATGAAGTTATTTCTAGGAGTTGGACACATACCCACTTTAGCTCAGTTCTGGGTATCTTTGAAATACCTATACAAACTTGTTCCTACATAGTAACTTGCAACTTTGAATGAGAATGTGCTTGCTTACAGCAACGTGCTATATGTTCTGAATGCCCGAATCGGGAATCTGTGTCAAAACTTTGTTAGGAATTACATGATCCTTACTAGCTGGAAGTAAGGGAGTTGGGTCATGAAGTTATTTCTAGGATTTGACGCATAACCACTTTAGCTCAGTTCTGGGCATCTTTGAAATACCTATAGAAACTTATTCCTTCATAGTAACTTGCTACTTGAAATGAGATAGTGCTGCTTAAAGCAACGTGCTATATGTTCTGAATGCCCGAATTGGGAATCTGTGTCAAAACTTTGTTAGTAATTATGTGATCCTTACTAGCTGGAAGTAAGGGAGATGGGGCATGAAGTTATTTCTAGGAGTTGGAGACATACAACGTTTAGCTCAGTTCTGGGCATCTTTGAAATACCTATACAAACTTGTTCCTACATAGTAACTTGCAACTTTGAATGAGAATGTGCTTGCTTACAGCAACGTGCTATATGTTCTGAATGCCCGAATTGGGAATCTGTGTCAAAACTTTGTTAGGAATTATGTGATCCTTACTAGCTGGAAGTAAGGGAGTTGGGGCATGAAGTTATTTCTAGAAGTTGGACACATACCAGGTTTAGCACAGTTCTGGGCATCTTTGAAATACCTATACCAACTTGTTCCTACATAGTAACTTGCAACTTTGAATGAGAATGTGCTTGCTTACAGCAACGTGCTATATGTTCTGAATGCCCGAATTGGGAATCTGTGTCAAAACTTTGTTAGGAATTATGTAATCCTTACTAGCTGAAAGTAAGGGAGATGGGGCATGAAGTTATTTCTAGGAGTTGGAGACATACAACGTTTAGCTCAGTTCTGGGCATCTTTGAAATACCTATACAAACTTGTTCCTACATAGTAACTGCCAACTTTCAATGAGAATGTGCTTGCTTACAGCAACGTGCTATATGTTCTGAATGCCTGAATTGGGAATCTGTGTCAAATCTTTGTTAGGAATTATGTGATCCTTACTAGCTGGAAGTAAGGGAGATGGGGCATGAAGTTATTTCTGGGAGTTGGAGACATACAACGTTTAGCTCAGTTCTGGGCATCTTTGAAATACCTATACAAACTTGTTCCTACATAGTAACTTGCAACTTTGAATGAGAATGTGCTTGCTTACAGCAAGGTGCTATATGTTCTGAATGCCCGAATTGGGAATCTGTGTCAAAACTTTGTTAGGAATTATGTGATCCTTACTAGCAAGAAGTAAGGGAGTTGGGGCATGAAGTTATTTCTAGAGTTTGGACACATACCAAGTTTAGCTCAGTTCTGGGCATCTTTGAAATACCTATACAAACTTGTTCCTACATAGTAACTTGCAACTTTGAATGAGAATGTGCTTGCTTACAGTAACGTGCTATATGTTCTGAATGCCCGAATTGGGAATCTGTGTCAAAACTTTGTTAGGAATTATGTGATCCTTACTAGCTGGAAGTAAGGGAGAGGGTGCATGAAGTTACTTCTGGGAGTTGGAGACATACCAAGTTTAGCTCAGTTCTGGGCATCTTTGAAATACCTATACAAACTTGTTCCTACATAGTAACTTGCAACTTTGAATGAGAATGTGCTTGCTTACAGCAACGTGCTATATGTTCTGAATGCCCGAATTGGGAATCTGTGTCAAAACTTTGTTAGTAATTATGTGATCCTTACTAGCTGGAAGTAAGGGAGTTGGGGCATGAAGTTATTTCTAGGAGTTGGAGACATACAACGTTTAGCTCTGTTCTGGGCATCTTTGAAATACCTATACAAACTTGTTCCTACATAGTAACTTGCAACTTTGAATGAGAATGTGCTTGCTTACAGCAACGTGCTATATGTTCTGAATGCCCGAATTGGGAATCTGTTCAAGACTTTGTTAGGAATTATGTGATCCTTACTAGCTGGAAGTAAGGGAGATGGGGAATGAAGTTATTTCTAGGAGTTGGACACATACCCACTTTAGCTCAGTTCTGGGCGTCTTTGAAATACCTATACAAACTTGTTCCTACATAGTAACTTGCAACTTTGAATGAGAATGTGCTTGCTTACAGCAACGTGTTATATGTTCTGAATGCCCGAATTGGGAATCTGTGTCAAAACTTTGTTATGAATTATGTGTTCCTTACTAGCTGGAAGTAAGGGAGTTGGAGCATGAAGTTATTTCTAGGAGTTGGAGACATACAACGTTTAGGTCAGTTCTGGGCATCTTTGAAATACCTATACAAACTTGTTCCTACATAGTAACTTGCAACTTTGAATCAGAATGAGCTTGCTTACAGCAACGTGCTACATGTTCTGAATGCCCGAATTGGGAATCTGTGTCAAAACTTTGTTGGAATTTATGTGATCCTTACTAGATGGAAGTAAGGGAGATGGGGCATGAAGTTATTTCTAGGAGTTGGAGACATACAACGTTTAGCTCAGTTCTGGGCATCTTTGAAATACCTATACAAACTTGTTCCTACACAGTAACTTGGAACTTTGAATGAGAATGTGCTTGCTTACAGCAACGTGCTATATGTTCTGAATGCCCGAATTGGGAATGTGTGTCAAAACTTTGTTAGTAATTATGTGATCCTTACTAGCTGCAAGTAAGGGAGATGGGGCATGAAGTTTTTTCTAGGAGTTGGAGACATCCAACGTTTAGCTGAGTTCTGGGCATCTTTTAAATACCTATACAAACTTGTCCTACATAGTAACTTGCAACTTTGAATGAGAATGTGCTTGCTTACAGCAAGGTGCTATATGTTCTGAATGCCCGAATTGGGAATCTGTGTCAAAACTTTGTTAGGAATTATGTGATCCTTACTAGCAAGAAGTAAGGGAGTTGGGGCATGAAGTTATTTCTAGAGTTTGGACACATACCAAGTTTAGCTCAGTTCTGGGCATCTTTGAAATACCTATACAAACTTGTTTCTACATAGTAACTTGCAACTTTGATTGAGAATGTGCTTGCTTACAGCAACGTGCTATATGTTCTGAATGCCCGAATTGGGAATCTGTGTCAAAACTTTCTTAGGAATTATGTGATCTTTACTAGCTGGAAGTAAGGGAGAGGGTGCATGAGGTTACTTCTGGGAGTTGGAGACATACCAAGTTTAGCTCAGTTCTGGGCATCTTTGAAATACCTATACAAACTTGTTCCTACATAGTAACTTGCAACTTTGAATGAGAATGTGCTTGCTTACAGCAACGTGCTATATGTTCTGAATGCCCGAATTGGGAATCTGTGTCAAAACTTTGTTAGGAATTATGTAATCCTTACTAGCTGGAAGTAAGGGAGATGGGGCATGAAGTTATTTCTAGGAGTTGGAGACATACAACGTTTAGCTCTGTTCTGGGCATCTTTGAAATACCTATACAAACTTGTTCCTACATAGTAACTGCCAACTTTCAATAAGAATGTGCTTGCTTACAGCAACGTGCTATATGTTCTGAATGCCTGAATTGGGAATCTGTGTCAAATCTTTGTTAGGAATTATGTGATCCTTACTAGCTGGAAGTAAGGGAGATGGGGCATGAAGTTATTTCTGGGAGTTGGAGACATACAACGTTTAGCTCAGTTCTGGGCATCTTTGAAATACCTATACAAACTTGTTCCTACATAGTAACTTGCAACTTTGAATGAGAATGTGCTTGCTTACAGCAAGGTGCTATATGTTCTGAATGCCCGAATTGGGAATCTGTGTCAAAACTTTGTTAGGAATTATGTGATCCTTACTAGCAAGAAGTAAGGGAGTTGGGGCATGAAGTTATTTCTAGAGTTTGGACACATACCAAGTTTAGCTCAGTTCTGGGCATCTTTGAAATACCTATACAAACTTGTTCCTACATAGTAACTTGCAACTTTGAATGAGAATGTGCTTGCTTACAGTAACGTGCTATATGTTCTGAATGCCCGAATTGGGAATCTGTGTCAAAACTTTGTTAAGAATTATGTGATCCTTACTAGCTGGAAGTAAGGGAGAGGGTGCATGAAGTTACTTCTGGGAGTTGGAGACATACCAAGTTTAGCTCAGTTCTGGGCATCTTTGAAATACCTATACAAACTTGTTCCTACATAGTAACTTGCAACTTTGAATGAGAATGTGCTTGCTTACAGCAACGTGCTATATGTTCTGAATGCCCGAATTGGGAATCTGTGTCAAAACTTTGTTAGTAATTATGTGACCCTTACTAGCTGGAAGTAAGGGAGATGGGGCATGAAGTTATTTCTAGGAGTTGGAGACATACAACGTTTAGCTCTGTTCTGGGCATCTTTGAAATACCTATACAAACTTGTTCCTACATAGTAACTTGCAACTTTGAATGAGAATGTGCTTGCTTACAGCAACGTGCTATATGTTCTAAATGCCCGAATTGGGAATCTGTTCAAGACTTTGTTAGGAATTATGTGATCCTTACTAGCTGGAAGTAAGGGAGATGTTGCATGAAGTTATTTCTAGGAGTTGGACACATACCCACTTTAGCTCAGTTCTGGGCGTCTTTGAAATACCTATACAAACTTGTTCCTACATAGTAACTTGCAACTTTGAATGAGAATGTGCTTGCTTACAGCAACGTGTTATATGTTCTGAATGCCCGAATTGGGAATCTGTGTCAAAACTTTGTTATGAATTATGTGTTCCTTACTAGCTGGAAGTAAGGGAGTTGGAGCATGAAGTTATTTCTAGGAGTTGGAGACATACAACGTTTAGGTCAGTTCTGGGCATCTTTGAAATACCTATACAAACTTGTTCCTACATAGTAACTTGCAACTTTGAATCAGAATGAGCTTGCTTACAGCAACGTGCTACATGTTCTGAATGCCCGAATTGGGAATCTGTGTCAAAACTTTGTTGGAATTTATGTGATCCTTACTAGATGGAAGTAAGGGAGATGGGGCATGAAGTTATTTCTAGGAGTTGGAGACATACAACGTTTAGCTCAGTTCTGGGCATCTTTGAAATACCTATACAAACTTGTTCCTACACAGTAACTTGGAACTTTGAATGAGAATGTGCATGCTTACAGCAACGTGCTATATGTTCTGAATGCCCGAATTGGGAATCTGTGTCAAAACTTTGTTAGGAATTATGTGATCCTTACTAGCTGCAAGTAAGGGAGATGGGGCATGAAGTTTTTTCTAGGAGTTGGAGACATCCAACGTTTAGCTGAGTTTTGGGCATCTTTGAAATACCTATACAAACTTGTCCTACATAGTAACTTGCAACTTTGAATGAGAATGTGCTTGCTTACAGCAACGTGCTATATGTTCTGAATGCCCGAATTGGGAATCTGTGTCAAAACTTGTTAGTAATTATGTGATCCTTACTAGCTGGAAGTAAGGGAGTTGGGGCATGAAGTTATTTCTAGAAGTTGGACACATACCAAGTTTAGCACAGTTCTGGGCATCTTTGAAATACCTATACCAACTTGTTCCTTCATAGTAACTTGCAACTTTGAGTGAGAATGTGTTTGCTTACAGCAACGTGCTATATGTTCTGAATGCCCGAATTGGGAATCTGTGTTAAAACTTTGTTAGTAATTATGTGATCCTTACTAGCTGGAAGTAAGGGAGATGGGGCATGAAGTTATTTCTAGAAGTTGGACACATACCCACTTTAGCTCAGTTCTGGGCATCTTTAAAATACCTATACAAACTTGTTCCTACATAGTAACTTGCAACTTTGAATGAGAATGTGCTTGCTTACAGCAACGTGCTATATGTTCTGAATGCCCGAATTGGGAATCTGTGTCAAAACTTTCTTAGGAATTATGTGATCCTTATTAGCTGGAAGTAAGGGAGATGGGGCATGAAGTTATTTCTAGGAGTTGGAGACATACAACGTTTAGCTCAGTTCTGGGCATCTTTGAAATACCTATACAAACTTGTTCCTACATAGTAACTTGCTACTTGGAATGAGAAAGTGCTGGCTTAAAGCAACGTGATACATGTTCTGAATGCCCGAATTGGGAATCTGTGTCAAAACTTTGTTAGGAATTATGTGATCCTTACTAGCTGGAAGTAAGGGAGATGGGGCATGAAGTTATTTCTAGGAGTTGGACACATACCCACTTTAGCTCAGTTCTGAGCATCTTTGAAATACCTATACAAACTTGTTCCTACACAGCTACTGCCAAATTTGAATGAGAATGTGCTTGCTTAGAGCAACGTGCTATATTTTCTTAATGCCTGAATTGGGAATCTGTGTCAAAACCTTTTTAGAAATTATGTGATCCTTACTAGCTGGAAGTAAGGGAGATGGGGCATGAAGTTATTTCTAGGAGTTGGAGACATACAACGTTTAGCTCAGTTCTGGGCATCTTTGAAATACCTATACAAACTTGTTCCTACATAGTAACTTGCAACTTTGAATGAGAATGTGCTTGCTTAGAGCAACGTGCTATATGTTCTGAATGCCCGAATTGGGAATCTGTGTCAAAACTTTGTTAGGAATTATGTGATCCTTACTAGCTGGAAGTAAGGGAGATGGGGCATGAAGTTATTTCTGGGAATTGGAGACATACCCACTTTAGCTCAGTTCTGGGCATCTTTGAAATACCTATACAAACTTGTTCCTACATAGTAACTTGCAACTTTGAATGAGAATGTGCTTGCTTACAGCAACGTGCTATATGTTCTGAATGCCCGAATTGGGAATCTGTGTCAAAACTTTGTTAGGAATTATGTGATCCTTACTAGCTGGAAGTAAGGGAGTTGGGGCATGAAGTTATTTCTAGAAGTTGGACACATACCAAGTTTAGCACAGTTCTGGGCATCTTTGAAATACCTATACCAACTTGTTCCTACATAGTAACTGCCAACATTCAATGAGAATGTGCTTGCTTACAGTAACGTGCTATATGTTCTGAATGCCTGAATTGGGAATCTGTGTCAAAACTTTGTTAGGAATTATGTGATTCTTACTAGCTGGAAGTAAGGGAGATGGGTCATGAAGTTATTTCTGGGAGTTGGAGACATACAACGTTTAGGTCAGCTCTGGGCATCTTTGAAATACCTATACAAACTTGTTCCTACATAGTAACTTGCAACTTTGAATCAGAATGAGCTTGCTTACAGCAACGTGCTACATGTTCTGAATGCCCGAATTGGGAATCTGTGTCAAAACTTTGTTGGAATTTATGTGATCCTTACTAGATGGAAGTAAGGGAGATGGGGCATGAAGTTATTTCTAGGAGTTGGAGACATACAACGTTTAGCTCAGTTCTGGGCATCTTTGAAATACCTATACAAACTTGTTCCTACACAGTAACTTGGAACTTTGAATGAGAATGTGCTTGCTTACAGCAACGTGCTATATGTTCTGAATGCCCGAATTGGGAATGTGTGTCAAAACTTTGTTAGTAATTATGTGATCCTTACTAGCTGCAAGTAAGGGAGATGGGGCATGAAGTTTTTTCTAGGAGTTGGAGACATCCAACGTTTAGCTGAGTTCTGGGCATCTTTTAAATACCTATACAAACTTGTCCTACATAGTAACTTGCAACTTTGAATGAGAATGTGCTTGCTTACAGCAAGGTGCTATATGTTCTGAATGCCGGAATTGGGAATCTGTGTCAAAACTTTGTTAGGAATTATGTGATCCTTACTAGCAAGAAGTAAGGGAGTTGGGGCATGAAGTTATTTCTAGAGTTTGGACACATACCAAGTTTAGCTCAGTTCTGGGCATCTTTGAAATACCTATACAAACTTGTTTCTACATAGTAACTTGCAACTTTGATTGAGAATGTGCTTGCTTACAGCAACGTGCTATATGTTCTGAATGCCCGAATTGGGAATCTGTGTCAAAACTTTGTTAGGAATTATGTGATCTTTACTAGCTGGAAGTAAGGGAGAGGGTGCATGAGGTTACTTCTGGGAGTTGGAGACATACCAAGTTTAGCTCAGTTCTGGGCATCTTTGAAATACCTATACAAACTTGTTCCTACATAGTAACTTGCAACTTTGAATGAGAATGTGCTTGCTTACAGCAACGTGCTATATGTTCTGAATGCCCGAATTGGGAATCTGTGTCAAAACTTTGTTAGGAATTATGTAATCCTTACTAGCTGGAAGTAAGGGAGATGGGGCATGAAGTTATTTCTAGGAGTTGGAGACATACAACGTTTAGCTCTGTTCTGGGCATCTTTGAAATACCTATACAAACTTGTTCCTACATAGTAACTGCCAACTTTCAATAAGAATGTGCTTGCTTACAGCAACGTGCTATATGTTCTGAATGCCTGAATTGGGAATCTGTGTCAAATCTTTGTTAGGAATTATGTGATCCTTACTAGCTGGAAGTAAGGGAGATGGGGCATGAAGTTATTTCTGGGAGTTGGAGACATACAACGTTTAGCTCAGTTCTGGGCATCTTTGAAATACCTATACAAACTTGTTCCTACATAGTAACTTGCAACTTTGAATGAGAATGTGCTTGCTTACAGCAAGGTGCTATATGTTCTGAATGCCCGAATTGGGAATCTGTGTCAAAACTTTGTTAGGAATTATGTGATCCTTACTAGCAAGAAGTAAGGGAGTTGGGGCATGAAGTTATTTCTAGAGTTTGGACACATACCAAGTTTAGCTCAGTTCTGGGCATCTTTGAAATACCTATACAAACTTGTTCCTACATAGTAACTTGCAACTTTGAATGAGAATGTGCTTGCTTACAGTAACGTGCTATATGTTCTGAATGCCCGAATTGGGAATCTGTGTCAAAACTTTGTTAAGAATTATGTGATCCTTACTAGCTGGAAGTAAGGGAGAGGGTGCATGAAGTTACTTCTGGGAGTTGGAGACATACCAAGTTTAGCTCAGTTCTGGGCATCTTTGAAATACCTATACAAACTTGTTCCTACATAGTAACTTGCAACTTTGAATGAGAATGTGCTTGCTTACAGCAACGTGCTATATGTTCTGAATGCCCGAATTGGGAATCTGTGTCAAAACTTTGTTAGTAATTATGTGACCCTTACTAGCTGGAAGTAAGGGAGATGGGGCATGAAGTTATTTCTAGGAGTTGGAGACATACAACGTTTAGCTCTGTTCTGGGCATCTTTGAAATACCTATACAAACTTGTTCCTACATAGTAACTTGCAACTTTGAATGAGAATGTGCTTGCTTACAGCAACGTGCTATATGTTCTGAATGCCCGAATTGGGAATCTGTTCAAGACTTTGTTAGGAATTATGTGATCCTTACTAGCTGGAAGTAAGGGAGATGTTGCATGAAGTTATTTCTAGGAGTTAGACACATACCCACTTTAGCTCAGTTCTGGGCGTCTTTGAAATACCTATACAAACTTGTTCCTACATAGTAACTTGCAACTTTGAATGAGAATGTGCTTGCTTACAGCAACGTGTTATATGTTCTGAATGCCCGAATTGGGAATCTGTGTCAAAACTTTGTTATGAATTATGTGTTCCTTACTAGCTGGAAGTAAGGGAGTTGGAGCATGAAGTTATTTCTAGGAGTTGGAGACATACAACGTTTAGGTCAGTTCTGGGCATCTTTGAAATACCTATACAAACTTGTTCCTACATAGTAACTTGCAACTTTGAATCAGAATGAGCTTGCTTACAGCAACGTGCTACATGTCCTGAATGCCCGAATTGGGAATCTGTGTCAAAACTTTGTTGGAATTTATGTGATCCTTACTAGATGGAAGTAAGGGAGATGGGGCATGAAGTTATTTCTAGGAGTTGGAGACATACAACGTTTAGCTCAGTTCTGGGCATCTTTGAAATACCTATACAAACTTGTTCCTACACAGTAACTTGGAACTTTGAATGAGAATGTGCTTGCTTACAGCAACGTGCTATATGTTCTGAATGCCCGAATTGGGAATCTGTGTCAAAACTTTGTTAGGAATTATGTGATCCTTACTAGCTGCAAGTAAGGGAGATGGGGCATGAAGTTTTTTCTAGGAGTTGGAGACATCCAACGTTTAGCTGAGTTTTGGGCATCTTTGAAATACCTATACAAACTTGTCCTACATAGTAACTTGCAACTTTGAATGAGAATGTGCTTGCTTACAGCAACGTGCTATATGTTCTGAATGCCCGAATTGGGAATCTGTGTCAAAACTTGTTAGTAATTATGTGATCCTTACTAGCTGGAAGTAAGGGAGTTGGGGCATGAAGTTATTTCTAGAAGTTGGACACATACCAAGTTTAGCACAGTTCTGGGCATCTTTGAAATACCTATACCAACTTGTTCCTTCATAGTAACTTGCAACTTTGAGTGAGAATGTGTTTGCTTACAGCAACGTGCTATATGTTCTGAATGCCCGAATTGGGAATCTGTGTTAAAACTTTGTTAGTAATTACGTGATCCTTACTAGCTGGAAGTAAGGGAGATGGGGCATGAAGTTATTTCTAGAAGTTGGACACATACCCACTTTAGCTCAGTTCTGGGCATCTTTAAAATACCTATACAAACTTGTTCCTACATAGTAACTTGCAACTTTGAATGAGAATGTGCTTGCTTACAGCAACGTGCTATATGTTCTGAATGCCCGAATTGGGAATCTGTGTCAAAACTTTCTTAGGAATTATGTGATCCTTATTAGCTGGAAGTAAGGGAGATGGGGCATGAAGTTATTTCTAGGAGTTGGAGACATACAACGTTTAGCTCAGTTCTGGGCATCTTTGAAATACCTATACAAACTTGTTCCTACATAGTAACTTGCTACTTGGAATGAGAAAGTGCTGGCTTAAAGCAACGTGATACATGTTCTGAATGCCCGAATTGGGAATCTGTGTCAAAACTTTGTTAGGAATTATGTGATCCTTACTAGCTGGAAGTAAGGGAGATGGGGCATGAAGTTATTTCTAGGAGTTGGACACATACCCACTTTAGCTCAGTTCTGAGCATCTTTGAAATACCTATACAAACTTGTTCCTACACAGCTACTGCCAAATTTGAATGAGAATGTGCTTGCTTAGAGCAACGTGCTATATTTTCTTAATGCCTGAATTGGGAATCTGTGTCAAAACCTTTTTAGAAATTATGTGATCCTTACTAGCTGGAAGTAAGGGAGATGGGGCATGAAGTTATTTCTAGGAGTTGGAGACATACAACGTTTAGCTCAGTTCTGGGCATCTTTGAAATACCTATACAAACTTGTTCCTACATAGTAACTTGCAACTTTGAATGAGAATGTGCTTGCTTAGAGCAACGTGCTATATGTTCTGAATGCCCGAATTGGGAATCTGTGTCAAAACTTTGTTAGGAATTATGTGATCCTTACTAGCTGGAAGTAAGGGAGATGGGGCATGAAGTTCTTTCTGGGAATTGGAGACATACCCACTTTAGCTCAGTTCTGGGCATCTTTGAAATACCTATACAAACTTGTTCCTACATAGTAACTTGCAACTTTGAATGAGAATGTGCTTGCTTACAGCAACGTGCTATATGTTCTGAATGCCCGAATTGGGAATCTGTGTCAAAACTTTGTTAGGAATTATGTGATCCTTACTAGCTGGAAGTAAGGGAGTTGGGGCATGAAGTTATTTCTAGAAGTTGGACACATACCAAGTTTAGCACAGTTCTGGGCATCTTTGAAATACCTATACCAACTTGTTCCTACATAGTAACTGCCAACATTCAATGAGAATGTGCTTGCTTACAGTAACGTGCTATATGTTCTGAATGCCTGAATTGGGAATCTGTGTCAAAACTTTGTTAGGAATTATGTGATTCTTACTAGCTGGAAGTAAGGGAGATGGGTCATGAAGTTATTTCTGGGAGTTGGAGACATACAACGTTTAGCTCAGTTCTGGGCATCTTTGAAATACCTAGACAAACTTGTTCCTACATAGTAACTTGCAACTTTGAATGAGAATGTGCTTGCTTACAGCAAGGTGCTATATGTTCTGAATGCCCGAATTGGGAATCTGTGTCAAAACTTTGTTAGGAATTATGTGATCCTTACTAGCAAGAAGTAAGGGAGTTGGGGCATGAAGTTAATTCTAGAGTTTGGACACATACCAAGTTTAGCTCAGTTCTGGGCATCTTTGAAATACCTATACAAACTTGTTTCTACATAGTAACTTGCAACTTTGATTGAGAATGTGCTTGCTTACAGCAACGTGCTATATGTTCTGAATGCCCGAATTGGGAATCTGTGTCAAAACTTTGTTAGGAATTATGTGATCTTTACTAGCTGGAAGTAAGGGAGAGGGTGCATGAGGTTACTTCTGGGAGTTGGAGACATACCAAGTTTAGCTCAGTTCTGGGCATCTTTGAAATACCTATACAAACTTGTTCCTACATAGTAACTTGCAACTTTGAATGAGAATGTGCTTGCTTACAGCAACGTGCTATATGTTCTGAATGCCCGAATTGGGAATCTGTGTCAAAACTTTGTTAGTAATTATGTGATCCTTACTAGCTGGAAGTAAGGGAGATGGGGCATGAAGTTATTTCTAGGAGTTGGAGACATACAACGTTTAGCTCTGTTCTGGGCATCTTTGAAATACCTATACAAACTTGTTCCTACATAGTAACTTGCAACTTTGAATGAGAATGTGCTTGCTTACAGCAACGTGCTATATGTTCTGAATGCCCGAATTGGGAATCTGTTCAAGACTTTGTTAGGAATTATGTGATCCTTACTAGCTGGAAGTAAGGGAGATGTGGCATGAAGTTATTTCTAGGAGTTGGACACATACCCACTTTAGCTCAGTTCTGGGTATCTTTGAAATACCTATACAAACTTGTTCCTACATAGTAACTTGCAACTTTGAATGAGAATGTGCTTGCTTACAGCAACGTGCTATATGTTCTGAATGCCCGAATCGGGAATCTGTGTCAAAACTTTGTTAGGAATTACATGATCCTTACTAGCTGGAAGTAAGTGAGTTGGGTCATGAAGTTATTTCTAGGATTTGACGCATAACCACTTTAGCTCAGTTCTGGGCATCTTTGAAATACCTATAGAAACTTGTTCCTTCATAGTATCTTGCTACTTGAAATGAGATAGTGCTGCTTAAAGCAACGTGCTATATGTTCTGAATGCCCGAATTGGGAATCTGTGTCAAAACTTTGTTAGTAATTATGTGATCCTTACTAGCTGGAAGTAAGGGAGATGGGGCATGAAGTTATTTCTAGGAGTTGGAGACATACAACGTTTAGCTCAGTTCTGGGCATCTTTGAAATACCTATACAAACTTGTTCCTACATAGTAACTTGCAACTTTGAATGAGAATGTGCTTGCTTACAGCAACGTGCAATATGTTCTGAATGCCCGAATTGGGAATCTGTGTCAAAACTTTGTTAGGAATTATGTGATCCTTACTAGCTGGAAGTAAGGGAGTTGGGGCATGAAGTTATTTCTAGAAGTTGGACACATACCAGGTTTAGCACAGTTCTGGGCATCTTTGAAATACCTATACCAACTTGTTCCTACATAGTAACTTGCAACTTTGAATGAGAATGTGCTTGCTTACAGCAACGTGCTATATGTTCTGAATGCCCGAATTGGGAATCTGTGTCAAAACTTTGTTAGGAATTATGTAATCCTTACTAGCTGAAAGTAAGGGAGATGGGGCATGAAGTTATTTCTAGGAGTTGGAGACATACAACGTTTAGCTCAGTTCTGGGCATCTTTGAAATACCTATACTAACTTGTTCCTACATAGTAACTGCCAACTTTCAATGAGAATGTGCTTGCTTACAGCAACGTGCTATATGTTCTGAATGCCTGAATTGGGAATCTGTGTCAAATCTTTGTTAGGAATTATGTGATCCTTACTAGCTGGAAGTAAGGGAGATGGGGCATGAAGTTATTTCTGGGAGTTGGAGACATACAACGTTTAGCTCAGTTCTGGGCATCTTTGAAATACCTATACAAACTTGTTCCTACATAGTAACTTGCAACTTTGAATGAGAATGTGCTTGCTTACAGTAACGTGCTATATGTTCTGAATGCCCGAATTGGGAATCTGTGTCAAAACTTTGTTAGGAATTATGTGATCCTTACTAGCTGGAAGTAAGGGAGAGGGTGCATGAAGTTACTTCTGGGAGTTGGAGACATACCAAGTTTAGCTCAGTTCTGGGCATCTTTGAAATACCTATGCAAACTTGTTCCTACATAGTAACTTGCAACTTTGAATGAGAATGTGCTTGCTTACAGCAACGTGCTATATGTTCTGAATGCCCGAATTGGGAATCTGTGTCAAAACTTTGTTAGTAATTATGTGATCCTTACTAGCTGGAAGTAAGGGAGATGGGGCATGAAGTTATTTCTAGGAGTTGGACACATACCCACTTTAGCTCAGTTCTGGGCGTCTTTGAAATACCTATACAAACTTGTTCCTACATAGTAACTTGCAACTTTGAATGAGAATGTGCTTGCTTACAGCAACGTGTTATATGTTCTGAATGCCCGAATTGGGAATCTGTGTCAAAACTTTGTTATGAATTATGTGTTCCTTACTAGCTGGAAGTAAGGGAGTTGGAGCATGAAGTTATTTCTAGGAGTTGGAGACATACAACGTTTAGGTCAGTTCTGGGCATCTTTGAAATACCTATACAAACTTGTTCCTACATAGTAACTTGCAACTTTGAATCAGAATGAGCTTGCTTACAGCAACGTGCTACATGTTCTGAATGCCCGAATTGGGAATCTGTGTCAAAACTTTGTTGGAATTTATGTGATCCTTACTAGATGGAAGTAAGGGAGATGGGGCATGAAGTTATTTCTAGGAGTTGGAGACATACAACGTTTAGCTCAGTTCTGGGCATCTTTGAAATACCTATACAAACTTGTTCCTACACAGTAACTTGGAACTTTGAATGAGAATGTGCTTGCTTACAGCAACGTGCTATATGTTCTGAATGCCCGAATTGGGAATGTGTGTCAAAACTTTGTTAGTAATTATGTGATCCTTACTAGCTGCAAGTAAGGGAGATGGGGCATGAAGTTTTTTCTAGGAGTTGGAGACATCCAACGTTTAGCTGAGTTCTGGGCATCTTTGAAATACCTATACAAACTTGTCCTACATAGTAACTTGCAACTTTGAATGAGAATGTGCTTGCTTACAGCAACGTGCTATATGTTCTGAATGCCCGAATTGGGAATCTGTGTCAAAACTTGTTAGTAATTATGTGATCCTTACTAGCTGGAAGTAAGGGAGTTGGGGCATGAAGTTATTTCTAGAAGTTGGACACATACCAAGTTTAGCACAGTTCTGAGCATCTTTGAAATACCTATACAAACTTGTTCCTACACAGCTACGGCCAACTTTGAATGAGAATGTGCTTGCTTACAGCAACGTGCTATATGTTCTGAACGCCCGAATTGGGAATCTGTGTCAAATCTTTGTTAGGAATTATGTGATCCTTACTAGCTGGAAGTAAGGGAAATGGGGCATGAAGTTATTTCTAGGAGTTGGAGACATACCCACTTTAGCTCAGTTCTGGGCATCTTTAATATACCTAGACAAACTTGTTCCTACATAGTAACTTGCAACTTTGAATGAGATTGTGCTTGCTTACAGCAACGTGCTACATGTTCTGAATGCCCGAATTGGGATTCTGTGTCAAAACTTTGTTAGGAATTATGTGATCCTTACTAGCTGGATGTAAGGGAGTTGGGGCATGAAGTTATTTCTAGGAGTTGGACACATACCAAGTTTAGCACAATTCTGGGCATCTTTGAAATACCTAAACCAACTTGTTCCTTCATAGTAACTTGCAACTTTGAATGAGAATGTGCTTGCTTACAGCAACGTGCTATATGTTCTGAATGCCCGAATTGGGAATAGGTGTCAAAACTTTGTTAGGAATTATGTGATCCTTACTAGCTGGAAGTAAGGGAGATGGGGTACGAAGATATTTCTAGGAGTTGGAGACATACCAAGTTTAGCACAGTTCGGGGCATCTTTGAAATATCTATACAAACATGTTCCTACATAGTAACTTGCAACTTTGAATGAGAATGTGCTTGCTTACAGCAACGTGCTATATGATCTGAATGCCCGAATTTGGAATCTGTGTCAAAACTTTGTTAGGAATTATGTGATCCTTACTAGCTGGAAGTAAGGGAGTTGGGGCATGAAGTTATTTCTAGGAGTTCGACACATACCAAGTTTAGCACAGTTCTCAGCATCTTTGAAATACCTATACAAACTTGTTCCTTCATAGTAACTTGCAACTTTGAATGAGAATGTGCTTGCATACAGCAACGTGCTATATGTTCTGAATGCCCGAATTGGGAATCTGTGTCAAATCTTTGTTAGAAATTATGTGATCCTTACTAGATGGAAGTAAGGGAGATGGGGCATGAAGTTATTTCTAGGAGTTGGAGACATACAACGTTTAGCTCAGTTCTGGGCATCTTTGAAATACCTATACAAACTAGTTCCTACATAGTAACTTGCAACTTTGAATGAGAATGTGCTTGCTTACAGCAACGTGCTATATGTTCTGAATGCCCGAATTGGGAATCTGTGTCAAAACTTTGTTAGGAATTATGTGATCCTTACTAGATGGAAGTAAGGGAGATGGGGCATGAAGTTATTTCTATGAGTTGGAGACATACAACGTTTAGCTCAGTTCTGGGCATCTTTGAAATACCTATACAAACTGTTTCCTACATAGTAACTTGCAACTTTGAATGAGAATGTGCTTGCTTTCAGCAAGGTGCTATATGTTCTGAATGCCCGAATAGGGAATCTGTGTCAAAACTTTGTTAGGAATTATGTGATCCTTACTAGCTGGAAGTAAGGGAGATGGGGCATGAAGTTATTTCTGGGAGTTGGAGAAATAGCAAGTTTAGCTCAGTTCTGGGCATCTTTGAAATACCTATACAAACTTGTTCCTACATAGTAACTTGCAACTTTGAATGAGAATGTGCTTGCTTACAGCAACGTGCTATATGTTCTGAACGCCCAATTTGGGAATCTGTGTCAAATCTTTGTTAGGAATTATGTGATCCTTACTAGCTGGAAGTAAGGGAGATGGGGCATGAAGTTATTTCTAGGAGTTGGAGACATACAACGTTTAGCTCAGTTCTGGGCATCTTTAATATACCTATACAAACTTGTTCCTACATAGTAACTTGTAACTTTGAATGAGAATGTGCTTGCTTACAGCAACGTGCTACATGTTCTGAATGCCCGATTTGGGAATCTGTGTCAAAACTTTGTTAGGAATTATGTGATCCTTACTAGCTGGAAGTAAGGGAGATGGGGCATGAAGTTATTTCTAGGAGTTGGAGACATACAACGTTTAGCTCAGTTCTGGGCATCTTTGAAATACCTATACAAACTTGTTCCTACATAGTAACTTGCAACTTTGAATGAGAATGTGCTTGCTTACAGCAACGTGCTATATGTTCTGAATGCCCGAATTGGGATTCTGTGTCAAAACTTTGTTAGGAATTATGTGATCCTTACTAGCTGGAAGTAAGGGAGATGGGGCATGAAGTTATTTCTAGGAGTTGGAGACATACCAAGTTTAGCTCAGTTCTGGGCATCTTTGAAATACCTATACAAACTTGTTCCTACATAGTAACTTGCAACTTTGAATGAGAATGTGCTTGCTTACAGCAACGTGCTCTATGTTCTGAATGCCGGAATTGGGAATCTTGTCAAAACTTTGTTAGGAATTATGTGATGCTTACTAGCTGGAAGTAAGGGAGATGGGGCATGAAGTTATATCTAGGAGTTGGACACATACCCACTTTAGCTCAGTTCTGGGCATCTTTGAAATACCTATACAAACTTGTTCCTACATAGTAACTTGCATCTAGGAATGAGAATGTGCTTGCTTACAGCAACGTGCTATATGTTCTGAATGCCCGAATTATGAATCTGTGTCAAAACTTTGTTAGGAATTATGTGATCCTTACTAGCTGGAAGTAAGGGAGATGGGGCATGAAGTTATTTCTAGGAGTTGGAGACATACCAAGTTTAGCTCAGTTCTGGGCATCTTTGAAATACCTATACAAACTTGTTCCTACATTGTAAATTGCAACTTTGAATGAGAATGTGCTTGCGTATAGCAACGTGCTATATGTTCTGAATGCCCGAAATGGGAATCTGTGTCAAAACTTTGTTAGTAATTATGTGATCCTTACTAGCTGGAAGTAAGGGAGAGGGGGCATGAAGTTTTTTCTAGGAGTTGGAGACATACCCACTTTAGCTCAGTTCTTGGCATCTTTGAAATACCTATACAAACTTGTTCCTACATAGTAACTTGCAACTTTGAATGAGAATGTGCTTGCTTACAGCAACGTGCTATATGTTCTGAATGCCGGAATTGGGAATCTGTGTCAAAACTTTGTTAGGAATTATGTGATCCTTACTAGCTGGAAGTAAGGGAGATGGGGCATGAAGTTATTTCTAGGAGTTGGAGACATACAACGTTTAGGTCAGTTCTGGGCATCTTTGAAATACCTATACAAACTTGTTCCTACATAGTAACTTGCAACTTTGAATGAGAATGTGCTTGCTTACAGCAACGTGCTATATGTTCTGAATGCCCGAATTGGGAATCTGTGTCAAAACTTTGTTAGGAATTATTTGATCCTTACTAGCTGGAAGTAAGGGAGTTGGGGCATAAAGTTATTTCTAGGAGTTGGAGACATACAACGTTTAGCGCAGTTCTGGGCATCTTTGAAATACATATACAAACTTGTTCCTACATAGTAACTTGCAACTTTGAATGAGAATGTGCTGGCTTATAGCAACGTGCTATATGTTCTGAATGCCCGAATTGGTAATCTGTGTCAAAACTTTGTTAGGAATTATGTGATCCTTACTAGCTGGAAGTAAGGGAGATGGGGCATGAAGTTATTTCTTGGAGTTGGAGACATACAACGTTTAGCTCAGTTCTGGGCATCTTTGAAATACCTATACAAACTTGTTCCTACATAGTTAACTTGCAACTTTGAATGAGAATGTGCTTGCTTACAGCAACGTGCTATATGTTCTGAATGCCCGAATTGGGAATCTGTGTCAAGACTTTGTTGGGAATTATGTGATCCCTTCTAGCTGGAAGTAAGGGAGATGGGGCATGAAGTTATTTCTAGGAGTTGGACACATACCCACTTTAGCTCAGTTCTGGGCATCTTTGAAATTCCTATACAAACTTGTTCCTCCATAGTAACTTGCAACGTTGAATGAGAATGTGCTTGCTTACAGCAACGTGCTATATGTTCTGAATGCCCGAATTGGGAATCTGTGTCAAAACTTTGTTATGAATTATGTGATCCTTACTAGCTGGAAGTAAGGGAATTGGGGCATGAAGTTATTTCTAGGAGTTGGAGACATACAACGTTTAGCTCAGTTCTGGGCATCTTTGAAATACCTATACAAACTTGTTCCTACATAGTAACTTGCAACTTTGAATGAGAATGTGCTTGCTGACAGCAACGTGCTACATGTTCTGAATGCCCGAATTGGGAATCTGTGTCAAATCTTTGTTAGGAATTATGTGATGCTTACTAGCTGGAAGTAAGGGAGATGGGGCATGAAGTTATTTCTAGGAGTTGGAGACATACCAAGTTTAGCTCAGTTCTGGGCATCTTTGAAATACCTATACAAACTTGTTCCTACATAGTAACTTGCAACTTTGAATGAGAATGTGCTTGCTTACAGCAACGTGCTATATGTTCTGAATGCCCGAATTGGGAATCTGTGTCAAAACTTTGTTATAAATTATGTGATCCTTACTAGCTGGAAGTAAGGGAGATGGGGCATGAAGTTATTTCTAGGAGTTGGAGACATACAACGTTTAGCTCAGTTCGGGGCATCTTTGAAATACCTATACAAACTTGTTCCTACATAGCAACTTGCAACTTTGAATGAGAATGTGCTTGCTTACAGCAACGTGCTATATGTTCTGAATGCCCGAATTGGGAATCTGTGTCAAAACTTTGTTAGGAATTATGTGATCCTTGCTAGCTTGAAGTAAGGGAGATGGCCATGAAGTTATTTCTAGGAGTTGGAGACATACCCACTTTAGCTCAGTTCTGGGTATCTTTGAAATACCTATACAAACTTGTTCCTACATAGTAACTTGCAACTTTGAATGAGAATGTGCTTGCTTACAGCAACGTGATATATGTTCTGAATTTCCCGAATTGGGAATCTGTGTCAAAACTTTGTTAGGAATTATGTGATCCTTACTAGCTGGAAGTAAGGGAGTTGGGGCATGAAGTTATTTCTAGAGGTTGCACACATACCAAGTTTAGCTCAGTTCTGGGCATCTTTGAAATACCTATAGAAACTTGTTCCTACATAGTAACTTGCAACTTTGAATGAGAATGTGCTTGCTTACAGCAACGTGCTGTATGTTCTGAATGCCCGAATTGGGAATCTGTGTCAAAACTTTGTTAGGAATTATGTGATCCTTACTAGCTGGAAGTAAGGGAGATGGGGCATGAAGTTATTTCTAGGAGTGAGACATACCAAGTTTAGCTCAGTTCTGGGCATCTTTGAAATACCTATACAAACTTGTTCCTACATAGTAACTTGCAACTTTGAATGAGAATGTGCTTGCTTTCAGCAACGTGCTATATGTTCTGAATGCCCGAATTGGGAATCTGTGTCAAAACTTTGTTAGAAATTAAGTGATCCTTACTAGCTGGAAGTAAGGGAGATGGGGCATGAAGTTATTTCTAGGAGTTGGAGACATACAAGGTTTAGCTCAGTTCTGGGCATCTTTGAAATACCTATACAAACTTGTTCCTACATAGTAACTTGCAACTTTGAATGAGAATGTGCTTGCTTACAGCAACGTGCTATATGATCTGAATGACCGAATTGGGAATCTGTGTCAAAACTTTGTTAGGAATTATGTGATCCTTAATAACTGGAAGTAAGGGAGTTGGGGCATGAAGTTATTTCTAGAGGTTGGACACATACCAAGTTTAGCTCAGTTCTGGGCATCTTTGAAATACCTATACAAACTTGTTCCTACATAGTAACTTGCAAATTTGAATGAAAATGTGCTTGCTTACAGCAACGTGCTATATGTTCTGAATGCCCGATTTGGGAAACTGTGTCAAAACTTTGTTAGGAATTATGTGATCCTTACTACCTTGAAGTAAGGGAGATGGGGCATGAAGTTATTTCTAGGAGTTGGAGACATACCAAGTTTAGTTCAGTTCTGGGCATCTTTGAAATACCTATACAAACTTGTTCCTACATAGTAACTGCCAACTTTGAATGAGAATGTGCTTGCTTACAGCAACGTGCTATATGTTCTGAATGCCCGAATTGGGAATCTGTGTCAAAACTTTGTTAGGAATTATGTGATCCTTACTAGCTGGAAGTAAGGGAGATGGGGCATGAAGTTATTTCTGGGAGTTGGAGACATACAACGTTTAGCTCAGTTATGGGCATCTTTGAAATACCTATACAAACATGTTCCTACATAGTAACCTGCAACTTTGAATGAGAATGTGCTTGCTTACAGCAACGTGCTATATGTTCTGAATGCCGGAATTGGGAATCTGTGTCAAAACTTTGTTAGAAATTATGTGATCCTTACTAGATGGAAGTAAGTGAGAGGGGCATGAAGTTATTTCTAGGAGTTGGAGACATACAACGTTTAGCTCAGTTCTGGGCATCTTTGAAATACCTATACAACTTGTTCCTATATAGTAACTTGCAACTTTGAATGAGAATGTGCTTGCTTACAACAACGTGCTACATGTTCTGAATGCCCGAATTGGGAATCTGTGTCAAAACTTTGTTAGGAATTATGTGATCCTTTCTAGCTGGAAGTAAGGGAGATGGGGCATGAAGTTATTTCTAGGAGTTGGAGACATGCCAAGTTTAGCTCAGTTCTGGGCATCTTTGAAATACCTATACAAACTTGTTCCTACATATTAACTTGCAACTTTGAATGAGAATGTGCTTGCTTACAGCAACGTGCTATATGTTCTGAATGCCCTAATTGGGAATCTGTGTCAAAACTTTGTTAGAAATTATGTGATCCTTACTAGCTGGAAGTAAGGGAGATGGGGCATGAAGTTATTTCTAGGAGTTGGAGACATACAACGTTTAGCTCAGTTCTGGGCATCTTTGAAATACCTATACAAACTTTTTCCTACATAGTAACTGCCAACTTTGAATGAGAATGTGCTTGCTTACAGCAACGTGCTATATGTTCTGAATGCCCGAATTGGGAATCTGTGTCAAAACTTTGTTAGAAATTATGTGATCCTTACTAGCTGGAAGTAAGGGAGATGGGGCATGAAGTTATTTGTAGGAGTTGGAGACATACAACGTTTAGCTCAGTTCTGGGCATCTTTGAAATACCTATACAAACTTGTTCCTACATAGTAACTTGCAACTTTGAATGAGAATGTGCTTGCTTACAGCTACGTGCTATATGTTCTGAATGCCCGAATTGGGAATCTGTGTCAACAGTTTGTTAGGAATTATGTGATCCTTACTACCTGGAAGTAAGGGAGTTGGGGCATGAAGATATTTCTAGAGGTTGCACACATACCAAGTTTAGCTCAGTTCTGGGCATCTTTGAAATACCTATAGAAACTTGTTCCTACATAGTAACTTGCAACTTTGAATGAGAATGTGCTTGCTTACAGCAACGTGCTATATGTTCTGAATGCCCGAATTGGGAATCTGTGTCAAAACTTTGTTAGGAATTATGTGATCCTTATTAGCTGGAAGTAAGGGAGATGGGGCATGAAGTTATTTCTAGGAGTTGGAGACATACCAAGTTTAGCTCAGTTCTGGGCATCTTTGAAATACCTATACAAACTTGTTCCTACATAGTAACTTGCAACTTTGAATGAGAATGTGCTTGCTTACAGCAACGTGCTATATGTTCTGAATGCCCGAATTGGGAATCTGTGTCAAAACTTTGTTAGAAATTAAGTGATCCTTACTAGCTGGAAGTAAGGGAGATGGGGCATGAAATTATTTCTAGGAGTTGGAGACATACAACGTTTAGCTCAGTTCTGGGTATCTTTGAAATACCTATACAAACTTGTTCCTACATAGTAACTTGCAACTTTGAATGAGAATGTGCTTGCTTACAGCAACGTGCTATATGTTCTGAATGACCGAATTGGGAATCTGTGTCAAAAGTTTGTTAGGAATTATGTGATCCTTAATAACTGGAAGTAAGGGAGTTGGGGCATGAAGTTATTTCTAGAGGTTGGACACATACCAAGTTTAGCTCAGTTCTGGGCATCTTTGAAATACCTATACAAACTTGTTCCTACATAGTAACTTGCAACTTTGAATGAGAATGTGCTTGCTTACAGCAACGTGCTATATGTTCTGAATGCCCGAATTGGGAAACTGTGTCAAAACTTTGTTAGGAATTATGTGATCCTTACTACCTTGAAGTAAGGGAGATGGGGCATGAAGTTATTTCTAGGAGTTGGAGACATACCAAGTTTAGTTCAGTTCTGGGCATCTTTGAAATACCTATACAAACTTGTTCCTACATAGTAACTGCCGACTTTGAATGAGAATGTGCTTGCTTACAGCAACGTGCTATATGTTCTGAATGCCCGAAATGGGAATCTGTGTCAAAGCTTTGTTAGGAATTATGTGATCCTTACTAGCTGGAAGTAAGGGAGATGGGGCTTGAAGTTATTTCTGGGAGTTGGAGACATACAACGTTTAGCTCAGTTCTGGGCATCTTTGAAATACCTATACAAACTTGTTCCTACATAGTAACTTGCAACTTTGAATGAGAATGTGCTTGCTTACAGCAACGTGCTATATATTCTGAATGCCCGAATTGGGAATCTGTGTCAAAACTTTGTTAGAAATTATGTGATCCTTACTAGATGGAAGTAAGTGAGAGGGGCATGAAGTTATTTCTAGGATTTGGAGACATACAACGTTTAGCTCAGTTCTGGGCATCTTTGAAATACCTATACAACTTGTTCCTATATAGTAACTTGCAACTTTGAATGAGAATGTGCTTGCTTACAACAACGTGCTACATGATCTGAATGCCCGAATTGGGAATCTGTGTCAAAACTTTGTTAGGAATTATGTGATCCTTTCTAGCTGGAAGTAAGGGAGATGGGGCATGAAGTTTTTTCTAGGAGTTGGAGACATACCAAGTTTAGCTCAGTTCTGGGCATCTTTGAAATACCTATACAAACTTGTTCCTACATAGTAACTTGCAACTTTGAATGAGAATGTGCTTGCTTACAGCAACGTGCCATATGTTCTGAATGCCCGAATTGGCAATCTGTGTCAAAACTTTGTTAGAAATTATGTGATCCTTACTAGCTGGAATTAAGGGAGATGGGGCATGAAGTTATTTCTAGGAGTTGGAGACATACAACGTTTAGCTCAGTTCTGGGCATCTTTGAAATACCTATACAAACTTTTTCCTACATAGTAACTGCCAACTTTGAATGAGAATGTGCTTGCTTACAGCAACGTGCTATATGTTCTGAATGCCCGAATTGGGAATCTGTGTCAAAACTTTGTTAGAAATTATGTGATCCTTACTAGCTGGAAGTAAGGGAGATGGGGCATGAAGTTATTTGTAGGAGTTGGAGACATACAACGTTTAGCTCAGTTCTGGGCATCTTTGAAATACCTATACAAACTTGTTCCTACATAGTAACTTGCAACTTTGAATGAGAATGTGTTTGCTTACAACAACGTGCTACATGTTCTGAATGCCCGAATTGGGAATCTGTGTCAAAACTTTGTTAGGAATTATGTGATCCTTACTAGCTGGAAGTAAGGGAGATGGGGCATGAAGTTATTTCTAGGAGTTGGAGACATACCAAGTTTAGCTCAGTTCTGGGCATCTTTGAAATACCTATACAAACTTGTTCCTACATAGTAACTTGCAACTTTGAATGAGAATGTGCATGCTTACAGCAACGTGCTATATGTTCTGAATGCCTGAATTGGAAATCTGTGTCAAAACTTTGTTAGGAATTATGTGATCCTTACTAGCTCGAAGTAAGGGACATGGGGCATGAAGTTATTTCTGGGAGTTGGAGTCATACAACGTTTAGCTCAGTTCTGGGCATCTTTGAAATACCTATACAAACTTGTTCCTACATAGTAACTTGCAACTTTGAATGAGAATGTGCTTGCTTACAGCAACGTGCTATATGTTCTGAATGCCCGAATTGGGAATCTGTGTCAAAACATTGTTTGGAATTATGTGATCCTTACTAGGTAGAAGTAAGGGAGATGGGGCATGAAGTTATTTCTAGGAGTTGGAGACATACCCACTTTAGCTCAGTTCTGGGCATCTTTGAAATACCTATACAAACTTGTTCCTACATAGTAACTTGCAACTTTGAATGAGAATGTGCTTGCTTACAGCAACGTGCTATATGTTCAGAATGCCCGAATTGGGAATCTGTGTCAAAACATTGTTAGGAGTTATGTGATCCTTACTAGATGGAAGTAAGGGAGATGGGGCATGAAGTTATTTCTAGGAGTTGGAGACATACAACGTTTAGGTCAGATCTGGGCATCTTTGAAATACCTATACAAACTTGTTCCCACATAGTAACTTGCAACTTTGAATGAGAATGTGCTTGCTTACAGCAACGTGCTATATGTTCTGAATGCCCGAATTGGGAAACTGTGTCAAAACTTTGTTAGGAATTATGTGATCCTTACTACCTTGAAGTAAGGGAGATGGGGCATGAAGTTATTTCTAGGAGTTGGAGACATACCAAGTTTAGTTCAGTTCTGGGCATCTTTGAAATACCTATACAAACTTGTTCCTACATAGTAACTGCCAACTTTGAATGAGAATGTGCTTGCTTACAGCAACGTGCTATATGTTCTGAATGCCCGAATTGGGAATCTGTGTCAAAACTTTGTTAGGAATTATGTGATCCTTACTAGCTGGAAGTAAGGGAGATGGGGCATGAAGTTATTTCTGGGAGTTGGAGACATACAACGTTTAGCTCAGTTATGGGCATCTTTGAAATACCTATACAAACATGTTCCTACATAGTAACCTGCAACTTTGAATGAGAATGTGCTTGCTTACAGCAACGTGCTATATGTTCTGAATGCCCGAATTGGGAATCTGTGTCAAAACTTTGTTAGAAATTATGTGATCCTTACTAGATGGAAGTAAGTGAGAGGGGCATGAAGTTATTTCTAGGAGTTGGAGACATACAACGTTTAGCTCAGTTCTGGGCATCTTTGAAATACCTATACAACTTGTTCCTATATAGTAACTTGCAACTTTGAATGAGAATGTGCTTGCTTACAACAAGGTGCTACATGTTCTGAATGCCCGAATTGGGAATCTGTGTCAAAACTTTGTTAGGAATTATGTGATCCTTTCTAGCTGGAAGTAAGGGAGATGGGGCATGAAGTTATTTCTAGGAGTTGGAGACATGCCAAGTTTAGCTCAGTTCTGGGCATCTTTGAAATACCTATACAAACTTGTTCCTACATATTAACTTGCAACTTTGAATGAGAATGTGCTTGCTTACAGCAACGTGCTATATGTTCTGAATCCCCGAATTGGGAATCTGTGTCAAAACTTTGTTAGAAATTATGTGATCCTTACTAGCTGGAAGTAAGGGAGATGGGGCATGAAGTTATTTCTAGGAGTTGGAGACATACAACGTTTAGCTCAGTTCTGGGCATCTTTGAAATACCTATACAAACTTTTTCCTACATAGTAACTGCCAACTTTGAATGAGAATGTGCTTGCTTACAGCAACGTGCTATATGTTCTGAATGCCCGAATTGGGAATCTGTGTCAAAACTTTGTTAGAAATTATGTGATCCTTACTAGCTGGAAGTAAGGGAGATGGGGCATGAAGTTATTTGTAGGAGTTGGAGACATACAACGTTTAGCTCAGTTCTGGGCATCTTTGAAATACCTATACAAACTTGTTCCTACATAGTAACTTGCAACTTTGAATGAGAATGTGCTTGCTTACAGCAACGTGCTATATGTTCTGAATGCCCGAATTGGGAAACTGTGTCAAAACTTTGTTAGGAATTATGTGATCCTTACTACCTTGAAGTAAGGGAGATGGGGCATGAAGTTATTTCTAGGAGTTGGAGACATACCAAGTTTAGTTCAGTTCTGGGCATCTTTGAAATACCTATACAAACTTGTTCCTACATAGTAACTGCCAACTTTGAATGAGAATGTGCTTGCTTACAGCAACGTGCTATATGTTCTGAATGCCCGAAATGGGAATCTGTGTCAAAGCTTTGTTAGGAATTATGTGATCCTTACTAGCTGGAAGTAAGGGAGATGGGGCTTGAAGTTATTTCTGGGAGTTGGAGACATACAACGTTTAGCTCAGTTCTGGGCATCTTTGAAATACCTATACAAACTTGTTCCTACATAGTAACTTGCAACTTTGAATGAGAATGTGCTTGCTTACAGCAACGTGCTATATATTCTGAATGCCCGAATTGGGAATCTGTGTCAAAACTTTGTTAGAAATTATGTGATCCTTACTAGATGGAAGTAAGTGAGAGGGGCATGAAGTTATTTCTAGGATTTGGAGACATACAACGTTTAGCTCAGTTCTGGGCATCTTTGAAATACCTATACAACTTGTTCCTATATAGTAACTTGCAACTTTGAATGAGAATGTGCTTGCTTACAACAACGTGCTACATGATCTGAATGCCCGAATTGGGAATCTGTGTCAAAACTTTGTTAGGAATTATGTGATCCTTTCTAGCTGGAAGTAAGGGAGATGGGGCATGAAGTTTTTTCTAGGAGTTGGAGACATACCAAGTTTAGCTCAGTTCTGGGCATCTTTGAAATACCTATACAAACTTGTTCCTACATAGTAACTTGCAACTTTGAATGAGAATGTGCTTGCTTACAGCAACGTGCCATATGTTCTGAATGCCCGAATTGGGAATCTGTGTCAAAACTTTGTTAGAAATTATGTGATCCTTACTAGCTGGAATTAAGGGAGATGGGGCATGAAGTTATTTCTAGGAGTTGGAGACATACAACGTTTAGCTCAGTTCTGGGCATCTTTGAAATACCTATACAAACTTTTTCCTACATAGTAACTGCCAACTTTGAATGAGAATGTGCTTGCTTACAGCAACGTGCTATATGTTCTGAATGCCCGAATTGGGAATCTGTGTCAAAACTTTGTTAGAAATTATGTGATCCTTACTAGCTGGAAGTAAGGGAGATGGGGCATGAAGTTATTTGTAGGAGTTGGAGACATACAACGTTTAGCTCAGTTCTGGGCATCTTTGAAATACCTATACAAACTTGTTCCTACATAGTAACTTGCAACTTTGAATGAGAATGTGTTTGCTTACAACAACGTGCTACATGTTCTGAATGCCCGAATTGGGAATCTGTGTCAAAACTTTGTTAGGAATTATGTGATCCTTACTAGCTGGAAGTAAGGGAGATGGGGCATGAAGTTATTTCTAGGAGTTGGAGACATACCAAGTTTAGCTCAGTTCTGGGCATCTTTGAAATACCTATACAAACTTGTTCCTACATAGTAACTTGCAACTTTGAATGAGAATGTGCATGCTTACAGCAACGTGCTATATGTTCTGAATGCCTGAATTGGAAATCTGTGTCAAAACTTTGTTAGGAATTATGTGATCCTTACTAGCTCGAAGTAAGGGACATGGGGCATGAAGTTATTTCTGGGAGTTGGAGTCATACAACGTTTAGCTCAGTTCTGGGCATCTTTGAAATACCTATACAAACTTGTTCCTACATAGTAACTTGCAACTTTGAATGAGAATGTGCTTGCTTACAGCAACGTGCTATATTTTCTGAATGCCCGAATTGGGAATCTGTGTCAAAACATTGTTTGGAATTATGTGATCCTTACTAGGTAGAAGTAAGGGAGATGGGGCATGAAGTTATTTCTAGGAGTTGGAGACATACCCACTTTAGCTCAGTTCTGGGCATCTTTGAAATACCTATACAAACTTGTTCCTACATAGTAACTTGCAACTTTGAATGAGAATGTGCTTGCTTACAGCAACGTGCTATATGTTCAGAATGCCCGAATTGGGAATCTGTGTCAAAACATTGTTAGGAGTTATGTGATCCTTACTAGATGGAAGTAAGGGAGATGGGGCATGAAGTTATTTCTAGGAGTTGGAGACATACAACGTTTAGGTCAGATCTGGGCATCTTTGAAATACCTATACAAACTTGTTCCCACATAGTAACTTGCAACTTTGAATGAGAATGTGCTTGCTTACAGCAACGTGCTATATGTTCTGAATGCCCGAATTGGGAAACTGTGTCAAAACTTTGTTAGGAATTATGTGATCCTTACTACCTTGAAGTAAGGGAGATGGGGCATGAAGTTATTTCTAGGAGTTGGAGACATACCAAGTTTAGTTCAGTTCTGGGCATCTTTGAAATACCTATACAAACTTGTTCCTACATAGTAACTGCCAACTTTGAATGAGAATGTGCTTGCTTACAGCAACGTGCTATATGTTCTGAATGCCCGAATTGGGAATCTGTGTCAAAACTTTGTTAGGAATTATGTGATCCTTACTAGCTGGAAGTAAGGGAGATGGGGCATGAAGTTATTTCTGGGAGTTGGAGACATACAACGTTTAGCTCAGTTATGGGCATCTTTGAAATACCTATACAAACATGTTCCTACATAGTAACCTGCAACTTTGAATGAGAATGTGCTTGCTTACAGCAACGTGCTATATGTTCTGAATGCCCGAATTGGGAATCTGTGTCAAAACTTTGTTAGAAATTATGTGATCCTTACTAGATGGAAGTAAGTGAGAGGGGCATGAAGTTATTTCTAGGAGTTGGAGACATACAACGTTTAGCTCAGTTCTGGGCATCTTTGAAATACCTATACAACTTGTTCCTATATAGTAACTTGCAACTTTGAATGAGAATGTGCTTGCTTACAACAAGGTGCTACATGTTCTGAATGCCCGAATTGGGAATCTGTGTCAAAACTTTGTTAGGAATTATGTGATCCTTTCTAGCTGGAAGTAAGGGAGATGGGGCATGAAGTTATTTCTAGGAGTTGGAGACATGCCAAGTTTAGCTCAGTTCTGGGCATCTTTGAAATACCTATACAAACTTGTTCCTACATATTAACTTGCAACTTTGAATGAGAATGTGCTTGCTTACAGCAACGTGCTATATGTTCTGAATCCCCGAATTGGGAATCTGTGTCAAAACTTTGTTAGAAATTATGTGATCCTTACTAGCTGGAAGTAAGGGAGATGGGGCATGAAGTTATTTCTAGGAGTTGGAGACATACAACGTTTAGCTCAGTTCTGGGCATCTTTGAAATACCTATACAAACTTTTTCCTACATAGTAACTGCCAACTTTGAATGAGAATGTGCTTGCTTACAGCAACGTGCTATATGTTCTGAATGCCCGAATTGGGAATCTGTGTCAAAACTTTGTTAGAAATTATGTGATCCTTACTAGCTGGAAGTAAGGGAGATGGGGCATGAAGTTATTTGTAGGAGTTGGAGACATACAACGTTTAGCTCAGTTCTGGGCATCTTTGAAATACCTATACAAACTTGTTCCTACATAGTAACTTGCCACTTTGAATGAGAATGTGCTTGCTTACAGCTACGTGCTATATGTTCTGAATGCCCGAATTGGGAATCTGTGTCAACAGTTTGTTAGGAATTATGTGATCCTTACTAGCTGGAAGTAAGGGAGTTGGGGCATGAAGATATTTCTAGAGGTTGCACACATACCAAGTTTAGCTCAGTTCTGGGCATCTTTGAAATACCTATAGAAACTTGTTCCTACATAGTAACTTGCAACTTTGAATGAGAATGTGCTTGCTTACAGCAACGTGCTATATGTTCTGAATGCCCGAATTGGGAATCTGTGTCAAAACTTTGTTAGGAATTATGTGATCCTTATTAGCTGGAAGTAAGGGAGATGGGGCATGAAGTTATTTCTAGGAGTTGGAGACATACCAAGTTTAGCTCAGTTCTGGGCATCTTTGAAATACCTAAACAAACTTGTTCCTACATAGTAACTTGCAACTTTGAATGAGAATGTGCTTGCTTACAGCAACGTGCTATATGTTCTGAATGCCCGAATTGGGAATCTGTGTCAAAACTTTGTTAGAAATTAAGTGATCCTTACTAGCTGGAAGTAAGGGAGATGGGGCATGAAGTTATTTCTAGGAGTTGGAGACATACAACGTTTAGCTCAGTTCTGGGCATCTTTGAAATACCTATACAAACTTGTTCCTACATAGTAACTTGCAACTTTGAATGAGAATGTGCTTGCTTACAGCAACGTGCTATATGTTCTGAATGACCGAATTGGGAATCTGTGTCAAAACTTTGTTAGGAATTATGTGATCCTTAATAACTGGAAGTAAGGGAGTTGGGGCATGAAGTTATTTCTAGAGGTTGGACACATACCAAGTTTAGCTCAGTTCTGGGCATCTTTGAAATACCTATACAAACTTGTTCCTACATAGTAACTTGCAACTTTGAATGAGAATGTGCTTGCTTACAGCAACGTGCTATATGTTCTGAATGACCGAATTGGGAAACTGTGTCAAAACTTTGTTAGGAATTATGTGATCCTTACTACCTTGAAGTAAGGGAGATGGGGCATGAAGTTATTTCTAGGAGTTGGAGACATACCAAGTTTAGTTCAGTTCTGGGCATCTTTGAAATACCTATACAAACTTGTTCCTACATAGTAACTGCCAACTTTGAATGAGAATGTGCTTGCTTACAGCAACGTGCTATATGTTCTGAATGCCCGAATTGGGAATCTGTGTCAAAGCTTTGTTAGGAATTATGTGATCCTTACTAGCTGGAAGTAAGGGAGATGGGGCTTGAAGTTATTTCTGGGAGTTGGAGACATACAACGTTTAGCTCAGTTCTGGGCATCTTTGAAATACCTATACAAACTTGTTCCTACATAGTAACTTGCAACTTTGAATGAGAATGTGCTTGCTTACAGCAACGTGCTATATATTCTGAATGCCCGAATTGGGAATCTGTGTCAAAACTTTGTTAGAAATTATGTGATCCTTACTAGATGGTAGTAAGTGAGAGGGGCATGAAGTTATTTCTAGGATTTGGAGACATACAACGTTTAGCTCAGTTCTGGGCATCTTTGAAATACCTATACAACTTGTTCCTATATAGTAACTTGCAACTTTGAATGAGAATGTGCTTGCTTACAACAACGTGCTACATGATCTGAATGCCCGAATTGGGAATCTGTGTCAAAACTTTGTTAGGAATTATGTGATCCTTTCTAGCTGGAAGTAAGGGAGATGGGGCATGAAGTTTTTTCTAGGAGTTGGAGACATACCAAGTTTAGCTCAGTTCTGGGCATCTTTGAAATACCTATACAAACTTGTTCCTACATAGTAACTTGCAACTTTGAGTGAGATTGTGCTTGCTTACAGCAACGTGCCATATGTTCTGAATGCCCGAATTGGCAATCTGTGTCAAAACTTTGTTAGAAATTATGTGATCCTTACTAGCTGGAATTAAGGGAGATGGGGCATGAAGTTATTTCTAGGAGTTGGAGACATACAACGTTTAGCTCAGTTCTGGGCATCTTTGAAATACCTATACAAACTTTTTCCTACATAGTAACTGCCAACTTTGAATGAGAATGTGCTTGCTTACAGCAACGAGCTATATGTTCTGAATGCCCGAATTGGGAATCTGTGTCAAAACTTTGTTAGGAGTTATGTGATCCTTACTAGCTGGAAGTAAGGGAGATGGGGCATGAAGTTATTTCTAGGAGTTGGAGACATACCAAGTTTAGCTCAGTTCTGGGCATCTTTGAAATACCTATACAAACTTGTTCCTACATAGTAACTTGCAACTTTGAATGAGAATGTGCATGCTTACAGCAACGTGCTATATGTTCTGAATGCCTGAATTGGAAATCTGTGTCAAAACTTTGTTAGGAATTATGTGATCCTTAGTAGCTGGAAGTAAGGGACATGGGGCATGAAGTTATTTCTGGGAGTTGGAGTCATACAACGTTTAGCTCAGTTCTGGGCATCTTTGAAATACCTATACAAACTTGTTCCTACATAGTAACTTGCAACTTTGAATGAGAATGTGCTTGCTTACAGCAACGTGCTATATGTTCTGAATGCCCGAATTGGGAATCTGTGTCAAAACATTGTTTGGAATTATGTGATCCTTACTAGGTAGAAGTAAGGGAGATGGGGCATGAAGTTATTTCTAGGAGTTGGAGACATACCCACTTTAGCTCAGTTCTGGGCATCTTTGAAATACCTATACAAACTTGTTCCTACATAGTAACTTGCAACTTTGAATGAGAATGTGCTTGCTTACAGCAACGTGCTATATGTTCAGAATGCCCGAATTGGGAATCTGTGTCAAAACATTGTTAGGAGTTATGTGATCCTTACTAGATGGAAGTAAGGGAGATGGGGCATGAAGTTATTTCTAGGAGTTGGAGACATACAACGTTTAGGTCAGTTCTGGGCATCTTTGAAATACCTATACAAACTTGTTCCCACATAGTAACTTGCAACTTTGAATGAGAATGTGCTTGCTTACAGCAACGTGCTATATGTTCTGAATGCCCGAATTGGGAAACTGTGTCAAAACTTTGTTAGGAATTATGTGATCCTTACTACCTTGAAGTAAGGGAGATGGGGCATGAAGTTATTTCTAGGAGTTGGAGACATACCAAGTTTAGTTCAGTTCTGGGCATCTTTGAAATACCTATACAAACTTGTTCCTACATAGTAACTGCCAACTTTGAATGAGAATGTGCTTGCTTACAGCAACGTGCTATATGTTCTGAATGCCCGAATTGGGAATCTGTGTCAAAACTTTGTTAGGAATTATGTGATCCTTACTAGCTGGAAGTAAGGGAGATGGGGCATGAAGTTATTTCTGGGAGTTGGAGACATACAACGTTTAGCTCAGTTATGGGCATCTTTGAAATACCTATACAAACATGTTCCTACATAGTAACCTGCAACTTTGAATGAGAATGTGCTTGCTTACAGCAACGTGCTATATGTTCTGAATGCCCGAATTGGGAATCTGTGTCAAAACTTTGTTAGAAATTATGTGATCCTTACTAGATGGAAGTAAGTGAGAGGGGCATGAAGTTATTTCTAGGAGTTGGAGACATACAACGTTTAGCTCAGTTCTGGGCATCTTTGAAATACCTATACAACTTGTTCCTATATAGTAACTTGCAACTTTGAATGAGAATGTGCTTGCTTACAACAACGTGCTACATGTTCTGAATGCCCGAATTGGGAATCTGTGTCAAAACTTTGTTTGGAATTATGTGATCCTTTCTAGCTGGAAGTAAGGGAGATGGGGCATGAAGTTATTTCTAGGAGTTGGAGACATGCCAAGTTTAGCTCAGTTCTGGGCATCTTTGAAATACCTATACAAACTTGTTCCTACATATTAACTTGCAACTTTGAATGAGAATGTGCTTGCTTACAGCAACGTGCTATATGTTCTGAATCCCCGAATTGGGAATCTGTGTCAAAACTTTGTTAGAAATTATGTGATCGTTACTAGCTGGAAGTAAGGGAGATGGGGCATGAAGTTATTTCTAGGAGTTGGAGACATACAACGTTTAGCTCAGTTCTGGGCATCTTTGAAATACCTATACAAACTTTTTCCTACATAGTAACTGCCAACTTTGAATGAGAATGTGCTTGCTTACAGCAACGTGCTATATGTTCTGAATGCCCGAATTGGGAATCTGTGTCAAAACTTTGTTAGAAATTATGTGATCCTTACTAGCTGGAAGTAAGGGAGATGGGGCATGAAGTTATTTGTAGGAGTTGGAGACATACAACGTTTAGCTCAGTTCTGGGCATCTTTGAAATACCTATACAAACTTGTTCCTACATAGTAACTTGCCACTTTGAATGAGAATGTGCTTGCTTACAGCTACGTGCTATATGTTCTGAATGCCCGAATTGGGAATCTGTGTCAACAGTTTGTTAGGAATTATGTGATCCTTACTAGCTGGAAGTAAGGGAGTTGGGGCATGAAGATATTTCTAGAGGTTGCACACATACCAAGTTTAGCTCAGTTCTGGGCATCTTTGAAATACCTATAGAAACTTGTTCCTACATAGTAACTTGCAACTTTGAATGAGAATGTGCTTGCTTACAGCAACGTGCTATATGTTCTGAATGCCCGAATTGGGAATCTGTGTCAAAACTTTGTTAGGAATTATGTGATCCTTATTAGCTGGAAGTAAGGGAGATGGGGCATGAAGTTATTTCTAGGAGTTGGAGACATACCAAGTTTAGCTCAGTTCTGGGCATCTTTGAAATACCTATACAAACTTGTTCCTACATAGTAACTTGCAACTTTGAATGAGAATGTGCTTGCTTACAGCAACGTGCTATATGTTCTGAATGCCCGAATTGGGAATCTGTGTCAAAACTTTGTTAGAAATTAAGTGATCCTTACTAGCTGGAAGTAAGGGAGATGGGGCATGAAGTTATTTCTAGGAGTTGGAGACATACAACGTTTAGCTCAGTTCTGGGCATCTTTGAAATACCTATACAAACTTGTTCCTACATAGTAACTTGCAACTTTGAATGAGAATGTGCTTGCTTACAGCAACGTGCTATATGTTCTGAATGACCGAATTGGGAATCTGTGTCAAAACTTTGTTAGGAATTATGTGATCCTTAATAACTGGAAGTAAGGGAGTTGGGGCATGAAGTTATTTCTAGAGGTTGGACACATACCAAGTTTAGCTCAGTTCTGGGCATCTTTGAAATACCTATACAAACTTGTTCCTACATAGTAACTTGCAACTTTGAATGAGAATGTGCTTGCTTACAGCAACGTGCTATATGTTCTGAATGCCCGAATTGGGAAACTGTGTCAAAACTTTGTTAGGAATTATGTGATCCTTACTACCTTGAAGTAAGGGAGATGGGGCATGAAGTTATTTCTAGGAGTTGGAGACATACCAAGTTTAGTTCAGTTCTGGGCATCTTTGAAATACCTATACAAACTTGTTCCTACATAGTAACTGCCAACTTTGAATGAGAATGTGCTTGCTTACAGCAACGTGCTATATGTTCTGAATGCCCGAATTGGGAATCTGTGTCAAAGCTTTGTTAGGAATTATGTGATCCTTACTAGCTGGAAGTAAGGGAGATGGGGCTTGAAGTTATTTCTGGGAGTTGGAGACATACAACGTTTAGCTCAGTTCTGGGCATCTTTGAAATACCTATACAAACTTGTTCCTACATAGTAACTTGCAACTTTGAATGAGAATGTGCTTGCTTACAGCAACGTGCTATATATTCTGAATGCCCGAATTGGGAATCTGTGTCAAAACTTTGTTAGAAATTATGTGATCCTTACTAGATGGTAGTAAGTGAGAGGGGCATGAAGTTATTTCTAGGATTTGGAGACATACAACGTTTAGCTCAGTTCTGGGCATCTTTGAAATACCTATACAACTTGTTCCTATATAGTAACTTGCAACTTTGAATGAGAATGTGCTTGCTTACAACAACGTGCTACATGATCTGAATGCCCGAATTGGGAATCTGTGTCAAAACTTTGTTAGGAATTATGTGATCCTTTCTAGCTGGAAGTAAGGGAGATGGGGCATGAAGTTTTTTCTAGGAGTTGGAGACATACCAAGTTTAGCTCAGTTCTGGGCATCTTTGAAATACCTATACAAACTTGTTCCTACATAGTAACTTGCAACTTTGAGTGAGATTGTGCTTGCTTACAGCAACGTGCCATATGTTCTGAATGCCCGAATTGGCAATCTGTGTCAAAACTTTGTTAGAAATTATGTGATCCTTACTAGCTGGAATTAAGGGAGATGGGGCATGAAGTTATTTCTAGGAGTTGGAGACATACAACGTTTAGCTCAGTTCTGGGCATCTTTGAAATACCTATACAAACTTTTTCCTACATAGTAACTGCCAACTTTGAATGAGAATGTGCTTGCTTACAGCAACGAGCTATATGTTCTGAATGCCCGAATTGGGAATCTGTGTCAAAACTTTGTTAGAAATTATGTGATCCTTACTAGCTGGAAGTAAGGGAGATGGGGCATGAAGTTATTTGTAGGAGTTGGAGACATACAACGTTTAGCTCAGTTCTGGGCATCTTTGAAATACCTATACAAACTTGTTCCTACATAGTAACTTGCAACTTTGAATGAGAATGTGTTTGCTTACAACAACGTGCTACATGTTCTGAATGCCCGAATTGGGAATCTGTGTCAAAACTTTGTTAGGAATTATGTGATCCTTACTAGCTGGAAGTAAGGGAGATGGGGCATGAAGTTATTTCTAGGAGTTGGAGACATACCAAGTTTAGCTCAGTTCTGGGCATCTTTGAAATACCTATACAAACTTGTTCCTACATAGTAACTTGCAACTTTGAATGAGAATGTGCATGCTTACAGCAACGTGCTATATGTTCTGAATGCCTGAATTGGAAATCTGTGTCAAATCTTTGTTAGGAATTATGTGATCCTTAGTAGCTGGAAGTAAGGGACATGGGGCATGAAGTTATTTCTGGGAGTTGGAGTCATACAACGTTTAGCTCAGTTCTGGGCATCTTTGAAATACCTATACAAACTTGTTCCTACATAGTAACTTGCAACTTTGAATGAGAATGTGCTTGCTTACAGCAACGTGCTATATGTTCTGAATGCCCGAATTGGGAATCTGTGTCAAAACTTTGTTTGGAATTATGTGATCCTTACTAGGTAGAAGTAAGGGAGATGGGGCATGAAGTTATTTCTAGGAGTTGGAGACATACCCACTTTAGCTCAGTTCTGGGCATCTTTGAAATACCTATACAAACTTGTTCCTACATAGTAACTTGCAACTTTGAATGAGAGTGTGCTTGCTTACAGCAACGTGCTATATGTTCAGAATGCCCGAATTGGGAATCTGTGTCAAAACATTGTTAGGAGTTATGTGATCCTTACTAGATGGAAGTAAGGGAGATGGGGCATGAAGTTATTTCTAGGAGTTGGAGACATACAACGTTTAGGTCAGTTCTGGGCATCTTTGAAATACCTATACAAACTTGTTCCCACATAGTAACTTGCAACTTTGAATGAGAATGTGCTTGCTTACAGCTACGTGCTATATGTTCTGAATGCCCGTATTGGGAATCTGTGTCAAAACTTTGTTAGAAATTATGTGATCCTTACTAGCTGGAAGAAAGGGAGATGGGGCATGAAGTTATTTCTAGGAGTTGGAGACATACAACGTTTAGCTCAGTTCTGGGCATCTTTGAAATACCTATACAAACTTGTTCCTACATAGTAACTTGCAAATTTGAATGAGAATGTGCTTGCTTACAGCAACGTGCTATATATTCTGAATGCCCGAATTGGGAATCTGTGTCAAAACTTTGTTAGAAATTATGTGATCCTTACTAGATGGAAGTAAGTGAGATGGGGCATGAAGTTATTTCCAGGAGTTGGAGACATCCAACGTTTAGCTCAGTTCTGGGCATCTTTGAAATACCTATACAAACTTGTTCCTACATAGTAACTTGCAACTTTGAATGAGAATGTGCTTGCTTACAACAACGTGCTACATGTTCTGAATGCCCGAATTGGGAATCTGTGTCAAAACTTTGTTAGGAATTATGTGTTCCTTACTAGCTGGAAGTAAGGGAGATGGGGCATGACGTTATTTCTAGGAGTTGGAGACATACCCAGTTTAGCTCAGTTCTGGGCATCTTTGAAATACCTATACAAACTTGTTCCTACATAGTAACTTGCAACTTTGAATGAGAATGTGCTTGCTTACAGCAACGTGCTATATGTTCTGAATGCCTGAATTGGGAATATGTGTCAAAACTTTGTTAGGAATTATGTGATCCTTACTAGCTGGAAGTAAGGGACATGGGGCATGAAGTTATTTCTGGGAGATGGAGTCATACAACGTTTAGCTCAGCTCTGGGCATCTTTGAAATACCTATACAAACTTGTTCCTACATAGTAACTTGCCACTTTGAATGAGAATGTGCTTGCTTAGAGCAACGTGCTATATGTTCTGAATGCCCGAATTGGGAATCTGTGTCAAAACTTTGTTAGGAATTATGTGATCCTCACTAGCTGGAAGTAAGGGAGATGGGGCATGAAGTTATTTCTAGGAGTTGGAGACATACAAAGTTTAGCTCAGTTCTGGGCATCTATGAAATACCTATACAAACTTGTTCCTACATAGTAACATGCAACTTTGAATGAGAATGTGCTTGCTTACAGCAACGTGCTATATGTTCTGAATTCCCGAATTGGGAATCTGTGTCAAAACTTTGTTAGGAATTATGTGATCCTTACTAGCTGGAAGTAAGGGAGATGGGGCATGAAGTTATTTCTAGGAGTTGGAGACATACCAAGTTTAGCTCAGTTCTGGGCATCTTTGAAATACCTATACAAACTTGTTCCTACATAGTAACTTGCAACTTTGAATGAGAATGTGCTTGCTTACAGCAACGTGCTATATGTTCTGAATGCCCGAATTGGGAATCTGTGTCAAAACTTTGTTAGGAATTATGTGATCCTTACTAGCTGGAAGTAAGTGAGATGGGTCATGAAGTTATTTCTAGGAGTTGGAGACATACAACGTTTAGCTCAGTTCTGGGCATCTTTGAAATACCTATACAAACTTTTTCCTACATAGTAACTGCCAACTTTGAATGAGAATGTGCTTGCTTACAGCAACGTGCTATATGTTCTGAATGCCCGAATTGGGAATCTGTGTGAAAACGTTGTTAGTAATTATGTGATCCTTACTAGCTGGAAGTAAGGGAGATGGGGCATGAAGTTATTTCTAGGAGTTGGAGACATACCAAGTTTAGCTCAGTTATGGGCATCTTTGAAATACCTATACAAACTTGTTCCTACATAGTAACTTGCCACTTTGAATGAGAATGTGCTTGCTTACAACAACGTGCTACATCTTCTGAATGCCCGAATTGGGAATCTGTGTCAAAACTTTGTTAGGAATTATGTGATCCTCACTAGCTGGAAGTAAGGGAGATAGGGTATGAAGTTATTTCTAGGAGTTGGAGACATACCAAGTTTAGCACAGTTTGGGGCATCTTTGAAATACCTATACAAACTTGTTCCTACATAGTAACTTGCAACTTTGAATGAGAATGTGCTTTCTTACAGCAACGTGCTACATGTTCTTAATGACCGAATTGGGAATCTGTGTCAAAACTTTGTTAGGAATTATGTGATCCTTACTAGCTGGAAGTAAGGGAGATGGGGCATGAAGTTATTTCTAGGAGTTGGAGACATACCCACTTTAGCTCAGTTCTGGGCATCTTTGAAATACCTATACAAACTTGTTCCTACATAGTAACTTGCAACTTTGAATGAGAATGTGCTTGCTTACAGCAACGTGCTATATGTTCTGAATGCCCGAATTGGCAATCTGTGTCAAAACTTTGTTAGAAATTATGTGATCCTTACTAGCTGGAAGTAAGGGAGATGGGGCATGAAGTTATTTCTAGGAGTTGGAGACATACAACGTTTAGGTCAGTTCTGGGCATCTTTGAAATACCTATACAAACTTTTTCCTACATAGTAACTGCCAACGTTGAATGAGAATGTGCTTGCTTACAGCAACGTGCTATATGTTCTGAATGCCCGAATTGGGAATCTGTGTCAAAACTTTGTTAGAAATTATGTGATCCTTACTAGCTGGAAGTAAGGGAGATGGGGCATGAAGTTATTTGTAGGAGTTGGAGACATACAACGTTTAGCTCAGTTCTGGGCATCTTTGAAATACCTATACAAACTTGTTCCTACATAGTAACTTGCAACTTTGAATGAGAATGTGTTTGCTTACAACAACGTGCTACATGTTCTGAATGCCCGAATTGGGAATCTGTGTCAAAACTTTGTTAGGAATTATGTGATCCTTACTAGCTGGAAGTAAGGGAGATGGGGCATGAAGTTATTTCTAGGAGTTGGAGACATACCAAGTTTAGCTCAGTTCTGGGCATCTTTGAAATACCTATACAAACTTGTTCCTACATAGTAACTTGCAACTTTGAATGAGAATGTGCATGCTTACAGCAACGTGCTATATGTTCTGAATGCCTGAATTGGAAATCTGTGTCAAAACTTTGTTAGGAATTATGTGATCCTTAGTAGCTGGAAGTAAGGGACATGGGGCATGAAGTTATTTCTGGGAGTTGGAGTCATACAACGTTTAGCTCAGTTCTGGGCATCTTTGAAATACCTATACAAACTTGTTCCTACCTAGTAACTTGCCACTTTGAATGAGAATGTGCTTGCTTAGAGCAACGTGCTATATGTTCTGAATGCCCGAATTGGGAATCTGTGTCAAAACTTTGTTAGGAATTATGTGATCCTCACTAGCTGGAAGTAAGGGAGTTGGGGCATGAAGTTATTTCTAGGAGTTGGACACATACCCAGTTTAGCTCAGTTCTGGGCATCTTTGAAATACCTATACAAACTTGTTCCTACATAGTAACTTGCAACTTTGAATGAGAATGTGCTTGCTTACAGCAACGTGCTATATGTTCTGAATGCCCGAATTGGGAATCTGTGTCAAAACATTGTTAGGAATTATGTGATCCTTACTAGATGGAAGTAAGGGAGATGGGGCATGAAGTTATTTCTAGGAGTTGGAGACATACAACGTTTAGGTCAGTTCTGGGCATCTTTGAAATACCTATACAAACTTGTTCCCACATAATAACTTGCAACTTTGAATGAGAATGTGCTTGCTTACAGCTACGTGCTATATGTTCTGAATGCCCGTATTGGGAATCTGTGTCAAAACTTTGTTAGAAATTATGTGATCCTTACTAGATGGAAGTAAGTGATATGGGGCATGAAGTTATTTATAGGAGTTGGAGACATACAACGTTTAGCTCAGTTCTGGGCATCTTTGAAATACCTATACAAACTTGTTCCTACATAGTAACTTGCAACTTTGAATGAGAATGTGCTTGCTTACAACAACGTGCTACATGTTCTGAATGCCCGAATTGGGAATCTGTGTCAAAACTTTGTTAGGAATTATGTGTTCCTTACTAGCTGGAAGTAAGGGAGATGGGGCATGACGTTATTTCTAGGAGTTGGAGACATACCCCGTTTAGCTCAGTTCTGGGCATCTTTGAAATACCTATACAAACTTGTTCCTACATAGTAACTTGCAACTTTGAATGAGAATGTGCTTGCTTACAGCAACGTGCTATATGTTCTGAATGCCTGAATTGGGAATATGTGTTAAAACTTTGTTAGGAATTATGTGATCCTTACTAGCTGGAAGTAAGGGACATGGGGCATGAAGTTATTTCTGGGAGATGGAGTCATACAACGTTTAGCTCAGCTCTGGGCATCTTTGAAATACCTATACAAACTTGTTCCTACATAGTAACTTGCCACTTTGAATGAGAATGTGCTTGCTTAGAGCAACGTGCTATATGTTCTGAATGCCCGAATTGGGAATCTGTGTCAAAACTTTGTTAGGAATTATGTGATCCTCACTAGCTGGAAGTAAGGGAGTTGGGGCATGAAGTTATTTCTAGGAGTTGGACACATACCCAGTTTAGCTCAGTTCTGGGCATCTTTGAAATACCTATACAAACTTGTTCCTACATAGTAACTTGCAACTTTGAATGAGAATGTGCTTGCTTACAGCAACGTGCTATATGTTCTGAATGCCCGAATTGGGAATCTGTGTCAAAACTTTGTTAGGAATTATGTGATCCTCACTAGCTGGAAGTAAGGGAGATAGGGTATGAAGATATTTCTAGGAGTTGGAGACATACCAAGTTTAGCACAGTTTGGGGCATCTTTGAAATACCTATACAAACTTGTTCCTACATAGTAACTTGCAACTTTGAATGAGAATGTGCTTTCTTACAGCAACGTGCTACATGTTCTTAATGCCCGAATTGGGAATCTGTGTCAAAACTTTGTTAGGAATTATGTGATCCTTACTAGCTGGAAGTAAGGGAGATGGGGCATGAAGTTATTTCTAGGAGTTGGAGACACACCAAGTTTAGCTCAGTTCTGGGCATCTATGAAATACCGATACAAACTTGTTCCTACATAGTAACTTGCAACTTTGAATGAGAATGTGCTTGCTTACAGCAACGTGCTATATGTTCTGAATGCCCGAATTGGGAATCTGTGTCAAAACTTTGTTAGGAATTATGTGATCCTTACTAGCTGGAAGTAAGTGAGATGGGGCATGAAGTTATTTCTAGGAGTTGGAGACATACCAAGTTTAGCTCAGTTCTGGGCATCTTTGAAATACCTATACAAACTTTTTCCTACATAGTAACTGCCAACTTTGAATGAGAATGTGCTTGCTTACAGCAACGTGCTATATGTTCTGAATGCCCGAATTGGGAATCTGTGTCAAAACTTTGTTAGGAATTATGTGATCCTTACTAGCTGGAAGTAAGGGAGATGGGGCATGAAGTTATTTGTAGGAGTTGGAGACATACAACGTTTAGCTCAGTTCTGGGCATCTTTGAAATACCTATACAAACTTGTTCCTACATAGTAACTTGCAACTTTGAATGAGAATGTGCTTGCTTACAACAACGTGGTACATGTTCTGAGCGCCGAATTGGGAATCTGTGTCAAAACGTTGTTAGGAATTATGTGATCCTTACTAGCTGGAAGTAAGGGAGATGGGGCATGAAGTTATTTCTAGGAGTTGGAGACATACCAAGTTTAGCTCAGTTATGGGCATCTTTGAAATACCTATACAAACTTGTTCCTACATAGTAACTTGCAACTTTGAATGAGAATGTGCTTGCTTACAGCAACGTGCTATATGTTCTGAATGCCTGAATTGGGAATCTGTGTCAAAACTTTGTTAGGAATTATGTGATCCTTACTAGCTGGAAGTAAGGGACATGGGGCATGAAGTTATTTCTGGGAGTTGGAGTCATACAACGTTTAGCTCCGTTCTGGGCATCTTTGAAATACCTATACAAACTTGTTCCTACATAGTAACTTGCCACTTTGAATGAGAATGTGCTTGCTTACAGCAACGTGCTATATGTTCTGAATGCCAGAATTGGGAATCTGTGTCAAAACTTTGTTAGGAATTATGTGATCCTTACTAGCTGGAAGTAAGGGAGTTGGGGCATGAAGTTATTTCTAGGAGTTGGACACATACCAATTTAGCTCAGTTCTCGGCATCTTTGAACTACCTATACAAACTTGTTCCTACATAGTAACTTGCAACTTTGAATGAGAATGTGCTTGCTTACAGCAACGTGCTATATGTTCTGAATGCCCGAATTGGGAATCTGTGTCAAAACTTTGTTAGAAATTATGTGATCCTTACTAGCTGGAAGAAAGGGAGATATGGCATGAAGTTATTTCTAGGAGTTGGAGAGATACAGAGTTTAGCTCAGTTCTGGGCATCTTTGAAATACCTATACAAACTTGTTCCTACATAGTAACTTGCAAATTTGAATGAGAATGTGCTTGCTTACAGCAACGTGCTATGTCTTCTGAATGCCCGAATTGGGAATCTGTGTCAAAACTTTGTTAGAAATTATGTGATCCTTACTAGATGGAAGTAAGGGAGATGGGGCATGAAGTTATTTGTAGGAGTTGGAGACATACAACGTTTAGCTCAGTTCTGGGCATCTTTGAAATACCTATACAAACTTGTTCCTACATAGTAACTTGCCACTTTGAATGAGAATGTGCTTCCTTACAACAACGTGCTACATCTTCTGAATGCCCGAATTGGGAATCTTTGTCAAAACTTTCTTAGGAATTATGTGATCCTCACTAGCTGGAAGTAAGGGAGATAGGGTATGAAGTTATTTCTAGGAGTTGGAGACATACCAAGTTTAGCACAGTTTGGGGCATCTTTGAAATACCTATACAAACTTGTTCCTACATAGTAACTTGCAACTTTGAATGAGAATGTGCTTGCTTACAGCAACGTGCTACATGTTGCCAATGACCGAATTGGGAATCTGTGTCAAAACTTTGTTAGGAATTATGTGATCCTTACTAGCTGGAAGTAAGGGAGATGGGGCATGAAGTTATTTCTAGGAGTTGGAGACATACCCACTTTAGCTCAGTTCTGGGCATCTTTGAAATACCTATACAAACTTGTTCCTACATAGTAACTTGCAACTTTGAATGAGAATGTGCTTGCTTACAGCAACGTGCTATATGTTCTGAATGCCCGAATTGGCAATCTGTGTCAAAACTTTGTTAGAAATTATGTGATCCTTACTACCTGGAAGTAAGGGAGATGGGGCATGAAGTTATTTCTAGGAGTTGGAGACATACAACGTTTAGCTCAGTTCTGGGCATCTTTGAAATACCTATACAAACTTTTTCCTACATAGTAACTGCCAACTTTGAATGAGAATGTGCTTGCTTACAGCAACGTGCTATATGTTCTGAATGCCCGAATTGGGAATCTGTGTCAAAACCTTGTTAGAAATTATGTGATCCTTACTAGCTGGAAGTAAGGAAGATGGGACATGAAGTTATTTGTAGGAGTTGGAGACATACAACGTTTAGCTCAGTTCTGGGCATCTTTGAAATACCTATACAAACTTGTTCCTACATAGTAACTTGCAACTTTGAATGAGAATGTGCTTGCTTACAGCAACGTGCTATATGTTCAGAATGCCCGAATTGGGAATCTGTGTCAAAACATTGTTAGGAATTATGTGATCCTTACTAGATGGAATAAAGGGAGATGGGGCATGAAGTTATTTCTAGGAGTTGGAGACATACAAAGTTTAGGTCAGTTCTGGGCATCTTTGAAATACCTATACAAACTTGTTCCTACATAGTAACTTGCAACTTTGAATGAGAATGTGCTTGCTTACAGCTACGTGCTATATGTTCTGAATGCCCGAATTGGGAATCTGTGTCAAAACTTTGTTAGAAATTTTGTGATCCTTACTAGATGGAAGAAAGGGAGATGGGGCATGAAGTTATTTCTAGGAGTTGGAGACATACAACGTTTAGCTCAGTTCTGGGCATCTTTGAAATACATATACAAACTTGTTCCTACATAGTAACTTGCAACTTTGAATGAGAATGTGCTTGCTTACAGCAACGTGCTATATCTTCTGAATGCCCGAATTGGGAATCTGTGTCAAAACTTTGTTAGAAATTATGTGATCCTTACTAGATGGAAGTAAGTGAGATGGGGCATGAAGTTATTTGTAGGAGTTGGAGACATACAACGTTTAGCTCAGTTCAGGGCATCTTTGAAATACCTATACAAACTTTTTCCTACATAGTAACTTGCAACTTTGAATGAGAATGTGCTTGCTTACAACAACGTGATACATGTTCTGAATGCCCGAATTGGGAATCTGTGTCAAAACTTTGTTAGGAATTATGTGTTCCTTACTAGCTGGAAGTAAGGGAGATGGGGCATGACGTTATTTCTAGGAGTTGGAGACATACCAAGTTTAGCTCAGTTCTGGGCATCTTTGAAATACCTATACAAACTTGTTCCTACATAGTAACTTGCAACTTTGAATGAGAATGTGCTTGCTTACAGCAACGTGCTATATGTTCTGAATGCCCGAATTGGGAATCTGTGTCAAAACATTGTTAGGAATTATGTGATCCTTACTAGATGGAAGTAAGGGAGATGGGGCATGAAGTTATTTCTAGGAGTTGGAGACATACAACGTTTAGACCAGTTCTGGGCATCCTTGAAATACCTATACAAACTTGTTCCTACATAGTAACTTGCAACTTTGAATGAGAATGTGCTTGCTTACAGCTACGTGCTATATGTTCTGAATGCCCGAATTGGGAATCTGTGTCAAAACTTTGTTAGGAATTATGTGATCCTTAATAGCTGGAAGTAAGGGAGTTGGGGCATGAAGTTATTTCTAGAGCTTGCACACATACCAAGTTTAGCTCAGTTCTGGGCATCTTTGAAATACCTATAGAAACTTGTTCCTACATAGTAACTTGCAACTTTGAATGAGAATGTGCTTGTTTACAGCAACGTGCTATATGTTCTGAATGCCCGAATTGGGAATCTGTGTCAAAACTTTGTTAGGAATTATGTGATCCTTACTAGCTGGAAGTAAGGGAGATGGGGCATGAAGTTATTTCTAGGAGTTGGAGACATACCAAGTTTAGCTCAGATCTGGGCATCTTTGAAATACCTATACAAACTTGTTCCTACATAGTAACTTGCAACTTTGAATGAGAATGTGCTTGCTTACAGCAACGTGCTATATGTTCTGAATGCCCGAATTGGGAATCTGTGTCAAAACTTTGTTAGAAATTATGTGATCCTTACTAGCTGGAAGTAAGGGAGATGGGGCATGAAGTTATTTCTAGGAATTGGAGACATACAACGTATAGCTCAGTTCTGGGCATCTTTGAAATACCTATACAAACTTGTTCCTACATAGTAACTTGCAACTTTGAATTAGAATGTGCTTGCTTACAGCAACGTGCTATATGTTCTGAATGACCGAATTGGGAATCTGTGTCAAAACTTTGTTAGGAATTATGTGATCCTTAATAACTGGAAGTAAGGGAGTTGGGGCATGAAGTTATTTCTAGGAGTTGGAGACATACCAAGTTTAGCTCAGTTCTGGGCATCTTTGAAATACCTATACAAACTTGTTCCTACATAGTAACTTGCAAATTTGAATGAGAATGTGCTTGCTTACAGCAACGTGCTATATGTTCTGAATGCCCGAATTGGGAATCTGTGTCAAAACTTTGTTAGAAATTATGTGATCCTTACTAGATGGAAGTAAGTGAGATGGGGCATGAAGTTATTTGTAGGAGTTGGAGACATACAACGTTTAGCTCAGTTCTGGGCATCTTTGAAATACCTATACAAACTTTTTCCTACATAGTAACTTGCAACTTTGAATGAGAATGTGCTTGCTTACAACAACGTGCTACATGTTCTGAATGCCCGAATTGGGAATCTGTGTCAAAACTTTGTTAGGAATTATGTGTTCCTTACTAGCTGGAAGTAAGGGAGATGGGGCATGACGTTATTTCTAGGAGTTGGAGACATACCAAGTTGAGCTCAGTTCTGGCCATCTTTGAATTACCTATACAAACTTGTTCCTACATAGTAACTTGCAACTTTGAATGAGAATGTGCTTGCTTACAGCAACGTGCTATATGTTCTGAATGCCCGAATTGGGAATCTGTGTCAAAACATTGTTAGGAATTATGTGATCCTTACTAGATGGAAGTAAGGGAGATGGGGCATGAAGTTATTTCTAGGAGTTGGAGACATACAACGTTTAGACCAGTTCTGGGCATCCTTGAAATACCTATACAAACTTGTTCCTACATAGTAACTTGCAACTTTGAATGAGAATGTGCTTGCTTACAGCTACGTGCTATATGTTCTGAATGCCCGAATTGGGAATCTGTGTCAAAACTTTGTTAGGAATTATGTGATCCTTACTACCTGGAAGTAAGGGAGTTGGGGCATGAAGTTATTTCTAGAGCTTGCACACATACCAAGTTTAGCTCAGTTCTGGGCATCTTTGAAATACCTATAGAAACTTGTTCCTACATAGTAACTTGCAACTTTGAATGAGAATGTGCTTGTTTACAGCAACGTGCTATATGTTCTGAATGCCCGAATTGGGAATCTGTGTCAAAACTTTGTTAGGAATTATGTGATCCTTACTAGCTGGAAGTAAGGGAGATGGGGCATGAAGTTATTTCTAGGAGTTGGAGACATACCAAGTTTAGCTTAGATCTGGGCATCTTTGAAATACCTATACAAACTTGTTCCTACATTGTAACTTGCAACATTGAATGAGAATGTGCTTGCTTACAGCAACGTGCTATATGTTCTGAATGCCCGAATTGGGAATCTGTGTCAAAACTTTGTTAGAAATTATGTGATCCTTACTAGCTGGAAGTAAGGGAGATGGGGCATGAAGTTATTTCTAGGAGTTGGAGACATACAACGTATAGCTCAGTTCTGGGCATCTTTGAAATACCTATACAAACTTGTTCCTACATAGTAACTTGCAACTTTGAATGAGAATGTGCTTGCTTAGAGCAACGTGCTATATGTTCTGAATGACCGAATTGGGAATCTGTGTCAAAACTTTGTAGGAATTATGTGATCCTTAATAACTGGAAGTAAGGGAGTTGGGGCATGAAGTTATTTCTAGGAGTTGGAGACATACCAAGTTTAGCTCAGTTCTGGGCATCTTTGAAATACCTATACAAACTTGTTCCTACATAGTAACTTGCAAATTTGAATGAGAATGTGCTTGCTTACAGCAACGTGCTATATGTTCTGAATGCCCGAATTGGGAATCTGTGTCAAAACTTTGTTAGAAATTATGTGATCCTTACTAGATGGAAGTAAGTGAGATGGGGCATGAAGTTATTTGTAGGAGTTGGAGACATACAACGTTTAGCTCAGTTCTGGGCATCTTTGAAATACCTATACAAACTTGTTCCTACATAGTAACTTGCAACTTTGAATGAGAATGTGCTTGCTTACAACAACGTGCTACATGTTCTGAATGCCCGAATTGGGAATCTGTGTCAAAACTTTGTTAGGAATTATGTGTTCCTTACTAGCTGGAAGTAAGGGAGATGGGGCATGACGTTATTTCTAGGAGTTGGAGACATACGAAGTTTAGCTCAGTTCTGGCCATCTTTGAATTACCTATACAAACTTGTTCCTACATAGTAACTTGCAACTTTAAATGAGAATGTGCTTGCTTACAGCAACGTGTTATATGTTCTGAATGCCTGAATTGGGAATCTGTGTCAAAACTTTGTTAGGAATTATGTGATCCTTACTAGCTGGAAGTAAGGGACATGGGGCATGAAGTTATTTCTGGGAGTTGGAGTCATACAACGTTTAGCTCAGTTCTGGGCATCTTTGAAATACCTATACAAACTTGTTCCTACATAGTAACTTGCCACTTTGAATGAGAATGTGCTTGCTTACAGCAACGTGCTATATGTTCTGAATGCCCGAATTGGGAATCTGTGTCAAAACTTTGTTAGGAATTATGTGATCCTCACTAGCTGGAAGTAAGGGAGTTGGGGCATGAAGTTATTTCTAGGAGTTGGACACATACCAAGTTTAGCTCAGTTCTGGGCATCTTTGAAATACCTATACAAACTTGTTCCTACATAGTAACTTGCAACTTTGAATGAGAATGTGCTTGCTTACAGCAACGTGCTATATGTTCTGAATGCCCGAATTGGGAATCTGTGTCAAAACTTTGTTAGGAATTATGTGATCCTCACTAGCTGGAAGTAAGGGAGATACGGTATGAAGTTATTTCTAGGAGTTGGAGACATACCAAGTTTAGCACAGTTTGGGGCATCTTTGAAATACCTATACAAACTTGTTCCTACATAGTAACTTGCAACTTTGATGAGAATGTGCTTTCTTTCAGCAACGTGCTACATGTTCTTAATGCCCGAATTGGGAATCTGTGTCAAAACTTTGTTAGGAATTATGTGATCCTTACGAGCTGGAAGTAAGGGAGATGGGGCATGAAGTTATTTCTAGGAGTTGGAGACATACCAAGTTTAGCTCAGTTCTGGGCATCTTTGAACTACCTATACAAACTTGTTCCTACATAGTAACTTGCAACTTTTAATGAGAATGTGCTTGCTTACAGCAACGTGCTATATGTTCTGAATGCCCGAATTGGGAATCTGTGTCAAAACTTTGTTAGGAATTATGTGATCCTTACTAGCTGGAAGTAAGGGAGATGGGACATGAAGTTATTTCTAGGAGTTGGAGACATACCAAGTTTAGCTCAGTTCTGGGCAATTTTGAAATACCTATACAAACTTGTTGCTACATAGTAACTTGCAACTTTGAATGAGAATGTGCTTGCTTACAGCAACGTGCTATATGTTCTGAATGCCCGAATTGGGAATTTGTGTCAAAACTTTGTTAGGAATTATGTGATCCTTACTAGCTGGAAGTAAGGGAGATGGGGCATGAAGTTATTTCTAGGAGTTGGAGACACACAACGTTTAGCTAAGTTCTGGGTATCTTTGAAATACCTATACAAACTTGTTCCTACATAGTAACTTGCAACTTTGAATGAGAATGTGCTTGCTTACAGCAACGTGCTATATGTTCTGAATGCCCGAATTGGCAATCTGTGTCAAAACTTTGTTAGGAATTATGTGATCCTTAATAGCTGGAAGTAAGGGAGTTGGGTCATGAAGATATTTCTAGAGTTTGGACACATACCAAGTTTAGCTCAGTTCTGGGCATCTTTGAAATACCTATACAAACTTGTTCCTACATAGTAACTGCCAACTTTGAATGAGAATGTGCTTGCTTACAGCAACGTGCTATATGTTCTGAATGTCCGAATTGGGAAACTGTGTCAAAACTTTGTTAGGAATTATGTGATCCTTACTAGCTGGAAGTAAGGGAGATGGGGCATGAAGTTATTTCTGGGAGTTGGAGACATACAACGTTTAGCTCAGTTCTGGGCATCTTTGAAATACCTATACAACTTGTTCCTATATAGTAACTTGCAACTTTGAATGAGAATGTGCTTGCTTACAACAACGTGCTACATGATCTGAATGCCCGAATTGGGAATCTGTGTCAAAACTTTGTTAGGAATTATGTGATCCTTTCTAGCTGGAAGTAAGGGAGATGGGGCATGAAGTTATTTCTAGGAGTTGGAGACATACCAAGTTTAGCTCAGTTCTGGGCATCTTTGAAATACCTATACAAACTTGTTCCTACATAGTAACTTGCAACTTTGAATGAGAATGTGCTTGCTTACAGCAACGTGCTATATGTTCTGAATGCCCGAATTGGCAATCTGTGTCAAAACTTTGTTAGAAATTATGTGATCCTTACTAGCTGGAATTAAGGGAGATGGGGCATGAAGTTATTTCTAGGAGTTGGAGACATACAACGTTTAGCTCAGTTCTGGGCATCTTTGAAATACCTATACAAACTTTTTCCTACATAGTAACTGCCAACTTTGAATGAGAATGTGCTTGCTTACAGCAACGTGCTATATGTTCTGAATGCCCGAATTGGGAATCTGTGTCAAAACTTTGTTAGAAATTATGTGATCCTTACTAGCTGGAAGTAAGGGAGATGGGGCATGAAGTTATTTGTAGGAGTTGGAGACATACAACGTTTAGCTCAGTTCTGGGCATCTTTGAAATACCTATACAAACTTGTTCCTACATAGTAACTTGCAACTTTGAATGAGAATGTGTTTGCTTACAACAACGTGCTACATGTTCTGAATGCCCGAATTGGGAATCTGTGTCAAAACTTTGTTAGGAATTATGTGATCCTTACTAGCTGGAAGTAAGGGAGATGGGGCATGAAGTTATTTCTAGGAGTTGGAGACATACCAAGTTTAGCTCAGTTCTGGGCATCTTTGAAATACCTATACAAACTTGTTCCTACATAGTAACTTGCAACTTTGAATGAGAATGTGCATGCTTACAGCAACGTGCTATATGTTCTGAATGCCTGAATTGGAAATCTGTGTCAAAACTTTGTTAGGAATTATGTGATCCTTAGTAGCTGGAAGTAAGGGACATGGGGCATGAAGTTATTTCTGGGAGTTGGAGTCATACAACGTTTAGCTCAGTTCTGGGCATCTTTGAAATACCTATACAAACTTGTTCCTACATAGTAACTTGCAACTTTGAATGAGAATGTGCTTGCTTACAGCAACGTGCTATATGTTCTGAATGCCCGAATTGGGAATCTGTGTCAAAACTTTGTTTGGAATTATGTGATCCTTACTAGGTAGAAGTAAGGGAGATGGGGCATGAAGTTATTTCTAGGAGTTGGAGACATACCCACTTTAGCTCAGTTCTGGGCATCTTTGAAATACCTATACAAACTTGTTCCTACATAGTAACTTGCAACTTTGAATAAGAATGTGCTTGCTTACAGCAACGTGCTATATGTTCAGAATGCCCGAATTGGGAATCTGTGTCAAAACATTGTTAGGAGTTATGTGATCCTTACTAGATGGAAGTAAGGGAGATGGGGCATGAAGTTATTTCTAGGAGTTGGAGACATACAACGTTTAGGTCAGTTCTGGGCATCTTTGAAATACCTATACAAACTTGTTCCCACATAGTAACTTGCAACTTTGAATGAGAATGTGCTTGCTTACAGCTACGTGCTATATGTTCTGAATGCCCGTATTGGGAATCTGTGTCAAAACTTTGTTAGAAATTATGTGATCCTTACTAGCTGGAAGAAAGGGAGATGGGGCATGAAGTTATTTCTAGGAGTTGGAGACATACAACGTTTAGCTCAGTTCTGGGCATCTTTGAAATACCTATACAAACTTGTTCCTACATAGTAACTTGCAAATTTGAATGAGAATGTGCTTGCTTACAGCAACGTGCTATATATTCTGAATGCCCGAATTGGGAATCTGTGTCAAAACTTTGTTAGAAATTATGTGATCCTTACTATATGGAAGTAAGTGAGATGGGGCATGAAGTTATTTCTAGGAGTTGGAGACATACAACGTTTAGCTCAGTTCTGGGCATCTTTGAAATACCTATACAAACTTGTTCCTACATAGTAACTTGCAACTTTGAATGAGAATGTGCTTGCTTACAACAACGTGCTACATGTTCTGAATGCCCGAAATGGGAATCTGTGTCAAATCTTTGTTAGGAATTATGTGTTCCTTACTAGCTGGAAGTAAGGGAGATCGGGCATGACGTTATTTCTAGGAGTTGGAGACATACCCAGTTTAGCTCAGTTCTGGGCATCTTTGAAATACCTATACAAACTTGTTCCTACATAGTAACTTGCAACTTTGAATGAGAATGTGCTTGCTTACAGCAACGTGCTATATGTTCTGAATGCCTGAATTGGGAATATGTGTCAAAACTTTGTTAGGAATTATGTGATCCTTACTAGCTGGAAGTAAGGGACATGGGGCATGAAGTTATTTCTGGGAGATGGAGTCATACAACGTTTAGCTCAGCTCTGGGCATCTTTGAAATACCTATACAAACTTGTTCCTACATAGTAACTTGCCACTTTGAATGAGAATGTGCTTGCTTAGAGCAACGTGCTATATGTTCTGAATGCCCGAATTGGGAATCTGTGTCAAAACTTTGTTAGGAATTATGTGATCCTCACTAGCTGGAAGTAAGGGAGATGGGGCATGAAGTTATTTCTAGGAGTTGGAGACATACCAAGTTTAGCTCAGTTCTGGGCAATTTTGAAATACCTATACAAACTTGTTGCTACATAGTAACTTGCAACTTTGAATGAGAATGTGCTTGCTTACAGCAACGTGCTATATGTTCTGAATTCCCGAATTGGGAATCTGTGTCAAAACTTTGTTAGGAATTATGTGATCCTTACTAGCTGGAAGTAAGGGAGATGGGGCATGAAGTTATTTCTAGGAGTTGGAGACACACAACGTTTAGCTAAGTTCTGGGTATCTTTGAAATACCTATACAAACTTGTTCCTACATAGTAACTTGCAACTTTGAATGAGAATGTGCTTGCTTACAGCAACGTGCTATATGTTCTGAATGCCCGAATTGGGAATCTGTGTCAAAACTTTGTTAGGAATTATGTGATCCTTACTAGCTGGAAGTAAGTGAGATGGGTCATGAAGTTATTTCTAGGAGTTGGAGACATACAACGTTTAGCTCAGTTATGGGCATCTTTGAAATACCTATACAAACTTTTTCCTACATAGTAACTGCCAACTTTGAATGAGAATGTGCTTGCTTACAGCAACGTGCTATATGTTCTGAATGCCCGAATTGGGAATCCGTGTCAAAACTTTGTTAGGAATTATGTGATCCTTACTAGCTGGAAGTAAGGGAGATGGGGCATGAAGTTATTTGTAGGAGTTGGAGACATACAACGTTTAGCTCAGTTCTGGGCATCTTTGAAATACCTATACAAACTTGTTCCTACATAGTAACTTGCAACTTTGAATGAGAATGTGCTTGCTTACAACAACGTGGTACATGTTCTGAATGCCCGAATTGGGAATCTGTGTCAAAACGTTGTTAGGAATTATGTGATCCTTACTAGCTGGAAGTAAGGGAGATGGGGCATGAAGTTATTTCTAGGAGTTGGAGACATACCAAGTTTAGCTCAGTTATGGGCATCTTTGAAATACCTATACAAACTTGTTCCTACATAGTAACTTGCCACTTTGAATGAGAATGTGCTTGCTTACAACAACGTGCTACATCTTCTGAATGCCCGAATTGGGAATCTGTGTCAAAACTTTGTTAGGAATTATGTGATCCTCACTAGCTGGAAGTAAGGGAGATAGGGTATGAAGTTATTTCTAGGAGTTGGAGACATACCAAGTTTAGCACAGTTTGGGGCATCTTTGAAATACCTATACAAACTTGTTCCTACATAGTAACTTGCAACTTTGAATGAGAATGTGCTTTCTTACAGCAACGTGCTACATGTTCTTAATGACCGAATTGGGAATCTGTGTCAAAACTTTGTTAGGAATTATGTGATCCTTACTAGCTGGAAGTAAGGGAGATGGGGCATGAAGTTATTTCTAGGAGTTGGAGACATACCCACTTTAGCTCAGTTCTGGGCATCTTTGAAATACCTATACAAACTTGTTCCTACATAGTAACTTGCAACTTTGAATGAGAATGTGCTTGCTTACAGCAACGTGCTATATGTTCTGAATGCCCGAATTGGCAATCTGTGTCAAAACTTTGTTAGAAATTATGTGATCCTTACTAGCTGGAAGTAAGGGAGATGGGGCATGAAGTTATTTCTAGGAGTTGGAGACATACAACGTTTAGCTCAGTTCTGGGCATCTTTGAAATACCTATACAAACTTTTTCCTACATAGTAACTGCCAACGTTGAATGAGAATGTGCTTGCTTACAGCAACGTGCTATATGTTCTGAATGCCCGAATTGGGAATCTGTGTCAAAACTTTGTTAGAAATTATGTGATCCTTACTAGCTGGAAGTAAGGGAGATGGGGCATGAAGTTATTTCTAGGAGTTGGAGACATACAACGTTTAGCTCAGTTCTGGGCATCTTTGAAATACCTATACAAACTTTTTCCTACATAGTAACTTGCAACTTTGAATGAGAATGTGTTTGCTTACAACAACGTGCTACATGTTCTGAATGCCCGAATTGGGAATCTGTGTCAAAACTTTGTTAGGAATTATGTGATCCTTACTAGCTGGAAGTAAGGGAGATGGGGCATGAAGTTATTTCTAGGAGTTGGAGACATACCAAGTTTAGCTCAGTTATGGGCATCTTTGAAATACCTATACAAACTTGTTCCTACATAGTAACTTGCAACTTTGAATGAGAATGTGCATGCTTACAGCAACGTGCTATATGTTCTGAATGCCTGAATTGGAAATCAGTGTCAAAACTTTGTTAGGAATTATGTGATCCTTAGTAGCTGGAAGTAAGGGACATGGGGCATGAAGTTATTTCTGGGAGTTGGAGTCATACAACGTTTAGCTCAGTTCTGGGCATCTTTGAAATACCTATACAAACTTGTTCCTACATAGTAACTTGCAACTTTGAATGAGAATGTGCTTGCTTACAACAACGTGCTACATGTTCTGAATGCCCGAATTGGGAATCTGTGTCAAAACTTTGTTAGGAATTATGTGTTCCTTACTAGCTGGAAGTAAGAGAGATGGGGCATGACGTTATTTCTAGGAGTTGGAGACATACCCCGTTTAGCTCAGTTCTGGGCATCTTTGAAATACCTTTACAAACTTGTTCCTACATAGTAACTTGCAACTTTGAATGAGAATGTGCTTGCTTACAGCAACGTGCTATATGTTCTGAATGCCTGAATTGGGAATATGTGTCAAAACTTTGTTAGGAATTATGTGATCCTTACTAGCTGGAAGTAAGGGACATGGGGCATGAAGTTATTTCTGGGAGATGGAGTCATACAACGTTTAGCTCAGCTCTGGGCATCTTTGAAATACCTATACAAACTTGTTCCTACATAGTAACTTGCCACTTTGAATGAGAATGTGCTTGCTTAGAGCAACGTGCTATATGTTCTGAATGCCCGAATTGGGAATCTGTGTCAAAACTTTGTTAGGAATTATGTGATCCTCACTAGCTGGAAGTAAGGGAGTTGGGGCATGAAGTTATTTCTAGGAGTTGGTCACATACCCAGTTTAGCTCAGTTCTGGGCATCTTTGAAATACCTATACAAACTTGTTCCTACATAGTAACTTGCAACTTTGAATGAGAATGTGTTTGCTTACAGCAACGTGCTATATGTTCTGAATGCCCGAATTGGGAATCTGTGTCAAAACTTTGTTAGGAATTATGTGATCCTTACTAGCTGGAAGTAAGGGAGATGGGGCATGAAGTTATTTCTAGGAGTTGGAGACATACAACGTTTAGCTCAGTTATGGGCATCTTTGAAATACCTATACAAACTTTTTCCTACATAGTAACTGCCAACTTTGAATGAGAATGTGCTTGCTTACAGCAACGTGCTATATGTTCTGAATGCCCGAATTGGGAATCTGTGTCAAAACTTTGTTAGGAATTATGTGATCCTTACTAGCTGGAAGTAAGGGACATGGGGCATGAAGTTATTTGTAGGAGTTGGAGACATACAACGTTTAGCTCAGTTCTGGGCATCTTTGAAATACCTATACAAACTTGTTCCTACATAGTAACTTGCAACTTTGAATGAGAATGTGCTTGCTTACAACAACGTGGTACATGTTCTGAATGCCTGAATTGGGAATCTGTGTCAAAACTTTGTTAGGAATTATGTGATCCTTACTAGCTGGAAGTAAGGGACATGGGGCATGAAGTTATTTCTGGGAGTTGGAGTCATACAACGTTTAGCTCCGTTCTGGGCATCTTTGAAATACCTATACAAACTTGTTCCTACATAGTAACTTGCAACTTTGAATGAGAATGTGCTTGCTTACAGCAACGTGCTATATGTTCTGAATGCCAGAATTGGGAATCTGTGTCAAAACTTTGTTAGGAATTATGTGATCCTTACTAGCTGGAAGTAAGGGAGTTGGGGCATGAAGTTATTTCTAGGAGTTGGACACATACCAAGTTTAGCTCAGTTCTGGGCATCTTTGAACTACCTATACAAACTTGTTCCTACATAGTAACTTGCAACTTTGAATGAGAATGTGCTTGCTTACAGCAACGTGCTATATGTTCTGAATGCCCGAATTGGGAATCTGTGTCAAAACTTTGTTAGAAATTATGTGATCCTTACTAGCTGGAAGAAAGGGAGATATGGCATGAAGTTATTTCTAGGAGTTGGAGAGATACAGAGTTTAGCTCAGTTCTGGGCATCTTTGAAATACCTATACAAACTTGTTCCTACATAGTAACTTGCAAATTTGAATGAGAATGTGCTTGCTTACAGCAATGTGCTATGTCTTCTGAATGCCCGAATTGGGAATCTGTGTCAAAACTTTGTTAGAAATTATGTGATCCTTACTAGATGGAAGTAAGGGAGATGGGGCATGAAGTTATTTGTAGGAGTTGGAGACATACAACGTTTAGCTCAGTTCTGGGCATCTTTGAAATACCTATACAAACTTGTTCCTACATAGTAACTTGCCACTTTGAATGAGAATGTGCTTGCTTACAACAACGTGCTACATCTTCTGAATGCCCGAATTGGGAATCTGTGTCAAAACTTTGTTAGGAATTATGTGATCCTCACTAGCTGGAAGTAAGGGAGATAGGGTATGAAGTTATTTCTAGGAGTTGGAGACATACCAAGTTTAGCACAGTTTGGGGCATCTTTGAAATACCTATACAAACTTGTTCCTACATAGTAACTTGCAACTTTGAATGAGAATGTGCTTTCTTACAGCAACGTGCTAAAGGTTCTTAATGACCGAATTGGGAATCTGTGTCAAAACTTTGTTAGGAATTATGTGATCCTTACTAGCTGGAAGTAAGGGAGATGGGGCATGAAGTTATTTCTAGGAGTTGGAGACATACCCACTTTAGCTCAGTTCTGGGCATCTTTGAAATACCTATACAAACTTGTTCCTACATAGTAACTTGCAACTTTGAATGAGAATGTGCTTGCTTACAGCAACGTGCTATATGTTCTGAATGCCCGAATTGGCAATCTGTGTCAAAACTTTGTTAGAAATTATGTGATCCTTACTAGCTGGAAGTAAGGGAGATGGGGCATGAAGTTATTTCTAGGAGTTGGAGACATACAACGTTTAGCTCAGTTCTGGGCATCTTTGAAATACCTATACAAACTTTTTCCTACATAGTAACTTGCAACTTTGAATGAGAATGTGCTTGCTTACAACAACGTGATACATGTTCTGAATGCCCGAATTGGGAATCTGTGTCAAAACTTTGTTAGGAATTATGTGTTCCTTACTAGCTGGAAGTAAGGGAGATGGGGCATGACGTTATTTCTAGGAGTTGGAGACATACCAAGTTTAGCTCAGTTCTGGGCATCTTTGAAATACCTATACAAACTTGTTCCTACATAGTAACTTGCAACTTTGAATGAGAATGTGCTTGCTTACAGCAACGTGCTATATGTTCTGAATGCCCGAATAGGGAATCTGTGTCTAAACATTGTTAGGAATTATGTGATCCTTACTAGATGGAAGTAAGGGAGATGGGGCATGAAGTTATTTCTAGGAGTTGGAGACATACAACGTTTAGACCAGTTCTGGGCATCCTTGAAATACCTATACAAACTTGTTCCTACATAGTAACTTGCAACTTTGAATGAGAATGTGCTTGCTTACAGCTACGTGCTATATGTTCTGAATGCCCGAATTGGGAATCTGTGTCAAAACTTTGTTAGGAATTATGTGATCCTTACTAGCTGGAAGTAAGGGAGTTGGGGCATGAAGTTATTTCTAGAGATTGCACACATACCAAGTTTAGCTCAGTTCTGGGCATCTTTGAAATACCTATAGAAACTTGTTCCTACATAGTAACTTGCAACTTTGAATGAGAATGTGCTTGTTTACAGCAACGTGCTATATGTTCTGAATGCCCGAATTGGGAATCTGTGTCAAAACTTTGTTAGGAATTATGTGATCCTTACTAGCTGGAAGTAAGGGAGATGGGGCATGAAGTTATTTCTAGGAGTTGGAGACATACCAAGTTTAGCTCAGATCTGGGCATCTTTGAAATACCTATACAAACTTGTTCCTACATAGTAACTTGCAACTTTGAATGAGAATGTGCTTGCTTACAGCAACGTGCTATATGTTCTGAATGCCCGAATTGGGAATCTGTGTCAAAACTTTGTTAGAAATTATGTGATCCTTATTAGCTGGAAGTAAGGGAGATGGGGCATGAAGTTATTTCTAGGAGTTGGAGACATACAACGTATAGCTCAGTTCTGGGCATCTTTGAAATACCTATACAAACTTGTTCCTACATAGTAACTTGCAACTTTGAATGAGAATGTGCTTGCTTACAGCAACGTGCTATATGTTCTGAATGACCGAATTGGGAATCTGTGTCAAAACTTTGTTAGGAATTATGTGATCCTTAATAACTGGAAGTAAGGGAGTTGGGGCATGAAGTTATTTCTAGGAGTTGGAGACATACCAAGTTTAGCTCAGTTCTGGGCATCTTTGAAATACCTATACAAACTTGTTCCTACATAGTAACTTGCAAATTTGAATGAGAATGTGCTTGCTTACAGCAACGTGCTACATGTTCTGAATGCCCGAATTGGGAATCTGTGTCAAAACTTTGTTAGGAATTATGTGTTCCTTACTAGCTGGAAGTAAGGGAGATGGGGCATGACGTTATTTCTAGGAGTTGGAGACATACCAAGTTTAGCTCAGTTCTGGCCATCTTTGAATTACCTATACAAACTTGTTCCTACATAGTAACTTGCAACTTTAAATGAGAATGTGCTTGCTTACAGCAACGTGCTATATGTTCTGAATGCCTGAATTGGGAATCTGTGTCAAAACTTTGTTAGGAATTATGTGATCCTTACTAGCTGGAAGTAAGGGACATGGGGCATGAAGTTATTTCTGGGAGTTGGAGTCATACAACGTTTAGCTCAGTTCTGGGCATCTTTGAAATACCTATACAAACTTGTTCCTACATAGTAACTTGCCACTTTGAATGAGAATGTGCTTGCTTACAGCAACGTGCTATATGTTCTGAATGCCCGAATTGGGAATCTGTGTCAAAACTTTGTTAGGAATTATGTGATCCTCACTAGCTGGAAGTAAGGGAGTTGGGGCATGAAGTTATTTCTAGGAGTTGGACACATACCAAGTTTAGCTCAGTTCTGGGCATCTTTGAAATACCTATACAAACTTGTTCCTACATAGTAACTTGCAACTTTGAATGAGAATGTGCTTGCTTACAGCAACGTGCTATATGTTCTGAATGCCCGAATTGGGAATCTGTGTCAAAACTTTGTTAGGAATTATGTGATCCTCACTAGCTGGAAGTAAGGGAGATACGGTATGAAGTTATTTCTAGGAGTTGGAGACATACCAAGTTTAGCACAGTTTGGGGCATCTTTGAAATACCTATACAAACTTGTTCCTACATAGTAACTTGCAACTTTGAATGAGAATGTGCTTTCTTACAGCAACGTGCTACATGTTCTTAATGCCCGAATTGGGAATCTGTGTCAAAACTTTGTTAGGAATTATGTGATCCTTACTAGCTGGAAGTAAGGGAGATGGGGCATGAAGTTATTTCTAGGAGTTGGAGACATACCAAGTTTAGCTCAGTTCTGGGCATCTTTGAACTACCTATACAAACTTGTTCCTACATAGTAACTTGCAACTTTGAATGAGAATGTGCTTGCTTACAGCAACGTGCTATATGTTCTGAATGCACGAATTGGGAATCTGTGTCAAAACTTTGTTAGGAATTATGTGATCCTTACTAGCTGGAAGTAAGGGAGATGGGGCATGAAGTTATTTCTAGGAGTTGGAGACATACCAAGTTTAGCTCAGTTCTGGGCAATTTTGAAATACCTATACAAACTTGTTGCTACATAGTAACTTGCAACTTTGAATGAGAATGTGCTTGCTTACAGCAACGTGCTATATGTTCTGAATGCCCGAATTGGGAATCTGTGTCAAAACTTTGTTAGGAATTATGTGATCCTTACTAGCTGGAAGTAAGGGAGATGGGGCATGAAGTTATTTCTAGGAGTTGGAGACACACAACGTTTAGCTAAGTTCTGGGTATCTTTGAAATACCTATACAAACTTGTTCCTACATAGTAACTTGCAACTTTGAATGAGAATGTGCTTGCTTACAGCAACGTGCTATATGTTCTGAATGCCCGAATTGGGAATCTGTGTCAAAACTTTGTTAGGAATTATGTGATCCTTAATAGCTGGAAGTAAGGGAGTTGGGTCATGAAGATATTTCTAGAGTTTGGACACATACCAAGTTTAGCTCAGTTCTGGGCATCTTTGAAATACCTATGCAAACTTGTTCCTATATAGTAACTGCCAACTTTGAATGAGAATGTGCTTGCTTACAGCAACGTGCTATATGTTCTGAATGTCCGAATTGGGAAACTGTGTCAAAACTTTGTTAGGAATTATGTGATCCTTACTAGCTGGAAGTAAGGGAGATGGGGCATGAAGTTATTTCTGGGAGTTGGAGACATACAACGTTTAGCTCAGTTCTGGGCATCTTTGAAATACCTATACAAACTTGTTCCTACATAGTAACTTGCAACTTTGAATGAGAATGTGCTTGCTTACAGCAACGTGCTATATGTTCTGAATGCCCGAATTGGGAATCTGTGTCAAAACTTTGTTAGAAATTATGTGATCCTTACTAGATGGAAGTAAGTGAGAGGGGCATGAAGTTATTTCTAGGAGTTGGAGACATACAAGGTTTAGCTCAGTTCTGGGTATCTTTGAAATACCTATACAACTTGTTCCTATATAGTAACTTGCAACTTTGAATGAGAATGTGCTTGCTTACAACAACGTGCTACATGTTCTGAATGCCCGAATTGGGAATCTGTGTCAAAACTTTGTTAGGAATTATGTGATCCTTACTAGCTGGAAGTAAGGGAGATGGGGCATGAAGTTATTTCTAGGAGTTGGAGACATACAACGTTTAGCTCAGTTCTGGGCATCTTTGAAATACCTATACAAACTTGTTCCTACATAGTAACTTGCAACTTTGAATGAGAATGTGCTTGCTTACAGCAACGTGCTATATGTTCTGAATGCCCGAATTGGGAATCTGTGTCAAAACTTTGTTAGAAATTATGTGATCCTTACTAGCTGGAAGTAAGTGAGATGGGTCATGAAGTTATTTCTAGGAGCTGGAGACATACAACGTTTAGCTCAGTTCTGGGCATCTTTGAAATACCTATACAAACTTTTTCCTACATAGTAACTGCCAACTTTCAATGAGAATGTGCTTGCTTACAGCAACGTGCTATATGTTCTGAATGCCCGAATTGGGAATCTGTGTCAAAACTTTGTTAGAAATTATGTGATACTTACTAGCTGGAAGTAAGGGAGATGGGTCATGAAGTTATTTGTAGGAGTTGGAGACATACAACGTTTAGCTCAGTTCTGGGCATCTTTGAAATACCTATACAAACTTGTTCCTACATAGTAACTTGCAACTTTGAATGAGAATGTGCTTGGTAACAACAACGTGCTACATGTTCTGAATGCCCGAATTGGGAATCTGTGTCAAAAGTTTGTTAGGAATTATGTGATCCTTACGAGCTGGAAGTAAGGGAGATGGGGCATGAAGTTATTTCTAGGAGTTGGAGACATACCAAGTTTAGCTCAGTTCTGGGCATCTTTGAAATACCTATACAAACTTGTTCCTACATAGTAACTTGCAACTTTGAATGAGAATGTGCTTGCTTACAGCAACGTGCTATATGTTCTGAATGCCCGAATTGGGAATCTGTGTCAAAACTTTGTTAGGAATTATGTGATCCTCACTAGCTGGAAGTAAGGGAGTTGGGGCATGAAGTTATTTCTAGGAGTTGGACACATACCAAGTTTAGCTCAGTTCTGGGCATCTTTGAACTACCTATACAAACTTGTTCCTACATAGTAACTTGCAACTTTGAATGAGAATGTGCTTGCTTACAGCAACGTGCTATATGTTCTGAATGCCCGAATTGGGAATCTGTGTCAAAACTTTGTTAGGAATTATGTGATCCTTAATAGCTGGAAGTAAGTGAGTTGGGGCATGATGATATTTCTAGAGGTTGGACACATACCAAGTTTAGCTCAGTTCTGGGCATCTTTGAAATACCTATACAAACTTGTTCCTACATAGTAACTGCCAACTTTGAATGAGAATGTGCTTGCTTACAGCAACGTGCTATATGTTCTGAATGCCCGAATTGGGAATCTGTGTCAAAACTTTGTTAGGAATTATGTGATCCTTACTAGCTGGAAGTAAGGGAGATGGGGCATGAAGTTATTTCTGGGAGTTGGAGACATACAACGTTTAGCTCAGTTCTGGGCATCTTTGAAATACCTATACAAACTTGTTCCTACATAGTAACTTGCAACTTTGAATGAGAATGTGCTTGCTTACAGCAACGTGCTATATGTTCTGAATGCCCGAATTGGGAATCTGTGTCAAAACTTTGTTAGAAATTATGTGATCCTTACTAGATGGAAGTAAGTGAGAGGGGCATGAAGTTATTTCTAGGAGTTGGAGACATACAACGTTTAGCTCAGTTCTGGGCATCTTTGAAATACCTATACAACTTGTTCCTATATAGTAACTTGCAACTTTGAATGAGAATGTGCTTGCTTACAACAACGTGCTACATGTTCTGAATGCCCGAATTGGGAATCTGTGTCAAAACTTTGTTAGGAATTATGTGATCCTTACCAGCTGGAAGTAAGGGAGATGGGGCATGAAGTTATTTCTAGGAGTTGGAGACATACAACGTTTAGCTCAGTTCTGGGCATCTTTGAAATACCTATACAAACTTTTTCCTACATAGTAACTGCCAACTTTCAATGAGAATGTGCTTGCTTACAGCAACGTGCTATATGTTCTGAATGCCCGAATTGGGAATCTGTGTCAAAACTTTGTTAGAAATTTTGTGATACTTACTAGCTGGAAGTAAGGGAGATGGGTCATGAAGTTATTTGTAGGAGTTGGAGACATACAACGTTTAGCTCAGTTCTGGGCATCTTTGAAATACCTATACAAACTTGTTCCTACATAGTAACTTGCAACTTTGAATGAGAATGTGCTTGGTAACAACAACGTGCTACATGTTCTGAATGCCCGAATTGGGAATCTGTGTCAAAACTTTGTTAGGAATTATGTGATCCTTACGAGCTGGAAGTAAGGGAGATGGGGCATGAAGTTATTTCTAGGAGTTGGAGACATACCAAGTTTAGCTCAGTTCTGGGCATCTTTGAAATACCTATACAAACTTGTTCCTACATAGTAACTTGCAACTTTGAATGAGAATGTGCTTGTTTACAGCAACGTGCTATATGTTCTGAATGCCCGAATTGGGAATCTGTGTCAAAACTTTGTTAGGAATTATGTGATCCTCACTAGCTGGAAGTAAGGGAGTTGGGGCATGAAGTTATTTCTAGGAGTTGGACACATACCAAGTTTAGCTCAGTTCTGGGCATCTTTGAACTACCTATACAAACTTGTTCCTACATAGTAACTTGCAACTTTGAATGAGAATGTGCTTGCTTACAGCAACGTGCTATATGTTCTGAATGCCCGAATTGGGAATCTGTGTCAAAACTTTGTTAGGAATTATGTGATCCTTAATAGCTGAAAGTAAGTGAGTTGGGGCATGATGATATTTCTAGAGGTTGGACACATACCAAGTTTAGCTCAGTTCTGGGCATCTTTGAAATACCTATACAAACTTGTTCCTACATAGTAACTGCCAACTTTGAATGAGAATGTGCTTGCTTACAGCAACGTGCTATATGTTCTGAATGCCCGAATTGGGAATCTGTGTCAAAACTTTGTTAGGAATTATGTGATCCTTACTAGCTGGAAGTAAGGGAGATGGGGCATGAAGTTATTTCTGGGAGTTGGAGACATACAACGTTTAGCTCAGTTCTGGGCATCTTTGAAATACCTATACAAACTTGTTCCTACATAGTAACTTGCAACTTTGAATGAGAATGTGCTTGCTTACAGCAACGTGCTATATGTTCTGAATGCCCGAATTGGGAATCTGTGTCAAAACTTTGTTAGAAATTATGTGATCCTTACTAGATGGAAGTAAGTGAGAGGGGCATGAAGTTATTTCTAGGAGTTGGAGACATACAACGTTTAGCTCAGTTCTGGGCATCTTTGAAATACCTATACAACTTGTTCCTATATAGTAACTTGCAACTTTGAATGAGAATGTGCTTGCTTACAACAACGTGCTTCATGTTCTGAATGCCCGAATTGGGAATCTGTGTCAAAACTTTGTTAGGAATTATGTGATCCTTACCAGCTGGAAGTAAGGGAGATGGGGCATGAAGTTATTTCTAGGAGTTGGAGACATACAACGTTTAGCTCAGTTCTGGGCATCTTTGAAATACCTATACAAACTTGTTCCTACATAGTAACTTGCAACTTTGAATGAGAATGTGCTTGCTTACAGCAACGTGCTATATGTTCTGAATGCCCGAATTGGGAATCTGTGTCAAAACTTTGTTAGAAATTATGTGATCCTTACTAGATGGAAGTAAGTGAGATGGGGCATGAAGTTATTTGTAGGAGTTGGAGACATACAACGTTTAGCTCAGTTCTGGGCATCTTTGAAATACCTATACAAACTTGTTCCTACATAGTAACTTGCAACTTTGAATGAGAATGTGCTTGCTTACAACAACGTGCTACATGTTCTGAATACCCGAATTGGGAATCTGTGTCAAAACTTTGTTAGGAATTATGTGTTCCTTACTAGCTGGAAGTAAGGGAGATGGGGCATGACGTTATTTCTAGGAGTTGGAGACATACCAAGTTTAGCTCAGTTCTGGCCATCTTTGAATTACCTATACAAACTTGTTCCTACATAGTAACTTGCAACTTTAAATGAGAATGTGCTTGCTTACAGCAACGTGCTATATGTTCTGAATGCCTGAATTGGGAATCTGTGTCAAAACTTTGTTAGGAATTATGTGATCCTTACTAGCTGGAAGTTAGGGACATGGGGCATGAAGTTATTTCTGGGAGTTGGAGTCATACAACGTTTAGCTCAGTTCTGGGCATCTTTGAAATACCTATACAAACTTGTTCCTACATAGTAACTTGCCACTTTGAATGAGAATGTGCTTGCTTACAGCAACGTGCTATATGTTCTGAATGCCCGAATTGGGAATCTGTGTCAAAACTTTGTTAGGAATTATGTGATCCTCACTAGCTGGAAGTAAGGGAGTTGGGGCATGAAGTTATTTCTAGGAGTTGGACACATACCAAGTTTAGCTCAGTTCTGGGCATCTTTGAAATACCTATACAAACTTGTTCCTACATAGTAACTTGCAACTTTGAATGAGAATGTGCTTGCTTACAGCAACGTGCTATATGTTCTGAATGCCCGAATTGGGAATCTGTGTCAAAACTTTGTTAGGAATTATGTGATCCTCACTAGCTGGAAGTAAGGGAGATACGGTATGAAGTTATTTCTAGGAGTTGGAGACATACCAAGTTTAGCACAGTTTGGGGCATCTTTGAAATACCTATACAAACTTGTTCCTACATAGTAACTTGCCACTTTGAATGAGAATGTGCTTTCTTACAGCAACGTGCTACATGTTCTTAATGCCCGAATTGGGAATCTGTGTCAAAACTTTGTTAGGAATTATGTGATCCTTACTAGCTGGAAGTAAGGGAGATGGGGCATGAAGTTATTTCTAGGAGTTGGAGACATACCAAGTTTAGCTCAGTTCTGGGCATCTTTGAACTACCTATACAAACTTGTTCCTACATAGTAACTTGCAACTTTGAATGAGAATGTGCTTGCTTACAGCAACGTGCTATATGTTCTGAATGCCCGAATTGGGAATCTGTGTCAAAACTTTGTTAGGAATTATGTGATCCTTACTAGCTGGAAGTAAGGGAGATGGGGCATGAAGTTATTTCTAGGAGTTGGAGACATACAACGTTTAGCTCAGTTCTGGGCATCTTTGAAATACCTATACAAACTTGTTCCTACATAGTAACTTGCAACTCTGAATGAGAATGTGCTTGCTTACAGCAACGTGATATATGTTCTGAATGCCCGAATTGGGAATCTGTGTCAAATCTTTGTTAGGAATTATGTGATCCTTACTAGCTGGAAGTAAGAGTGATGGGGCATGAAGTTATTTCTAGGAGTTGGAGACATACCAAGTTTAGCTCAGTTCTGGGCATCTTTGAAATACCTATACAAACTTGTTCCTACATAGTAACTTGCAACTTTGAATGAGAATGTGCTTGCTTACAGCAACGTGCTATATGTTCTGAATGCCCGAATTGGGAATCTGTGTCAAAACTTTGTTAGGAATTATGTGATCCTCACTAGCTGGAAGTAAGGGAGTTGGGGCATGAAGTTATTTCTAGGAGTTGGACACATACCAAGTTTAGCTCAGTTCTGGGCATCTTTGAACTACCTATACAAACTTGTTCCTACATAGTAACTTGCAACTTTGAATGAGAATGTGCTTGCTTACAGCAACGTGCTATATGTTCTGAATGCCCGAATTGGGAATCTGTGTCAAAACTTTGTTAGGAATTATGTGATCCTTAATAGCTGAAAGTAAGTGAGTTGGGGCATGATGATATTTCTAGAGGTTGGACACATACCAAGTTTAGCTCAGTTCTGGGCATCTTTGAAATACCTATACAAACTTGTTCCTACATAGTAACTGCCAACTTTGAATGAGAATGTGCTTGCTTACAGCAACGTGCTATATGTTCTGAATGCCCGAATTGGGAATCTGTGTCAAAACTTTGTTAGGAATTATGTGATCCTTACTAGCTGGAAGTAAGGGAGATGGGGCATGAAGTTATTTCTGGGAGTTGGAGACATACAACGTTTAGCTCAGTTCTGGGCATCTTTGAAATACCTATACAAACTTGTTCCTACATAGTAACTTGCAACTTTGAATGAGAATGTGCTTGCTTACAGCAACGTGCTATATGTTCTGAATGCCCGAATTGGGAATCTGTGTCAAAACTTTGTTAGAAATTATGTGATCCTTACTAGATGGAAGTAAGTGAGAGGGGCATGAAGTTATTTCTAGGAGTTGGAGACATACAACGTTTAGCTCAGTTCTGGGCATCTTTGAAATACCTATACAACTTGTTCCTATATAGTAACTTGCAACTTTGAATGAGAATGTGCTTGCTTACAACAACGTGCTTCATGTTCTGAATGCCCGAATTGGGAATCTGTGTCAAAACTTTGTTAGGAATTATGTGATCCTTACCAGCTGGAAGTAAGGGAGATGGGGCATGAAGTTATTTCTAGGAGTTGGAGACATACAACGTTTAGCTCAGTTCTGGGCATCTTTGAAATACCTATACAAACTTGTTCCTACATAGTAACTTGCAACTTTGAATGAGAATGTGCTTGCTTACAGCAACGTGCTATATGTTCTGAATGCCCGAATTGGGAATCTGTGTCAAAACTTTGTTAGAAATTATGTGATCCTTACTAGATGGAAGTAAGTGAGATGGGGCATGAAGTTATTTGTAGGAGTTGGAGACATACAACGTTTAGCTCAGTTCTGGGCATCTTTGAAATACCTATACAAACTTGTTCCTACATAGTAACTTGCAACTTTGAATGAGAATGTGCTTGCTTACAACAACGTGCTACATGTTCTGAATACCCGAATTGGGAATCTGTGTCAAAACTTTGTTAGGAATTATGTGTTCCTTACTAGCTGGAAGTAAGGGAGATGGGGCATGACGTTATTTCTAGGAGTTGGAGACATACCAAGTTTAGCTCAGTTCTGGCCATCTTTGAATTACCTATACAAACTTGTTCCTACATAGTAACTTGCAACTTTAAATGAGTATGTGCTTGCTTACAGCAACGTGCTATATGTTCTGAATGCCTGAATTGGGAATCTGTGTCAAAACTTTGTTAGGAATTATGTGATCCTTACTAGCTGGAAGTTAGGGACATGGGGCATGAAGTTATTTCTGGGAGTTGGAGTCATACAACGTTTAGCTCAGTTCTGGGCATCTTTGAAATACCTATACAAACTTGTTCCTACATAGTAACTTGCCACTTTGAATGAGAATGTGCTTGCTTACAGCAACGTGCTATATGTTCTGAATGCCCGAATTGGGAATCTGTGTCAAAACTTTGTTAGGAATTATGTGATCCTCACTAGCTGGAAGTAAGGGAGTTGGGGCATGAAGTTATTTCTAGGAGTTGGACACATACCAAGTTTAGCTCAGTTCTGGGCATCTTTGAAATACCTATACAAACTTGTTCCTACATAGTAACTTGCAACTTTGAATGAGAATGTGCTTGCTTACAGCAACGTGCTATATGTTCTGAATGCCCGAATTGGGAATCTGTGTCAAAACTTTGTTAGGAATTATGTGATCCTCACTAGCTGGAAGTAAGGGAGATACGGTATGAAGTTATTTCTAGGAGTTGGAGACATACCAAGTTTAGCACAGTTTGGGGCATCTTTGAAATACCTATACAAACTTGTTCCTACATAGTAACTTGCCACTTTGAATGAGAATGTGCTTTCTTACAGCAACGTGCTACATGTTCTTAATGCCCGAATTGGGAATCTGTGTCAAAACTTTGTTAGGAATTATGTGATCCTTACTAGCTGGAAGTAAGGGAGATGGGGCATGAAGTTATTTCTAGGAGTTGGAGACATACCAAGTTTAGCTCAGTTCTGGGCATCTTTGAACTACCTATACAAACTTGTTCCTACATAGTAACTTGCAACTTTGAATGAGAATGTGCTTGCTTACAGCAACGTGCTATATGTTCTGAATGCCCGAATTGGGAATCTGTGTCAAAACTTTGTTAGGAATTATGTGATCCTTACTAGCTGGAAGTAAGGGAGATGGGGCATGAAGTTATTTCTAGGAGTTGGAGACATACAACGTTTAGCTCAGTTCTGGGCATCTTTGAAATACCTATACAAACTTGTTCCTACATAGTAACTTGCAACTCTGAATGAGAATGTGCTTGCTTACAGCAACGTGATATATGTTCTGAATGCCCGAATTGGGAATCTGTGTCAAATCTTTGTTAGGAATTATGTGATCCTTACTAGCTGGAAGTAAGAGTGATGGGGCATGAAGTTATTTCTAGGAGTTGGAGACATACCAAGTTTAGCTCAGTTCTGGGCATCTTTGAAATACCTATACAAACTTGTTCCTACATAGTAACTTGCAACTTTGAATGAGAATGTGCTTGCTTACAGCAACGTGCTATATGTTCTGAATGCCCGAATTGGGAATCTGTGTCAAAACTTTGTTAGGAATTATGTGATCCTCACTAGCTGGAAGTAAGGGAGTTGGGGCATGAAGTTATTTCTAGGAGTTGGACACATACCAAGTTTAGCTCAGTTCTGGGCATCTTTGAACTACCTATACAAACTTGTTCCTACATAGTAACTTGCAACTTTGAATGAGAATGTGCTTGCTTACAGCAACGTGCTATATGTTCTGAATGCCCGAATTGGGAATCTGTGTCAAAACTTTGTTAGGAATTATGTGATCCTTAATAGCTGGAAGTAAGTGAGTTGGGGCATGATGATATTTCTAGAGGTTGGACACATACCAAGTTTAGCTCAGTTCTGGGCATCTTTGAAATACCTATACAAACTTGTTCCTACATAGTAACTGCCAACTTTGAATGAGAATGTGCTTGCTTACAGCAACGTGCTATATGTTCTGAATGCCCGAATTGGGAATCTGTGTCAAAACTTTGTTAGGAATTATGTGATCCTTACTAGCTGGAAGTAAGGGAGATGGGGCATGAAGTTATTTCTGGGAGTTGGAGACATACAACGTTTAGCTCAGTTCTGGGCATCTTTGAAATACCTATACAAACTTGTTCCTACATAGTAACTTGCAACTTTGAATGAGAATGTGCTTGCTTACAGCAACGTGCTATATGTTCTGAATGCCCGAATTGGGAATCTGTGTCAAAACTTTGTTAGAAATTATGTGATCCTTACTAGATGGAAGTAAGTGAGAGGGGCATGAAGTTATTTCTAGGAGTTGGAGACATACAACGTTTAGCTCAGTTCTGGGCATCTTTGAAATACCTATACAACTTGTTCCTATATAGTAACTTGCAACTTTGAATGAGAATGTGCTTGCTTACAACAACGTGCTACATGTTCTGAATGCCCGAATTGGGAATCTGTGTCAAAACTTTGTTAGGAATTATGTGATCCTTACCAGCTGGAAGTAAGGGAGATGGGGCGTGAAGTTATTTCTAGGAGTTGGAGACATACAACGTTTAGCTCAGTTCTGGGCATCTTTGAAATACCTATACAAACTTGTTCCTACATAGTAACTTGCAACTTTGAATGAGAATGTGCTTGCTTACAGCAACGTGCTATATGTTCTGAATGCCCGAATTGGGAATCTGTGTCAAAACTTTGTTAGAAATTATGTGATCCTTACTAGATGGAAGTAAGTGAGATGGGGCATGAAGTTATTTGTAGGAGTTGGAGACATACAACGTTTAGCTCAGTTCTGGGCATCTTTGAAATACCTATACAAACTTGTTCCTACATAGTAACTTGCAACTTTGAATGAGAATGTGCTTGCTTACAACAACGTGCTACATGTTCTGAATACCCGAATTGGGAATCTGTGTCAAAACTTTGTTAGGAATTATGTGTTCCTTACTAGCTGGAAGTAAGGGAGATGGGGCATGACGTTATTTCTAGGAGTTGGAGACATACCAAGTTTAGCTCAGTTCTGGCCATCTTTGAATTACCTATACAAACTTGTTCCTACATAGTAACTTGCAACTTTAAATGAGAATGTGCTTGCTTACAGCAACGTGCTATATGTTCTGAATGCCTGAATTGGGAATCTGTGTCAAAACTTTGTTAGGAATTATGTGATCCTTACTAGCTGGAAGTTAGGGACATGGGGCATGAAGTTATTTCTGGGAGTTGGAGCCATACAACGTTTAGCTCAGTTCTGGGCATCTTTGAAATACCTATACAAACTTGTTCCTACATAGTAACTTGCCACTTTGAATGAGAATGTGCTTGCTTACAGCAACGTGCTATATGTTCTGAATGCCCGAATTGGGAATCTGTGTCAAAACTTTGTTAGGAATTATGTGATCCTCACTAGCTGGAAGTAAGGGAGTTGGGGCATGAAGTTATTTCTAGGAGTTGGACACATACCAAGTTTAGCTCAGTTCTGGGCATCTTTGAAATACCTATACAAACTTGTTCCTACATAGTAACTTGCAACTTTGAATGAGAATGTGCTTGCTTACAGCAACGTGCTATATGTTCTGAATGCCCGAATTGGGAATCTGTGTCAAAACTTTGTTAGGAATTATGTGATCCTCACTAGCTGGAAGTAAGGGAGATACGGTATGAAGTTATTTCTAGGAGTTGGAGACATACCAAGTTTAGCACAGTTTGGGGCATCTTTGAAATACCTATACAAACTTGTTCCTACATAGTAACTTGCCACTTTGAATGAGAATGTGCTTTCTTACAGCAACGTGCTACATGTTCTTAATGCCCGAATTGGGAATCTGTGTCAAAACTTTGTTAGGAATTATGTGATCCTTACTAGCTGGAAGTAAGGGAGATGGGGCATGAAGTTATTTCTAGGAGTTGGAGACATACCAAGTTTAGCTCAGTTCTGGGCATCTTTGAACTACCTATACAAACTTGTTCCTACATAGTAACTTGCAACTTTGAATGAGAATGTGCTTGCTTACAGCAACGTGCTATATGTTCTGAATGCCCGAATTGGGAATCTGTGTCAAAACTTTGTTAGGAATTATGTGATCCTTACTAGCTGGAAGTAAGGGAGATGGGGCATGAAGTTATTTCTAGGAGTTGGAGACATACAACGTTTAGCTCAGTTCTGGGCATCTTTGAAATACCTATACAAACTTGTTCCTACATAGTAACTTGCAACTCTGAATGAGAATGTGCTTGCTTACAGCAACGTGCTATATGTTCTGAATGCCCGAATTGGGAATCTGTGTCAAATCTTTGTTAGGAATTATGTGATCCTTACTAGCTGGAAGTAAGAGTGATGGGGCATGAAGTTATTTCTAGGAGTTGGAGACATACCAAGTTTAGCTCAGTTCTGGGCATCTTTGAAATACCTATACAAACTTGTTCCTACATAGTAACTTGCAACTTTGAATGAGAATGTGCTTGCTTACAGCAACGTGCTATATGTTCTGAATGCCCGAATTGGGAATCTGTGTCAAAACTTTGTTAGGAATTATGTGATCCTCACTAGCTGGAAGTAAGGGAGTTGGGGCATGAAGTTATTTCTAGGAGTTGGACACATACCAAGTTTAGCTCAGTTCTGGGCATCTTTGAACTACCTATACAAACTTGTTCCTACATAGTAACTTGCAACTTTGAATGAGAATGTGCTTGCTTACAGCAACGTGCTATATGTTCTGAATGCCCGAATTGGGAATCTGTGTCAAAACTTTGTTAGGAATTATGTGATCCTTAATAGCTGGAAGTAAGTGAGTTGGGGCATGATGATATTTCTAGAGGTTGGACACATACCAAGTTTAGCTCAGTTCTGGGCATCTTTGAAATACCTATACAAACTTGTTCCTACATAGTAACTGCCAACTTTGAATGAGAATGTGCTTGCTTACAGCAACGTGCTATATGTTCTGAATGCCCGAATTGGGAATCTGTGTCAAAACTTTGTTAGGAATTATGTGATCCTTACTAGCTGGAAGTAAGGGAGATGGGGCATGAAGTTATTTCTGGGAGTTGGAGACATACAACGTTTAGCTCAGTTCTGGGCATCTTTGAAATACCTATACAAACTTGTTCCTACATAGTAACTTGCAACTTTGAATGAGAATGTGCTTGCTTACAGCAACGTGCTATATGTTCTGAATGCCCGAATTGGGAATCTGTGTCAAAACTTTGTTAGAAATTATGTGATCCTTACTAGATGGAAGTAAGTGAGAGGGGCATGAAGTTATTTCTAGGAGTTGGAGACATACAACGTTTAGCTCAGTTCTGGGCATCTTTGAAATACCTATACAACTTGTTCCTATATAGTAACTTGCAACTTTGAATGAGAATGTGCTTGCTTACAACAACGTGCTACATGTTCTGAATGCCCGAATTGGGAATCTGTGTCAAAACTTTGTTAGGAATTATGTGATCCTTACCAGCTGGAAGTAAGGGAGATGGGGCATGAAGTTATTTCTAGGAGTTGGAGACATACAACGTTTAGCTCAGTTCTGGGCATCTTTGAAATACCTATACAAACTTGTTCCTACATAGTAACTTGCAACTTTGAATGAGAATGTGCTTGCTTACAGCAACGTGCTATATGTTCTGAATGCCCGAATTGGGAATCTGTGTCAAAACTTTGTTAGAAATTATGTGATCCTTACTAGATGGAAGTAAGTGAGATGGGGCATGAAGTTATTTGTAGGAGTTGGAGACATACAACGTTTAGCTCAGTTCTGGGCATCTTTGAAATACCTATACAAACTTGTTCCTACATAGTAACTTGCAACTTTGAATGAGAATGTGCTTGCTTACAACAACGTGCTACATGTTCTGAATACCCGAATTGGGAATCTGTGTCAAAACTTTGTTAGGAATTATGTGTTCCTTACTAGCTGGAAGTAAGGGAGATGGGGCATGACGTTATTTCTAGGAGTTGGAGACATACCAAGTTTAGCTCAGTTCTGGCCATCTTTGAATTACCTATACAAACTTGTTCCTACATAGTAACTTGCAACTTTAAATGAGAATGTGCTTGCTTACAGCAACGTGCTATATGTTCTGAATGCCTGAATTGGGAATCTGTGTCAAAACTTTGTTAGGAATTATGTGATCCTTACTAGCTGGAAGTTAGGGACATGGGGCATGAAGTTATTTCTGGGAGTTGGAGCCATACAACGTTTAGCTCAGTTCTGGGCATCTTTGAAATACCTATACAAACTTGTTCCTACATAGTAACTTGCCACTTTGAATGAGAATGTGCTTGCTTACAGCAACGTGCTATATGTTCTGAATGCCCGAATTGGGAATCTGTGTCAAAACTTTGTTAGGAATTATGTGATCCTCACTAGCTGGAAGTAAGGGAGTTGGGGCATGAAGTTATTTCTAGGAGTTGGACACATACCAAGTTTAGCTCAGTTCTGGGCATCTTTGAAATACCTATACAAACTTGTTCCTACATAGTAACTTGCAACTTTGAATGAGAATGTGCTTGATTACAGCAACGTGCTATATGTTCTGAATGCCCGAATTGGGAATCTGTGTCAAAACTTTGTTAGGAATTATGTGATCCTCACTAGCTGGAAGTAAGGGAGATACGGTATGAAGTTATTTCTAGGAGTTGGAGACATACCAAGTTTAGCACAGTTTGGGGCATCTTTGAAATACCTATACAAACTTGTTCCTACATAGTAACTTGCCACTTTGAATGAGAATGTGCTTTCTTACAGCAACGTGCTACATGTTCTTAATGCCCGAATTGGGAATCTGTGTCAAAACTTTGTTAGGAATTATATGATCCTTACTAGCTGGAAGTAAGGGAGATGGGGCATGAAGTTATTTCTAGGAGTTGGAGACATACCAAGTTTAGCTCAGTTCTGGGCATCTTTGAACTACCTATACAAACTTGATCCTACATAGTAACTTGCAACTTTGAATGAGAATGTGCTTGCTTACAGCAACGTGCTATATGTTCTGAATGCCCGAATTGGGAATCTGTGTCAAAACTTTGTTAGGAATTATGTGATCCTTACTAGCTGGAAGTAAGGGAGATGGGGCATGAAGTTATTTCTAGGAGTTGGAGACATACAACGTTTAGCTCAGTTCTGGGCATCTTTGAAATACCTATACAAACTTGTTCCTACATAGTAACTTGCAACTTTGAATGAGAATGTGCTTGCTTACAGCAACATGCTATATGTTCTGAATGCCCGAATTGGGAATCTGTGTCAAAACTTTGTTAGAAATTATGTGATCCTTACTAGCTGGAAGTAAGTGAGATGGGTCATGAAGTTATTTCTAGGAGCTGGAGACATACAACGTTTAGCTCAGTTCTGGGCATCTTTGAAATACCTATACAAACTTTTTCCTACATAGTAACTGCCAACTTTCAATGAGAATGTGCTTGCTTACAGCAACGTGCTATATGTTCTGAATGCCCGAATTGGGAATCTGTGTCAAAACTTTGTTAGAAATTTTGTGATACTTACTAGCTGGAAGTAAGGGAGATGGGGCATGAAGTTATTTCTGGGAGTTGGAGACATACAACGTTTAGCTCAGTTCTGGGCATCTTTGAAATACCTATACAAACTTGTTCCTACATAGTAACTTGCAACTTTGAATGAGAATGTGCTTGGTAACAACAACGTGCTACATGTTCTGAATGCCCGAATTGGGAATCTGTGTCAAAACTTTGTTAGGAATTATGTGATCCTTACGAGCTGGAAGTAAGGGAGATGGGGCATGAAGTTATTTCTAGGAGTTGGAGACATACCAAGTTTAGCTCAGTTCTGGGCATCTTTGAAATACCTATACAAACTTGTTCCTACATAGTAACTTGCAACTTTGAATGAGAATGTGCTTGTTTACAGCAACGTGCTATATGTTCTGAATGCCCGAATTGGGAATCTGTGTCAAAACTTTGTTAGGAATTATGTGATCCTCACTAGCTGGAAGTAAGGGAGTTGGGGCATGAAGTTATTTCTAGGAGTTGGACACATACCAAGTTTAGCTCAGTTCTGGGCATCTTTGAACTACCTATACAAACTTGTTCCTACATAGTAACTTGCAACTTTGAATGAGAATGTGCTTGCTTACAGCAACGTGCTATATGTTCTGAATGCCCGAATTGGGAATCTGTGTCAAAACTTTGTTAGGAATTATGTGATCCTTAATAGCTGGAAGTAAGTGAGTTGGGGCATGATGATATTTCTAGAGGTTGGACACATACCAAGTTTAGCTCAGTTCTGGGCATCTTTGAAATACCTATACAAACTTGTTCCTACATAGTAACTGCCAACTTTGAATGAGAATGTGCTTGCTTACAGCAACGTGCTATATGTTCTGAATGCCCGAATTGGGAATCTGTGTCAAAACTTTGTTAGGAATTATGTGATCCTTACTAGCTGGAAGTAAGGGAGATGGGGCATGAAGTTATTTCTGGGAGTTGGAGACATACAACGTTTAGCTCAGTTCTGGGCATCTTTGAAATACCTATACAAACTTGTTCCTACATAGTAACTTGCAACTTTGAATGAGAATGTGCTTGCTTACAGCAACGTGCTATATGTTCTGAATGCCCGAATTGGGAATCTGTGTCAAAACTTTGTTAGAAATTATGTGATCCTTACTAGATGGAAGTAAGTGAGAGGGGCATGAAGTTATTTCTAGGAGTTGGAGACATACAACGTTTAGCTCAGTTCTGGGCATCTTTGAAATACCTATACAACTTGTTCCTATATAGTAACTTGCAACTTTGAATGAGAATGTGCTTGCTTACAACAACGTGCTACATGTTCTGAATGCCCGAATTGGGAATCTGTGTCAAAACTTTGTTAGGAATTATGTGATCCTTACCAGCTGGAAGTAAGGGAGATGGGGCATGAAGTTATTTCTAGGAGTTGGAGACATACAACGTTTAGCTCAGTTCTGGGCATCTTTGAAATACCTATACAAACTTGTTCCTACATAGTAACTTGCAACTTTGAATGAGAATGTGCTTGCTTACAGCAACGTGCTATATGTTCTGAATGCCCGAATTGGGAATTTGTGTCAAAACTTTGTTAGAAATTATGTGATCCTTACTAGCTGGAAGTAAGTGAGATGGGTCATGAAGTTATTTCTAGGAGTTGGAGACATACAACGTTTAGCTCAGTTCTGGGCATCTTTGAAATACCTATACAAACTTTTTCCTACATAGTAACTGCCAACTTTCAATGAGAATGTGCTTGCTTACAGCAACGTGCTATATGTTCTGAATGCCCGAATTGGGAATCTGTGTCAAAACTTTGTTAGAAATTATGTGATCCTTACTAGCTGGAAGTAAGGGAGATGGGGCATGAAGTTATTTGTAGGAGTTGGAGACATACAACGTTTAGCTCAGTTCTGGGCATCTTTGAAATACCTATACAAACTTGTTCCTACATAGTAACTTGCAAGTTTGAATGAGAATGTGCTTGCTTACAGCAACGCGTTATAGGTTCTGAATGCCCGATTTGGGAATCTGTGTCGAAACTTTGTTAGGAATTATGTGATCCTTACTAGCTGGAAGTGAGGGAGATGGGACATGAAGTTATTTCTAGGAGTTGGACACATAGCAAGTTTAGCTCAGTTCTGGGCATCTTTGAAATACCTATACAAACTTGTTCCTACATAGTAACTGCCAACTTTGAATGAGAATGTGCTTGCTTACAGCAATGTGCTATATGTTCTGAATGCCCGAATCGGGAATCTGTGTGAAATCTTTGTTAGGAATTATGTGATCCTTACTAGCTGGAAGTAAGGGAGATGGGGCATGAAGTTATTTCTAGGAGTTGGAGACAGACCAAGTTTAGCTCAGTTCTGGGCATCTTTGAAATACCTATACAAACTTGTTCCTACATAGTAACTTGCAACTTTGAATGAGAATGTGCTTGCTTACAGCAACGTGCCATATGTTCTGAATGCCCGAATTGGGAATCTGTGTCAAAACTTTGTTAGGAATTATGTGATCCTTACTAGCTGAAAGTAAGGGAGATGGGCCATGAAGTTATTTCTAGGAGTTGGAGACATACAACGTTTAGCTCAGTTCTGGGCATCTTTGAAATACCTATACAAACTTGTTCCTACATAGTAACTTGCAACTCTGAATGAGAATGTGCTTGCTTACAGCAACGTGCTATATGTTCTGAATGCCCGAATTGGGAATCTGTGTCAAATCTTTGTTAGGAATTATGTGATCCTTACTAGCTGGAAGTAAGAGTGATGGGGCATGAAGTTATTTCTAGGAGTTGGAGACATACCAAGTTTAGCTCAGTTCTGGGCATCTTTGAAATACCTATACAAACTTGTTCCTACATAGTAACTTGCAACTTTGAATGAGAATGTGCTTGCTTACAGCAACGTGCTATATGTTCTGAATGCCCGAATTGGGAATCTGTGTCAAAACTTTGTTAGGAATTATGTGATCCTCACTAGCTGGAAGTAAGGGAGTTGGGGCATGAAGTTATTTCTAGGAGTTGGACACATACCAAGTTTAGCTCAGTTCTGGGCATCTTTGAACTACCTATACAAACTTGTTCCTACATAGTAACTTGCAACTTTGAATGAGAATGTGCTTGCTTACAGCAACGTGCTATATGTTCTGAATGCCCGAATTGGGAATCTGTGTCAAAACTTTGTTAGGAATTATGTGATCCTTAATAGCTGGAAGTAAGTGAGTTGGGGCATGATGATATTTCTAGAGGTTGGACACATACCAAGTTTAGCTCAGTTCTGGGCATCTTTGAAATACCTATACAAACTTGTTGCTACATAGTAACTGCCAACTTTGAATGAGAATGTGCTTGCTTACAGCAACGTGCTATATGTTCTGAATGCCCGAATTGGGAATCTGTGTCAAAACTTTGTTAGGAATTATGTGATCCTTACTAGCTGGAAGTAAGGGAGATGGGGCATGAAGTTATTTCTGGGAGTTGGAGACATACAACGTTTAGCTCAGTTCTGGGCATCTTTGAAATACCTATACAAACTTGTTCCTACATAGTAACTTGCAACTTTGAATGAGAATGTGCTTGCTTACAGCAACGTGCTATATGTTCTGAATGCCCGAATTGGGAATCTGTGTCAAAACTTTGTTAGAAATTATGTGATCCTTACTAGATGGAAGTAAGTGAGAGGGGCATGAAGTTATTTCTAGGAGTTGGAGACATACAACGTTTAGCTCAGTTCTGGGCATCTTTGAAATACCTATACAACTTGTTCCTATATAGTAACTTGCAACTTTGAATGAGAATGTGCTTGCTTACAACAACGTGCTACATGTTCTGAATGCCCGAATTGGGAATCTGTGTCAAAACTTTGTTAGGAATTATGTGATCCTTACCAGCTGGAAGTAAGGGAGATGGGGCATGAAGTTATTTCTAGGAGTTGGAGACATACAACGTTTAGCTCAGTTCTGGGCATCTTTGAAATACCTATACAAACTTGTTCCTACATAGTAACTTGCAACTTTGAATGAGAATGTGCTTGCTTACAGCAACGTGCTATATGTTCTGAATGCCCGAATTGGGAATCTGTGTCAAAACTTTGTTAGAAATTATGTGATCCTTACTAGATGGAAGTAAGTGAGATGGGGCATGAAGTTATTTGTAGGAGTTGGAGACATACAACGTTTAGCTCAGTTCTGGGCATCTTTGAAATACCTATACAAACTTGTTCCTACATAGTAACTTGCAACTTTGAATGAGAATGTGCTTGCTTACAACAACGTGCTACATGTTCTGAATACCCGAATTGGGAATCTGTGTCAAAACTTTGTTAGGAATTATGTGTTCCTTACTAGCTGGAAGTAAGGGAGATGGGGCATGACGTTATTTCTAGGAGTTGGAGACATACCAAGTTTAGCTCAGTTCTGGCCATCTTTGAATTACCTATACAAACTTGTTCCTACATAATAACTTGCAACTTTAAATGAGAATGTGCTTGCTTACAGCAACGTGCTATATGTTCTGAATGCCTGAATTGGGAATCTGTGTCAAAACTTTGTTAGGAATTATGTGATCCTTACTAGCTGGAAGTTAGGGACATGGGGCATGAAGTTATTTCTGGGAGTTGGAGTCATACAACGTTTAGCTCAGTTCTGGGCATCTTTGAAATACCTATACAAACTTGTTCCTACATAGTAACTTGCCACTTTGAATGAGAATGTGCTTGCTTACAGCAACGTGCTATATGTTCTGAATGCCCGAATTGGGAATCTGTGTCAAAACTTTGTTAGGAATTATGTGATCCTCACTAGCTGGAAGTAAGGGAGTTGGGGCATGAAGTTATTTCTAGGAGTTGGACACATACCAAGTTTAGCTCAGTTCTGGGCATCTTTGAAATACCTATACAAACTTGTTCCTACATAGTAACTGCCAACTTTGAATGAGAATGTGCTTGCTTACAGCAACGTGCTATATGTTCTGAATGCCCGAATTGGGAATCTGTGTCAAAACTTTGTTAGGAATTATGTGATCCTCACTAGCTGGAAGTAAGGGAGATACGGTATGAAGTTATTTCTAGGAGTTGGAGACATACCAAGTTTAGCACAGTTTGGGGCATCTTTGAAATACCTATACAAACTTGTTCCTACATAGTAACTTGCCACTTTGAATGAGAATGTGCTTTCTTACAGCAACGTGCTACATGTTCTTAATGCCCGAATTGGGAATCTGTGTCAAAACTTTGTTAGGAATTATGTGATCCTTACTAGCTGGAAGTAAGGGAGATGGGGCATGAAGTTATTTCTAGGAGTTGGAGACATACCAAGTTTAGCTCAGTTCTGGGCATCTTTGAACTACCTATACAAACTTGTTCCTACATAGTAACTTGCAACTTTGAATGAGAATGTGCTTGCTTACAGCAACGTGCTATATGTTCTGAATGCCCGAATTGGGAATCTGTGTCAAAACTTTGTTAGGAATTATGTGATCCTTACTAGCTGGAAGTAAGGGAGATGGGGCATGAAGTTATTTCTAGGAGTTGGAGACATACAACGTTTAGCTCAGTTCTGGGCATCTTTGAAATACCTATACAAACTTTTTCCTACATAGTAACTTGCAACTTTGAATGAGAATGTGCTTGCTTACAGCAACATGCTATATGTTCTGAATGCCCGAATTGGGAATCTGTGTCAAAACTTTGTTAGAAATTATGTGATCCTTACTAGCTGGAAGTAAGTGAGATGGGTCATGAAGTTATTTCTAGGAGCTGGAGACATACAACGTTTAGCTCAGTTCTGGGCATCTTTGAAATACCTATACAAACTTTTTCCTACATAGTAACTGCCAACTTTCAATGAGAATGTGCTTGCTTACAGCAACGTGCTATATGTTCTGAATGCCCGAATTGGGAATCTGTGTCAAAACTTTGTTAGAAATTTTGTGATACTTACTAGCTGGAAGTAAGGGAGATGGGTCATGAAGTTATTTGTAGGAGTTGGAGACATACAACGTTTAGCTCAGTTCTGGGCATCTTTGAAATACCTATACAAACTTGTTCCTACATAGTAACTTGCAACTTTGAATGAGAATGTGCTTGGTAACAACAACGTGCTACATGTTCTGAATGCCCGAATTGGGAATCTGTGTCAAAACTTTGTTAGGAATTATGTGATCCTTACGAGCTGGAAGTAAGGGAGATGGGGCATGAAGTTATTTCTAGGAGTTGGAGACATACCAAGTTTAGCTCAGTTCTGGGCATCTTTGAAATACCTATACAAACTTGTTCCTACATAGTAACTTGCAACTTTGAATGAGAATGTGCTTGCTTACAGCAACGTGCTATATGTTCTGAATGCCCGAATTGGGAATCTGTGTCAAAACTTTGTTAGGAATTATGTGATCCTCACTAGCTGGAAGTAAGGGAGTTGGGGCATGAAGTTATTTCTAGGAGTTGGACACATACCAAGTTTAGCTCAGTTCTGGGCATCTTTGAACTACCTATACAAACTTGTTCCTACATAGTAACTTGCAACTTTGAATGAGAATGTGCTTGCTTACAGCAACGTGCTATATGTTCTGAATGCCCGAATTGGGAATCTGTGTCAAAACTTTGTTAGGAATTATGTGATCCTTAATAGCTGGAAGTAAGTGAGTTGGGGCATGATGATATTTCTAGAGGTTGGACACATACCAAGTTTAGCTCAGTTCTGGGCATCTTTGAAATACCTATACAAACTTGTTCCTACATAGTAACTGCCAACTTTGAATGAGAATGTGCTTGCTTACAGCAACGTGCTATATGTTCTGAATGCCCGAATTGGGAATCTGTGTCAAAACTTTGTTAGGAATTATGTGATCCTTACTAGCTGGAAGTAAGGGAGATGGGGCATGAAGTTATTTCTGGGAGTTGGAGACATACAACGTTTAGCTCAGTTCTGGGCATCTTTGAAATACTTATACAAACTTGTTCCTACATAGTAACTTGCAACTTTGAATGAGAATGTGCTTGCTTACAGCAACGTGCTATATGTTCTGAATGCCCGAATTGGGAATCTGTGTCAAAACTTTGTTAGAAATTATGTGATCCTTACTAGATGGAAGTAAGTGAGAGGGGCATGAAGTTATTTCTAGGAGTTGGAGACATACAACGTTTAGCTCAGTTCTGGGCATCTTTGAAATACCTATACAACTTGTTCCTATATAGTAACTTGCAACTTTGAATGAGAATGTGCTTGCTTACAACAACGTGCTACATGTTCTGAATGCCCGAATTGGGAATCTGTGTCAAAACTTTGTTAGGAATTATGTGATCCTTACCAGCTGGAAGTAAGGGAGATGGGGCATGAAGTTATTTCTAGGAGTTGGAGACATACAACGTTTAGCTCAGTTCTGGGCATCTTTGAAATACCTATACAAACTTCTTCCTACATAGTAAGTTGCAACTTTGAATGAGAATGTGCTTGCTTACAGCAACGTGCTATATGTTCTGAATGCCCGAACTGGGAATCTGTGTCAAAACTTTGTTAGGAATTATGTGATCTTTACTAGCTGGAAGTAAGGGAGATGGGGCATGAAGTTATTTCTAGGAGTTGGAGACATACCAAGTTAAGCTCAGTTCTGGGCATCTTTGAATTACCTATACAAACTTGTTCCTACATAGTAACTTGCAACTTTGAATGAGAATGTGCTTGCTTACAGCAACGTGCTATATGTTCTGAATGCCCGAATTGGGAATCTGTGTCAAAACTTTGTTAGGAATTATGTGATCCTAACTAGCTGGAAGTAAGGGAGAGGGGCATGAAGTTATTTCTAGGAGTTGGAGACATACCAAGTTTAGCTCAGTTCTGGGCATCTTTGAAATACCTATACAAACTTTTCCTACATAGTAACTTGCAACTTTGAATGAGAATGTGCTTGCTTACAGCAACGTGCTATATGTTCTGAATGCCCGAATTGGGAATCTGTGTCAAAACTGTGTTAGGAATTATGTGATCCTTACTAGCTGAAAGTAAGGGAGATGGGGCTTGAAGTTATTTCTAGGAGTTGGAGACATACAACGTTTAGCTCAGTTCTGGGCATCTTTGAAATACCTATACAAACTTGTTCCTACATAGTAACTTGCAACTTTGAATGAGAATGTGCTTGCTTACAGCAACGTGCTATATGTTCTGAATGCCCGAATTGGGAATCTGTGTCAAAACTTTGTTAGGAATTATGTGATCCTTACTAGATGGAAGTAAGGGAGATGGGGCATGAAGTTATTTCTAGGAGTTGGAGACATACCAAGTTTAGCTCAGTTCTGGGCATCTTTGAAATACCTATACAAACTTTTCCTACATAGTAACTTGCAACTTTGAATGAGAATGTGCTTGCTTACAGCAACGTGCTATATGTTCTGAATGCCCGAATTGGGAATCTGTGTCAAAACTGTGTTAGGAATTATGTGATCCTTACTAGCTGAAAGTTAGGGAGATGGGGCATGAAGTTATTTCTAGGAGTTGGAGACATACAACGTTTAGCTCAGTTCTGGGCATCTTTGAAATACCTATACAAACTTGTTCCTACATAGTAACTTGCAACTTTGAATGAGAATGTGCTTGCTTACAGCAACGTGCTATATGTTCTGAATGCCCGAATTGGGAATCTGTGTCAAAACTTTGTTAGGAATTATGTGATCCTTACTAGATGGAAGTAAGGGAGTTGGGGCATGAAGTTATTTCTAGGAGTTGAACACATACCAATTTTAGCTCAGTTCTGGGCATCTTTGAAATACCTATACAAACTTGTTCCTACATAGTAACTTGCAACTTTGAATGAGAATGTGCTTGCTTACAGCAACGTGCTATATGTTCTGAAAGCCCGAATTGGGAATCTGTGTCAAAACTTTGTTAGGAATTATGTCATCCTTACTAGCTGGAAGTGAGGGAGATAGGGCATGAAGTTATTTCTAGGAGTTGGAGACATACGAAGTTTAGCTCAGTTCTGGGCATCTTTCAAATACCTATACAAACTTGTTCCTACATAGTAACTTGCAACTTTGAATGAGAATGTGCTTGCTTACAGCAACGTGCTATATGTTCTGAATGTCCGAATTGGGAATCTGTGTCAAAACTTTGTTAGGAATTATGTGATCCTTACTAGCTGGAAGTAAAGGAGATGGGGCATGAAGTTATTTCTAGGAGTTGTACACATACCCACTTTAGCTCAGTTATGGGCATCTTTGAAATACCTATAGAAACTTGTTCCTTCATAGTAACTTGCTAATTGGAATGAGAATGAGCTTGCTTACAGCAACGTGCTATATGTTCTGAATGCCCGAATTGGGAATCTGTGTCAAAACTTTGTTAGGAATTATGTGATCCTTACTAGATGGAAGTCAGGGAGATGGGGCATGAAGTTATTTGTAGGAGTTGCAGACATACAACGTTTAGCTCAGTTCTGGGCATCTTTGAAATACCTATAGAAACTTGTTCCTACATAGTAACTTGCTAATTGGAATGAGATAGTGCTGCTTAAATCAACGTGCTATATGTTCTGAATGCCCGAATTGGGAATCTGTGTCAAAACTTTGTTAGAAATTATGTGATCCTTACTAGCTGAAAGTAAGTGAGATGGGGCATGAAGTTGTTTCTAGGAGTTGGAGACATACAACGTTTAGCTCAGTTCTGGGCATCTTTGAAATACCTATACAAACTTGTTCCTACATAGTAACTTGCAACTTTGAATGAGAATGTGCTTGCTTACAGCAACGTGCTATATGTTCTAAATGCTCGAATTGGGAATCTGTGTCAAATCTTTGTTAGGAATAATGTGATCCTTAGTAGCTGGAAGTAAGGGAGTTGGGGCATAAAGTTATTTCTAGAGGTTGGACACATACCAAGTTTAGCTCAGTTCTGGGCATCTTTGAAATACCTATACAAACTTGTTCCTACATAGTAACCTGCAACTTTGAATGAGAATGTGCTTGCTTACAGCAAAGTGCTATATGTTCTGAATGCCCGAATTGGGAATCTGTGTCAAAACTTTGTTAGGAATTATGTGATCCTTACAAGCTGGAAGTAAGGGAGATGGGGTATGAAGTTATTTCTAGGAATTGTAGACATACCTAGATTAGCTCAGTTCTGGGCATCTTTGAAATACCTATACAAGCTTGTTTCTACATAGTAACTTGCAACTTTGAATGAGAATGTGCTTGCTTACAGCAACGTGCTATATGTTCTGAATGCCCGAATTGGGAATCTGTGTCAAAACTTTGTTAGGAATTATGTGATCCTTACTAGCTGGAAGTAAGGGAGATGGGGTATGAAGTTATTTCTAGGAGTTGGAGACATACCAAGTTTAGCACAGTTCTGGGCATCTTTGAAATACCTATGCAAACTTGTTCCTACATAGTAACTTGCAACTTTGAACGAGAATGTGCTTTCTTACAGCAACGTGCTACATGTTCTGAATGCCCGAATTGGGAATCTGTGTCAAAACTTTGTTAGGAATTATGTGATCCTTACTAGCTGAAAGTAAGGGAGATGGGGCATGAAGTTATTTCTAGGAGTTGGAGACATACAACGTTTAGCTCAGTTCTGGGCATCTTTGAAATACGTATACAAACTTGTTCCTACATAGTAACTTGCAACTTTGAATGAGAATGTGCTTGCTTACAGCAACGTGCTATATGTTCTGAATGCCCGAATTGGGAATCTGTGTCAAAACTGTGTTAGGAATTCTGTGATCCTTACTAGCTGGAAGTAAGGGAGTTGGGGCATGAATTTTTTCTATGAGTTGTACACATACCCACTTTAGCTCAGTTCTGGGCATCTTTGAAATACCTATAGAAACTTGTTCCTTCATAGTAACTTGCTAATTGGAATGAGAATAAGCTTGCTTACAGCAACGTGCTATATGTTCTGAATGCCCGAATTGGGAATCTGTGTCAAAACTTTGTTAGGAATTATGTGATCCTTACTAGATGGAAGTAAAGGAGATGGGACATGAAGTTATTTCTAGAAGTTGCAGACATACAACGTTTAGCTCAGTTCTGGGCATCTTTGAAATACCTATACAAACTTGTTCCTACATAGTAACTTGCAACTTTGAATGAGAATGTGCTTGCTTACAGCAACGTGCTATATGTTCTGAATGCCCGAATTGGGAATCTGTGTCGAAACTTTGTTAGAAATTATGTGATCCTTACTAGCTGGAAGTAAGGGAGATGGGGCATGAAGTTATTTCTAGGAGTTGGAGACATACAACGTTTAGATCAGTTCTGGGTATCTTTGAAATACCTATACAGACTTGTTCCTACATAGTAACTTGCAACTTTGAATGAGAATGTGCTTGATTACAGCAACGTGCTATATGTTCTGAATGCCCGAATTGGGAATCTGTGTCAAAACTTTGTTAGGAATTATGTGATCCTTACTAGCTGGAAGTAAGGGAGATGGGGCATGAAGTTATTTGTAGGAGTTGGAGACATACAACGTTTAGCTCAGCTCTGGGCATCTTTGAAATACCTATAGAAACTTGTTCCTTCATAGTAACTTGCTAATTGGAATGAGATAGTGCTGCTTAAAGCAACGTGCTATATGTTCTGAATGCCCGAATTGGGAATCTGTGTCAAAACTTTGTTAGAAATTATGTGATCCTTACTAGCTGAATGTAAGTGAGATGGGGCATGAAGTTATTTCTAGGAGTTGGAGACATACAACGTTTAGCTCAGTTCTGGGCATCTTTGAAATACCTATACAAACTTGTTCCTACATAGTAACTTGCAACTTTGAATGAGAATGTGCTTGCTTACAGCAACGTGCTATATGTTCTAAATGCTCGAATTGGGAATCTGTGTCAAATCTTTGTTAGGAATTATGTGATCCTTAGTAGCTGGAAGTAAGGGAGTTGGGGCATAAAGTTATTTCTAGAGGTTGGACACATACCAAGTTTAGCTCAGTTCTGGGCATCTTTGAAATACCTATACAAACTTGTTCCTACATAGTAACCTGCAACTTTGAATGAGAATGTGCTTGCTTACAGCAAAGTGCTATATGTTCTGAATGCCCGAATTGGGAATCTGTGTCAAAACTTTGTTAGGAATTATGTGATCCTTACAAGCTGGAAGTAAGGGAGATGGGGTATGAAGTTATTTCTAGGAGTTGGAGACATACCAAGTTTAGCACAGTTCTGGGCATCTTTGAAATACCTATGCAAACTTGTTCCTACATAGTAACTTGCAACTTTGAACGAGAATGTGCTTTCTTACAGCAACGTGCTACATGTTCTGAATGCCCGAATTGGGAATCTGTGTCAAAACTTTGTTAGATATTATGTGATCCTTACTAGCTGAAAGTAAGGGAGATGGGGCATGAAGTTATTTCTAGGAGTTGGAGACATACAACGTTTAGCTCAGTTCTGGGCATCTTTGAAATACCTATACAAACTTATTCCTACATAGTAACTTGCAACTTTGAATGAGAATGTGCTTGCTTACAGCAACGTGCTATATGTTCTGAATGCCCGAATTGGGAATCTGTGTCAAAACTGTGTTAGGAATTCTGTGATCCTTACTAGCTGGAAGTAAGGGAGTTGGGGCATGAATTTTTTCTATGAGTTGTACACATACCCACTTTACCTCAGTTCTGGGCATCTTTGAAATACCTATACAAACTTGTTCCTTCATAGTAACTTGCTAATTGGAATGAGAATGAGCTTGCTTACAGCAACGTGCTATATGTTCTGAATGCCCGATTTGGGAATCTGTGTCAAAACTTTGTTAGGAATTATGTGATCCTTACTAGATGGAAGTAAAGGAGATGGGACATGAAGTTATTTCTAGAAGTTGCAGACATACAACGTTTAGCTCAGTTCTGGGCATCTTTGAAATACCTATACAAACTTGTTCCTACATAGTAACTTGGAAATTTGAATGAGAATGTGCTTGCTTACAGCAACGTGCTATATGTTCTGAATGCCCGACTTGGGAATCTGTGTCAAAACTTTGTTAGGAATTATGTGATCCTAACTAGCTGGAAGTAAGGGAGATGGGGCATGAAGTTATTTCTAGGAGTTGGAGACATACAACGTTTAGCTCAGTTCTGGGCATCTTTGAAATACCTATACAAACTTGTTCCTACATAGTAACTTGCAACTTTGAATGAGAATGTGCTTGCTTACAGCAACGTGCTATATGTTCTGAATGCCCGAATTGGGAATCTGTGTCAAAACTTTGTTAGAAATTATGTGATCCTTACTAGATGGAAGTAAGGGAGATGGGGCATGAAGTTATTTCTAGGAGTTGGAGACATACAACGTTTAGCTCAGTTCTGGGCATCTTTGAAATACCTATACAAACTTGTTCCTACATAGTAACTTTCAACTTTGAATGAGAATGTGCTTGCTTACAGCAACGTGCTATATGTTCTGAATGCCCGAATTGGGAATCTGTGTCAAAACTTTGTTAGGAATTATGTGATCCTTACTAGATGGAAGTAAGGGAGATGGGGCATGAACATATTTCTAGAAGTTGGAGACATACAACGTTTAGCTCAGTTCTGGGCATTTTTGAAATACTTATACAAACTTGTTCCTACATAGTAACTTGCAACTTTGAATGAGAATGTGCTTGCTTACAGCAACGTGCTATATGTTCTGAATGCCCGAATTGGGAATCTGTGTCAAAACTTTGTTAGGAATTATGTGATCCTTACAAGCTGGAAGTAAGGGAGATGGGGTATGAAGTTATTTCTAGGAGTTGTAGACATACCAAGTTTAGCTCAGTTCTGGGCATCTTTGAAATACCAATACAAGCTTGTTCCTACATAGTAACTTGCAACTTTGAATGAGAATGTGCTTGCTTACAGCAACGTGCTATATGTTCTGAATGCCCGAATTGGGAATCTGTGTCAAAACTTTGTTAGGAATTATGTGATCCTTACTAGCTGGAAGTAAGGGAGATGGGGTATGAAGTTATTTCTAGGAGTTGGAGACATACCAAGTTTAGCACAGTTCTGGGCATCTTTGAAATACCTATGCAAACTTGTTCCTACATAGTAACTTGCAACTTTGAACGAGAATGTGCTTTCTTACAGCAACGTGCTACATGTTCTGAATGCCCGAATTGGGAATCTGTGTCAAAACTTTGTTAGAAATTATGTGATCCTTACTAGCTGAAAGTAAGGGAGATGGGGCATGAAGTTATTTCTAGGAGTTGGAGACATACAACGTTTAGCTCAGTTCTTGGCATCTTTGAAATACCTATACAAACTTGTTCCTACATAGTAACTTGCAACTTTGAATGAGAATGTGCTTGCTTACAGCAACGTGCTATATGTTCTGAATGCCCGAATTGGGAATCTGTGTCAAAACTGTGTTAGGAATTCTGTGATCCTTACTAGCTGGAAGTAAGGGAGTTGGGGCATGAATTTTTTCTATGAGTTGTACACATACCCACTTTAGCTCAGTTCTGGGCATCTTTGAAATACCTATACAAACTTGTTCCTTCATAGTAACTTGCTAATTGGAATGAGAATGAGCTTGCTTACAGCAACGTGCTATATGTTCTGAATGCCCGAATTGGGAATCTGTGTCAAAACTTTGTTAGGAATTATGTGATCCTTACTAGATGGAAGTAAAGGAGATGGGACATGAAGTTATTTCTAGAAGTTGCAGACATACAACGTTTAGCTCAGTTCTGGGCATCTTTGAAATACCTATGCAAACTTGTTCCTACATAGTAACTTGCAACTTTGAACGAGAATGTGCTTTCTTACAGCAACGTGCTACATGTTCTGAATGCCCGAATTGGGAATCTGTGTCAAAACTTTGTTAGAAATTATGTGATCCTTACTAGCTGAAAGTAAGGGAGATGGGGCATGAAGTTATTTCTAGGAGTTGGAGACATACAACGTTTAGCTCAGTTCTGTGCATCTTTGAAATACCTATACAAACTTGTTCCTACATAGTAACTTGCAACTTTGAATGAAAATGTGCTTGCTTACAGCAACGTGCTATATGTTCTGAATGCCCGAATTGGGAATCTGTGTCAAAACTGTGTTAGGAATTCTGTGATCCTTACTAGCTGGAAGTAAGGGAGTTGGGGCATGAATTTTTTCTATGAGTTGTACACATACCCACTTTAGCTCAGTTCTGGGCATCTTTGAAATACCTATACAAACTTGTTCCTTCATAGTAACTTGCTAATTGGAATGAGAATGACCTTGCTTACAGCAACGTGCTATATGTTCTGAATGCCCGAATTGGGAATCTGTGTCAAAACTTTGTTAGGAATTATGTGATCCTTACTAGATGGAAGTAAAGGAGATGGGACATGAAGTTATTTCTAGAAGTTGCAGACATACAACGTTTAGCTCAGTTCTGGGCATCTTTGAAATACCTATACAAACTTGTTCCTACATAGTAACTTGCAAATTTGAATGAGAATGTGCTTGCTTACAGCAACGTGCTATATGTTCTGAATGCCCGACTTGGGAATCTGTGTCAAAACTTTGTTAGGAATTATGTGATCCTAACTAGCTGGAAGTAAGGGAGATGGGGCATGAAGTTATTTCTAGGAGTTGGAGACATACAACGTTTAGCTCAGTTCTGGGCATCTTTGAAATACCTATACAAACTTGTTCCTACATAGTAACTTGCAACTTTGAATGAGAATGTGCTTGCTTACAGCAACGTGCTATATGTTCTGAATGCCCGAATTGGGAATCTGTGTCAAAACTTTGTTAGGAATTATGTGATCCTTACTAGATGGAAGTAAGGGAGTTGGGGCATGAAGTTATTTCTAGGAGTTGAACACATACCAATTTTAGCTCAGTTCTGGGCATCTTTGAATTACCTATACAAACTTGTTCCTACATAGTAACTTGCAACTTTGAATGAGAATGTGCTTGCTTACAGCAACGTGCTATATGTTCTGAAAGCCCGAATATGGAATCTGTGTCAAAACTTTGTTAGGAATTATGTGATCCTTACTAGCTGGAAGTGAGGGAGATAGGGCATGAAGTTATTTCTAGGAGTTGGAGACATACGAAGTTTAGCTCAGTTCTGGGCATCTTTCAAATACCTATACAAACTTGTTCCTACATAGTAACTTGCAACTTTGAATGAGAATGTGCTTGCTTACAGCAACGTGCTATATGTTCTGAATGTCCGAATTGGGAATCTGTGTCAAAACTTTGTTAGGAATTATGTGATCCTTACTAGCTGGAAGTAAAGGAGATGGGGCATGAAGTTATTTCTAGGAGTTGTACACATACCCACTTTAGCTCAGTTATGGGCATCTTTGAAATACCTATAGAAACTTGTTCCTTCATAGTAACTTGCTAATTGGAATGAGAATGAGCTTGCTTACAGCAACGTGCTATATGTTCTGAATGCCCGAATTGGGAATCTGTGTCAAATCTTTGTTAGGAATTATGTGATCCTTACTAGATGGAAGTCAGGGAGATGGGGCATGAAGTTATTTCTAGGAGTTGCAGACATACAACGTTTAGCTCAGTTCTGGGCATCTTTGAAATACCTATAGAAACTTGTTCCTACATAGTAACTTGCTAATTGGAATGAGATAGTGCTGCTTAAATCAACGTGCTATATGTTCTGAATGCCCGAATTGGGAATCTGTGTCAAAACTTTGTTAGAAATTATGTGATCCTTACAAGCTAAAGTAAGTGAGATGGGGCATGAAGTTATTTCTAGGAGTTGGAGACATACAACGTTTAGCTCAGTTCTGGGCATCTTTGAAATACCTATACAAACTTGTCCTACATAGTAACTTGCAACTTTGAATGAGAATGTGCTTGCTTACAGCAACGTGCTATATGTTCTGAATGCCCGAATTGGGAATCTGTGTCAAAACTTTGTTAGGAATTATGTGATCCTTACTAGCTGGAAGTAAGGGAGATGGGGCATGAAGTTATTTCTAGGAGTTGGAGACATACAACGTTTAGCTCAGTTCTGGGCATCTTTGAAATACCTATACAAACTTGTTCCTACATAGTAACTTGCAACTTTGAATGAGAATGTGCTTGCTTACAGCAACGTGCTATATGTTCCGAATGCCCGAATTGGGATTCTGTGTCAAAACTTTGTTAGGAATTATGTGATCCTTACGAGCTGGAAGTAAAGGAGATGGAGCATGAAGTTATTTCTAGGAGTTGGAGACATACAACGTTTAGCTCAGTTCTGGGCATCTTTGAAATACCTATACAAACTTGTTCCTACATAGTAACTTGCAACTTTGAATGAGAATGTGCTTGCTTACAGCAACGTGCTATATGTTCTGAATGCCCGAATTGGGAATCTGTGTCAAAACTTTGTTAGAAATTATGTGATCCTTACTAGCTGGAAGTAAGGGAGATGGGGCATGAAGTTATTTCTAGGAGTTGGAGACATACAACGTTTAGCTCAGCTCTGGGCATCTTTGAAATACCTATACAAACTTGTTCCTTCATAGTAACTTGCAACTTTGAATGAGAATGTGCTTGCTTACAGCAACGTGCTATATGTTCTGAATGCCCGAATTGGGAATCTGTGTCAAAACTTTGTTAGGAATTATGTGATCCTTACTAGCTGAAAGTAAGGGAGATGGGGCATGAAGTTATTTCTAGGAGTTGGAGACATACCAAGTTTAGCTCAGTTCTGGGCATCTTTGAAATACCTATACAAACTTGTTCCTACATAGTAACTTGCAACTTTGAATGAGAATGTGCTTGCTTACAGCAACGTGCTATATGTTCTGAATACCCGAATTGGGAATCTGTGTCAAATCTTTGTTTGAAATTATGTGATCCTTACTAGATGGAAGTAAGGGAGATGGGGCATGAAGTTATTTCTAGGAGTTAGAGACATACAACGTTTAGCTCAGTTCTGGGCATCTTTGAAATACCTATACAAACTTGTTCCTACATAGTTACTTGCAACTTTGAATGAGAATGTGCTTGCTTACAGCAACGTGCTATATGTTCTGAATGCCCGAATTGGGAATCTGTGTCAAAACTTTGTTAGAAATTATGTGATCCTTACTAGCTGGAAGTAAGGGAGATGGGGCATGAAGTTATTTCTAGGAGTTGGAGACCTACAACGTTTAGCTCAGTTCTGGGCATCTTTGAAATACCTATACAAACTTGTTCCTACATAGTAACTTGCAACTTTGAATGAGAATGTGCTAGCTTACAGCAACGTGCTATATGTTCTGAATGCCCGAATTGGGAATCTGTGTCAAAACTTTGTTAGGAATTATGTGATCCTTACTAGCTGGAAGTAAGGGAGATGGGGCATGAAGTTATTTCTAGGAGTTGGAGACATACCCACTTTAGCTCAGTTCTGGGCATCTTTGAAATACCTATACAAACTTGTTCCTACATAGTAACTTGCATCTGTGAATGAGAACGTGCTTGCTTACAGCAACGTGGTATATGTTCTGAATGCCCGAATTGGGAATCTGTGTCAAAACTTTGTTAGGAATTATGTGATCCTTACTAGCTGGAAGTAAGGGAGATGGGGCATGAAGTTATTTCTAGGAGTTGGAGACATACCAAGTTTAGCTCAGTTCTGGGCATCTTTGAAATACCTATACAAACTTGTTCCTACATAGTAACTTGCAACTTTGAATGAGAATGTGCTTGCTTACAGCAACGTGCTATATGGTCCGAATGCCCGAATTGGGATTCTGTGTCAAAACTTTGTTAGGAATTATGTGATCCTTACGAGCTGGAAGTAAAGGAGATGGAGCATGAAGTTATTTCTAGGAGTTGGAGACATACAACGTTTAGCTCAGTTCTGGGCATCTTTGAAATACCTATACAAACTTGTTCCTACATAGTAACTTGCAACTTTGAATGAGAATGTGCTTGCTTAAGCAACGTGCTATATGTTCTGAATGCCCGAATTGGGAATCTGTGTCAAAACTTTGTTAGAAATTATGTGATCCTTACTAGCTGGAAGTAAGGGAGATGGGGCATGAAGTTATTTGTAGGAGTTGGAGACATACAACGTTTAGCTCAGCTCTGGGCATCTTTGAAATACCTATAGAAACTTGTTCCTTCATAGTAACTTGCTAATTGGAATGAGATAGTGCTGCTTAAAGCAACGTGCTATATGTTCTGAATGCCCGAATTGGGAATCTGTGTCAAAACTTTGTTAGAAATTATGTGATCCTTACTAGCTGGAAGTAAGGGAGATGGGGCATGAAGTTATTTCTAGGAGTTGGAGACATACAACGTTTAGCTCAGTTCTGGGCATCTTTGAAATACCTATACAAACTTGTTCCTACATAGTAACTTGCAACTTTGAATGAGAATGTGCTTGCTTACAGCAACGTGCTATATGTTCTAAATGCTCGAATTGGGAATCTGTGTCAAATCTTTGTTAGGAATTATGTGATCCTTAGTAGCTGGAAGTAAGGGAGTTGGGGCATAAAGTTATTTCTAGAGGTTGGACACATACCAAGTTTAGCTCAGTTCTGGGCATCTTTGAAATACCTATACAAACTTGTTCCTACATAGTAACCTGCAACTTTGAATGAGAATGTGCTTGCTTACAGCAAAGTGCTATATGTTCTGAATGCCCGAATTGGGAATCTGTGTCAAAACTTTGTTAGGAATTATGTGATCCTTACAAGCTGGAAGTAAGGGAGATGGGGTATGAAGTTATTTCTAGGAGTTGGAGACATACCAAGTTTAGCACAGTTCTGGGCATCTTTGAAATACCTATGCAAACTTGTTCCTACATAGTAACTTGCAACTTTGAACGAGAATGTGCTTTCTTACAGCAACGTGCTACATGTTCTGAATGCCCGAATTGGGAATCTGTGTCAAAACTTTGTTAGAAATTATGTGATCCTTACTAGCTGAAAGTAAGGGAGATGGGGCATGAAGTTATTTCTAGGAGTTGGAGACATACAACGTTTAGCTCAGTTCTGGGCATCTTTGAAATACCTATACAAACTTATTCCTACATAGTAACTTGCAACTTTGAATGAGAATGTGCTTGCTTACAGCAACGTGCTATATGTTCTGAATGCCCGAATTGGGAATCTGTGTCAAAACTGTGTTAGGAATTCTGTGATCCTTACTAGCTGGAAGTAAGGGAGTTGGGGCATGAATTTTTTCTATGAGTTGTACACATACCCACTTTAGCTCAGTTCTGGGCATCTTTGAAATACCTATACAAACTTGTTCCTTCATAGTAACTTGCTAATTGGAATGAGAATGAGCTTGCTTACAGCAACGTGCTATATGTTCTGAATGCCCGATTTGGGAATCTGTGTCAAAACTTTTTTAGGAATTATGTGATCCTTACTAGATGGAAGTAAAGGAGATGGGACATGAAGTTATTTCTAGAAGTTGCAGACATACAACGTTTAGCTCAGTTCTGGGCATCTTTGAAATACCTATACAAACTTGTTCCTACATAGTAACTTGGAAATTTGAATGAGAATGTGCTTGCTTACAGCAACGTGCTATATGTTCTGAATGCCCGACTTGGGAATCTGTGTCAAAACTTTGTTAGGAATTATGTGATCCTAACTAGCTGGAAGTAAGGGAGATGGGGCATGAAGTTATTTCTAGGAGTTGGAGACATACAACGTTTAGCTCAGTTCTGGGCATCTTTGAAATACCTATACAAACTTGTTCCTACATAGTAACTTGCAACTTTGAATGAGAATGTGCTTGCTTACAGCAACGTGCTATATGTTCTGAATGCCCGAATTGGGAATCTGTGTCAAAACTTTGTTAGAAATTATGTGATCCTTACTAGATGGAAGTAAGGGAGATGGGGCATGAAGTTATTTCTAGGAGTTGGAGACATACAACATTTAGCTCAGTTCTGGGCATCTTTGAAATACCTATACAAACTTGTTCCTACATAGTAACTTGCAACTTTGAATGAGAATGTGCTTGCTTACAGCAACGTGCTATATGTTCTGAATGCCCGAATTGGGAATCTGTGTCAAAACTTTGTTAGGAATTATGTGATCCTTACTAGATGGAAGTAAGGGAGATGGGGCATGAACATATTTCTAGAAGTTGGAGACATACAACGTTTAGCTCAGTTCTGGGCATTTTTGAAATAGTTATACAAACTTGTTCCTACATAGTAACTTGCAACTTTGAATGAGAATGTGCTTGCTTACAGCAACGTGCTATATGTTCTGAATGCCCGAATTGGGAATCTGTGTCAAAACTTTGTTAGGAATTATGTGATCCTTACAAGCTGGAAGTAAGGGAGATGGGGTATGAAGTTATTTCTAGGAGTTGTAGACATACCAAGTTTAGCTCAGTTCTGGGCATCTTTGAAATACCAATACAAGCTTGTTCCTACATAGTAACTTGCAACTTTGAATGAGAATGTGCTTGCTTACAGCAACGTGCTATATGTTCTGAATGCCCGAATTGGGAATCTGTGTCAAAACTTTGTTAGGAATTATGTGATCCTTACTAGCTGGAAGTAAGGGAGATGGGGTATGAAGTTATTTCTAGGAGTTGGAGACATACCAAGTTTAGCACAGTTCTGGGCATCTTTGAAATACCTATGCAAACTTGTTCCTACATAGTAACTTGCAACTTTGAACGAGAATGTGCTTTCTTACAGCAACGTGCTACATGTTCTGAATGCCCGAATTGGGAATCTGTGTCAAAACTTTGTTAGAAATTATGTGATCCTTACTAGCTGAAAGTAAGGGAGATGGGGCATGAAGTTATTTCTAGGAGTTGGAGACATACAACGTTTAGCTCAGTTCTTGGCATCTTTGAAATACCTATACAAACTTGTTCCTACATAGTAACTTGCAACTTTGAATGAGAATGTGCTTGCTTACAGCAACGTGCTATATGTTCTGAATGCCCGAATTGGGAATCTGTGTCAAAACTGTGTTAGGAATTCTGTGATCCTTACTAGCTGGAAGTAAGGGAGTTGGGGCATGAATTTTTTCTATGAGTTGTACACATACCCACTTTAGCTCAGTTCTGGGCATCTTTGAAATACCTATACAAACTTGTTCCTTCATAGTAACTTGCTAATTGGAATGAGAATGAGCTTGCTTACAGCAACGTGCTATATGTTCTGAATGCCCGAATTGGGAATCTGTGTCAAAACTTTGTTAGGAATTATGTGATCCTTACTAGATGGAAGTAAAGGAGATGGGACATGAAGTTATTTCTAGAAGTTGCAGACATACAACGTTTAGCTCAGTTCTGGGCATCTTTGAAATACCTATGCAAACTTGTTCCTACATAGTAACTTGCAACTTTGAACGAGAATGTGCTTTCTTACAGCAACGTGCTACATGTTCTGAATGCCCGAATTGGGAATCTGTGTCAAAACTTTGTTAGAAATTATGTGATCCTTACTAGCTGAAAGTAAGGGAGATGGGGCATGAAGTTATTTCTAGGAGTTGGAGACATACAACGTTTAGCTCAGTTCTGGGCATCTTTGAAATACCTATACAAACTTGTTCCTACATAGTAACTTGCAACTTTGAATGAGAATGTGCTTGCTTACAGCAACGTGCTATATGTTCTGAATGCCCGAATTGGGAATCTGTGTCAAAACTGTGTTAGGAATTCTGTGATCCTTACTAGCTGGAAGTAAGGGAGTTGGGGCATGAATTTTTTCTATGAGTTGTACACATACCCACTTTAGCTCAGTTCTGGGCATCTTTGAAATACCTATACAAACTTGTTCCTTCATAGTAACTTGCTAATTGGAATGAGAATGACCTTGCTTACAGCAACGTGCTATATGTTCTGAATGCCCGAATTGGGAATCTGTGTCAAAACTTTGTTAGGAATTATGTGATCCTTACTAGATGGAAGTAAAGGAGATGGGACATGAAGTTATTTCTAGAAGTTGCAGACATACAACGTTTAGCTCAGTTCTGGGCATCTTTGAAATACCTATACAAACTTGTTCCTACATAGTAACTTGCAAATTTGAATGAGAATGTGCTTGCTTACAGCAACGTGCTATATGTTCTGAATGACCGACTTGGGAATCTGTGTTAAAACTTTGTTAGGAATTATGTGATCCTAACTAGCTGGAAGTAAGGGAGATGGGGCATGAAGTTATTTCTAGGAGTTGGAGACATACAACGTTTAGCTCAGTTCTGGGCATCTTTGAAATACCTATACAAACTTGTTCCTACATAGTAACTTGCAACTTTGAATGAGAATGTGCTTGCTTACAGCAACGTGCTATATGTTCTGAATGCCCGAATTGGGAATCTGTGTCAAAACTTTGTTAGGAATTATGTGATCCTTACTAGATGGAAGTAAGGGAGTTGGGGCATGAAGTTATTTCTAGGAGTTGAACACATACCAATTTTAGCTCAGTTCTGGGCATCTTTGAATTACCTATACAAACTTGTTCCTACATAGTAACTTGCAACTTTGAATGAGAATGTGCTTGCTTACAGCAACGTGCTATATGTTCTGAAAGCCCGAATAGGGAATCTGTGTCAAAACTTTGTTAGGAATTATGTGATCCTTACTAGCTGGAAGTGAGGGAGATAGGGCATGAAGTTATTTCTAGGAGTTGGAGACATACGAAGTTTAGCTCAGTTCTGGGCATCTTTCAAATACCTATACAAACTTGTTCCTACATAGTAACTTGCAACTTTGAATGAGAATGTGCTTGATTACAGCAACGTGCTATATGTTCTGAATGTCCGAATTGGGAATCTGTGTCAACACTTTGTTAGGAATTATGTGATCCTTACTAGCTGGAAGTAAAGGAGATGGGGCATGATGTTATTTCTAGGAGTTGTACACATACCCACTTTAGCTCAGTTATGGGCATCTTTGAAATACCTATAGAAACTTGTTCCTTCATAGTAACTTGCTAATTGGAATGAGAATGAGCTTGCTTACAGCAACGTGCTGTATGTTCTGAATGCCCGAATTGGGAATCTGTGTCAAATCTTTGTTAGGAATTATGTGATCCTTACTAGATGGAAGTCAGGGAGATGGGGCATGAAGTTATTTCTAGGAGTTGCAGACATACAACGTTTAGCTCAGTTCTGGGCATCTTTGAAATACCTATAGAAACTTGTTCCTACATAGTAACTTGCTAATTGGAATGAGATAGTGCTGCTTAAATCAACGTGCTATATGTTCTGAATGCCCGAATTGGGAATCTGTGTCAAAACTTTGTTAGAAATTATGTGATCCTTACTAGCTAAAGTAAGTGAGATGGGGCATGAAGTTATTTCTAGGAGTTGGAGACATACAACGTTTAGCTCAGTTCTGGGCATCTTTGAAATACCTATACAAACTTGTCCTACATAGTAACTTGCAACTTTGAATGAGAATGTGCTTGCTTACAGCAACGTGCTATATGTTCTGAGTGCCCGAATTGGGAATCTGTGTCAAATCTTTGTTAGGAATTATGTGATCCTTACTAGCTGGAAGTAAGGGAGATGGGGCATGAAGTTATTTCTAGGAGTTGGAGACATACAACGTTTAGCTCAGTTCTGGGCATCTTTGAAATACCTATACAAACTTGTTCCTACATAGTAACTTGCAACTTTGAATGAGAATGTGCTTGCTTACAGCAACGTGCTATATGTTCCGAATGCCCGAATTGGGATTCTGTGTCAAAACTTTGTTAGGAATTATGTGATCCTTACGAGCTGGAAGTAAAGGAGATGGAGCATGAAGTTATTTCTAGGAGTTGGAGACATACAACGTTTAGCTCAGTTCTGGGCATCTTTGAAATACCTATACAAACTTGTTCCTACATAGTAACTTGCAACTTTGAATGAGAATGTGCTTGCTTACAGCAACGTGCTATATGTTCTGAATGCCCGAATTGGGAATCTGTGTCAAAACTTTGTTAGAAATTATGTGATCCTTACTAGCTGGAAGTAAGGGAGATGGGGCAAGAAGTTATTTCTAGGAGTTGGAGACATACAACGTTTAGCTCAGCTCTGGGCATCTTTGAAATACCTATACAAACTTGTTCCTTCATAGTAACTTGCAACTTTGAATGAGAATGTGCTTGCTTACAGCAACGTGCTATATGTTCTGAATGCCCGAATTGGGAATCTGTGTCAAAACTTTGTTAGGAATTATGTGATCCTTACTAGCTGAAAGTAAGGGAGATGGGGCATGAAGTTATTTCTAGGAGTTGGAGACATACCAAGTTTAGCTCAGTTCTGGGCATCTTTGAAATACCTATACAAACTTGTTCCTACATAGTAACTTGCAACTTTGAATGAGAATGTGCTTGCTTACAGCAACGTGCTATATGTTCTGAATACCCGAATTGGGAATCTGTGTCAAATCTTTGTTTGAAATTATGTGATCCTTACTAGATGGAAGTAAGGGAGATGGGGCATGAAGTTATTTCTAGGAGTTAGAGACATACAACGTTTAGCTCAGTTCTGGGCATCTTTGAAATACCTATACAAACTTGTTCCTACATAGTTACTTGCAACTTTGAATGAGAATGTGCTTGCTTACAGCAACGTGCTATATGTTCTGAATGCCCGAATTGGGAATCTGTGTCAAAACTTTGTTAGAAATTATGTGATCCTTACTAGCTGGAAGTAAGGGAGATGGGGCATGAAGTTATTTCTAGGAGTTGGAGACCTACAACGTTTAGCTCAGTTCTGGGCATCTTTGAAATACCTATACAAACTTGTTCCTACATAGTAACTTGCAACTTTGAATGAGAATGTGCTAGCTTACAGCAACGTGCTATATGTTCTGAATGCCCGAATTGGGAATCTGTGTCAAAACTTTGTTAGGAATTATGTGATCCTTACTAGCTGGAAGTAAGGGAGATGGGGCATGAAGTTATTTCTAGGAGTTGGAGACATACCCACTTTAGCTCAGTTCTGGGCATCTTTGAAATACCTATACAAACTTGTTCCTACATAGTAACTTGCATCTGTGAATGAGAACGTGCTTGCTTACAGCAACGTGGTATATGTTCTGAATGCCCGAATTGGGAATCTGTGTCAAAACTTTGTTAGGAATTATGTGATCCTTACTAGCTGGAAGTAAGGGAGATGGGGCATGAAGTTATTTCTAGGAGTTGGAGACATACCAAGTTTAGCTCAGTTCTGGGCATCTTTGAAATACCTATACAAACTTGTTCCTACATAGTAACTTGCAACTTTGAATGAGAATGTGCTTGCTTACAGCAACGTGCTATATGTTCCGAATGCCCGAATTGGGATTCTGTGTCAAAACTTTGTTAGGAATTATGTGATCCTTACGAGCTGGAAGTAAAGGAGATGGAGCATGAAGTTATTTCTAGGAGTTGGAGACATACAACGTTTAGCTCAGTTCTGGGCATCTTTGAAATACCTATACAAACTTGTTCCTACATAGTAACTCGCAACTTTGAATGAGAATGTGCTTGCTTACAGCAACGTGCTATATGTTCTGAATGCCCGAATTGGGAATCTGTGTCAAAACTTTGTTAGAAATTATGTGATCCTTACTAGCTGGAAGTAAGGGAGATGGGGCATGAAGTTATTTCTAGGAGTTGGAGACATACCCACTTTAGCTCAGTTCTGGGCATCTTTGAAATACCTATACAAACTTGTTCCTACATAGTAACTTGCATCTTTGAATGAGAACGTGCTTGCTTACAGCAATGTGGTATATGTTCTGAATGCCCGAATTGGGAATCTGTGTCAAAACTTTGTTAGGAATTATGTGATCCTTACTAGCTGGAAGTAAGGGAGATGGGGCATGAAGTTATTTCTAGGAGTTGGAGACATACCAAGTTTAGCTCAGTTCTGGGCATCTTTGAAAGTCCTATTCAAACTTGTTCCTACATAGTAACTTGCTACTTGGAATGAGAAAGTGCTTGCTTAAAGCAACGTGCTATATGTTCTGAATGCCCGAACTGGGAAACTGTGTAAACACTTTGTTAGGAATTATGTGATCCTTACTAGCTGGAAGTAAGGGAGATGGGGCATGAAGTTATTTCTAGGAGTTGGAGACATACAACGTTTAGCTCAGTTCTGGGCATCTTTGAAATACCTATACAAACTTGTTCCTACATAGTAACTTGCAACTTTGAATGAGAATGTTCTTGCTTACAGCAACGTGCTATATGTTCTGAATGCCCGAATTGTGAATCTGTGTCAAAACTTTGTTTGGAATTATGTGATCCTCACTAGCTGGAAGTAAGGGAGTTGGGGCATGAAGTTATTTCTGGGAGTTGAACACATACCCACTTTAGCTCAGTTCTGGGCATCTTTGAAATATCTATGCAAACTTGTTCCTACATATTAACTTGCAACTTTGAGTGTGAATGTGCTTACTTACAGCAACGTGCTATATGTTCTGAATGCCCGAATTGGGAATCTCTGTCAGAACTTTGTTAGGAATTATGTGATACTTACTAGCTGGAAGTAAGGGAGATGGGGCATGAAGTTATTTCTAGGAGTTGAACACATACCCACTTTAGCTCAGTTCTGGGCATCTTTGAAATACCTATACAAACTTGTTCCTACAAAGTAACTTGCATCTTGGAATCAGAATGTGCTTGCTTACAGCAACGTGCTATATGTTCTGAATGACCGAATTGGGAATCTGTGTCAAAACTTTGTTAGGAATTATGTGATCCTTAATGGATGGAAGTAAGGGAGATGGGGCATGAAGTTATTTCTAGGAGTTGGACACATACCAAGTTTAGCTCAGTTCTGGGCATCTTTGAAAGTCCTATACAAACTTGTTTCTACATAGTAACTTGCATCTTTGAATGAGACTGTGCTTGCTTACAGCAACGTTCTATATGTTCTGAATGCCAGAATTGGGAATCTGTGTCAAAACTTTGTTAGGAATTATGTGATCCTTACTAGCTGGAAGTAATGGAGATGGGGCATCAAGTTATTTCTATGAGTTGGAGACATACAACTTTTAGCTCAGTTCTGGGCATCTTTGAAATACCTATACAAACTTGTTCCTACATAGTAACTTGCAACTTTGAATGAGAATGTGCTTGCTTACAGCAACGTGCTTTATGTTCTGAATTCCAGAATTGGGAATCTGTGTCAAAACTTTCTTAGGAATTATGTGATCCTTACTAGCTGGAAGTAAGGGAGATGGGGTATGAAGTTATTTCTAGGAGTTGGAGACATACCAAGTTTAGCACAGTTCGGGGCATCTTTGAAATACCTATATAAACTTGTTCCTACATGGTAACTTGCATCTTGGAATGAGAATGTGCTTGCTTACAGCAACGTGCTACATGTTCTGAATGCCCGAATTGGGAATCTGTGTCAAAATTGTGTTAGAAATTATGTGATCCTTACTAACTGGAGGTAAGGGAGATGGGGCATGAAGTTATTTCTAGGAGTTGGACACATACCAAGTTTAGCTCAGTTCTGGGCATCTTTGAAAGTCCTATAAAACTTGTTTCTACATAGTAACTTGCATCGTTGAATGAGAATGTGCTTGCTTACAGCAACGTGCTATATGTTCTGAATGCCCGAATTGGGAATCTGTGTCAAAAATTTGTTAGGAATTTTGTGATTCTTACTAGCTGGAAGTAAGGGAGTTGGGGCATGAAGTTATTTCTAGGAGTTGGAGACATACCAAGTTTAGCTCAGTTCTGGGCATCTTTGAAATACCTATACAACCTTGTTCCTACATAGTAACTTGCAACTTTGAATGAGAATGTGCTTGCTTACAGCAACGTGCTATATGTTCTGAATGCCCGAATTGGGAATCTGTGTCAAAACTTTGTTAGGAATTATGTGATCCTTACTAGCTGGAAGTAAGGGAGATGGGGCATGAAGTTATTTCTAGAGGTTCGACACAAACAACGTTTAGCTCAGTTCTTGGCGTCTTTGAAATGCCTATACAAACTTGTTCCTACGTAGTAATTTGCAACTTTGAATGAGAATGTGCTTGCTTACAGCAACGTGCTATATGTTCTGAATGCCCGAATTGGGAATCTGTGTCAAAACTTTGTTAGGAATTATGTGATCCTTACTATCTGGAAGTAAGGGAGATGGGGCATGAAGTTATTTCTAGGAGTTGGAGACATGCAACATTTAGCTCACTTCTGGGCATCTTTGAAATACCTATACAAACTTGTTCCTACATAGTAACTTGCAACTTTGAATGAGAATGTGCTTGCTTACAGCAACGTGCTATATGTTCTGAATGCCCGAATTGGGAATCTGTGTCAAAACTTTGTTAGGAATTATGTGATCCTTACTAGCTGGAAGTAAGGGAGATGGGGCATGAAGTTATTTCTAGGAGTTGGAGACATACCAAGTTTAGCTCAGTTCTGGGCATCTTTGAAATACCTATACAAACTTGTTCCTACATAGTAACTTGCTACTTTGAATGAGAATGTGCTTGCTTAGAGCAACGTGCTATATGTTCTGAATGCCCGAATTGGGAATCTGTGTCAAAACTTTGTTAGAAATTATGTGATCCTTACTAGCTGGAAGTAAGGGAGATGGGGCATGAAGTTATTTCTAGGAGTTGGAGACATACAACATTTAGCTCAGTACTGGGCATCTTTGAAATACCTATAGAAACTTGTTCCTACATAGTAACTTGCAACTTTGAATGAGAATATGCTTGCTTACAGCAACGTGCTATATGTTCTGAATGCCCGAATTGGGAATCTGTGTCAAAACTTTGTTAGGAATTATGTGATCCTTACTAGCTGGAAGTAAGGGAGATGGGGCATGAAGTTATTTCTAGGAGTTGGAGACATAACAATTTTAGCTAAGTTCTGGGCATCTTTGAAATACCTATACAAACTTGTTCCTACATAGTAACTTGCAACTTTGAATGAGAATGTGCTTGCTTACAGCAACGTGCTATATGTTCTGAATGCCCGAATTGGGAATCTGTGTCAAAACTTTGTTAGGAATTATGTGATCCTTACTAGCTGGAAGTAAGGGAGATGGGGCATGAAGTTATTTCTAGGAGTTGAACACATACCCACTTTAGCTCAGTTCTGGGCATCTTTGAAATACCTATACAAACTTGTTCCTACAAAGTAACTTGCATCTTGGAATCAGAATGTGCTTGCTTACAGCAACGTGCTATATGTTCTGAATGACCGAATTGGGAATCTGTGTCAAATCTTTGTTAGGAATTATGTGATCCTTAATGGATGGAAGTAAGGGAGATGTGGCATGAAGTTATTTCTAGGAGTTGGACACATACCAAGTTTAGCTCAGTTCTGGGCATCTTTGAAAGTCCTATACAAACTTGTTTCTACATAGTAACTTGCATCTTTGAATGAGACTGTGCTTGCTTACAGCAACGTTCTATATGTTCTGAATGCCAGAATTGGGAATCTGTGTCAAAACTTTGTTAGGAATTATGTGATCCTTACTAGCTGGAAGTAATGGAGATGGGGCATCAACTTATTTCTAGGAGTTGGAGACATACAACGTTTAGCTCAGTTCTGGGCATCTTTGAAATACCTATACAAACTTGTTCCTACATAGTAACTTGCAACTTTGAATGAGAATGTGCTTGCTTACAGCAACGTGCTATATGCTCTGAATGCCCGAATTGGGAATCTGTGTCAAAACTTTCTTAGGAATTATGTGATCCTTACTAACTGGAAATAAGGGAGATGGGGTATGAAGTTATTTCTAGGAGTTGGAGACATACCAAGTTTAGCACAGTTCGGGGCTTCTTTGAAATACCTATATAAACTTGTTCCTACATAGTAACTTGCATCTTGGAATGAGAATGTGCTTGCTTACAGCAACGTGCTTTATGTTCTGAATTCCAGAATTGGGAATCTGTGTCAAAACTTTGTTAGGAATTATGTGATCCTTACTAGCTGGAAGTAAGGGAGTTGGGGAATGAAGTTATTATTTGGAGTTGGAGACATACCAAGTTTAGCTCAGTTCTGGGCATCTTTGAAATACCTATACAAACTTGTTCCTACAAAGTAACTTGCATCTTGTAATGAGAATGTGCTTGCTTACAGCAACGTGCTATATGTTCTGAATGCCCGAATTGGGAATCTGTGTCAAAACTGTGTTAGAAATTATGTGATCCTTACTAGTTGGAAGTAAGGGAGATGGGGAATGAAGTTATTTCTAGGAGTTGGAGACATACAACGTTTAGCTCAGTTCTGGGCATCTTTGAAATACCTATACAGACTTGTTCCTACATAGTAACTTGCAACTTTGAATGAGAATGTGCTTGCTTACAGCAACGTGCTATATGTTCTGAATGCCCGAATTGGGAATATGTGTCAAAACTTTCTTAGGAATTATGTGATCCTTGCTAGCTGGAAGTAAGGGAGATGGGGTATGAATTTATGTCAAGGAGTTGGAGACATATCAAGTTTAGCACAGTTCGGGGCATCTTTGAAATACCTATACAAACTTGTTCCTACATAGTAACTTGCAACTTTGAATGAGAATGTGCTTGCTTACAGCAACATGCTATATGTTCTGAATGCCCGAATTGGGAATCTGTGTCAAAACTTTGTTAGGAATTATGTGATCCTTACTAGCTGGAAGTAAGGGAGATGGGGCATGAAGTTATTTCTAGTAGTTGGAGACATACCAAGTTTAGCTCAGTTCTGGGCATCTTTGAAATACCTATACAAACTTGTTCCTACATAGTAACTTGCATCTTTGAATGAGAACGTGCTTGCTTACAGCAACGTGCTATATGTTCTGAATGCCCGAATTGGGAATCTGTGTCAAAACTTTGTTAGGAATTATGTGATCCTTACTAGCTGGAAGTAAGGGAGATGGGGCATGAAGTTATTTCTAGAGGTTGGACACATACAACGTTTAGTTCAGTTCTGGGCATCTTTGAAATACCTATACAAACTAGTTCCTTCATAGTAACTTGCAACTTTGAATGAGAATGTGCTTGCTTACAGCAACGTGCTATATGTTCTGAATGCCCGAATTGGGAATCTGTGTCAAAACTTTGTTAGAAATTATGTGATCCTTACTAGCTGGAAGTAATGGAGATGGGGCATGATGTTATTTCTAGGAGTTGGACACATACCAAGTTTAGCTCTGTTCTGGGCATCTTTGAAATACCTATACAAACTTGTTCCTACATAGTAACTTGCAACTTTGAATGAGAATGTGCTTGCTTACAGCAACGTGCTATATGTTCTGAATGCCCGAATTGGGAATCTGTGTCAAAACTTTGTTAGGAATTATGTGAACCTTACTAGCTGGAAGTAAGGGAGATGGGGCATGAAGTTATTTCTAGGAGTTGAACACATAACCACTTTAGCTCAGTTCTGGGCATCTTTGAAATACCTATACAAACTTGTTCCTACAAAGTAACTTGCATCTTGTAATGAGAATGTGCTTGCTTACAGCAACGTGCTATATGTTCTGAATGCCCGAATTGGGAATCTGTGTCAAAACTTTTTAGGAATTATGTGATCCTTACTAGCTGGAAGTAAGGGAGTTGGGGCATGAAGTTATTTCTATGAGTTGGAGACATACCAAGTTTAGCTCAGTTCTGGGCATCTTTGAAATACCTATACAAACTTGTTCCTACATAGTAACTTGCAACTTTGAATGAGAATGTGCTTGCTTACAGCAACGTGCTATATGTTCTGAATGCCCGAATTGGGAATCTGTGTCAAATCTTTGTTAGGAATTATGTGATCCTTACTAGCTGGAAGTAAGGGAGATGGGGCATGAAGTTATTTCTAGGAGTTGGAGACATACCAAGTTTAGCTCAGTTCTGGGCATCTTTGAAATACCTATACAAACTTGTTCCTACATAGTAACTTGCATCTTTGAATGAGAACGTGCTTGCTTACAGCAACGTGCTATATGTTCTGAATGCCCGAAGTGGGAATCTGTGTCAAAGCTTTGTTAGGAATTATGTGATCCTTACTAGCTGGAAGTAAGGGAGATGGGGCATGAAGTTATTTCTAGGAGTTGGAGACATACCAATTTAGCTCAGTTCTGGGCATCTTTGAAAGTCCTATTCAAACTTGTTGCTACATAGTATCTTGCTACTTGGAATGAGAAAGTGCTTGCTTAAAGCAACGTGCTATATGTTCTGAATGCCCGAATTGGGAATCTGTGTCAAAACTTTGTTAGGAATTATGTGATCCTTACTAGCTGGGAGTAAGGGAGATGGGGCATGAAGTTATTTCTAGAGGATGGACACATACAACGTTTAGTTCAGTTCTGGGCATCTTTGAAATACCTATACAAACTTGTTCCTTCATAGTAACTTGCAACTTTGAATGAGAATGTGCTTGCTTACAGCAACGTGCTATATGTTCTGAATGCCCGAATTGGGAATCTGTGTCAAAACTTTGTTAGGAATTATGTGATCCTTACTAGATGGAAGTAAGGGAGATGAGGCATGAAGTTATTTCTAGGAGTTGGAGACATACAACGTTTAGCTCAGTTCTGGGCATCTTTGAAATACCTGTACAAACTTGTTCCTACATAGTAACTTGCAACTTTGAATGAGAATGTGCTTGCTTACAGCAACGTGCTACACGTTGTGAATGTCCGAATTGGGAATCTGTGTCAAAGCTTTGTTAGGAATTATGTGATCCTCAATAGCTGGAAGTAAGGGAGATGGGGCATGAAGTTATTTCTAGGAGTTGGAGACATACCAAGTTTAGCTCAGTTCTGGGCATCTTTGAAATACCTATACAAACTTGTTCCTACATAGTAACTTGCAACTTTGAATGAGAATGTGCTTGCTTACAGCAACGTGCTATATGTTCTGAATTCCCGAATTGGGAATCTGTGTCAAATCTTTGTTAGAAATTATGTGATCCTTACTAGCTGGAAGTAAGGGAGATGGGGCATGAAGTTATTTCTAGGAGTTGGAGACATACAACGTTTAGCTCAGTTCTGGGCATCTTTGAAATACCTATACAAACTTGTTCCTACATAGTAACTTGCAACTTTGAATGAGAATGTGCTTGCTTACAGCAACGTGCTACATGTTCTGAATGCCCGAATTGGGAATCTGTGTCAAAACTTTGTTAGGAATTATGTGATCCTTACTAGCTGGAAGTAAGGGAGTTGGGGCATGAAGTTATTTTTTGGAGTTGGAGATATACCAAGATTAGCTCAGTTCTGGGCATCTTTGAAATACCTATACAAAATTGTTCCTACATAGTAACTTGCAACTTTGAATGAGAATGTGCTTGCTTACAGCAACGTGCTATGTGTTCTGAATGCCCGAGTTGGGAATCTGTGTCAAATCTTTGTTAGGAATTATGTGATACTTACAAGCTGGAAGTAAGGGAGATGGGGCATGAAGTTATTTCTAGGAGTTGAACACATAACCACTTTAGCTCAGTTCTGGGCATCTTTGAAATACCTATACAAACTTGTTCCTACAAAGTAACTTGCATCTTGTAATGAGAATGTGCTTGCTTACAGCAACGTGCTATATGTTCTGAATGCCCGAATTGGGAATCTGTGTCAAAACTTTGTTAGGAATTATGTGATCCTTACTAGCTGGGAGTAAGGGAGATGGGGCATGAAGTTATTTCTAGAGGATGGACACATACAACGTTTAGTTCAGTTCTGGGCATCTTTGAAATACCTATACAAACTTGTTCCTTCATAGTAACTTGCAACTTTGAATGAGAATGTGCTTGCTTACAGCAACGTGCTACATGTTCTGAATGCCCGAATTGGGAATCTGTGTCAAAACTTTGTTAGGAATTATGTGATCCTTACTAGATGGAAGTAAGGGAGATGAGGCATGAAGTTATTTCTAGGAGTTGGAGACATACAACGTTTAGCTCAGTTCTGGGCATCTTTGAAATACCTGTACAAACTTGTTCCTACATAGTAACTTGCAACTTTGAATGAGAATGTGCTTGCTTACAGCAACGTGCTACACGTTGTGAATGTCCGAATTGGGAATCTGTGTCAAAGCTTTGTTAGGAATTATGTGATCCTCAATAGCTGGAAGTAAGGGAGATGGGGCATGAAGTTATTTCTAGGAGTTGGAGACATACCAAGTTTAGCTCAGTTCTGGGCATCTTTGAAATACCTATACAAACTTGTTCCTACATAGTAACTTGCAACTTTGAATGAGAATGTGCTTGCTTACAGCAACGTGCTATATGTTCTGAATTCCCGAATTGGGAATCTGTGTCAAATCTTTGTTAGAAATTATGTGATCCTTACTAGCTGGAAGTAAGGGAGATGGGGCATGAAGTTATTTCTAGGAGTTGGAGACATACAACGTTTAGCTCAGTTCTGGGCATCTTTGAAATACCTATACAAACTTGTTCCTACATAGTAACTTGCAACTTTGAATGAGAATGTGCTTGCTTACAGCAACGTGCTACATGTTCTGAATGCCCGAATTGGGAATCTGTGTCAAAACTTTGTTAGGAATTATGTGATCCTTACTAGCTGGAAGTAAGGGAGTTGGGGCATGAAGTTATTTTTTGGAGTTGGAGATATACCAAGTTTAGCTCAGTTCTGGGCATCTTTGGAATACCTATACAAAATTGTTCCTACAGAGTAACTTGCAACTTTGAATGAGAATGTGCTTGCTTACAGCAACGTGCTATGTGTTCTGAATGCCCGAGTTGGGAATCTGTGTCAAAACTTTGTTAGGAATTATGTGATACTTACAAGCTGGAAGTAAGGGAGATGGGGCATGAAGTTATTTCTAGGAGTTGAACACATAACCACTTTAGCTCAGTTCTGGGCATCTTTGAAATACCTATACAAACTTGTTCCTACAAAGTAACTTGCATCTTGTAATGAGAATGTGCTTGCTTACAGCAACGTGCTATATGTTCTGAATGCCCGAATTGGGAATCTGTGTCAAAACTTTGTTAGGAATTATGTGATCCTTACTAGCTGGAAGTAAGGGAGTTGGGGCATGAAGTTATTTCTAGGAGTTGGAGACATACCAAGTTTAGCTCAGTTCTGGGCATCTTTGAAAAACCTATACAAACTTGTTCCTACATAGTAACTTACAACTTTGAATGAGAATGTGCTTGCTTACAGCAGCGTGCTATATGTTCTGAATGCCCGAATTGGGAATCTGTGTCAAAACTTTGTTAGGAATTATGTGATCCTTACTAGCTGGAAGTAATGGAGATGGGGCATGACGTTATTTCTAGGAGTTGGACACATACCAAGTTTAGCTCAGTTCTGGGCATCTTTGAAATACCTATACAAACTTGTTCCTACATAGTAACTTGCAACTTTGAATGAGAATGTGCTTGCTTACAGCAACGTGCTATATGTTCTGAATGCCCGAATTGGGAATCTGTGTCAAAACTGTGTTAGAAATTATGTGATCCTTACTAGGTGGAAGTAAGGGAGATGGGGAATGAAGTTATTTCTAGGAGTTGGAGACATACAACGTATAGCTTAGTTCTGGGCATCTTTGAAATACCTATACAGACTTGTTACTACATAGTAACTTGCATCTTTGAATGAGAACGTGCTTGCTTACAGCAACGTGCTATATGTTCTGAATGCCCGAAGTGGGAATCTGTGTCAAAGCTTTGTTAGGAATTATGTGATCCTTACTAGCTGGAAGTAAGGGAGATGGGGCATGAAGTTATTTCTAGGAGTTGGAGACATACCAATTTAGCTCAGTTCTGGGCATCTTTGAAAGTCCTATTCAAACTTGTTGCTACATAGTATCTTGCTACTTGGAATGAGAAAGTGCTTGCTTAAAGCAACGTGCTATATGTTCTGAATGCCCGAATTGGGAATCTGTGTCAAAACTTTGTTAGGAATTATGTGATCCTTACTAGCTGGGAGTAAGGGAGATGGGGCATGAAGTTATTTCTAGAGGATGGACACATACAACGTTTAGTTCAGTTCTGGGCATCTTTGAAATACCTATACAAACTTGTTCCTTCATAGTAACTTGCAACTTTGAATGAGAATGTGCTTGCTTACAGCAACGTGCTATATGTTCTGAATGCCCGAATTGGGAATCTGTGTCAAAACTTTGTTAGGAATTATGTGATCCTTACTAGATGGAAGTAAGGGAGATGAGGCATGAAGTTATTTCTAGGAGTTGGAGACATACAACGTTTAGCTCAGTTCTGGGCATCTTTGAAATACCTGTACAAACTTGTTCCTACATAGTAACTTGCAACTTTGAATGAGAATGTGCTTGCTTACAGCAACGTGCTACACGTTGTGAATGTCCGAATTGGGAATCTGTGTCAAAGCTTTGTTAGGAATTATGTGATCCTCAATAGCTGGAAGTAAGGGAGATGGGGCATGAAGTTATTTCTAGGAGTTGGAGACATACCAAGTTTAGCTCAGTTCTGGGCATCTTTGAAATACCTATACAAACTTGTTCCTACATAGTAACTTGCAACTTTGAATGAGAATGTGCTTGCTTACAGCAACGTGCTATATGTTCTGAATTCCCGAATTGGGAATCTGTGTCAAATCTTTGTTAGAAATTATGTGATCCTTACTAGCTGGAAGTAAGGGAGATGGGGCATGAAGTTATTTCTAGGAGTTGGAGACATACAACGTTTAGCTCAGTTCTGGGCATCTTTGAAATACCTATACAAACTTGTTCCTACATAGTAACTTGCAACTTTGAATGAGAATGTGCTTGCTTACAGCAACGTGCTACATGTTCTGAATGCCCGAATTGGGAATCTGTGTCAAAACTTTGTTAGGAATTATGTGATCCTTACTAGCTGGAAGTAAGGGAGTTGGGGCATGAAGTTATTTTTTGGAGTTGGAGATATACCAAGTTTAGCTCAGTTCTGGGCATCTTTGAAATACCTATACAAAATTGTTCCTACATAGTAACTTGCAACTTTGAATGAGAATGTGCTTGCTTACAGCAACGTGCTATGTGTTCTGAATGCCCGAGTTGGGAATCTGTGTCAAATCTTTGTTAGGAATTATGTGATACTTACAAGCTGGAAGTAAGGGAGATGGGGCATGAAGTTATTTCTAGGAGTTGAACACATAACCACTTTAGCTCAGTTCTGGGCATCTTTGAAATACCTATACAAACTTGTTCCTACAAAGTAACTTGCATCTTGTAATGAGAATGTGCTTGCTTACAGCAACGTGCTATATGTTCTGAATGCCCGAATTGGGAATCTGTGTCAAAACTTTGTTAGGAATTATGTGATCCTTACTAGCTGGGAGTAAGGGAGATGGGGCATGAAGTTATTTCTAGAGGATGGACACATACAACGTTTAGTTCAGTTCTGGGCATCTTTGAAATACCTATACAAACTTGTTCCTTCATAGTAACTTGCAACTTTGAATGAGAATGTGCTTGCTTACAGCAACGTGCTACATGTTCTGAATGCCCGAATTGGGAATCTGTGTCAAAACTTTGTTAGGAATTATGTGATCCTTACTAGATGGAAGTAAGGGAGATGAGGCATGAAGTTATTTCTAGGAGTTGGAGACATACAACGTTTAGCTCAGTTCTGGGCATCTTTGAAATACCTGTACAAACTTGTTCCTACATAGTAACTTGCAACTTTGAATGAGAATGTGCTTGCTTACAGCAACGTGCTACACGTTGTGAATGTCCGAATTGGGAATCTGTGTCAAAGCTTTGTTAGGAATTATGTAATCCTCAATAGCTGGAAGTAAGGGAGATGGGGCATGAAGTTATTTCTAGGAGTTGGAGACATACCAAGTTTAGCTCAGTTCTGGGCATCTTTGAAATACCTATACAAACTTGTTCCTACATAGTAACTTGCAACTTTGAATGAGAATGTGCTTGCTTACAGCAACGTGCTATATGTTCTGAATTCCCGAATTGGGAATCTGTGTCAAATCTTTGTTAGAAATTATGTGATCCTTACTAGCTGGAAGTAAGGGAGATGGGGCATGAAGTTATTTCTAGGAGTTGGAGACATACAACGTTTAGCTCAGTTCTGGGCATCTTTGAAATACCTATACAAACTTGTTCCTACATAGTAACTTGCAACTTTGAATGAGAATGTGCTTGCTTACAGCAACGTGCTACATGTTCTGAATGCCCGAATTGGGAATCTGTGTCAAAACTTTGTTAGGAATTATGTGATCCTTACTAGCTGGAAGTAAGGGAGTTGGGGCATGAAGTTATTTTTTGGAGTTGGAGATATACCAAGTTTAGCTCAGTTCTGGGCATCTTTGAAATACCTATACAAAATTGTTCCTACATAGTAACTTGCAACTTTGAATGAGAATGTGCTTGCTTACAGCAACGTGCTATGTGTTCTGAATGCCCGAGTTGGGAATCTGTGTCAAAACTTTGTTAGGAATTATGTGATACTTACAAGCTGGAAGTAAGGGAGATGGGGCATGAAGTTATTTCTAGGAGTTGAACACATAACCACTTTAGCTCAGTTCTGGGCATCTTTGAAATACCTATACAAACTTGTTCCTACAAAGTAACTTGCATCTTGTAATGAGAATGTGCTTGCTTACAGCAACGTGCTATATGTTCTGAATGCCCGAATTGGGAATCTGTGTCAAAACTTTGTTAGGAATTATGTGATCCTTACTAGCTGGAAGTAAGGGAGTTGGGGCATGAAGTTATTTCTAGGAGTTGGAGACATACCAAGTTTAGCTCAGTTCTGGGCATCTTTGAAAAACCTATACAAACTTGTTCCTACATAGTAACTTACAACTTTGAATGAGAATGTGCTTGCTTACAGCAGCGTGCTATATGTTCTGAATGCCCGAATTGGGAATCTGTGTCAAAACTTTGTTAGGAATTATGTGATCCTTACTAGCTGGAAGTAATGGAGATGGGGCATGACGTTATTTCTAGGAGTTGGACACATACCAAGTTTAGCTCAGTTCTGGGCATCTTTGAAATACCTATACAAACTTGTTCCTACATAGTAACTTGCAACTTTGAATGAGAATGTGCTTGCTTACAGCAACGTGCTATATGTTCTGAATGCCCGAATTGGGAATCTGTGTCAAAACTGTGTTAGAAATTATGTGATCCTTACTAGGTGGAAGTAAGGGAGATGGGGAATGAAGTTATTTCTAGGAGTTGGAGACATACAACGTATAGCTTAGTTCTGGGCATCTTTGAAATACCTATACAGACTTGTTACTACATAGTAACTTGCAACTTTGAATGAGAATGTGCTTGCTTACAGCAACGTGCTATATGTTCTGAATGCCCGAATTGGGAATCTGTGTCAAAACTTTCTTAGGAATTATGTGATCCTTGCTAGCTGGAAGTAAGGGAGATGGGGTATGAATTTATGTCTAGGAGTTGGAGACATACCAAGTTTAGCACAGTTCGGGGCATCTTTGAAATACCTATACAAACTTGTTCCTACATAGTAACTTGCAACTTTGAATGAGAATGTGCTTGCTTACAGCAACGTGCTATATGTTCTGAATGCCCGAATTGGGAATCTGTGTCAAAACTTTGTTAGGAACTATGTGATCCTTACTAGCTGGAAGTAAGGGAGATGGGGCATGAAGTTATTTCTAGGAGTTGGAGACATACCAAGTTTAGCTCAGTTCTGGGCATCTTTGAAATACCTATACAAACTTGTTCCTACATAGTAACTTGCAACTTTGAATAAGAATGTGCTTGCTTACAGCAACATGCTATATGTTCTGAATGCCCGAATTGGGAATCTGTGTCAAAACTGTGTTAGAAATTATGTGATCCTTACTAGATGGAAGTAAGGGAGATGGGGCATGAAGTTATTTCTAGGAGTTGGAGACATACAACGTTTAGCTCAGTTCTGGGCATCTTTGAAATACCTATACAGACTTGTTCCTACATAGTAACTTGCAACTTTGAATGAGAATGTGCTTGCTTACAGCAACGTACTATATCTTCTGAATGCCCGATTTGGGAATCTGTGTCAAAACTTTGTTAGGAATTATGTGATCCTTACTAGCTGGATGTAAGGGAGATGGGGCATGAAGTTATGTCTAGGAGTTGGAGACATACAACGTTTAGCTCAGTTCTGGGCATCTTTGAAATACCTATACAAACTTGTTCCTACATAGTAACTTGCAACTTTGAATGAGAATGTGCTTGCTTACAGCAACGTGCTATATGTTCTGAATGCCAGAATTGGGAATCTGTGTCAAATCTTTGTTAGAAATTATGTGAACCTTACTAGCTGGAAGTAAGGGAGATGGGGCATGAAGTTGTTTCTAGGAGTTGGAGACATACAACGTTTAGCTCAGTTCTGGGCTTCTTTGAAATACCTATACAAACTTGTTCCTACATAGTAACTTGCAACTTTGAATGAGAATGTGCTTGCTTACAGCAACGTGCTATATGTTCTGAATGCCCGAGTTGGGAATCTGTGTCAAAACTTTGTTAGGAATTATGTGATACTTACTAGCTGGAAGTAAGGGAGATGGGGCATGAAGTTATTTCTAGGAGTTGAACACATAACCACTTTAGCTCAGTTCTGGGCATCTTTGAAATACCTATACGAACTTGTTCCTACAAAGTAACTTGCATCTTGGAATGAGAATGTGCTTGCTTACAGCAACGTGCTATATGTTCTGAATGCCCGAATTGCGAATCTGTGTCAAAACTTTTTTAGCAATTATGTGATCCTTAATGGATGGAAGTAAGGGAGATGGGGCATGAAGTTATTTCTAGGAGTTGGACACATACAAGTTTAGCTCAGTTCTGGGCATCTTTGAAAGTCCTATACAAACTTGTTTCTACATAGTAACTTGCATCTTTGAATGAGGATGTGCTTGCTTACAACAACGTGCTATATGTTCTGAATGCCCGAATTGGGAATCTGTGTCAAAACTTTGTTAGGAATTATGTGATCCTTACTAGCTGGAATTAAGGGAGATGGGGCATGAAGTTATTTCTAGGAGTTGGAGACATACAACGTTTAGCTCAGTTCTGGGCTTCTTTGAAATACCTATAAAAACTTGTTCCTACATAGTAACTTGCAACTTTGAATGAGAATGTGCTTGCTTACAGCAACGTGCTACATGTTCTGAATGCCCGAATTGGGAATCTGTGTCAAAACTTTGTTAGGAATTATGTGATCCTTACTAGCTGGAAGTAAGGGAGATGGGGCATGAAGTTATTTCTAGAAGTTGGAGACATACCAATTTTAGCTCAGTTCTGGGCATCTTTGAAATACCTATACAAACTTGTTCCTACATAGTAACTTGCATCTTTGAATGAGAACGTGCTTGCTTACAGCAACGTGCTATATGTTCTGAATGCCCTAATTGGGAATCTGTGTCAAAACTTTGTTAGGAATTATGTGATCCTTACTAGCTGGAAGTAAGGAAGATGGGGCATGAAGTTATTACTAGGAGTTGGAGACATACCAAGTTTAGCTCAGTTCTGGGCATCTTTGAAATACCTATACAAACTTGTTCCTACATAGTAACTTGCAACTTTGAATGAGAATGTGCTTGCTTACAGCAACGTGCTATATGTTCTGAATGCCCGAATTTGGAATCTGTGTCAAAATTTTGTTAGGAATTATGTGATACTTACTAGCTGGAAATAAGGGAGATGGGGCATGAAGTTATTTCTAGGAGTTGAACACATACCCACTTTAGCTCAGTTCTCGGCATCTTTGAAATACCTAAACAAACTTGTTCCTACATAGTAACTTGCATCTTGGAATGAGAATGTGCTTGCTTACAGCAACGTGCTATATGTTCTGAATGCCCGAATTGGGAATCTGTGTCAAAACTTTGTTAGGAATTATGTGATCCTTACTAGCTGGAAGTAAGGGAGATGGGGCATGAAGTTATTTCTAGGAGTTGGAGACATACCAAGTTTAGCTCAGTTCTGGGCATCTTTGAAAGTCCTATACAAACTTGTTTCTACATAGTAACTTGCATCTTTGAATGAGAATGTGCTTGCTTACAGCAACGTGCTATGTGTTCTGAATGCCCGAGTTGGGAATCTGTGTCAAAACTTTGATAGGAATTATGTGATCCTTACTAGCTGGAAGTAAGGGAGATGGGGCATGAAGTTATTTCTAGGAGTTGAACACATAACCACTTTAGCTCCGTTCTGGGCATCTTTGAAATACCTATACAAACTTGTTCCTACAAAGTAACTTGCATCTTGTAATGAGAATGTGCTTGCTTACAGCAACGTGCTATATGTTCTGAATGGCCGAATTGGGAATCTGTGTCAAAACTTTGTTAGGAATTATGTGATCCTTACTAGCTGGTAGTAAGGGAGTTGGGGCATGAAGTTATTTCTAGGAGTTGGAGACATACCAAGTTTAGCTCAGTTCTGGGCATCTTTGAAATACCTATACAAACTTGTTCCTACATAGTAACCTACAACTTTGAATGAGAATGTGCTTGCTTACAGCCGTGTGCTATATGTTCTGAATGCCCGAATTGGGAATCTGTGTCAAAACTTTGTTAGGAATTATGTGATCCTTACTAGCTGGAAGTAATGGAGATGGGGCATGATGTTATTTCTAGGAGTTGGACACATACCAAGTTTAGCTCAGTTCTGGGCATCTTTGAAATACCTATACAAACTTGTTCCTACATAGTAACTTGCAACTTTGAATGAGAATGTGCTTGCTTACAGCAACGTGCTATATGTTCTGAATGCCCGAATTGGGAATCTGTGTCAAAACTGTGTTAGAAATTATGTGATCCTTACTAGTTGGAAGTAAGGGAGATGGGGAATGAAGTTATTTCTAGGAGTTGGAGACATACAACGTTTAGCTCAGTTCTGGGCATCTTTGAAATACCTATACAGACTTGTTCCTACATAGTAACTTGCAACTTTGAATGAGAATGTGCTTGCTTACAGCAACGTGCTATATGTTCTGAATGCCCGAATTGGGAATCTGTGTCAAAACTTTCTTAGGAATTATGTGATCCTTGCTAGCTGGAAGTAAGGGAGATGGGGTATGAATTTATGTCTAGGAGTTGGAGACATACCAAGTTTAGCACAGTTCGGGGCATCTTTGAAATACCTATACAAAATTGTTCCTACATAGTAACTTGCAACTTTGAATGAGAATGTGCTTGCTTACAGCAAAGTGCTATATGTTCTGAATGCCCGAATTGGGAATCTGTGTCAAAACTTTGTTAGGAATTATGTGATCCTTACTAGCTGGAAGTAAGGGAGATGGGGCATGAAGTTATTTCTAGAGGTTGGACACATACAACATTTAGTTCAGTTCTGGGCATCTTTGAAATACCTATACAAACTTGTTCCTTCATAGTAACTTGCAACTTTGAATGAGAATGTGCTTGCTTACAGCAACGTGCTATATGTTCTGAATGCCCGAATTTGGAATCTGTGTCAAAATTTTGTTAGGAATTATGTGATACTTGCTAGCTGGAAATAAGGGAGATGGGGCATGAAGTTATTTCTAGGAGTTGAACACATACCCACTTTAGCTCAGTTCTGGGCATCTTTGAAATACCTAAACAAACTTGTTCCTACATAGTATCTTGCATCTTGGAATGAGAATGTGCTTGCTTACAGCAACGTGCTATATGTTCTGAATGCCCGAATTGGGAATCTGTGTCAAAACTTTGTTAGGAATTATGTGATCCTTACTAGCTGGAAGTAAGGGAGATGGGGCATGAAGTTATTTCTAGGAGTTGGAGACATACCAAGTTTAGCTCAGTTCTGGGCATCTTTGAAATACCTAAACAAACTTGTTCCTACATAATAACTTGCATCTTTGAATGAGAACGTGCTTGCTTACAGCAACGTGCTATATGTTCTGAATGCCCGAAGTGGGAATCTGTGTCAAAGCTTTGTTAGGAATTATGTGATCCTTACTAGCTGGAAGTAAGGGAGATGGGGCATGAAGTTATTTCTAGGAGTTGGAGACATACCAATTTAGCTCAGTTCTGGGCATCTTTGAAAGTCCTATTCAAACTTGTTGCTACATAGTATCTTGCTACTTGGAATGAGAAAGTGCTTGCTTAAAGCAACGTGCTATATGTTCTGAATGCCCGAATTGGGAATCTGTGTCAAAACTTTGTTAGGAATTATGTGATCCTTACTAGCTGGGAGTAAGGGAGATGGGGCATGAAGTTATTTCTAGAGGATGGACACATACAACGTTTAGTTCAGTTCTGGGCATCTTTGAAATACCTATACAAACTTGTTCCTTCATAGTAACTTGCAACTTTGAATGAGAATGTGCTTGCTTACAGCAACGTGCTATATGTTCTGAATGCCCGAATTGGGAATCTGTGTCAAAACTTTGTTAGGAATTATGTGATCCTTACTAGATGGAAGTAAGGGAGATGAGGCATGAAGTTATTTCTAGGAGTTGGAGACATACAACGTTTAGCTCAGTTCTGGGCATCTTTGAAATACCTGTACAAAATTGTTCCTACATAGTAACTTGCAACTTTGAATGAGAATGTGCTTGCTTACAGCAACGTGCTACATGTTGTGAATGTCCGAATTGGGAATCTGTGTCAAAGCTTTGTTAGGAATTATGTGATCCTCAATAGCTGGAAGTAAGGGAGATGGGGCATGAAGTTATTTCTAGGAGTTGGAGACATACCAAGTTTAGCTCAGTTCTGGGCATCTTTGAAATACCTATACAAACTTGTTCCTACATAGTAACTTGCAACTTTGAATGAGAATGTGCTTGCTTACAGCAACGTGCTATATGTTCTGAATTCCCGAATTGGGAATCTGTGTCAAATCTTTGTTAGAAATTATGTGATCCTTACTAGCTGGAAGTAAGGGAGATGGGGCATGAAGTTATTTCTAGGAGTTGGAGACATACAACGTTTAGCTCAGTTCTGGGCATCTTTGAAATACCTATACAAACTTGTTCCTACATAGTAACTTGCAACTTTGAATGAGAATGTGCTTGCTTACAGCAACGTGCTACATGTTCTGAATGCCCGAATTGGGAATCTGTGTCAAAACTTTGTTAGGAATTATGTGATCCTTACTAGCTGGAAGTAAGGGAGTTGGGGCATGAAGTTATTTTTTGGAGTTGGAGATATACCAAGTTTAGCTCAGTTCTGGGCATCTTTGAAATACCTATACAAAATTGTTCCTACATAGTAACTTGCAACTTTGAATGAGAATGTGCTTGCTTACAGCAACGTGCTATGTGTTCTGAATGCCCGAGTTGGGAATCTGTGTCAAAACTTTGTTAGGAATTATGTGATACTTACAAGCTGGAAGTAAGGGAGATGGGGCATGAAGTTATTTCTAGGAGTTGAACACATAACCACTTTAGCTCAGTTCTGGGCATCTTTGAAATACCTATACAAACTTGTTCCTACAAAGTAACTTGCATCTTGTAATGAGAATGTGCTTGCTTACAGCAACGTGCTATATGTTCTGAATGCCCGAATTGGGAATCTGTGTCAAAACTTTGTTAGGAATTATGTGATCCTTACTAGCTGGAAGTAAGGGAGTTGGGGCATGAAGTTATTTCTAGGAGTTGGAGACATACCAAGTTTAGCTCAGTTCTGGGCATCTTTGAAAAACCTATACAAACTTGTTCCTACATAGTAACTTACAACTTTGAATGAGAATGTGCTTGCTTACAGCAGCGTGCTATATGTTCTGAATGCCCGAATTGGGAATCTGTGTCAAAACTTTGTTAGGAATTATGTGATCCTTACTAGCTGGAAGTAATGGAGATGGGGCATGACGTTATTTCTAGGAGTTGGACACATACCAAGTTTAGCTCAGTTCTGGGCATCTTTGAAATACCTATACAAACTTGTTCCTACATAGTAACTTGCAACTTTGAATGAGAATGTGCTTGCTTACAGCAACGTGCTATATGTTCTGAATGCCCGAATTGGGAATCTGTGTCAAAACTGTGTTAGAAATTATGTGATCCTTACTAGGTCGAAGTAAGGGAGATGGGGAATGAAGTTATTTCTAGGAGTTGGAGACATACAACGTATAGCTTAGTTCTGGGCATCTTTGAAATACCTATACAGACTTGTTACTACATAGTAACTTGCAACTTTGAATGAGAATGTGCTTGCTTACAGCAACGTGCTATATGTTCTGAATGCCCGAATTTGGAATCTGTGTCAAAACTTTCTTAGGAATTATGTGATCCTTGCTAGCTGGAAGTAAGGGAGATGGGGTATGAATTTATGTCTAGGAGTTGGAGACATACCAAGTTTAGCACAGTTCGGGGCATCTTTGAAATACCTATACAAACTTGTTCCTACATAGTAACTTGCAACTTTGAATGAGAATGTGCTTGCTTACAGCAACGTGCTATATGTTCTGAATGCCCGAATTGGGAATCTGTGTCAAAACTTTGTTAGGAACTATGTGATCCTTACTAGCTGGAAGTAAGGGAGATGGGGCATGAAGTTATTTCTAGGAGTTGGAGACATACCAAGTTTAGCTCAGTTCTGGGCATCTTTGAAATACCTATACAAACTTGTTCCTACATAGTAACTTGCAACTTTGAATAAGAATGTGCTTGCTTACAGCAACATGCTATATGTTCTGAATGCCCGAATTGGGAATCTGTGTCAAAACTGTGTTAGAAATTATGTGATCCTTACTAGATGGAAGTAAGGGAGATGGGGCATGAAGTTATTTCTAGGAGTTGGAGACATACAACGTTTAGCTCAGTTCTGGGCATCTTTGAAATACCTATACAGACTTGTTCCTACATAGTAACTTGCAACTTTGAATGAGAATGTGCTTGCTTACAGCAACGTACTATGTCTTCTGAATGCCCGATTTGGGAATCTGTGTCAAAACTTTGTTAGGAATTATGTGATCCTTACTAGCTGGATGTAAGGGAGATGGGGCATGAAGTTATGTCTAGGAGTTGGAGACATACAACGTTTAGCTCAGTTCTGGGCATCTTTGAAATACCTATACAAACTTGTTCCTACATAGTAACTTGCAACTTTGAATGAGAATGTGCTTGCTTACAGCAACGTGCTATATGTTCTGAATGCCAGAATTGGGAATCTGTGTCAAATCTTTGTTAGAAATTATGTGAACCTTACTAGCTGGAAGTAAGGGAGATGGGGCATGAAGTTGTTTCTAGGAGTTGGAGACATACAACGTTTAGCTCAGTTCTGGGCTTCTTTGAAATACCTATACAAACTTGTTCCTACATAGTAACTTGCAACTTTGAATGAGAATGTGCTTGCTTACAGCAACGTGCTATATGTTCTGAATGCCCGAGTTGGGAATCTGTGTCAAAACTTTGTTAGGAATTATGTGATACTTACTAGCTGGAAGTAAGGGAGATGGGGCATGAAGTTATTTCTAGGAGTTGAACACATAACCACTTTAGCTCAGTTCTGGGCATCTTTGAAATACCTATACAAACTTGTTCCTACAAAGTAACTTGCATCTTGGAATGAGAATGTGCTTGCTTACAGCAACGTGCTATATGTTCTGAATGCCCGAATTGCGAATCTGTGTCAAAACTTTTTTAGCAATTATGTGATCCTTAATGGATGGAAGTAAGGGAGATGGGGCATGAAGTTACTTCTAGGAGTTGGACACATACAAGTTTAGCTCAGTTCTGGGCATCTTTGAAAGTCCTATACAAACTTGTTTCTACATAGTAACTTGCATCTTTGAATGAGGATGTGCTTGCTTACAACAACGTGCTATATGTTTTGAATGCCCGAATTGGGAATCTGTGTCAAAACTTTGTTAGGAATTATGTGATCCTTACTAGCTGGAAGTAAGGGAGATGGGGCATGAAGTTATTTCTAGGAGTTGGAGACATACAACGTTTAGCTCAGTTCTGGGAATCTTTGAAATACCTATAAAAACTTGTTCCTACATAGTAACTTGCAACTTTGAATGAGAATGTGCTTGCTTACAGCAACGTGCTACATGTTCTGAATGCCCGAATTGGGAATCTGTGTCAAAACTTTGTTAGGAATTATGTGATCCTTACTAGCTGGAAGTAAGGGAGATGGGGCATGAAGTTATTTCTAGAAGTTGGAGACATACCAAGTTTAGCTCAGTTCTGGGCATCTTTGAAATACCTATACAAAGTTGTTCCTACATAGTAACTTGCATCTTTGAATGAGAACGTGCTTGCTTACAGCAACGTGCTATATGTTCTGAATGCCCGAATTGGGAATCTGTGTCAAAACTTTGTTAGGAATTATGTGATCCTTACTATCTGGAAGTAAGGGAGATGGGGCATGAAGTTATTTCTAGGAGTTGGAGACATACCAAGTTTAGCACAGTTCTGGGCATCTTTGAAATACCTATACAAACTTGTTCCTACATAGTAACTTGCAACTTTGAATGAGAATGTGCTTGCTTACAGCAACGTGCTATATGTTCTGAATGCCCGAATTTTGAATCTGTGTCAAAATTTTGTTAGGAATTATGTGATACTTACTAGCTGGAAATAAGGGAGATGGGGCATGAAGTTATTTCTAGGAGTTGAACACATACCCACTTTAGCTCAGTTCTGGGCATCTTTGAAATACCTATACAAACTTGTTCCTACATAGTAACTTGCATCTTGGATTGAGAATGTGCTTGCTTACAGCAACGTGCTATATGTTCTGAATGCCAGAATTGGGAATCTGTTTCAAAACTTTGTTAGGAATTATGTGATCCTTACTAGCAGGAAGTAAGGGAGATGGGGCATGAAGTTATTTCTAGGAGTTGGAGACATACCAAGTTTAGCTCAGTTCTGGGCATCTTTGAAAGTCCTATACAAACTTGTTTCTACATAGTAACTTGCATCTTTGAATGAGAATGTGCTTGCTTACAGCAACGTGCTATGTGTTCTGAATGCCCGAGTTGGGAATCTGTGTCAAAACTTTGTTAGGAATTATGTGATACTTACTAGCTGGAAGTAAGGGAGATGGGGCATGAAGTTATTTCTAGGAGTTGAACACATAACCACTTTAGCTCCGTTCTGGGAATCTTTGAAATACCTATACAAACTTGTTCCTACAAAGTAACTTGCATCTTGTAATGAGAATGTGCTTGCTTACAGCAACGTGCTATATGTTCTGAATGCCCGAATTGGGAATCTGTGTCAAAACTTTGTTAGGAATTATGTGATCCTTACTAGCTGGTAGTAAGGGAGTTGGGGCATGAAGTTATTTCTAGGAGTTGGAGACATACCAAGTTTAGCTCAGTTCTGGGCATCTTTGAAATACCTATACAAACTTGTTCCTACATAGTAACCTACAACTTTGAATGAGAATGTGCTTGCTTACAGCAGCGTGCTATATGTTCTGAATGCCCGAATTGGGAATCTGTGTCAAAACTTTGTTAGGAATTATGTGATCCTTACTAGCTGGAAGTAATGGAGATGGGGCATGATGTTATTTCTAGGAGTTGGACACATACCAAGTTTAGCTCAGGTCTGGGCATCTTTGAAATACCTATACAAACTTGTTCCTACATAGTAACTTGCAACTTTGAATGAGAATGTGCTTGCTTACAGCAACGTGCTATATGTTCTGAATGCCCGAATTGGGAATCTGTGTCAAAACTGTGTTAGAAATTATGTGATCCTTACTAGTTGGAAGTAAGGGAGATGGGGAATGAAGTTATTTCTAGGAGTTGGAGACATACAACGTTTAGCTCAGTTCTGGGCATCTTTGAAATACCCATACAGACTTGTTCCTACATAGTAACTTGCAACTTTGAATGAGAATGTGCTTGCTTACAGCAACGTGCTATATGTTCTGAATGCCCGAATTGGGAATCTGTGTCAAAACTTTCTTAGGAATTATGTGATCCTTGCTAGCTGGAAGTAAGGGAGATGGGGTATGAATTTATGTCTAGGAGTTGGAGACATACCAAGTTTAGCACAGTTCGGGGCATCTTTGAAATACCTATACAAACTTGTTCCTACATAGTAACTTGCAACTTTGAATGAGAATGTGCTTGCTTACAGCAACGTGCTATATGTTCTGAATGCCCGAATTGGGAATCTGTGTCAAAACTATGTTAGGAATTATGTGATCCTTACTAGCTGGAAGTAAGGGAGATGGGGCATGAAGTTATTTCTAGTAGTTGGAGACATACCAAGTTTAGCTCAGTTCTGGGCATATTTGAAATACCTATACAAACTTGTTCCTACATAGTAACTTGCATCTTTGAATGAGAACGTGCTTGCTTACAGCAACGTGCTATATGTTCTGAATGCCCGAATTGGGAATCTGTGTCAAAACTTTGTTAGGAATTGTGTGTTACTTACTAGCTGGAAGTAAGGGAGATGGGGCATGAAGTTATTTCTAGAGGTTGGACACATACAACGTTTAGTTCAGTTCTGGGCATCTTTGAAATACCTATACAAACTTGTTCCTTCATAGTAACTTGCAACTTTGAATGAGAATGTGCTTGCTTACAGCAACGTGCTATATGTTCTGAATGCCCGAATTGGGAATCTGTGTCAAAACTTTGTTAGAAATTATGTGATCCTTACTAGCTGGAAGTAATGGAGATGGGGCATGATGTTATTTCTAGGAGTTGGACACATACCAAGTCTAGCTCAGTTCTGGGCATCTTTGAAATACCTATACAAACTTGTTCCTACATAGTAACTTGCAACTTTGAATGAGAATGTGCTTGCTTACAGCAACGTGCTATGTCTTCTGAATGCCCGAGTTGGGAATCTGTGTCAAAACTTTGTTAGGAATTATGTGATACTTACTAGCTGGAAGTAAGGGAGATGGGGCATGAAGTTATTTCTAGGAGTTGAACACATAACCACTTTAGCTCAGTTCTGGGCATCTTTGAAATACCTATACAAACTTGTTCCTACAAAGTAACTTGCATCTTGTAATGAGAATGTGCTTGCTTACAGCAACGTGCTGTATGTTGAGAATGCCCGAATTGGGAATCTGTGTCAAAACTTTGTTAGGAATTATGTGATCCTTACTAGCTGGAAGTAAGGGAGTTGGGGCATGAAGTTATGTCTATGAGTTGGAGACATACCAAGAATAGCTCAGTTCTGGGCATCTTTGAAATACCTATACAAACTTGTTCCTACATGGTAACTTGCAACTTTCAATGAGAATGTGCCTGCTTACAGCAACGTGCTATATGTTCTGAATGCCCGAATTGGGAATCTGTGTCAAAACTTTGTTAGAAATTATGTGATCCTTACTAGCTGGAAGTAATGGAGATGGGGCATGATGTTATTTCTAGGAGTTGGACACATACCAAGTTTAGCTCATTTCTGGGCATCTTTGAAATACCTATACAAACTTGTTCCTACATAGTAACTTGCAACTTTGAATGAGAATGTGCTTGCTTACAGCAACATGCTATAGGTTCTGAATGCCCGAATTGGGAATCTGTGTCAAAACTGTGTTAGAAATTATGTGATCCTAACTGGTGGAAGTAAGGGAGATGGGGCATGAAGTTATTTCTAGGAGTTGGAGACATACAACGTTTAGCTCAGTTCTGGGCATCTTTGAAATACCTATACAGACTTGTTCCTACATAGTAACTTGCAACTTTGAATGAGAATGTGCTTGCTTACAGCAACGTGCTATATGTTCTGAATGCCCGAATTGGGAATCTGTGTCAAAACTTTGTTAGGAATTATGTGATCCTTACTAGCTGGAAGTAAGGGAGATGGGGCATGAAGTTATTTCTAGGAGTTGGAGACATACCAAGTTTAGCTCAGTTCTGGGCATCTTTGCAATACCTATACAAACTTGTTCCTACATAGTAACTTGCATCTTTGAATGAGAACGTGCTTGCTTACAGCAACGTGCTATATGTTCTGAATGCCCGAATTGGGAATCTGTGTCAAAGCTTTGTTAGGAATTATGTGATCCTTACTAGCTGGAAGTAAGGGAGATGGGGCATCAAGTTATTTCTAGGAGTTGGAGACATACCAAGTTTAGCTCAGTTCTGGGCATCTTTGAAAGTCCTATTCAAACTTGTTGCTACATAGTAACTTGCTACTTGGAATGAGAAAGTGCTTGCTTACAGCAACGTGCTATATGTTCTGAATGCCCGAATTGGGAATCTGTGTCAAAACTTTGTTAGGAATTATGTGATACTTACTAGCTGGAAGTAAGGGAGATGGGGCATGAAGTTATTTCTAGAGGTTGGACACATACAACGTTTAGTTCAGTTCTGGGCATCATTGAAGTACCTATACAAACTTGTTCCTTCATAGTAACTTGCAACTTTGAATGAGAATGTGCTTGCTTACAGCAACGTGCTATATGTTCTGAATGCCCGAATTGGGAATCTGTGTCAAAACTTTGTTAGAAATTATGTGATCCTTACTTGCTGGAAGTAATGGAGATGGGGCATGATGTTATTTCTAGGAGTTGGAAACATACCAAGTTTAGCTCAGTTCTGGGCATCTTTGAAATACCTATACAAACTTGTTCCTACATAGTAACTTGCAACTTTGAATGAGAATGTGCTTGCTTACAGCAACATGCTCTATGTTCCCAATGCCCGAATTGGGAATCTGTGTCAAAACTGTGTTAGAAATTATGTGATCCTTACTAGGTGGAAGTAAGGGAGATGGGGCATGAAGTTATTTCTAGGAGTTGGAGACATACAACGTTTAGCTCAGTTCTGGGCATCTTTGAAATACCTATACAAACTTGTTCCTACATAGTAACTTGCAACTTTGAATGAGAATGTGCTTGCTTACAACAACGTGCTACATGTTCTGAATGCCCGAATTGGGAATCTGTCTCAAAACTTTGTTAGGAATTATGTGATCCTTACTAGCTGGAAGTAAGGGAGTTGGGGCATGAAGTTATTTTTTGGAGTTGGAGATATACCAAGTTTAGCTCAGTTCTGGGCATCTTTGAAATACCTATACAAACTTGTTCCCACATAGTAACTTGCAACTTTGAATGAGAATGTGCTTGCTTACAGCAACGTGCTATATGTTTTGAATGTCCGAATTGGGAATCTGTGTCCAAAATTTGTTAGGAATTATGTGATCCTTACTAGATGGATGTAAGGGAGATGGGGCATGAAGTTATTTCTAGTAGTTGGAGATACAACCTTTAGCTCAGTTCTGGGCATCTTTGAAATACCTATACAAACGTGTTCCTACATAGTAACTTGCAACTTTGAATGAGAATGTGCTTAGTTACAGCAACGTGCTATATGTTCTCAATGCCCGAATTGGGAATCTGTGTCAAAACTTTGTTAGGAATTATGTAATCCTTACTAGCTGGAAGTAAGGGAGTTGGGGCATGAAGTTATTTCTAGGACTTGGACACATACCAAGTTTAGCACAGTTCTGGGCATCTTTGAAATACCTATACAAACTTGTTCCTTCATAGTAACTTGCAACTTTGAGTGAGAATGTGCTTGCTTACAGCAACGTACTATATGTTCTGAATGCCCGAATTGGGAATCTGTGTCAAAACTTTGTTAGGAATTATGTGATCCTTACTAGCTGGAAGTAAGGGAGATGGGGCATGAAGTTATTTCTAGGAGTTGGAGACATACCCACTTTAGCTCAGTTCTGGGCATCTTTGAAATACCTAGACAAACTTGTTCCCACATAGTAACTTGCAACTTTGAATGAGAATGTGCTTGCTTACAGCAACGTGCTTTATGTTCTGAATGCCCGAATTGGGAATCTGTGTCAAAACTTTGTTAGGAATTATGTGATCCTTACTAGCTAGAAGTAAGGGAGATGGCTCATGAAGTTATTTCTAGGAGTTGGAGACATACCAAGTTTAGCTCAGTTCTGGGCATCTTTGAAATACCTATACAAACTTGTTCCTACATAGTAACTTGCAACTTTGAATGAGAATGTGCTTGCTTACAGCAACGTGCTATATGTTTTGAATGTCCGAATTGGGAATCTGTGTCCAAAATTTGTTAGGAATTATGTGATCCTTACTAGATGGAAGTAAGGGAGATGGGGCATGAAGTTATTTCTAGTAGTTGGAGATACAACCTTTAGCTCAGTTCTGGGCATCTTTGAAATACCTATACAAACGTGTTCCTACATAGTAACTTGCAACTTTGAATGAGAATGTGCTTAGTTACAGCAACGTGCTATATGTTCTCAATGCCCGAATTGGGAATCTGTGTCAAAACTTTGTTAGGAATTATGTAATCCTTACTAGCTGGAAGTAAGGGAGTTGGGGCATGAAGTTATTTCTAGGAGTTGGACACATACCAAGTTTAGCACAGTTCTGGGCATCTTTGAAATACCTATACAAACTTGTTCCTTCATAGTAACTTGCAACTTTGAGTGAGAATGTGCTTGCTTACAGCAACGTACTATATGTTCTGAATGCCCGAATTGGGAATCTGTGTCAAAACTTTGTTAGGAATTATGTGATCCTTACTAGCTGGAAGTAAGGGAGATGGGGCATGAAGTTATTTCTAGGAGTTGGAGACATACCCACTTTAGCTCAGTTCTGGGCATCTTTGAAATACCTAGACAAACTTGTTCCCACATAGTAACTTGCAACTTTGAATGAGAATGTGCTTGCTTACAGCAACGTGCTTTATGTTCTGAATGCCCGAATTGGGAATCTGTGTCAAAACTTTGTTAGGAATTATGTGATCCTTACTAGCTGGAAGTAAGGGAGTTGGGGCATGAAGTTATTTCTAGGAGTTGGACACATACCAAGTTTAGCACAGTTCTGGGCATCTTTGAAATACCTATACAAACTTGTTCCTTCATAGTAACTTGCAACTTTGAGTGAGAATGTGCTTGCTTACAGCAACGTGCTATATGTTCTGAATGCCCGAATTGGGAATCTGTGTCAAAACTTTGTTAGGAATTATGTGATCCTTACTAGCTGGAAGGAAGGGAGATGGGGCATGAAGTTATTTCTAGGAGTTGGAGACATACCCAATTTAGCTCAGTTCTGGGCATCATTGAAATACCTATACAAACTTGTTCCTACATAGTAACTTGCTACTTGGAATGAGAAAGTGCTTGCTTAAAGCAACGTGCTATATGTTCTGAATGCCCGAATTGGGAATCTGTGTCAAAACTTTGTTAGGAGTTATGTGATCCTTACTAGCTGGAAGTAAGTGAGATGGGGCATGAAGTTATTTCTAGGAGTGGGAGACATACAACGTTTAGCTCAGTTCTGGGCATCTTTGAAATACCTATACAAACTTGTTCCTACATAGTATCTTGCAACTTTGAATGAGAATGTGCTTGCTTACAGCAACGTGCTATATGTTCTGAATGCCAGAATTGGGAATCTGTGTCAAAACTTTGTTAGGAGTTGTGTGATACTTACCAGCTGGAAATAAGGGAGATGGGGCATGAAGTTATTTCTAGGAGTTAAACACATACCCACTGTAGCTCAGTTCTGGGCATCTCTGAAATACCTATACAAACTTGTTCCTAAATAGTAACTTGCATCTTGGAATGAGAATGTGCTTGCTTACAGCAACGTGCTATATGTTCTGAATGCCCGAATTGGGAATCTGTGTCAAAACTTTGTTAGGAATTATGTGATCCTTACTAGCTGGAAGTAAGGGAGATGGCTCATGATGTTATTTCTAGGAGTTGGAGACATACCAAGTTTAGCTCAGTTCTGGGCATCTTTGAAATACCTATACAAACTTGTTCCTACATAGTAACTTGCAACTTTGAATGAGAATGTGCTTGCTTACAGCAACGTGCTATATGTTCTGAATGTCCGAATTGTGAATCTGTGTCAAAACTTTGTTAGGAATTATGTGATCCTTACTAGATGGAAGTAAGGGAGATGGGGCATGAAGTTATTTCTAGTAGTTGGAGATACAACCTTTAGCTCAGTTCTGGGCATCTTTGAAATACCTATACAAACTTGTTCCTACATAGTAACTTGCAACATTGAATGAGAATGTGCTTAGTTACAGCAACGTGCTATATGTTCTGAATGCCCGAATTGGGAATCTGTGTCAAAACTTTGTTAGGAATTATGTAATCCTTACTAGCTGGAAGTAAGGGAGTTGGGGCATGAAGTTATTTCTAGGAGTTGGACACATACCAAGTTTAGCACAGTTCTGGGCATCTTTGAAATACCTATACAAACTTGTTCCTTCATAGTAACTTGCAACTTTGAGTGAGAATGTGCTTGCTTACAGCAACGTACTATATGTTCTGAATGCCCGAATTGGGAATCTGTGTCAAAACTTTGTTAGGAATTATGTGATCCTTACTAGCTGGAAGTAAGGGAGATGGGGCATGAAGTTATTTCTAGGAGTTGGAGACATACCCACTTTAGCTCAGTTCTGGGCATCTTTGAAATACCTAGACAAACTTGTTCCCACATAGTAACTTGCAACTTTGAGTGAGAATGTGCTTGCTTACAGCAACGTGCTATATGTTCTGAATGCCCGAGTTGGGAATCTGTGTCAAAACTTTGTTAGGAATTATGTGATACTTACTAGCTGGAAGTAAGTGCGATGGGGCATGAAGTTATTTCTAGGAGTTGGAGACATACCAAGTTTAACTCAGTTCTGGGCATCTTTGAAATACCTATACAAACTTGTTCCTACATAGTAACTTGTAACTTTGAATGAGAATGTGCTTGCTTACAGCAACGTGCTATATGTTTTGAATGTCCGAATTGGGAATCTGTGTCAAAACTTTGTTAGGAATTATGTGATCCTTACGAGCTGGAAGTAAGGGAGATGGGGCATGAAGTTATTTCTAGGAGTTGGAGATACAACGTTTAGCTCAGTTCTGGGCATCTTTGAAATACCTATACAAACTTGTTCCTACATAGTAACTTGCAACTTTGAATGAGAATGTGCTTAGTTACAGCAACGTGCTATATGTTCTGAAAGCCCGAATTGGGAATCTGTGTCAAAACTTTGTTAGGAATTAAGTGATCCTTACTAGCTGGAAGTAAGGGAGATGGGGCATGAAGTTATTTCTAGAAGTTGGAGACATACCAAGTTTAGCTCAGTTCTGGGCATCTTTGAAATACCTATACAAACTTGTTCCTACATAGTAACTTGCATCTTTGAATGAGAACGTGCTTGCTTACAGCAACGTGCTATATGTTCTGAATGCCCGAATTGGGAATCTGTGTCAAAACTTTGTTAGGAATTATGTGATACTTACTAGCTGGAAGTAAGGGAGATGGGGCATGAAGTTATTTCTAGGAGTTGGAGACATACCAAGTTTAGCTCAGTTCTGGGCATCTTTGAAATACCTATACAAACTTGTTCCTACATAGTAACTTGCAACTTTGAATGAGAATGTGCTTGCTTACAGCAACGTGCTATATGTTCTGAATGCCCGAATTTGGAATCTGTGTCAAAATTTTGTTAGGAATTATGTGATACTTACTAGCTGGAAATAAGGGAGATGGGGCATGAAGTTATTTCTAGGAGTTGGAGATACAACCTTTAGCTCAGTTCTGGGCATCTTTGAAATACCTATACAAACTTGTTCCTACATAGTAACTTGCAACTTTGAATGAGAATGTGCTTAGTTACAGCAACGTGCTATATGTTCTGAATGCCCGAATTGGGAATCTGTGTCAAAACTTTGTTAGGAATTATGTAATCCTTACTAGCTGGAAGTAAGGGAGTTGGGGCATGAAGTTATTTCTAGGAGTTGGACACATACCAAGTTTAGCACAGTTCTGGGCATCTTTGAAATACCTATACAAACTTGTTCCTTCATAGTAACTTGCAACTTTGAGTGAGAATGTGCTTGCTTACAGCAACGTACTATATGTTCTGAATGCCCGAATTGGGAATCTGTGTCAAAACTTTGTTAGGAATTATGTGATCCTTACTAGCTGGAAGTAAGGGAGATGGGGCATGAAGTTATTTCTAGGAGTTGGAGACATACCCACTTTAGCTCAGTTCTGGGCATCTTTGAAATACCTAGACAAACTTGTTCCCACATAGTAACTTGCAACTTTGAGTGAGAATGTGCTTGCTTACAGCAACGTGCTATATGTTCTGAATGCCCGAGTTGGGAATCTGTGTCAAAACTTTGTTAGGAATTATGTGATACTTACTAGATGGAAGTAAGGGAGATGGGGCATGAAGTTATTTCTAGGAGTTGGACACATACCAAGTTTAGCTCAGTTCTGGGCATCTTTGAAATACCTATACAAACTTGTTCCTACATAGTAACTTGCAACTTTGAATGAGAATGTGCTTGCTTACAGCAACGTGCTATATGTTCTGAATGCCCGAATTGGGAATCTGTGTCAAAACTTTGTTAGAAATTATGTGATCATTACTAGCTGGAAGTAAGGGAGATGAGGCATGAAGTTATTTCTAGGAGTTGGACACATACCAAGTTTAGCTCAGTTCTGGGCATCTTTGAAACACCTATACAAACTTGTTCCCACATAGTAACTTGCAACTTTGAATGAGAATGTGCTTGCTTACAGCAACGTGCTATATGTTCTGAATGCCCGAATTGGGAATCTGTGTCAAAAACTTGTTCGGAATTATGTGATCCTTACTAGCTGGAAGTAAGGGAGATGGGGCATGAAGTTATTTCTAGGAGTTGGACACATACCAAGTTTAGCTCAGTTCTGGGCATCTTTGAAATACCTATACAAACTTGTTCCTACATAGTAACTTGCCACTTTGAATGAGAATGTGCTTGCTTACTGCAACGTGCTACATGTTCTGAATGTCCGAATTGGGAATCTGTGTCAAAACTTTGTTAGGAATTATGTGATCCTTACTAGCTGGAAGTAAGGGAGATGGGGCATGAAGTTATTTCTAGGAGTTGGAGACATACAACGTTAAGCTCAGTTCTGGGCATCTTTGAAATACCTATACAAACTTGTTCCTAGATAGTAACTTGCCACTTTGAATGAGAATGTGCTTGCTTACAGCAACGTGCTATATGTTCTGAATGCCCGAATTGGGATTCTGTGTCAAAACTTTGTTAGGAATTATGTGATCCTTACTAGCTGGAAGTAAGTGAGATGGGGCATGAAGTTATTTCTAGGAGTTGGACACATACCAAGTTTACCTCAGTTCTGGGCATCTTTGAAATACCTATACAAACTTGTTCCTACATAGTAACTTGCCACTTTGAATGAGAATGTGCTTGCTTACAGCAACGTGCTATATGTTCTGAATGCCCGAATTGGGAATCTGTGTCAAAACTTTGTTAGAAATTATGTGATCCTTACTAGCTGGAAGTAAGGGAGATGGGGCATGAAGTTATTTCTAGGAGTTGGAGACATACCCACTTTAGCTCAGTCCTGGGCATCTTTGAAATACCTATACAAACTTGTTCCTACATAGTAACTTGCAACTTTGAATGAGAATGTGCTTGCTTACAGCAACGTGCTATATGTTCTGAATGCCCGAATTGGGATTCTGTGTCAAAACTTTGTTAGGAATTATGTGATCCTTACTAGCTGGAAGTAAGGGAGATGGGGCATGAAGTTATTTCTAGGAGTTGGAGACATACCAAGTTTAGCTCAGTTCTGGGCATCTTTGAAACACCTATACAAACTTGTTCCTACATAGTAACTTGCAACTTTGAATGAGAATGTGCTTGCTTACAGCAACGTGCTATATGTTCTGAATGCCCGAATTGGGAATCTGTGTCAAAACTTTGTTAGAAATTATGTGATCCTTACTAGATGGAAGTAAGGGAGATGGGGCATGAAGTTGTTTCTAGGAGTTGGAGACATACAAGGTTTAGCTCATTTCTGGGCATCTTTGAAATACCTATACAAACTTGTTCCTACATGGTAACTTGCCAATTTGAATGAGAATGTGCTTGCTTACAGCAAGGTGGTATATGTTTTGAATGCCCGAATTGGGAATCTGTGTCAAAATTTTGTTAGAAATTATGTGATCCTTACTAGCTGGAAGTAAGGGAGATGGGTCATGAAGTTATTTCTAGGAGTTGGAGACATACAACGTTTAGCTCAGTTCTGGGCATCTTTGAAATACCTATACAAACTTGTTCCTACATAGCAACTTGCAACTTTGAATGAGAATGTGCTTGCTTACAGCAACGTGCTATATGTTCTGAATGCCCGAATTGGGAATCTGTGTCAAATCTTTGTTAGGAATTATGTGATCCTTACTAGCTGGAAGTAAGGGAGATGGGGCATCAAGTTATATCTAGGAGTTGGACACATACCAAGTTTAGCTCAGTTCTGGGCATCTTTGAAATACCTATACAAACTTGTTCCTACATAGTAACTTGCAACTTTGAATGAGAATGTGCTTGCTTACAGCAACGTGCTATATGTTCTGAATGCCCGAATGGGGAATCTGTGTCAGAACTTTGTTAGGAATTATGTGATCCTTACTAGCTGGAAGTAAGGGAGATGGGGCATGAAGTTATTTCTAGGAATTGGAGACATACAACGTTTAGCTCAGTCCGGGCATCTTTGAAATACCTATACAAACTTGTTCCTACATAGTAACTTGCAACTTTGAATGAGAATGTGCTTGTTTACAGCAAAGTGCTATATGTTCTGAATGCCCGAATTGGGAATCTGTGTCAAAACTTTGTTAGGAATTATGTGATCCTTACTAGCTGGAAGTAAGGGAGATAGGGCATGAAGTTATTTCAAGGAGTTGGAGACATGCCCACTTTAGCTCATTTCTGGGCATCTTTGAAATACCTATACAAACTTGTTCCTACATAGTAACTTGCCACTTTGAATGAGAATGTGCTTGCTTACAGCAACGTGCTACATGTTCTGAATGCCCGAATTGGGAATCTGTGCGAAAACTTTGTTAGGAATTATGTGATCCTTACTAGCTGGAAGTAAGGGAGATGGGGCATGGAGTTATTTCTAGGAGTTGGACCCATACCAAGTTTAGCTCAGTTCTGGGCATCTTTGAAATACCTATACAAACTTGTTCCTACATAGTAACTTGCAACTTTGAATGAGAATGTGCTTGCTTACAACAACGTGTTATATGTTCTGAATGCCCGAATTGGATTTCTGTGTCAAAACTTTGTTAGAATTTATGTGATCCTTACTAGATGGAAGTAAGGGAGATGGGGCATGAAGTTATATCTAGGAGTTGGAGACATACCCACTTTAGCTCAGTTCTGGGCATCTTTGAAATACCTATACAAACTTGTTCCTACATAGTAACTTGCCACTTTGAATGAGAATGTGCTTGCTTACAGCAACGTGCTATATGTTCTGAATGCCCGAATTGGGAATCTGTGTCAAAACTTTGTTAGGAATTATGTGATCCTTACTAGATGGAAGTAAGGGAGATGGGGCATAAAGTTATTTCTAGGAGTTGGAGACAAACCAAGTTTAGCTCAGTTCTGGGCATCTTTGAAATACCTATACAAACTTGTTCCTGCATAGTAACTTGCAACTTTGAATGAGAATGTGCTTGCTTACAGCAACGTGCTACATGTTCTGAATGCCCGAATTGGGAATCTGTGCGAAAACTTTGTTAGGAATTATGTGATCCTTACTAGCTGGAAGTAAGGGAGATGGGGCATGGAGTTATTTCTAGGAGTTGGACCCATACCAAGTTTAGCTCAGTTCTGGGCATCTTTGAAATACCTATACAAACTTGTTCCTACATAGTAACTTGCCACTTTGAATGAGAATGTGCTTGCTTACAACAACGTGTTATATGTTCTGAATGCCCGAATTGGGAATCTGTGTCAAAACTTTGTTAGAATTTATGTGATCCTTACTAGATGGAAGTAAGGGAGATGGGGCATGAAGTTATTTCTAGGAGTTGGAGACATACACACTTTAGCTCAGTTCTGGGCATCTTTGAAATACCTATACAAACTTGTTCCTACAGAGTAACTTGCAACTTTGAATGAGAATGTGCTTGCTTACAACAACGTGTTACATGTTCTGAATGCCCGAATTGGGAATCTGTGTCAAAACTTTGTTAGAATTTATGTGATCCTTACTAGATGGAAGTAAGGGAGATGGAGCATGAAGTTATTTCTAGGAGTTGGAGACATACCCACTTTAGCTCAGTTCTGGGCATCTTTGAAATACCTATACAAACTTGTTCCTACATAGTAACTTGCAACTTTGAATGAGAATGTGCTTGCTTACAACAACGTGTTATATGTTCTGAATGCCCGAATTGGGAATCTGTGTCAAAACTTTGTTAGAATTTATGAGATCCTTACTAGATGGAAGTAAGGGAGATGGGGCATGAAGTTATTTCTAGGAGTTGGAGACATACCCACTTTAGCTCAGTTCTGGGCATCTTTGAAATACCTATACAAACTTGTTCCTACATAGTAACTTGCAACTTTGAATGGGAATGTGCTTGCTTACAACAACGTGTTATATGTTCTGAATGCCCGAATTGGGAATCTGTGTCAAAACTTTGTTAGAATTTATGTGATCCTTACTAGATGGAAGTAAGGGAGATGGGGCATGAAGTTATTTCTAGGAGTTGGAGACATACCCACTTTAGCTCAGTTCTGGGCATCTTTGAAATACCTATACAAACTTGTTCCTACATAGTAACTTGCCACTTTGAATGAGAATGTGCTTGCTTACAGCAACGTGCTATATGTTCTGAATGCCCGAATTGGGAATCTGTGTCAAACCTTTGTTAGGAATTATGTGATCCTTACTAGCTGGAAGTAAGGGAGATGGGGCATGAAGTTATTTCTAGGAGTTGGAGACAAACCAAGTTTAGCTCAGTTCTGGGCATCTTTGAAATACCTATACAAACTTGTTCCTGCATAGTAACTTGCAACTTTGAATGAGAATGTGCTTGCTTACAGCAACGTGCTATATGTTCTGAATGCCCGAATTGGGAATCTGTGTCAAAACTTTGTTAGAAATTATGTGATCCTTAACAGATGGAAGTAAGGGACATGGGGCATGAAGTTATTTCTAGTAGTTGGAGACATACCCACTTTAGCTCAGTTCTGGGCATCTTTGAAATACCTATACAAACTTGTTCCTACATAGTAACTTGCAACTTTGAATGAGAATGTGCTTGCTTACAGCAACGTGCTATATGTTCTGAATGCCCGAATGGGGAATCTGTGTCAAAACTTTGTTAGGAATTATGTGATCCTTACTAGCTGGAAGGAAGGGAGATGGGGCATGAAGTTATTTCTAGGAATTGGAGACATACAACGTTTAGCTCAGTCCGGGCATCTTTGAAATACCTATACAAACTTGTTCCTACATAGTAACTTGCCACTTTGAATGAGAATGTGCTTGCTTAGAGCAACGTGCCATATGTTCTGAATGCCCGAATTGGGAATCTGTGTCAAATCTTTGTTAGGAATTATGTGATCCTTACTAGCTGGAAGTAAGGGAGATGGGGCATGAATTATTTCTAGGAATTGGAGACATACAACGTTTAGCTGAGTTCTGGGCATCTTTGAAATACCTATACAAACATGTTGCTACATCGTAACTTGCAACTTTGAATGAGAATGTGCTTGCTTACAGCAACGTACTATATGTTTTGAATGCCCGAATTGGGAATCTGTGTCAAAACTTTGTTAGGAATTATGTGATCTTTACTAGATGGAAGTAAGGGAGATGGGGCATCAAGTTATTTCTAGGAGTTGGACACATACCAAGTTAAGCTCAGTTCTGGGCATCTTTGAAATACCTATACAAACTTATTCCTACATAGTAACTTGTAACTTTGAATGAGAATGTGCTTCCTTACAGTAACATGCTATATGTTCTGAATGCCCGAATTGGGAATCTGTTTCAAAAATTTGTTAGAACTTATGTGATCCTTACTAGCTGGAAGTAAGGGAGATGGGGCATGAAGTTATTTCTAGGAGTTGGAGACATAGAACGTTGAGCTCAGTTCTGGGCATCTTTGAAATACCTATACAAACTTGTTCCTACATAGTAACTTGCAACTTTGAATGAGAATGTGCTTGTTTACAGCAAAGTGCTATATGTTCTGAATGCCCGAATTGGGAATCTGTGTCAAAACTTTGTTAGGAATTATGTGATCCTTACTAGCTGGAAGTAAGGGAGATAGGGCATGAAATTATTTCTAGGAGTTGGAGACATACCCACTTTAGCTCAGTTCTGGGCATCTTTGAAATACCTATACAAACTTGTTCCTACATAGTAACTTGCCACTTTGAATGAGAATGTGCTTGCTTACAGCAACGTGCTATATGTTCTGAATGCCCGAATTGGGAATCTGTGTCAAAACTTCTTAGAAATTATGTGATCCTTACTAGATGGAAGTAAGGGAGATGGGGCATGAAGTTATTTCTAGGAGTTGGAGACATACCAAGCTTAGCTCAGTTCTGGGCATCTTTGAAATACCTATACAAACTTGTTCCTACATAGTAACTTGCAACTTTGAATGAGAATGTGCTTGCTTACAGCAACGTGCTTTATGTTCTGAATGCCCGAATTGGGAATCTGTGTCAAAAATTTGTTAGAACTTATGTGATCCTTACTAGATGGAAGTAAGGGAGATGGGGCATGAAGTTATTTCTAGGAGTTGGAGACATACAACGTTTAGCTCAGTTCTGGGCATCTTTGAAATACCTATACAAACATGTTCCTACATAGTAACTTGCAGCTTTGAATGAGAATGTGCTTGCTTACAGCAACGTGCTATATGTTCTGAATGCCCGAATTGGGAATCTGTGTCAAAACTTTGTTAGGAATTATGTGATCCTTACTAGCTGGAAGTAAGGGAGATGGGGCATGAAGTTATTTCTAGGATTTGGAGACATACCAAGATTAGCTCAGTTCTGGGCATCTTTGAAATACCTATACAAACTTGTTCCTACATCGTAACTTGCAACTTTGAATGAGAATGTGCTTGCTTACAGCAACGTGCTATATGTTCTGAATGACCGAATTGGGAATCTGTGTCAAAACTTTGCTAGAAATTATGTGATCCTTAGCAGCTGGAAGTAAGGGAGATGGGGCATGAACTTATTTCTATGAGTTGGAGACATACCAAGTTTAGCTCAGTTCTGGGCATCTTTGAAATACCTATACAAACTTGTTCCTACATTGTAACTTGCAACTTTGAATGAGAATGTGCTTGCTTACAGCAACGTGCTATATGTTCTGAATGCCCGAATTGGGAATCTGTGTCAAAACTTTGTTAGAAATTAGGTGATCCTTACTAGATGGAAGTAAGGGAGATGGGGCATGAATTTATTTCTAGCAGTTGGAGACATACCCACTTTAGCTCAGTTCTGGGCATCTTTGAAATACCTATACAAACTTGTTCCTACATAGTAACTTGCAACTTTGAATGAGAATGTGCTTGCTTACAGTAACGTGCTATATGTTCTGAATGCCCGAATTGGGAATCTGTGTCAAAACTTTGTTAGAACTTATGTGATCCTTACTAGCTGGAAGTAAGGGAGATGGGGCATGAAGTTATTTCTAGGAGTTGGAGACATACAACGTTTAGCTCAGTTCTGGGCATCTTTGAAATACCTATACAAACTTGTTCCTACATAGTAACTTGCAACTTTGAATGAGAATGTGCTTGTTTACAGCAAAGTGCTATATGTTCTGAATGCCCGAATTGGGAATCTGTGTCAAAACTTTGTTAGGAATTATGTGATCCTTACTAGCTGGAAGTAAGGGAGATAGGGCATGAAGTTATTTCTAGGAGTTGGACACATACCAAGTTTAGCTCAGTTCTGGGCATCTTTGAAATACCTATACAAACTTGTTCCTACATAGTAACTTGCAACTTTGAATGAGAATGTGCTTGCTTACAGCAACGTGCTATATGTTCTGAATGCCTGAATTGGGAATCTGTGTCAAAACATTGTTAGAAATTATGTGATCCTTACTAGCTGGAAGTAAGGGAGATGGGGCATGAAGTTATTTCTAGGAGTTGGAGACATGCCCACTTTAGCTCAGTTCTGGGCATCATTGAAATACCTATACAAACTTGTTCCTACATAGTAACTTGCCACTTTGAATGAGAATGTGCTTGCTTACAGCAACGTGCTACATGTTCTGAATGCCCGAATTGGGAATCTGTGCGAAAACTTTGTTAGGAATTATGTGATCCTTACTAGCTGGAAGTAAGGGTGTTGGGGCATGAAGTGATTTCTAGGAGTTGGAGACTTGCAACGTTTAACTCAGTTCTGGGTATCTTTGAAATACCTATACAAACTTGTTCCTACATAGTAACTTGCCACTTTGAATGAGAATGTGCTTGCTTACAGCAACGTGCTATATCTTCTGAATGCCCGAATTGGGAATCTGTGTCTAAACTTTGTTAGAACTTATGTGATCCTTAGTAGATGGAAGTAAGGGAGATGGGGCATGAAGTTATTTCTAGGAATTGGAGACATACCCACTTTAGCTCAGTTCTCTGCATCTTTGAAATACCTATACAAACTTGTTCCTACATAGTAACTTGCAACTTTGAATGAGAATGTGCTTTCTTACAGCAATGTGCTATATGTTCTGAATGCCCGAATTGGGAATCTGTCTTAAAAATTTGTTAGGAATTACGTGATCCTTACTAGCTGGAAGTAAGGGAGTTGGGGCATGAAGTTATTTCTAAGAGTTGGAGCCATGCAACGTTTAACTCAGTTCTGGGCATCTTTGAAATACCTATACAAACTTGTTCCTACATAGTAACTTGCAACTTTGAATGAGAATGTGCTTGCTTACAGCAACGTGCTATATGTTCTGAATGCCTGAATTGGGAATCTGTGTCAAAACATTGTTAGAAATTATGTGATCCTTACTAGCTGGAAGTAAGGGAGATGGGGCATGAAGTTATTTCTAGGAGTTGGAGACATGCCCACTTTAGCTCAGTTCTGGGCATCATTGAAATACCTATACAAACTTGTTCCTACATAGTATCTTGCCACTTTGAATGAGAATGTGCTTGCTTACAGCAACGTGCTATATGTTCTGAATGCCCGAATTGGGAATCTGTGTCAAAACTTTGTTAGAAATTATGTGATCCTTACTAGCTGGAAGTAAGGGAGATGGGGCATGAAGTTATTTCTAGGAGTTGGAGACATACAACGTTTAGCTCAGTTCTGGGCATCTTTGCAATACCTATACAAACTTGTTCCTACATAGTAACTTGCAACTTTGAATGAGAATGTGCTTGCTTACAGCAACGTGCTATATGCTCTGAATGCCCGTATTGGGAATCTGTGTCAAAACTTTGTTAGGAATTATGTGATCCTTACTAGCTGGAAGTAAGGGAGATGGGGCATGAAGTTATTTCTAGGAGTTGGACACATACCAAGTTTAGCTCAGTGCTGGGTATCTTCGAAATACCTATACAAACTTGTTCCCACATAGTAACTTGCAACTTTGAATGAGAATGTGCTTGCTTACAGCAACGTGCTATATGTTCTGATTTCCCGAATTGGGAATCTGTGTCAAAACTTTGTTAGAATTTATGTGATCCTTACTAGATGATAGTAAGGGAGATGGGGCATGAAGTTATTTCTAGGAGTTGGAGACGTACCCACTTTAGCTCAGTTCTGGGCATCTTTGAAATACCTATACAAACTTGTTCCTACATAGTAACTTGCCACTTTGAATGAAAATGTGCTTGCTTACAGCAACGTGCTATATGTTCTGAATGCCCGAATTGGGAATCTGAGTCAAAACTTCTTAGAAATTATGTGATCCTTACTAGCTGGAAGTAAGGGAGATGGGGCATGAATTATTTCTAGGAGTTGGAGACATACAAAGTTGAGCTCAGTTCTGGGCATCTTTGAAATACCTATACAATCTTGTTCCGACATCGTAACTTGCAACTTTGAATGCGAATGTGCTTGCTTACACCAACGTGCTATATGTTCTGAATGCCCGAATTGGGAATCTGTTTCAAAACTTTGTTAGGAATTATGTGATCTTTACTAGCTGGAAGTAAGGCAGATGGGGCATGAAGTTATTTCTAGGAGTTGGAGACATACAACGTTTAGCTCAGTTCTGGGCATCTTTGAAATACCTATACAAACTTGTTCCTACATAGTAACTTGCAACTTTGAATGAGAATGTGCTTGCTTACAGTAACGTGCTATATGTTCTGAATTCCCGAATTGGGAATCTGTGTCAAAACTTTGTTAGAACTTATGTGATCCTTAGTAGATGGAAGTAAGGGAGATGGGGCATGAAGTTATTTCTAGGAATTGGAGACATACCCACTTTAGCTCAGTTCTCTGCATCTTTGAAATACCTATACAAACTTGTTCCTACATAGTAACTTGAAACTTTGAATGAGAATGTGCTTTCTTACAGCAATGTGCTATATGTTCTGAATGCCCGAATTGGGAATCTGTCTTAAAAATTTGTTAGGAATTACGTGATCCTTACTAGCTGGAAGTAAGGGAGTTGGGGCATGAAGTTATTTCTAAGAGTTGGAGCCATGCAACGTTTAACTCAGTTCTGGGCATCTTTGAAATACCTATACAAACTTGTTCCTACATAGTAACTTGCAACTTTGAATGAGATTGTGCTTGCTTACAGTAACGTGCTATATGTTCTGAATGCCCGAATTGGGAATCTGTGTCAAAACATTGTTAGAACTTATGTGATCCTTACTAGATGGAAGTAAGGGAGATGGGGCATGAAGTTATTTCTAGGAGTTGGAGACATACAACGTTTAGCTCAGTTCTGGGCATCTTTGAAATACCTATACAAACTTGTTCCTACATAGTAACTTGCCACTTTGAATGAGAATGTGCTTGCTTACAGCAACGTGCTATATGTTCTGAATGCCCGAATTGGGAATCTGTGTCAAACTTTGTTAGGAATTATGTGATCCTTACTAGCTGGAAGTAAGGGAGATGGGGCATGAAGTTATTTCTAGGAGTTGGAGACATGTAACGATTAGCTCAGTTCCGGGCATCTTTGAAATACCTATACAAACTTGTTCCTACATAGTAACTTGCAACTTTGAATGAGAATGTGCTTGCTTAGAGCAACGTGCTATATGTTCTGAATGCCCGAATGGGGAATCTGTGTCAAAACTTTGTTAGAAATTATGTGATCCTTACTAGCTGGAAGTAAGGGAGATGGGGAATGAATTATTTCTAGGAGTTGAAGACATACAACGTTTAGCTCAGTTCCGGGCATCTTTGAAATACCTATACAAACTTGTTCCTACATAGTAACTTGCAACTTTGAATGAGAATGTGCTTGCTTAGAGCAACGTGCTATATGTTCTGAATGCCCGAGGGGGAATCTGTGTCAAAACTTTGTCAGGAATTATGTGATTCTTAGTAGCTGGAAGTAAGGGAGATGGGGCATGAAGTTATTTCTAGAAGTTGGAGACATACAACGTTTAGCTCAGTTCTGGGCATCTTTGAAATACCTATACAAACTTGTTCCTACATAGTAACTTGCCACTTTGAATGAGAATGTGCTTGCTTACAGCAACGTGCTATATGTTCTGAATGCCCGAATTGGGAATCTGTGTCAAAACTTTGTTAGGAATTATGTGATCCTTACTAGCTGGAAGTAAGGGAGATGGGGCATGAATTATTTCTAGGAGTTGGAGACATACAACGTTTAGCTCAGTTCTAGGCATCTTTGAAATACCTATACAAACTTGTTCCTACATAGTAACTTGCAACTTTGAATGAGAATGTGCTTGCTTACAGCAACGTGCTATATGTTCTGAATGCCCGAATTGGGAATCTGTGTCAAAACTTTGTTAGGAATTATGTGATCCTTACTAGCTGGAAGTAAGTGAGATGGGGCATGAAGTTATTTCTAGGAGTTGGAGACATACCAAGTTTAGCACAGTTCGGAGCATCTTTGAAATACCTATACAAACTTGTTCCTACATAGTAGCTTGCAGCTTTGAATGAGAATGCGCTTGCTTACAGCAACGTGCTATATGTTCTGAATGCCCGAATTGGGAATCTGTGTCAAAACTTTGTTAGAACTTATGTGATCCTTACTAGATGGAAGTAAGGGAGATGGGGCATGAAGTTATTTCTAGGAGTTGGAGACATACAACGTTTAGCTCAGTTCTGGGCATCTTTGAAATACCTATACAAACTTGTTCCTACATAGTAACTTGCAACTTTGAATGCGAATATGCTTGCTTACAGCAACGTGCTATATGTTCTGAATGCCCGAATTGGGAATCTGTGTCAAAACTTTGTTAGGAATTATGTGATCCTTACTAGCTGGAAGTAAGGGAGATGGGGCATGAAGTTATTTCTAGGAGTTGGAGACATACAACTTTTAGCTCAGTTCTGGGCATCTTTGAAATACCTATACAAACTTGTTCCGACATAGTAACTTGCAACTTTGAATGAGAATGTGCTTGCTTACTGCAAAGTGCTATATGTTCTGAATGCCCGAATTGGGAATCTGTGTCAAAACTTTGTTAGGAATTATGTGATCCTTACTAGCTGGAAGTAAGGGACTTGGGACATGAAGTTATTTCTAAGAGTTGGAGCCATACAACGATTAACTCAGTTCTGGGCATCTTTGAAATACCTATACAAACTTGTTCCTATATAGTAACTTGCAACTTTGAATGAGAATGTGCTTGCTTACAGTAACGTGCTATATGTTCTGAATGCCCGAATTGGGAATCTGTGTCAAAACTTTGTTAGAACTTATGTGATCCTTACCAGATGGAAGTAAGGGAGATGGGGCATGAAGTTATTTCTAGGAGTTGGAGACATACAACGTTTAGCTCAGTTCTGGGCATCTTTGAAATACCTATACAAACTTGTTCCTACATAGTAACTTGCAACTTTGAATGAGAATGTGCGTGCTTACAGCAACGTGCTATATGTTCTGAATGCTCGAATTGGGAATCTGTGTCAAAACTTTGTTAGGAATTATGTGATCCTTACTAACTGGAAGTAAGGGAGATGGGGTATGAAGTTATTTCTAGGAGTTGGAGACATACAACGTTTAGCTCAGTTCTGGGCATCTTTGAAATACCTATACAAACTTGTTCCTACATAGTAACTTGCAACTTTGAATGAGAATGTGCTTCCTTACAGCAACGTGCTATATGTTCTGAATGCCCGAATTGGGAATCTGTGCCAAAACTTTGTTAGAAATTATGTGATCCTTACTAGCTGGAAGTAAGGGAGATGGTGCATGAAGTTATTTCTAGGAGTTGGAGACATACAACGTTTAGCTCAGTTCTGGGCATCTTTGAAATACCTATACAAACTTGTTCCTACATAGTAACTTGCAACTTTGAATGAGAATGTTCTTGCTTACAGCAACGTGCTATATGTTCTGAATGCCCGAATTGGGAATCTGTGTCAAAAGTTTGTTAGAAATTATGTGATCCTTACTAGATGGAAGTAAGGGAGATGGGGCATGAAGTTATTTGTAGGAGTTGGAGACATACCCACTTTAGCTCAGTTCTGGGCATCTTTGAAATACCTATACAAACTTGTTCCTACATAGTAACTTGCAACTTTGAATGAGAATGTGCTTGCTTACAGCAATGTGCTATAGGTTCTGAATGCCCGAATTGGGAATCTGTGTCAAAACTTTGTTAGAAATTATGTGATCCTTGCTAGCTGGAAGTAAGGGAGTTGAGGCATGAAGTTATTTCTAAGAGTTGACACATACCCACTTTAGCTCAGTTCTGGGCATCTTTGAAATACCTATACAAACTTGTTCCTACATAGTAACTTGCAACTTTGAATGAGAATGTGCTTGCTTAGAGCAACGTGCTATGTGGTCTGAATGCCCGAATTGGCAATCTGTGTCAAAACTTTGTTAGGAATTATATGATCCTTACTAGCTGGAAGTAAGGGAGTTGGGGCATGAAGTTATTTCTAGGAGTTGACACATACCCAATTTAGCTCAGTTCTAGGCATCTTTGAAATACCTATACAAACTTGTTCCTACATAGTAACTTGCAACTTTGAATGAGAATGTGCTTGCTTACAGCAACGTGCTATATGTTCTGAATGACCGAATTGGGAATCTGTGTCAAAACTTTGTTAGGAATTATGTGATCCTTACTAGCTGGAAGTAAGGGAGATGGGGCATGAAGTTATTTCTAGGAGTTGGAGACATACAACGTTTAGCTCAGTTCTGGGCATCTTTGAAATACCTATACAAACTTGTTCCTACATTGTAACTTGCAACTTTGAATGAGAATGTGCTTGCTTACAGCAACGTGCTACATGTTCTGAATGCCCGAATTGGGAATCTGTGTCAAAACTTTGTTAGGAATTATGTGATCCTTACTAGCTGGAAGTAAGGGAGATGGGGCATGAAGTTATTTCTAGGAGTTGGAGACATACAACGTTTAGCTCAGTTCTGGGCATCTTTGAAATACCTATACAGACTTGTTCCTACATAGTAACTTGCATATAGGAATGAGAATGTGCTTGCTTACAGCAACGTGCTATATGTTCTCAACTCCCGAATTGGGAATCTGTGTCAAAACATTGTTAGGAATTATATGATCTTTACTAGCTGAAAGTAAGGGAGTTGGGGCATGAAGTAATTTCTAGGAGTTGACACATACCCACTTTAGCTCAGTTCTGGGCATCTTTGAAATACCTATACAAACTTGTTCCTACATAGTAACTTGCTACTTGGAATGAGAATGTGCTTGCTTACAGCAACGTGCTATATGTTCTGAATGCCCGAATTGGGAATCTGTGTCAAAACTTTGTTAGGAATTATGTGATCCTTACTAGCTGGAAGTAAGGGAGATGGGGCATGAAGTTATTTCTAGGAGTTGGAGACATACCAAGTTTAGCTCAGTTCTGGGCATCTTTGAAAGTCCTATACAAACTTGTTCCTACATAGTAACTTGCATCTTTGAATGAGAATGTGCTTGCTTACAGCAACGTGCTATATGTTCTGAATGCCCGAATTGGGAATCTGTGTCAATACTTTGTTAGGATTTATGTGATCCTTACTAGCTGGAAGTAAGGGAGATGGGGCATGAAGTTATTTCTAGGAGTTGGAGACATACCAAGTTTAGCTCAGTTCTGGGCATCTTTGAAAGTCCTAGACAAACTTGTTCCTACATAGTAACTTGCATCTTTGAATGAGAATGTGCTTGCTTAGAGCAACGTGCTATATGTTCTGAATGCCCGAATGGGGAATCTGTGTCAAAACTTTGTTAGAAATTATGTGATCCTTACTAGCTGGAAGTAAGGGAGATGGGGCATGAATTATTTCTAGGAGTTGGAGACATACAACGTTTAGCTCAGTTCCGGGCATCTTTGAAATACCTATACAAACTTGTTCCTACATAGTAACTTGCAACTTTGAATGAGAATGTGCTTGCTTAGAGCAACGTGCTATATGTTCTGAATGCCCGAATTGGGAATCTGTGTCAAAACTTTGTTAGAAATTATGTGATCCTTACTAGATGGAAGTAAGGAAGATGGGGCATGAAGTTATTTCTAGGAGTTGGAGACATACAACGTTTAGCTCAGTTCTGGGCATCTTTGAAATACCTATACAAACTTGTTCCTACATAGTAACTTGCAACTTTGAATGAGAATGTGCTTGCTTAGAGCAACGTGCTATATGTTCTGAAAGCCCGAGGGGGAATCTCTGTCAAAACTTTGTCAGGAATTATGTGATTCTTAGTAGCTGGAAGTAAGGGAGATGGGGCATGAAGTTATTTCTAGAAGTTGGAGACATACAACGTGTAGCTCAGTTCTGGGCATCTTTGAAATACCTATACAAACTTGTTCCTACATAGTAACTTGCCACTTTGAATGAGAATGTGCTTGCTTACAGCAACGTGCTATGTGTTCTGAATGCCCGAATTGGGAATCTGTGTCAAATCTTTGTTAGGAATTATGTGATCCTTACTAGCTAGAAGTAAGGGAGATGGGGCATGAAGTTATTTCCAGGAGTTGGACACATACCCACTTTAGCTCAGTTCTGGGCATCTTTGAAATACCTATACAAACTTGTTCCTACATAGTAACTTGCATATAGGAATGAGAATGTGCTTGCTTCCAGCAACGTGCTATATGTTCTTAATGCCCGAATTGGGAATCTGTCTCAAAACTTTGTTAGGAATTTTGTGATCCTTACTAGCTGGAAGTAAGGGAGATGGGGCATGAAGTTATTTCTAGTAGTTGGAGACATATCAAGTTTAGGTCAGTTCTGGGCATCTTTGAAAGTCCTATACAAACTTGTTCCTACATAGTAACTTGCATCTTTGAATGAGAATGTGCTTACTTACAGCAACGTGCTATATGTTCTGAAGGCCCGAATTGGGAATCTGTGTCAAAACTTTGTTAGGAATTATGTGATCCTTACTAGCTGGAAGTAAGGGAGATGGGGTACGAAGTTATTTTTGGGAGTTGGAGACATACCAAGTTTAGCACCGTTCGGGGCATCTTTGAAATACCTATACAAACTTGTTCCTACATCGTAACTTGCAACTTTGAATGAGAATGTGCTTGCTTACAGCAACGTGCTACATGTTCTGAATGCCCGAATTGGGAATCTGTGTCAAAACTTTGTTAGGAATTATGTGATCCTTACTAGCTGGAAGTAAGGGAGTTGGGGCATGAAGTTATTTCTAGGAGTTGGACACATACCAAGTTTAGCACAGTTCTGGTCATCTTTCAAATACCTATACAAACTTGTTCCTTCATAGTAACTTGCAACTTTCAATGAGAATGTGCTTGCTTACAGCAAGGTGCTATATGTTCTGAATGCCCGAATTGGGAATCTGTGTCAAAACTTTGTTAGGAATTATGTGATCCTACCTAGCTGGATGTAAGGGAGATGGGACATGAAGTTATTTCTAGGAGTTGGAGACATACAACGTTTAGCTCAGTTCCGGGCATTATTGAAATACCTATACAAACTTGTTCCTACATAGTAACTTGCCACTTTGAATGAGAATGTGCTTGCTTACAGCAACGTGCTATATGTTCTGAATGCCCGAATTGGGAATCTGTGTCAAAACTTTGTTAGGAATTACGTGATCCTTACTAGCTGGAAGTAAGGGAGATGGGGCATGAAGTTATTTCTAGGAGTTGGACACATACAACCTTTAGCTCAGTTCTGGGCATCTTTGAAATACCTATACAAACTTGTTCCTACATAGTAACTTGCCACTTTGAATGAGAATGTGCTTGCTATCAGCAACGTGCTATATGTTCTGAATGACCGAATTGGGAATCTGTGTCAAAACTTTGTTAGGAAATATGTGATCCTACCTAGCTGGATGTAAGGGAGATGGGACATGAAGTTATTTCTAGGAGTTGGAGACATACAACGTTTAGCTCAGTTCAGGGCATCTTTGAAATACCTATACAAACTTGTTCCTACATAGTAACTTGACACTTTGAATGAGAATGTGCTTGCTATCAGCAACGTGCTATATGTTCTGAATGCCCGAATTGGGAATCTGTGTCAAAACTTTGTTAGGAAGTATGTGATCCTACCTAGCTGGATGTAAGGGAGATGGGACATGAAGTTATTTCTAGGAGTTGGAGACATACAACGTTTAGCTCAGTTCTGGGCATCTTTGAAATACCTATACAAACTTGTTCCTACACAGTAACTTGCAACTTTGAATGAGAATGTGCTTGCTTACAGCAACGTGCTATATGTTCTGATTGCCCGAATTGGGAATCTGTGTCAAAACTTTGTTAGGAATTATGTGATCCTTACTAGCTGGAAGTAAGGGAGATGGGGCATGATGTTATTTGTAGGAGTTGGAGACATACCCACTTTAGCTCAGTTCTGGGCATCTTTGAAATACCTATACAAACTTGTTCCTACATAGTAACTTGCTACTTGGAATGACAAAGTGCTGGCTTAAAACAACGTGCTACATGTTCTGAATGCCCGAATTGGGAATCTGTGTCAAAACTTTGTTAGGAATTATGTGATCCTTACTAGCTGGAAGTAAGGGAGATGGGGCATGAAGTTATTTCTAGGAATTGGAGACATACAACGTTTACCTCAGTTCTGGGCATCTTTGAAATACCTATACAAACTTGTTCCTACATAGTAACTTACAACTTTGAATGAGAATGTGCTTGCTTACAGCAACGTGCTACATGTTCTGAATGCCCGAATTGGGAATCTGTGTCAAAACTTTGTTAGGAATTATGTGATACTTACTAGCTGGAAGTAAGGGAGATGGGGCATGATGTTATTTCTAGGAGTTGGACACATACCCACTTTAGCTCAGTTCTGGGCATCTTTGAAATACCTATACAAACTTGTTCCTACATAGTAACTTGCATCTTTGAATGAGAAGGTGCTTGCTTACAGCAACGTGCTATATGTTCTGAATGCCCGAATTGGGAATATGTGTCAAATCTTTGTTAGGAATTATGTGATCCTTACCAGCTGGAAGTAAGGGAGATGAGGCATGAAGTTATTTCTAGGAGTTGAAGACATACCAAGTTTAGCTCAGTTCTGGGCATCTTTGAAATTCCTATACAAACTTGTTCCTACATAGTAACTTGCATCTTTGAATGAGAATGTGCTTGCTTACAGCAACGTACTAAATGTTCTGAATGCCCGAATTGGGAATCTGTGTCAAAACTTTGTTAGGAATTATGTGATCCTTACTAGCTGGAAGTAAGGGAGATGGGGCATGAAGTTATTTCTAGGAGTTGGAGACATACCAAGTTTAGCTCAGTTCTGGGCATCTTTGAAATACCTATACAAACTTGTTCCTACATAGTAACTTGCCACTTTGAATGAGAATGTGCTTGCTTACAGCAACGTGCTATGTGTTCTGAATGCCCGAATTGGGAATCTGTGTCAAATCTTTGTTAGGAATTATGTGATCCTTACTAGCTGGAAGTAAGGGAGATGGGGCATGAAGTTATTTCTAGGAGTTGGAGACATACAACGTTTAGCTCAGTTCTGGGCATCTTTGAAATACCTATACAAACTTGTTCCTACATAGTAACTTGCAACTTTGAATGAGAATGTGCTTGCTTACAGCAACGTGCTACATGTTCTGAATGCCCGAATTGGGAATCTGTGTCAAAACTTTGTTAGGAATTATGTGATCCATACTAGCTGGAAGTAAGGGAGATGGGGCATGAAGTTATTTCTAGGAGTTCGAGACATACAACGTTTAGCTCAGTTCTGGGCATCTTTGAAATACCTATACAAACTTGTTCCTACATAGTAACTTGCAACTTTGAATGAGAATGTGCTTGCTTACAGCAACGTGCTACATGTACTGAATGCCCGAATTGGGAATCTGTGTCAAAACTTTGTTAGGAATTATGTGATCCTTACTAGCTAGAAGTAAGGGAGATGGGGCATGAAGTTATTTCCAGGAGTTGGACACATACCCACTTTAGCTCAGTTCTGGGCATCTTTGAAATACCTATACAAACTTGTTCCTACATAGTAACTTGCATATAGGAATGAGAATGTGCTTGCTTCCAGCAACGTGCTATATGTTCTTAATGCCCGAATTGGGAATCTGTCTCAAAACTTTGTTAGGAATTTTGTGATCCTTACTAGCTGGAAGTAAGGGAGATGGGGCATGAAGTTATTTCTAGTAGTTGGAGACATATCAAGTTTAGGTCAGTTCTGGGCATCTTTGAAAGTCCTATACAAACTTGTTCCTACATAGTAACTTGCATCTTTGAATGAGAATGTGCTTACTTACAGCAACGTGCTATATGTTCTGAAGGCCCGAATTGGGAATCTGTGTCAAAACTTTGTTAGGAATTATGTGATCCTTACTAGCTGGAAGTAAGGGAGATGGGGTACGAAGTTATTTTTGGGAGTTGGAGACATACCAAGTTTAGCACCGTTCGGGGCATCTTTGAAATACCTATACAAACTTGTTCCTACATCGTAACTTGCAACTTTGAATGAGAATGTGCTTGCTTACAGCAACGTGCTACATGTTCTGAATGCCCGAATTGGGAATCTGTGTCAAAACTTTGTTAGGAATTATGTGATCCTTACTAGCTGGAAGTAAGGGAGTTGGGGCATGAAGTTATTTCTAGGAGTTGGACACATACCAAGTTTAGCACAGTTCTGGTCATCTTTCAAATACCTATACAAACTTGTTCCTTCATAGTAACTTGCAACTTTGAATGAGAATGTGCTTGCTTACAGCAAGGTGCTATATGTTCTGAATGCCCGAATTGGGAATCTGTGTCAAAACTTTGTTAGGAATTATGTGATCCTACCTAGCTGGATGTAAGGGAGATGGGACATGAAGTTATTTCTAGGAGTTGGAGACATACAACGTTTAGCTCAGTTCCGGGCATTATTGAAATACCTATACAAACTTGTTCCTACATAGTAACTTGCCACTTTGAATGAGAATGTGCTTGCTTACAGCAAGGTGCTATATGTTCTGAATGCCCGAATTGGGAATCTGTGTCAAAACTTTGTTAGGAATTACGTGATCCTTACTAGCTGGAAGTAAGGGAGATGGGGCATGAAGTTATTTCTAGGAGTTGGACACATACAACCTTTAGCTCAGTTCTGGGCATCTTTGAAATACCTATACAAACTTGTTCCTACATAGTAACTTGCAACTTTGAATGAGAATGTGCTTGCTTACAGCAACGTGCTATATGTTCTGAATGCCCGAATTGGGAATCTGTGTCAAAACTTTGTTAGGAATTATGTGATCCTTACTAGCTGGAAGTAAGGGAGATGGGGCATGAAGTTATTTCTAGAAGGTGGAGACATACCCACTTTAGTTCAGTTCTGGGCATCTTTGAAATACCTATACAAACTTGTTCCTACATAGTAACTTGCTACTTGGAATGAGAAAGTGCTGGCTTAAAGCAACGTGCTACATGTTCTGAATGCCCTAATTGGGAATCTGTGTCAAAACTTTGTTAGGAATTATGTGATCCTTACTAGCTGAAAGTAAGGGAGATGGGGCATGAAGTTATTTCTAGGAGTTGGAGACATACCAAGTTTAGCTCAGTTCTGGGCATCTTTGAAATACCTATACAAACTTGTTCCTACATAGTAACTTGCAACTTTGAATGAGAATGTGCTTGCTTACAGCAACGTGCTATATGTTCTGAATGCCCGAATTGGGAATCTGTGTCAAAACTTTGTTAGGAATTATATGATCCTTACTAGCTGGAAGTAAGGGAGTTGGGGCATGAAGTAATTTCTAGGAGTTGACACATACCCACTTTAGCTCAGTTCTGGGCATCTTTGAAATACCTATACAAACTTGTTCCTACATAGTAACTTGCTACTTGGACTGAGAATGTGCTTGCTTACAGCAACGTGCTATATATTCTGAATGCCCGAATTGGGAATCTGTGTCAAAACTTTGTTAGGAATTATGTGATACTTACTAGCTGGAAGTAAGGGAGATGGGGCACGAAGTTATTTCTAGGAGTTGGACACATACCCACTTTAGCTCAGTTCTGGGCATCTTTGAAATACCTATACAAACTTGTTCCTACATAGTAACTTGCATCTTTGAATGAGAATGTGCTTGCTTACAGCAACGTGCTATATGTTCTGAATGCCCGAATTGGGAATCTGTGTCAAAACTTTGTTAGGAATTATGTGATCCTTACTAGCTGGAAGTAAGGGAGATGGGGCATGAAGTTATTTCTAGGAGTTGAAGACATACCAAGTTTACCTCAGTTCTGGGCATCTTTGAAATACCTATACAAACTTGTTCCTACATAGTAACTTGCATCTTTGAATGAGAATGTGCTTGCTTACAGCAACGTGCTATATGTTCTGAATGCCCGAATTGGGAATCTGTGTCAAAACTTTGTTAGGAATTATGTGATCCTTACTAGCTGGAAGTAAGGGAGATGGGACATGAAGTTATTTCTAGGAGTTGGAGACATACCAAGTTTAGCTCAGTTCTGGGCATCTTTAAAGTCCTAGACAAACTTGTTCCTACATAGTAACTTGCAACTTTGAATGAGAATGTGCTTTCTTACAGCAACGTGCTATATGTTCTGAATGCCCGAATTGGGAATCTGTGTCAAAACTTTTATTAGGAATTATGTGATCCTTACTAGCTGGAAGTAAGGGAGTTGGGGCATGAAGTTATTTCTAGGAGTTGGACACATACAACGTTTAGCTCAGTTCTGGGCATCTTTGAAATACCTATACAAACTTGTTCCTACATAGTAACTTGCCACTTTGAATGAGAATGTGCTTGCTATCAGCAACGTGCTATATGTTCTGAATGACCGAATTGGGAATCTGTGTCAAAACTTTGTTAGGAAGTATGTGATCCTACCTAGCTGGATGTAAGGGAGATGGGACATGAAGTTATTTCTAGGAGTTGGAGACATACAACGTTTAACTCAGTTCTGGGCATCTTTGAAATACCTATACAAACTTGTTCCTACATAGTAACTTGCAACTTTGAATGAGAATGTGCTTGCTTACAGCAACGTGCTATATGTTCTGAATGCCCGAATTGGGAATCTGTGTCAAAACTTTGTTAGGAATTATGTGATCCTTACTAGCTGGAAGTAAGGGAGATGGGGCATGAAGTTATTTCTAGGAGTTGGAGACATACCCACTTTAGCTCAGTTCTGGGCATCTTTGAAATACCTATACAAACTTGTTCCTACATAGTAACTTGCTACTTGGAATGAGAAAGTGCTGGCTTAAAACAACGTGCTACATGTTCTTAATGCCCGAATTGGGAATCTGTGTCAAAACTTTGTTAGGAATTATGTGATCCTTACTAGCTGGAAGTAAGGGAGATTGGGCATGAAGTTATTTCTAGGAGTTGGAGACATACAACTTTTAGCTCAGTTCTGGGCATCTTTGAAATACCTATACAAACTTGTTCCTACATAGTAACTTACAACTTTGAATGAGAATGTGCTTGCTTACAGCAACGTGCTACATGTTCTGAATGCCCGAATTGGGAATTTGTGTCAAAACTTTGTTAGGAATTATGTGATACTTACTAGCGGGAAGTAAGGTAGATGGGGCATGAAGTTATTTCTAGGAGTTGGACACATACAACGTTTAGCTCAGTTCTGGGCATCTTTGAAATACCTATACAAACTTGTTCCTACATAGTAACTTGCAACTTTGAATGAGAATGTGCTTGCTTACAGCAACGTGCTATATGTTCTGAATGCCCGAATTGGGAATCTGTGTCAAAACTTTGTTAGGAATTATGTGATCCTTACTTGCTGGAAGTAAGGGAGATGGGGCATGAAGTTATTTCTAGAAGTTGGAGACATACCCACTTTAGTTCAGTTCTGGGCATCTTTGAAATACCTATACAAACTTGTTCCTACATAGTAACTTGCTACTTGGAATGAGAAAGTGCTGGCTTAAAGCAACGTGCTACATGTTCTGAATGCCCTAATTGGGAATCTGTGTCAAAACTTTGTTAGGAATTATGTGATCCTTACTAGCTGAAAGTAAGGGAGATGGGGCATGAAGTTATTTCTAGGAGTTGGAGACATACCAAGTTTAGCTCAGTTCTGGGCATCTTTGAAATACCTATACAAACTTGTTCCTACATAGTAACTTGCAACTTTGAATGAGAATGTGCTTGCTTACAGCAACGTGCTATATGTTCTGAATGCCCGAATTGGGAATCTGTGTCAAAACTTTGTTAGGAATTATATGATCCTTACTAGCTGGAAGTAAGGGAGTTGGGGCATGCAGTAATTTCTAGGAGTTGACACATACCCACTTTAGCTCAGTTCTGGGCATCTTTGAAATACCTATGCAAACTTGTTCCTACATAGTAACTTGCTACTTGGAATGAGAATGTGCTTGCTTACAGCAACGTGCTATATATTCTGAATGCCCGAATTGGGAATCTGTGTCAAAACTTTGTTAGGAATTATGTGATACTTACTAGCTGGAAGTAAGGGAGATGGGGCATGAAGTTATTTCTAGGAGTTGGACACATACCCACTTTAGCTCAGTTCTGGGCATCTTTGAAATACCTATACAAACTTGTTCCTACATAGTAACTTGCATCTTTGAATGAGAATGTGCTTGCTTACAGCAACGTGCTATATGTTCTGAATGCCCGAATTGGGAATATGTGTCAAAACTTTGTTAGGAATTATGTGATCCTTACTAGCTGGAAGTAAGGGAGATGGGGCATGAAGTTATTTCTAGGAGTTGGAGACATACCAAGTTTAGCTCAGTTCTGGGCATCTTTGAAATACCTATACAAACTTGTTCCTACATAGTAACTTGCATATAGGAATGAGAATGTGCTTGCTTACAGCAACGTGCTGCATGTTCTGAATGCCCGAATTGGGAATCTGTCTCAAAACTTTGTTAGGAATTTTGTGATCCTTACTAGCTGGAAGTAAGGGAGATGGGGCATGAAGTTTTTTCTAGGAGTTTGAGAGATGCCCACTTTAGCTCAGTTCTGGGCATCTTTGAAATTTCTATACAAACTTGTTCCTACATAGTAACTTGCATCTTTGATTGAGAATGTGCTTACTTACAGCAACGTGCTATATGTTCTGAATGCCCGAAATGGGAATCTGTGTCAAAACTTTGTTAGGAATTATGTGATCCTTACTAGCTGGAAGTAAGGGATATGGGGTACGAAGTTATTTTTGGGAGTTGGAGACATACCAAGTTTAGCACCGTTCGGGACATCTTTCAAATACCTATACAAACTTGTTCCTTCATAGTAACTTGCAACTTTGAATGAGAATGTGCTTGCTTACAGCAAGGTGCTATATGTTCTGAATGCCCGAATTGGGAATCTGTGTCAAAACTTTGTTAGGAATTATGTGATCCTACCTAGCTGGATGTAAGGGAGATGGGACATGAAGTTATTTCTAGGAGTTGGAGACATACAAAGTTTAGCTCAGTTCCGGGCATTATTGAAATACCTATACAAACTTGTTCCTACATAGTAACTTGCCACTTTGAATGAGAATGTGCTTGCTTACAGCAAGGTGCTATATGTTCTGAATGCCCGAATTGGGAATCTGTGTCAAAACTTTGTTAGGAATTACGTGATCCTTACTAGCTGGAAGTAAGGGAGATGGGGCATGAAGTTATTTCTAGGAGTTGGACACATACAACATTTAGCTCAGTTCTGGGCATCTTTGAAATACCTATACAAACTAGTTCCTACATAGTAACTTGCAACTTTGAATGAGAATGTGCTTGCTTACAGCAACGTGCTATATGTTCTGAATGCCCAATTGGGAATCTGTGTCAAAACTTTGTTAGGAATTATGTGATCCTTACTAGCTGAAAGTAAGGGAGATGGGGCATGAAGTTATTTCTAGAAGTTGGAGACATACCCACTTTAGCTCAGTTCTGGGCATCTTTGAAATACCTATACAAACTTGTTCCTACATAGTAACTTGCTACTTGGAATGAGAAAGTGCTGGCTTAAAGCAACGTGCTACAAGTTCTGAATGCCCTAATTGGGATTCTGTGTCAAAACTTTGTTAGGAATTATGTGATCCTTACTAGCTGAAAGTAAGGGAGATGGGGCATGAAGTTATTTCTAGGAGTTGGAGACATACAACGTTTAGCTCAGTTCTGAGCATCTTTGAAATACCTATACAAACTTGTTCCTACATAGTAACTTGCAACTTTGAATGAGAATGTGCTTGCTTACAGCAACGTGCTATATGTTCTGAATGCCCGAATTGGGAATCTGTGTCAAAACTTTGTTAGGAATTATATGATCCTTACTAGCTGGAAGTAAGGGAGTTGGGGCATGAAGTAATTTCTAGTAGTTGACACATACCCACTTTAGCTCAGTTCTGGGCATCTTTGAAATACCTATACAAACTTGTTCCTACATAGTAACTTGCTACTTGGAATGAGAATGTGCTTGCTTACAGCAACGTGCTATATGTTCTGAATGCCCGAATTGGGAATCTGTGTCAAAACTTTGTTAGGAATTATGTGATACTTACTAGCTGGAAGTAAGGGAGATGGGGCATGATGTTATTTCTAGGAGTTGGACACATACCCACTTTAGCTCAGTTCTGGGCATCTTTGAAATACCTATACAAACTTCTTCCTACATAGTAACTTGCATCTTTGAATGAGAATGTGCTTGCTTACAGCAACGTGCTATATGTTCTGAATGCCCGAATTGGGAATATGTGTCAAACTTTGTTAGGAATTATTTGATCCTTACTAGCTGGAAGTAAGGGAGATGGGGCATGAAGTTATTTCTAGGAGTTGGAGACATACAACGTTTAGCTCAGTTCTGGGCATCTTTGAAATACCTATACAAACTTGTTCCTACATAGTAACTTGCAACTTTGAATGAGAATGTGCTTGCTTACAGCAACGTGCTATATGTTCTCAATGCCCGAATTGGGAATCTGTGTCAAAACCTTGTTAGGAATTATATGATCCTTACTAGCTGAAAGTAAGGGAGTTGGGGCATGAAGTAATTTCTAGGAGTTGACACATACCCACTTTAGCTCAGTTCTGGGCATCTTTGAAATACCTATACAAACTTGTTCCTACATAGTAACTTGCTACTTGGAATGAGAATGTGCTTGCTTACAGCAACGTGCTATATGTTCTGAATGCCCGAATTGGGAATCTGTGTCAAAACTTTGTTAGGAATTATGTGATCCTTACTAGCTGGAAGTAAGGGAGATGGGGCATGAAGTTATTTCTAGGAGTTGGAGACATACCAAGTTTAGCTCAGTTCTGGGCATCTTTGAAAGTCCTATACAAACTTGTTCCTACATAGTAACTTGCATCTTTGAATGAGAATGTGCTTGCTTACAGCAACGTGCTATATGTTCTGAATGCCCGAATTGGGAATCTGTGTCAATACTTTGTTAGGATTTATGTGATCCTTACTAGCTGGAAGTAAGGGAGATGGGGCATGAAGTTATTTCTAGGAGTTGGAGACATACCAAGTTTAGCTCAGTTCTGGGCATCTTTGAAAGTCCTAGACAAACTTGTTCCTACATAGTAACTTGCATCTTTGAATGAGAATGTGCTTGCTTACAGCAACGTGCTATATGTTCTGAATGCCCGAATTGGGAATCTGTGTCAAAACTTTGTTAGGAATTATGTGATCCTTACTAGCTGGAAGTAAGGGAGTTGGGGCATAAAGTTTTTTCTAGGAGTTGGAGACATACAACGTTTAGCTCAGTTCTGGGCATCTTTGAAATACCTATACAAACTTGTTCCTACATAGTAACTTGCCACTTTGAATGAGAATGTGCTTGCTATCAGCAACGTGCTATATGTTCTGAATGACCGAATTGGGAATCTGTGTCAAAACTTTGTTAGGAATTATGTGATCCTTACTAGCTGGAAGTAAGGGAGATGGGGTACGAAGTTATTTTTGGGAGTTGGAGACATACCAAGTTTAGCACCGTTCGGGGCATCTTTCAAATACCTATACAAACTTGTTCCTTCATAGTAACTTGCAACTTTAAATGAGAATGTGCTTGCTTACAGCAAGGTGCTATATGTTCTGAATGCCCGAATTGGGAATCTGTGTCAAAACTTTGTTAGGAATTATGTGATCCTACCTAGCTGGATGTAAGGGAGATGGGACATGAAGTTATTTCTAGGAGTTGGAGACATACAACGTTTAGCTCAGTTCCGGGCATTATTGAAATACCTATACAAACTTGTTCCTACATAGTAACTTGCCACTTTGAATGAGAATGTGCTTGCTTACAGCAAGGTGCTATATGTTCTGAATGCCCGAATTGGGAATCTGTGTCAAAACTTTGTTAGGAATTACGTGATCCTTACTAGCTGGAAGTAAGGGAGATGGGGCATGAAGTTATTTCTAGGAGTTGGACACATACAACATTTAGCTCAGTTCTGGGCATCTTTGAAATACCTATACAAACTTGTTACTAAATAGTAACTTGCAACTTTGAATGAGAATGTGCTTGCTTACAGCAACGTGCTATATGTTCTGAATGCCCGAATTGGGAATCTGTGTCAAAACTTTGTTAGGAATTATGTGATCCTTACTAGCTGAAAGTAAGGGAGATGGGGCATGAAGTTATTTCTAGAAGTTGGAGACATACCCACTTTAGCTCAGTTCTGGGCATCTTTGAAATACCTATGCAAACATGTTCCTACATAGTAACTTGCTACTTGGAATGAGAAAGTGCTGGCTTAAAGCAACGTGCTACATGTTCTGAATGCCCTAATTGGGATTCTGTGTCAAAACTTTGTTAGGAATTATGTGATCCTTACTAGCTGAAAGTAAGGGAGATGGGGCATGAAGTTATTTCTAGGAGTTGGAGACATACCAAGTTTAGCTCAGTTCTGAGCATCTTTGAAATACCTATACAAACTTTTCCTACATAGTAACTTGCAACTTTGAATGAGAATGTGCTTGCTTACAGCAACGTGCTATATGTTCTGAATGCCCGAATTGGGAATCTGTGTCAAAACTTTGTTAGGAATTATGTGATCCTTACTAGCTGGAAGTAAGGGAGATGGGGCATGAAGTTATTTCTAGGAGTTGGAGACATACCCACTTTAGCTCAGTTCTGGGCATCTTTGAAATACCTATACAAACTTGTTCCTACATAGTAACTTGCTACTTGGAATGAGAAAGTGCTGGCTTAAAACAACGTGCTACATGTTCTTAATGCCCGAATTGGGAATCTGTGTCAAAACTTTGTTAGGAATTATGTGATCCTTACTAGCTGGAAGTAAGGGAGATTGGGCATGAAGTTATTTCTAGGAGTTGGAGACATACAACTTTTAGCTCAGTTCTGGGCATCTTTGAAATACCTATACAAACTTGTTCCTACATAGTAACTTACAACTTTGAATGAGAATGTGCTTGCTTACAGCAACGTGCTACATGTTCTGAATGCCCGAATTGGGAATTTGTGTCAAAACTTTGTTAGGAATTATGTGATACTTACTAGCGGGAAGTAAGGTAGATGGGGCATGAAGTTATTTCTAGGAGTTGGACACATACAACGTTTAGCTCAGTTCTGGGCATCTTTGAAATACCTATACAAACTTGTTCCTACATAGTAACTTGCAACTTTGAATGAGAATGTGCTTGCTTACAGCAACGTGCTATATGTTCTGAATGCCCGAATTGGGAATCTGTGTCAAAACTTTGTTAGGAATTATGTGATCCTTACTTGCTGGAAGTAAGGGAGATGGGGCATGAAGTTATTTCTAGAAGTTGGAGACATACCCACTTTAGTTCAGTTCTGGGCATCTTTGAAATACCTATACAAACTTGTTCCTACATAGTAACTTGCTACTTGGAATGAGAAAGTGCTGGCTTAAAGCAACGTGCTACATGTTCTGAATGCCCTAATTGGGAATCTGTGTCAAAACTTTGTTAGGAATTATGTGATCCTTACTAGCTGAAAGTAAGGGAGATGGGGCATGAAGTTATTTCTAGGAGTTGGAGACATACCAAGTTTAGCTCAGTTCTGGGCATCTTTGAAATACCTATACAAACTTGTTCCTACATAGTAACTTGCAACTTTGAATGAGAATGTGCTTGCTTACAGCAACGTGCTATATGTTCTGAATGCCCGAATTGGGAATCTGTGTCAAAACTTTGTTAGGAATTATATGATCCTTACTAGCTGGTAGTAAGGGAGTTGGGGCATGCAGTAATTTCTAGGAGTTGACACATACCCACTTTAGCTCAGTTCTGGGCATCTTTGAAATACCTATGCAAACTTGTTCCTACATAGTAACTTGCTACTTGGAATGAGAATGTGCTTGCTTACAGCAACGTGCTATATATTCTGAATGCCCGAATTGGGAATCTGTGTCAAAACTTTGTTAGGAATTATGTGATACTTACTAGCTGGAAGTAAGGGAGATGGGGCATGAAGTTATTTCTAGGAGTTGGACACATACCCACTTTAGCTCAGTTCTGGGCATCTTTGAAATACCTATACAAACTTGTTCCTACATAGTAACTTGCATCTTTGAATGAGAATGTGCTTGCTTACAGCAACGTGCTATATGTTCTGAATGCCCGAATTGGGAATCTGTGTCAAAACTTTGTTAGGAATTATGTGATCCTTACTAGCTGGAAGTAAGGGAGATGGGGCATGAAGTTATTTCTAGGAGTTGAAGACATACCAAGTTTACCTCAGTTCTGGGCATCTTTGAAAGTCCTATACAAACTTGTTCCTACATAGTAACTTGCATCTTTGAATGAGAATGTGCTTGCTTACAGCAACGTGCTATATGTTCTGAATGCCCGAATTGGGAATCTGTGTCAAAACTTTGTTAGGAATTATGTGATCCTTACTAGCTGGAAGTAAGGGAGATGGGACATGAAGTTATTTCTAGGAGTTGGAGACATACCAAGTTTAGCTCAGTTCTGGGCATCTTTGAAAGTCCTAGACAAACTTGTTCCTACATAATAACTTGCATCTTTGAATGAGAATGTGCTTTCTTACAGCAACGTGCTATATGTTCTGAATGCCCGAATTGGGAATCTGTGTCAAAACTTTTATTAGGAATTATGTGATCCTTACTAGCTGGAAGTAAGGGAGTTGGGGCATGAAGTTATTTCTAGGAGTTGGAGACATACAACGTTTAGCTCAGTTCTGGGCATCTATGAAATACCTATACAAACGTGTTCCTACATAGTAACTTGCCACTTTGAATGAGAATGTGCTTGCTATCAGCAACGTGCTATATGTTCTGAATGACCGAATTGGGAATCTGTGTCAAAACTTTGTTAGGAAGTATGTGATCCTACCTAGCTGGATGTAAGGGAGATGGGACATGAAGATATTTCTAGGAGTTGGAGACATACAACGTTTAACTCAGTTCTGGGCATCTTTGAAATACCTATACAAACTTGTTCCTACATAGTAACTTACAACTTTGAATGAGAATGTGCTTGCTTACAGCAACGTGCTACATGTTCTGAATGCCCGAATTGGGAATTTGTGTCAAAACTTTGTTAGGAATTATGTGATACTTACTAGCTGGAAGTAAGGGAGATGGGGCATGAAGTTATTTCTAGGAGTTGGACACATACCCACTTTAGCTCAGTTCTGGGCATCTTTGAAATACCTATACAAACTTGTTCCTACATAGTAACTTGCATCTTTGAATGAGAATGTGCTTGCTTACAGCAACGTGCTATATGTTCTGAATGCCCGAATTGGGAATATGTGTCAAAACTTTGTTAGGAATTATGTGATCCTTACTAGCTGGAAGTAAGGGAGATGGGGCATGAAGTTATTTCTAGGAGTTGGAGACATACCAAGTTTAGCTCAGTTCTGGGCATCTTTGAAATACCTATACAAACTTGTTCCTACATAGTAACTTGCATATAGGAATGAGAATGTGCTTGCTTACAGCAACGTGCTGCATGTTCTGAATGCCCGAATTGGGAATCTGTCTCAAAACTTTGTTAGGAATTTTGTGATCCTTACTAGCTGGAAGTAAGGGAGATGGGGCATGAAGTTTTTTCTAGGAGTTTGAGAGATGCCCACTTTAGCTCAGTTCTGGGCATCTTTGAAATTTCTATACAAACTTGTTCCTACATAGTAACTTGCATCTTTGATTGAGAATGTGCTTACTTACAGCAACGTGCTATATGTTCTGAATGCCCGAAATGGGAATCTGTGTCAAAACTTTGTTAGGAATTATGTGATCCTTACTAGCTGGAAGTAAGGGATATGGGGTACGAAGTTATTTTTGGGAGTTGGAGACATACCAAGTTTAGCACCGTTCGGGACATCTTTCAAATACCTATACAAACTTGTTCCTTCATAGTAACTTGCAACTTTGAATGAGAATGTGCTTGCTTACAGCAAGGTGCTATATGTTCTGAATGCCCGAATTGGGAATCTGTGTCAAAACTTTGTTAGGAATTATGTGATCCTACCTAGCTGGATGTAAGGGAGATGGGACATGAAGTTATTTCTAGGAGTTGGAGACATACAAAGTTTAGCTCAGTTCCGGGCATTATTGAAATACCTATACAAACTTGTTCCTACATAGTAACTTGCCACTTTGAATGAGAATGTGCTTGCTTACAGCAAGGTGCTATATGTTCTGAATGCCCGAATTGGGAATCTGTGTCAAAACTTTGTTAGTAATTACGTGATCCTTACTAGCTGGAAGTAAGGGAGATGGGGCATGAAGTTATTTCTAGGAGTTGGACACATACAACATTTAGCTCAGTTCTGGGCATCTTTGAAATACCTATACAAACTAGTTCCTACATAGTAACTTGCAACTTTGAATGAGAATGTGCTTGCTTACAGCAACGTGCTATATGTTCTGAATGCCCAATTGGGAATCTGTGTCAAAACTTTGTTAGGAATTATGTGATCCTTACTAGCTGAAAGTAAGGGAGATGGGGCATGAAGTTATTTCTAGAAGTTGGAGACATACCCACTTTAGCTCAGTTCTGGGCATCTTTGAAATACCTATACAAACTTGTTCCTACATAGTAACTTGCTACTTGGAATGAGAAAGTTCTGGCTTAAAGCAACGTGCTACAAGTTCTGAATGCCCTAATTGGGATTCTGTGTCAAAACTTTGTTAGGAATTATGTGATCCTTACTAGCTGAAAGTAAGGGAGATGGGGCATGAAGTTATTTCTAGGAGTTGGAGACATACAACGTTTAGCTCAGTTCTGAGCATCTTTGAAATACCTATACAAACTTGTTCCTACATAGTAACTTGCAACTTTGAATGAGAATGTGCTTGCTTACAGCAACGTGCTATATGTTCTGAATGCCCGAATTGGGAATCTGTGTCAAAACATTGTTAGGAATTATATGATCCTTACTAGCTGGAAGTAAGGGAGTTGGGGCATGAAGTAATTTCTAGTAGTTGACACATACCCACTTTAGCTCAGTTCTGGGCATCTTTGAAATACCTATACAAACTTGTTCCTACATAGTAACTTGCTACTTGGAATGAGAATGTGCTTGCTTACAGCAACGTGCTATATGTTCTGAATGCCCGAATTGGGAATCTGTGTCAAAACTTTGTTAGGAATTATGTGATACTTACTAGCTGGAAGTAAGGGAGATGGGGCATGATGTTATTTCTAGGAGTTGGACACATACCCACTTTAGCTCAGTTCTGGGCATCTTTGAAATACCTATACAAACTTCTTCCTACATAGTAACTTGCATCTTTGAATGAGAATGTGCTTGCTTACAGCAACGTGCTATATGTTCTGAATGCCCGAATTGGGAATATGTGTCAAACTTTGTTAGGAATTATTTGATCCTTACTAGCTGGAAGTAAGGGAGATGGGGCATGAAGTTATTTCTAGGAGTTGGAGACATACAACGTTTAGCTCAGTTCTGGGCATCTTTGAAATACCTATACAAACTTGTTCCTACATAGTAACTTGCAACTTTGAATGAGAATGTGCTTGCTTACAGCAACGTGCTATATGTTCTCAATGCCCGAATTGGGAATCTGTGTCAAAACCTTGTTAGGAATTATATGATCCTTACTAGCTGAAAGTAAGGGAGTTGGGGCATGAAGTAATTTCTAGGAGTTGACACATACCCACTTTAGCTCAGTTCTGGGCATCTTTGAAATACCTATACAAACTTGTTCCTACATAGTAACTTGCTACTTGGAATGAGAATGTGCTTGCTTACAGCAACGTGCTATATGTTCTGAATGCCCGAATTGGGAATCTGTGTCAAAACTTTGTTAGGAATTATGTGATCCTTACTAGCTGGAAGTAAGGGAGATGGGGCATGAAGTTATTTCTAGGAGTTGGAGACATACCAAGTTTAGCTCAGTTCTGGGCATCTTTGAAAGTCCTATACAAACTTGTTCCTACATAGTAACTTGCATCTTTGAATGAGAATGTGCTTGCTTACAGCAACGTGCTATATGTTCTGAATGCCCGAATTGGGAATCTGTGTCAATACTTTGTTAGGATTTATGTGATCCTTACTAGCTGGAAGTAAGGGAGATGGGGCATGAAGTTATTTCTAGGAGTTGGAGACATACCAAGTTTAGCTCAGTTCTGGGCATCTTTGAAAGTCCTAGACAAACTTGTTCCTACATAGTAACTTGCATCTTTGAATGAGAATGTGCTTGCTTACAGCAACGTGCTATATGTTCTGAATGCCCGAATTGGGAATCTGTGTCAAAACTTTGTTAGGAATTATGTGATCCTTACTAGCTGGAAGTAAGGGAGTTGGGGCATAAAGTTTTTTCTAGGAGTTGGAGACATACAACGTTTAGCTCAGTTCTGGGCATCTTTGAAATACCTATACAAACTTGTTCCTACATAGTAACTTGCCACTTTGAATGAGAATGTGCTTGCTATCAGCAACGTGCTATATGTTCTGAATGACCGAATTGGGAATCTGTGTCAAAACTTTGTTAGGAATTATGTGATCCTTACTAGCTGGAAGTAAGGGAGATGGGGTACGAAGTTATTTTTGGGAGTTGGAGACATACCAAGTTTAGCACCGTTCGGGGCATCTTTCAAATACCTATACAAACTTGTTCCTTCATAGTAACTTGCAACTTTAAATGAGAATGTGCTTGCTTACAGCAAGGTGCTATATGTTCTGAATGCCCGAATTGGGAATCTGTGTCAAAACTTTGTTAGGAATTATGTGATCCTACCTAGCTGGATGTAAGGGAGATGGGACATGAAGTTATTTCTAGGAGTTGGAGACATACAACGTTTAGCTCAGTTCCGGGCATTATTGAAATACCTATACAAACTTGTTCCTACATAGTAACTTGCCACTTTGAATGAGAATGTGCTTGCTTACAGCAAGGTGCTATATGTTCTGAATGCCCGAATTGGGAATCTGTGTCAAAACTTTGTTAGGAATTACGTGATCCTTACTAGCTGGAAGTAAGGGAGATGGGGCATGAAGTTATTTCTAGGAGTTGGACACATACAACATTTAGCTCAGTTCTGGGCATCTTTGAAATACCTATACAAACTTGTTACTAAATAGTAACTTGCAACTTTGAATGAGAATGTGCTTGCTTACAGCAACGTGCTATATGTTCTGAATGCCCGAATTGGGAATCTGTGTCAAAACTTTGTTAGGAATTATGTGATCCTTACTAGCTGAAAGTAAGGGAGATGGGGCATGAAGTTATTTCTAGAAGTTGGAGACATACCCACTTTAGCTCAGTTCTGGGCATCTTTGAAATACCTATGCAAACATGTTCCTACATAGTAACTTGCTACTTGGAATGAGAAAGTGCTGGCTTAAAGCAACGTGCTACATGTTCTGAATGCCCTAATTGGGATTCTGTGTCAAAACTTTGTTAGGAATTATGTGATCCTTACTAGCTGAAAGTAAGGGAGATGGGGCATGAAGTTATTTCTAGGAGTTGGAGACATACCAAGTTTAGCTCAGTTCTGAGCATCTTTGAAATACCTATACAAACTTTTCCTACATAGTAACTTGCAACTTTGAATGAGAATGTGCTTGCTTACAGCAACGTGCTATATGTTCTGAATGCCCGAATTGGGAATCTGTGTCAAAACTTTGTTAGGAATTATATGATCCTTACTAGCTGGAAGTAAGGGAGTTGGGGCATGAAGTAATTTCTAGTAGTTGACACATACCCACTTTAGCTCAGTTCTGGGCATCTTTGAAATACCTATACAAACTTGTTCCTACATAGTAACTTGCTACTTGGAATGAGAATGTGCTTGCTTACAGCAACGTGCTATATGTTCTGAATGCCCGAATTGGGAATCTGTGTCAAAACTTTGTTAGGAATTATGTGATACTTACTAGCTGGAAGTATGGGAGATCGGGTATGATGTTATTTCTAGGAGTTGGACACATACCCACTTTAGCTCAGTTCTGGGCATCTTTGAAATACCTATACCAACTTGTTCCTACATAGTAACTTGCATCTTTGAATGAGAATGTGCTTGCTTACAGCAACGTGCTATATGTTCTGAATGCCCGAATTGGGAATATGTGTCAAAACTTTGTTAGGAATTATTTGATCCTTACTAGCTGGAAGTAAGGGAGATGGGGCATGAAGTTATTTCTAGGAGTTGAAGACATACCAAGTTTACCTCAGTTCTGGGCATCTTTGAAAGTCCTATACAAACTTGTTCCTACATAGTAACTTGCATCCTTGAATGAGAATGTGCTTGCTTACAGCAACGTGCTATATGTTCTGAATGCCCGAATTGGGAATCTGTGTCAAAACTTTGTTTGGAATTATGTGATCCTTACTAGCTGAAAGTAAGGGAGATGGGGCATGAAGTTATTTCTAGGAGTTGGAGACATACCAAGTTTAGCTCAGTTCTGGGCATCTTTGAAAGTCCTAGACAAACTTGTTCCTACATAGTAACTTGCATCTTTGAATGAGAATGTGCTTGCTTACAGCAACGTGCTATATGTTCTGAATGCCCGAATTGGGAATCTGTGTCAAAACTTTGTTAGGAATTATGTGATCCTTACTAGCTGGAAGTAAGGGAGTTGGGGCATGAAGTTATTTCTAGGAGTTGGAGACATACAACGTTTAGCTCAGTTCTGGGCATCTTTGAAATACCTATACAAACTTGTTCCTACATAGTAACTTGCATATAGGAATGAGAATGTGCTTGCTTACAGCAACGTGCTATATGTTCTGAATGCCCGAATTGGGAATCTGTGTCAAAACTTTGTTAGGAATTATGTGATCCTTACTAGCTGGAAGCAAGGGAGATGGGGCATGAAGTTATTTCTAGGAGTTGGAGACATACCCACTTTAGCTCAGTTCTGGGCATCTTTGAAATACCTATACAAACTTGTTCCTACATAGTAACTTGCTACTTGGAATGAGAAAGTGCTGGCTTAAAACAACGTGCTAAATGTTCTTAATGCCCGAATTGGGAATCTGTGTCAAAACTTTGTTAGGAATTATGTGATCCTTACTAGCTGGAAGTAAGGGAGATGCGGCATGAAGTTATTTCTAGGAGTTGGAGACATACAACGTTTACCTCAGTTCTGGGCATCTTTGAAATACCTATACAAACTTGTTCCTACATAGTAACTTACAACTTTGAATGAGAATGTGCTTGCTTACAGCAACGTGCTACATGTTCTGAATGCCCGAATTGGGAATCTGTGTCAAAACTTTGTTAGAAATTATGTGATACTTACTAGCTGGAAGTAAGGGAGATGGGGCATGAAGTTATTTCTAGGAGTTGGACACATACCCACTTTAGCTCAGTTCTGGGCATCTTTGAAATACCTATACAAACTTGTTCCTACATAGTAACTTGCATCTTTGAATGAGAATGTGCTTGCTTACAGCAACGTGCTATATGTTCTGAATGCCCGAATTGGGAATATGTGTCAAAACTTTGTTAGGAATTATGTGATCCTTACTAGCTGGAAGTAAGGGAGATGGGGCATGAAGTTATTTCTAGGAGTTGGAGACATACCAAGTTTAGCTCAGTTCTGGGCATCTTTGAAAGTCCTATACAAACTTGTTCCTACATAGTAACTTGCATCTTTGAATGAAAATGTGCTTGCTTACAGCAACGTGCTATATGTTCTGAATGCCCGAATTGGGAATATGTGTCAAAACTTTGTTAGGAATTATGTGATCCTTACTAGCTGGAAGTAAGGGAGTTGGGGCATGAAGTTATTTCTAGGAGTTGGAGACATACAACTTTTAGCTCAGTTCTGGGCATCTTTGAAATACCTATACAAACTTGTTCCTACATAGTAACTTGCAACTTTGAATGAGAATGTGCTTGCTTACAGCAACGTGCTATATGTTCTGAATGCCCGAATTGGGAGTCTGTGTCAAAACTTTGTTAGGAATTATGTGATCCTTACTAGCTGGAAGTAAGGGAGATGGGGCATGAAGTTATTTCTAGGAGTTGGAGACATACAACGTTTAGCTCAGTTCTGGGCATCTTTGAAAAACCTATATAAACTTGTTCCTACATATTAACTTGCAACTTTGAATGAGAATGTGCTTGCTTACAGCAACGTGCTATATGTTCTGAATGCCCGAATTGGGAATCTGTGTCAAAACTTTGTTAGGAATTATGTGATCCTTACTAGCTGGAAGTAAGGGAGATGGGGCATGAAGTTATTTCTGGGAGTTGGAGACATACCAAGTTTAGCTCAGTTCTGGGCATCTTTGACATACCTATACAAACTTGTTCCTACATAGTAACTTGCAACTTTGAATGAGAATGTGCTTGCTTACAGCAACGTGCTATATGTTCTGACTGCCCAAATTGGGAATCTGTGTCAAAACTTTGTTAGAAACTATGTGATCCTTACTAGATGGAAGTAAGTGAGATGGGGCATGAAGTTATTTCTAGGAGTTGGAGACATACAACGTTTAGCTCAGTTCTGGGCATCTTTGAAATACCTATACAAACTTGTTCCTACATAGTAACTTGCAACTTAGAATGAGAATGTGCTTGCTTACAGCAACGTGCTATATGTTCTGAATGCCCGAATTGGGAATCTGTGTCAAAACTTTGTTAGGAATTATGTGATCCTTACTAGCTGGAAGTAAGGGAGATGGGGCATGAAGTTATTTCTAGGAGTTGGAGACATACAACGTTTAGCTCAGTTCTGGGCATCTTTGAAATACCTATATAAACTTGTTCCTACATAGTAACTTGCATCTTTGAATGAGAATGTGCTTGCTTACAGCAACGTGCTATATGTTCTGAATGCCCGAATTGGGAATCTATGTCAAAATTTGTTAGGAATTATGTGATCCTTACTAGCTGGAAGTAAGGGAGATGGGGCATGAAGTTATTTCTGGGAGTTGGAGACATACCAAGTTTATCTCAGTTCTGGGCATCTTTGAAATACCTATACAAACTTGTTCCTACATAGTAACTTGCAACTTTGAATGAGAATGTGCTTGCTTATAGCAACGTGCTATATGTTCTGACTGCCCGAATTGGGAATCTGGGTCAAAATTTCTTAGAAACTATGTGATCCTTACTAGATGGAAGTAAGTGAGATGGGGCATGAAGTTTTTTCTTGGAGTTGGAGACATACAACGTTTAGCTCAGTTCTGGGCATCTTTGAAATACCTATACAAACTTGTTCCTACATAGTAACTTGCCACTTTGAATGAGAATGTGCTTGCTTACAGCAACGTGCTATATGTTCTGAATGCCCGAATTGGGAATCTGTGTCAAAACTTTGTTAGGAATTATGTGATCCTTACTAGCTGGAAGTAAGGGAGATGGGGCATGAAGTTATTTCTAGGAGTTGGAGTCATACAACGTTTAGCTCAGTTCTGGGCATCTTTGAAATACCTATACAAACTTGTTCCTACATAGTAACTTGCAACTTTGAATGAGAATGTGCTTGCTTACAGCAACGTGCTATATGTTCTGAATGCCCGAATTGGGAATCTGTGTCAAAACTTTGTTAGGAATTATGTGATCCTTACTAGCTGGAAGTAAGGGAGATGGGGCATGAAGTTATTTCTGGGAGTTGGAGACATACCAAGTTTAGCTCAGTTCTGGGCATCTTTGAAATACCTATACAAACTTGTTCCTACATAGTAACTTGCAACTTTGAATGAGAATGTGCTTGCTTACAGCAACGTGCTATATGTTCTGAATGCCCGAATTGGGAATCTGTGTCAAAACTTTGTTAGAAACTATGTGATCCTTACTAGATGGAAGTAAGTGACATGGGGCATGAAATTATTTCTAGGAGTTGGAGACATACAACGTTTAGCTCAGTTCTGGGCATCTTTGAAATACCTATTCAAACTTGTTCCTACATAGTAACTTGCAACTTAGAATGAGAATGTGCTTGCTTACAGCAACGTGCTATATGTTCTGAATGCCCGAATTGGGAATCTGTGTCAAAACTTTGTTAGGAATTATGTGATCCTTACTAGATGGAAGTAAGGGAGTTGGGGAATGAAGTTATTTCTAGGAGTTGGAGACATACAACGTTTAGCTCAGTTCTGGGCATCTTTGAAATACCTATACAAACTTGTTCCTACATAGTAACTTGCAACTTTGAATGAGAATGTGCTTGCTTACAGCAACGTGCTATATGTTCTGAATGCCCGAATTGGGAATCTGTGTCAAAACTTTGTTAGGAATTATGTGATCCTTACTAGCTGGAAGTAAGGGAGATGGGGCATGAAGTTATTTCTAGGAGTTGGAGACATACAACGTTTAGCTCAGTTCTGGGCATCTTTGAAATACCTATATACTTGTTCCTACATAGTAACTTGCAACTTTGAATGAGAATGTGCTTGCTTACAGCAACGTGCTATATGTTCTGAATGCCCGAATTGGGAATCTGTGTCAAAACTTTGTTAGGAATTATGTGATCCTTACTAGCTGGAAGTAAGGGAGATGGGGCATGAAGTTATTTCTGGGAGTTGGAGACATACCAAGTTTAGCTCAGTTCTGGGCATCTTTGAAATACCTATACAAACTTGTTCCTACATAGTAACTTGCAACTTTGAATGAGAATGTGCTTGCTTACAGCAACGTGCTCTATGTTCTGACTGCCCGAATTGGGAATCTGTGTCAAAACTTTATTAGAAACTATGTGATCCTTACTAGATGGAAGTAAGTGAGATGGGGCATGAAGTTATTTCTAGGAGTTGGAGACATACAACGTTTAGCTCAGTTCTGGGCATCTTTGAAATACCTATACAAACTTGTTCCTACATAGTAACTTGCAACTTAGAATGAGAATGTGCTTGCTTACAGCAACGTGCTATATGTTCTGAATGCCCGAATTGGGAATCTGTGTCAAAACTTTGTTAGGAATTATGTGATCCTTACTAGCTGGAAGTAAGGGAGATGGGGCATGAAGTTTTTTCTTGGAGTTGGAGACATACAACGTTTAGCTCAGTTCTGGGCATCTTTGAAATACCTATACAAACTTGTTCCTACATAGTAACTTACAACTTTGAATGAGAATGTGCTTGCTTACAGCAACGTGCTATATGTTCTGAATGCCCGAATTGGGAATCTGTGTGAAAACTTTGTTAGGAATTATGTGATCCTTACTAGCTGAAAGTTAGGGAGATGGGGCATGAAGTTATTTCTAGGAGTTGGAGACATACAACGTTTAGCTCAGTTCTGGGCATCTTTGAAATACCTATACAAACTTGTTCCTACATAGTAACTTGCAACTTTGAATGAGAATGTGCTTGCTTACAGCAACGTGCTATATGTTCTGAATGCCCGAATTGGGAATCTGTGTCAAAACTTTGTTAGGAATTATGTGATCCTTACTAGCTGGAAGTAAGAGAGATGGTGCATGAAGTTATTTCTAGGAGTTGGAGACATACAACGTTTAGCTCAGTTCTGGGCATCTTTGAAATACCTATATAAACTTGTTCCTACATAGTAACTTGCAACTTTGAATGAGAATGTGCTTGCTTACAGCAACGTGCTATATGTTCTGAATGCCCGAATTGGGAATCTATGTCAAAACTTTGTTAGGAATTATGTGATCCTTACTAGCTGGAAGTAAGGGAGATGGGGCATGAAGTTATTTCTGGGAGTTGGAGACATACCAAGTTTAGCTCAGTTCTGGGCATCTTTGAAATACCTATACAAACTTGCTCCTACATAGTAACTTGCAACTTTGAATGAGAATGTGCTTGCTTACAGCAACGTGCTATATGTTCTGACTGCCCGAATTGGGAATCTGTGTCAAAACTTTGTTAGAAACTATGTGATCCTTACTAGATGGAAGTAAGTGAGATGGGGCATGAAGTTTTTTCTTGGAGTTGGAGACATACAACGTTTAGCTCAGTTCTGGGCATCTTTGAAATACCTATACAAACTTGTTCCTACATAGTAACTTGCAACTTTGAATGAGAATGTGCTTGCTTACAGCAACGTGCTATATGTTCTGAATGCCCGAATTGGGAATCTGTGTCAAAACTTTGTTAGGAATTATGTGATCCTTACTAGCTGGAAGTAAGTGACATGGGGCATGAAGTTATTTCTAGGAGTTGGATACATACAACTTTTAGCTCAGTTCTGGGCATCTTTGAAATACCTATACAAACTTCTTCCTACATAGTAACTTGCAACCTAAATGAGAATGTGCTTGCTTACAGCAACGTGCTATATGTTCTGAATGCCCGAATTGGGAATCTGTGTCAAAACTTTGTTAGGAATTATGTGATCCTTACTAGCTGGAAGTAAGGGAGATGGGGCATGAAGTTTTTTCTAGGAGTTGGAGACATACAACGTTTAGCTCAGTTCTGGGCATCTTTGAAATACCTATACAAACTTGTTCCTACATAGTAACTTGCAACTTTGAATGAGAATGTGCTTGCTTACAGCAACGTGCTATATGTTCTGAATGCCCGAATTGGGAATCTGTGTCAAAACTTTGTTAGGAATTATGTGATCCTTACTAGCTGGAAGTAAGGGAGATGGGGCATGAAGTTATTTCTAGGAGTTGGAGACATACCAAGATTAGCTCAGTTCTGGGCATCTTTGAGTCCTATACAAACTTTTTCCTACATAGTAACTTGCATCTTTGAATGAGAATGTGCTTGCTTACAGCAACGTGCTATATGTTCTGAATGCCCGAATTGGGAATCTGTGTCAAAACTTTGTTAGGAATTATGTGATCCTTACTAGCTGGAAGTAAGGGAGTTGGGGCATGAAGTTATTTCTAGGAGTTGGAGACATACAACGTTTAGCTCAGTTCTGGGCATCTTTGAAATACCTATACAAACTTGTTCCTACATAGTAGCTTGCAACTTTGAATGAGAATGTGCTTGCTTACAGCAACGTGCTATATGTTCTGAATGCCCGAATTGGGAATCTGTGTCAAAACTTTGTTAGGAATTATGTGATCCTTACTAGCTGGAAGTAAGGGAGATGGGGCATGAAGTTATTTCTAGGAGTTGGAGACATACAACGTTTAGCTCAGTTCTGGGCATCTTTGAAATATCTATATAAACTTGTTCCTACATAGTAACTTGCAACTTTGAATGAGAATGTGCTTGCTTACAGCAACGTGCTATATGTTCTGAATGCCCGAATTGGGAATCTGTGTCAAAACTTTGTTAGGAATTATGTGATCCTTACTAGCTGGAAGTAAGGGAGATGGGGCATGAAGTTATTTCTGGGAGTTGGAGACATACCAAGTTTAGCTCAGTTCTGGGCATCTTTGAAATACCTATACAAACTTGTTCCTACATAGTAACTTGCAACTTTGAATGAGAATGTGCTTGCTTACAGCAACGTGCTATATGTTCTGACTGCCCGAATTGGGAATCTGTGTCAAAACTTTGTTAGAAACTATGTGATCCTTACTAGATGGAAGTAAGTGAGATGGGGCATGAAGTTATTTCTAGGAGTTGGAGACATACAACGTTTAGCTCAGTTCTGGGCATCTTTGAAATACCTATTCAAACTTGTTCCTACATAGTAACTTGCAACTTAGAATGAGAATGTGCTTGCTTACAGCAACGTGCTATATGTTCTGAATGCCCGAATTGGGAATCTGTGTCAAAACTTTGTTAGGAATTATGTGATCCTTACTAGCTGGAAGTAAGGGAGATGGGGCATGAAGTTATTTCTAGGAGTTGGAGACATACCAAGATTAGCTCAGTTCTGGGCATCTTTGAAAGTCCTGTACAAACTTGTTCCTACATAGTAACTTGCATCTTTGAATGAGAATGTGCTTGCTTACAGCAACGTGCTATATGTTCTGAATGCCCGAATTGGGAATCTGTGTCAAAACTTTGTTAGGAATTATGTGATCCTTACTAGCTGAAAGTAAGGGAGATGGGGCATGAAGTTATTTCAAGGAGTTGGACACATACCCACTTTAGCTCAGTTCTGGGCATCTTTGAAATACCTATACAAACTTGTTCCTACATAGTAACTTGCCACTTTGAATGAGAATGTGCTTGCTTACAGCAACGTGCTATATGTTCTGAATGCCGGAATTGGGAATCTGTGTCAAAACTTTGTTAGGAATTATGTGATCCTTACTAGCTGGAAGTAAGGGAGATGGGGCATGAAGTTATTTCTGGAAGTTGGAGACATACCCACTTAGGCTCAGTTCTGGGCATCTTTGAAATACCTATACAAACTTGTTCCTACATAGTAACTTGCTACTTGAAATGAGAAAGTGCTGGCTTAAAGCAACGTGCTACATGTTCTGAATGCCCTAATTGGGAATCTGTGTCAAAACTTTGTTAGGAATTATGTGATCCTTACTAGCTGAAAGTAAGGGAGATGGGGCATGAAGTTATTTCTAGGAGTTGGAGACATACCAAGTTTAGCTCAGTTCTGGGCATCTTTGAAATACCTATACAAACTTGTTCCTACATAGTAACTTGCAACTTTGAATGAGAATGTCCTTGCTTACAGCAACGTGCTATATGTTCTGAATGCCCGAATTGGGAATCTGTGTCAAAATTTTGTTAGGAATTATATGATCCTTACTAGCAGGAAGTAAGGGAGTTGGGGCATGAAATAATTTCTAGGAGTTGACACATACCCACTTTAGCTCAGTTCTGGGCATCTTTGAAATACCTATACAAACTTGTTCCTACATAGTAACTTGCTACTTGGAATGAGAATGTGCTTGCTTACAGCAACGTGCTATATATTCTGAATGCCCGAAGTGGGAATCTGTGTCAAAACTTTGTTAGGAATTATGTGATACTTACTAGCTGGAAGTAAGGGAGATGGGGCATGAAGTTATTTCTAGGAGTTGGACACATACCCACTTTAGCTCAGTTCAGGGCATCTTTGAAATACCTATACAAACTTATTCCTACATAGTAACTTGCATCTTTGAATGAGAATGTGCTTGCTTACAGCAACGTGCTATATGTTCTGAATGCCCGAATTGGCAATCTGTGTCAAAACTTTGTTAGGAATTATGTGATCCTTACTAGCTGGAAGTAAGGGAGATGGGGCATGACGTTCTTTCTAGGAGTTGGAGACATACAACGTTTAGCTCAGTTCTGGGCATCTTTGAAAGTCCTATACAAACTTGTTCCTACATAGTAACTTGCATCTTTGAATGAGAATGTGCTTGCTTACAGCAACGTGCTATATGTTCTGAATGCCCGAATTGGGAATCTGTGTCAAAACTTTGTTAGGAATTATGTGATCCTTACTAGCTGGAAGTAAGGGAGATGGGGCATGAAGTTATTTCTAGGAGTTGGAGACATACCAAGATTAGCTCAGTTCTGGGCATCTTTGAAAGTCCTATACAAACTTGTTCCTACATAGTAACTTGCATCTTTGAATGAGAATGTGCTTGCTTACAGCAACGTGCTATATGTTCTGAATGCCCGAATTGGGAATCTGTGTCAAAACTTTGTTAGGAATTATGTGATCCTTACTAGCTGGAAGTAAGGGAGTTGGGGCATGAAGTTATTTCTAGGAGTTGGAGACATACAACGTTTAGCTCAGTTCTGGGCATCTTTGAAATACCTATACAAACTTGTTCCTACATAGTAACTTGCAACTTTGAATGAGAATGTGCTTGCTTACAGCAACGTGCTATATGTTCTGAATGCCCGAATTGGGAATCTGTGTCAAAACTTTGTTAGGAATTATGTGATCCTTACTAGCTGGAAGTAAGGGAGATGGGGCATGAAGTTATTTGTAGAAGTTGGAGACATACCCACTTTAGCTCAGATCTGGGCATCTTTGAAATACCTATACAAACTTGTTCCTACATAGTAATTGCTACTTTGAATGAGAAAGTGCTGGCTTAAAGCAACGTGCTACATGTTCTGAATGCCATAATTGGGAATCTGTGTCAAAACTTTGTTAGGAACTATGTGATCCTTACTAGCTGAAAGGAAGGGAGATGGGGCATGAAGTTATTTCTAGGAGTTGGAGACATACCAAGTTTAGCTCAGTTCTGGGCAACTTTGAAATACCTATACAAACTTGTTCCTACATAGTAACTTGCAACTTTGAATGAGAATGTGCTTGCTTACAGCAACGTGCTATATGTTCTGAATGCCCGAATTGGGAATCTGTGTCAAAACTTTGTTAGGAATTTTATGATCCTTATTAGCTGGAAGTAAGGGAGTTGGGGCATGAAGTAATTTCTAGGAGTTGACACATACCCACTTTAGTTCAGTTCTGGGCATCTTTGAAATACCTATACAAACTTGTTCCTACATAGTAACTTGCAACTTTGAATGAGAATGTGCTTGCTATCAGCAACGTGCTATATGTTCTGAATGCCCGAATTGGGCATCTGTGTCAAAACTTTGTTAGGAATTATGTGATCCTTACTAGCTGGAAGTAAGGGAGATGAGGCATGAAGTTATTTCTAGGAGTTGGAGACATACCAAGTTTAGCTCAGTTCTGGGCATCTTTGAAAGTCCTATACAAACTTGTTCCTACATAGTAACTTGCATCTTTGAATGAGAATGTGCTTGCTTACAGCAACGTGCTATATGTTCTGAATGCCCGAATTGGGAATCTGTACAAAACTTTGTTAGGAATTATGTGATCCTTACTAGCTGGAAGTAAGGGAGATGGGGCATGAAGTTATTTCTAGGAGTTGGAGACATACAAAGTTTAGCTCATTTCTGGGCATCTTTGAAATAGCTATACAAACTTGTTCCTACATAGTAACTTGCAACTTTGAATGAGAATGTGCTTGCTTACAGCAACGTGCTACATGTTCTGAATGCCCGAATTGGGAATCTGTGTCAAAACTTTGTTAGGAATTATGTGATACTTACTAGCTGGAAGTAATGGAGATGGGGCATGAAGTTATTTCTAGGAGTTGGACACATACCCACATTAGCTCAGTTCTGGGCATCTTTGAAATACCTATACAAACTTGTTCCTACATGGTAACTTGCATCTTTGAATGAGAATGTGCTTGCTTACAGCAACGTGCTATATGTTCTGAATGCCCGAATTGGGAATCTGTGTCAAAACTTTGTTAGGAATTATGTGATCCTTACTAGCTGGAAGTAAGGGAGATGGGGCATGAAGTTATTTCTAGGAGTTGGAGACATACCAAGTTTAGCTCAGTTCTGGGCATCTTTGAAATACCTATACAAACTTGTTCCTACATAGTACCTTGCATCTTTGAATGAGAATGTGCTTGCTTACAGCAACGTGCTATATGTTCTGAATGCCCGAATTGGGAATCTGTGTCCAAACTTTGTTAGGAATTATGTGATCCTTACTAGCTGGAAGTAAGGGAGATGGGGCATGAAGTTATTTCTAGGAGTTGGAGACATACCAAGTTTAGCTCACTTCTGGGCATCTTTGAAAGTCCTAGACAAACTTGTTCCTACATAGTAACTTGCATCTTTGAATGAGAATGTGCTTGCTTACAGCAACGTGCTATATGTTCTGAATGCCCGAATTGGGAATCTGTGTCAAAACTTTGTTAGGAATTATGTGATCCTTACTAGCTGGAAGTAAGGGAGTTGGGGCATGAAGTTATTTCTAGGAGTTGGAGACATAAAACTTTTAGCTCAGTTCTGGGCATCTTTGAAATACCTATACAAACTTGTTCCTACATAGTAACTTGCCACTTTGAATGAGAATGTGCTTGCTATCAGCAACGTGCTATATGTTCTGAATGACCGAATTGGGAATCTGTGTCAAAACTTTGTTAGGAAATATGTGATCCTACCTAGCTGGATGTAAGGGAGATGGGACATGAAGTTATTTCTAGGAGTTGGAGACATACAACGTTTAGCTCAGTTCTGGGCATCTTTGAAATACCTATACAAACTAGTTCCTACATAGTAACTTGCCACTTTGAATGAGAATGTGCTTGCTATCAGCAACGTGCTATATGTTCTGATTGCCCGAATTGGGAATCTGTGTCAAAACTTTGTTAGGAATTATGTGATCCTTACTAGCTGGAAGTAAGGGAGATGGGGCATGAAGTTATTTGTAGGAGTTGGAGACATACCCACTTAAGCTCAGTTCTGGGCATCTTTGAAATACCTATACAAACTTGTTCCTACATAGTAACTTGCTACTTGGAATGACATAGTGCTGGCTTAAAACAACGTGCTACATGTTCTGAATGCCCGAATTGGGAATCTGTGTCAAAACTTTGTTAGGAATTATGTGATCCTTACTAGCTGGAAGTAAGGGAGGTGGGGCATGAAGTTATTTCTAGGAGTTGGAGAGATACAACGTTTAGCTCAGTTCTGGGCATCTTTGAAATACCTAAACAAACTTGTTCCTACATAGTAACTTACAACTTTGAATGAGAATGTGCTTGCTTACAGCAACGTGCTACATGTTCTGAATGCCCGAATTGGGAATCTGTGTCAAAACTTTGTTAGGAATTATGTGATCCTTACTAGCTGGAAGTAAGGGAGATGAGGCATGAAGTTATTTCTAGGAGTTGAAGACATACCAAGTTTAGCTCAGATCTGGGCATCTTTGAAAGTCCTATACAAACTTGTTCCTACATAGTAACTTGCATCTTTGAATGAGAATGTGCTTTCTTACAGCAACGTGCTATATGTTCTGAATGCCCGAATTGGGAATCTGTGTCAAAACTTTGTTAGGAATTATGTGATCCTTACTAGCTGGAAGTAAGGGAGATGGGGCATGAAGTTATTTCTAGGAGTTGGAGACATACAACGTTTAGCTCAGTTCTGGGCATCTTTGAAATACCTATACAAACTTGTTCCTACATAGTAACTTGCAACTTTGAATGAGAATGTGCTTGCTTACAGCAACGTGCTATGTGTTCTGAATGCCCGAATTGGGAATCTGTGTCAAAACTTTGTTAGGAATTATGTGATCCTTACTAGCTGGAAGTAAGGGAGATGGGGCATGAAGTTATTTCTAGGAGTTCGAGACATACAACGCTTAGCTCTGTTCTGGGCATCTTTGAAATACCTATACAAACTTGTTCCTACATAGTAACTTGCATCTTTGAATGAGAATCTGCTTGCTTACAGCAACGTGCTATATGTTCTGAATGCCCGAATTGGGAATCTGTGTCAAAACTTTGTTAGGAGTTATGTGATCCTTACTAGCTGGAAGTAAGGGAGATGGGGCATGAAGTTATTTCTAGGAGTTGGAGACATACCAATTTAGCTCAGTTCTGGGCATCTTTGAAATACCTATACAAACTTGTTCCTACATAGTAACTTGCAACTTTGAATGAGAATGTGCTTGCTTACAGCAACGTGCTATATGTTCTGACTGCCCGAATTGGGAATCTGTGTCAAAACTTTGTTAGAAACTATGTGATACTTACTAGATGGAAGTAAGTGAGATGGGTCATGAAGTTATTTCTAGGAGTTGGAGACATACAACATTTAGCTCAGTTCTGGGCATCTTTGAAATACCTATACAAACTTGTTCCTACATAGTAACTTGCAACATTGAATGAGAATGTGCTTGCTTACAGCAACGTGCTACATGTTCTGAATGCCCGAATTGGGAATCTGTGTCAAAACTTTGTTAGGAATTATGTGATACTTACTAGCTGGAAGTAATGGAGATGGGGCATGAAGTTATTTCTAGGAGTTGGACACATACCCAATTTAGCTCAGTTCTGGGCATCTTTGAAATACCTATACAAACTTGTTCCTACATAGTAACTTGCATCTTTGAATGAGAATGTGCTTGCTTACAGCCACGTGCTATATGTTCTGAATGCCCGAATTGGGAATCTGTATCAAAACTTTGTTAGGAATTATGTGATCCTTACTAGCTGGAAGTAAGGGAGATGGGGCAGAAGTTATTTCTAGGAGTTGGAGACATACCAAGTTTAGCTCAGTTCTGGGCATCTTTGAAAGTCCTATACAAACTTGTTCCTACATAGTAACTTGCAACTTTGAATGAGAATGTGCTTGCTTACAGCAACGTGCTACATGTTCTGAATGCCCGAATTGGGAATCTGTGTCAAAACTTTGTTAGGAATTATGTGATCCTTACTAGCTGGAAGTAAGGGAGTTGGGGCATGTAGTTATTTCTAGGAGTTGGACACATACCAAGTTTAGCACAGTTCTGGGCATCTTTCAAATACCTATACAAACTTGTTCCTTCATAGTAACTTGCAACTTTGAATGAGAATGTGCTTGCTTTCAGCAACGTGCTATATGTTCTGAATGCCCGAATTGGGAATCTGTGTCAAAACTTTGTTAGGAAGTATGTGATCCTTACTAGCTGGATGTAAGGGAGATGGGACATGAAGTTATTTCTAGGAGTTGGAGACATACAACGTTTAGCTCAGTTCTGGGCATCTTTGAAATACCTATACAAACTTGTTCCTACATAGTAACTGCCAACTTTGAATGAGAATGTGCTTGCTTACAGCACCGTGCTATATGTTCTGAATGCCCGAATTGGGAATCTGTGTCAAAACGTTGTTAGAAATTATGTGATCCTTACTAGCTGGAAGTAAAGGAGATGGGGCATTAAGTTATTTCTAGGAGTTGGACACATACCCACTTTAGCTCAGTTCTGGGCATCTTTGAAATTCCTATACAAACTTGTTCCTACATAGTAACTTGCATCTTTGAATGAGAATGTGCTTGCTTACAGCAACGTGCTATATGTTCTGAATGCCCGAATTGGCAATCTGTGTCAAAAATTATATGGAAGTATGTGATCCTTACTAGCTGGATGTAAGGGAGATGGGGCATGAAGTTATTTCTAGGAGTTGGAAACATACAACGTTTAGCTCAGTTCTGGACATCTTTGAAATACCTATACAAACTTGTTCCTACATAGTAACTGCCAACTTTTAATGAGAATGTGCTTGCTTACAGCAACGTGCTATATGTTCTGAATGCCCGAATTGGGAATCTGTGTCAAAATTTTGTTAGGAATTATATGATCCTTACTAGCTGGAAGTAAGGGAGTTGGGGCATCAAGTAATTTCTAGGAGTTGACACATACCCACTTTAGCTCAGTTCTGGGCATCTTTGAAATATCTATAGAAACTTGTTCCTTCATAGTAACTTACTACTTGGAATGAGATAGTGCTGCTTAAAGCAACGTGCTATATGTTCTGAATGCCCGAATTGGGAATCTGTGTCAAAACTTTGTTAGGAATTATGTGATCCTTACTAGCTGGAGGTAAGGTAGATGGGTCATGAAGTTATTTCTAGGAGTTGGACACATACACACTTTAGCTCAGTTCTGGGCATCTTTGAAATACCTATACAAACTTGTTCCTACATAGTAACTTGCAACTTTGAATGAGAATGTGCTTGCTTACAGCAACGTGCTACATGTTCTGAATGCCCGAATTGGGAATCTGTGTCAAATCTTTGTTAGGAATTATGAGATACTTACTAGCTGGAAGTAATGGAGATGGGGCATGAAGTTATTTCTAGGAGTTGGACACATACACACTTTAGCTCAGTTCTGGGCATCTTTGAAATACCTATAAAAACTTGTTCCTACATAGTAACTTGCATCTTTGAATGAGAATGTGCTTGCTTACAGCAACGTGCTATATGTTCTGAATGCCCGAATTTGGAATCTGTGTCAAAACTTTGTTAGGAATTATGTGATCCTTACTAGCTGGAAGTAAGGGAGATGGGGCACGAAGATATTTCTAGGAGTTGGACACATACCAAGTTTAGCTCAGTTCTGGGCATCTTTGAAAGTCCTATACAAACTTGTTCCTACATAGTAACTTGCAACTTTGAATGAGAATGTGCTTGCTTACAGCAACGTGCTATATGTTCTGAATGCCCGTATTGGGAATCTGTGTCAAAACTTTGTTAGGAGTTATGTGATCCTTACTAGCTGGAAGTAAGGGAGATGGGGCATGAAGTTATTTCTAGGAGTTGGAGACATACCAATTTAGCTCAGTTCTGGGCATCTTTGAAATACCTATACAAACTTGTTCCTACATAGTAACTTGCAACTTTGAATGAGAATGTGCTTGCTTACAGCAACGTGCTATATGTTCTGACTGCCCGAATTGGGAATCTGTGTCAAAACTTTGTTAGAAACTATGTGATACTTACTAGATGGAAGTAAGTGAGATGGGTCATGAAGTTATTTCTAGGAGTTGGAGACATACAACATTTAGCTCAGTTCTGGGCATCTTTGAAATACCTATACAAACTTGTTCCTACATAGTAACTTGCAACATTGAATGAGAATGTGCTTGCTTACAGCAACGTGCTACATGTTCTGAATGCCCGAATTGGGAATCTGTGTCAAAACTTTGTTAGGAATTATGTGATACTTACTAGCTGGAAGTAATGGAGATGGGGCATGAAGTTATTTCTAGGAGTTGGACACATACCCAATTTAGCTCAGTTCTGGGCATCTTTGAAATACCTATACAAACTTGTTCCTACATAGTAACTTGCATCTTTGAATGAGAATGTGCTTGCTTACAGCCACGTGCTATATGTTCTGAATGCCCGAATTGGGAATCTGTATCAAAACTTTGTTAGGAATTATGTGATCCTTACTAGCTGGAAGTAAGGGAGATGGGGCAGAAGTTATTTCTAGGAGTTGGAGACATACCAAGTTTAGCTCAGTTCTGGGCATCTTTGAAAGTCCTATACAAACTTGTTCCTACATAGTAACTTGCAACTTTGAATGAGAATGTGCTTGCTTACAGCAACGTGCTACATGTTCTGAATGCCCGAATTGGGAATCTGTGTCAAAACTTTGTTAGGAATTATGTGATCCTTACTAGCTGGAAGTAAGGGAGTTGGGGCATGTAGTTATTTCTAGGAGTTGGACACATACCAAGTTTAGCACAGTTCTGGGCATCTTTCAAATACCTATACAAACTTGTTCCTTCATAGTAACTTGCAACTTTGAATGAGAATGTGCTTGCTTTCAGCAACGTGCTATATGTTCTGAATGCCCGAATTGGGAATCTGTGTCAAAACTTTGTTAGGAAGTATGTGATCCTTACTAGCTGGATGTAAGGGAGATGGGACATGAAGTTATTTCTAGGAGTTGGAGACATACAACGTTTAGCTCAGTTCTGGGCATCTTTGAAATACCTATACAAACTTGTTCCTACATAGTAACTGCCAACTTTGAATGAGAATGTGCTTGCTTACAGCACCGTGCTATATGTTCTGAATGCCCGAATTGGGAATCTGTGTCAAAACGTTGTTAGAAATTATGTGATCCTTACTAGCTGGAAGTAAAGGAGATGGGGCATTAAGTTATTTCTAGGAGTTGGACACATACCCACTTTAGCTCAGTTCTGGGCATCTTTGAAATTCCTATACAAACTTGTTCCTACATAGTAACTTGCATCTTTGAATGAGAATGTGCTTGCTTACAGCAACGTGCTATATGTTCTGAATGCCCGAATTGGCAATCTGTGTCAAAAATTATATGGAAGTATGTGATCCTTACTAGCTGGATGTAAGGGAGATGGGGCATGAAGTTATTTCTAGGAGTTGGAAACATACAACGTTTAGCTCAGTTCTGGACATCTTTGAAATACCTATACAAACTTGTTCCTACATAGTAACTGCCAACTTTTAATGAGAATGTGCTTGCTTACAGCAACGTGCTATATGTTCTGAATGCCCGAATTGGGAATCTGTGTCAAAATTTTGTTAGGAATTATATGATCCTTACTAGCTGGAAGTAAGGGAGTTGGGGCATCAAGTAATTTCTAGGAGTTGACACATACCCACTTTAGCTCAGTTCTGGGCATCTTTGAAATATCTATAGAAACTTGTTCCTTCATAGTAACTTACTACTTGGAATGAGATAGTGCTGCTTAAAGCAACGTGCTATATGTTCTGAATGCCCGAATTGGGAATCTGTGTCAAAACTTTGTTAGGAATTATGTGATCATTACTAGCTGGAGGTAAGGTAGATGGGTCATGAAGTTATTTCTAGGAGTTGGACACATACACACTTTAGCTCAGTTCTGGGCATCTTTGAAATACCTATACAAACTTGTTCCTACATAGTAACTTGCAACTTTGAATGAGAATGTGCTTGCTTACAGCAACGTGCTACATGTTCTGAATGCCCGAATTGGGAATCTGTGTCAAATCTTTGTTAGGAATTATGAGATACTTACTAGCTGGAAGTAATGGAGATGGGGCATGAAGTTATTTCTAGGAGTTGGACACATACACACTTTAGCTCAGTTCTGGGCATCTTTGAAATACCTATAAAAACTTGTTCCTACATAGTAACTTGCATCTTTGAATGAGAATGTGCTTGCTTACAGCAACGTGCTATATGTTCTGAATGCCCGAATTTGGAATCTGTGTCAAAACTTTGTTAGGAATTATGTGATCCTTACTAGCTGGAAGTAAGGGAGATGGGGCACGAAGATATTTCTAGGAGTTGGACACATACCAAGTTTAGCTCAGTTCTGGGCATCTTTGAAAGTCCTATACAAACTTGTTCCTACATAGTAACTTGCAACTTTGAATGAGAATGTGCTTGCTTACAGCAACGTGCTATATGTTCTGAATGCCCGTATTGGGAATCTGTGTCAAAACTTTGTTAGGAATTATGTGATCCTTACTAGCTGGAAGTAAGGGAGATGGGGCATGAAGTTATTTCTAGGAGTTGGAGACATACAACGTTTAGCTCAGTTCTGGGCATCTTTGAAATACCTATACAAACTTGTTCCTACATAGTAACTTGCAACTTTGAATGAGAATGTGCTTGCTTACAGCAACGTGCTATATGTTCTGAATGCCCGAATTGGGAATCTCTGTCAAAACGTTGTTAGAAATTATGTGATCCTTACTAGCTGGAATTAAGGGAGATGGGGCATGAAGTTATTTCTAGGAGTTGGAGACATACAACGTTTAGCTCAGTTCTGGGCATCTTTGAAATAGCTATACAAACTTGTTCCTACATAGTAACTTGCAACTTTGAATGAGAATGTGCTTGCTTACAGCAACGTGCTATATGTTCTGAATGCCCGAATTGGGAATCTGTGTCAAAACTTTGTTAGGAATTATGTGATCCTTATTACCTGGAAGTAAGGGAGATGGGGCATGAAGTTATTTCTAGGAGTTGAAGACATACCCACTTTAGCTCAGTTCTGGGCATCTTTGAAATACCTATACAAACTTGTTCCTACATAGTAACTTGCTACTTGGAATGAGAAAGTGCTGGCTTAAAGCAACGTGCTACATGTTCTGAATGCCATAATTAGGAATCTGTGTCAAAACTTTGTTAGGCATTATGTGATCCTTACTAGCTGGAAGTAAGGGAGATGGGTCATGAAGTTATTTCTAGGAGTTGGAGACATACAACGTTTAGCTCAGTTCTGGGCATCTTTGAAATACCTATACAAACTTGTTCCTACATAGTAACGTGCAACTTTGAATGAGAATGTGCTTGCTTACAGCAACGTGCTATATGTTCTGAATGCCCGAATTGGCAATCTGTGTCATAAATTATATGGAAGTATGTGATCCTTACTAGCTGGATGTAAGGGAGATGGGGCATGAAGTTATTTCTAGGAGTTGGAAACATACAACGTTTAGCTCAGTTCTGGACATCTTTGAAATACCTATACAAACTTGTTCCTACATAGTAACGTGCAACTTTGAATGAGAATGTGCTTGCTTACAGCAACGTGCTACATGTTCTGAATGCCCGAATTGGAAATCTGTGTCAAAACTTTGTTAGGAATTATGTGATACTTACTAGCTGGAAGTAATGGAGATGGGGCATGAAGTTATTTCTAGGAGTTGGACACATACCCACTTTAGCTCAGTTCTGGGCACCTTTGAAATACCTATACAAACTTGTTCCTACATAGTAACTTGCATCTTTGAATGAGAATGTGCTTGATTACAGCAACGTGCTATATGTTCTGAATGCCTGAATTGGAAATCTGGTCAAAACTTTGTTAGGAATTATGTGATCCTTACTAGCTGGAAGTAAGGGAGATGGGGCATGAAGTTATTTCTAGGAGTTGGAGACATACCAAGTTTAGCTCAGTTCTGGGCATCTTTGAAAGTCCTATACAAATTTGTTCCTACATAGTAACTTGCATCTTGGAATGAGAATGTGCTTGCTTACAGCAACGTGCTATATGTTCTGAATGCCCGAATTGGGAATCTGTGTCAAAACTTTGTTAGGAATTATGTGATACTTACTAGCTGGAAGTAAGGGAGATGGGGCATGAAGTTATTTCTAGGAGTTGGAGACACACCCACTTTAGCTCAGTTCTGGGCATCTTTAAAATACCTATACAAACTTGTTCCTACATAGTAACTTGCAACTTTGAATGAGAATGTGCTTGCATTCAGCAACGTGCTATATGTTCTGAATGCCCGAATTGGGAATCTGTGTCAAAACTTTGTTAGGAAGTATGTGATCCTTACTAGCTGGATGTAAGGGAGATTTGACATGAAGTTATTTCTAGGAGTTGGAGACATACAACGTTTAGATCAGTTCTGGGCATCTTTGAAATACCTATACAAACTTGTTCCTACATAGTAACTTGCAACTTTGAATGAGAATGTGCTTGCTTACAGCAACGTGCTATATGTTCTGAATGCCCGAATTGGGAATCTGTGTCAAAACGTTGTTAGAAATTATGTGATCCTTACTAGCTGGAAGTAAGTGAGATGGGGCATGAAGTTATTTCTAGGAGTTGGACACATACCCACTTTAGCTCAGTTCTGGGCCTCTTTGAAATACCTATACAAACTTGTTCCTACATAGTAACTTGCAACTTTGAATGAGAATGTGCTTGCTTACAGCAACGTGCTATATGTTCTGAATGCCCGAATTGGGAATCTGTGTCAAAACTTTGTTAGGAATTATGTGATCCCTACTAGCTGGAAATAAGTGAGATGGGGCATGAAGTTATTTCTAGGAGTTGGAGACATACCAAGTTTAGCTCAGTTCTGGGCATCTTTGAAATACCTATACAAACTTGTTCCTACATAGTAACTTGCAACTTTCAATGAGAATGTGCTTGCTTGCAGCAACGTGATACATGTTCTGAATGCCCGAATTGGGAATCTGTGTCAAAACTTTGTTAGAAATTATGTGATCCTTACCAGATGGAAGTAAGGGAGATGGGGCATGAAGTTATTTCTAGGAGTTGGAGACATACAACGTTCAGCTCAGTTCTGGGCATCTTTGAAATACCTATACAAACTTGTTCCTACATCGTAACTTGCAACTTTGAATGAGAATGTGCTTGCTTACAGCAACGTGCTATATGTTCTGAATACCCGAATTGCGAATCTGTGTCAAAACTTTGTTAGGAATTATGTGATCCTTCCTAGCTTTAAGTAAGGGAGATGGGGCATGAAGTTATTTCTAGGAGTTGGAGACATACAACGTTTAGCTCAGTTCTGGGCATCTTTGAAATACCTATACAAACTTGTTCCTACATAGTAACTTGCAACTTTGAATGAGAATGTGCTTGCTCACAGCAACGTGCTACATGTTCTGAATGCCCGAATTGGGAATCTGTGTCAAAACTTTGTTAGGAATTATGTGATCCTTCCTAGCTGGAAGTAAGGGAGATGGGTCATGAAGTTATTTTTAGGAGTTGGAGACATACACGTTTAGCTCAGTTCTGGGCATCTTTGAAATACCTATACAAACTTGTTCCTACATAGTAACTTGCAACTTTGAATGAGAATCTGCTTGCTTACAGCAACGTGCTATATGTTCTGAATGCCCGAATTGGGAATCTATGTCAATTCTTTGTTAGGAATTATGTGATCCTTACTAGCTGGAAATAAGGGAGATCGGGCATGAAGTTATTTCTAGGAGTTGGAGACATACCAAGTTTAGCTCAGTTCTGGGCATCTTTGAAATAACTATACCAACTTGTTCCTACATAGTAACTTGCAACTTTGAATGAGAATGAGCTTGCTTACAGCAACGTGCTACATGTTCTGAATGCCCGAGTTGGGAATTTGTGTCAAAACTTTGTTAGGAATTATGTGATCCTTACTAGCTGGAAGTAAGGGAGATGGGGCATGAAGTTATATCTAGGAGTTGGAGACATACAACGTTTAGCTCAGTTCTGGGCATCTTTGAAATACCTATACAAACTTGTTCCTACATAGTAACATGCAACTTTGAATGAGAATGTGCTTGCTTACAGCAACGTGCTATATGTTCTGAATGCCCGAATTGGGAATCTGTGTCAAAACTTTGTTAGGAATTATGTGATCCTTATTAGCTGAAAGTAAGGGAGTTGGGGCAGGAAGTTATTTCTAGGAGTTGGAAACATACCAAGTTTAGCACAGTTCTGAGCATCTTTGAAATACCTATACAAATTTGTTCCTTCATAGTAACTTGCAACTTTGAATGAGAATGTGCTTGCTTACAACAACGTGCTATATGTTCTGAATGCCCGAATTGGGAATCTGTGTCAAAACTTTATTAGGAATTATGTGATCATTACTAGCTGGAAGTAAGAGAGATGGGGCATGAAGTTACTTCTAGGAGTTGGACACATACCCACTTTAGCTCAGTTCTGGGCATCTTTGAAATACCTATACAAACTTGTTCCTACATAGTAACTTGCATCTTGGAATGAGAATGTGCTTGCTTACAGCAACGTGCTATATGTTCTGAATGCCCGAATTGGGAATCTGTGTCAAAACTTTGTTAGGAATTATGTGATCCTTACTAGCTGGAAGTAAGGGAGATGGGGCATGAAGATATTTCTAGGAGTTGGAGACATACAAACTTCAGCTCAGTTCTGGGCATCTTTGAAATACCTATACAAACTTGTTCCTACATAGTAACTTGCAACTTTGAATGAGAATGTGCTTGCTTACAGCAACGTGCTATATGTTCTGAATGCCCGAATTGGGAATCTGTGTCAAAATTTTGTTAGGAATTATGTGATCCTTACTACCTGGAAGTAAGGGAGATGGGGCATGAAGTTATTTCTAGGAGTTGGAGACATACCCACTTTAGCTCAGTTCTGGGCATCTTTGAAATACCTATACAAACTTGTTCCTACATAGTAATTTGCTACTTGGAATGAGAAAGTGCTGGCTTAAAGCAACGTGCTACATGTTCTGAATGCCCTAATTGGGAATCTGTGTCAAAACTTTGTTAGGAATTATGTGATCCTTACTAGCTGGAAGTAAGGGAGATGGGGCATGAAGTTATTTCTAGGAGTTGGAGACATACAACGTTTAGCTCAGTTCTGGGCATCTTTGAAATACCTATACAAACTTGTTCCTACATAGTAACGTGCAACTTTGAATGAGAATGTGCTTGCTTACAGCAACGTGCTATATGTTCTGAATGCCCGAATTGGGAATCTGTGTCAAAACTTTGTTAGGAATTATGTGATCCTTATTAGCTGAAAGTAAGGGAGTTGGGGCAGGAAGTTATTTCTAGGAGTTGGAAACACACCAAGTTTAGCACAGTTCTGGGCATCTTTGAAATACCTATACAAATTTGTTCCTTCATAGTAACTTGCAACTTTGAATGAGAATGTGCTTGCTTACAACAACGTGCTATATGTTCTGAATGCCCGAATTGGGAATCTGTGTCAAAACTTTATTAGGAATTATGTGATACTTACTAGCTGGAAGTAAGGGAGATGGGGCATGAAGTTACTTCCTGGAGTTGGACACATACCCACTTTAGCTCAGTTCTGGGCATCTTTGAAATACCTATACAAACTTGTTCCTACATAGTAACTTGCATCTTGGAATGAGAATGTGCTTGCTTACAGCAACGTGCTATATGTTCTGAATGCCCGAATTGGGAATCTGTGTCAAAACTTTGTTAGGAATTATGTGATCCTTCCTAGCTGGAAGTAAGGGAGATGGGGCATGAAGTTATTTCTAGGAGTTGGAGACATACACGTTTAGCTCAGTTCTGGGCATCTTTGAAATACCTGTACAAACTTGTTCCTACATAGTAACTTGCAACTTTGAATGAGAATGTGCTTGCTTACAGCAACGTGCTATATGTTCTGAATGCCCGAATTGGCAATCTATGTCAAAACTTTGTTAGGAATTATGTGATCCTTACTAGCTGGAAGTAAGGGAGATGGGGCATGAAGTTATTTCTAGGAGTTGGAGACATACAAACTTCAGCTCAGTTCTGGGCATCTTTGAAAGTCCTATACAAACTTGTTCCTACGTAGTAACTTGCATCTTTGAATGAGAATATGCTTGCTTACAGCAACGTGCTATATGTTCTGAATGCCCGAATTGGGAATCTGTGTCAAAACTTTGTTAGGAATTATGTGATCCTTACTAGCTGGAAGTAAGGGAGATAGGGCACGAAGATATTTCTGGAGTTGGACACATACCAAGTTTAGCTCAGTTCTGGGCATCTTTGAAAGTCCTATACAAACTTGTTCCTACATAGTAACTTGCAACTTTGAATGAGAATGTGCTTGCTTACAGCAACGTGCTATATGTTCTGAATGCCCGTATTGGGAATCTGTGTCAAAACTTTGTTAGGAATTATGTGATCCTTACTAGCTGGAAGTAAGGGAGATGGGGCATGAAGTTATTTCTAGGAGTTGGAGACATACAACGTTTAGCTCAGTTCTGGGCATCTTTGAAATACCTATACAAACTTGTTCCTACATAGTAACTTGCAACTTTGAATGAGAATTTGCTTGCTTACAGCAACGTGCTATATGTTCTGAATGCCCGAATTGGGAATCTGTGTTAAAACGTTGTTAGAAATTATGTGATCCTTAGTAGCTGGAAGTAAGGGAGATGGGGCATGAAGTTATTTCTAGGAGTTGGAGACATACAACGTTTAGCTCAGTTCTGGGCATCTTTGAAATAGCTATACAAACCTGTTCCTACATAGTAACTTGCAACTTTGAATGAGAATGTGCTTGCTTACAGCAACGTGCTATATGTTCTGAATGCCCGAATTGGGAATCTGTGTCAAAACTTTGTTAGGAATTATGTGATCCTTACTATCTGGAAGTAAGGGAGATGGGGCATGAAGTTATTTCTAGGAGTTGGAGACATACCCACTTTAGCTCAGTTCTGGGCATCTTTGAATTACCTATACAAACTTGTTCCTACATAGTAACTTGCTACTTGGAATGAGAAAGTGCTGGCTTAAAGCAACGTGCTACATGTTCTGAATGCCCTAATTGGGAATCTGTGTCAAAACTTTGTTAGGAATTATGTGATCCTTACTAGCTGGAAGTAAGGGAGATGGGGCATGAAGTTATTTCTAGGAGTTGGAGACATACAACGTTTAGCTCAGTTCTGGGCATCTTTGAAATACCTATACAAACTTGTTCCTACATAGTAACGTGCAACTTTGAATGAGAATGTGCTTGCTTACAGCAACGTGCTATATGTTCTGAATGCCCGAATTGGGAATCTGTGTCAAAACTTTGTTAGGAATTATGTGATGCTTATTAGCTGAAAGTAAGGGAGTTGGGACAGGAAGTTATTTCTAGGAGTTGGAAACATACCAAGTTTAGCACAGTTCTGGGCATCTTTGAAATACCTATACAAATTTGTTCCTTCATAGTAACTTGCAACTTTGAATGAGAATGTGCTTGCTTACAACAACGTGCTATATGTTCTGAATGCCCGAATTGGGAATCTGTGTCAAAACTTTATTAGGAATTATGTGATCATTACTAGCTGGAAGTAAGGGAGATGGGGCATGAAGTTACTTCTAGGAGTTGGACACATACCCACTTTAGCTCAGTTCTGGGCATCTTTGAAATACCTATACAAACTTGTTCCTACATAGTAACTTGCATCTTGGAATGAGAATGTGCTTGCTTACAGCAACGTGCTATATGTTCTGAATGCCCGAATTGGGAATCTGTGTCAAAACTTTGTTAGGAATTATGTGATCCTTACTAGCTGGAAGTAAGGGAGATGGGGCATGAAGTTATTTCTAGGAGTTGGAGACATACAAACTTCAGCTCAGTTCTGGGCATCTTTGAAAGTCCTATACAAACTTGTTCCTACATAGTAACTTGCATCTTTGAATGAGAATGTGCTTGCTTACAGCAACGTGCTATATGTTCTGAATGCCCGAATTGGGAATCTGTGTCAAAACTTTGTTAGGAATTATGTGATCCTTACTAGCTGGAAGTAAGGGAGATGGGGCATGAAGTTATTTCTAGGTGTTGGAGACATACAACGTTTAGCTCAGTTCTGGGCATCTTTGAAATACCTATACAAACTTGTTCCTAATAGTAACTTGCAACTTTGAATGAGAATGTGCTTGCTTACAGCAACGTGCTATATGTTCTGAATGCCCGAATTGGGAATCTGTGTCAAAACTTTGTTAGGAATTATGTGATCCTTCCTAGCTTTAAGTAAGGGAGATGGGGCATGATGTTATTTCTAGGAGTTGGAGACATACAACGTTTAGCTCAGTTCTCGGCATCTTTGAAATACCTATACAAACTTGTTCCTACATAGTAACTTGCAACTTTGAATGAGAATGTGCTTGCTCACAGCAACGTGCTACAAGTTCTGAATGCCCGAATTGGGAATCTGTGTCAAAACTTTGTTAGGAATTATGTGATCCTTCCTAGCTGGAAGTAAGGGAGATGGGTCATGAAGTTATTTCTAGGAGTTGGAGACATACACGTTTAGCTCAGTTCTGGGCATCTTTGAAATACCTGTACAAACTTGTTCCTACATAGTAACTTGCAACTTTGAATGAGAATGTGCTTGCTTACAGCAACGTGCTATATGTTCTGAATGCCCGAATTGGGAATCTATGTCAAAATTTTGTTAGGAATTATGTGATCCTTACTAGCTGGAAATAAGGGAGATGTGGCATGAAGTTATTTCTAGGAGTTGGAGACATACCAAGTTTAGCTCAGTTCTGGGCATCTTTGAAATAACTATACAAACTTGCTCCTACATAGTAACTTGCAACTTTGAATGAGAATGAGCTTGCTTACAGCAACGTGCTATATGTTCTGAATGCCCGAGTTGGGAATTTGTGTCAAAACTTTGTTAGAAGTTATGTGATCCTTACTAGCTGGAAGTAAGGGAGATGGGTCATGAAGTTATTTCTAGGAGTTGGAGACATACAACGTTTAGCTCAGTTCTGGGCATCTTTGAAATACCTATACAAACTTGTTCCTACATAGTAACTTGCAACTTTGAATGAGAATGTGCTTGCTTACAGCAACGTGCTATATGTTCTGAATGCCCGAATTGGGAATCTGTGTCAAAACTTTGTTAGGAATTATGTGATATTTACTAGCTGGAAGTAAGGGAGATGGGGCATGAAGTTATTTCTAGGAGTTGGAGACATACAACGTTTAGCTCAGTTCTGGGCATCTTTGAAATACCTATACAAACTTGTTCCTACATAGTAACTTGCAACTTTGTATGAGAATGTGCTTGCTTTCAGCAACGTGCTATATGTTCTGAATGCCCGAATTGGGAATCTGTGTCAAAACTTTGTTAGGATGTATGTGATCCTTACTAGCTGGATGTAAGGGAGATGGGACATGAAGTTATTTCTAGGAGTTGGAGATATACAACGTTTAGATCAGTTCTGGGCATCTTTGAAATACCTATACAAACTTGTTCCTACATAGTAACTGCCAACTTTGAATGAGAATGTGCTTGCTTACAGCAACGTGCTATATGTTCTGTATGCCCGAATTGGGAATCTGTGTCAAAACGTTGTTAGAAATTATGTGATCCTTACTAGCTGGAAGTAAGGGAGATAGGGCATGAAGTTATTTCTAGGAGTTGGACACATACTCACTTTAGCTCAGTTCTGGGCATCTTTGAAATACCTATACAAACTTGTTCCTACATAGTAACTTACAACTTTGAATGAGAATGTGCTTGCTTACAGCAACGTGCTATACGTTCTGAATGCCCGAATTGGGAATCTGTGTCAAAACTTTGTTAGGAATTATGTGATCCTTACTAGCTGGAAGTAAGGGAGATGGGGCATGAAGTTATTTTTAGGAGTTGGAGACATACCCACTTTAGCTCAGTTCTGGTCATCTTTGAAATACCTATACAAACTTGTTCCTACATAGTAACTTGCATCTTGGAATGAGAATGTGCTTGCTTACAGCAACGTGCTATATGTTCTGAATGCCCGAATTGGGAATCTGTGTCAAAACATTGTTAGGAATTATGTGATCCTTCCTAGCTGGAACTAAGGGAGATGGGGCATGAAGTTATTTCTAGGAGTTGGAGACATACACGTTTAGCTCAGTTCTGGGCATCTTTGAAATACCTGTACAAACTTGTTCCTACATAGTAACTTGCAACTTTGAATGAGAATGTGCTTGCTTACAGCAACGTGCTATATGTTCTGAATGCCCGAATTGGGAATCTATGTCAAAACTTTGTTAGGAATTATGTGATCCTTACTAGCTGGAAGTAAGGGAGATGGGGCATGAAGTTATTTCTAGGAGTTGGAGACATACAAACTTCAGCTCAGTTCTGGGCATCTTTGAAAGTCCTATACAAACTTGTTCCTACATAGTAACTTGCATCTTTGAATGAGAATGTGCTTGCTTACAGCAACGTGCTATATGTTCTGAATGCCCGAATTGGGAATCTGTGTCAAAACTTTGTTAGGAATTATGTGATCCTTACTAGCTGGAAGTAAGGGAGATGGGGCACGAAGATATTTCTGGAGTTGACCACATACCAAGTTTAGCTCAGTTCTGGGCATCTTTGAATGTCCTATACAAACTTGTTCCTACATAGTAACTTGCAACTTTGAATGAGAATGTGCTTGCTTACAGCAACGTGCTATATGTTCTGAATGCCCGAATTGGGAATCTGTGTCAAAACTTTGTTAGGAATTATGTGATCCTTACTAGCTGGAAGTAAGGGAGATGGGGCATGAAGTTATTTCTAGGAGTTGGAGACATACAACGTTTAGCTCAGTTCTGGGCATCTTTGAAATACCTATACAAACTTGTTCCTACATAGTAACTTGCAACTTTGAATGAGAATGTGCTTGCTTACAGCAACGTGCTATATGTTCTGAATGCCCGAATTGGGAATCTGTGTCAAAACGTTGTTAGAAATTATGTGATCCTTAGTAGCTGGAAGTAAGGGAGATGGGGCATCAAGTTATTTCTAGGAGTTGGAGACATACAACGTTTAGCTCAGTTCTGGGCATCTTTGAAATAGCTATACAAACATGTTCCTACATAGTAACTTGCAACTTTGAATGAGAATGTGCTTGCTTACAGCAACGTGCTATATGTTCTGAATGCCCGAATTGGGAATCTGTGTCAAAACTTTGTTAGGAATTATGTGATCCTTACTATCTGGAAGTAAGGGAGATGGGGCATGAAGTTATTTCTAGGAGTTGGAGACATACCCACTTTAGCTCAGTTCTGGGCATCTTTGAATTACCTATACAAACTTGTTCCTACATAGTAACTTGCTACTTGGAATGAGAAAGTGCTGGCTTAAAGCAACGTGCTACATGTTCTGAATGCCCTAATTGGGAATCTGTGTCAAAACTTTGTTAGGAATTATGTGATCCTTACTAGCTGGAAGTAAGGGAGATGGGGCATGAAGATATTTCTAGGAGTTGGAGACATACAACGTTTAGCTCAGTTCTGGGCATCTTTGAAATACCTATACAAACTTGTTCCTACATTGTAACGTGCAAATTTGAATGAGAATGTGCTTGCTTACAGCAACGTGCTATATGTTCTGAATGCCCGAATTGGGAATCTGTGTCAAAACTTTCTTAGGAATTATGTGATGCTTATTAGCTGAAAGTAAGGGAGTTGGGACAGGAAGTTATTTCTAGGAGTTGGAAACATACCAAGTTTAGCACAGTTCTGGGCATCTTTGAAATACCTATACAAATTTGTTCCTACATAGTAACTTGCAACTTTGAATGAGAATGTGCTTGCTTACAACAACGTGCTATATGTTCTGAATGCCCGAATTGGGAATCTGTGTCAAAACTTTATTAGGAATTATGTGATCATTACTAGCTGGAAGTAAGGGAGATGGGGCATGAAGTTACTTCTAGGAGTTGGACACATACCCACTTTAGCTCAGTTCTGGGCATCTTTGAAATACCTATACAAACTTGTTCCTACATAGTAACTTGCATCTTGGAATGAGAATGTGCTTGCTTACAGCAACGTGCTATATGTTCTGAATGCCCGAATTGGGAATCTGTGTCAAAACTTTGTTAGGAATTATGTGATCCTTACTAGCTGGAAGTAAGGGAGATGGGGCATGAAGTTATTTCTAGGAGTTGGAGACATACAAACTTCAGCTCAGTTCTGGGCATCTTTGAAAGTCCTATACAAACTTGTTCCTACATAATAACTTGCATCTTTGAATGAGAATGTGCTTGCATACAGCAACGTGCTATATGTTGTGAATGCCCGAATTGGGAATCTGTGTCAAAACTTTGTTAGGAATTATGTGATCCTTACTAGCTGGAAGTAAGGGAGATGGGGCATGAAGTTATTTCTAGGAGTTGGAGACATACAACGTTTAGCTCTGTTCTGGGCATCTTTGAAATACCTATACAAACTTGTTCCTATATAGTAACTTGCAACTTTGAATGAGAATGTGCTTTCTTTCAGCAACGTGCTATATGTTCTGAATGCCCGAATTGGGAATCTGTGTCAAAACTTTGTTAGGAAGTATGTGATCCTTACTAGCTGGATGTAAGGGAGATGGGACATGAAGTTATTTCTAGGAGTTGGAGACATACAACGTTTAGATCAGTTCTGGGCATCTTTGAAATACCTATACAAACTTGTTCCTACATAGTAACTGCCAACTTTGAATGAGAATGTGCTTGCTTACAGCAACGTGCTATATGTTCTGAATGCCCGAATTGGGAATCTGTGTCAAAACGTTGTTAGAAATTATGTAATCCTTACTAGCTGGAAGTAAGGGAGATGGGTCATGAAGTTATTTCTAGGCGTTGGACACATACCCACTTTAGCTCAGTTCTGGGCATCTTTGAAATATCTATACAAACTTGTTCCTACATAGTTACTTGCAACTTTGAATGAGAATGTGCTTGCTTACAGCAACGTGCTATATGTTCTGAATGCCCGAATTGGGAATCTGTGTCAAAACTTTGTTAGGCATTATGTGATCCTTACTAGCTGGAAGTAAGGGAGTTGGGGCATAAACTTATTTCTAGAGGTTGGACACATACCATGTTTAGCTCAGTTCTGGGCATCTTTGAAATACCTATACAAACTTGTTCCTACATATTAACTTGCAACTTTGAATGAGAATGTGCTTGCTTACAGCAACGTGCTATATGTTCTGAATGCCCGAATTGGGAATCTGTGTCAAAACTTTGTTAGGAATTATGTGATCCTTACTAGCTGGAAGTAAGGGAGATGGGGCATGAAGTTATTTCTAGGAGTTGGAGACATACAACGTTTAGCTCAGTTCTGGGCATCTTTGAAATACCTATACAAACTTGTTCCTACATAGTAACTTGCAACTTTGAATGAGAATGTGCTTGCTTACAGCAACGTGCTATATGTTCTGAATGCCCGAATTGGGAATCTGTGTCAAAACTTTGTTAGGAATTATGTGATCCTTACTAGCTGGAAGTAAGGGAGATGGGACATTAGGTTATTTCTGGGAGTTGGAGTCATACAACGTTTAGCTCAGTTCTGGGCATCTTTGAAATACCTATACAAACTTGTTCCTACATAGTAACTTGCAACTTTGAATAAGAATGTGCTTGCTTACAGCAACGTGCTATATGTTCTGAATGCCCCAAGTGGGAATCTGTGTCAAAACTTTGTTAGAAAGTATGTGATCCTTCCAAGCTGGAAGTAAGGGAGATGGGGCATGAAGTTATTTCTAGGAGTTGGAGACATACAACGTTTAGCTCAGTTCTAGGGATCTTTGAAATACCTATACAAACTTGTTCCTGCATAGTAACTTGCAACTTTGAATGAGAATGTGCTTGCTTACAGCAACGTGCTATATGTTCTGAATGCCCGAATTGGGAATCTGTGTCAAAACTTTGTTAGGGATTATGTGATCCTTACTAGCTGGATGTAAGGGAGATGGGGCATGAAGTTATTTCTAGGAGTTGGAGACATACAACGTTTAGCTCAGTTCTGGGCATCTTTGAAATACCTATACAAACTTGTTCCTACATAGTAACTTGCAACTTTGAATGAGAATGTGCTTGCTTACAGCAACGTGCTATATGTTCTGAATGCCCGAATTGGGAATCTGTGTCAAAACTTTCTCAGGAATTATGTGGTCCTTACTAGCTGGAAGTAAGGGAGATGGGGCATGAAGTTATTTCTTGGAGTTGGAGACATACAAACTTCAGCTCAGTTCTGGGCATCTTTGAAAGTCCTATACAAACTTGTTCCTACATAGTAACTTGCATCTTTGAATGAGAATGTGCTTGCTTACAGCAACGTGCTATATGTTCTTAATGCCCGAATTGGGAATCTGTGTCAAAACTTTGTTAGGAATTATGTGATCCTTACTAGCTGGAAGTAAGGAATATGGAGCATGAAGTTATTTCTAGGAGTTGGAGACATACCAAGTTTAGCTCAGTTCTGGGCATCTTTGAAATACCTATACAAACTTGTTTCTACATAGTAACTGCGACTTTGAATGAGAATGTGCTTGCTTACAGCAACGTGCTATATGTTCTGAATGCCCGTATTGGGAATCTGTGTCAAAACTTTCTTAGAAATTATGTGATCCTTACTAGATGGAAATAAGGGAGATGGGGCATGAAGTTACTTCTAGGAGTTGGACACATACCCACTTTAGCTCAGTTCTGGGCATCTTTGAAATACCTATACAAACTTGTTCCTACATAGTAACTTGCATCTTGGAATGAGAATGTGCTTGCTTTCAGCAACGTGATATATGTTCTGAATGCCCGAATTGGGAATCTGTGTCAAAACTTTGTTAGGAATTATGTGATCCTTACTAGCTGGAAGTAAGGGAGATGGGGCATGAAGTTATTTCTAGGAGTTGGAGACATACAAACTTCAGCTCAGTTCTGGGCATCTTTGAAAGTCCTATACAAACTTGTTCCTACATAATAACTTGCATCTTTGAATGAGAATGTGCTTGCATACAGCAACGTGCTATATGTTGTGAATGCCCGAATTGGGAATCTGTGTCAAAACTTTGTTAGGAATTATGTGATCCTTACTAGCTGGAAGTAAGGGAGATGGGGCATGAAGTTATTTCTAGGAGTTGGAGACATACAACGTTTAGCTCTGTTCTGGGCATCTTTGAAATACCTATACAAACTTGTTCCTATATAGTAACTTGCAACTTTGAATGAGAATGTGCTTGCTTTCAGCAACGTGCTATATGTTCTGAATGCCCGAATTGGGAATCTGTGTCAAAACTTTGTTAGGAAGTATGTGATCCTTACTAGCTGGATGTAAGGGAGATGGGACATGAAGTTATTTCTAGGAGTTGGAGACATACAACGTTTAGATCAGTTCTGGGCATCTTTGAAATACCTATACAAACTTGTTCCTACATAGTAACTGCCAACTTTGAATGAGAATGTGCTTGCTTACAGCAACGTGCTATATGTTCTGAATGCCCGAATTGGGAATCTGTGTCAAAACGTTGTTAGAAATTATGTAATCCTTACTAGGTGGAAGTAAGGGAGATGGGTCATGAAGTTATTTCTAGGAGTTGGACACATACCCACTTTAGCTCAGTTCTGGGCATCTTTGAAATATCTATACAAACTTGTTCCTACATAGTAACTTGCAACTTTGAATGAGAATGTGCTTGCTTACAGCAACGTGCTATATGTTCTGATGCCCGAATTGGGAATCTGTGTCAAAACTTTGTTAGGAATTATGTGATCCTTACTAGCTGGAAGTTAGGGAGTTGGGGCATAAACTTATTTCTAGAGGTTGGACACATACCATGTTTAGCTCAGTTCTGGGCATCTTTGAAATACCTATACAAACTTGTTCCTACATATTAACTTGCAACTTTGAATGAGAATGTGCTTGCTTACAGCAACGTGCTATATGTTCTGAATGCCCGAATTGGGAATCTGTGTCAAAACTTTGTTAGGAATTATGTGATCCTTACTAGCTGGAAGTAAGGGAGATGGGGCATGAAGTTATTTCTAGGAGTTGGAGACATACAACGTTTAGCTCAGTTCTGGGCATCTTTGAAATACCTATACAAACTTGTTTCTACATAGTAACTTGCAACTTTGAATGAGAATGTGCTTGCTTACAGCAACGTGCTATATGTTCTGAATGCCCGAATTGGGAATCTCTGTCAAAACTTTGTTAGGAATTATGTGATCCTTACTAGCTGGAAGTAAGGGAGATGGGACATTAGGTTATTTCTTGGAGTTGGAGTCATACAATGTTTAGCTCAGTTCTGGGCATCTTTGAAATACCTATACAAACTTGTTCCTACATAGTAACTTGCAACTTTGAATGAGAATGTGCTTGCTTACAGCAACGTGCTATATGTTCTGAATGCCTGAATTGGGAATCTGTGTCAAAACTTTGTTAGAAATTATGTGATCCTTACTAGATGGAAGTAAGGGAGATGGGGCATGAAGTTATTTCTAGGAGTTGGAGACATACCAAGTTTAGCTCAGTTCTGGACATCTTTGAAATACCTATACAAACTTGTTTCTACATAGTAACTGCAACTTTGAATGAGAATGTGCTTGCTTACAGCAACGTGCTATATGTTCTGAATGCCCGATTTGGGAATCTGTGTCAAAACTTTGTTAGAAGTTATGTGATCCTTACTAGCTGGAAGTAAGGGAGATGGGGCATGAAGTTTTTTCTAGGAGTTGGAGACATACAACGTTTAGCTCAGTTCTGGGCATCTTTGAAATACCTATACAAACTTGTTCCTACATAGTAACTTGCAACTTTGAATGAGAATGTGCTTGCTTACAGCAACGTGCTATATGTTCTGAATGCCCGAATTGGGAATCTGTGTCAAAACTTTCTTAGAAATTATGTGATCCTTACTAGATGGAAATAAGGGAGATGGGGCATGAAGTTACTTCTAGGAGTTGGACACATACCCACTTTAGCTCAGTTCTGGGCATCTTTGAAATACCTATACAAACTTGTTCCTACATAGTAACTTGCATCTTGGAAAGAGAATGTGCTTGCTTTCAGCAACGTGATATATGTTCTGAATGCCCGAATTGGGAATCTGTGTCAAAACTTTGTTTGGAATTATGTGATCCTTACTAGCTGGAAGTAAGGGAGATGGGGCATGAAGTTATTTCCAGGAGTTGGAGACAAACAACGTTTAGCTCAGTTCTGGGCATCTTTGAAAGTCCTATACAAACTTGTTCCTACATAATAACTTGCATCTTTGAATGAGAATGTGCTTGCTTACAGCAACGCGCTATATGTTCTGAATGCCCGAAATGGGAATCTGTGTCAAAACTTTGTTAGGAATTATGTGATCCTTACTAGCTGGAAGTAAGGGAGATGGGGCATGAAGTTATTTCTAGGAGTTGGAGACATACAACGTTTAGCTCAGTTCTGGGCATCTTTGAAATACCTATACAAACTTGTTCCTATATAGTAACTTGCATCTTTGAATGAGAATGTGCTAGCTTTCAGCAACGTGCTATATGTTCTGAATGCCCGAATTGGGAATCTGTGTCAAAACTTTGTTAGGAAGTATGTGATCCTTACTAGCTGGATGTAAGGGAGATGGGACATGAAGTTATTTCTAGGAGTTGGAGACATACAACGTTTAGATCAGTTCTGGGCATCTTTGAAATACCTATACAAACTTGTTCCTACATAGTAACTGCCAACTTTGAATGAGAATGTGCTTGCTTACAGCAACGTGCTATATGTTCTGAATGCCCGAATTGGGAATCTGTGTCAAAACGTTGTTAGAAATTACGTAATCCTTACTAGCTGGAAGTAAGGGAGATGGGCCATGAAGTTATTTCTAGGAGTTGGACACATACCCACTTTAGCTCAGTTCTGGGCATCTTTGAAATACCTATACAAACTTGTTCCTACATAGTAACTTGCAACTTTGAATGAGAATGTGCTTGCTTACAGCAACGTGCTATATGTTCTGAATGCCCGAATTGGGAATCTGTGTCAAAACTTTGTTAGGAATTATGTGATCCTTACTAGCTGGAAGTAAGGGAGTTGGGGCATAAACTTATTTCTCGAGGTTGGACACATACCATGTTTAGCTCAGTTCTGGGCATCTTTGAAATACCTATACAAACTTGTTCCTACATATTAACTTGCAACTTTGAATGAGAATGTGCTTGCTTACAGCAACGTGCTATATGTTCTGAATGCCCGAATTGGGAATCTGTGTCAAAACTTTGTTAGGAATTATGTGATCCTTACTAGCTGGAAGTAAGGGAGATGGGGCATGAAGTTATTTCTAGGAGTTGGAGACATACAACGTTTAGCTCAGTGCTGGGCATCTTTGAAATACCTATACAAACTTGTTCCTACATAGTAACTTGCAACTTTGAATGAGAATGTGCTTACTTACAGCAACGTGCTAAATGTTCTGAATGCCCGAATTAGGAATCTGTGTCAAAACTTTGTCAGGAATTATGTGATCCTTACTAGCTGGAAGTAAGGGAGATGGGACATTAGGTTATTTCTGGGAGTTGGAGTCATACAACGTTTAGCTCAGTTCTGGGCATCTTTGAAATACCTATACAAACTTGTTCCTACATAGTAACTTGCAACTTTGAATGAGAATGTGCTTGCTTACAGCAACGTGCTATATGTTCTGAATGCCTGAATTGGGAATCTGTGTCAAAACTTTGTTAGAAATTATGTGATCCTTACTAAATGGAAGTGAGGGAGATGGGGCATGAAGTTATTTCTAGGAGTTGGAGACATACCAAGTTTAGCTCAGTTCTGGACATCTTTGAAATACCTATACAAAATTGTTTCTACATAGTAACTGCAACTTTGAATGAGAATGTGCTTGCTTACAGCAACGTGCTATATGTTCTGAATGCCCGAATTCGGAATCTGTGTCAAAACTTTGTCAGAAGTTATGTGATCCTTACTAGCTGGAAGTAAGGGAGATGGGGCATGAAGTTATTTCTAGGAGTTGGAGACATACAACGTTTAGCTCAGTTCTGGGCATCTTTGAAATACCTATACAAACTTGTTCCTACATAGTAACTTGCAACTTTGAATGAGAATGTGCTTGCTTACAGCAACGTGCTATATGTTCTGAATGCCCGAATTGGGAATCTGTGTCAAAACTTTCTTAGAAATTATGTGATCCTTACTAGATGGAAATAAGGGAGATGGGGCATGAAGTTACTTCTAGGAGTTGGACACATACCCACTTTAGCTCAGTTCTGGGCATCTTTGAAATACCTATACAAACTTGTTCCTACATAGTAACTTGCATCTTGGAATGAGAATGTGCTTGCTTTCAGCAACGTGATATATGTTCTGAATGCCCGAATTGGGAATCTGTGTCAAAACTTTGTTTGGAATTATGTGATCCTTACTAGCTGGAAGTAAGGCAGATGGGGCATGAAGTTATTTCTAGGAGTTGGAGACATACAACGTTTAGCTCAGTTCTGGGCATCTTTGAAAGTCCTATACAAACTTGTTCCTACATAATAACTTGCGTCTTTGAATGAGAATGTGCTTGCATACAGCAACGCGCTATATGTTCTGAATGCCCGAATTGGGAATCTGTGTCAAAACTTTGTTAGGAATTATGTGATCCTTACTAGCTAGAAGTAAGGGAGATGGGGCATGAAGTTATTTCTAGGAGTTGGAGACATACAACGTTTAGCTCAGTTCTGGGCATCTTTGAAATACCTATACAAACTTGTTCCTATATAGTAACTTGCAACTTTGAATGAGAATGTGCTAGATTTCAGCAACGTGCTATATGTTCTGAATGCCCGAATTGGGAATCTGTGTCAAAACTTTGTTAGGAAGTATGTGATCCTTACTAGCTGGATGTAAGGGAGAAGGGACATGAAGATATTTCTAGGAGTTGGAGACATACAACGTTTAGATCAGTTCTGGGCATCTTTGAAATACCTATACAAACTAGTTCCTACATAGTAACTGCCAACTTTGAATGAGAATGTGCTTGCTTACAGCAACGTGCTATATGTTCTGAATGCCCGAATTGGGAATCTGTGTCAAAACGTTGTTAGAAATTACGTAATCCTTACTAGCTGGAAGTAAGGGAGATGGGGCATGAAGTTATTTCTGGGAGTTGGAGACATACAACGTTTAGCTCAGTTCTGGGCATCTTTGAAATACCTATACAAACTTGTTCCTACATAGTAACTTGCAACTTTGAATGAGAATGTGCTTGCTTACAGCAACGTGCTATATGTTCTGAATGCCCGAATTGGGCATCTGTGTCAAAACTTTGTTAGAAAATTTGTGATCCTTACTAGATGGAAGTAAGTGAGAGGGGGAAGGAAGTTATTTCTAGGAGTTGGACACATACCAAGCTTAGCACAGTTCTGGGCATCTTTGAAATACCTATACAAACTTGTTCCTACATAGGAAATTACTACTTGGAATGTAAAAGTTCTGGCTTAAAGCAACGTGCTATATGTTGTGAATGCCCGAATTGGGAATCTGTGTCAAAACTTTGTTAGAAATTATGTGATCCTTACTAGCTGGAAGTAAGGGAGATGGGGCATGAAGTTATTTCTAGGAGTTGGAGACATACAACGTTTAGCTCAGTTCTGGGCATCTTTGAAATACCTATACAAACTTGTTCCTACATAGTAACTTGCAACTTTGAATGAGAATGTGCTTGCTTAGAGCAACGTGCTATATGTTCTGAATGCCCGAATTGGAAATCTGTGTTAAAACTTTGTTAGGAATTATGTGATCCTTACTAGCTGGAAGTAAGGGAGATGGGGCATGAAGTTATTTCTAGGAGTTGGAGACATACCCACTTTAGCTCAGTTCTGGGCATCTTTGAAATACCTATACAAACTTGTTCCTACATAGTAACTTGCAACTTTGAATGAGAATGTGCTTGCTTTCAGCAACGTGCTATATGTTCTGAATGCCCGAATTGGGAATCTGTGTCAAAACTTTGTTAGGAAGTATGTGATCCTTACTAGCTGGATGTAAGGGAGATGGGACATGAAGTTATTTCTAGGAGTTGGAGACATACAACGTTTAGATCAGTTCTGGGCATCTTTGAAATACCTACACAAACTTGTTCCTACATAGTAACTGCCAACTTTGAATGAGAATGTGCTTGCTTACAGCAACGTGCTATATGTTCTGAATGCCCGAATTGGGAATCTGTGTCAAAACGTTGTTAGAAATTATGTGATCCTTACTAGCTGGAAGTAAGGGAGATGGGGCATGACGTTATTTCTAGGAGTTGGACACATACCCAATTTAGCTCAGTTCTGGGCTTCTTTGAAATACCTATACAAACTTGTTCCTACATAGTAACTTGCAACTTGGAATGAGAATGTGCTTGGTTACAGCAACGTGCTATATGTTCTGAATGCCCGAATTGGGAATCTGTGTCAAAACTTTGTTAGAAATTATGTGATCCTTACAAGTTGGAAGTAAGGGAGATGGGGCATGAAGTTATTTCTGGGAGTTGGAGACATACAACGTTTAGCTCAGTTCTGGGCATCTTTGAAATACCTATACAAACTTGTTCCTACATAGTAACTTGCAACTTTGAATGAGAATGTGCTTGCTTACAGCAACGTGCTATATGTTCTGAATGCCCGAATTGGCAATCTGTGTCAAAACTTTGTTAGAAATTATGTGATCCTTACTAGATGGAAGTAAGTGAGAGGGGGAAGGAAGTTATTTCTAGGAGTTGGACACATACCAAGCTTAGCACAGTTCTGGGCATCTTTGAAATTCCTTAACAAACTTGTTCCTTCATAGTAACTTGCAATTTTGAATGAGAATGTGCTTGCTTAAATCAACGTGCTATATGTTGTGAATGCCCGAATTGGGAATCTGTGTTAAAACTTTGTTAGGAATTATGTGATCCTTACTAGCTGGAAGTAAGGGAGATGGGGCATGAAGTTATTTCTAGGAGTTGGAGACCTACCAAATTTAGCTCAGTTCTGGGCATCATTGAAATACCTATACAAACTTGTTCCTACATAGTAACTTGCAACTTTCAATGAGAATGTGCTTGCTTAGAGCAACGTGCTATATGTTCTGAATGCCCGAATTGGGAATCTGTGTTAAAACTTTGTTAGGAATTATGTGATCCTTACTAGCTGGAAGTAAGGGAGATGGGGCATGAAGTTATTTCTAGGAGTTGGAGACATACCCAGTTTAGCTCAGTTCTGGGCATCTTTGAAATACCTATACAAACTTGTTCCTACATAGTAACTTGCAACTTTGAATGAGAATGTGCTTGCTTACAGCAACGTGCTATATGTTCTGAATGCCCGAATTGGGAATCTGTGTCAAAATTTTGTTAGGAATTATATGATCCTTACTAGCCTGAAGTAAGGGAGTTGGGGCATGAAGTTATTTCTAGGAGTTGAACACATACCCACTTTAGCTCAGTTCTGGGCATATTTGAAATACTTATAGAAACTTGTTCCTTCATAGTAACTTGCTACTTGGAATGAGATAGTGCTGCTTAAAGCAACGTGCTATATGTTCTGAATGCCCGAATTGGGAATCTGTTTCAAAACTTTGTTAGAAATTTTGTGATCCTTACTAGCTGGAAGTAAGGGAGATGGGGCATGAAGTTATTTCTAGGAGTTGGAGACATACAACGTTTAGCTCAGTTCTGGGCATCTTTGAAATACCTATACAAACTTGTTCCTACATAGTAACTGCCAACTTTGAAAGAGACTGTGCTTGCTTACAGCAACGTGCTATATGTTCTGAATGCCCGAATTGGAAATCTGTGTCAAAACGTTGTTAGAAATTATGTGATCCTTACTAGCTGGAAGTAAGGGAGATGGGGCATGAAGTTATTTCTAGGAGTTGGAGACATACCAAGTTTAGCTCAGTTCTGGGCATCTTTGAAATACCTATACAAACTTGTTCCTACATAGTAACTTGCAACTTTGAATGAGAATGTGCTTGCTTACAGCAACGTGCTATATGTTCTGAATGCCCGAATTGGGAATCTGTGTCAAAACTTTGTTAGAAATTATGTGATCCTTACTAGCTGGAAGTAAGGGAGATGTGGCATGAAGTTACTTATAGGAGTTGGAGACATACAACGTTTAGCTCAGTTCTGGGCGTCTTAGAAATACCTATACAAACTTGTTCCTACATAGTAACTTGCAACTTTGAATGAGAATGTACTTGCTTACAGCAACGTGCTATATGTTCTGAATGCCCGAATTGGGAATCTGTGTCAAAACTTTGTTAGGAATTATGTGATCCTTACTAGCTGGAAGTAAGGGAGATGGGGCATGAAGTTATTTCTAGGAGTTGGATACATGCAACGTTTAGCTCAGTTCTGGGCATCTTTGAAATACCTATACAAACTTGTTCCTACATAGTAACTGCCAACTTTGAATGAGAATGTGCTTGCTTACAGGAACGTGCTATATGTTCTGAATGCCCGAATTGGGAATCTGTGTCAAAACGTTGTTAGAAATTATGTGATCCTTACTAGCTGGAAGTAAGGGAGATGGGGCATGAAGTTATTTCTAGGAGTTGGAGACATACAACGTTTAGCTCAGTTCTGGGCATCTTTGAAATACCTATACAAACTTGTTCCTACATAGTAACTTGCAACTTTGAATGAGAATGTGCTTGCTTACAGCAACGTGCTATATGTTGTGAATGCCCGAATTGGGAATCTGTGTCAAAACTTTGTTAGGAATTATGTGATCCTTACTAGCTGGAAGTAAGGGAGATGGGGCATGAAGTTATTTCTAGGAGTTGGAGACATACACACTTTAGCTCAGTTCTGGGCATCTTTGAAATACCTATACAAACTTGTTCCTACATAAGAACTTGCATCTTGGAATGAGAATGTGCTTGCTTACAGCAACGTGCTACATGTTCTGAATGCCCGAATTGGGAATCTGTGTCAAAACGTTGTTAGAAATTATGTGATCCTTACTAGCTGGAAGTAAGGGAGATGGGGCATGACGTTATTTCTAGGAGTTGGACACATACCCAATTTAGCTCAGTTCTGGGCTTCTTTGAAATACCTATACAAACTTGTTCCTACATAGTAACTTGCAACTTGGAATGAGAATGTGCTTGGTTACAGCAACGTGCTATATGTTCTGAATGCCCGAATTGGGAATCTGTGTCAAAACTTTGTTAGAAATTATGTGACCCTTACTAGATGGAAGTAAGTGAGAGGGGGAAGGAAGTTATTTCTAGGAGTTGGACACATACCAAGCTTAGCACAGTTCTGGGCATCTTTGAAATTCCTTAACAAACTTGTTCCTTCATAGTAACTTGCAATTTTGAATGAGAATGTGCTTGCTTAAATCAACGTGCTATATGTTGTGAATGCCCGAATTGGGAATCTGTGTCAAAACTTTGTTAGGAATTATGTGATCCTTACTAGCTGGAAGTAAGGGAGATGGGGCATGAAGTTATTTCTAGGAGTTGGAGACCTACCAAATTTAGCTCAGTTCTGGGCATCATTGAAATACCTATACAAACTTGTTCCTACATAGTAACTTGCAACTTTTAATGAGAATGTGCTTGCTTAGAGCAACGTGCTATATGTTCTGAATGCCCGAATTGGGAATCTGTGTTAAAACTTTGTTAGGAATTATGTGATCCTTACTAGCTGGAAGTAAGGGAGATGGGGCATGAAGTTATTTCTAGGAGTTGGAGACATACCCACTTTAGCTCAGTTCTGGGCATCTTTGAAATACCTATACAAACTTGTTCCTACATAGTAACTTGCAACTTTGAATGAGAATGTGCTTGCTTACAGCAACGTGCTATATGTTCTGAATGCCCGAATTGGGAATCTGTGTCAAAATTTTGTTAGGAATTATATGATCCTTACTAGCCTGAAGTAAGGGAGTTGGGGCATGAAGTTATTTCTAGGAGTTGGACACATACCCACTTTAGCTCAGTTCTGGGCATATTTGAAATACTTATAGAAACTTGTTCCTTCATAGTAACTTGCTACTTGGAATGAGATAGTGCTGCTTAAAGCAACGTGCTATATGTTCTGAATGCCCGAATTGGGAATCTGTTTCAAAACTTTGTTAGAAATTTTGTGATCCTTACTAGCTGGAAGTAAGGGAGATGGGGCATGAAGTTATTTCTAGGAGTTGGAGACATACAACGTTTAGCTCAGTTCTGGGCATCTTTGAAATACCTATACAAACTTGTTCCTACATAGTAACTGCCAACTTTGAAAGAGACTGTGCTTGCTTACAGCAACGTGCTATATGTTCTGAATGCCCGAATTGGAAATCTGTGTCAGAACGTTGTTAGAAATTATGTGATCCTTACTAGCTGGAAGTAAGGGAGATGGGGCATGAAGTTATTTCTAGGAGTTGGAGACATACCAAGTTTAGCTCAGTTCTGGGCATCTTTGAAATACCTATACAAACTTGTTCCTACATAGTAACTTGCAACTTTGAATGAGAATGTGCTTGCTTACAGCAACGTGCTATATGTTCTGAATGCCCGAATTGGGAATCTGTGTCAAAACTTTGTTAGAAATTATGTGATCCTTACTAGCTGGAAGTAAGGGAGATGTGGCATGAAGTTACTTCTAGGAGTTGGAGACATACAACGTTTAGCTCAGTTCTGGGCGTCTTAGAAATACCTATACAAACTTGTTCCTACATAGTAACTTGCAACTTTGAATGAGAATGTACTTGCTTACAGCAACGTGCTATATGTTCTGAATGCCCGAATTGGGAATCTGTGTCAAAACTTTGTTAGGAATTATGTGATCCTTACTAGCTGGAAGTAAGGGAGATGGGGCTTGAAGTTATTTCTAGGAGTTGGATACATGCAACGTTTAGCTCAGTTCTGGGCATCTTTGAAATACCTATACAAACTTGTTCCTACATAGTAACTGCCAACTTTGAATGAGAATGTGCTTGCTTACAGGAACGTGCTATATGTTCTGAATGCCCGAATTGGGAATCTGTGTCAAAACGTTGTTAGAAATTATGTGATCCTTACTAGCTGGAAGTAAGGGAGATGGGGCATGAAGTTATTTCTAGGAGTTGGAGACATACAACGTTTAGCTCAGTTCTGGGCATCTTTGAAATACCTATACAAACTTGTTCCTACATAGTAACTTGCAACTTTGAATGAGAATGTGCTTGCTTACAGCAACGTGCTATATGTTGTGAATGCCCGAATTGGGAATCTGTGTCAAAACTTTGTTAGGAATTATGTGATCCTTACTAGCTGGAAGTAAGGGAGATGGGGCATGAAGTTATTTCTAGGAGTTGGAGACATACACACTTTAGCTCAGTTCTGGGCATCTTTGAAATACCTATACAAACTTGTTCCTACATAAGAACTTGCATCTTGGAATGAGAATGTGCTTGCTTACAGCAACGTGCTACATGTTCTGAATGCCCGAATTGGGAATCTGTGTCAAAACTTTGTTAGGAATTATGTGATCCTTACTAGCTGGAAGTAAGGGAGATGGGGCATGAAGTTATTTCTAGGAGTTGGAGACATACAACGTTTAGCTCAGTTCTGGGCATCTTTGAAATACCTATAAAAACTTGTTCCTTCATAGTAATTTGCTACTTGGAATGAGATAGTGCTGCTTAAAGCAACGTGCTATATGTTCTGAATGCCCGAATTGGGAATCTGTGTCAAAATTTGTTAGAAATTATGCGATCCTTACTAGCTGGAAGTAAGGGAGATGGGGCATGAAGTTATTTCTAGGAGTTGGAGACATACAATGTTTAGCTCAGTTCTGGGCATCTTTGAAAGTCCTATACAAACTTGTTCCTACATAGTAACTTGCATCTTTGAATGAGAATGTGCTTGCTTACAGCAACGTGCTATATGTTCTGAATGCCCGAATTGGGAATCTGTGTCAAAACTTTGTTAGGAATTATGTGATCCTTACTAGCTGGAAGTTAGGGAGTTGGGGAATGAAGTTATTTCTAGGAGTTGGAGACATACCAAGTTTAGCTCAGTTCTGGGCATCTTTGAAATACCTATACAAACTTGTTCCTGCATAGTAACTTGCACCTTTGAATGAGAATGTCCTTGCTTACAGCAACGTGCTATATATTCTGAATGCCCGAATTGGGAATCTCTGTCAAAACTTTGTTAGGAATTATGTGATCCTTACTAGCTGGAAGTAAGGGAGATGGGGCATGAAGTTATTTCTAGGAGTTGGACACATACCAAGCTTAGCGCAGTTCTGGGCATCTTTGAAATACCTATACAAACTTATTCCTTCATAGTAACTTGCAACTTTGAATGAGAATGTGCTTGCTTACAGCAACGTGCTATATGTTCTGAATGCCCGAATTGGGAATCTGTGTCAAAACTTTGTTAGGAATTATGTGATCCTTACTAGCTGGAAGTAAGGGAGTTGGGGCATGAAGTTATTTCTAGGAGTTGGACACATACCCACTTTAGCTCAGTTCTGGGCATCTTTGAAATACCTATAGAAACTTGGTCCTTCATAGTAATTTGCTACTTGGAATGAGATAGTGCTGCTTAAAGCAACGTGCTATATGTTCTGAATGCCCGAATTGGGAATCTGTATCAAAACTTTGTTAGAAATTATGTGATCCTTACTAGCTGGAAGTAAGGGAGATGGGGCATGAAGTTATTTCTAGGAGTTGGAGACATACAAAGTTTAGCTCAGTTCTGGGCATCTTTGAAAGTCCTATACCATCTTGTTCCTACATATTAACTTGCATCTTTGAATGAGAATGTGCTTGCTTACAGCAACGTGCTATATGTTCTGAATGCCCGAATTGGGAATCTGTGTCAAAACTTTGTTAGGAATTATGTGATCCTTACTAGCTGGAAGTAAGGGAGTTGGGGCATGAAGTTATTTCTAGGAGTTGGAGACATACCAAGTTTAGCTCAGTTCTGGGCATCTTTGAAATACCTATACAAACTTGTTCCTATATAGTAACTTGCAACTTTGAATGAGAATGTGCTTGCTTACAGCAACGTGCTATATATTCTGAATGCCCGAATTGGGAATCTCTGTCAAAACTTTGTTAGGATTTATGTGATCCTTACTAGCTGGAAGTAAGGGAGTTGGGGCATGAAGTTATTTCTAGGAGTTGGACACATACCAAGCTTAGCACAGTTCTGGGCATCTTTGAAATACCTATACAAACTTATTCCTTCATAGTAACTTGCAACTTTGAATGAGAATGTGCTTGCTTACAGCAACGTGCTATATGTTCTGAATGCCCGAATTGGGAATCTGTGTCAAAACTTTGTTAGGAATTATGTGATCCTTACTAGCTGCAAGTAAGGGAGATGGGGCATGAAGTTATTTCTAGGAGTTGGACACATACCCACTTTAGCTCAGTTCTGGGCATCTTTGAAATACCTATACAAACTTGTTCCTACATAGTAACTTGCAACTTTGAATGAGAATGTGCTTGCTTACAGCAACGTGCTATATGTTCTGAATGCCCGAATTGGGAATCTGTGTCAAAACTTTGTTAGGAATTATGTGATCCTTACTAGCTGGAAGTAAGGGAGTTGGGGCATGAAGTTATTTCTAGGAGTTGGACACATACCAAGTTTAGCTCAGTTCTGGGCATCTTTGAAATACCTATACAAACTTGTTCCTACATAGTAACTTGCAACTTTGAATGAGAATGTGCTTGCTTACAGCAACGTGCTATATGTTCTGAATGCCCGAATTGGCAATCTGTGTCAAAACTTTGTTAGAAATTATGTGATCCTTACTAGATGGAAGTAAGTGAGAGGGGGAAGGAAGTTATTTCTAGGAGTTGGACACATACCAAGCTTAGCACAGTTCTGGGCATCTTTGAAATTCCTTAACAAACTTGTTCCTTCATAGTAACTTGCAATTTTGAATGAGAATGTGCTTGCTTAAATCAACGTGCTATATGTTGTGAATGCCCGAATTGGGAATCTGTGTCAAAACTTTGTTAGGAATTATGTGATCCTTACTACCTGGAAGTAAGGGAGATGGGGCATGAAGTTATTTCTAGGAGTTGGAGACCTACCAAATTTAGCTCAGTTCTGGGCATCATTGAAATACCTATACAAACTTGTTCCTACATAGTAACTTGCAACTTTGAATGAGAATGTGCTTGCTTAGAGCAACGTGCTATATGTTCTGAATGCCCGAATTGGGAATCTGTGTTAAAACTTTGTTAGGAATTATGTGATCCTTACTAGCTGGTAGTAAGGGAGATGGGGCATGAAGTTATTTCTAGGAGTTGGAGACATACCCACTTTAGCTCAGTTCTGGGCATCTTTGAAATACCTATACAAACTTGTTCCTACATAGTAACTTGCAACTTTGAATGAGAATGTGCTTGCTTACAGCAACGTGCTATATGTTCTGAATGCCCGAATTGGGAATCTGTGTCAAAATTTTGTTAGGAATTATATGATCCTTACTAGTCTGAAGTAAGGGAGTTGGGGCATGAAGATATTTCTAGGAGTTGGACACATACGCACTTTAGCTCAGTTCTGGGCATATTTGAAATACATATAGAAACTTGTTCCTTCATAGTAACTTGCTACTTGGAATGAGATAGTGCTGCTTAAAGCAACGTGCTATATGTTCTGAATGCCCGAATTGGGAATCTGTGTCAAAACTTTGTTAGAAATTATGTGACCCTTACTAGCTGGAAGTAAGGGAGATGGGGCATGAAGTTATTTCTAGGAGTTGGAGACATACAACGTTTAGCTAAGTTCTGGGCATCTTTGAAATACCTATACAAACTTGTTCCTACATAGTAACTTGCAACTTTGAATGAGAATGTACTTGCTTACAGCAACGTGCTATATGTTCTGAATGCCCGAATTGGGAATCTGTGTCAAAACTTTGTTAGGAATTATGTGATCCTTACTAGCTGGAAGTAAGGGAGATGGGGCATGAAGTTATTTCTAGGAGTTGGAGACATGCAACGTTTAGCTCAGTTCTGGGCATCTTTGAAATACGTATACAAACTTGTTCCTACATAGTAACTGCCAACTTTGAATGAGAATGTGCTTGCTTACAGGAACGTGCTATATGTTCTGAATGCCCGAATTGGGAATCTGTTTCAAAACGTTGTTAGAAATTATGTGATCCTTACTAGCTGGAAGTAAGAGAGATGGGGCATGAAGTTATTTCTAGGAGTTGGAGACATACAACATTTAGCTCAGTTCTGGGCATCTTTGAAATACCTATACAAACTTGTTCCTACATAGTAACTTGCAATTTTGAATGAGAATGTGCTTGCTTACAGCAACGTGCTATATGTTGTGAATGCCCGAATTGGGAATCTGTGTCAAAACTTTGTTAGGAATTATGTGATCCTTACTAGCTGGAAGTAAGGGAAATGGGGCATGAAGTTATTTCTAGGAGTTGGAGACATACCCACTTTAGCTCAGTTCTGGGCATCTTTGAAATACCTATACAAACTTGTTCCTACATAAGAACTTGCATCTTGGAATGAGAATGTGCTTGCTTACAGCAACGTGCTACATGTTCTGAATGCCCGAATTGGGAATCTGTGTCAAAACTTTGTTAGGAATTATGTGATCCTTACTAGCTGGAAGTAAGGGAGTTGGGGCATGAAGTTATTTCTAGGAGTTGGAGACATACAACGTTTAGCTCAGTTCTGGGCATCTTTGAAATACCTATAGAAACTTGTTCCTTCATAGTAATTTGCTACTTGGAATGAGATAGTGTTGCTAAAACAACGTGCTATATGTTCTGAATGCCCGAATTGGGAATCTGTGTCAAAACTTTGTTAGGAATTATGTGATCCTTACTAGCTGGAAGTAAGGGAGTTGGGGCATGAAGTTATTTCTAGGAGTTGGAGACATACAACGTTTAGCTCAGTTCTGGGCATCTTTGAAATACCTATACAAACTTGTTCCTGCATAGTAACTTGCAACTTTGAATGAGAATGTGCTTGCTTACAGCAACGTGCTATATATTCTGAATGCCCGAATTGGGAATCTCTGTCAAAACTTTGTTAGGATTTATGTGATCCTTACTAGCTGGAAGTAAGGGAGTTGGGGCATGAAGATATTTCTAGGAGTTGGACACATACCAAGCTTAGCACAGTTCTGGGCATCTTTGAAATACCTATACAAACTTATTCCTTCATAGTAACTTGCAACTTTGAATGAGAATGTGCTTGCTTACAGCAACGTGCTATATGTTCTGAATGCCCGAATTGGGAATCTGTGTCAAAACTTTGTTAGGAATTATGTGATCCTTACTAGCTGGAAGTAAGGGAGATGGGGCATGAAGTTATTTCTAAGAGTTGGACACATACCCACTTTAGCTCAGTTCTGGGCATCTTTGAAATACCTATACAAACTTGTTCCTACATAGTAACTTGCAACTTTGAATGAGAATGTGCTTGCTTACAGCAACGTGCTATATGTTCTGAATGCTCGAATTGGGAATCTGTGTCAAAACTTTGTTAGGAATTATGTGATCCTTACTAGCTGGAAGTAAGGGAGTTGGGGCATGAAGTTATTTCTAGGAGTTGGAGACATACAACGTTTAGCTCAGTTGTGGACATCTTTGAAATACCTATACAAACTTGTTCCTACATAGTAACTTGCAACTTTGAATGAGAATGTGCTTGCTTAAAGCAACGTGCTACATGTTCTGAATGCCCGAATTGGGAATCTGTGTCAAAACTTTGTTAGGAATTATGTGATCCTTACTAGCTGGAAGTAAGGGAGATGGGGCATGAAGTTATTTCTAGGAGTTGGAGACATACAACGTTTAGCTCAGTTCTGGGCATCTTTGAAATACCTATACAAACTTGTTCCTACATAGTAACTTGCAACTTTGAAAGAGAATGTGCTTGCTTACAGCAACGTGCTATATGTTCTGAATGCCCGAATTGGGAATCTGTGTCAAAACTTTGTTAGGAATTATGTGATACTTACTAGCTCTAAGTAAGGGAGATGGGGCATGAAGTTATTTCTAGGAGTTGGAGACATACCCACTTTAGCTCAGTTCTGGGCATCTTTGAAATACCTATACAAACATGTTCCTACATAAGAACTTGCATCTTGAATGAGAATGTGCTTGCTTACAGCAACGTGCTACATGTTCTGAATGCCCGAATTGGGAATCTGTGTCAAAACTTTGTTAGGAATTATGTGATCCTTACTAGCTGGAAGTAAGGGAGTTGCGGCATGAAGTTATTTCTAGGAGTTGGAGACATACAACGTTTAGCTCAGTTCTGGTCATCTTTGAAATACCTATACAAACTTGTTCCTACATAGTAACTTGCAATTTTGAATGAGAATGTGCTTGCTTACAGCAACGTGCTACATGTTCTGAATGCCCGAATTGGGAATCTGTGTCAAATCTTTGTTAGGTATTATGTGATACTTACTAGCTGGAAGTAAGGGAGTGGGGCATGAAGTTATTTCTAGGAGTTGGAGACATACCAAGTTTAGCTCAGTTCTGGGCATCTTTGAAATACCTATACAAACTTGTTCCTACATAGTAACTTGCAACTTTGAATGAGAATGTGCTTGCTTACAGCAACGTGCTATATGTTCTGAATGCCCGAATTGGGAATCTGTGTCAAAACGTTGTTAGGAATTATGTGATCCTTACTAGCTTGAAGTAAGGGAGTTGGGGCATGAAGTTATTTCTAGGAGTTGGAGACATACCAAGTTTAGCTCAGTTCTGGGCATCTTTGAAATACCTATACAAACTTGTTCCTACATAGTAACTGCCAACTTTGAATGAGAATGTGCTTGCTTACAGCAACGTGCTATATGTTCTGAATGCCCGAATTGGGAATCTGTGTCAAAACTTTGTTAGAAATTATGTGATCCTTACTAGCTGGAAGTAAGGGAGATGGGGCATGAAGTTACTTCTAGGAGTTGGAGACATACAACGTTTAGCTCAGTTCTGGGCGTCTTAGAAATACGTATACAAACTTGTTCCTACATAGTAACTTGCAACTTTGAATGAGAATGTGCTTGCTTACAGCAACGTGCTATATGTTCTGAATGCCCAAATTGGGAATCTGTGTCAAAACTTTGTTAGGAATTATGTGATCCTTACTAGCTGGAAGTAAGGGAGATGGGGCATGAAGTTATTTCTAGGAGTTGGAGACATGCAACGTTTAGCTCAGTTCTGGGCATCTTTGAAATACCTATACAAACTTGTTCCTGCATAGTAACTGCCAACTTTGAATGAGAATGTGCTTGCTTACAGGAACGTGCTATATGTTCTGACTGCCCGAATTGGGAATCTGTGTCAAAACGTTGTTAGGAATTATGTGATCCTTACTAGCTGGAAGTAAGGGAGATGGGGCATGAAGTTATTTCTAGGAGTTGGAGACATACAACTTTTAGCTCAGTTCTGGGCATCTTTGAAATACCTATACAAACTTGTTCCTACATAGTAACTTGCAACTTTGAATGAGAATGTGCTTGCTTACAGCAACGTGCTATATGTTGTGAATGCCCGAATTGGGAATCTGTGTCAAAACTTTGTTATGAATTATGTGATCCTTACTAGCTGGAAGTAAGGGAGATGGGGCATGAAGTTATTTCTAGGAGTTGGAGACATACAACGTTTAGCTCAGTTCTGGGCATCTTTGAAATACCTATACAAACTTGTTCCTACATAGTAACTTGCAACTTTGAATGAGAATGTGCTTGCTTAAAGCAACGTGCTACATGTTCTGAATGCCCGAATTGGGAATTTGTGTCAAAACTTTGTTAGGAATTATGTGATCCTTACTAGCTGGAAGTAAGGGAGATGGGGCATGAAGTTATTTCTAGGAGTTGGAGACATGCAACGTTTAGCTCAGTTCTGGGCATCTTTGAAATACCTATACAAACTTGTTCCTACATAGTAACTGCCAACTTTGAATGAGAATGTGCTTGCTTACAGGAACGTGCTATATGTTCTGAATGCCCGAATTGGGAATCTGTGTCAAAACGTTGTTAGAAATTATGTGATCCTTACTAGCTGGAAGTAAGGAAGATGGGGCATGAAGTTATTTCTAGGAGTTGGAGACATACAACGTTTAGCTCAGTTCTGGGCATCTTTGAAATACCTATACAAACTTGTTCCTACATAGTAACTTGCAACTTTGAATGAGAATGTGCTTGCTTACAGCAACGTGCTATATGTTCTGAATGCCCGAATTGGGAATCTGTGTCAAAACTTTGTTAGGTATTATGTGATCCTTACTAGCTCTAAGTAAGGGAGATGGGGCATGAAGTTATTTCTAGGAGTTGGAGACATACCCACTTTAGCTCAGTTCTGGGCATCTTTGAAATACCTATACAAACTTGTTCCTACATAAGAACTTGCATCTTGAATGAGAATGTGCTTGCTTACAGCAACGTGCTACATGTTCTGAATGCCCGAATTGGGAATCTGTGTCAAACTTTGTTAGGAATTATGTGATCCTTACTAGCTGGAAGTAAGGGAGTTGGGGCATGAAGTTATTTGTAGGAGTTGGAGACATACCAAGTTTAGCTCAGTTCTGGGCATCTTTGAAATACCTATACAAACTTGTTCCTATATAGTAACTTGCAACTTTGAATGAGAATGTGCTTGCTTACAGCAACGTGCTATATATTCTGAATGCCCGAATTGGGAATCTCTGTCAAAACTTTGTTAGGATTTATGTGATCCTTACTAGCTGGAAGTAAGGGAGTTGGGGCATGAAGTTATTTCTAGGAGTTGGACACCTACCAAGCTTAGCACAGTTCTGGGCATCTTTGAAATACCTATACAAACTTATTCCTTCATAGTATCTTGCAACTTTGAATGAGAATGTGCTTGCTTACAGCAACGTGCTATATGTTCTGAATGCCCGAATTGGGAATCTGTGTCAAACTTTGTTAGGAATTATGTGATCCTTACTAGCTGGAAGTAAGGGAGTTGGGGCATGAAGTTATTTCTAGGAGTTGGACACATACCAAGTTTAGCTCAGTTCTGGGCATCTTTGAAATACCTATACAAACTTGTTCCTTCATAGTAACTTGCAACTTGGAATGAGAATGTGCTTGCTTACAGCAACGTGCTATATGTTCTGATTGCCCGAATTGGGAATCTGTGTCAAAAGTTTGTTAGGAATTATGTGATCCTTACTGGCTGGAAGTAAGTGAGATGGGGCATGAAGTTATTTCTGGGAGTTGGAGACGTACCAAGTTTAGCTCAATTCTGGGCATCATTGAAAGTCCTATACAAACTTGTTCCTACACAGTAACTTGCATCTTTGAATGAGAATGTGCTTGCTTACAGCAACGTGCTATATGTTTTGAATGCTCGAATTGGGAATCTGTGTCAAAACTTTGTTAGGAATTATGTGATCCTTACTAGCTGGAAGTAAGGGAGTTGGGGCATGAAGTTATTTCTAGGAGTTTGAGACATACAACGTTTAGCTCAGTTGTGGACATCTTTGAAATACCTATACAAACATGTTCCTACATAGTAACTTGCAACTTTGAATGAGAATGTGCTTGCTTAAAGCAACGTGCTACATGTTCTGAATGCCCGAAATGGGAATCTGTGTCAAAACTTTGTTAGGAATTATGTGATCCTTACTAGCTGGAAGTAAGGGAGATGGGGCATGAAGTTATTTCTAGGAGTTGGAGACATACAACGTTTACCTCAGTTCTGGGCATCTTTGAAATACCTATACAAACTTGTTCCTACATCGTAACTTGCAACTTTGAATGAGAATGTGCTTGCTTACAGCAACGTGCTATATGTTCTGAATGCCCGAATTGGGAATCTGTGTCAAATCTTTGTTAGGAATTATGTGATCCTTACTAGCTCTAAGTAAGTGAGATGGGGCATGAAGTTATTTCTAGGAGTTGGAGACATACCCACTTTAGCTCAGTTCTGGGCATCTTTGAAATACCTATACAAACTTGTTCCTACATAAGAACTTGCATCTTGAATGAGAATGTGCTTGCTTACAGCAACGTGCTACATGTTCTGAATGCCCGAATTGGGAATCTGTGTCAAAACTTTGTTAGGAATTATGTGATCCTTACTAGCTGGAAGTAAGGGAGTTGGGGCATGAAGTTATTTCTAGGAGTTGGAGACATACAACGTTTAGCTCAGTTCTGGGCATCTTTGAAATACCTATACAAACTTGTTCCTACATAGTAACTTGCAATTTTGGATGAGAATGTGCTTGCTTACAGCAACGTGCTACATGTTCTGAATGCCCGAATTGGGAATCTGTGTCAAATCTTTGTTAGGAATTATGTGATACTTACTAGCTGGAAGTAAGGGAGTGGGGCATGAAGTTATTTCTAGGAGTTGGAGACATACCAAGTTTAGCTCAGTTCTGGGCATCTTTGAAATACCTATACAAACTTGTTCCTACATAGTAACTTGCAACTTTGAATGAGAATGTGCTTGCTTACAGCAACGTGCTATATGTTCTGAATGCCCGAATTGGGAATCTGTGTCAAAACGCTGTTAGGAATTATGTGATCCTTACTAGCTTGAAGTAAGGGAGTTGGGGCATGAAGTTATTTCTAGGAGTTGGAGACATACAACGTTTAGCTCAGTTGTGGACATCTTTGAAATACCTATACAAACTTGTTCCTACATAGTAACTTGCAACTTTGAATGAGAATGTGCTTGCTTAAAGCAACGTGCTACATGTTCTGAATGCCCGAATTGGGAATCTGTGTCAAAACTTTGTTAGGAATTATGTGATCCTTACTAGCTGGAAGTAAGGGAGATGGGGCATGAAGTTATTTCTAGGAGTTGGAGACATACAACGTTTAGCTCAGTTCTGGACATCTTTGAAATACCTATACAAACTTGTTCCTACATAGTAACTTGCAACTTTGAATGAGAATGTGCTTGCTTAAAGCAACGTGCTACATGTTCTGAATGCCAGAATTGGGAATCTGTGTCAAAACTTTGTTAGGAATTATGTGATCCTTACTAGCTGGAAGTAAGGGAGATGGGGCCTGAAGTTATTTCTAGGAGTTGGAGACATACAACGTTTAGCTCAGTTCTGGGCATCTTTGAAATACCTATACAAACTTGTTCCTACATAGTAACTTGCAACTTTGAAAGAGAATGTGCTTGCTTACAGCAACGTGCTATATGTTCTGAATGCCCGAATTGGGAATCTGTGTCAAAACTTTGTTAGGAATTATGTGATCCTTACTAGCTCTAAGTAAGGGAGATGGGGCATGAAGTTATTTCTAGGAGTTGGAGACATACCCACTTTAGCTCAGTTCTGGGCATCTTTGAAATACCTATACAAACTTGTTCCTACATAAGAACTTGCATCTTGAATGAGAATGTGCTTGCTTACAGCAACGTGCTACATGTTCTGAATGCCCGAATTGGGAATCTGTGTCAAATCTTTGTTAGGAATTATGTGATACTTACTAGCTGGAAGTAAGGGAGATGGGGCATGAAGTTATTTCTAGGAGTTGGAGACATACCCACTTTAGCTCAGTTCTGGGCATCTTTGAAATACCTATACAAACTTGTTCCTACATAGTAACTTGCAACTTTGAATGAGAATGTGCTTGCTTAAAGCAACGTGCTACATGTTCTGAATGCCCGAATTGGGAATTTGTGTCAAAACTTTGTTAGGAATTATGTGATCCTTACTAGCTGGAAGTAAGGGAGATGGGGCATGAAGTTATTTGTAGGAGTTGGAGACATACCAAGTTTAGCTCAGTTCTGGGCATCTTTGAAATACCTATACAAACTTGTTCCTATATAGTAACTTGCAACTTTGAATGAGAATGTGCTTGCTTACAGCAACGTGCTATATATTCTGAATGCCCGAATTGGGAATCTCTGTCAAAACTTTGTTAGGATTTATGTGATCCTTACTAGCTGGAAGTAAGGGAGTTGGGGCATGAAGTTATTTCTAGGAGTTGGACACATACCAAGCTTAGCACAGTTCTGGGCATCTTTGAAATACCTATACAAACTTATTCCTTCATAGTATCTTGCAACTTTGAATGAGAATGTGCTTGCTTACAGCAACGTGCTATATGTTCTGAATGCCCGAATTGGGAATCTGTGTCAAAACTTTGTTAGGAATTATGTGATCCTTACTAGCTGGAAGTAAGGGAGATGGGGCATGAAGTTATTTCTAGGAGTTGGACACATACCCACTTTAGCTCAGTTCTGGGCATCTTTGAAATACCTATACAAACTTGTTCCTACATAGTAACTTGCAACTTTGAATGAGAATGTGCTTGCTTACAGCAACGTGCTATATGTTCTGAATGCCCGAATTGGGAATCTGTGTCAAAACTTTGTTAGGAATTATGTGATCCTTACTAGCTGGAAGTAAGGGAGTTGGGGCATGAAGTTATTTCTAGGAGTTGGACACATACCAAGTTTAGCTCAGTTCTGGGCATCTTTGAAATACCTATACAAACTTGTTCCTTCATAGTAACTTGCAACTTGGAATGAGAATGTGCTTGCTTACAGCAACGTGCTATATGTTCTGAATGCCCGAATTGGGAATCTGTGTCAAAACTTTGTGAGGAATTATGTGATCCTTACTAGCTCTAAGTAAGGGACATGGGGCATGAAGTTATTTCTAGGAGTTGGAGACATACCCACTTTAGCTCAGTTCTGGGCATCTTTGAAATACCTATACAAACTTGTTCCTACATAAGAACTTGCATCTTGAATGAGAATGTGCTTGCTTACAGCAACGTGCTACATGTTCTGAATGCCCGAATTGGGAATCTGTGTCAAAACTTTGTTAGGAATTATGTGATCCTTACTAGCTGGAAGTAAGGGAGTTGGGGCATGAAGTTATTTCTAGGAGTTGGAGACATACAACGTTTAGTTCAGTTCTGGGCATCTTTGAAATACCTATACAAACTTGTTCCTACATAGTAACTTGCAATTTTGAATGAGAATGTGCTTGCTTACAGCAACGTGCTACATGTTCTGAATGCCCGAATTGGGAATCTGTGTCAAATCTTTGTTAGGAATTATGTGATCCTTACTAGCTGGAAGTAAGGGAGTGGGGCATGAAGTTATTTCTAGGAGTTGGAGACATACCAAGTTTAGCTCAGTTCTGGGCATCTTTGAAATACCTATACAAACTTGTTCCTACATAGTAACTTGCAACTTTGAATGAGAATGTGCTTGCCTACAGCAAGGTGCTATATGTTCTGAATGCCCGAATTGGGAATCTGTGTCAAAACGTTGTTAGGAATTATGTGATCCTTACTAGCTTGAAGTAAGGGAGTTCGGGCATGAAGTTACTTCTAGGAGTTGGAGACATACCAAGTTTAGCTCAGTTCTGGGCATCTTTGAAATACCTATACAAACTTGCTCCTACATAATAACTTGCAACTTTGAATGAGAATGTGCTTGCTTACAGCAACGTGCTATATGTTCTGAATGCCCGAATTGGGAATCTGTGTCAAAACTTTGTTAGAAATTATGTGATCCTTACTAGCTGGAAGTAAGGGAGTTGGGGCATGAAGTTATTTCTAGGAGTTGGAGACATACAACGTTTAGCTCAGTTCTGGACATCTTTGAAATACCTATACAAACTTGTTCCTACATAGTAACTTGCAACTTTGAATGAGAATGTGCTTGCTTAAAGCAACGTGCTACATGTTCTGAATGCCAGAATTGGGAATCTGTGTCAAAACTTTGTTAGGAATTATGTGATCCTTACTAGCTGGAAGTAAGGGAGATGGGGCCTGAAGTTATTTCTAGGAGTTGGAGACATACAACGTTTAGCTCAGTTCTGGGCATCTTTGAAATACCTATACAAACTTGTTCCTACATAGTAACTTGCAACTTTGAAAGAGAATGTGCTTGCTTACAGCAACGTGCTATATGTTCTGAATGCCCGAATTGGGAATCTGTGTCAAAACTTTGTTAGGAATTATGTGATCCTTACTAGCTCTAAGTAAGGGAGATGGGGCATGAAGTTATTTCTAGGAGTTGGAGACATACCCACTTTAGCTCAGTTCTGGGCATCTTTGAAATACCTATACAAACTTGTTCCTACATAAGAACTTGCATCTTGAATGAGAATGTGCTTGCTTACAGCAACGTGCTACATGTTCTGAATGCCCGAATTGGGAATCTGTGTCAAAACTTTGTTAGGAATTATGTGATCCTTACTAGCTGGAAGTAAGGGAGTTGGGGCATGAAGTTATTTCTAGGAGTTGGAGACATACAACGTTTAGCTCAGTTCTGGGCATCTTTGAAATACCTATACAAACTTGTTTCTACATAGTAACTTGCAATTTTGAATGAGAATGTGCTTGCTTACAGCAACGTGCTACATGTTCTGAATGCCCGAATTGGGAATCTGTGTCAAATCTTTATTAGGAATTATGTGATCCTTACTAGCTGGAAGTAAGGGAGTGGGGCATGAAGTTATTTCTAGGAGTTGGAGACATACCAAGTTTAGCTCAGTTCTGGGCATCTTTGAAATACCTATACAAACTTGTTCCTACATAGTAACTTGCAACTTTGAATGAGAATGTGCTTGCTTACAGCAACGTGCTATATGTTCTGAATGCCCGAATTGGGAATCTGTGTCTAAACGTTGTTAGGAATTATGTGCTCCTTACTAGCTTGAAGTAAGGGAGTTTGGGCATGAAGTTATTTCTAGGAGTTGGAGACATACCAAGTTTAGCTCAGTTATGGGCATCTTTGAAATACCTATACAAACTTGTTCCTACATAGTAACTTGCAACTTTGAATGAGAATGTGCTTGCTTACAGCAACGTGCTATATGTTCTGAATGCCCGAATTGGGAATCTGTGTCAAAACTTTGTTAGAAATTATGTGATCCTTACTAGCTGGAAGTAAGGGAGATGGGGCATGAAGTTACGTCTAGGAGTTGGAGACATACAACGTTTAGCTCAGTTCTGGGCGTCTTAGAAATACCTATACAAACTTGTTCCTACATAGTAACTTGCAACTTTGAATGAGAATGTGCTTGCTTACAGCAACGTGCTATATGTTCTGAATGCCCAAATTGGGAATCTGTGTCAAAACTTTGTTAGGAATTATGTGATCCTTACTAGCTGGAAGTAAGGGAGATGGGGCATGAAGTTATTTCTAGGAGTTGGAGACATGCAACGTTTAGCTCAGTTCTGGGCATCATTGAAATACCTATACAAACTTGTTCCTGCATAGTAACTGCCAACTTTGAATGAGAATGTGCTTGCTTACAGGAACGTGCTATATGTTCTGACTGCCCGAATTGGGAATCTGTGTCAAAACGTTGTTAGGAATTATGTGATCCTTACTAGCTGGAAGTAAGGGAGATGGGGCATGAAGTTATTTCTAGGAGTTGGAGACATACAACTTTTAGCTCAGTTCTGGGCATCTTTGAAATACCTATACAAACTTGTTCCTACATAGTAACTTGCAACTTTGAATGAGAATGTGCTTGCTTACAGGAACGTGCTATATGTTCTGAATGCCCGAATTGGGAATCTGTGTCAAAACTTTGTTAGGAATTATGTGATCCTTACTAGCTCTAAGTAAGGGATGGGGCATGAAGTTATTTCTAGGAGTTGTAGACATACCCACTTTAGCTCAGTTCTGGGCATCTTTGAAATACCTATACAAACTTGTTCCTACATAAGAACTTGCATCTTGAATGAGAATGTGCTTGCTTACAGCAACGTGCTACATGTTCTGAATGCCCGAATTGGGAATCTGTGGCAAAACTTTGTTAGGAATTATGTGATCCTTACTAGCTGGAAGTAAGTGAGTTGGGGCATGAAGTTATTTCTAGGAGTTGGAGACATACAACGTTTAGCTCAGTTCTGGGCATCTTTGAAATACCTATACAAACTTGTTCCTACATAGTAACTTGCAAGTTTGAATGAGAATGTTCTTGCTTACAGCAACGTGCTATATGTTCTGAATGCCCGAATTGGGAATCTGTGTCAAAACTTTGTTAGGAATTATGTGATCCTTACTAGCTGGAAGTAAGGGAGATGGGGCATGAAGTTTTTCTAGGAGTTGGAGACATACAACGTTTAGCTCAGTTCTGGGAATCTTTGAAATACCTATACAAACTTGTTCCTACATACTAACTTACAACTTTGAATGAGAATGTGCTTGCTTACAGCAACGTGCTATATGTTCTTAATGCCCGAATTGGGAATCTGTGTCAAATCTTTGTTAGGAATTATGTGATCCTTACTAGCTGGAAGTAAGGGAGATGGGGCATGAAGTTATTTCTAGAAGTTGGAGACATACCCACTTTATCTCAGTTCTGGGCATCTTTGAAATACCTATACAAACTTGTTCCTACATAGTAACTTGCAACTTTGAATGAGAATGTGCTTGCTTACAGCAACATGCTACATGTTCTGAATGCCCGAATTGGGAATCTGTGTCAAAACTTTGTTAGGAATTATGTGATCCTTACTAGCTGGAAGTAAGGGATTTGGGGCATGAAGTTATTTCTAGGAGTTGGAGACATACCCACTTTAGCTCAGTTCTGGGCATCTTTGAAATACCTATACAAACTTATTCCTACATAGGAACTTGCTACTTGGAATGTAAAAGTGCTGGCTTAAAGCAACGTGCTGCATGTTCTGAATGCCCGAATTGGGAATCTGTGTCAAAACTTTGTTAGGAATTATGTGATCCTTACTAGCTGGAAGTAAGGGAGATGGGGCATGAAGTTATTTCTAGGAGTTGGAGACATACCAAGTTTAGCTCAGTTCTGGGCATCTTTGAAATACCTATACAAACTTGTTCCTACATAGTAACTTGCAACTTTGAATGAGAATGTGCTTACTTACAGCAACGTGCTATATGTTCTGAATGCCCGAATTGGGAATCTGTGTCAAAACTTTGTTAAAAATTATGTGATACTTACTAGCTGGAAGTAAGGGAGATGGGGCATGAAGTTATTTCTAGGAGTTGGACACATACCCACTTTAGCTCAGTTCTGGGCATCTTTGAAATACCTATACAAACTTGTTCCTACATAGTAACTTGCAACTTTGAATGAGAATGTGCTTGCTTACAGCAACGTGCTATATGTTCTGAATGCCCGAATTGGGAATCTGAGTCATAACTTTGTTAGGAATTATGTGATCCTTACTAGCTGGAAGTAAGTGAGATGGGGCCTGAAGTTATTTCTAGGAGTTGGAGACATACCCACTTTAGCTCAGTTCTGGGCATCTTTGAAATACCTATACAAAGTTGTTCCTACATAGTAACTTGCAACTTTGAATGAGAATGTGCTTGCTTACAGCAACGTGCTATATGTTCTGAATGCCCGATTTGGGAATCTGTGTCAAAACTTTGTTAGGAATTATGTGATCCTTACTAGCTGGAAGTAAGGGAGTTGGGGCATGAAGTTCTTTCTAGGAGTTGGAGACATACAACGTTTAGCTCAGTTCTGGGCATCTTTGAAATACCTATACAAACTTGTTCCTACATAGTAACTTGCAACTTTGAATGAGAATGTGCTTGCTTATAGCAACGTGCTACATGTTCTGAATGCCCGAATTGGGAATCTGTGTCAAAACTTTCTTAGAAATTATGTGATCCTTACTAGATGGAAGTAAGGGAGATGCGGCATGAAGTTATTTCTAGGAGTTAGAGACATACAACGTTTAGCTCAGTTCTGGGCATCTTTGAAATACCTATACAAACTTGTTCCTACATAGTAACTTGCAAGTTTGAATGAGTATGTGCTTGCTTACAGCAACGTGCTATATGTTCTGAATGCCCTAATTGGGAATCTGTGTCAAAACTTTGTTAGGAATTATGTGATCCTTACTAGCTGGAAGTAAGGGAGTTGGGGCATGAAGTTATTTCTAGGAGTTGGAGACATACAACGTTTAGCTCAGTTCTGGGCATCTTTGAAATACCTATACAAACTTGTTCCTACATAGTAACTTGCAACATTGAATGAGAATGTGCTTGCTTACAGCAACGTGCTATATGTTCTGAATGCCCGAATTGGGAATCTGTGTCAAAACTTTGTTAGGAATTATGTGATCCTTACTAGCTGGAAGTAAGGGAGATGGGGCAAGAAGTTATTTCTAGGAGTTGGAGACATACCCACTTTTGCCCAGTTCTGGACATCTTTGAAATACCTATACAAACTTGTTCCTACATAGTAACTTGCAACTTTGAATGAGAATGTGCTTGCTTACAGCAACGTGCTATATGTTCTGAATGCCCGAATTGTGAATCTGTGTCAAAACTTTGTTAGGAATTATGTGATCCTTACTAGCTGGAAGTAAGGGAGATGGGGCATGAAGTTATTTCTAGGAGTTGGAGACATACCAAGTTTAGTTCAGTTCTGGGCATCTTTGAAATATCTATACAAACTTGTTCCTACATAGTAACTTGCAACTATGAATGAGAATGTGCTTGCTTACAGCAACGTGCTATATGTTCTGAATGCCCGAATTGGGAATCTGTGTCAAAACTTTGTTAGGAATTATGTGATCCTTACTAGCTGAAAGTAAGGGAGATGGGGCATGAAGTTATTTCTAGGAGTTGGACACATACCCACTTTAGCTCAGTTCTGGGCATCTTTGAAATACCTATACAAACTTGTTCCTACCTAGTAACTTGCATCTTGGAATGAGAATGTGCTTGCTTACAGCTACGTGCTATATGTTTTGAATGCACGAATTGGGAATCTGTGTCAAAACTTTGTTAGGAATTATGTGATCCTTACAAGCTGGAAGTAAGTGAGATGGGGCATGAAGTTATTTCTGGGAGTTGGAGACGTACCAAGTTTAGCTCAATTCTGGGCATCATTGAAAGGCCTATACAAACTTGTTCCTACATAGTAACTTGCATCTTTGAATGAGAATGTGCTTGCTTACAGCAACGTGCTATATGTTCTGAATGCTCGAATTTGGAATCTGTGTCAAAACTTTGTTAGGAATTATGTGATCCTTACTAGCTGGAAGTAAGGGAGTTGGGGCATGAAGTTGTTTCTAGGAGTTGGAGACATACCAAGTTTAGCTCAGTTCTGGGCATCTTTGAAATACCTATACAAACTTGTTCCTACATAGTAACTTGCAACTTTGAATGAGAATGTGCTTGCTTACAACAACGTGCTATACGTTCTGAATGCCCGAATTTGGAATCTGTGTCAAAACTTTGTTAGGAATTATGTGATCCTTACTAGCTGGAAGTAAGGGAGTTGGGGCATGAAGTTATTTCTAGGAGTTAGACACATACCAAGTTTAGCACAGTTCTGGACATCTTTGAAATACCTATAGCAACTTGTTCCTTCATAGTAACGTGCAACTTTGAGTGAGAATGTGCTTGCTTACAGCAACGTGCTATATGTTCTGAATGCCCGAATTGGGAATCTGTGTCAAAACTTTGTTAGGAATTATGTGATCCTTACTAGCTGGAAGTAAGGGAGATGGGGCATGATGTTATTTCTAGGAGTTGGAGACATACCCACTTTAGCTCAGGTCTGGGCATCTTTGAAATACCTATACAAACTTGTTCCTACATAGTAACTTGCATCTTTGATTGAGAATGTGCTTGCTTTCAGCAACGTGCTATATGTTCTGAATGCCCGAATTGGGAATCTGTGTCAAAACTTTGTTAGAAATTATGTGATACTTACTAGCTGGAAGTAAGGGAGATGGGGCATGAAGTTATTTCTAGGAGTTGGACACATACCCACTTTAGCTCACTTCTGGGCATCTTTGAAATACCTATACAAACTTGTTCCTACATAGTAACTTGCAACTTTGAATGAGAATGTGCTTGCTTGTAGCAACGTGCTATATGTTCTGAATGCCCGAATTGGGAATCTGTGTCAAAACTTTGTTAGGAATTATGTGATCCTTACTTGCTGGAAGTAAGGGAGATGGGGCATGAAGTTATTTCCGGGAGTTGGACACATACCAAGTTTAGCTCAATTCTGGGCATCATTGAAAGTCCTATACAAACTTGTTCGTACACAGTAACTTGCATCTTTGAATGAGAATGTGCTTGCTTACAGCAACGTGCTATATGTTCTGAATGCCCGAATTGGGAATCTGTGTCAAAACTTTGTTAGGAATTATGTGATCCTTACTAGCTGGAAGTAAGGGAGTTGTGGCATGAAGTTATTTCTAGGAGTTGGAGACATACCCACTTTAGCTCAGTTCTGGGCATCTTTGAAATACCTATACAAACTTGTTCCTACATAGTAACTTGCAACTTTGAATGAGAATGTGCTTGCTTACAGCAACGTGCTATATGTTCTGAATGCCCGAATTGGGATTCTGTGTCAAAACTTTGTTAGGAATTATGTGATCCCTAATAGCTGGAAGTAAGGGAGATGGGGCATGAAGTTACATCTAGGAGTTGGAGACATACAAAGTTTAGCTCAGGTCTAGGCATCTTAGAAATACTTCTACAAACTTGTTCCTACATAGTAACTTGCAACTTTCAATGAGAATGTGCTTGCTTACAGCAACGTGCTACATGTTCTGAATTCCCGAATTGGGAATCTGTATCAAAACTTTGTTAGGAATTATGTGATCCTTACTAGATGGAAGTAAGGGAGATGGGGCATGAAGTTATTTCTAGTTGTTGGAGACATACAACGTTTAGCTCAGTTCTAGGCATCTTTGAAATACCTATACAAACTTGTTCCTACATAGGAACTTGCTACTTGGAATGTAAAAGTTCTGGCTTAAAACAACGTGCTGCATGTTCTGAATGCCCGAATTGGGAATCTGTGTCAAAACTTTGTTAGGAATTATGTGATCCTTACTAGCTGGAAGTAAGGGAGATGGGGCATGAAGTTATTTCCAGGAGTTGGAGACATACCCACTTTAGCTCAGTTCTGGGCATCTTTGAAATACCTATACAAACTTGTTCCTACATAGTAACTTGCAACTTTGAATGAGAATGTGCTTGCTTACAGCAACGTGCTATATGTTCTGAATGACCGAATTGGGAATCTGCGTCAAAACTTTGTTAGGAATTATGTGATTCTTACTAGCTGGAATTAAGGGAGATGGGGCATGAAGTTATTTCTAGGAGTTGGACACATACCCACTTTAGATCAGTTCTGGCATCTTTGAAATACCTATACAAACTTGTTCCTACATAGTAACTTGCATCTTGGAATGAGAATGTGCTTGCTTACAGCAACGTGCTATATGTTTTGAATGCCCGAATTGGGAATCTGTGTCAAAACTTTGTTAGGAATTATGTGATCCTTACTAGCTGGAAGTAAGTGAGATGGGGCATGAAGTTATTTCTGGGAGTTGGAGACGTACCAAGTTTAGCTCAATTCTGGGCATCATTGAAAGTCCTATACAAACTTGTTCCTGCACAGTAACTTGCATCTTTGAATGAGAATGTGCTTGCTTACAGCAACGTGCTATATGTTCTGAATGCTCGAATTGGGAATCTGTGTCAAAACTTTGTTAGGAATTATGTGATCCTTACTAGCTGGAAGTAAGGGAGTTGGGGCATGAAGTTATTTCTAGGAGTTGGACACATACCCACTTTAGCTCAGTTCTGGGCATCTTTTAAATACCTATACAAACTTGTTCCTACATAGTAACTTGCAACTTTGAATGAGAATGTGCTTGCTTACAGCAACGTGCTATATGTTCTGAATGACTGAATTGGAAATCTGCGTCAAAACTTTGTTAGGAATTATGTGATTCTTACTAGCTGGAATTAAGGGAGATGGGGCATGAAGTTATTTCTAGGAGTTGGACACATACCCACTTTAGATCAGTTCTGGCATCTTTGAAATACCTATACAAACTTGTTCCTACATAGTAACTTGCATCTTGGAATGAGAATGTGCTTGCTTACAGCAACGTGCTATATGTTTTGAATGCCCGAATTGGGAATCTGTGTCAAAACTTTGTTAGGAATTATGTGATCCTTACTAGCTGGATGTAAGGGAGATGGGGCATGATGTTATTTCTAGGAGTTGGAGACATACCCACTTTAGATCAGGTCTGGGCATCTTTGAAATACCTATACAAACTTGTTCCTACATAGTAACTTGCATCTTTGATTGAGAATGTGCTTGCTTACAGCAACGTGCTATATGTTCTGAATGCCCGAATTGGGACTCTGTGTCAAAACTTTGTTAGAAATTATGTGATACTTACTAGCTGGAAGTAAGGGAGATGGGGCATGAAGTTATTTCTAGGAGTTGGACACATACCCACTTTAGCTCAGTTCTGGGCATCTTTGAAATACCTATACAAACTTGTTCCTACATAGTAACTTGCAACTTTGAATGAGAATGTGCTTGCTTACAGCAACGTGCTATATGTTCTGGATGCCCAAATTGGGAATCTGTGTCAAAACTTTGTTAGGAATTATGTGATCCTTACTAGCTGGAAGTAAGGGAGTTGGGTCATGAAGTTATTTCTAGGAGTTGGAGACATACCCACTTTAGCTCAGTTCTGGGCATCTTTGAAATACCTATACAAACTTGTTCCTACATAGTAACTTGCAACATTGAATGAGAATGTGCTTGCTTACAGCAACGTGCTATATGTTCTGAATGCCCAATTTGGGATTCTGTGTCAAAACTTTGTTAGGAATTATGTGATCCTTACTAGCTGGAAGTAAGGGAGATGGGGTATGAAGTTACTTCTAGGAGTTGGAGACATACAACGTTTAGCTCAGTTCTAGGCATCTTAGAAATACCTATACAAACTTGTTCCTACATAGTAACTTGCAACTTTGAATGAGAATGTGCTTGCTTACAGCAAGGTGCTATATGTTCTGAATGCCCGAATTGGGAATCTGTGTCAAAAATTTGTTAGGAATTATGTGATCCTTACTAGCTGGAAGTAAGGGAGATGGGGCATGAAGTTATTTCTAAAAGTTGGAGAGATACAACGTTTAGCTCAGTTCTGGGCATCTTTGAAATACCTATACAAACTTGTTCCTACATAGTAACTTGCAACTTTGAATGAGAATGTGCTTGCTTTCAGCAACGTGCTATATGTTCTGAATGCCCGAATTGGGAATCTGTGTCAAAACTTTGTTAGGAAGTATGTGATCCTTACTAGCTGGATGTAAGGGAGATGGGGCATGAAGTTATTTCTAGGAGTTGTAGACATACAACGTTTAGCTCAGTTCTGGGCATCTTTGAAATACCTATACAAACTTGTTCCTACATAGTAACTGCCAACTTTGAATGAGAATGTGCTTGCTTACAGCAACGTGCTATATGTTCTGAATGCCCGATTTGGGAATCTGTGTCAAAACGTTGTTAGAAATTATGTGATCCTTACTAGCTGGAAGTAAGGGAGATGGGGCATGAAGTTATTTCTAGGAGTTGGAGACATACAACGTTTAGCTCAGTTCTGGGCATCTTTGAAATACCTATACAAACTAGTTCCTACATAGTAACTTGCAACTTTGAATGAGAATGTGCTTGCTTACAGCAACGTGCTATATGTTCTGAATGCCCGAATTGGGAATCTGTGTCAAAACTTTGTTAGGAATTATGTGATCCTTACTAGCTGGAAGTAAGGGATTTGGGCCATGAAGTTATTTCTAGGAGTTGGAGACATACCCACTTTAGCTCAGTTCTGGGCATCTTTGAAATATCTATACAAACTTGTTCCTACATAGTAACTTGCATATTGGAATGAGAATGTGCTTGCTTACAGCAACGTGCTATATGTTCTGAATGCCCGAATTGGGAATCTGTGTCAAAACTTTGTTAGGAATTATGTGATCCTTACTAGCTGGAAGTAAGGGAGATGGGGCATGAAGTTATTTCTAGGAGTTGGAGACATACAACGTTTAGCTCAGTTCTGGGCATCTTTGAAATACCTATACAAACTTGTGCCTACATAGTAACTTGCATCTTGGAATGAGAATGTGCTTGCTTACAGCAACGTGCTATATGTTCTGAATGCCCGAATTGGGAATCTGTGTCAAAACTTTGTTAGGAATTATGTGATCCTTACTAGCTGGAAGTAAGGGAGATGGGGCATGAAGTTATTTCTAGGAGTTGGAGACATACCAAGTTTAGCTCAGTTCTGGGCATCTTTGAAAGTCCTATACAAACTTGTTCCTACATAGTAACTTGCATCTTTGAATGAGAATGTGCTTGCTCACAACAACGTGCTATATGTTCTGAATGCCCGAATTGGGAATCTGTGTCAAAACTTTGTTAGGAATTATGTGATCCTTCTTAGCTGGAAGTAAGGGAGATGGAGCATGAAGTTATTTCTAGGAGTTGGAGACATACAACGTTTAGCTCAGTTCTGGGCATCTTTGAAAGTCCTATACAAACTTGTTCCTACATAATAACTTGCATCTTTGAATGAGAATGTGCTTGCTTACAGCAACGTGCTATATGTTCTGAATGCCCGAATTGGGAATCTGTGTCAAAACTTTGTTAGGAATTATGTGATCCTTACTAGCTGGAAGTAAGGGAGATGGGGCATGAAGTTACGTCTAGGAGTTGGAGACATACAACTTTTAGCTCAGTTCTGGGCATCTTTGAAATACCTATACAAACTTGTTCCTACATAGTAACTTGCAACTTTGAATGAGAATGTGCTTGCTTACAGGAACGTGCTATATGTTCTGAATGCCCGAATTGGGAATCTGTGTCAAAACTTTGTTAGGAATTATGTGATCCTTACTAGCTCTAAGTAAGGGATGGGGCATGAAGTTATTTCTAGGAGTTGTAGACATACCCACTTTAGCTCAGTTCTGGGCATCTTTGAAATACCTATACAAACTTGTTCCTACATAAGAACTTGCATCTTGAATGAGAATGTGCTTGCTTACAGCAACGTGCTACATGTTCTGAATGCCCGAATTGGGAATCTGTGGCAAAACTTTGTTAGGAATTATGTGATCCTTACTAGCTGGAAGTAAGTGAGTTGGGGCATGAAGTTATTTCTAGAAGTTGGAGACATACAACGTTTAGCTCAGTTCTGGGCATCTTTGAAATACCTATACAAACTTGTTCCTACATAGTAACTTGCAAGTTTGAATGAGAATGTTCTTGCTTACAGCAACGTGCTATATGTTCTGAATGCCCGAATTGGGAATCTGTGTCAAAACTTTGTTAGGAATTATGTGATCCTTACTAGCTGGAAGTAAGGGAGATGGGGCATGAAGTTTTTCTAGGAGTTGGAGACATACAACGTTTAGCTCAGTTCTGGGAATCTTTGAAATACCTATACAAACTTGTTCCTAAATACTAACTTGCAACTTTGAATGAGAATGTGCTTGCTTACAGCAACGTGCTATATGTTCTTAATGCCCGAATTGGGAATCTGTGTCAAATCTTTGTTAGGAATTATGTGATCCTTACTAGCTGGAAGTAAGGGAGATGGGGCATGAAGTTATTTCTAGAAGTTGGAGACATACCCACTTTATCTCAGTTCTGGGCATCTTTGAAATACCTATACAAACTTGTTCCTACATAGTAACTTGCAACTTTGAATGAGAATGTGCTTGCTTACAGCAACATGCTACATGTTCTGAATGCCCGAATTGGGAATCTGTGTCAAAACTTTGTTAGGAATTATGTGATCCTTACTAGCTGGAAGTAAGGGATTTGGGGCATGAAGTTATTTCTAGGAGTTGGAGACATACCCACTTTAGCTCAGTTCTGGGCATCTTTGAAATACCTATACAAACTTATTCCTACATAGGAACTTGCTACTTGGAATGTAAAAGTGCTGGCTTAAAGCAACGTGCTGCATGTTCTGAATGCCCGAATTGGGAATCTGTGTCAAAACTTTGTTAGGAATTATGTGATCCTTACTAGCTGGAAGTAAGGGAGATGGGGCATGAAGTTATTTCTAGGAGTTGGAGACATACCAAGTTTAGCTCAGTTCTGGGCATCTTTGAAATACCTATACAAACTTGTTCCTACATAGTAACTTGCAACTTTGAATGAGAATGTGCTTACTTACAGCAACGTGCTATATGTTCTGAATGCCCGAATTGGGAATCTGTGTCAAAACTTTGTTAGGAATTATATGATCCTTACTAGCTGGAAGTAAGGGAGTTGGGGCATGATGTTATTTGTAGGAGTTGGACACATACCCACTTTAGCTCAGTTCTGTGCATCTTTGAAATACCTATACAAACTTGTTCCTACATAGTAACTTGCAACTTTGAATGAGAATGTGCTTGCTTACAGCAACGTGCTATATGTTCTGAATGCCCGAATTGGGAATCTGAGTCAAAACTTTGTTAGGAATTATGTGATCCTTACTAGCTGGAAGTAAGTGAGATGGGGCATGAAGTTATTTCTAGGAGTTGGAGACATACCCACTTTAGCTCAGTTCTGGGCATCTTTGAAATACCTATACAAAGTTGTTCCTACATAGTAACTTGCAACTTTGAATGAGAATGTGCTTGCTTACAGCAACGTGCTATATGTTCTGAATGCCCGAATTGGGAATCTGTGTCAAAACTTTGTTAGGAATTATGTGATCCTTACTAGCTGGAAGTAAGGGAGTTGGGGCATGAAGTTCTTTCTAGGAGTTGGAGACATACAACGTTTAGCTCAGTTCTGGGCATCTTTGAAATACCTATACAAACTTGTTCCTACATAGTAACTTGCAACTTTGAATGAGAATGTGCTTGCTTATAGCAACGTGCTACATGTTCTGAATGCCCGAATTGGGAATCTGTGTCAAAACTTTCTTAGAAATTATGTGATCCTTACTAGATGGAAGTAAGGGAGATGCGGCATGAAGTTATTTCTAGGAGTTAGAGACATACAACGTTTAGCTCAGTTCTGGGCATCTTTGAAATACCTATACAAACTTGTTCCTACATAGTAACTTGCAAGTTTGAATGAGTATGTGCTTGCTTACAGCAACGTGCTATATGTTCTGAATGCCCGAATTGGGAATCTGTGTCAAAACTTTGTTAGGAATTATGTGATCCTTACTAGCTGGAAGTAAGGGAGTTGGGGCATGAAGTTATTTCTAGGAGTTGGAGACATACAACGTTTAGCTCAGTTCTGGGCATCTTTGAAATACCTATACAAACTTGTTCCTACATAGTAACTTGCAACATTGAATGAGAATGTGCTTGCTTACAGCAACGTGCTATATGTTCTGAATGCCCAAATTGGGAATCTGTGTCAAAACTTTGTTAGGAATTATGTGATCCTTACTAGCTGGAAGTAAGGGAGATGGGGCAAGAAGTTATTTCTAGGAGTTGGAGACATACCCACTTTTGCCCAGTTCTGGACATCTTTGAAATACCTATACAAACTTGTTCCTACATAGTAACTTGCAACTTTGAATGAGAATGTGCTTGCTTACAGCAACGTGCTATATGTTCTGAATGCCCGAATTGGGAATCTGTGTCAAAACTTTGTTAGGAATTATGTGATCCTTACTAGCTGGAAGTAAGGGAGATGGGGCATGAAGTTATTTCTAGGAGTTGGAGACATACCAAGTTTAGTTCAGTTCTGGGCATCTTTGAAATATCTATACAAACTTGTTCCTACATAGTAACTTGCAACTATGAATGAGAATGTGCTTGCTTACAGCAACGTGCTATATGTTCTGAATGCCCGAATTGGGAATCTGTGTCAAAACTTTGTTAGGAATTATGTGATCCTTACTAGCTGGAAGTAAGGGAGTTGGGGCATGAAGTTACTTCTAGGAGTTGGAGACATACCCACTTTAGCTCAGTTCTGGACATCTTTGAAATACCTATACAAACTTGTTCCTACATAGGAACTTGCTACTTGGAATGTAAAAGTTCTGGCTTAAAGCAACGTGCTGCATGTTCTGAATGCCCGAATTGGGAATCTGTGTCAAAACTTTGTTAGGAATTATGTGATCCTTACTAGCTGGAAGTAAGGGAGATGGGGCATGAAGTTATTTCTACGATTTGGAGACATACCAAGTTTAGCTCAGTTCTGGGCATCTTTGAAATACCTATACAAACTTGTTCCTACATAGTAACTTGCAACTTTGAATGAGAATGTGCTTACTTACAGCAACGTGCTATATGTTCTGAATGCCCGAATTGGGAATCTGTGTCAAAACTTTGTTAGGAATTATGTGATCCTTACTAGCTGAAAGTAAGGGAGATGGGGCATGAAGTTATTTCTAGGAGTTGGACACATACCCACTTTAGCTCAGTTCTGGGCATCTTTGAAATACCTATACAAACTTGTTCCTACCTAGTAACTTGCATCTTGGAATGAGAATGTGCTTGCTTACAGCTACGTGCTATATGTTTTGAATGCACGAATTGGGAATCTGTGTCAAAACTTTGTTAGGAATTATGTGATCCTTACAAGCTGGAAGTAATTGAGATGGGGCATGAAGTTATTTCTGGGAGTTGGAGACGTACCAAGTTTAGCTCAATTCTGGGCATCATTGAAAGGCCTATACAAACTTGTTCCTACACAGTAACTTGCATCTTTGAATGAGAATGTGCTTGCTTTCAGAAACGTGCTATATGTTCTGAATGCTCGAATTGGGAATCTGTGTCAAAACTTTGTTAGGAATTATGTGATCCTTACTAGCTGGAAGTAAGGGAGTTGGGGCATGAAGTTGTTTCTAGGAGTTGGAGACATACCAAGTTTAGCTCAGTTCTGGGCATCTTTGAAATACCTATACAAACTTGTTCCTACATAGTAACTTGCAACTTTGAATGAGAATGTGCTTGCTTACAACAACGTGCTATACGTTCTGAATGCCCGAATTTGGAATCTGTGTCAAAACTTTGTTAGGAATTATGTGATCCTTACTAGCTGGAAGTAAGGGAGTTGGGGCATGAAGTTATTTCTAGGAGTTAGACACATACCAAGTTTAGCACAGTTCTGGACATCTTTGAAATACCTATAGCAACTTGTTCCTTCATAGTAACGTGCAACTTTGAGTGAGAATGTGCTTGCTTACAGCAACGTGCTATATGTTCTGGATGCCCGAATTGGGAATCTGTGTCAAAACTTTGTTAGGAATTATGTGATCCTTACTAGCTGGAAGTAAGGGAGATGGGGCATGATGTTATTTCTAGGAGTTGGAGACATACCCACTTTAGCTCAGGTCTGGGCATCTTTGAAATACCTATACAAACTTGTTCCTACATAGTAACTTGCATCTTTGATTGAGAATGTGCTTGCTTTCAGCAACGTGCTATATGTTCTGAATGCCCGAATTGGGAATCTGTGTCAAAACTTTGTTAGAAATTATGTGATACTTACTAGCTGGAAGTAAGGGAGATGGGGCATGAAGTTATTTCTAGGAGTTGGACACATACCCACTTTAGCTCACTTCTGGGCATCTTTGAAATACCTATACAAACTTGTTCCTACATAGTAACTTGCAACTTTGAATGAGAATGTGCTTGCTTGTAGCAACGTGCTATATGTTCTGAATGCCCGAATTGGGAATCTGTGTCAAAACTTTGTTAGGAATTATGTGATCCTTACTTGCTGGAAGTAAGGGAGATGGGGCATGAAGTTATTTCCGGGAGTTGGACACATACCAAGTTTAGCTCAATTCTGGGCATCATTGAAAGTCCTATACAAACTTGTTCGTACACAGTAACTTGCATCTTTGAATGAGAATGTGCTTGCTTACAGCAACGTGCTATATGTTCTGAATGCCCGAATTGGGAATCTGTGTCAAAACTTTGTTAGAAATTATGTGATCCTTACTAGCTGGAAGTAAGGGAGATGGGGCATGAAGTTACTTCTAGGAGTTGGAGACATACAACGTTTAGCTCAGTTCTGGGCGTCTTAGAAATACGTATACAAACTTGTTCCTACATAGTAACTTGCAACTTTGAATGAGAATGTGCTTGCTTACAGCAACGTGCTATATGTTCTGAATGCCCGAATTGGGAATCTGTGTCAAAACTTTGTTAGGAATTATGTGATCCTTACTAGCTGGAAGTAAGGGAGATGGGGCATGAAGTTATTTCTAGTTGTTGGAGACATACAACGTTTAGCTCAGTTCTGGGCATCTTTGAAATACCTATACAAACTTGTTCCTACATAGGAACTTGCTACTTGGAATGTAAAAGTTCTGGCTTAAAACAACGTGCTGCATGTTCTGAATGCCCGAATTGGGAATCTGTGTCAAAACTTTGTTAGGAATTATGTGATCCTTACTAGCTGGAAGTAAGGGATTTGGGCCATGAAGTTATTTCTAGGAGTTGGAGACATACCCACTTTAGCTCAGTTCTGGGCATCTTTGAAATACCTATACAAACTTGTTCCTACATAGTAACTTGCAACTTTGAATGAGAATGTGCTTGCTTACAGCAACGTGCTATATGTTCTGAATGCCCGAATTGGGAATCTGTGTCAAAACTTTGTTAGGAATTATGTGATCCTTACTAGCTGGAAGTAAGGGAGATGGGGCATGAAGTTATTTCTAGGAGTTGTACACATACCCATTTTAGCTCAGTTCTGGGCATCTTTGAAATACCTATACAAACTTGTGCCTACATAGTAACTTGCATCTTGGAATGAGAATGTGCTTGCTTACAGCAACGTGCTATATGTTCTGAATGCCCGAATTGGGATTCTGTGTCAAAACTTTGTTAGGAATTATGTGATCCTTACTAGCTGGAAGTAAGGGAGATGGGGTATGAAGTGACTTCTAGGAGTTGGAGACATACAACGTTTAGCTCAGTTCTGGGCATCTTTGAAATACCTATACAAACTTGTTCCTACATAGGAACTTGCTACTTGGAATGTAAAAGTTCTGGCTTAAAACAACGTGCTGCATGTTCTGAATGCCCGAATTGGGAATCTGTGTCAAAACTTTGTTAGGAATTATGTGATCCTTACTAGCTGGAAGCAAGGGAGATGGGCATGAAGTTATTTCTGGGAGTTGGAGACATACCAAGTTTAGATCAATTCTGAGCATCATTGAAAGTCCTATACAAACTTGTTCCTACACAGTAACTTGCATCTTTGAATGAGAATGTGCTTGCTTACAGCAACGTGCTATATGTTCTGAATGCCCGAATTGGGAATCTGTGTCAAAACTTTGTTAGGAATTATGTGATCCTTACTAGCTGGAAGTAAGGGAGTTGGGTCATGAAGTTATTTCTAGGAGTTTGAGACATACCCACTTTAGCTCAGTTCTGGGCATCTTTGAAATACCTATACAAACTTGTTCCTACATAGTAACTTGCAACATTGAATGAGAATGTGCTTGCTTACAGCAACGTGCTATATGTTCTGAATGCCCGAATTGGGATTCTGTGTCAAAACTTTGTTAGGAATTATGTGATCCTTACTAGCTGGAAGTAAGGGAGATGGGGTATGAAGTGACTTCTAGGAGTTGGAGACATACAACGTTTAGCTCAGTTCTAGGCATCTTAGAAATACCTATACAAACTTGTTCCTACATAGTAACTTGCAACTTTGAATGAGAATGTGCTTGCTTACAGCAAGGTGCTATATGTTCTGAATGCCCGAATTGGGAATCTGTGTCAAAACTTTGTTAGGAATTATGTGATCCCTACTAGCTGGAAGTAAGGGAGATGGGGCATGAAGTTATTTCGAGGAGTTGGAGAGATACAACGTTTAGCTCAGTTCTGGGCATCTTTGAAATACCTATACAAACTTGTTCCTACATAGTAACTTGCAACTTTGAATGAGAATGTGCTTGCTTACAGCAACGTGCTATATGTTCTGAATGACCGAATTGGGAATCTGCGTCAAAACTTTGTTAGGAATTATGTGATCCTTACTAGCTGGAATTAAGGGAGATGGGGCATGAAGTTATTTCTAGGAGTTGGACACATACCCACTTTAGATCAGTTCTGGCATCTTTGAAATACCTATACAAACTTGTTCCTACATAGTAACTTGCAACTTTGAATGAGAATGTGCTTGCTTACAGCAACGTGCTATATGTTCTGAATGCCCGAATTGGGAATCTGTGTCAAAACTTTGTTAGGAATTATGTGATCCTTACTAGCTGGAAGTAAGGGATTTGGGCCATGAAGTTATTTCTAGGAGTTGGAGACATACCCACTTTAGCTCAGTTCTGGGCATCTTTGAAATATCTATACAAACTTGTTCCTACATAGTAACTTGCATATTGGAATGAGAATGTGCTTGCTTACAGCAACGTGCTATATGTTCTGAATGCCCGAATTGGGAATCTGTGTCAAAACTTTGTTAGGAATTATGTGATCCTTACTAGCTGGAAGTAAGGGAGATGGGGCATGAAGTTATTTCTAGGAGTTGTACACATACCCATTTTAGCTCAGTTCTGGGCATCTTTGAAATACCTATACAAACTTGTGCCTACATAGTAACTTGCATCTTGGAATGAGAATGTGCTTGCTTACAGCAACGTGCTATATGTTCTGAATGCCCGAATTGGGAATCTGTGTCAAAACTTTGTTAGGAATTATGTGATCCTTACTAGCTGGAAGTAAGGGAGATGGGGCATGAAGTTATTTCTAGGAGTTGGAGACATACCAAGTTTAGCTCAGTTCTGGGCATCTTTGAAAGTCCTATACAAACTTGTTCCTACATAGTAACTTGCATCTTTGAATGAGAATGTGCTTGCTCACAACAACGTGCTATATGTTCTGAATGCCCGAATTGGGAATCTGTGTCAAAACTTTGTTAGGAATTATGTGATCCTTCTTAGCTGGAAGTAAGGGAGATGGAGCATGAAGTTATTTCTAGGAGTTGGAGACATACAACGTTTAGCTCAGTTCTGGGCATCTTTGAAAGTCCTATACAAACTTGTTCCTACATAATAACTTGCATCTTTGAATGAGAATGTGCTTGCTTACAGCAACGTGCTATATGTTCTGAATGCCCGAATTGGGAATCTGTGTCAAAACTTTGTTAGGAATTATGTGATCCTTACTAGCTGGAAGTAAGGGAGATGGGGCATGAAGTTATTTCTTGGAGTTGGAGACATACAACGTTTAGCTCAGTTCTGGGCATCTTTGAAATATCTATACAAACTTGTTCCTACATAGTAACTTGCAACTTTGAATGAGAATGTGCTTGCTTACAGCAACGTGCTGTATGTTCTGAATGAACGAATTGGGAATGTGTGTCAAAACTTTGTTAGGAAATATGTGATCCTTACTAGCTGGAAGTAAGGGACTTGGGGCATGAAGTTATTTCTAGGAGTTGGAGACATACCAAGTTTAGCTCAGTTCTGGGCATCTTTGAAATACCTATACAAACTTGTTCCTACATAGTAACTTGCTACTTGGAATGTAAAAGTGCTGGCTTAAAGCAACGTGCTGCATGTTCTGAATGCCCGAATTGGGAATCTGTGTCAAAACTTTGTTAGGAATTATGTGATCCTTACTAGCTGGAAGTAAGGGACTTGGGGCATGAAGTTATTTCTAGGAGTTGGAGACATACAACGTTTACCTCAGTTCTGGGCATCTTTGAAATACCTATACAAACTTGTTCCTACATAGTAACTTGCAACTTTGAATGAGAATGTGCTTGCTTACAGCAACGTGCTATATGTTCTGAATGCCCGAATTGGGAATCTGTGTCAAAACTTTGTTAGGAATTATGTGATCCTTACTAGCTGGAAGCAAGGGAGATGGGCATGAAGTTATTTCTGGGAGTTGGAGACATACCAAGTTTAGATCAATTCTGAGCATCATTGAAAGTCCTATACAAACTTGTTCCTACACAGTAACTTGCATCTTTGAATGAGAATGTGCTTGCTTACAGCAACGTGCTATATGTTCTGAATGCCCGAATTGGGAATCTGTGTCAAAACTTTGTTAGGAATTATGTGATCCTTACTAGCTGGAAGTAAGGGAGTTGGGTCATGAAGTTATTTCTAGGAGTTTGAGACATACCCACTTTAGCTCAGTTCTGGGCATCTTTGAAATACCTATACAAACTTGTTCCTACATAGTAACTTGCAACATTGAATGAGAATGTGCTTGCTTACAGCAACGTGCTATATGTTCTGAATGCCCGAATTGGGATTCTGTGTCAAAACTTTGTTAGGAATTATGTGATCCTTACTAGCTGGAAGTAAGGGAGATGGGGTATGAAGTGACTTCTAGGAGTTGGAGACATACAATGTTTAGCTCAGTTCTAGGCATCTTAGAAATACCTATACAAACTTGTTCCTACATAGTAACTTGCAACTTTGAATGAGAATGTGCTTGCTTACAGCAAGGTGCTATATGTTCTGAATGCCCGAATTGGGAATCTGTGTCAAAACTTTGTTAGGAATTATGTGATCCCTACTAGCTGGAAGTAAGGGAGATGGGGCATGAAGTTATTTCGAGGAGTTGGAGAGATACAACGTTTAGCTCAGTTCTGGGCATCTTTGAAATACCTATACAAACTTGTTCCTACATAGTAACTTGCAACTTTGAATGAGAATGTGCTTGCTTACAGCAACGTGCTATATGTTCTGAATGACCGAATTGGGAATCTGCGTCAAAACTTTGTTAGGAATTATGTGATCCTTACTAGCTGGAATTAAGGGAGATGGGGCATGAAGTTATTTCTAGGAGTTGGACACATACCCACTTTAGATCAGTTCTGGCATCTTTGAAATACCTATACAAACTTGTTCCTACATAGTAACTTGCATCTTGGAATGAGAATGTGCTTGCTTACAGCAACGTGCTATATGTTTTGAATGCCCGAATTGGGAATCTGTGTCAAAACTTTGTTAGGAATTATGTGATCCTTACTAGCTGGATGTAAGGGAGATGGGGCATGATGTTATTTCTAGGAGTTGGAGACATACCCTCTTTAGATCAGGTCTGGGCATCTTTGAAATACCTATACAAACTTGTTCCTACATAGTAACTTGCAACTTTGAATGAGAATGTGCTTGCTTACAGCAAGGTGCTATATGTTCTGAATGCCCGAATTGGGAATCTGTGTCAAAAATTTGTTAGGAATTATGTGATCCTTACTAGCTGGAAGTAAGGGAGATGGGGCATGAAGTTATTTCTAAAAGTTGGAGAGATACAACGTTTAGCTCAGTTCTGGGCATCTTTGAAATACCTATACAAACTTGTTCCTACATAGTAACTTGCAACTTTGAATGAGAATGTGCTTGCTTTCAGCAACGTGCTATATGCTCTGAATGCCCGAATTGGGAATCTGTGTCAAAACTTTGTTAGGAACTATATGATCCTTACTAGCTGGATGTAAGGGAGATGGGGCATGAAGTTATTTCTAGGAGTTGGAGACATACAACGTTTAGCTCAGTTCTGGGCATCTTTGAAATACCTATACAAACTTGTTCCTACATAGTAACTGCCAACTTTGAATGAGAATGTGCTTGCTTACAGCAACGTGCTATATGTTCTGAATGCCCGATTTGGGAATCTGTGTCAAAACGTTGTTAGAAATTATGTGATCCTTACTAGCTGGAAGTAAGGGAGATGGGGCATGAAGTTATTTCTAGGAGTTGGAGACATACAACGTTTAGCTCAGTTCTGGGGATCTTTGAAATACCTATACAAACTTGTTCCTACATAGTAACTTGCAACTTTGAATGAGAATGTACTTGCTTACAGCAACGTGCTATATGTTCTGAATGCCCGAATTGGGAATCTGTGTCAAAACTTTGTTAGGAATTATGTGATCCTTACTAGGTGGAAGTAAGGGAGATGGGGCATGAAGTTATTTCTGGGAGTTGGAGACATATCAAGTTTAGCTCAATTCTGGGCATCATTGAAAGTCCTATACAAACTTGTTCCTACACAGTAACTTGCATCTTTGAATGAGAATGTGCTTGCTTACAGCAACGTGCTATATGTTCTGAATGCCCGAATTGGGAATCTGTGTCAAAACTTTGTTAGAAATTATGTGATACTTACTAGCTGGAAGTAAGGGAGATGGGGCATGAAGTTATTTCTAGGAGTTGGACACATACCCACTTTAGCTCAGTTCTGGGCATCTTTGAAATACCTATACAAACTTGTTCCTACATAGTAACTTGCAACTTTGAATGAGAATGTGCTTGCTTACAGCAACGTGCTATATGTTCTGAATGCCCAAATTGGGAATCTGTGTCAAAACTTTGTTAGGAATTATGTGATCCTTACTAGCTGGAAGTAAGGGAGATGGGGTATGAAGTTACTTCTAGGTGTTGGAGACATACAACGTTTAGCTCAGTTCTAGGCATCTTAGAAATACCTATACAAACTTGTTCCTACATAGTAACTTGCAACTTTGAATGAGAATGTGCTTGCTTACAGCAAGGTGCTATATGTTCAGAATGCCCGAATTGGGAATCTGTGTCAAAACTTTGTTAGGAATTATGTGATCCTTACTAGCTGGATGTAAGGGAGATGGGGCATGATGTTATTTCTAGGCGTTGGAGACATACCCACTTTAGATCAGGTCTGGGCATCTTTGAAATACCTATACAAACTTGTTCCTACATAGTAACTTGCATCTTTGATTGAGAATGTGCTTGCTTACAGCAACGTGCTATATGTTCTGAATGCCCGAATTGGGAATCTGTGTCAAAACTTTGTTAGAAATTATGTGATACTTAGTAGCTGGAAGTAAGGGAGATGGGGCATGAAGTTATTTCTAGGAGTTGGACACATACCCACTTTAGCTCAGTTCTGGGCATCTTTGAAATACCTATACAAACTTGTTCCTACATAGTAACTTGCAACTTTGAATGAGAATGTGCTTGCTTACAGCAACGTGCTATATGTTCTGAATGCCCGAATTGGGAATCTGTGTCAAAACTTTGTTAGGAATTATGTGATCCTTACTAGCTGGAAGTAAGGGAGATGGGGTATGAAGTTACTTCTAGGAGTTGGAGACATACAACGTTTAGCTCAGTTCTAGGCATCTTAGAAATACCTATACAAACTTGTTCCTACATAGTAACTTGCAACTTTGAATGAGAATGTGCTTGCTTACAGCAAGGTGCTATATGTTCTGAATGCCCGAATTGGGAATCTGTGTCAAAACTTTGTTAGGAACTATGTGATCCTTACTAGCTGGATGTAAGGGAGATGGGGCATGAAGTTATTTCTAGGAGTTGGAGACATACAACGTTTAGCTCAGTTCTGGGCATCTTTGAAATACCTATACAAACTTGTTCCTACATAGTAACTGCCAACTTTTAATGAGAATGTGCTTGCTTACAGCAACGTGCTATATGTTCTGAATGCCCGATTTGGGAATCTGTGTCAAAACGTTGTTAGAAATTATGTGATCCTTACTAGCTGGAAGTAAGGGAGATGGGGCAAGAAGTTATTTCTAGGAGTTGGAGACATACAACGTTTAGCTCAGTTCTGGGCATCTTTGAAATACCTATACAAACTTGTTCCTACAGGGTAACTTGCAACTTTGAATGAGAATGTGCTTGCTTACAGCAACGTGCTATATGTTCTGAATGCCCGAATTGGGAATCTGTGTCAAAACTTTGTTAGGAATTATGTGATCCTTACTAGCTGGAAGTAAGGGAGTTGGGCCATGAAGTTATTTCTAGGAGTTGGAGACATACCCACTTTAGCTCAGTTCTGGGCATCTTTTAAATATCTATACAAACTTGTTCCTACATAGTAACTTGCATATTGGAATGAGAATGTGCTTGCTTACAGCAACGTGCTATATGTTGTGAATGCCCGAATTGGGAATCTGTGTCAAAACTTTGTTAGGAATTATGTGATCCTTACTAGCTGGAAGTAAGGGAGATGGGTCATGAAGTTATTTCTAGGAGTTGTACACATACCCATTTTAGCTCAGTTCTGGGCATCTTTGAAATACCTATACAAACTTGTGCCTACATAGTAACTTGCATCTTGGAATGAGAATGTGCTTGCTTACAGCAACGTGCTATATGTTCTGAATGCCCGAATTGGGAATCTGTGTCAAAACTTTGTTAGGAATTATGTGATCCTTACTAGCTGGAAGTAAGGGAGATGGGGCATGAAGTTATTTCTAGGAGTTGGAGACATACCAAGTTTAGCTCAGTTCTGGACATCTTTGAAAGTCCTATACAAACTTGTTCCTACATAGTAACTTGCATCTTTGAATGAGAATGTGCTTGCTTACAACAACGTGCTATATGTTCTGAATGCCCGAATTGGGAATCTGTGTCAAAACTTTGTTAGGAATTATGTGATCCTTCTTAGCTGGAAGTAAGGGAGATGGAGCATGAAGTTATTTCTAGGAGTTGGAGACATACCAAGTTTAGCTCAGTTCTGAGCATCTTTGAAAGTCCTATACAAACTTGTTCCTACATAATAACTTGCATCTTTGAATGAGAATGTGCTTGCTTACAGCAACGTGCTATATGTTCTGAATGCCCGAATTGGGAATCTGTGTCAAAACTTTGTTAGGAATTATGTGATCCTTACTAGCTGGAAGTAAGGGAGTTGGGGCATGAAGTTATTTCTAGGAGTTGGAGACATACCAAGTTTAGCTCAGTTCTGGACATCTTTGAAAGTCCTATACAAACTTGTTCCTACATAGTAACATGCATCTTTGAATGAGAATGTGCTTGCTCACAACAACGTGCTATATGTTCTGAATGCCCGAATTGGGAATCTGTGTCAAAACTTTGTTAGGAATTATGTGATCCTTCTTAGCTGGAAGTAAGGGAGATGGAGCATGAAGTTATTTCTAGGAGTTGGAGACATACCAAGTTTAGCTCAGTTCTGGGCATCTTTGAAATACCTATACAAACTTGTTCCTACATAGGAACTTGCAACTTGGAATGTAAAAGTGCTGGCTTAAAGCAACGTGCTGCATGTTCTGAATGCCCGAATTGGGAATCTGTGTCAAAACTTTGTTAGGAATTATGTGATCCTTACTAGCTGGAAGTAAGGGACTTGGGGCATGAAGTTATTTCTAGGAGTTGGAGACATACCAAGTTTAGCTCAGTTCTGGGCATCTTTGAAATACCTATATAAACTTGTTCCTACATAGTAACTTGCTACTTGGAATGTAAAAGTGCTGGCTGAAAGCAACGTGCTGCAGGTTCTGAATGCCCGAATTGGGAATCTGTGTCAAAACTTTGTTAGGAATTATGTGATCCTTACTAGCTGGAAGTAAGGGACATGGGGCATGAAGTTATTTCTAGGAGTTGGAGACATACCAAGTTTAGCTCAGTTCTGGGCATCTTTGAAATACCTATACAAACTTGTTCCTACATAGTAACTTGCAACATTGAATGAGAATGTGCTTGCTTACAGCAACGTGCTATATGATCTGAATGCCCGAATTGGGAATCTGTGTCAAAACTTTGTTAGGAATTATATGATCCTTACTAGCTGGAAGTAAGGGAGTTGGGGCATGAAGTTATTTCTAGGAGTTGACACATACCCACTTTAGCTCAGTTCTGGGCATCTTTGAAATACCTATAGAAACTTGTTCCTTCATAGTAACTTGCTACTTGGAATGAGATAGTGCTGCTTAAAGCAACGTGCTACATGTTCTGAATGCTCGAATTGGGAATCTGTGTCAAAACTTTGTTAGGAATTATGTGATCCTTACTAGCTGGAAGTAAGGGAGATGGGGCATGAAGTTATTTCTAGGAGTTGGAGACATACAACGTTTAGCTCAGTTCTGGGCATCTTTGAAATACCTATACAAACTTGTTCCTACATAGTAACTTGCAACTTTGAATGAGAATGTGCTTGCTTACAGCAACGTGCTATGTGTTCTGAATGCCCGAATTGGGAATCTGTGTCAAAATTTTGTTAGGAATTATGTGATCCTTACTAGCTGGAAGTAAGGGAGATGGGGCATGAAGTTATTTCTAGGAGTTGGAGACATACAACGTTTAGCTCAGTTCTGGGCATCTTTGAAATACCTATACAAACTTGTTCCTACATAGTAACTTGCAACTTTGAATGAGAATGTGCTTGCTTACAGCAACGTGCTATATGTTCTGAATGCCCGAATTGGGAATCTGTGTCAAAACTTTGTTAGGAATTATGTGATCCTTTCTAGCTGGAAGTAAGGGAGATGGGGCATGAAGTTATTTCTAGGAGTTGCAGACATACCAAGTTTAGCTCAGTTCTGGGCATCTTTGAAATACCTATACAAACTTGTTCCTACATAGTAACTTGCAACTTTGAATGAGAATGTGCTTGCTTACAGCAACGTGCTATATGTTCTGAATGCCCGAATTGGGAATCTGTGTCAAAACTTTGTTAGGAATTATATGATCCTTACTAGCTGGAAGTAAGCGAGTTGAGGCATGAAGTTATTTCTAGGAGTTGACACATACCCACTTTAGCTCAGTTCTGGGCATCTTTGAAATACCTATAGAAACTTGTTCCTTCATAGTAACTTGCTGCTTGGAATGAGATAGTGCTGCTTAAAGCAACGTGCTATATGTTCTGAATGCCCGAATTGGGAATCTGTGTCAAAACTTTGTTAGGAATTATGCGATCCTTACTAGCTGGAAGTAAGGGAGATGGGGCATGAAGTTATTTCTAGGAGTTGGAGAGATACAAGTTTAGCTCAGTTCTGGGCATCTTTGAAATACCTATACAAACTTGTTCCTACATAGTAACTTGCAACTTTGCTTGAGAATGTGCTTGCTTTCAGCAACGTGCTGTATGTTCTGAATGCCCGAATTGGGAATCTGTGTCAAAACTTTGTTAGGAAGTATGTGATCCTTACTACCTGGATGTAAGGGAGATGGGACATGAAGTTATTTCTAGGAGTTGGAGACATACAACGTTTAGCTCAGTTCTGGGCATCTTTGAAATACCTATACAAACTTGTTCCTACATAGTAACTAACAACTTTGAATGAGAATGTGCTTGCTTACAGCAACGTGCTATATGTTCTGAATGCCCGAATTGGGAATCTGTGTCAAAACTTTGTTAGGAAGTATGTGATCCTTACTAGCTGGATGTAAGTGAGATGGGACATGAAGTTATTTCTAGGAGCTGGAGACATACAACGTTTAGCTCAGTTCTGGGCATCTTTTAAATACCTATACAAACTTGTTCCTACATAGTAACTTGCAACTTTGAATGAGAATGTGCTTGCTTTCAGCAACGTGCTATATGTTCTGAATGCCCGAATTGGGAATCTGTCTCGAAATTTTGTTAGGAAGTATGTGATCCTTACTAGCTGGAAGTAAGGGAGATGGGGCATGAAGATATTTCTAGGAGTTGGAGACATACAACGTTTAGCTCAGTTCTGGGCATCTTTGAAATACCTGTACAAACTTGTTCCTACATAGTAACTTGCAACTTTGAATGAGAATGTGCTTGCTTACAGCAACGTACTACATGTTCTGAATGCCCGAATTGGGAATCTGTGTCAAAACTTTGTTAGGAATTATGTGATCCTTACTAGCTGGAAGTAAGGGAGATGGGACATGAAGTTATTTCTAGGAGTTGTACACATACTCATTTTAGCTCAGTTCTGGGCATCTTTGAAATACCTATACAAACTTGTTCCTACATAGTAACTTGCATCTTGGAATGAGAATGTACTTGCTTACAGCAACGTGCTATATGTTCTGAATGCCCGAATTGGGAATCTGTGTCAAAACTTTGTTAGGAATTATGTGATCCTTACTAGCTGGAAGTAAGGGAGATGGGGCATGAAGTTATTTCTAGGAGTTGGAGACATACCAAGTTTAGCTCAGTTCTGGGCATCTTTGAAAGTCCTATACAAACTTGTTCCTACATAATAACTTGCATCTTTGAATGAGAATGTGCTTGCTTACAGCAACGTGCTATATGTTCTGAATGCCCGAATTGGGAATCTGTGTCAAAACTTTGTTAGGAATTATGTGATCCTTACTAGCTGGAAGTAAGGGAGATGGGGCATGAAGTTATTTCTTGGAGTTGGAGACATACAACGTTTAGCTCAGTTCTGGGCATCTTTGAAATATCTATACAAACTTGTTCCTACATAGTAACTTGCATATTGGAATGAGAATGTGCTTGCTTACAGCAACGTGCTATGTGTTGTGAATGCCCGAATTGGGAATCTGTGTCAAAACTTTGTTAGGAATTATGTGATCCTTACTAGCTGGAAGTAAGGGAGATGAGGCATGAAGTTATTTCTAGGAGTTGGAGACATACAACGTTTAGCTCAGATCTGGGCATCATTGAAATACCTATACAAACTTGTTCCTACATAGTAACTTGCAACTTTGAATGAGAATGTGCTTGCTTACAGCAACGTGCTATATGTTCTGAATGCCCGAATTGGGAATCTGTGTCAAAACTTTGTTAGGAATTATGTGATCCTTACTAGCTGGAAGTAAGGGAGATGGGGCATGAAGTTATTTCTAGGATTTGGAGACACACAACCTTTAGCTCAGTTCTGGGCATCTTTGAAATTCCTATACAAACTTGTTCCTACATAGTAACTTGCAACTTTGAATGAGAATGTGCTTGCTTACAGCAACGTGCTATATGTTCTGAATGCCTGAATTGGGAATCTGTGTCAAAACTTTGTTAGGAATTATGTGATCCTTACTAGCTGGAGGTAAGAAGTTGGGGCATGAAGTTATTTCTAGGAGTTGGACACATACCAAGTTTAGCACAGTTCTGGGCATCTTTGAAATACCTATACCAACTTGTTCCTTCATAGGAACTTGTAACTTTGAGTGAGAATGTGCTTGCTTACAGCAACGTGCTATATGTTCTGAATGCCCGAATTGGGAATCTGTGTCAAAACTTTGTTAGGAATTATGTGATCCTTTCTAGCTGGAAGTAAGGGAGATGGGGCATGAAGTTATTTCTAGGAGTTGGAGACATACCAAGTTTAGCTCAGTTCTGGGCATCTTTGAAATACCTATACAAACTTGTTCCTACATAGTAACTTGCAACTTTGAATGAGAATGTGCTTGCTTACAGCAACGTGCTATATGTTCTGAATGCCCGAATTGGGAATCTGTGTCAAAACTTTGTTAGGAATTATATGATCCTTACTAGCTGGAAGTAAGCGAGTTGAGGCATGAAGTTATTTCTAGGAGTTGACACATACCCACTTTAGCTCAGTTCTGGGCATCTTTGAAATACCTATAGAAACTTGTTCCTTCATAGTAACTTGCTGCTTGGAATGAGATAGTGCTGCTTAAAGCAACGTGCTATATGTTCTGAATGCCCGAATTGGGAATCTGTGTCAAAACTTTGTTAGGAATTATGCGATCCTTACTAGCTGGAAGTAAGGGAGATGGGGCATGAAGTTATTTCTAGGAGTTGGAGAGATACAAGTTTAGCTCAGTTCTGGGCATCTTTGAAATACCTATACAAACTTGTTCCTACATAGTAACTTGCAACTTTGCTTGAGAATGTGCTTGCTTTCAGCAACGTGCTGTATGTTCTGAATGCCCGAATTGGGAATCTGTGTCAAAACTTTGTTAGGAAGTATGTGATCCTTACTACCTGGATGTAAGGGAGATGGGACATGAAGTTATTTCTAGGAGTTGGAGACATACAACGTTTAGCTCAGTTCTGGGCATCTTTGAAATACCTATACAAACTTGTTCCTACATAGTAACTAACAACTTTGAATGAGAATGTGCTTGCTTACAGCAACGTGCTATATGTTCTGAATGCCCGAATTGGGAATCTGTGTCAAAACTTTGTTAGGAAGTATGTGATCCTTACTAGCTGGATGTAAGTGAGATGGGACATGAAGTTATTTCTAGGAGCTGGAGACATACAACGTTTAGCTCAGTTCTGGGCATCTTTTAAATACCTATACAAACTTGTTCCTACATAGTAACTTGCAACTTTGAATGAGAATGTGCTTGCTTTCAGCAACGTGCTATATGTTCTGAATGCCCGAATTGGGAATCTGTCTCGAAATTTTGTTAGGAAGTATGTGATCCTTACTAGCTGGAAGTAAGGGAGATGGGGCATGAAGATATTTCTAGGAGTTGGAGACATCCAACGTTTAGCTCAGTTCTGGGCATCTTTGAAATACCTGTACAAACTTGTTCCTACATAGTAACTTGCAACTTTGAATGAGAATGTGCTTGCTTACAGCAACGTACTACATGTTCTGAATGCCCGAATTGGGAATCTGTGTCAAAACTTTGTTAGGAATTATGTGATCATTACTAGCTGGAAGTAAGGGAGATGGGACATGAAGTTATTTCTAGGAGTTGTACACATACTCATTTTAGCTCAGTTCTGGGCATCTTTGAAATACCTATACAAACTTGTTCCTACATAGTAACTTGCATCTTGGAATGAGAATGTACTTGCTTACAGCAACGTGCTATATGTTCTGAATGCCCGAATTGGGAATCTGTGTCAAAACATTGTTGGGAATTATGTGATCCTTACTAGCTGGAAGTAAGGGAGATGGGGCATGAAGTTATTTCTAGGAGTTGGAGACATACCAAGTTTAGCTCAGTTCTGGGCATCTTTGAAAGTCCTATACAAACTTGTTCCTACATAATAACTTGCATCTTTGAATGAGAATGTGCTTGCTTACAGCAACGTGCTATATGTTCTGAATGCCCGAATTGGGAATCTGTGTCAAAACTTTGTTAGGAATTATGTGATCCTTACTAGCTGGAAGTAAGGGAGATGGGGCATGAAGTTATTTCTTGGAGTTGGAGACATACAACGTTTAGCTCAGTTCTGGGCATCTTTGAAATATCTATACAAACTTGTTCCTACATAGTAACTTGCATATTGGAATGAGAATGTGCTTGCTTACAGCAACGTGCTATGTGTTGTGAATGCCCGAATTGGGAATCTGTGTCAAAACTTTGTTAGGAATTATGTGATCCTTACTAGCTGGAAGTAAGGGAGATGAGGCATGAAGTTATTTCTAGGAGTTGGAGACATACAACGTTTAGCTCAGATCTGGGCATCATTGAAATACCTATACAAACTTGTTCCTACATAGTAACTTGCAACTTTGAATGAGAATGTGCTTGCTTACAGCAACGTGCTATATGTTCTGAATGCCCGAATTGGGAATCTGTCTCAAAAGTTTGTTAGGAATTATGTGATACTTACTAGCTGGAAGTAAGGGAGATGGGGCATGAAGTTATTTCTAGGATTTGGAGACACACAACCTTTAGCTCAGTTCTGGGCATCTTTGAAATTCCTATACAAACTTGTTCCTACATAGTAACTTGCAACTTTGAATGAGAATGTGCTTGCTTACAGCAACGTGCTATATGTTCTGAATGCCTGAATTGGGAATCTGTGTCAAAACTTTGTTAGGAATTATGTGATCCTTACTAGCTGGAGGTAAGAAGTTGGGGCATGAAGTTATTTCTTGGAGTTGGACACATACCAAGTTTAGCACAGTTCTGGGCATCTTTGAAATACCTATACCAACTTGTTCCTTGATAGGAACTTGTAACTTTGAGTGAGAATGTGCTTGCTTACAGCAACGTGCTATATGTTCTGAATGCCCGAATTGGGAATCTGTGTCAAAACTTTGTTAGGAATTATGTGATCCTTTCTAGCTGGAAGTAAGGGAGATGGGGCATGAAGTTATTTCTAGGAGTTGGAGACATACCAAGTTTAGCTCAGTTCTGGGCATCTTTGAAATACCTATACAAACTTGTTCCTACATAGTAACTTGCAACTTTGAATGAGAATGTGCTTGCTTACAGCAACGTGCTATATGTTCTGAATGCCCGAATTGGGAATCTGTGTCAAAACTTTGTTAGGAATTATATGATCCTTACTAGCTGGAAGTAAGCGAGTTGAGGCATGAAGTTATTTCTAGGAGTTGACACATACCCACTTTAGCTCAGTTCTGGGCATCTTTGAAATACCTATAGAAACTTGTTCCTTCATAGTAACTTGCTACTTGGAATGAGATAGTGCTGCTTAAAGCAACGTGCTATATGTTCTGAATGCCCGAATTGGGAATCTGTGTCAAAACTTTGTTAGGAATTATGCGATCCTTACTAGCTGGAAGTAAGGGAGATGGGGCATGAAGTTACTTCTAGGAGTTGGAGACATACAATGTTTAGCTCGGTTCTAGGCATCTTAGAAATACCTATACAAACTTGTTCCTACATAGTAACTTGCAACTTTGAATGAGAATGTGCTTGCTTACAGCAACGTGCTATATGTTCTGAATGCCCGAATTGGGAATCTGTGTCTAAACTTTGTTAGGAAGTATGTGATCCTTACTAGCTGGATGTAAGGAAGATGGGGCATGAAGTTATTTCTAGGAGTTGGAGACATACAACGTTTAGCTCAGTTCTGGGCATCTTTGAAATACCTATACAAACTTGTTCCTACATAGTAACTGCCAACTTTGAATGAGAATGTGCTTGCTTACAGCAACGTGCTATATGTTCTGAATGCCCGATTTGGGAATCTGTGTCAAAACTTTGTTAGGAATTATGTGATCCTTACTAGCTGGAAGTAAGGGAGATGGGGCATGAAGTTATTTCTAGGAGTTGGACACATACCCACTTTAGCTCAGTTCTGGGCATCTTTGAAATACCTATACAAACTTGTTCCTACATAGTAACTTGCAACTTTGAATGAGAATGTGCTTGCTTTCAGCAACGTGCTATATGTTCTGAATGCCCGAATTGGGAATCTGTGTCAAAACTTTGTTAGGAAGTATGTTATCCTTACTAGCTGGATGTAAGTGAGATGGGACATGAAGTTATTTCTAGGAGTTAAGACATACAACGTTTAGCTCAGTTCTGGGCATCTTTGAAATACCTATACAAACTTGTTCCTACATAGTAACTTGCAACTTTGAATGAGAATGTGCTTGCTTACAGCAACGTGCTATATGTTCTGAATGCCCGAATTGGAAATCTGTGTCAAAACGTTGTTAGAAATTATGTGATCCTTACTAGCTGGAAGTAAGGGAGATGGGGCATGAAGTTATTTCTAGGAGTGGAGACATACAACGTTTAGCTCAGTTCTGGGCATCTTTGAAATACCTATACAAACTTGTTCCTACATAGTAACTTGCAACTTTGTATGAGAATGTGCTTGCTTACAGCAACGTGCTATATATTCTGAATGCCCGAATTGGGAATCTGTGTCAAAACTTTGTTAGGAATTATGTGATCCTTACTAGCTGGAAGAAAGGGAGATGGGGCATGAAGTTATTTCTAGGAGTTGGAGACATACCCACTTTAGCTCAGTTCTGGGCATCTTTGAAATACCTATACAAACTTGTTCCTACATAGTAACTTGCTACTTGGAATGAGAAAGTGCTGGCTTAAAGCAACGTGCTACATGTTCTGAATGCCCGAATTGGGAATCTGTGTCAAAACGTTGTTAGGAATTATGTGATCCTTACTAGCTGGAAGTAAGGGAGATGGGGCATGAAGTTATTTCTAGGAGTTGGAGACATACCAAGTTTAGCTCAGTTCTGGGCATCTTTGAAATACCTATACAAACTTGTTCCTACATAGTAACTTGCAACTTTGAATGAGAATGTGCTTGCTTACAGCAACGTGCTATATGTTCTGAATGCCCGAATTGGGAATCTGTGTCAAAACTTTGTTAGGAATTATATGATCCTTACTAGCTGGAAGTAAGGGAGTTGCGGCATGAAGTTATTTCTAGGAGTTGACACATACCCACTTTAGCTCAGTTCTGGGCATCTTTGAAATACCTATAGAAACTTGTTCCTTCCTAGTAACTTGCTACTTGGAATGAGATAGTGCTGCTTAAAGCAACGTGCTATATGTTCTGAATGCCCGAATTGGGAATCTGTGTCAAAACTTTGTTAGGAATTATGTGATCCTTACTAGCTGGAAGTAAGGGAGATGGGGCATGAAGTTATTTCTAGGAGTTGGAGACATACAACGTTTAGCTCAGTTCTGGGCATCTTTGAAATACCTATACAAACTTGTTCCTACATAGTAACCTGCAACTTTGAATGAGAATGTGCTTGCTTACAGCAACGTGCTTTGTGTTCTGAATGCCCGAATTGGGAATCTGTGTCAAAACTTTGTTAGGAATTATGGGATCCTTACTAGCTGGAAGTAAGGGAGATGGGGCATGAAGTTATTTCTAGGAGTTGGACACATACCCACTTTAGCTCAGTTCTGGGTATCCTTGAAATACCTATACAAACTTGTTCCTACATAGTAACTTGCATCTTTGAATGAGAATGTGCTTGCTTACAGCAACGTGCTATATGTTCTGAATGCCCGAATTGGGATTCTGTGTGAAAACTTTGTTAGGAATTATGTGATCCTTACTAGCTGGAAGTAAGGGAGATGGGGCATGAAGTTATTTCTAGGAGTTGGAGACATGCCAAGTTTAGCTCAGTTCTGGGCATCTTTGAAAGTCCTATACAAACTTGTTCCTACATAGTAACTTGCATCTTTGAATGAGAATGTGCTTGCTTACAGCAACGTGCTATATGTTCTGAATGCCCGAATTGGGAATCTGTGTCAAATCTTTGTTAGGAATTATGTGATCCTTACTAGCTGGAAGTAAGGGAGTTGGGGCATGAAGTTATTTCTAGGAGTTGGAGACATACAACGTTTAGCTCAATTCTGAGCATCTTTGAAATACCTATACAAACTTGTTCCTACATAGTAACTTGCAACTTTGAATGAGAATGTGCTTGCTTACAGCAACGTGCTATATGTTCTGAATGCCCGAATTGGGAATCTGTGTCAAAACTTGGTTAGGAATTATGTGATCCTTACTAGCTGGAAGTAAGGGAGATGGGGCATGAAGTTACTTCTAGGAGTTGGAGACATACAACGTTTAGCTCAGTTCTAGGCATCTTAGAAATACCTATATAACTTGTTCCTACATAGTATCTTGCATCTTTGAATGAGAATGTGCTTGCTTACAGCAGGTGCTATATGTTCTGAATGCCCGAATTGGAAATCTGTGTCAAAACTTTGTTAGGAATTATGTGATCCTTACTAGCTGGAAGTAAGGGAGATGGGGCATGAAGTTATTTCTAGGAGTTGGAGAGATACAACGTTTAGCTCAGTTCTGGGCATCTTTGAAATACCTATACAAACTTGTTCCTACATAGTAACTTGCAACTTTGAATGAGAATGTGCTTGCTTTCAGCAACGAGCTATATGTTCTGAATGCCCGAATTGGGAATCTGTGTCAAAACTTTGTTAGGAAGTATGTGATCCTTACTAGCTGGATGTAAGGGAGATGGGGCATGAAAATATTTCTAGGAGTTGGAGACATACAACGTTTAGCTCAGATCTGGGCATCTTTGAAATACCTATACAAACTTGTTCCTACATAGTAACTGCCAACTTTGAATGAGAATGTGCTTGCTTACAGCAACGTGGTATATGTTCTGAATGCCCGATTTGGGAATGTGTGTCAAAACGTTGTTAGAATTTATGTGATCCTTACTAGCTGGAAGTAAGGGAGATGGGGCATGAAGTTATTTCTAGGAGTTGGAGACATACAATGTTTAGCTTAGTTCTGGGCATCTTTGAAATACCTATACAAACTTGTTCCTACATAGTAACTTGCAACTTTGAATGAGAATGTGCTTGCTTACAGCAACGTGCTATATGTTCTGAATGCCCGAATTGGGAATCTGTGTCAAAACTTTGTTAGGAATTATATGATCCTTACTAGCTGGAAGTAAGGGAGTTGGGGCATGAAGTTATTTCTAGGAGTTGACACATACCCACTTTAGCTCAGTTCTGGGCATCTTTGAAATACCTATAGAAACTTGTTCCTTCCTAGTAACTTGCTACTTGGAATGAGATAGTGCTGCTTAAAGCAACGTGCTATATGTTCTGAATGCCCGAATTGGGAATCTGTGTCAAAACTTTGTTAGGAATTATGTGATCCTTACTAGCTGGAAGTAAGGGAGATGGGGCATGAAGTTATTTCTAGGAGTTGGAGACATACAACGTTTAGCTCAGTTCTGGGCATCTTTGAAATACCTATACAAACTTGTTCCTACATAGTAACCTGCAACTTTGAATGAGAATGTGCTTGCTTACAGCAACGTGCTTTGTGTTCTGAATGCCCGAATTGGGAATCTGTGTCAAAACTTTGTTAGGAATTATGGGATCCTTACTAGCTGGAAGTAAGGGAGATGGGGCATGAAGTTATTTCTAGGAGTTGGACACATACCCACTTTAGCTCAGTTCTGGGTATCCTTGAAATGCCTATACAAACTTGTTCCTACATAGTAACTTGCATCTTTGAATGAGAATGTGCTTGCTTACAGCAACGTGCTATATGTTCTGAATGCCCGAATTGGGATTCTGTGTGAAAACTTTGTTAGGAATTATGTGATCCTTACTAGCTGGAAGTAAGGGAGATGGGGCATGAAGTTATTTCTAGGAGTTGGAGACATGCCAAGTTTAGCTCAGTTCTGGGAATCTTTGAAAGTCCTATACAAACTTGTTCCTACATAGTAACTTGCATCTTTGAATGAGAATGTGCTTGCTTACAGCAACGTGCTATATGTTCTGAATGCCCGAATTGGGAATCTGTGTCAAATCTTTGTTAGGAATTATGTGATCCTTACTAGCTGGAAGTAAGGGAGTTGGGGCATGAAGTTATTTCTAGGAGTTGGAGACATACAACGTTTAGCTCAATTCTGAGCATCTTTGAAATACCTATACAAACTTGTTCCTACATAGTAACTTGCAACTTTGAATGAGAATGTGCTTGCTTACAGCAACGTGCTATATGTTCTGAATGCCCGAATTGGGAATCTGTGTCAAAACTTGGTTAGGAATTATGTGATCCTTACTAGCTGGAAGTAAGGGAGATGGGGCATGAAGTTACTTCTAGGAGTTGGAGACATACAACGTTTAGCTCAGTTCTAGGCATCTTAGAAATACCTATATAACTTGTTCCTACATAGTATCTTGCATCTTTGAATGAGAATGTGCTTGCTTACAGCAAGGTGCTATATGTTCTGAATGCCCGAATTGGAAATCTGTGTCAAAACTTTGTTAGGAATTATGTGATCCTTACTAGCTGGAAGTAAGGGAGATGGGGCATGAAGTTATTTCTAGGAGTTGGAGAGATACAACGTTTAGCTCAGTTCTGGGCATCTTTGAAATACCTATACAAACTTGTTCCTACATAGTAACTTGCAACTTTGAATGAGAATGTGCTTGCTTTCAGCAACGAGCTATATGTTCTGAATGCCCGAATTGGGAATCTGTGTCAAAACTTTGTTAGGAAGTATGTGATCCTTACTAGCTGGATGTAAGGGAGATGGGGCATGAAAATATTTCTAGGAGTTGGAGACATACAACGTTTAGCTCAGATCTGGGCATCTTTGAAATACCTATACAAACTTGTTCCTACATAGTAACTGCCAACTTTGAATGAGAATGTGCTTGCTTACAGCAACGTGGTATATGTTCTGAATGCCCGATTTGGGAATGTGTGTCAAAACGTTGTTAGAATTTATGTGATCCTTACTAGCTGGAAGTAAGGGAGATGGGGCATGAAGTTATTTCTAGGAGTTGGAGACATACAATGTTTAGCTTAGTTCTGGGCATCTTTGAAATACCTATACAAACTTGTTCCTACATAGTAACTTGCAACTTTGAATGAGAATGTGCTTGCTTACAGCAACGTGCTATATGTTCTGAATGCCCGAATTGGGAATCTGTGTCAAATCTTTGTTAGGAATTATGTGATCCTTACTAGCTGGAAGTAAGGGAGATGGGGCATGAAGTTATTTCTAGGAGTTGGAGACATACCCACTTTAGCTCAGTTCTGGGCATCTTTGAAATACCTATACAAACTTGTTCCTACATAGTAAGTTGCTACTTGGAATGAGAAAGTGCTGGCTTAAAGCAACGTGCTACATGTTCTGAATGCCCGAATTGGGAATCTGTGTCAAAACTTTGTTAGGAATTATGTGATCCTTACTAGCTGGAAGTAAGGGAGATGGGGCATGAAGTTTTCTCTAGGAGTTGGAGACATACAACGTTTAGCTCAGTTCTGGGTATCTTTGAAATACCTATACAAACTTGTTCCTACATAGTTACTTGCGACTTTGAATGAGAATGTGCTTGCTTACAGCAACGTGCTATATGTTCTGAATGCCCGAATTGGGAATCTGTGTCAAAACTTTGTTAGGAATTATGTGATCCTTACTAGCTGGAAGTAAGGGAGATGGGGCATGAAGTTATTTCTAGGAGTTGGAGACATACCAAGTTTAGCTCAGTTCTGGGCATCATTGAAAGTCCTATACAAACTTGTTCCTACATAGTAACTTGCATCTTTGAATGAGAATGTGCTTGCTTACAGCAACGTGCTATATGTTCTGAATGCCCGAATTGGGAATCTGTGTGAAAACTTTGTTAGGAATTATGTGATCCTTACTAGCTGGAAGTAAGGGAGTTGGGGCATGAAGTTATTTCTATGAGTTGGAGACATACAACGTTTAGCTCAGTTCTGGGCATCTTTGAAATACCTATACAAACTTGTTCCTACATAGTAACTTGCAACTTTGAATGAGAATGTGCTTGCTTACAACAACGTGCTATATGTTCTGAATGCCCGAATTGGGAATCTGTGTCAAAACTTTGTTAGGAATTATGTGATCCTTACTATCCGAAAGTAAGGGAGATGGGGCATGAAGTTATTTCTAGGAGTTGGACACATAACAAGTTTAGCTCAGTTCTGGGCATCTTTGAAATACCTATACAAACTTGTTCCTACATAGTAACTTGCAACTTTGAATGAGAATGCGCCTGCTTACAGCAACGTGCTCTATGATTTGAATGCCCGAATTGGGAATCTGTGTCAAAACTTTGTTAGGAATTATGTGATCCTTACTTGCTGGAAGTAAGGGAGATGGGGTAACAAGTTATTTCTAGGAGTTGGAGACATACCAAGTTTAGCACAGTTCGGGGCATCTTTAAATACCTATACAAACTTTTTCCTACATAGTAACTTGCCACTTTGAATGAGAATGTGCTTGCTTACAGCAACGTGCTATATGTTCTGAATGCCCGAATTGGGAATCTGTGTCAAAACTTTGTTAGGAGTTATGTGATCCTTACTAGCTGGAAGTAAGGGAGTTGGGGCATGATGTTATTTCTAGGAGTTGGACACATACCAAGCTTAGCACAGTTCTGGGCATCTTTGAAATACCTATACAAACTTGTTCCTTCATAGTAACTTGCAACTTTGAATGAGAATGTGCTTGCTTACAGCAACGTGCTATATGTTGTGAATGCCCGAATTGGGAATCTGTGTCAAAACTTTGTTAGGAATTACGTGATACTTACTAGCTGGAAGTAAGGGAGATGGGGCATGAAGTTATTTCTAGGAGTTGGACACATACCCACTTTAGCTCAGGTCTGGGCATCTTTGAAATACCTATACAAACATGTTCCTACATAGTAACTTACAACTTTGAATGAGAATGTGATTGCTTACAGCAACGTGCTATATGTTCTGAATGCCCGAATTGGAAATCTGTGTCAAAACTTTGTTAGGAATTATGTGATCCTTACTAGCTGGAAGTAAGGGAGTTGGGGCATGAAGTTATTTCTAGGAGTTGGACACATACCAGGTTTAGCACAGTTCTGGGCATCTTTGAAATACCTATACAAACTTGTTCCTTCATAGTAACTTGCAACTTTGAATGAGAATGTGCTTGCTTACAGCAACGTGCTATATGTTCTGAATGCCCGAATTGGGAATCTGTGTCAAAACTTTGTTAGGAATTATGTGATCCTTACTAGCTGGAATTAAGGGAGATGGGGCATGAAGTTACTTCTAGGAGTTGGAGACATACAACGTTTAGCTCAGTTCTGGGATCTTAGAAATACCTATACAAACTTGTTCCTACATAGTAACTTGCAACTTTGAATGAGAATGTGCTTGCTTACAGCAAGGTGCTATAAGTTCTGAATGACCGAATTGGTAATCTGTGTCAAATCTTTGTTAGGAATTATGTGATCCTTACTAGCTGGAAGTAAGGGAGATGGGGCATGAAGTTATTTCTAGGAGTTGGAGACATACCCACTTTAGCTCAGTTCTGGGCATCTTTGAAATACCTATACAAACTTGTTCCTACATAGGAACTTGCTCCTTGGAATGTAAAAATTCTGGCTTAAAGCAACGTGCTGCATGTTCTGAATGCCCGAATTGGGAATCTGTGTCAAAACTTTGTTAGGAATTATGTGATCCTTACTAGCTGAAAGTAAGTGAGATGGGGCATGAAGTTATTTCTGGGAGTTGGAGACGTACCAAGTTTAGCTCAGTTCTGGGCATCATTGAAAGTCCTATACAAACTTGTTCCTAAACAGTAACTTGCATCTTTGAATGAGAATGTGCTTGCTTACAGCAACGTGCTATATGTTTTGAATCCCCGAATTGGGAATCTGTGTCAAAACTTTGTTAGGAATTATGTGATCCTTACTAGCTGAAAGTAAGTGAGATGGGGCATGAAGTTATTTCTGGGAGTTGGAGACGTACCAAGTTTAGCTCAGTTCTGGGCATCATTGAAAGTCCTATACAAACTTGTTCCTAAACAGTAACTTGCATCTTTGAATGAGAATGTGCTTGCTTACAGCAACGTGCTATATGTTCTGAATGCTCGAATTGGGAATCTGTGTCAAAACTTTGTTAGGAATTATGTGATCCTTACTCGCTGGAAGTAAGTGAGTTGGGGCATGAAGTTGTTTCTAGGAGTTGGAGACATACCAAGTTTAGCTCAGTTCTGGGCATCTTTGAAATACCTATACAAACTTGTTCCTACATAGTAACTTGCAACTTTGAATGAGAATGTGCTTGCTTACAGCAACGTGCTATATGTTCTGAATGCCCGAATTGGGAATCTGTGTCAAAAGTTTGTTAGGAATTATGTGATCCTTACTAGCTGGAAGTAAGGGAGTTGGGGCATGAAGTTATTTCTAGGAGTTGGACACATACCAAGTTTAGCACAGTTCTGGGCATCTTTGAAATACCTATAGCAACTTGTTCCTTCATAGTAACTTGCAACTTTGAGTGAGAATGTGCTTGCTTACAGCAACGTGCTATATGTTCTGAATGCCCGAATTGGGAATCTGTGTCAAAACTTTGTTAGGAATTATGTGATCCTTACTAGCTGGAAGTAAGGGAGATGGGGCATGAAGTTATTTCTGGGAGTTGGAGACATACCAAGATTAGCTCAATTCTGGGCATCATTGAAAGTCCTATACAAACTTGTTCCTACACAGTAACTTGCATCTTTGAATGAGAATGTGCTTGCTTACAGCAACGTGCTATATGTTCTGAATGCCCGAATTGGGAATCTGTGTCAAAACTTTGTTAGGAATTATGTGATCCTTACTAGCTGGAAGTAAGGGAGTTGGATCATGAAGTTATTTCTAGGAGTTGGAGACATACCCACTTTAGCTCAGTTCTGGGCATCTTTGAAATACCTATACAAACTTGTTCCTACATAGTAACTTGCAACTTTGAATGAGAATGTGCTTGCTTTAAGCAACGTGCTATATGTTCTGAATGCCCGAATTGGGAATCTGTGTCAAAACTTTGTTAGGAATTATGTGATCCTTACTAGCTGAAAGTAAGGGAGTTGGGGCATGAAGTTATATCTAGGAGTTGACACATACCCACTTTAGGTCAGTTCTGGGCATCTTTGAAATACCTATGGAAACTTGTTCCTTCATGATAACTTGCTACTTGGAATGAGATAGTGCTGCCTAAAGCAACGTGCTATATGATGTGAATGCCCGAATTGGGAATCTGTGTCAAAACTTTGTTAGGAATTATGTGATCCTTACTAGCTGGAAGTAAGGGAGATGGGGCATGAAGTTATTTCTAGGAGTTGGAGACATACAACGTTTAGCTCAGTTCTGGGCATCATTGAAATACCTATACAAACTTGTTCCTACATAGTAACTTGCAACTTTGAATGAGAATGTGCTTGCTTACAGCAACGTACTACATGTTCTGAATGCCCGAATTGGGAATCTGTGTCAAAACTTTGTTAGGAATTATGTGATCCTTAATAGCTGGAAGTAAGGGAGATGGGGCATGAAGTTATTTCTGGGAGTTGTACACATACCCATTTTATCTCAGTTCTGGGCATCTTTGAAATACCTACACAAACTTGTTCCTACATAGTAACTTGCAACTTTGAATGAGAATGTGCTTGCTCACAACAACGTGCTATATGTTCTGAATGCCCGAATTGGGAATCTGTGTCAAAATTTTGTTCGGAATTATGTGATCCTTCCTAGCTGGAAGTAAGGGAGATGGGGCATGAAGTTATTTCTAGGAGTTGGATACATACCAAGTTTAGCTCAGTTCTGGGCATCATTGAAAGTCCTATACAAACTTGTTCCTACATAATAACTTGCATCTTTGAATGAGAATGTGCTTGCTTACAGCAACGTGATATATGTTCTGAATGCCCGAATTGGGAATCTGTGTCAAAACTTTGTTAGGAATTATGTGATCCTTACTAGCTGGAAGTAAGGGAGATGGGGCATGAAGTTATTTCTTGGAGTTGGAGACATACAACGTTTAGCTCAGTTCTGGGCATCTTTGAAATATCTATACAAACTTGTTCCTATATAGTAACTTGCAACTTTGAATGAGAATGTGCTTGCTTACAGCAACGTGCTATATGTTGTGTATGCCCGAATTGGGAATCTGTGTCAAAACTTTGTTAGGAATTATGTGATCCTTACTAGCTGGAAGTAAGGGAGATAGGGCATGAAGTTATTTCTATGAGTTGGAGACATACAACGTTTAGCTCAGTTCTGGGCATCTTTGAAATACCTATACAAACTTGTTCCTACATAGTAACTTGCAACTTTGAATGAGAATGTGCTTGCTTACAGCAACGTGCTATATGTTCTGAATGCCCGAATTGGGAATCTGTCTCAAAACTTTGTTAGGAATTATGTGATACTTACTAGCTGGAAGTAAGGGAGATGGGGCATGAAGTTATTTCTAGGATTTGGAGACACACAACCTTTAGCTCAGTTCTGGGCATCTTTGAAATACCTATACAAACTTGTTCCTACATAGTAACTTGCAACTTTGAATGAGAATGTGCTTGCTTACAGCAACGTGCTATATGTTCTGAATGCCCGAATTGGGAATCTGTGTCAAAATTTGTTAGGAATTATGTGATCCTTACTAGCTGGAAGAAAGGGAGATGGGGCATGAAGTTATTTCTAGGAGTTGGACACATACCAAGTTTAGCTCAGTTCTGGGCATCTTTGAAATACCTATACAAACTTGTTCCTACATAGTAACTTGCAACTTTGAATGAGAATGTGCTTGCTTACAACAACGTGGTATGTGTTCTGAATGCCCGAATTGGGAATCTGTGTCAAAACTTTGTTAGGAATTATGTGATCCTTACTAGCTGGAAGTAAGGGAGATGGGGCATGAAGTTATTTCTAGGAGTTGGAGACATACAACGTTTAGCTCAGTTCTGGGCATCTTTGAAATACCTATACAAACTTGTTCCTACATAGTAACTTGCAACTTTGAATGAGAATGTGCTTGCTTACAGCAACGTGCTACATGTTCTGAATGCCCGAATTGGGAATCTGTGTCAAAACTTTGTTAGGAATTATGTGATCCTTACTAGCTGGAAGTAAGGGAGATGGGGCATGATGTTATTTCTAGGAGTTGGAGACATACCCACTTTAGCTCAGGTCAGGGCATCTTTGAAATACCTATACAAACTTGTTCCTACATAGTAACTTGCATCATTGATAGAGAATGTGCTTGCTTATAGCAACGTGCTATATGTTCTGAATGCCCGAATTTGGAATCTGTGTCAAAACTTTTTTGAAATTATGTGATACTTACTAGCTGGAAGTAAGGGAGATGGGGCATGAAGTTATTTCTAGGAGTTGGACACATACCCACTTTAGCTCAGTTCTGGGCATCTTTGAAATACCTATACAAACTTGTTCCTACATAGTAACTTGCAACTTTGAATGAGAATGTGCTTGCTTACAGCAACGTGCTATATGTTCTGAATGCCCGAATTGGGATTCTGTGTCAAAACTTTGTTAGGAATTCTGTGATCCTTACTAGCTGGAAGTAAGGGAGATGGGGTATGAAGTTACTTCTAGGAGTTGGAGACATACAACGTTTAGCTCAGTTCTAGGCATCTTAGAAATACCTATACAAACTTGTTCCTACATAGTAACTTGCAACTTTGAATGAGAATGTGCTTGCTTACAGCAACGTGCTATATGTTCTGAATGCCCGAATTGGGAATCTGTGTCAAAACTTTGTTAGGAATTATGTGATCCTTACTAGCTGGAAGTAAGGGAGATGGGGCATGAAGTTATTTCTAGGAGTTGGAGAATACCAAGTTTAGCTCAGTTCTGGGCATCTTTGAAAGTCCTATACAAACTTGTTCCTACATAGTAACTTGCATCTTTGAATGAGAATGTGCTTGCTCACAACAACGTGCTATATGTTCTGAATGCCCGAATTGGGAATCTGTGTCAAAACTTTGTTAGGAATTTTGTGATCCTTCCTAGCTGGAAGTAAGGGAGATGGAGCATGAAGTTATTTCTAGGAGTTGGAGACATACCAAGTTTAGCTCAGTTCTGGGCATCTTTGATAGTCCTATACAAACTTGTTCCTACATAATAACTTGCATCTTTGAATGAGAATGTGCTTGCTCACAGCAACGTGCTATATGTTCTGAATGCCCGAATTGGGAATCTGTGTCAAAACTTTGTTAGGAATTATGTGATCCTTACTAGCTGGAAGTAAGGGAGATGGGGCATGAAGTTATTTCTTGGAGTTGGAGACATACAACGTTTAGCTCAGTTCTGGGCATCTTTGAAATATCTATATAAACTTGTTCCTACATAGTAACTTGCATATTGGAATGAGAATGTGCTTGCTTACAGCAACGTGCTATATGTTGTGAATGCCCGAATTGGGAATCTGTGTCAAAACTTTGTTAGGAATTATGTGATCCTTACTATCTGGCAGTAAGTGAGATGGGGCATGAAGTTATTTCTAGGAGTTGGAGACATACAACGTTTAGCTCAGATGTGGGCATCATTGAAATACCTATACAAACTTGTTCCTACATAGTAACTTGCAACTTTCAATGAGAATGTGCTTGCTTACAGCAACGTGCTATATGTTCTGAATGCCCGAATTGGGAATCTGTCTCAAAACTTTGTTAGGAATTATGTGATCCTTACAAGCTGGAAGTAAGGGAGATGGGGCATGAAGTTATTTCTAGGATTTGGAGACACACAACCTTTAGCTCAGTTCTGGGCATCTTTGAAATTCCTATACAAACTTGTTCCTACATAGTAACTTGCAACTTTGAATAAGAATGTGCTTGCTTACAGCAACGTGCTATATGTTCTGAATGCCCGAATTGGGAATCTGTGTCAAAACTTTGTTAGGAATTATGTGATCCTTACTAGCTGGAAGAAAGGGAGTTGGGGCATGAAGTTATTTCTAGGAGTTGGACACATACCAAGTTTAGCTCAGTTCTGGGCATCTTTGAAATACCTATACAAACTTGTTCCTATATAGTAACTTGCAACTTTGAATGAGAATGTGCTTGCTTACAGCAACGTGCTATATGTTCTGAATGCCCGAATTTGGAATCTGTGTCAAAACTTTGTTAGGAATTATATGATCCTTACTAGCTGGAAGTAAGGGAGTTGGGACATGAAGTTATTTCTAGGAGTTGACACATACCCACTTTAGCTCAGTTCTGGGCATCTTTGAAATACCTATAGAAACTTGTTCCTTCATAGTAACTTGCTACTTGGAATGAGATAGTGCTGCTTAAAGCAACGTGCTATATGTTCTGAATGCCCGAATTGGGAATCTGTGTCAAAACTTTGTTAGGAATTATGTGATCCTTACTAGCTGGAAGTAAGGGAGATGGGACATGAAGTTATTTCTAGGAGTTGGAGACATACAACGTTTAGCTCAGTTCTGGGCATCTTTGAAATACCTATACAAACTTGTTCCTACATAGTAACTTGCAACTTTGAATGAGAATGTGCTTGCTTACAGCAACGTGCTATGTGTTCTGAATGCCCGAATTGGGAATCTGTGTCAAAACTATGTTAGGAATTATGTGATCCTTACTAGCTGGAAGTAAGGGAGATGGGGCATGAAGTTATTTCTAGGAGTTGGAGACATACCCACTTTAGCTCAGTTCTGGGCATCTTTGAAATACCTATACAAACTTGTTCCTACATAGTAACTTGCAACTTTGAATGAGAATGTGCTTGCTTACAGCAACGTGCTACATGTTCTGAATGCCCGAATTGGGAATCTATGTCAAAACTTTGTTAGGAATTATGTGATCCTTACTAGCTGGAAGTAAGGGAGATGGGGCATGAAGTTATTTCTAGGAGTTGGACACATACCCACTTTAGCTCAGTTCTGGGCATCTTTGAAATATCTATACAAACTTGTTCCTACATAGTAAATTGCATCTTTGATAGAGAATGTGCTTGCTTATAGCAACGTGCTATATGTTCTGAATGCCCGAATTGGGAATCTCTGTCAAAACTTTGTTAGAAATTATGTGATACTTACTAGCTGGAAGTAAGGGAGATGGGGCATGAAGTTATTTCTAGGAGTTGGACACATACCCACTGTAGCTCAGTTCTGGGCATCTTTGAAATACCTATACAAACTTGTTCCTACATAGTAACTTGCAACTTTGAATGAGAATGTGCTTGCTTACAGCAACGTGCTATATGTTCTGAATGCCCGAATTGGGATTCTGTGTCAAAACTTTGTTAGGAATTATGTGATCCTTACTAGCTGGAAGTAAGGGAGATAGGGTATGAAGTTACTTCTAGGAGTTCGAGACATACAACGTTTAGCTCAGTTCTAGGCATCTTAGAAATACCTATACAAACTTGTTCCTACATAGTAACTTGCAACTTTGAATGAGAATGTGCTTGCTTACAGCAACGTGCTATATGTTCTGAATGCCCGAATTGGGAATCTGTGTCAAAACTTTGTTAGGAATTATGTGATCCTTACTAGCTGGAAGTAAGGGAGATGGGGCATGAAGTTATTTCTAGGAGTTGGAGAATACCAAGTTTAGCTCAGTTCTGGGCATCTTTGAAAGTCCTATACAAACTTGTTCCTACATAGTAACTTGCATCTTTGAATGAGAATGTGCTTGCTCACAACAACGTGCTATATGTTCTGAATGCCCGAATTGGGAATCTGTGTCAAAACTTTGTTAGGAATTATGTGATCCTTCCTAGCTGGAAGTAAGGGAGATGGAGCATGAAGTTATTTCTAGGAGTTGGAGACATACCAAGTTTAGCTCAGTTCTGGGCATCTTTGAAAGTCCTATACAAACTTGTTCCTACATAATAACTTGAATCTTTGAATGAGAATGTGCTTGCTCACAGCAACGTGCTATATGTTCTGAATGCCCGAATTGGGAATCTGTGTCAAAACTTTGTTAGGAATTATGTGATCCTTACTAGCTGGAAGTAAGGGAGATGGGGCATGAAGTTATTTCTTGGAGTTGGAGACATACAACGTTTAGCTCAGTTCTGGGCATCTTTGAAATATCTATATAAACTTGTTCCTACATAGTAACTTGCATATTGGAATGAGAATGTGCTTGCTTACAGCAACGTGCTATATGTTGTGAATGCCCGAATTGGGAATCTGTGTCAAAACTTTGTTAGGAATTATGTGATCCTTACTAGCTGGCAGTAAGGGAGATGGGGCATGAAGTTATTTCTAGGAGTTGGAGACATACAACGTTTAGCTCAGATGTGGGCATCATTGAAATACCTATACAAACTTGTTCCTACATAGTAACTTGCAACTTTGAATGAGAATGTGCTTGCTTACAGCAACGTGCTATATGTTCTGAATGCCCGAATTGGGAATCTGTCTCAAAACTTTGTTAGGAATTATGTGCTCCTTACTAGCTGGAAGTAAGGGAGATGGGGCATGAAGTTATTTCTAGGATTTGGAGACACACAACCTTTAGCTCAGTTCTGGGCATCTTTGAAATTCCTATACAAACTTGTTCCTACATAGTAACTTGCAACTTTGAATGAGAATGTGCTTGCTTACAGCAACGTGCTATATGTTCTGAATGCCCGAATTGGGAATCTGAGTCAAAACTTTGTTAGGAATTATGTGATCCTTACTAGCTGGAAGTAAGGGAGTTGGGGCATGAAGTTATTTCTAGGAGTTGGACACATACCAAGTTTAGCTCAGTTCTGGGCATCTTTGAAATACCTATACAAACTTGTTCCTACATAGTAACTTGCAACTTTGAATGAGAATGTGCTTGCTTACAGCAACGTGCTATATGTTCTGAATGCCCGAATTTGGAATCTGTGTCAAAACTTTGTTAGGAATTATATGATCCTTACTAGCTGGAAGTAAGGGAGTTGGGGCATGATGTTAATTCTAGGAGTTGACACATACCCACTTTAGCTCAGTTCTGGGCATCTTTGAAATACCTATAGAAACTTGTTCCTTCATAGTAACTTGCTGCTTGGAATGAGATAGTGCTGCTTAAAGCAACGTGCTATATGTTCTGAATGCCCGAATTGGGAATCTGTGTCAAAACTTTGTTAGTAATTATGTGATCCTTACTAGCTGGAAGTAAGGGAGATGGGGCATGAAGTTATTTCTAGGAGTTGGAGACATACAACGTTTAGCTCAGTTCTGGGCATCTTTGAAATACCTATACAAACTTGTTCCTACATAGTAACTTGCAACTTTGAATGAGAATGTGCTTGCTTACAGCAACGTGCTATGTGTTCTGAATGCCCGAATTGGGAATCTGTGTCAAAACTTTGTTAGGAATTATGTGATCCTTACTAGCTGGAAGTAAGGGAGATGGGGCATGAAGTTATTTCTAGGAGTTGGAGACATACCCACTTTAGCTCAGTTCTGGGCATCTTTGAAATACCTATACAAACTTGTTCCTACATAGTAACTTGCAACTTTGAATGAGAATGTGCTTGCTTACAGCAACGTGCTACATGTTCTGAATGCCCGAATTGGGAATCTATGTCAAAACTTTGTTAGGAATTATGTGATCCTTACTAGCTGGAAGTAAGGGAGATGGGGCATGAAGTTATTTCTAGGAGTTGGACACATACCCACTTTAGCTCAGTTCTGGGCATCTTTGAAATATCTATACAAACTTGTTCCTACATAATAAATTGCATCTTTGAATGAGAATGTGCTTGCTTACGGCAACGTGCTATATATTCTGAATGCCCGAATTGGGAATCTGTGTCAAAACTTTGTTAGGAATTATGTGATCCTTACTAGCTGGAAGTAAGGGAGATGGGGCATGAAGTTATTTCTAGGAGTTGGAGACATGTCAAGTTTCGCTCAGTTCTGGGCATCTTTTAACGTCCTATACAAACTTGTTCATACATAGTAACTTGCATCTTTGAATGAGAATGTGCTTGCTTACAGCAACGTGCTATATGTTCTGAATGCCCGAATTGGGAATCTGTGTCAAAACTTTGTTAGGAATTATGTGATCCTTACTAGCTGGAAGTACGGGAGTTGGGGCATGAAGTTATTTCTAGGAGTTGGAGACATACAACGTTTCGCTCAGTTCTGGGCATCTTTGAAATACATATACAAACTTGTTCCTACATAGTAACTTGCAACTTTGAATGAGAATGTGCTTGCTTACAGAAACGTGCTATATGTTCTGAATGCCCGAATTGGGAATCTGTGTCAAAACTTTGTTAGGAAGTATGTGATCCTTACTAGCTGGAAGTAAGGGAGATGGGGCATGAAGTTACTTCTAGGAGTTGGAGACATACAACGTTTAGCTCAGTTCTAGGCATCTTAGAAATACCTATACAAACTTGTTCCTACATAGTAACTTGCAACTTTGAATGAGAATGTGCTTGCTTACAGCAAGGTGCTATATGTTCTGAATGCCCGAATTGGGAATCTGTGTCAAAACTTTGTTAGGAATTATGTGATCCTTACTAGCTGGAAGTAAGGGAGATGGGGCATGAAGTTACTTCTAGGAGTTGGAGACATACAACGTTTAGCTCAGTTCTAGGCACCTTAGAAATACCTATACAAACTTGTTCCTACATAGTAACTGGCAACTTTGAATGAGAATGTGCTTGCTTACAGCAAGGTGCTATATGTTCTGAATGCCCGAATTTGGAATCTGTGTCAAACCTTTGTTAGGAATTATGTGATCCTTACTAGCTGGAAGTAAGGGAGATGGGGCATGAAGTTATTTCTAGGAGTTGGAGAGATACAAGTTTAGCTCAGTTCTGGGCATCTTTGAAATACCTATACAAACTTGTTCCTACATAGTAACTTGCAACTTTGAATGAGAATGTGCTTGCTTACAGCAACGTGCTATATGTTCTGAATGACCGAATTGGGAATCTGTGTCTAAACTTTGTAGGGAAGTATGTGATCCTTACTAGCTGGATGTAAGGGAGATGGGGCATGAAGTTATTTATAGGAGTTGGAGACATACAACGTTTAGCTCAGTTTTGGGCATCTTTGAAATACCTATACAAACTTGTTCCTACGTAGTAACTTGCAACTTTGAATGAGAATGTGCTTGCTTACAGCAACGTGCTATGTGTTCTGAATGCCCGAATTGGGAATCTGTGTCAAAACTTTGTTAGGAATTATGGGATCCTTACTAGCTGGAAGTAAGGGAGATGGGGCATGAAGTTATTTCTAGGAGTTGGACACATACCCACTTTAGCTCAGTTCTGGGCATCTTTGAAATACCTATACAAACTTGTTCCTACATAGTAACTTGCAACATTGAATGAGAATGTGCTTGCTTACAGCAACGTGCTATATGTTCTGAATGCCCGAATTGGGAATCTGTGTCAAAACTTTGTTAGGAATAATGTGATCCTTACTAGCTGGAAGTAAGGGAGATGGGGCATGAAGTTACTTCTAGGAGTTGGAGACATACAACGTTTAGCTCAGTTCTAGGCATCTTAGAAATACCTATACAAACTTGTTCCTACATAGTAACTTGCATCTTTGAATGAGAATGTGCTTGCTTACAGCAAGGTGCTATATTTCCTGAATGCCCGAATTGGGAATCTGTGTCAAAACTTTGTTAGGAATTATGTGATCCTTACTAGCTGGAAGTAAGGGAGATGGGGCATGAAGTTATTTCTAGGAGTTGGAGACATACAACGTTTAGCTCAGTTCTGGGCATCTTTGAAATACCTATACAAACTTGTTCCTACATAGTAACTTGCAACTTTGAATGAGAATGTGCTTGCATACAGCAACGTGCTATATATTCTGAATGCCCGAATTGGGAATCTGTGTCAAAACGTTGTTAGGAATTATGTGATCCTTACTAGCTGGAAGTAAGGGAGTTGGGGCATGAAGTTATTTCTAGGAGTTGGACAAATACCAGGTTTAGCACAGTTCTGGGAATCTTTGAAATACCTATACAAACTTGTTCCTTCATGGTAACCTGCAACTTTGAATGAGAATGTGCTTGCTTGCTTACAGCAACGTGCTATATGTTCTGAAAGCCCGAATTGGGAATCTGTGTCAAAACTTTGTTAGAAATTATGTGATCCTTATTAGCTGGAAGTAAGGGAGATGGGGCATGAAGTTACTTCTAGGAGTTGGAGACATACCCACTTTAGCTCAGTTCTGGGCATCTTTGAAATACCTATACAAACTTGTTCCTACATAGTAACTTGCAACATTGAATGAGAATGTGCTTGCTTGCAGCAACGTGCTATATGTTCTGAATGCCCGAATTGGGAATCTGTGTCAAAACTTTGTTAGGAATTATGTGATCCTTACTAGCCTGGAATTAAGGGAGATGGGGCATGAAGTTACTTCTAGGAGTTGGAGACATACAACGTTTAGCTCAGTTCTGGGCATCTTAGAAATACCTATACAAACTTGTTCCTACATAGTAACTTGCAACTTTGAATGAGAATGTGCTTGCTTACAGCAACGTGCTATATGTTGTGAATGCCCGAATTGGGAATCTGTGTCAAAACTTTGTTAGGAATTATGTGATCCTTACTAGCTGGAAGTAAGGGAGATGGGGCATGAAGTTATTTCTAGGAGTTGGACACATACCCACTTTAGCTTAGTTCTGGGCATCTTTGAAAGTCCTATACAAACTTGTTCCTATATAGTAACTTGCATCTTTGAATGAGATTGTGCTTGCTTACAGCAACGTGCTATATGTTCTGAATGCCCGAATTGGGAATCTGTGTCAAAACTTTGTTTGGAATTATGTGATCCTTACTAGCTGGAAGTAAGGGAGATGGGGCATGAAGTTATTTCTAGGAGTTGGAGACATACCAAGTTTAGCTCAGTTCTGGGCATCTTTGAAATACCTATACAAACTTGTTCCTACATAGTAACTGGCAACTTTGAATGAGAATGTGCTTGCTTACAGCAACGTGCTATATGTTCTGAATGCCCGAATTGGGAATCTGTGTCAAAACTTTGTTAGAAATTATGTGATTCTTACTAGCTGGAAGTAAGAGAGATGGGGCATGAAGTTATTTCTAGGAGTTGGAGACATACAACGTTTAGCTCAGTTCTGGGCATCTTTGAAATACCTATACAAACTTGTTCCTACATAGTAACTTGCAACTTTGAATGAGAATGTGCTTGCTTACAGCAACGTGCTATATGTTCTGAATGCAAGAATTGGGAATCTGTGTCAAAACTTTGTTAGGAATTATGTGATCCTTACTAGCTGGAAGTAAGGGAGTTGGGGCATGAAGTTATTTCTAGGGGTTGGACACATACCAGGTTTAGCACAGTTCTGGGCATCTTTGAAATACCTATACAAACTTGTTCCTTTATAGTAACTTGCAACTTTGAATGAGAATGTGCTTGCTTATAGCAACATGCTATATGTCCTGAATGCCCGAATTGGGAATCTGTGTCAAAACTTTATTAGGAATAATGTGATCCTTACTAGCTGGAAGTAAGGGAGATGGGGCATCAAGTTACTTCTAGGAGTTGGAGACATACAACGTTTAGCTCAGTTCTGGGCATCTTAGAAATACCTATACAAACTTGTTCCTACATAGTAACTTGCAACTTTGAATGAGAATGTGCTTGCTTACAGCAAGGTGCTATATGTTCTGAATGCCCGAACTGGGAATCTGTGTCAAAACTTTGTTAGGAATTATGTGATCCTTACTAGCTGGAAGTAAAGGAGATGGGGCATGAAGTTATTTCTAGGAGTTGGAGACATACAACGTTTAGCTCAGTTCTGGGCATCATTGAAGTACCTATACAAACTTGTTCCTTCATAGTAACTTGCAACTTTGAATGAGAATGTGCTTGCTTACAGCAAGGTGCTATATGTTCTGAATGCCAGAATTGGGAATCTGTGTCAAAACTTTTTTGGAATTATGTGATCCTTACTAGCTGGAAGTAAGGGAGATGAGGCATGAAGTTATTTCTAGGAGTTGGATACATACAACGTTTAGCTCAGTTCTGGGCATCTTTGAAATACCTATACAAACTTGTTCCTACATAGTAACTTGCAACTATGAATGAGAATGTGCTTGCTTACAGCAACGTGCTATAGGTTCTGAATGCCCGAATTGGGAATCTGTGTCAAAACTTTGTTAGGAATTATGTGATCCTTACTAGCTGAAAGTAAGGGAGATGGGGCATGAAGTTATTTCTAGGACTTGGACACATACCAAGTTTAGCTCAGTTCTGGGCATCTTTGAAATACCTATACAAACTTGTTCCTACATAGTAACTTGCAACTTTGAATGAGAATGTGCTTGCTTACAGCAACGTGCTATATATTCTGAATGCCCGAATTGGGAATCTGTGTCAAAACGTTGTTAGGAATTATGTGATCCTTACTAGCTGGAAGTAAGGGAGTTGGGGCATGAAGTTATTTCTAGGAGTTGGACACATACCAGGTTTAGCACAGTTCTGGGCATCTTTGAAATACCTATACACACTTGTTCCTTAATGGTAACCTGCAACTTTGAATGAGAATGTGCTTGCTTGCTTACAGCAACGTGCTATATGTTCTGAATGCCCGAATTGGGAATCTGTGTCAAAACTTTGTTAGAAATTATGTGATCCTTATTAGCTGGAAGTAAGGGAGATGGGGCATGAAGTTACTTCTAGGTGTTGGAGACATACCCACTTTAGCTCAGTTCTGAGCATCTTTGAAATACCTATAAAAACTTGTTCCTACATAGTAACTTGCAACATTGAATGAGAATGTGCTTGCTTACAGCAACGTGCTATATGTTCTGAATGCCCGAATTGGGAATCTGTGTCAAAACTTTGTTAGGAATTATGTGATCCTTACTAGCTGGAATTAAGGGAGATGGGGCATGAAGTTACTTCTAGGAGTTGGAGACATACAACGTTTAGCTCAGTTCTGGGCATCTTAGAAATACCTATACAAACTTGTTCCTACATAGTAACTTGCAACTTTGAATGAGAATGTGCTTGCTTACAGCAACGTGCTATATGTTCTGAATGTCCGAATTGGGAATCTGTGTCAAAACATTGTTAGGATTTATGTGATCCTTTCTAGCTGGAAGTAAGGGAGATGGGGCATGAAGTTATTTCTGGGAGTTGGAGACATACCAAGTTTAGCTCAGTTCTGGGCATCTTTGAAAGTCCTATACAAACTTGTTCCTACATAGTAACTTGCATCTTTGAATGAGAATGTGCTTGCTTACAGCAACGTGCTATATGTTCTGAATGCCCGAATTGGCAATCTGTGTCAAAACTTTGTTAGAAATTATGTGATCCTTATTAGCTGGAAGTAAGGGAGATGGGGCATGAAGTTACTTCTAGGAGTTGGAGACATACCCACTTTAGCTCAGTTCTGGGCATCTTTGAAATACCTATACAAACTTGTTCCTACATAGTAACTTGCAACATTGAATGAGAATGTGCTTGCTTACAGCAACGTGCTATATGTTCTGAATGCCCGAATTGGGAATCTGTGTCAAAACTTTGTTAGGAATTATGTGATCCTTACTAGCTGGAATTAAGGGAGATGGGGCATGAAGTTATTTCTTGGAGTTGGAGACATACAACGTTTAGCTCAGTTCTGGGCATCTTTGAAATATCTATATAAACTTGTTCCTACATAGTAACTTGCATATTGGAATGAGAATGTGCTTGCTTACAGCAACGTGCTATATGTTGTGAATGCCCGAATTGGGAATCTGTGTCAAAACTTTGTTAGGAATTATGTGATCCTTACTAGCTGGCAGTTAGGGAGATGGGGCATGAAGTTATTTCTAGGAGTTGGAGACATACAACGTTTAGCTCAGATGTGGGCATCATTGAAATACCTATACAAACTTGTTCCTACATAGTAACTTGCAACTTTGAATGAGAATGTGCTTGCTTACAGCAACGTGCTATATGTTCTGAATGCCCGAATTGGGAATCTGTCTCAAAACTTTGTTAGGAATTATGTGCTCCTTACTAGCTGGAAGTAAGGGAGATGGGGCATGAAGTTATTTCTAGGATTTGGAGACACACAACCTTTAGCTCAGTTATGGGCATCTTTGAAATTCCTATACAAACTTGTTCCTACATAGTAACTTGCAACTTTGAATGAGAATGTGCTTGCTTACAGCAACGTGCTATATGTTCTGAATGCCCGAATTGGGAATCTGAGTCAAAACTTTGTTAGGAATTATGTGATCCTTACTAGCTGGAAGTAAGGGAGTTGGGGCATGAAGTTATTTCTAGGAGTTGGACACATACCAAGTTTAGCTCAGTTCTGGGCATCTTTGAAATACCTATACAAACTTGTTCCTACATAGTAACTTGCAACTTTGAATGAGAATGTGCTTGCTTACAGCAACGTGCCATATGTTCTGAATGCCCGAATTTGGAATCTGTGTCAAAACTTTGTTAGGAATTATATGATCCTTACTAGCTGGAAGTAAGGGAGTTGGGGAATGAAGTTATTTCTAGGAGTTGACACATACCCACTTTAGCTCAGTTCTGGGCATCTTTGAAATACCTATAGAAACTTGTTCCTTCATAGTAACTTGCTACTTGGAATGAGATAGTGCTGCTTAAAGCAACATGCTATATGTTCTGAATGCCCGAATTGGGAATCTGTGTCAAAACTTTGTTAGTAATTATGTGATCCTTACTAGCTGGAAGTAAGGGAGATGGGGCATGAAGTTATTTCTAGGAGTTGGAGACATACAACGTTTAGCTCAGTTCTGGGCATCTTTGAAATACCTATACAAACTTGTTCCTACATAGTAACTTGCAACTTTGAATGAGAATGTGCTTGCTTACAGCAACGTGCTATGTGTTCTGAATGCCCGAATTGGGAATCTGTGTCAAAACTTTGTTAGGAATTATGTGATCCTTACTAGCTGGAAGTAAGGGAGATGGGGCATGAAGTTATTTCTAGGAGTTGGAGACATACCCACTTTAGCTCAGTTCTGGGCATCTTTGAAATACCTATACAAACTTGTTCCTACATAGTAACTTGCAACTTTGAAGGAGAATGTGCTTGCTTACAGCAACGTGCTACGTGTTCTGAATGCCCGAATTGGGAATCTATGTCAAAACTTTGTTAGGAATTATGTGATCCTTACTAGCTGGAAGTAAGGGAGATGGGGCATGAAGTTATTTCTAGGAGTTGGACACATACCCACTTTAGCTCAGTTCTGGGCATCTTTGAAATATCTATACAAACTTGTTCCTACATAATAAATTGCATCTTTGAATGAGAATGTGCTTGCTTACGGCAACGTGCTATATGTTCTGAATGCCCGAATTGGGAATCTGTGTCAAAACTTTGTTAGGAATTATGTGATCCTTACTAGCTGGAAGTAAGGGAGATGGGGCATGAAGTTATTTCTAGGAGTTGGAGACATGTCAAGTTTCGCTCAGTTCTGGGCATCTTTTAACGTCCTATACAAACTTGTTCCTACATAGTAACTTGCATCTTTGAATGAGAATGTGCTTGCTTACAGCAACGTGCTATATGTTCTGAATGCCCGAATTGGGAATCTGTGTCAAAACTTTGTTAGGAATTATGTGATCCTTACTAGCTGGAAGTACGGGAGTTGGGGCATGAAGTTATTTCTAGGAGTTGGAGACATACAACGTTTCGCTCAGTTCTGGGCATCTTTGAAATACCTATACAAACTTGTTCCTACATAGTAACTTGCAACTTTGAATGAGAATGTGCTTGCTTACAGAAACGTGCTATATGTTCTGAATGCCCGAATTGGGAATCTGTGTCAAAACTTTGTTAGGAAGTATGTGATCCTTACTAGCTGGAAGTAAGGGAGATGGGGCATGAAGTTACTTCTAGGAGTTGGAGACATACAACGTTTAGCTCAGTTCTAGGCATCTTAGAAATACCTATACAAACTTGTTCCTACATAGTAACTTGCAACTTTGAATGAGAATGTGCTTGCTTACAGCAAGGTGCTATATGTTCTGAATGCCCGAATTGGGAATCTGTGTCAAAACTTTGTTAGGAATTATGTGATCCTTACTAGCTGGAAGTAAGGGAGATGGGGCATGAAGTTACTTCTAGGAGTTGGAGACATACAACGTTTAGCTCAGTTCTAGGCACCTTAGAAATACCTATACAAACTTGTTCCTACATAGTAACTGGCAACTTTGAATGAGAATGTGCTTGCTTACAGCAAGGTGCTATATGTTCTGAATGCCCGAATTGGGAATCTGTGTCAAACCTTTGTTAGGAATTATGTGATCCTTACTAGCTGGAAGTAAGGGAGATGGGGCATGAAGTTATTTCTAGGAGTTGGAGAGATACAAGTTTAGCTCAGTTCTGGGCATCTTTGAAATACCTATACAAACTTGTTCCTACATAGTAACTTGCAACTTTGAATGAGAACGTGCTTGCTTACAGCAACGTGCTATATGTTCTGAATGACCGAATTGGGAATCTGTGTCTAAACTTTGTAGGGAAGTATGTGATCCTTACTAGCTGGATGTAAGGGAGATGGGGCATGAAGTTATTTATAGGAGTTGGAGACATACAACGTTTAGCTCAGTTCTGTGCATCTTTGAAATACCTATACAAACTTGTTCCTACATAGTAACTTGCAACTTTGAATGAGAATGTGCTTGCTTACAGCAACGTGCTATGTGTTCTGAATGCCCGAATTGGGAATCTGTGTCAAAACTTTGTTAGGAATTATGGGATCCTTACTAGCTGGAAGTAAGGGAGATGGGGCATGAAGTTATTTCTAGGAGTTGGACACATACCCACTTTAGCTCAGTTCTGGGCATCTTTGAAATACCTATACAAACTTGTTCCTACATAGTAACTTGCAACATTGAATGAGAATGTGCTTGCTTACAGCAACGTGCTATATGTTCTGAATGCCCGAATTGGGAATCTGTGTCAAAACTTTGTTAGGAATAATGTGATCCTTACTAGCTGGAAGTAAGGGAGATGGGGCATGAAGTTACTTCTAGGAGTTGGAGACATACAACGTTTAGCTCCCTTCTAGGCATCTTAGAAATACCTATACAAACTTGTTCCTACATAGTAACTTGCATCTTTGAATGAGAATGTGCTTGCTTACAGCAAGGTGCTATATTTCCTGAATGCCCGAATTGGGAATCTGTGTCAAAACTTTGTTAGGAATTATGTGATCCTTACTAGCTGGAAGTAAGGGAGATGGGGCATGAAGTTATTTCTAGGAGTTGGAGACATACAACGTTTAGCTCAGTTCTGGGCATCTTTGAAATACCTATACAAACTTGTTCCTACATAGTAACTTGCAACTTTGAATGAGAATGTGTTTGCTTACAGCAACATGCTATATATTCTGAATCCCCGAATTGGGAATCTGTGTCAAAACGTTGTTAGGAATTATGTGATCCTTACTAGCTGGAAGTAAGGGAGTTGGGGCATGAAGTTATTTCTAGGAGTTGGACACATACCAGGTTTAGCACAGTTCTGGGCATCTTTGAAATACCTATACAAACTTGTTCCTTCATGGTAACCTGCAACTTTGAATGAGAATGTGCTTGCTTGCTTACAGCAACGTGCTATATGTTCTGAATGCCCGAATTGGGAATCTGTGTCTACACTTTGTTAGGAATTATGTGATCCTTATTAGCTGGAAGTAAGGGAGATGGGGCATGAAGTTACTTCTAGGAGTTGGAGACATACCCACTTTAGCTCAGTTCTGGGCATCTTTGAAATACCTATACAAACTTGTTCCTACATAGTAACTTGCAACATTGAATGAGAATGTGCTTGCTTGCAGCAACGTGCTATATGTTCTGAATGCCCGAATTGGGAATCTGTGTCAAAACTTTGTTAGGAATTATGTGATCCTTACTAGCTGGAAGTAAGGGAGATGGGGCATGAAGTTATTTCTAGGAGTTGGAGACATACAACGTTTAGCTCAGTTCTGGGCATCTTTGAAATACCTATACAAACTTGTTCCTACATAGTAACTTGCAACTTTGAATGAGAATGTGCTTGCCTACAGCAACGTGCTATATGTTCTGAATGCCCGAATTGGGAATCTGTGTCAAAACTTTGTTAGGAATTATGTGATCCTTACTAGCTGGAAGTAAGGGAGTTGGGGCATGAAGTTATTTCTAGGGGTTGGACACATACCAGGTTTAGCACAGTTCTGGGCATCTTTGAAATACCTATACAAACTTGTTCCTTTATAGTAACTTGCAACTTTGAATGAGAATGTGCTTGCTTATAGCAACATGCTATATGTCCTGAATGCCCGAATTGGGAATCTGTGTCAAAACTTTATTAGGAATAATGTGATCCTTACTAGCTGGAAGTAAGGGAGATGGGGCATCAAGTTACTTCTAGGAGTTGGAGACATACAACGTTTAGCTCAGTTCTGGGCATCTTAGAAATACCTATACAAACTTGTTCCTACATAGTAACTTGCAACTTTGAATGAGAATGTGCTTGCTTACAGCAAGGTGCTATATGTTCTGAATGCCCGAACTGTGAATCTGTGTCAAAACTTTGTTAGGAATTATGTGGTCCTTACTAGCTGGAAGTAAAGGAGATGGGGCATGAAGTTATTTCTAGGAGTTGGAGACATACAACGTTTAGCTCAGTTCTGGGCATCTTTGAAGTACCTATACAAACTTGTTCCTTCATAGTAACTTGCAACTTTGAATGAGAATGTGCTTGCTTACAGCAAGGTGCTATATGTTCTGAATGCCAGAATTGGGAATCTGTGTCAAAACTTTGTTAGGAATTATGTGATCCTTACTAGCTGGAAGTAAGGGAGATGGGGCATGAAGTTATTTCTAGGAGTTGGAGACATACAACGTTTAGCTCAGTTCTGGGCATCTTTGAAATACCTATACAAACTTGTTCCTACATAGTAACTTGCAACTATGAATGAGAATGTGCTTGCTTACAGCAACGTGTTATAGGTTCTGAATGCCCGAATTGGGAATCTGTGTCAAAACTTTGTTAGGAATTATGTGATCCTTACTAGCTGAAAGTAAGGGAGATGGGGCATGAAGTTATTTCTAGGACTTCGACACATACCAAGTTTAGCTCAGTTCTGGGCATCTTTGAAATACCTATACAAACTTGTTCCTACATAGTAACTTGCAACTTTGAATGAGAATGTGCTTGCTTACAGCAACGTGCTATATATTCTGAATGCCCGAATTGGGAATCTGTGTCAAAACGTTGTTAGGAATTATGTGATCCTTACTAGCTGGAAGTAAGGGAGTTGGGGCATGAAGTTATTTCTAGGAGTTGGACACATACCAGGTTTAGCACAGTTCTGGGCATCTTTGAAATACCTATACACACTTGTTCCTTAATGGTAAACTGCAACTTTGAATGAGAATGTGCTTGCTTGCTTACAGCAACGTGCTATATGTTCTGAATGCCCGAATTGGGAATCTGTGTCAAAACTTTGTTAGAAATTATGTGATCCTTATAAGCTGGAAGTAAGCGAGATGGGGCATGAAGTTACTTCTAGGTGTTGGAGACATACCCACTTTAGCTCAGTTCTGATCATCTTTGAAATACCTATAAAAACTTGTTCCTACATAGTAACTTGCAACATTGAATGAGAATGTGCTTGCTTATAGCAACGTGCTGTATGTTCTGAATGCCCGAATTGGGAATCTGTGTCAAAACTTTGTTAGGAATTATGTGATCCTTACTAGCTGGAAGTAAGGGAGATGGGGCATGAAGTTACTTCTAGGACTGGAGACATACAACGTTTAGCTCAGTTCTGGGCATCTTAGAAATACCTATACAAACTTGTTCCTACATAGTAACTTGCAACTTTGAATGAGAATGTGCTTGCTTACAGCAACGTGCTATATGTTCTGAATGTCCGAATTGGGAATCTGTGTCAAAACTTTGTTAGGAATTATGTGATCCTTACTAGCTGGAAGTAAGGGAGATGGGGCATGAAGTTATTTCTGGGAGTTGGAGACATACCAAGTTTAGCTCAGTTCTGGGCATCTTTGAAAGTCCTATACAAACTTGTTCCTACATAGTAACTTGCATCTTTGAATGAGAATGTGCTTGCTTACAGCAACGTGCTATATGTTCTGAATGCCCGAATTGGCAATCTGTGTCAAAACTTTGTTAGAAATTATGTGATCCTTATTAGCTGGAAGTAAGGGAGATGGGGCATGAAGTTACTTCTAGGAGTTGGAGACATACCCACTTTAGCTCAGTTCTGGGCATCTTTGAAATACCTATACAAACTTGTTTCTACATAGTAACTTGCAACATGGAATGAGAATGTGCTTGCTTACAGCAACGTGCTATATGTTCTGAATGCCCGAATTGGGAATCTGTGTCAAAACTTTGTTAGGAATTATGTGATCCTTACTAGCTGGAATTAAGGGAGATGGGGCATGAAGTTACTTCTAGGAGTGGGAGACATACAACGTTTATCTCAGTTCTGGGCATCTTAGAAATACCTATACAAACTTGTTCCTACATAGTAACTTGCAACTTTGAATGAGAATGTGCTTGCTTACAGCAACGTGCTATATGTTCTGAATGCCCGAATTGGAAATCTGTGTCAAAACTTTGTTAGGAATTATGTGATCCTTACTAGCTGGAAGTAAGGGAGATGGGGCATGAAGTTATTTCTGGGAGTTGGAGACATACCAAGTTTAGCTCAGTTCTGGGCATCTTTGAAAGTCCTATACAAACTTGTTCCTACATAGTAACTTGCATCTTTGAATGAGAATGTGCTTGCTTACAGCAACGTGCTATATGTTCTGAATGCCCGAATTGGGAATCTGTGTCAAAACTTTGTTAGGAATTATGTGATCCTTACTAGCTGGAAATAAGGGAGTTGGGGCATTAAGTTATTTCTAGGAGTTGGAGACATACAACGTTTAGCTCAGTTCTGGGCATCTTTGAAATACCTATACAAACTTGTTCCTATATAGTAACTTGCAACTTTGAATGAGAATGTGCTTGCTTACAGCAATGTGCTATATGTTCTGAATGCCCAAATTGGAAATATGTGTCAAAACTTTGTTAGGAATTATGTGATCCTTACTAGCTGAAAGTAAGGGAAATGGGGCATGAAGTTATTTCTAGGAGTTGGACACATACCAAGGTTAGCTCAGTTCTGGGCATCTTTGAAATACCTATACAAACTTGTTCCTACATAGTAACTTGCAACTTTGAATGAGAATGTGCTTGCTTACAGCAACGTGCTATATGTTTTGAATGCCCGAATTGGGTATCTGTGTCAAAACTTTGTTAGGAATTATGTGATCCTTACTAGCTGGAAGTAAGGGAGATGGGGTACGAAGTTATTTCTAGGAGTTGGAGACATACCAAGTTTAGCACAGTTCGGGGTATCTTTGAAATACCTATACAAACTTGTTCCTACATAGTAACTTGCAACTTTGAATGAGAATGTGCTTGCTTACAGCAACGTGCTATATGTTCTGAATGCCCGAATTGGGAATCTGTGTCAAAACTTTGTTAGGAATTATGTGATCCTTACTAGCTGGAAATAAGGGAGTTGGGGCATGAAGTTATTTCTAGGAGTTGGACACATACCAAGCTTAGCACAGTTCTGGGCATCTTTGAAATACCTAAACAAACTTGTTCCTACATAGTAACTTGCAACTTTGAATGAGAATGTGCTTACTTACAGCAAGGTGCTATATGTTGTGAATGCCCGAATTGGGAATCTGTGTCAAAACTTTGTTAGGAATTATGTGATACTTACTAGCTGGAAGTAAGGGAGATGAGGCATGAAGTTATTTCTAGGAGTTGGACACATACCCACTTTAGCTCAGTTCTGGGCATCTTTGAAATACCTATACAAACTTGTTCCTACATAGTAACTTGCAACTTTGAATGAGAATGTGCTTGCTTACAGCAACGTGCTATATGTTCTGAATGCCCGAATTGGAAATCTGTGTCAAAACTTTGTTAGGAATTATGTGATCCTTACTAGCTGGAAGTAAGGGAGATGGGGCATGAAGTTATTTCTGGGAGTTGGAGACATACCAAGTTTAGCTCAGTTCTGGGCATCTTTGAAAGTCCTATACAAACTTGTTCCTACATAGTAACTTGCATCTTTGAATGAGAATGTGCTTGCTTACAGCAACGTGCTATATGTTCTGAATGCCCGAATTGGGAATCTGTGTCAAAACTTTGTTAGGAATTATGTGATCCTTACTAGCTGGAAATAAGGGAGTTGGGGCATTAAGTTATTTCTAGGAGTTGGAGACATACAACGTTTAGCTCAGTTCTGGGCATCTTTGAAATACCTATACAAACTTGTTCCTATATAGTAACTTGCAACTTTGAATGAGAATGTGCTTGCTTACAGCAATGTGCTATATGTTCTGAATGCCCAAATTGGAAATATGTGTCAAAACTTTGTTAGGAATTATGTGATCCTTACTAGCTGAAAGTAAGGGAAATGGGGCATGAAGTTATTTCTAGGAGTTGGACACATACCAAGGTTAGCTCAGTTCTGGGCATCTTTGAAATACCTATACAAACTTGTTCCTACATAGTAACTTGCAACTTTGAATGAGAATGTGCTTGCTTACAGCAACGTGCTATATGTTTTGAATGCCCGAATTGGGTATCTGTGTCAAAACTTTGTTAGGAATTATGTGATCCTTACTAGCTGGAAGTAAGGGAGATGGGGTACGAAGTTATTTCTAGGAGTTGGAGACATACCAAGTTTAGCACAGTTCGGGGTATCTTTGAAATACCTATACAAACTTGTTCCTACATAGTAACTTGCAACTTTGAATGAGAATGTGCTTGCTTACAGCAACGTGCTATATGTTCTGAATGCCCGAATTGGGAATCTGTGTCAAAACTTTGTTAGGAATTATGTGATCCTTACTAGCTGGAAATAAGGGAGTTGGGGCATGAAGTTATTTCTAGGAGTTGGACACATACCAAGCTTAGCACAGTTCTGGGCATCTTTGAAATACCTAAACAAACTTGTTCCTACATAGTAACTTGCAACTTTGAATGAGAATGTGCTTACTTACAGCAAGGTGCTATATGTTGTGAATGCCCGAATTGGGAATCTGTGTCAAAACTTTGTTAGGAATTATGTGATACTTACTAGCTGGAAGTAAGGGAGATGAGGCATGAAGTTATTTCTAGGAGTTGGACACATACCCACTTTAGCTCAGTTCTGGGCATCTTTGAAATACCTATACAAACTTGTTCCTACATAGTAACTTGCAACTTTGAATGAGAATGTGCTTGCTTACAGCAACGTGCTATATGTTGTGAATGCCCGAATTGGGAATCTGTGTCAAAACTTTGTTAGGAATTATGTGATCCTTACTAGCTGGAAGTAAGGGAGATGGGGCATGAAGTTATTTCTAGGAGTTGGACACATACCCACTTTAGCTTAGTTCTGGGCATCTTTGAAAGTCCTATACAAACTTGTTCCTATATAGTAACTTGCATCTTTGAATGAGATTGTGCTTGCTTACAGCAACGTGCTATATGTTCTGAATGCCCGAATTGGGAATCTGTGTCAAAACTTTGTTAGGAATTATGTGATCCTTACTAGCTGGAAGTAAGGGAGATGGGGCATGAAGTTATTTCTAGGAGTTGGAGACATACCAAGTTTAGCTCAGTTCTGGGCATCTTTGAAATACCTATACAAACTTGTTCCTACATAGTAACTTGCAACTTTGAATGAGAATGTGCTTGCTTACAGCAACGTGCTATATGTTCTGAATGCCCGAATTGGGAATCTGTGTCAAAACTTTGTTAGAAATTATGTGATTCTTACTAGCTGGAAGTAAGAGAGATGGGGCATGAAGTTATTTCTAGGAGTTGGAGACATACAACGTTTAGCTCAGTTCTGGGCATCTTAGAAATACCTATACAAACTTGTTCCTACATAGTAACTTGCAACTTTGAATGAGAATGTGCTTGCTTACAGCAACGTGCTATATGTTCTGAATGTCCGAATTGGGAATCTGTGTCAAAACTTTGTTAGGAATTATGTGATCCTTACTAGCTGGAAGTAAGGGAGATGGGGCATGAAGTTATTTCTGGGAGTTGGAGACATACCAAGTTTAGCTCAGTTCTGGGCATCTTTGAAAGTCCTATACAAACTTGTTCCTACATAGTAACTTGCATCTTTGAATGAGAATGTGCTTGCTTACAGCAACGTGCTATATGTTCTGAATGCCCGAATTGGCAATCTGTGTCAAAACTTTGTTAGAAATTATGTGATCCTTATTAGCTGGAAGTAAGGGAGATGGGGCATGAAGTTACTTCTAGGAGTTGGAGACATACCCACTTTAGCTCAGTTCTGGGCATCTTTGAAATACCTATACAAACTTGTTCCTACATAGTAACTTGCAACATTGAATGAGAATGTGCTTGCTTACAGCAACGTGCTATATGTTCTGAATGCCCGAATTGGGAATCTGTGTCAAAACTTTGTTAGGAATTATGTGATCCTTACTAGCTGGAATTAAGGGAGATGGGGCATGAAGTTACTTCTAGGAGTTGGAGACATACAACGTTTATCTCAGTTCTGGGCATCTTAGAAATACCTATACAAACTTGTTCCTACATAGTAACTTGCAACTTTGAATGAGAATGTGCTTGCTTACAGCAACGTGCTATATGTTCTGAATGCCCGAATTGGGAATCTGTGTCAAAACTTTGTTAGGAATTATGTGATCCTTACTAGCTGGAAATAAGGGAGTTGGGGCATTAAGTTATTTCTAGGAGTTGGAGACATACAACGTTTAGCTCAGTTCTGGGCATCTTTGAAATACCTAAACAAACTTGTTCCTACATAGTAACTTGCAACTTTGAATGAGAATGTCCTTGCTTACAACAACGTGCTGTATGTTGTGAATGCCCGAATTGGGAATCTGTGTCAAAACTTTGTTAGGAATTATGTGATCCTTACTAGCTGGAAGTAAGGGAGATGGGGCATGAAGTTATTTCTAGGAGTTGGACACATACCCACTTTAGCTCAGTTCTGGACATCTTTGAAATACCTATACAAACTTGTTCCTACATATTAACTTGCATCTTTGAATGAGAATGTGCTTGCTTACAGCAACGTGTTATATGTTCTGAATGCCCGAATTGGGAATCTGTGTCAAAACTTTGTTAGGAATTATGTGATCCCTACTAGCTGGAAGTAAGGGAGTTGGGGCATGAAGTTATTTCTAGGAGTTGGAGACATACAACGTTTAGCACAGATCCGGGCATCTTTGAAATACCTATGCAAACTTGTTCCTTCATAGTAACTTTCAACTTTGAATTCGAATGTGCTTGCTTACAGCAACGTGCTATATGTTCTGAATGCCCGAATTGGGAATCTGTGTCAAAACTTTGTTAGAAATTATGTGATCCTTACTAGCTGGAAGTGAGGGAGATTGGGCAGGAAGTTACTTCTAGGAGTTGGAGACATACAACGTTTAGCTCAGTTCTGGGCATCTTAGAAATACCTATACAAACTTGTTCCTACATAGTAACTTGCAACATTGAATGAGATTGTGCTTGCTTACAGCAACGTGATATATGTTCTGAATGCCCGAATTGGGAATCTGTGTCAAAACGTTGTTAGGAATTATGTGATCCTTACTAGCTGGAAGTAAGGGAGTTGGGGCATGAAGTTATTTCTAGGAGTTGGACACATACCAGGTTTAGCACACTTCTGGGCAACTTTGAAATACCTATACAAACTTGTTCCTTAAATCTAACCTGCAACTTTGAATGAGAATGTGCTTGCTTGCTTACAGCAACGTGCTATATGTTCTGAATGCCCGAATTGGGAATCTGTGTCAAAACTTTGTTAGAAATTATGTGATCCTTATTAGCTGGATGTAAGGGAGATGGGGCATGAAGTTACCTCTAGGAGTTGGAGACATACCCACTTTAGCTCAGTTCTGAGCATCTTTGAAATACCTATACAAACTTGTTCCTACATAGTAACTTGCAACATTGAATGAGAATGTGCTTCCTTACAGCAACGTGCTATATGTTCTGAATGCCCGAATTGGGAATCTGTGTCAAAACTTTGTTAGGAATTATGTGATCCTTACTAGCTGGAATTAAGGGAGATGGGGCATGAAGTTACTTCTAGGAGTTGGAGACATACAACGTTTAGCTCAGTTCTGGGCATCTTAGAAATACCTATACAAACTTGTTCCTACATAGTAACTTGCAACTTTGAATGAGAATGTGCTTGCTTACAGCAACGTGCTATATGTTCTGAATGCCCGAATTGGGAATCTGTGTCAAAACTTTGTTAGGAATTATGTGATCCTTACTAGCTGGAAGTAAGGGAGATGGGGCATGAAGTTATTTCTGGGAGTTGGAGACATACCAAGTTTAGCTCAGTTCTGGGTATCTTTGAAAGTCCTATACAAACTTGTTCCTACATAGTAACTTGCATCTTTGAATGAGAATGTGCTTGCTTACAGCAACGTGCTTTATGTTCTGAATGCCCGAATTGGGAATCTGTGTCAAAACTTTGTTAGGAATTATGTGATCATTACTAGCTGGAAGTAAGGGAGTTGGGGCATTAAGTTATTTCTAGGAGTTGGAGACATACAACGTTTAGCTCAGTTCTGGGCATCTTTGAAATACCTATACAAACTTGTTCCTATATAGTAACTTGCAACTTTGAATGAGAATGTGCTTGCTTACAACAATGTGCTATATGTTCTGAATGCCCAAATTGGGAATCTGTGTCAAACCTTTGTTAGGAATTATGTGATCCTTACTAGCTGAAAGTAAGGGAGATGGGGCATTAAGTTATTTCTAGGAGTTGGACACATACCAAGTTTAGCTCAGTTCTGGGCATCTTTGAAATACCTATACAAACTTGTTCCTACATAGTAACTTGCAACTTTGAATGAGAATTTGCTTGCTTACAGCAACGTGCTATATGTTTTGAATGCCCGAATTGGGAATCTGTGTCAAAACTTTGTTAGGAATTATGTGATCCTTACTAGCTGGAAGTAAGGGATATGGGGTACGAAGTTATTTCTAGGAGTTGGAGACATACCAAGTTTAGCACAGTTCGGGGCATCTTTGAAATACCTATACAAACTTGTTCCTACATAGTAACTTGCAACTTTGAATGAGAATGTGCTTGCTTACAGCAACGTGCTATATGTTCTGAATGCCCGAATTGGGAATCTGTGTCAAAACTTTGTTAGGAATTATGTGATCCTTACTAGCTGGAAATAAGGGAGTTGGGGCATGAAGTTATTTCTAGGAGTTGGACACATACCAAGCTTAGCACAGTTCTGGGCATCTTTGAAATACCTAAACAAACTTGTTCCTACATAGTAACTTGCAACTTTGAATGAGAATGTGCTTGCTTACAGCAACGTGCTATATGTTGTGAATGCCCGAATTGGGAATCTGTGTCAAAACATCTTTTAGGAATTATGTGATACTTACTAGCTGGAAGTAAGGGAGATGGGGCATGAAGTTATTTCTAGGAGTTGGACACATACCCCCTTTAGCTCAGTTCTGGGCATCTTTGAAATACCTATACAAACTTGTTCCTACATAGTAACTTGCAACTTTGAATGAGAATGTGCTTGCTTACAGCAACGTGCTATATGTTCTGAATGCCCGAATTGGGAATCTGTGTCAAAACTTTGTTACGAATTATGTGATCCTTACTAGCTGGAAGTAAGGGAGTTTGGGCATGAAGTTATTTCTAGGAGTTGGAGACATACAACGTTTAGCACAGTTCTGGGCATCTTTGAAATACCTATGCAAACTTGTTCCTTCATAGTAACTTTCAACATTAAATGAGAATGTGCTTGCTTACAGCAACGTGCTATATGTTCTGAATGCCCGAATTGGGAATCTGTGTCAAAACTTTGTTAAAAATTATGTGATCCTTACTAGCTGGAAGTGAGGGAGATGGGGCAGGAAGTTACTTCTAGGAGTTGGAGACATACAACGTTTAGCTCAGTTCTGGGCATCTTAGAAATACCTATACAAACTTGTTCCTACATAGTAACTTGCAACATTGAATGAGAATGTGCTTGCTTACAGCAACGTGATACATGTTCTGAATGCCCGAATTGGGAATCTGTGTCAAAACTTTGTTAGGAATTATGTGATCCTTACTAGCTGGAAGTAAGGGAGATGGGGCATGAAATTATTTCTAGGAGTTGGAGACATACCCACTTTAGCTCAGTTCTGGGCATCTTTGAATTACCTATACAAACTTGTTCCTACATAGTAACTTGCTACTTGGAATGAGAAAGTGCTGGCTTAAAGCAACGTGCTACATGTTCTGAATGCCCGAATTGGGAATCTGTGTCAAAACTTTGTTAGGAATTATGTGACCCTTACTAGCTGGAAGAAAGGGAGTTGGGGCATGAAGTTATTTCTAGGAATTGGAGACATACCAAGTTTAGCTCAGTTCTGGGCATCTTTGAAATACCTATACAAACTTGTTCCTACATAGTAACTTGCAACTTTGAATGAGAATTTGCTTGCTTACAGCAACGTGCTATATGTTTTGAATGCCCGAATTGGGAATCTGTGTCAAAACTTTGTTAGGAATTATGTGATCCTTACTAGCTGGAAGTAAGGGATATGGGGTACGAAGTTATTTCTAGGAGTTGGAGACATATCAAGTTTAGCACAGTTCGGGGCATCTTTGAAATACCTATACAAACTTGTTCATACATAGTAACTTGCAACTTTGAATGAGAATGTGCTTGCTTACAGCAACGTGCTATATGTTCTGAATGCCCGAATTGGGAATCTGTGTCAAAACTTTGTTAGGAATTATGTGATCCTTACTAGCTGGAAATAAGGGAGTTGGGGCATGAAGTTATTTCTAGGAGTTGGACACATACCAAGCTTAGCACAGTTCTGGGCATCTTTGAAATACCTAAACAATCTTGTTCCTACATAGTAACTTGCAACTTTGAATGAGAATGTGCTTGCTTACAGCAACGTGCTATATGTTGTGAATGCCCGAATTGGGAATCTGTGTCAAAACTTTGTTAGGAATTATGTGATCCTTACTAGCTGGAAGTAAGGGAGATGGGTCATGAAGTTATTTCTAGGAGTTGGAGACATACCCACTTTGGCTCAGTTCTGGGCATCTTTGAAATACCTATACAAACTTGTTCCTACATAGTAACTTGCTACTTGGAATGAGAAAGTGCTGGCTTAAAGCAACGTGCTACATGTTCTGAATGCCCGAATTGGGAATCTGTGTCAAAACTTTGTTAGGAATTATGTGACCCTTACTAGCTGGAAGTAAGGGAGTTGGGGCATGAAGTTATTTCTAGGAGTTGGACACATACCAAGTTTAGTACAGTTCTTGGCATCTTTGAAATACCTATACAAACTTGTTCCATCATAGTAACTTGCAACTTTGAATGAGAATGTGCTTGCTTACAGCAACGTGCTATATGTTCTGAATGACCGAATTGGGAATCTGTGTCAAAACTTTGTTAGGAATTATGTGATACTTACTAGATGGAAGTAAGAGAGATGGGGCATGAAGTTATTTCTAGGAGTTGGACACATACCCACTTTAGCTAACTTCTTGGCATCTTTGAAATACCTATACAAACTTGTTCCTACATAGTAACTTGCATATTGGAATGAGAATATGCTTGCTTACAGCAACGTGCTATATGATCTGAATGCCCGAATTGGGAATCTGTGTCAAAATTTTGTTAGGAATTATGTGATCCTTACTAGCTGGAAGTAAGGGAGTTCGGGCATGAAGTTATTTCTAGGAGTTGGAGACATACCAAGTTTAGCTCAGTTCTGGGCATCTTTGAAATACCTATACAAACTTGTTCCTACATAGTAACTTGCAACTTTGAATGAGAATGTGCTTGCTTACAGCAACGTGCTATATGTTCTGAATGCCCGAATTGGGAATCTGCGTCAAAACTTTGTTAGAAATTATGTGATCCTTACTAGCTGGAAGTAAGGGAGATGGGGCATGAAGTTATTTCTAGGAGTTGGAGACATACAACGTTTACCTCAGTTCTGGGCATCTTTGAAATACCTATACAAACTTGTTCCTACATAGTAACTTGCAACTTTGAATGAGAATGTGCTTGCTTACAGCAACGTGCTATATGTTTTGAATGCCCGAATTGGGAATCTGTGTCAAAACTTTGTTAGGAATTATGTGATCCTTACTAGCTGGAAGTAAGGCAGATGGAGTACGAAGTTATTTCTAGGAGTTGGAGACATACCAAGTTTAGCACAGTTCTGGTCATCTTTCAAATACCTATACAAACTTGTTCCTACATAGTAACTTGCAACTTTGAAGGAGAATGTGCTTGCTTACAGCAACGTGCTATATGTTCAGAATGCCCGAATTGGGAATCTGTGTCAAAACTTTGTTAGGAATTATGTGATCCTTACTAGCTGGAAGGAAGGGAGTTGGAGCATGAAGTTATTTCTAGGATTTGGACACAAACCAAGCTTAGCACAGTTCTGGGCATCTTTGAAATACCTATACAAACTTGCTCCTTCATAGTAACTTGTAACTTTGAATGAGAATGTGCTTGCTTACAGCAAGGTGCTATATGTTGTGAATGCCCGAATTGGTAATCTGTGTCAAATCTTTGTTAGGAATTATGTGATACTTACTAGCTGGAAGTAAGGGAGATGGGGCATGAAGTTATTAAAAGGAGTTGGACACATACCCACTTTAGCTCAGTTCTGGGCATCTTTGAAATACCTATACAAACTTGTTCCTACATAGTAACTTGCAACTTTGAATGAGAATGTGCTTGCTTACAGCAACGTGCTATATGTTCTGAATGCCCGAATTGGGAATCTGTCTCAAAACTTTGTTAGGAATTATGTGATCCTAACTAGCTGGAAGTAAGGGAGTTGGGGCATGAAGTTATTTCTAGGACTTGGACACATACCAGGTTTAGCACAGTTCTGGGCATCTTTGAAATAACTATGCAAACTTGTTCCTTCATAGTAACTTTCAACTTTGAATGAGAATGTGCTTGCTTAAAGCAACGTGCTATATGTTCTGAATGCCCGAATTGGGAATCTGTGTCAAAACTTTGTTAGAAATTATGTGATCCTTACTAGCTGGAAGAGAGGGAGATGGGGCATGAAGTTACTTCTAGGAGTTGGAGACATACAACGTTTAGCTCAGTTCTGGGCATCTTAGAAATACCTATACAAACTTGTTCCTACATAGTAACTTGCAACATTGAATGAGAATGTGCTTGCTTACAGCAACGTGATATATGTTCTGAATGCCCGAATTGGGAATCTGTGTCAAAACTTTGTTAGGAATTATGTGATCCTTACTAGCTGGAAGTAAGGGAGATTGGGCATGAAGTTATTTCTAGGAGTTGGAGACATAACAAGTTTAGCTCAGTTCTGGGCATCTTTGAAATACCTATACAAACTTGTTCCTACATAGTAACTGCCAACTATGAATGAGAATGTGCTTGCTTACAGCAACGTGCTATATGTTCTGAATGCCCGAATTTGGAATCTGTGTCAAAACGTTGTTAGAAATTATGTGATCCTTACTAGCTGGAAGTAAGGGAGATGGGGCATGAAGTTTTTTCTAGGAGTTGGAGACATACAACGTTTAGCTCAGTTCTGGGCATCTTAGAAATACCTATACAAACTTGTTCCTACATAGTAACTTGCAACATTGAATGAGAATGTGCTTGCTTACAGCAACGTGCTATATGTTCTGAATGACCGAATTGGGAATCTGTGTCAAAACTTTGTTAGGAATTATGTGATACTTACTAGCTGGAAGTAAGAGAGATGGGGCATGAAGTTATTTCTAGGAGTTGGACACATACCCACTTTAGCTCACTTCTGGGCATCTTTGAAATACCTATACAAACTTGTTCCTACATAGTAACTTGCATATTGGAATGAGAATGTGCTTGCTTACAGCAACGTGCTATATGATCTGAATGCCCGAATTGGGAATCTGTGTCAAAATTTTGTTAGGAATTATGTGATCCTTACTAGCTGGAAGTAAGGGAGTTTGGGCATGAAGTTATTTCTAGGAGTTGGAGACATACAACGTTTACCTCAGTTCTGGGCATCTTTGAAATACCTATACCAAATTGTTCCTTCATAGTAACTTGCAACTTTGAGTGAGAATGTGCTTGCTTACAGCAACGTGCTCTATATTCTGAATGCCCGAATTGGGAATCTGTGTCAAAACTTTGTTAGGAATTATGTGATCCTTACTAGCTGGAAGTAAGGGAGATGGGGCATGAAGTTATTTCTAGGAGGTGGACACATACCCACTTTAGCTCAGTTCTGGGCATCTTTGAAATACCTATACAAACTTGTTCCTACATAATAACTTGCATTTTCGAATGAGAATGTGCTTGCTTACAGCAACGTGCTATGCTCTGAATGCCCGAATTGGGAATCTGTGTCAAAACTTTGTTAGGAATTATGTGATCCTTACTAGCTGGAAGTAAGGGAGATGGGGCATGAAGTTATTTCTGGGAGTTGGAGACATACTAAGTTTAGCTCAGTTCGGGGCATCTTTGAAAGTCCTATACAAACTTGTTCCTACATAGTAACTTGCATCTTTGAATGAGAATGTGCTTGCTTACAGCAACGTGCTATATGTTCTGAATGCCCGAATTGGGAATCTGTGTCAAATCTTTGTTAGGAATTATGTGATCCTTACTAGCTGGAAGTATGGGAGTTGGGGCATGAAGATATTTCTAGGAGTTGGAGACATACAACGTTTAGCTCAGTTCTGGGCATCTATGAAATACCTATACAAACTTGTTCCTACATAGTAACTTGCAACTTTGAATGAGAATGTGCTTGCTTACAGCAACGTGCTATATGTTCTGAATGCCCGAATTGGGAATCTGTGTCAAAACTTTGTTAGGAATTATGTGATCCTTACTAGATGGAAGTAAGAGAGATGGGGCATGAAGTTATTTCTAGGAGTTGGACACATACCAAGTTTAGCTCAGTTCTGGGCATCTTTGAAATACCTATACAAACTTGTTCCTACATAGTAACTTGCAACTTTGAATGAGAATGTGCTTGCTTACAGCAACGTGCTATATGTTTTGAATGCCCGAATTGGGAATCTGTGTCAAAACTTTGTTAGGAATTATGTGATCCTTACTAGCTGGAAGTAAGGCAGATGGGGTACGAAGTTATTTCTAGGAGTTGGAGACATACCAAGTTTAGCACAGTTCTGGGCATCTTTCAAATACCTATACAAACTTGTTCCTACATAGTAACTTGCAACTTTGAAGGAGAATGTGCTTGCTTACAGCAACGTGCTATATGTTCAGTATGCCCGAATTGGGAATCTGTGTCAAAACTTTGTTAGGAATTATGTGATCCTTACTAGCTGGAAGGAAGGGAGTTGGGGCATGAAGTTATTTCTAGGATTTGGACACAAACCAAGCTTAGCACAGTTCTGGGCATCTTTGAAATACCTATACAAACTTGCTCCTTCATAGTAACTTGCAACTTTGAAAGAGAATGTGCTTGCTTACAGCAAGGTGCTATATGTTGTGAATGCCCGAATTGGTAATCTGTGTCAAATCTTTGTTAGGAATTATGTGATACTTACTAGCTGGAAGTAAGGGAGATGGGACATGAAGTTATTTCAAGGAGTTGGACACATACCCACTTTAGCTCAGTTCTCGGCATCTTTGAAATACCTATACAAACTTGTTCCTACATAGTAACTTGCAACTTTCAATGAGAATGTGCTTGCTTACAGCAACGTGCTATATGTTCTGAATGCCCGAATTGGGAATCTGTGTCAAAACTTTGTTAGGAATTATGTGATCATTACTAGCTGGAAGTAAGGGATATGGGGCATGAAGTTATTTCTAGGAGTTGGAGACATACCAAGTTTAGCTCAGTTCTGGGCATCTTTGAAAGTCCTATACAAACTTCTTCCTACATAGTAACTTGCATCTTTGAATGAGAATGTGCTTACTTACAGCAACGTGCTATATGTTCTGAATGTCCGAATTGGGAATCTGTCTCAAAACTTTGTTAGGAATTATGTGATCCTTACTAGCTGGAAGTAAGGGAGTTCGGGCATGAAGTTATTTCTAGGAGTTGGAGACATACCAAGTTTAGCTCAGTTCTGGGCATCTTTGAAATACCTATACAAACTTGTTCCTACATAGTAACTTGCAACTTTGAATGAGAATGTGCTTGCTTACAGCAACGTGCTATATGTTGTGAATCCCCGAATTGGGAATCTGTGTCAAAACTTTGTTAGGAATTATGTGATACTTACTAGCTGGAAGTAAGGGAGATGGGGCATGAAGTTATTTCTAGGAGTTGGACACATACCCACTTTAGTTCAGTTCTGGGCATCTTTGAAATACCTATACAAACTTGTTCCTACATAGTAACTTGCATCTTTGAATGAGAATGTGCGTGCTTACAGCAACGTGCTATATGTTCTGAATGCCCGAATTGGGAATCTGTGTCAAAACTTTGTTAGGAATTATGTGATCCTTACTAGCTGGAAGTAAGGGAGTTCGGGCATGAAGTTATTTCTAGGAGTTGGAGACATACCAAGTTTAGCTCAGTTCTGGGCATCTTTGAAATACCTATACAAACTTGTTCCTACATAGTAACTTGCAACTTTCAATGAGAATGTGCTTGCTTTCAGCAACGTGCTATATGTTCTTAATGCCCGAATTGGGAATGTGTCAAATCTTTGTTAGAAATTATGTGATCCTTACTAGCTGGAAGTGGGGGGGATGGGGCATGAAGTTATTTCTAGGAGTTGGAGACATACAACGTTTAGCTCAGTTCTGGGCATCTTTGAAAGTCCTATACAAACTTGTTCCTACATAGTAACTTGAATCTTTGAATGAGAATGTGCTTACTTACAGCAACGTGCTATATGTTCTGAATGCCCGAATTGGCAATCTGTGTCAAAACTTTGTTAGGAATTATGTGATCCTTACTAGCTGGAAGTAAGGGAGATGGGGTACGAAGTTATTTCTGGGAGTTGGAGACATACCAAGTTTAGCACCGTTCGGGGCACCTTTGAAATATCTATAAAAACTTGTTCCTACATAGTAACTTGCAACTTTGAATGAGAATGTGCTTGCTTAGAGCAACGTGCTATATGTTCTGAATGCCCGAATTGGGAATCTGTGTCAAAATTTTGTTAGGAATTATGTGATCCTTACTAGCTGGAAGTAAGGGAGTTGGAGCATGAAGTTATTTCTAGGAGTTGGACACATACCAAGTTTAGCACTGTTCTTGACATCTTTGAAATACCTATACAAACTTCTTCCATCATAGTAACTTGCAACTTTGAATGAGAATGTGCTTGCTTACAGCAACGTGCTATACGTTCTGAATGCCCGAATTGGGAATCTGTGTCAAAACTTTGTTAGGAATTATGTGATACTTACTAGCTGGAAGTAAGGGAGATGAGGCATGAAGTTATTTCTAGGAGTTGCACACATACCCACTTTAGCTCAGTTCTGGGCATCTTTGAAATACCTATACAAACTTGTTCCTACATAGTAACTTGCATATTGGAATGAGAATGTGCTTGCTGACAGCAACGTGCTATATGTTCTGAATGCCCGAATTGGGAATCTGTGTCAAAATTTTGTTAGGAATTATGTGATCCTTACTAGCTGGAAGTAAGGGAGATGGGGCATGAAGTTATATCTAGGAGTTGGAGACATACCAAGTTTAGCTCAGTTCTGGGCATCTTTGAAAGTCCTATACAAACTTGTACCTACATAGTAACTTGCATCTTTGAATGAGAATGTGCTTGCTTACAGCAAGGTGCTATATGTTCTGAACGCCCGAATTGGGAATCTGTGTCAAAACTTTGTTAGGAATTATGTGATCCTTACTAGCTGGGAGTAAGGGAGATGGGGTACGAAGTTATTATTGGGAGTTTGAGACATACCAAGTTTAGCACCGTTCGGGGCATCTTTGAAATATCTATACAAACTTGTTCCTACATAGTAACTTGCAACTTTGAATGAGAATGTGCTTGCTTACAGCAACGTGCTATATGTTCTGAATGCCCGAATTGGGAATCTGTGTCAAAACTTTGTTAGGAATTATGTGATCCTTATAGCTGGAAGTAAGGGAGATGGGGCATGAAGTTACTTCTAGGAGTTGGAGACATACCCACTTTAGCTCAGTTCTGGGCATCTTTGAAATACCTATACAAACTTGTTCCTACATAGTAAATTGCAACATTGAATGAGAATGTGCTTGCTTACAGCAAGGTGCTATATGTTCTGAATGCCCGAATTGGGAATCTATGCCAAAACTTTGTTAGGAATTATGTGATCCTTACTAGCTGGAAGTAAGGGAGATGGGGCATGAAGTTATTTCTAGGAGTTGGAGAGATACAACGTTTAGCTCAGTTCTTGGCAACTTTGAAATACCTATACAAACTTGTTCCTACATAGTAACTTGCAACGTGGAATGAGAATGTGCTTGCTTTCAGCAACGTGCTATATGTTCTCAATGCCCGAATTGGGAATCTGTGTCAAAACGTTGTTAGAAATTATGTGATCCTTACTAGCTGGAAGTAAGGGAGATGGGGAATGAAGTTATTTCTAGGAGTTGGAGACATACAACTTTTAGCTCAGTTCTGGGCATCTTTGAAATACCTATACAAACTTGTTCCTACATAGTAACTTGCAACTTTGAATGAGAATGTGCTTGCTTACAGCAACGTGCTATATGTTCTGAATGCCCGAATTGGGAATCTGTGTCAAAACTTTGTTAGGAATTATGTGATCCTTACTAGCTGGAAGTAAGGGAGATGGGGCATGAAGTTATTTCTAGTAGTTGGAGACATACCAAGTTTAGCTCAGTTCTGGGCATCTTTGAAATACCTATACAAACTTGTTCCTACATAGTAACTTGCAACTTTGAATGAGAACGTGCTTGCTTACAGCAACGTGCTATATATTCTGAATGCCCGAATTGGGAATCTGTGTCAAAACTTTGTTAGGAATTATGTGATCCTTACTAGCTGGAAGTAAGGGAGTTGGGGCATGAAGTTATTTCTAGGAGTAGGACACATACCAGGTTTAGCACAGTTCTGGGCATCTTTGAAATACCTATACAAACTTGTTCCTACATAGTAACTTGCAACTTTGAATGAGAATTGCTTGCTTACAGCAACGTGCTATATGTTCTGAATGCCCAAATTGGGAATCTGTGTCAAAACGTTGTTAGAAATTATGTGATCTTTACTAGCTGGAAGTAAGGGAGATGGCGCATGAAGTTACTTCTAGGAGTTGGAGACATATCAAGTTTAGCTCAATTCTGGGCATCTTTGAAAGTCCTATACAAACTTGTTCCTACATAGTAACTTGCATCTTTGAATGAGAATGTGCGTGCTTACAGCAACGTGCTATATGTTCTGAATGCCCGAATTGGGAATCTGTGTCAAAACTTTGTTAGGAATTATGTGATCCTTACTAGCTGGAAGTAAGGGAGTTCGGGCATGAAGTTATTTCTAGGAGTTGGAGACATACCAAGTTTAGCTCAGTTCTGGGCATCTTTGAAATACCTATACAAACTTGTTCCTACATAGTAACTTGCAACTTTCAATGAGAATGTGCTTGCTTTCAGCAACGTGCTATATGTTCTTAATGCCCGAATTGGGAATGTGTCAAATCTTTGTTAGAAATTATGTGATCCTTACTAGCTGGAAGTAAGGGAGAGGGGGCATGAAGTTATTTCTAGGAGTTGGAGACATACAACGTTTAGCTCAGTTCTGGGCATCTTTGAAAGTCCTATACAAACTTGTTCCTACATAGTAACTTGAATCTTTGAATGAGAATGTGCTTACTTGCAGCAACGTGCTATATGTTCTGAATGCCAGAATTGGAAATCTGTGTCAAAACTTTGTTAGGAATTATGTGATCCTTACTAGCTGGAAGTAAGGGAGATGGGGTACGAAGTTATTTCTGGGAGTTGGAGACATACCAAGTTTAGCACCGTTCGGGGCACCTTTGAAATATCTATAAAAACTTGTTCCTACATAGTAACTTGCAACTTTGAATGAGAATGTGCTTGATTAGACCAACGTGCTATATGTTCTGAATGCCCGAATTGGGAATCTGTGTCAAAATTTTGTTAGGAATTATGTGATCCTTACTAGCTGGAAGTAAGGGAGTTGGAGCATGAAGTTATTTCTAGGAGTTGGACACATACCAAGTTTAGCACAGTTCTTGACATCTTTGAAATACCTATACAAACTTCTTCCATCATAGTAACTTGCAACTTTGAATGAGAATGTGCTTGCTTACAGCAACGTGCTATACGTTCTGAATGCCCGAATTGGGAATCTGTGTCAAAACTTTGTTAGGAATTATGTGATACTTACTAGCTGGAAGTAAGGGAGATGAGGCATGAAGTTATTTCTAGGAGTTGCACACATACCCACTTTAGCTCAGTTCTGGGCATCTTTGAAATACCTATACAAACTTGTTCCTACATAGTAACTTGCATATTGGAATGAGAATGTGCTTGCTGACAGCAACGTGCTATATGTTCTGAATGCCCGAATTGGGAATCTGTGTCAAAATTTTGTTAGGAATTATGTGATCCTTACTAGCTGGAAGTAAGGGAGATGGGGCATGAAGTTATTTCTAGGAGTTGGAGACATACCAAGTTTAGCTCAGTTCTGGGCATCTTTGAAATACCTATACAAACTTGTTACTACATAGTAACTTGCAACATTGAATGAGAATGTGCTTGCTTACAGCAAGGTGCTATATGTTCTGAATGCCGGAATTGGGAATCTGTGTCAAAACTTTGTTAGAAATTATGTGATCCTTACTAGCTGGGAGTAAGGGAGATGGGGTACGAAGTTATTATTGGGAGTTTGAGACATACCAAGTTTAGCACCGTTCGGGGCATCTTTGAAATATCTATACAAACTTGTTCCTACATAGTAACTTGCAACTTTGAATGAGAATGTGCTTGCTTACAGCAACCTGCTATATGTTCTGAATGCCCGAATTGGGAATCTGTGTCAAAACTTTGTTAGGAATTATGTGATCCTTATAGCTGGAAGTAAGGGAGATGGGGCTTGAAGTTACTTCTAGTAGTTGGAGACATACCCACTTTAGCTCAGTTCTGGGCATCTTTGAAATACCTATACAAACTTGTTCCTACATAGTAAATTGCAACATTGAATGAGAATGTGCTTGCTTACAGCAAGGTGCTATATGTTCTGAATGCCCGAATTGGGAATCTGTGTCAAAACTTTGTTAGGAATTATGTGATCCTTACTAGCTGGAAGTAAGGGAGATGGGGCATGAAGTTATTTCTAGGAGTTGGAGAGATACAACGTTTAGCTCAGTTCTTGGCATCTTTGAAATACCTATACAAACTTGTTCCTACATAGTAACTTGCAACGTGGAATGAAAATGTGCTTGCTTTCAGCAACGTGCTATATGTTCTCAATGCCCGAATTGGGAATCTGTGTCAAAACGTTGTTAGAAATTATGTGATCCTTACTAGCTGGAAGTAAGGGAGATGGGGCATGAAGTTATTTCTAGGAGTTGGAGACCTAGAGCGTTTAGCTCAGTTCTGGGCATCTTTGAAATACCTATACAAACTTGTTCCTACATAGTAACTTGCAACTTTGAATGAGAATGTGCTTGCTTACAGCAACGTGCTATATGTTCTGAATGCCCGAATTGGGAATCTGTGTCAAAACTTTGTTAGGAATTATGTGATCCTTACTAGCTGGAAGTAAGGGAGATGGGGCATGAAGTTATTTCTAGGAGTTGGACACATACCCACTTTAGCTCAGTTCTGGGCATCTTTAAAATACCTATACAAACTTGTTCCTACATAGTAACTTGAAACTTTGAGTGAGAATGTGCTTGCTTACAGCAAGGTGCTATATGTTCTGAATGCCCGAATTGGGAATCTGTGTCAAAACTTTGTTAGGAATTATGTGATCCTTACTAGCTGGAAGTAAGGGAGTTGGGGCATGAAGATATTTCTAGGAGTTGGACACATACCAAGTTTAGCACAGTTCTGGGCATCTTTGAAATACCTATACAAACTTATTCCTTCATAGTAACTTGCCACTTTGAATCAGAATGTGCTTGCTTACAGCAAGGTGCTATATGTTCTGAATGCCCGAATTGGGAATCTGTGTCAAAACTTTGTTAGGAATTTTGTGATCCTTACTAGCTGGAAGTAAGGGAGATGGGGCATGAAGTTATTTCTAGGAGTTGGAGACATACAACGTTTAGCTCAGTTCTGGGCATCTTTGAAAGTCCTATACAAACTTGTTCCTACATAATTACTTGCAACTTTGAATGAGAATGTGCTAGCTTTCAGCAACGTGCTATATGTTCTGAATGCCCGAATTGGGAATCTGTGTCAAAACTTTGTTAGGAAGTATGTGATCCTTACTAGCTGGATGTAAGGGAGATGGGACATGAAGTTATTTCTAGGAGTTGGAGACATACAACGTTTAGCTCAGTTCTGGGCATCTTTGAAATACCTATACAAACTTGTTCCTACATAGTAACTTGCAACTTTGAATGAGAATGTGCTTGCTTACAGCAACGTGCTATATGTTCTGAATGCCCGAATTGGGAATCTGTGTCAAAACGTTGTTAGAAATTATGTGATCCTTACTAGCTGGAAGTAAGGGAGATGGGGCATGAAGTTATTTCTAGGAGTTGGACACATACCCACTTTAGCTCAGTTCTGGGCATCTTTGAAATACCTATACAAACTTGTTCCTACATAGTAACTTGCAACTTTGAATGAGAATGTGCTTGCTTACAGCAACGTGCTATACGTTCTGAATGCCCGAATTGGGAATCTGTGTCAAAACTTTGTTAGGAATTATGTGATCCTTACTAGCTGGAAGTAAGGGAGATGGGGCATGAAGTTATTTCTAGGAGTTGGAGAGATACAACGTTTAGATCAGTTCTGGGCATCTTTGAAATACCTATACAAACTTGTTCCTACATAGTAACTTGCAACTTTGAATGAGAATGTGCTTGCTTACAGCAACGTGCTATACGTTCTGAATGCCCGAATTGGGAATCTGTGTCAAAACTTTGTTAGGAATTATGTGATCCTTACTAGCTGGAAGTAAGGGAGATGGGGCATGAAGTTATTTCTAGGAGTTGGAGAGATACAACGTTTAGATCAGTTCTGGGCATCTTTGAAATACCTATACAAATTTGTTCCTACATAGTAACTTGCAACTTTGAATGAGAATGTGCTTGCTTTCAGCAACGTGCTATATGTTCTGAAGGCCCGAATTGGGAATCTGTGTTAAAACTTTGTTAGGAAATATGTGATCCTTACTGGCTGGAAGTAAGGGAGATGGGGCATGAAGTTATTTCTAGGAGTTGGAGACATACAACTTTTAGCTCAGTTCTGGGCATCTTTGAAATACCTATACAAACTTGTTCCTACATAGTAACTTGCAACTTTGAATGAGAATGTGCTTGCTTACAGCAACGTGCTACATATTCTGAATTCCCGAATTGGGAATCTGTGTCAAAACTTTGTTACGAATTATGTGATACTTACTAGCTGGAATTAATGGAGATGGGGCATGAAGTTATTTCTAGAAGTTGGACACATACCCACTTTAGCTCAGTTCTGGGCATCTTTGAAATACCTATACAAACTTGTTCCTACATAGTAACTTGCATCTTTGAATGAGAATGTGCTTGCTTACAGCAACGTGCTATATGTTCTGAATGCCCGAATTTGGAATCTGTGTCAAAACTTTGTTAGGAATTATGTGATCCTTACTAGTTGGAAGTAAGGGAGATGGGGCATGAAGTTATTTCTAGGAATTGGAGACATACAACGTATAGCTCAGTTCTGGGCATCTTTGAAATACCTATACAAACTTGTTCCTACATAGTAACTTGCAACTTTGAATGAGAATGTGCTTGCTTACAGCAACGTGCTACATGTTCTGAATGCCCGAATTGGGAATCTGTGTCAAAACTTTGTTAGGAATTATGTGATACTTACTAGCTGGAAGTAATGGAGATGGGGCATGAAGTTATTTCTAGGAGTTGGTCACATACCCACTTTAGCTCAGTTCTGGGCATCTTTGAAATACCTATACAAACTTGTTCATACATAGTAACTTGCATCTTTGAATGAGAATGTGCTTGCTTACAGCAACGTGCTATATGTTCTGAATGCCTGAATTGGGAATCTGTGTCAAAACTTTGTTAGGAATTATGTGATCCTTACTAGCTGGAAGTAAGGGAGTTGGGGCATGAAGTTATTTCTAGGAGCTGGAGACATACCAAGTTTAGCTCAGTTCTGGGCATCTTTGAAAGTCCTATACAAACTTGTTCCTACATAGTAACTTGCATCTTGGAATGAGAATGTGCTTGCTTACAGCAACGTGCTATATGTTCTGAATGCCCGAATTGGGAATCTGTGTCAAAACTTTGTTAGGAATTATGTGATCCTTACTAGCTGGAAGTAAGGGAGATGGGGCATGAAGTTATTTCTAGGAGTTGGAGACATACCAAGTTTAGCTCAGTTCTGGGCATCTATGAAAGTCCTATACAAACTTGTTCCTACATAGTAACTTGCATCTTTGAATGAGAATGTGCTTGCTTACAGCAACGTGCTATATGTTCTGAATGCCCGAATTGGGAATCTGTGTGAAAACTTTGTTAGGAATTATGTGATCCTTACTAGCTGGAAGTAAGGGAGTTGGGGCATGAAGTTATTTCTAGGAGTTGGAGACATACAACCTTTAGCTCAGTTCTGGGCATCTTTGAAATACCTATACAAACTTGTTCCTACATAGTAACTGGCAACTTTGAATGAGAATGTGCTTGCTTACAGCAACGTGATACATGTTCTGAATGCCCGAATTGGGAATCTGTGTCAAAACTTTGTTAGAAATTATGTGATCCTTACTAGATGGAAGTAAGGGAGATGGGGCATGAAGTTATTTCTAGGAGTTGGAGACATACAACGTTTAGCTCAGTTCTGGGCATCTTTGAAATACATATACAAACTTGGTCCTACATAGTTACTTGCAACTTTGAATGAGAATGTGCTAGCTTTCAGCAACGTGCTATATGTTCTGAATGCCCGAATTGGGAATCTGTGTCAAAACTTTGTTAGGAATTATGTGATACTTACTAGCTGGAAGTAAGGGAGATGGGGCATGAAGTTATTTCTAGGAGTTGGAGACAGCCCACTTTAGCTCAGTTCTGGGCATCTTTAAAATACCTATACAAACTTGTTCCTACATAGTAACTTGCAACTTTGAGTGAGAATGTGCTTGCTTACAGCAAGGTGCTATATGTTCTGAATGCCCGAATTGGGAATCTGTGTCAAAACTTTGTTAGGAATTATGTGATCCTTACTAGCTGGAAGTAAGGGAGTTGGGGCATGAAGATATTTCTAGGAGTTGGACACATACCAAGTTTAGCACAGTTCTGGGCATCTTTCTAATACCTATACAAACTTGTTCCTTCATAGTAACTTGCCACTTTGAATGAGAATGTGCTTGCTTACAGCAAGGTGCTATATGTTCTGAATGCCCGAATTGGGAATCTGTGTCAAAACTTTGTTAGGAATTTTGTGATACTTATTAGCTGGAAGTAAGGGAGATGGGGCATGAAGTTATTTCTAGGAGTTGGAGACATACAACGTTTAGCTCAGTTCTGGGCATCTTTGAAATACCTATACAAACTTGTTCCTACATAATTACTTGCAACTTTGAATGAGAATGTGCTAGCTTTCAGCAACGTGCTATATGTTCTGAATGCCCGAATTGGGAATCTGTGTCAAAACTTTGTTAGGAAGTATGTGATCCTTACTAGCTTGAAGTAAGGGAGTTGGGGCATGAAGTTATTTCTAGGAGTTGGACACATACCAAGTTTAGCACAGTTCTGGGCATCTTTGAAATTCCTATACAAACTTGTTCCTTCATAGGAACTTGCAACTTTGAGTGAGAATGTTCTTGCTTACAGCAAGGTGCTATATGTTCTGAATGCCCGAATTGGGAATCTGTGTCAAAACTTTGTTAGGAATTATGTGATCCTTACTAGCTGGAAGTAAGGGAGATGGGGCATGAAGTTATTTCTAGGAGTTGGAGAGATACAACGTTTAGCTCAGTTCTGGGCATCTTTGAAATACCTATACAAACTTGTTCCTACATAGTAACTTGCAACTTTGAATGAGAATGTGCTTGCTTTCAGCAACGTGCTATATGTTCTGAAGGCCCGAATTGGGAATCTGTGTTAAAACTTTGTTAGGAAATATGTGATCCTTACTAGCTGGAAGTAAGGGAGATGGGCCATGAAGTTATTTCTAGGAGTTGGAGACATACAACTTTTAGCTCAGTTCTGGGCATCTTTGAAATACCTATACAAACTTGTTCCTACATAGTAACGTGCAACTTTGAATGAGAATGTGCTTGCTTACAGCAACGTGCTACATATTCTGAATGCCCGAATTGGGAATCTGTGTCAAAACTTTGTTACGAATTATGTGATACTTACTAGCTGGAATTAATGGAGATGGGGCATGAAGTTATTTCTAGGAGTTGGACACATACCCACTTTAGCTCAGTTCTGGGCATCTTTGAAATACCTATACAAACTTGTTCCTACATAGTAACTTGCATCTTTGAATGAGAATGTGCTTGCTTACAGCAACGTGCTATATGTTCTGAATGCCCGAATTTGGAATCTGTGTCAAAACTTTGTTAGGAATTATGTGATCCTTACTAGCTGGAAGTAAGGGAGATGGGGCATGAAGTTATTTCTAGGAGTTGGAGACATACAACGTATAGCTCAGTTCTGGGCATCTTTGAAATACCTATACAAACTTGTTCCTACATAGTAACTTGCAACTTTGAATGAGAATGTGCTTGCTTACAGCAACGTGCTACATGTTCTGAATGCCCGAATTGGGAATCTGTGTCAAAACTTTGTTAGGAATTATGTGATACTTACTAGCTGGAAGTAATGGAGATGGGGCATGAAGTTATTTCTAGGAGTTGGTCACATACCCACTTTAGCTCAGTTCTGGGCATCTTTGAAATACCTATACAAACTTGTTCATACATAGTAACTTGCATCTTTGAATGAGATTGTGCTTGATTACAGCAACGTGCTATATGTTCTGAATGCCCAAATTGGGAATCTGTGTCAAAACATTGTTAGGAATTATGTGATCCTTACTAGCTGGAAGTAAGGGAGATGGGGCATGAAGTTATTTCTAGGAGTTGGAGACATACCAAGTTTAGCTCAGTTCTGGGCAACTTTGAAAGTCCTATACAAACTTGTTCCTACATAGTAACTTGCATCTTGGAATGAGAATGTGCTTGCTTACAGCAACGTGCTATATGTTCTGAATGCCCGAATTGGGAATCTGTGTCAAAACTTTGTTAGGAATTATGTGATCCTTACTAGCTGGAAGTAAGGGAGTTGGGGCATGAAGTTATTTCTAGGAGTTGGAGACATACAACGTTTAGCTCAGTTCTGGGCATCTTTGAAATACCTATACAAACTTGTTCCTACATAGTAACTTGCAACTTTGAATGAGAATGTGCTTGCTTACAGCAACGTGATACATGTTCTGACTGCCCGAATTGGGAATCTGTGTCAAAACTTTGTTAGAAATTATGTGATCCTTACTAGATGGAAGTAAGGGAGATGGGGCATGAAGTTATGTCTAGGAGTTGGAGACATACAACGTTTAGCTCAGTTCTGGGCATCTTTGAAATACATATACAAACTTGTTCCTACATAGTTACTTGCAACTTTGAATGAAAATGTGCTAGCTTTCAGCAACGTGCTATATGTTCTGAATGCCCGAATTGGGAATCTGTGTCAAAACTTTGTTAGGAATTATGTGATACTTACTAGCTGGAAGTAAGGGAGATGGGGCATGAAGTTATTTCTAGGAGTTGGAGACATACCCACTTTAGCTCAGTTCTGGGCATCTTTAATATACCTATACAAACTTGTTCCTACATAGTAACTTGCAACTTTGAGTGAGAATGTGCTTGCTTACAGCAAGGTGCTATATGTTCTGAATGCCCGAATTGGGAATCTGTGTCAAAACTTTGTTAGGAATTATGTGATCCTTACTAGCTGGAAGTAAGGGAGTTGGGGCATGAAGATATTTCTAGGAGTTGGACACATACCAAGTTTAGCACAGTTCTGGGCATCTTTGAAATACCTATACAAACTTGTTCCTTCATAGTAACTTGCCACTTTGAATGAGAATGTGCTTGCTTACAGCAAGGTGCTATATGTTCTGAATGCCCGAATTGGGAATCTGTGTCAAAACTTTGTTAGGAATTTTGTGATCCTTACTAGCTGGAAGTAAGGGAGATGGGGCATGAAGTTATTTCTAGGAGTTGGAGACATACAACGTTTAGCTCAGTTCTGGGCATCTTTGAAATACCTATACAAACTTGTTCCTACATAGTTACTTGCAAATTTGAATGAGAATGTGCTAGCTTTCAGCAACGTGCTATATGTTCTGAATGCCCGAATTGGGAATCTGTGTCAAAACTTTGTTAGGAAGTATGTGATCCTTACTAGCTGGATGTAAGGGAGACGGGACATGAAGTTATTTCTAGGAGTTGGAGACATACAACGTTTAGCTCAGTTCTGGGCATCTTTGAAATACCTATACAAACTTGTTCCTACATAGTAACTTGCAACTTTGAATGAGAATGTGCTTGCTTACAGCAACGTGCTATATGTTCTGAATGCCCGAATTGGGAATCTGTGTCAAAACGTTGTTAGAAATTATGTGATCCTTACTAGCTGGAAGTAAGGGAGATGGGGCATGAAGTTATTTCTAGGAGTTGGACACATACCCACTTTAGCTCAGTTCTGGGCATCTTTGAAATACCTATACAAACTTGTTCCTACATAGTAACTTGCAACTTTGAATGAGAATGTGCTTGCTTACAGCAACGTGCTATATGTTCTGAATGCCCAAATTGGGAATCTGTGTCAAAACTTTGTTAGGAATTTTGTGATCCTTACTAGCTGGAAGTAAGGGAGATGGGGCATGAAGTTATTTCTAGGAGTTGGAGACATACCCACTTTAGCTCAGTTCTGGGCATCTTTGAAATACCTATACAAACTTGTTCCTACATAGTAACTTGCTACTTGGAATGAGAAAGTGCTGGCTTAAAGCAACGAGCTACATGTTCTGAATGCCCTAATTGGGAATCTGTGTCAAAACTTTGTTAGGAATTATGTGATCCTTACTACCTGGAAGTAAGGGAGATGGGGCATGAAGAAATTTCTAAGAGTTGGAGACATACCAAGTTTAGCTCAGTTCTGGACATCTTTGAAATACCTATACAAACTTGTTCCTACATAGTAACTTGCAACTTTGAATGAAAATGTGCTTGCTTACAGCAACGTGCTATATGTTCTGAATGACCGAATTGGGAATCTGTTTCAAAACTTTGTTAGGAATTATGTGATACTTACTAGCTGGAAGTAAGGGAGATGGGGCATGAAGTTATTTCTAGGAGTTGGAGACATACCCACTTTAGCTCAGTTCTGGGCATCTTTAAAATACCTATACATACTTGTTCCTACATAGTAACTTGCAACTTTGAGTGAGAATGTGCTTGCTTACAGCAAGGTGCTATATGTTCTGAATGCCCGAATTGGGAATCTGTGTCAAAACTTTGTTAGGAATTATGAGATCCTTACTAGCTGGAAGTAAGGGAGTTGGGGCATGAAGATATTTCTAGGAGTTGGACACATACCAAGTTTAGCACAGTTCTGGGCATCTTTGAAATACCTATACAAACTTGTTCCTTCATAGTAACTTGCCACTTTGAATGAGAATGTGCTTGCTTACAGCAAGGTGCTATATGTTCTGAATGCCCGAATTGGGAATCTGTGTCAAAACTTTGTTAGGAATTTTGTGATCCTTACTAGCTGGAAGTAAGGGAGATGGGGCATGAAGTTATTTCTAGGAGTTGGAGACATACAACGTTTAGCTCAGTTCTGGGCATCTTTGAAATACCTATACAAACTTGTTCCTACATAGTTACTTGCAACTTTGAATGAGAATGTGCTAGCTTTCAGCAACGTGCTATATGTTCTGAATGCCCGAATTGGGAATCTGTGTCAAAACTTTGTTAGGAATTATGTGATACTTACTAGCTGGAAGTAAGGGAGATGGGGCATGAAGTTATTTCTAGGAGTTGGAGACATACCCACTTTAGCTCAGTTCTGGGCATCTTTAATATACCTATACAAACTTGTTCCTACATAGTAACTTGCAACTTTGAGTGAGAATGTGCTTGCTTACAGCAAGGTGCTATATGTTCTGAATGCCCGAATTGGGAATCTGTGTCAAAACTTTGTTAGGAATTATGTGATCCTTACTAGCTGGAAGTAAGGGAGTTGGGGCATGAAGATATTTCTAGGAGTCGGACACATACCAAGTTTAGCACAGTTCTGGGCATCTTTGAAATACCTATACAAACTTGTTCCTTCATAGTAACTTGCCACTTTGAATGAGAATGTGCTTGCTTACAGCAAGGTGCTATATGTTCTGAATGCCCGAATTGGGAATCTGTGTCAAAACTTTGTTAGGAATTTTGTGATCCTTACTAGCTGGAAGTAAGGGAGATGGGGCATGAAGTTATTTCTAGGAGTTGGAGACATACAACGTTTAGCTCAGTTCTGGGCATCTTTGAAATACCTATACAAACTTGTTCCTACATAGTTACTTGCAACTTTGAATGAGAATGTGCTAGCTTTCAGCAACGTGCTATATGTTCTGAATGCCCGAATTGGGAATCTGTGTCAAAACTATGTTAGGAAGTATGTGATCCTTACTAGCTGGATGTAAGGGAGACGGGCCATGAAGTTATTTCTAGGAGTTGGAGACATACAACGTTTAGCACAGTTCTGGGCATCTTTGAAATACCTATACAAACTTGTTCCTACATAGTAACTTGCAACTTTGAATGAGAATGTGCTTGCTTACAGCAACGTGCTATATGTTCTGAATGCCCGAATTGGGAATCTGTGTCAAAACGTTGTTAGAAATTATGTGATCCTTACTAGCTGGAAGTAAGGGAGATGGGGCATGAAGTTATTTCTAGGAGTTGGACACATACCCACTTTAGCTCAGTTCTGGGCATCTTTGAAATACCTATACAAACTTGTTCCTACATAGTAACTTGCAACTTTGAATGAGAATGTGCTTGCTTACAGCAACGTGCTATATGTTCTGAATGCCCGAATTGGCAATCTGTGTCAAAATTTTGTTAGGAAGTATGTGATCATTACTAGCTGGAAGTAAGGGAGATGGGGCATGAAGTTATTTCTAGGAGTTGGAGACATACAACGTTTAGCTCAGTTCTGGGCATCTTTGAAATACCTATACAAACTTGTTCCTACATAGTAACTTGCTACTTGGAATGAAAAGTGCTGGCTTAAAGCAACGAGCTACATGTTCTGAATGCCCTAATAGGGAATCTGTGTCAAAACTATGTTAGGAATTATGTGATCCTTACTACCTGGAAGTAAGGGAGATGGGGCATGAAGAAATTTCTAGGAGTTGGAGACATACCAAGTTTAGCTCAGTTCTGGGCATCTTTGAAATACCTATACAAACTTGTTCTTACATAGTAACTTGCAACTTTGAATGAAAATGTGCTTGCTTACAGCAACGTGCTATATGTTCTGAATGACAGAATTGGGAATCTGTTTCAAAACTTTGTTAGGAATTATGTGATACTTACTAGCTGGGAGTAAGAGAGATGGGGCATGAAGTTATTTCTAGGAGTTGGAGACATACCCACTTTAGCTCAGTTCTGGGCATCTTTAAAATACCTATACATACTTGTTCCTACATAGTAACTTGCAACTTTGAGTGAGAATGTGCTTGCTTACAGCAAGGTGCTATATGTTCTGAATGCCCGAATTGGGAATCTGTGTCAAAACTTTGTTAGGAATTATGAGATCCTTACTAGCTGGAAGTAAGGGAGTTGGGGCATGAAGATATTTCTAGGAGTTGGACACATACCAAGTTTAGCACAGTTCTGGGCCTCTTTGAAATACCTATACAAACTTGTTCCTTCATAGTAACTTGCCACTTTGAATGAGAATGTGCTTGCTTACAGCAAGGTGCTATATGTTCTGAATGCCCGAATTGGGAATCTGTGTCAAAACTTTGTTAGGAATTTTGTGATCCTTACTAGCTGGAAGTAAGGGAGATGGGGCATGAAGTTATTTCTAGGAGTTGGAGACATACAACGTTTAGCTCAGTTCTGGGCATCTTTGAAATACCTATACAAACTTGTTCCTACATAGTTACTTGCAACTTTGAATGAGAATGTGCTAGCTTTCAGCAACGTGCTATATGTTCTGAATGCCCGAATTGGGAATCTGTGTCAAAACTTTGTTAGGAAGTATGTGATCCTTACTAGCTGGATGTAAGGGAGATGGGACATGAAGTTATTTCTAGGAGTTGGAGACATACAACGTTTAGCTCAGTTCTGGGCATCTTTGAAATACCTATACAAACTTGTTCCTACATAGTAACTTGCAACTTTGAATGAGAATGTGCTTGCTTACAGCAACGTGCTATATGTTCTGAATGCCCTAATTGGGAATCTGTGTCAAAACGTTGTTAGAAATTATGTGATCCTTACTAGCTGGAAGTAAGGGAGATGGGGCATGAAGTTATTTCTAGGAGTTGGACACATACCCACTTTAGCTCAGTTCTGGGCATCTTTGAAATACCTATACAAACTTGTTCCTACATAGTAACTTGCAACTTTGAATGAGAATGTGCTTGCTTACAGCAACGTGCTATATGTTCTGAATGCCCGAATTGGGAATCTGTGTCAAAACTTTGTTAGGAATTATGTGATCCTTACTAGCTGGAAGTAAGGGAGATGGGGCATGAAGTTATTTCTAGGAGTTGGAGACATACCCACTTTAGCTCAGTTCTGGGCATCTTTGAAATACCTATACAAACTTGTTCCTACATAGTAACTTGCTACTTGGAATGAGAAAGTGCTGGCTTAAAGCAACGAGCTACATGTTCTGAATGCACTAATTGGGAATCTGTGTCAAAACTTTGTTAGGAATTATGTGATCCTTACTAGCTGGAAGTAAGGGAGATGGGGCATGAAGAAATTTCTAGGAGTTGGAGACATACCAAGTTTAGCTCAGTTCTGGGCATCTTTGAAATACCTATACAAACTTGTTCCTACATAGTAACTTGCAACTTTGAATGAGAATGTGCTTGCTTACAGCAACGTGCTATATGTTCTGAATGCCCGAATTGGGAATCTGTGTCAAAACTTTGTTAGGAATTATATGATTCTTACTAGCTGGAAGTAAGGGAGTTGGGGCATGAAGTAATTTCTAGGAGTTGACACATACCCACTTTAGCTCAGTTCTGGGCATCTTTGAAATACCTATACAAACTTGTTCCTACGTAGTAACTTGCTACTTGGAATGAGAAAGTGCTGGCTTAAAGCAACGTGCTACATGTTCTGAATGCCCTAATTGGGAATCTGTGTCAAAACTTTGTTAGGAATTATGTGATCCTTACTAGCTGGAAGTAAGGGAGATGGGGCATGAAATTATTTCTAGGAGTTGGAGACATACAACGTTTAGCTCAGTTCTGGGCATCTTTGAAATACCTATACAAACTTGTTCCTACATAGTAACTTGCAACTTTGAATGAGAATGTGCTTGCTTTCAGCAACGTGCTATATGTTCTGAAGGCCCGAATTGGGAATCTGTGTTAAAACTTTGTTAGGAAATATGTGATCCTTACTAGCTGGAAGTAAGGGAGATGGGGCATGAAGTTATTTCTAGGAGTTGGAGACATACAACTTTTAGCTCAGTTCTGGGCATCTTTGAAGTACCTATACAAACTTGTTCCTACATAGTAACTTGCAACTTTGAATGAGAATGTGCTTGCTTACAGCAACGTGCTACATATTCTGAATGCCCGAATTGGGAATCTGTGTCAAAACTTTGTTACGAATTATGTGATACTTACTAGCTGGAATTAATTTAGATGGGGCATGAAGTTATTTCTAGGAGTTGGACACATACCCACTTTAGCTCAGTTCTGGGCATCTTTGAAATACCTATACAAACTTGTTCCTACATAGTAACTTGCATCTTTGAATGAGAATGTGCTTGCTTACAGCAACGTGCTATATGTTCTGAATGCCCGAATTGGGAATCTGTGTCAAAACTTTGTTAGGAATTATGTGATCCTTACTAGCTGGAAGTAAGGGAGATGGGGCATGAAGTTATTTCTAGGAGTTGGAGACATACAACGTATAGCTCAGTTCTGGGCATCTTTGAAATACCTATACAAACTTGTTCCTACATAGTAACTTGCAACTTTGAATGAGAATGTGCTTGCTTACAGGAACGTGCTACATGTTCTGAATGCCCGAATTGGGAATCTGTGTCAAAACTTTGTTAGGAATTATGTGATACTTACTAGCTGGAAGTAATTCAGATGGGGCATGAAGTTATTTCTAGGAGTTGATCACATACCCACTTTAGCTCAGTTCTGGGCATCTTTGAAATACCTATACAAACTTGTTCCTACATAGTAACTTGCATCTTTGAATGAGAATGTGCTTGATTACAGCAACGTGCTATATGTTCTGTATGCCCGAATTGGGAATCTGTGTCAAAACTTTGTTAGGAATTATGTGATCCTTTCTAGCTGGAAGTAAGGGAGATGGGGCATGAAGTTATTTCTAGGAGTTGGAGACGTACCAAGTTTAGCTCAGTTCTGGGCATCTTTGAAAGTCCTATAGAAACTTGTTCCTACATAGTAACTTGCATCTTGGAATGAGAATGTGCTTGCTTACAGCAACGTGCTATATGTTCTGAATGCCCGAATTTGGAATCTGTGTCAAAACTTTGTTAGGAATTATGTGATCCTTACTAGCTGGAAGTAAGGGAGATGGGGCATGAAGTTATTTCTAGGAGTTGGAGACATACCAAGTTTAGCTCAGTTCTGGGCATCTTTGAAAGTCCTATACAAACTTGTTCCTACATAGTAACTTGCATCTTTGAATGAGAATGTGCTTGCTTACAGCAACGTGCTATATGTTCTGAATGCCCGAATTGGGAATCTGTGTTAAAACTTAGTTAGGAATTATGTGATCCTTACTAGCTGGAAGTAAGGGAGTTGGGGCATGAAGTTATTTCTTGGAGTTGGACACATACCAAGTTTAGCACAGTTCTGGGCATCTTTGAAATTCCTATACAAACTTGTTCCTTCATAGGAACTTGCAACTTTGAGTGAGAATGTGCTTGCTTACAGCAACGTGCTATATGTTCTGAATGCCCGAATTGGGAATCTGTGTCAAAACTTTGTTAGGAATTATGTGATACTTACTAGCTGGAAGTAAGGGAGATGGGGCATGAAGTTATTTCTAGGAGTTGGAGACATACCCACTTTAGCTCAGTTCTGGGTATCTTGAAAATACCTATACAAACTTGTTCCTACATAGTAACTTGCAACTTTGAATGAGAATGTGCTTGCTTACAGCAAGGTGCTATATGTTCTGAATGCCCGAATTGGGAATCTGTGTCAAAACTTTGTTAGGAATTATGTGATCCTTACTAGCTGGAAGTAAGGGAGATGGGGCATGAAGTTATTTCTAGGAGTTGGAGACATACAACGTTTAGCTCAGTTCTGGGCATCTTTGAAATACCTATACAAACTTGTTCCTACATAGTAACTTGCAACTTTGAATGAGAATGTGCTTGCTTTCAGCAACGTGCTATATGTTCTGAAGGCCCGAATTGGGAATCTGTGTTAAAACTTTTTAGGAAATATGTGATCCTTACTAGCTGGAAGTAAGGGAGATGGGGCATGAAGTTATTTCTAGGAGTTGGAGACATACAACTTTTAGCTGAGTTCTGGGCATCTTTGAAATACCTATACAAACTTGTTCCTACATAGTAACTTGCAACTTTGAATGAGAATGTGCTTGCTTACAGCAACGTGCTACATATTCTGAATGCCCGAATTGGGAATCTGTGTCAAAACTTTGTTACGAATTATGTGATACTTACTAGCTGGAATTAATGGAGATGGGGCATGAAGTTATTTCTAGGAGTTGGACACATACCCACTTTAGCTCAGTTCTGGGCATCTTTGAAATACCTATACAAACTTGTTCCTACATAGTAACTTGCAACTTTGAATGAGAATGTGCTTGCTTACAGCAACGTACTATATGTTCTGAATGCCCGAATTGGGAATCTGTGTCAAAACTTTGTTAGGAATTTTGTGATCCTTACTAGCTGGAAGTAAGGGAGATGGGGCATGAAGTTATTTCTAGGAGTTGGAGACATACAACGTTTAGCTCAGTTCTGGGCATCTTTGAAATACCTATACAAACTTGTTCCTACATAGTTACTTGCAACTTTGAATGAGAATGTGCTAGCTTTCAGCAACGTGCTATATGTTCTGAATGCCCGAATTGGGAATCTGTGTCAAAACTTTGTTAGGAAGTATGTGATCCTTACTAGCTGGATGTAAGGGAGATGGGACATGAAGTTATTTCTAGGAGTTGGAGACATACAACGTTTAGCTCAGTTCTGGGCATCTTTGAAATACCTATACAAACTTGTTCCTACATAGTAACTTGCAACTTTGAATGAGAATGTGCTTGCTTACAGCAACGTGCTATATGTTCTGAATGCCCGAATTGGGAATCTGTGTCAAAACGTTTTTAGAAATTATGTGATCCTTACTAGCTGGAAGTAAGGGAGATGGGGCATGAAGTTATGTCTAGAAGTTGGACACATACCCACTTTAGCTCAGTTCTGGGCATCTTTGAAATACCTATACAAACTTGTTCCTACATAGTAACTTGCAACTTTGAATGAGAATGTGCTTGCTTACAGCAACGTGCTATATGTTCTGAATGCCCGAATTGGGAATCTGTGTCAAAACTTTGTTAGGAATTATGTGATCCTTACTAGCTGGAAGTAAGGGAGATGGGGCATGAAGTTATTTCTAGGAGTTGGAGACATACCCACTTTAGCTCAGTTCTGGGCATCTTTGAAATACCTATACAAACTTGTTCCTACATAGTAACTTGCTACTTGGAATGAGATAGTGCTGGCTTAAAGCAACGAGCTACATGTTCTGAATGCCCTAATTGGGAATCTGTGTCAAAACTTTGTTAGGAATTATGTGATCCTTACTAGCTGGAAGTAAGGGAGATGGGGCATGAAGAAATTTCTAGGAGTTGGAGACATACCAAGTTTAGCTCAGTTCTGGGCATCTTTGAAATACCTATACAAACTTGTTCCTACATTGTAACTTGCAACTTTGAATGAGAATGTGCTTGCTTACAGCAACGTGCTATATGTTCTGAATGCCCGAATTGGGAATCTGTGTCAAAACTTTGTTAGGAATTATATGATTCTTACTAGCTGGAAGTAAGGGAGTTGGGGCATGAAGTAATTTCTAGGAGTTGACACATACCCACTTTAGCTCAGTTCTGGGCATCTTTGAAATACCTATACAAACTTGTTCCTACGTAGTAACTTGCTACTTGGAATGAGAAAGTGCTGGCTTAAAGCAACGTGCTACATGTTCTGAATGCCCTAATTGGGAATCTGTGTCAAAACTTTGTTAGGAATTATGTGATCCTTACTAGCTGGAAGTAAGGGAGATGGGGCATGAAATTATTTCTAGGAGTTGGAGACATACAACGTTTAGCTCAGTTCTGGGCATCTTTGAAATACCTATACAAACTTGTTCCTACATAGTAACTTGCAACTTTGAATGAGAATGTGCTTGCTTTCAGCAACGTGCTATATGTTCTGAAGGCCCGAATTGGGAATCTGTGTTAAAACTTTGTTAGGAAATATGTGATCCTTACTAGCTGGAAGTAAGGGAGATGGGTCATGAAGTTATTTCTAGGAGTTGGAGACATACAACTTTTAGCTCAGTTCTGGGCATCTTTGAAATACCTATACAAACTTGTTCCTACATAGTAACTTGCAACTTTGAATGAGAATGTGCTTGCTTACAGCAACAGCTACATATTCTGAATGCCCGAATTGGGAATCTGTGTCAAAACTTTGTTACGAATTATGTGATACTTACTAGCTGGAATTAATTTAGATGGGGCATGAAGTTATTTCTAGGAGTTGGACACATACCCATTTTAGCTCAGTTCTGGGCATCTTTGAAATACCTATACAAACTTGTTCCTACATAGTAACTTGCATCTTTGAATGAGAATGTGCTTGCTTACAGCAACGTGCTATATGTTCTGAATGCCCGAATTGGGAATCTGTGTCAAAACTTTGTTAGGAATTATGTGATCCTTACTAGCTGGAAGTAAGGGAGATGGGGCATGAAGTTATTTCTAGGAGTTGGAGACATACAACGTATAGCTCAGTTCTGGGCATCTTTGAAATACCTATACAAACTTGTTCCTACATAGTAACTTGCAACTTTGAATGAGAATGTGCTTGCTTACAGGAACGTGCTACATGTTCTGAATGCCCGAATTGGGAATCTGTGTCAAAACTTTGTTAGGAATTATGTGATACTTACTAGCTGGAAGTTATTCAGATGGGGCATGAAGTTATTTCTAGGAGTTGATCACATACCCACTTTAGCTCAGTTCTGGGCATCTTTGAAATACCTATACAAACTTGTTCCTACATAGTAACTTGCATCTTTGAATGAGAATGTGCTTGATTACAGCAACGTGCTATATGTTCTGAATGCCCGAATTGGGAATCTGTGTCAAAACTTTGTTAGGAATTATGTGATCCTTTCTAGCTGGAAGTAAGGGAGATGGGGCATGAAGTTATTTCTAGGAGTTGGAGACGTACCAAGTTTAGCTCAGTTCTGGGCATCTTTGAAAGTCCTATAGAAACTTGTTCCTATATAGTAACTTGCATCTTGGAATGAGAATGTGCTTGCTTACAGCAACGTGCTATATGTTCTGAATGCCCGAATTGGGAATCTGTGTCAAAACTTTGTTAGGAATTATGTGATCCTTACTAGCTGGAAGTAAGGGAGATGGGGCATGAAGTTATTTCTAGGAGTTGGAGACATACCAAGTTTAGCTCAGTTCTGGGCATCTTTGAAAGTCCTATACAAACTTGTTCCTACATAGTAACTTGCATCTTTGAATGAGAATGTGCTTGCTTACAGCAACGTGCTATATGTTCTGAATGCCCGAATTGGGAATCTGTGTTAAAACTTTGTTAGGAATTATGTGATCCTTACTAGCTGGAAGTAAGGGAGTTGGGACATGAAGTTATTTCTAGGAGTTGGACACATACCAAATTTAGCACAGTTCTGGGCATCTTTGAAATTCCTATACAAACTTGTTCCTTCATAGGAACTTGCAACTTTGAGTGAGAATGTGCTTGCTTACAGCAACGTGCTATATGTTCTGAATGCCCGAATTGGGAATCTGTGTCAAAACTTTGTTAGGAATTATGTGATACTTACTAGCTGGAAGTAAGGGAGATGGGGCATGAAGTTATTTCTAGGAGTTGGAGACATACCCACTTTAGCTCAGTTCTGGGTATCTTGAAAATACCTATACAAACTTGTTCCTACATAGTAACTTGCAACTTTGAATGAGAATGTGCTTGCTTACAGCAAGGTGCTATATGTTCTGAATGCCCGAATTGGGAATCTGTGTCAAAACTTTGTTAGGAATTATGTGATCCTTACTAGCTGGAAGTAAGGGATATGGGGCATGAAGTTATTTCTAGGAGTTGGAGAGATACAACGTTTAGCTCAGTTCTGGGCATCTTTGAAATACCTATACAAACTTGTTCCTACATAGTAACTTGCAACTTTGAATGAGAATGTGCTTGCTTTCAGCAACGTGCTATATGTTCTGAAGGCCCGAATTGGGAATCTGTGTTAAAACTTTTTAGGAATTATGTGATCCTTACTAGCTGGAAGTAAGGGAGATGGGGCATGAAGTTATTTCTAGGAGTTGGAGACATACAACTTTTAGCTGAGTTCTGGGCATCTTTGAAATACCTATACAAACTTGTTCCTACATAGTAACTTGCAACTTTGAATGAGAATGTGCTGGCTTAAAGCAACGTGCTACATGTTCTGAATGCCCTAATTGGGAATCTGTGTCAAAACTTTGTTAGGAATTATGTGATCCTTACTAGCTGGAAGTAAGGGAGATGGGGCATGAAATTATTTCTAGGAGTTGGAGACATACCAAGTTTAGCTCAGTTCTGGGCATCTTTGAAATACCTATACATACTTGTTCCTACATAGTAACTTGCAACTTTGAATGAGAATGTGCTTGCTTACAGCAACGTGCTATATGTTCTGAATGCCCGAATTGGGAATCTGTGTCAAAACTTTGTTAGGAATTATATGATCCTTACTAGCTGGAAGTAAGGGAGTTGGGGCATGAAGTAATTTCTAGGAGTTGACACATACCCACTTTAGCTCAGTTCTGGGCATCTTTGAAATACCTATTGAAACTTGTTCCTTCATAGTAACTTGCTACTTGGAATGAGATAGTGCTGCTTAAAGCAACGTGCTATATGTTCTGAATGCCCGAATTGGGAATCTGTGTCAAAACTTTGTTAGGAATTATGTGATCCTTACTAGCTGGAAGTAAGGGAGATGGGGCATGAAGTTATTTCTAGGAGTTGGAGAGATACAACGTTTAGCTCAGTTCTGGGCATCTTTGAAATACCCATACAAACTTGTTCCTACATAGTAACTTGCAACTTTGAATGAGAATTTGCTTGCTTTCAGCAACGTGCTATATGTTCTGAAGGCCCGAATTGGGAATCTGTGTTAAAACTTTGTTAGGAAATATGTGATCCTTACTAGCTGGAAGTAAGGGAGATGGGGCATGAAGTTATTTCTAGGAGTTGGAGACATACAACTTTTAGCTCAGTTCTGGGCATCTTTGAAATACCTATACAAACTTGTTCCCACATAGTAACTTGCAACTTTGAATGAGAATGTGCTTGCTTACAGCAACGTGCTACATATTCTGAATGCCCGAATTGGGAATCTGTGTCAAAACTTTGTTACGAATTATGTGATACTTACTAGCTGGAATTAATGAAGATGGGGCATGAAGTTATTTCTAGGAGTTGGACACATACCCACTTTAGCTCAGTTCTGGGCATCTTTGAAATACCTATACAAACTTGTTCCTACATAGTAACTTGCATCTTTGAATGAGAATGTGCTTGCTTACAGCAACGTGAATATGTTCTGAATGCCCGAATTTGGAATCTGTGTCAAAACTTTGTTAGGAATTATGTGATCCTTACTAGCTGGAAGTAAGGGAGATGGGGCATGAAGTTATTTCTAGGAGTTGGAGACATACAATGTATAGCTCAGTTCTGGGCATCTTTGAAATACCTATACATACTTGTTCCTACATAGTAACTTGCAACTTTGAATGAGAATGTGCTTGCTTACAGCAACGTGCTACATGTTCTGAATGCCCGAATTGGGAATCTGTGTCAAAACTTTGTTAGGAATTATGTGACACTTACAAGCTGGAAGTAATGGAGATGGGGCATGAAGTTATTTCTAGGAGTTGGTCACATACCCACTTTAGCTCAGTTCTGGGCATCTTTGAAATACCTATACAAACTTGTTCATACATAGTAACTTGCATCTTTGAATGAGAATGTGCTTGATTACAGCAACGTGCTATATGTTCTGAATGCCCGAATTGGGAATCTGTGTCAAAACTTTGTTAGGAATTATGTGATCCTTACTAGCTGGAAGTAAGGGAGATGGGGCATGAAGTTATTTCTAGGAGTTGGACACATACCCACTTTAGCTCACTTCTGGGCATCTTTGAAAGTCCTATACAAACTTGTTCCTACATAGTAACTTGCATCTTGGAATGAGAATGTGCTTGCTTACAGCAACGTGCTATATGTTCTGAATGCCCGAATTGGGAATCTGTGTCAAAACTTTGTTAGGAATTATGTGATCCTTACTAGCTGGAAGTAAGGGAGATGGGGCATGAAGATATTTCTAGGAGTTGGAGACATACCAAGTTTAGCTCAGTTCTGGGCATCTTTGAAAGTCCTATACAAACTTGTTCCTACATAGTAACTTGCATCTTTGAATGAGAATGTGCTTGCTTACAGCAACGTGCTATATGTTCTGAATGCCCGAATTGGGAATCTGTGTCAAAACTTTGTTAGGAATTATGTGATCCTTACTAGCTGGAAGTAAGGGAGATGGGGCATGAAGTTATTTCTAGGAGTTGGAGAGATACAACGTTTAGCTCAGTTCTGGGCATCTTTGAAATACCTATACAAACTTGTTCCTACATAGTAACTTGCAACTTTGAATGAGAATGTGCTTGCTTTCAGCAACGTGCTATATGTTCTGAAGGCCCGAATTGGGAATCTGTGTTAAAACTTTTTAGGAATTATGTGATCCTTACTAGCTGGAAGTAAGGGAGATGGGGCATGAAGTTATTTCTAGGAGTTGGAGACATACAACTTTTAGCTGAGTTCTGGGCATCTTTGAAATACCTATACAAACTTGTTCCTACATAGTAACTTGCAACTTTGAATGAGAATGTGCTGGCTTAAAGCAACGTGCTACATGTTCTGAATGCCCTAATTGGGAATCTGTGTCAAAACTTTGTTAGGAATTATGTGATCCTTACTAGCTGGAAGTAAGGGAGATGGGGCATGAAATTATTTCTAGGAGTTGGAGACATACCAAGTTTAGCTCAGTTCTGGGCATCTTTGAAATACCTATACATACTTGTTCCTACATAGTAACTTGCAACTTTGAATGAGAATGTGCTTGCTTACAGCAACGTGCTATATGTTCTGAATGCCCGAATTGGGAATCTGTGTCAAAACTTTGTTAGGAATTATATGATCCTTACTAGCTGGAAGTAAGGGAGTTGGGGCATGAAGTAATTTCTAGGAGTTGACACATACCCACTTTAGCTCAGTTCTGGGCATCTTTGAAATACCTATTGAAACTTGTTCCTTCATAGTAACTTGCTACTTGGAATGAGATAGTGCTGCTTAAAGCAACGTGCTATATGTTCTGAATGCCCGAATTGGGAATCTGTGTCAAAACTTTGTTAGGAATTATGTGATCCTTACTAGCTGGAAGTAAGGGAGATGGGGCATGAAGTTATTTCTAGGAGTTGGAGAGATACAACGTTTAGCTCAGTTCTGGGCATCTTTGAAATACCCATACAAACTTGTTCCTACATAGTAACTTGCAACTTTGAATGAGAATTTGCTTGCTTTCAGCAACGTGCTATATGTTCTGAAGGCCCGAATTGGGAATCTGTGTTAAAACTTTGTTAGGAAATATGTGATCCTTACTAGCTGGAAGTAAGGGAGATGGGGCATGAAGTTATTTCTAGGAGTTGGAGACATACAACTTTTAGCTCAGTTCTGGGCATCTTTGAAATACCTATACAAACTTGTTCCCACATAGTAACTTGCAACTTTGAATGAGAATGTGCTTGCTTACAGCAACGTGCTACATATTCTGAATGCCCGAATTGGGAATCTGTGTCAAAACTTTGTTACGAATTATGTGATACTTACTAGCTGGAATTAATGAAGATGGGGCATGAAGTTATTTCTAGGAGTTGGACACATACCCACTTTAGCTCAGTTCTGGGCATCTTTGAAATACCTATACAAACTTGTTCCTACATAGTAACTTGCATCTTTGAATGAGAATGTGCTTGCTTACAGCAACGTGAATATGTTCTGAATGCCCGAATTTGGAATCTGTGTCAAAACTTTGTTAGGAATTATGTGATCCTTACTAGCTGGAAGTAAGGGAGATGGGGCATGAAGTTATTTCTAGGAGTTGGAGACATACAATGTATAGCTCAGTTCTGGGCATCTTTGAAATACCTATACATACTTGTTCCTACATAGTAACTTGCAACTTTGAATGAGAATGTGCTTGCTTACAGCAACGTGCTACATGTTCTGAATGCCCGAATTGGGAATCTGTGTCAAAACTTTGTTAGGAATTATGTGACACTTACAAGCTGGAAGTAATGGAGATGGGGCATGAAGTTATTTCTAGGAGTTGGTCACATACCCACTTTAGCTCAGTTCTGGGCATCTTTGAAATACCTATACAAACTTGTTCATACATAGTAACTTGCATCTTTGAATGAGAATGTGCTTGATTACAGCAACGTGCTATATGTTCTGAATGCCCGAATTGGGAATCTGTGTCAAAACTTTGTTAGGAATTATGTGATCCTTACTAGCTGGAAGTAAGGGAGATGGGGCATGAAGTTATTTCTAGGAGTTGGACACATACCCACTTTAGCTCACTTCTGGGCATCTTTGAAAGTCCTATACAAACTTGTTCCTACATAGTAACTTGCATCTTGGAATGAGAATGTGCTTGCTTACAGCAACGTGCTATATGTTCTGAATGCCCGAATTGGGAATCTGTGTCAAAACTTTGTTAGGAATTATGTGATCCTTACTAGCTGGAAGTAAGGGAGATGGGGCATGAAGATATTTCTAGGAGTTGGAGACATACCAAGTTTAGCTCAGTTCTGGGCATCTTTGAAAGTCCTATACAAACTTGTTCCTACATAGTAACTTGCATCTTTGAATGAGAATGTGCTTGCTTACAGCAACGTGCTATATGTTCTGAATGCCCGAATTGGGAATCTGTGTCAAAACTTTGTTAGGAATTATGTGATCCTTACTAGCTGGAAGTAAGGGAGTTGGGGCATGAAGTTATTTCTAAGAGTTGGAGACATACAACGTTTAGCTCAGTTCTGGGCATCTTTGAAATACCTATACAAACTTGTTCCTACATAGTAACTTGCAACTTTGAATGAGAATGTGCTTGCTTACAGCAACGTGATACATGTTCTGAATGTCCGAATTGGGAATCTGTGTCAAAACTTTGTTAGAAATTATGTGATCCTTACTAGATGGAAGTAAGGGAGATGGGGCATGAAGTTATTTCTAGGAGTTGGAGACATACAACGTTTAGCTCAGTTCTGGGCATCTTTGAAATACATATACAAACTTGTTCCTACATAGTAACTTGCAACTTTGAATGAGAATGTGCTTGCTTACAGGAACGTGCTACATGTTCTGAATGCCCGAATTGGGAATCTGTGTCAAAACTTTGTTAGGAATTATGTGATACTTACTAGCTGGAAGTTATTCAGATGGGGCATGAAGTTATTTCTAGGAGTTGATCACATACCCACTTTAGCTCAGTTCTGGGCATCTTTGAAATACCTATACAAACTTGTTCCTACATAGTAACTTGCATCTTTGAATGAGAATGTGCTTGATTACAGCAACGTGCTATATGTTCTGAATGCCCGAATTGGGAATCTGTGTCAAAACTTTGTTAGGAATTATGTGATCCTTTCTAGCTGGAAGTAAGGGAGATGGGGCATGAAGTTATTTCTAGGAGTTGGAGACGTACCAAGTTTAGCTCAGTTCTGGGCATCTTTGAAAGTCCTATAGAAACTTGTTCCTATATAGTAACTTGCATCTTGGAATGAGAATGTGCTTGCTTACAGCAACGTGCTATATGTTCTGAATGCCCGAATTGGGAATCTGTGTCAAAACTTTGTTAGGAATTATGTGATCCTTACTAGCTGGAAGTAAGGGAGATGGGGCATGAAGTTATTTCTAGGAGTTGGAGACATACCAAGTTTAGCTCAGTTCTGGGCATCTTTGAAAGTCCTATACAAACTTGTTCCTACATAGTAACTTGCATCTTTGAATGAGAATGTGCTTGCTTACAGCAACGTGCTATATGTTCTGAATGCCCGAATTGGGAATCTGTGTTAAAACTTTGTTAGGAATTATGTGATCCTTACTAGCTGGAAGTAAGGGAGTTGGGACATGAAGTTATTTCTAGGAGTTGGACACATACCAAGTTTAGCACAGTTCTGGGCATCTTTGAAATTCCTATACAAACTTGTTCCTTCATAGGAACTTGCAACTTTGAGTGAGAATGTGCTTGCTTACAGCAACGTGCTATATGTTCTGAATGCCCGAATTGGGAATCTGTGTCAAAACTTTGTTAGGAATTATGTGATACTTACTAGCTGGAAGTAAGGGAGATGGGGCATGAAGTTATTTCTAGGAGTTGGAGACATACCCACTTTAGCTCAGTTCTGGGTATCTTGAAAATACCTATACAAACTTGTTCCTACATAGTAACTTGCAACTTTGAATGAGAATGTGCTTGCTTACAGCAAGGTGCTATATGTTCTGAATGCCCGAATTGGGAATCTGTGTCAAAACTTTGTTAGGAATTATGTGATCCTTACTAGCTGGAAGTAAGGGAGATGGGGCATGAAGTTATTTCTAGGAGTTGGAGAGATACAACGTTTAGCTCAGTTCTGGGCATCTTTGAAATACCTATACAAACTTGTTCCTACATAGTAACTTGCAACTTTGAATGAGAATGTGCTTGCTTTCAGCAACGTGCTATATGTTCTGAAGGCCCGAATTGGGAATCTGTGTTAAAACTTTTTAGGAATTATGTGATCCTTACTAGCTGGAAGTAAGGGAGATGGGGCATGAAGTTATTTCTAGGAGTTGGAGACATACAACTTTTAGCTGAGTTCTGGGCATCTTTGAAATACCTATACAAACTTGTTCCTACATAGTAACTTGCAACTTTGAATGAGAATGTGCTGGCTTAAAGCAACGTGCTACATGTTCTGAATGCCCTAATTGGGAATCTGTGTCAAAACTTTGTTAGGAATTATGTGATCCTTACTAGCTGGAAGTAAGGGAGATGGGGCATGAAATTATTTCTAGGAGTTGGAGACATACCAAGTTTAGCTCAGTTCTGGGCATCTTTGAAATACCTATACATACTTGTTCCTACATAGTAACTTGCAACTTTGAATGAGAATGTGCTTGCTTACAGCAACGTGCTATATGTTCTGAATGCCCGAATTGGGAATCTGTGTCAAAACTTTGTTAGGAATTATATGATCCTTACTAGCTGGAAGTAAGGGAGTTGGGGCATGAAGTAATTTCTAGGAGTTGACACATACCCACTTTAGCTCAGTTCTGGGCATCTTTGAAATACCTATTGAAACTTGTTCCTTCATAGTAACTTGCTACTTGGAATGAGATAGTGCTGCTTAAAGCAACGTGCTATATGTTCTGAATGCCCGAATTGGGAATCTGTGTCAAAACTTTGTTAGGAATTATGTGATCCTTACTAGCTGGAAGTAAGGGAGATGGGGCATGAAGTTATTTCTAACAGTTGGAGAGATACAACGTTTAGCTCAGTTCTGGGCATCTTTGAAATACCCATACAAACTTGTTCCTACATAGTAACTTGCAACTTTGAATGAGAATTTGCTTGCTTTCAGCAACGTGCTATATGTTCTGAAGGCCCGAATTGGGAATCTGTGTTAAAACTTTGTTAGGAAATATGTGATCCTTACTAGCTGGAAGTAAGGGAGATGGGGCATGAAGTTATTTCTAGGAGTTGGAGACATACAACTTTTAGCTCAGTTCTGGGCATCTTTGAAATACCTATACAAACTTGTTCCCACATAGTAACTTGCAACTTTGAATGAGAATGTGCTTGCTTACAGCAACGTGCTACATATTCTGAATGCCCGAATTGGGAATCTGTGTCAAAACTTTGTTACGAATTATGTGATACTTACTAGCTGGAATTAATGAAGATGGGGCATGAAGTTATTTCTAGGAGTTGGACACATACCCACTTTAGCTCAGTTCTGGGCATCTTTGAAATACCTATACAAACTTGTTCCTACATAGTAACTTGCATCTTTGAATGAGAATGTGCTTGCTTACAGCAACGTGAATATGTTCTGAATGCCCGAATTTGGAATCTGTGTCAAAACTTTGTTAGGAATTATGTGATCCTTACTAGCTGGAAGTAAGGGAGATGGGGCATGAAGTTATTTCTAGGAGTTGGAGACATACAATGTATAGCTCAGTTCTGGGCATCTTTGAAATACCTATACATACTTGTTCCTACATAGTAACTTGCAACTTTGAATGAGAATGTGCTTGCTTACAGCAACGTGCTACATGTTCTGAATGCCCGAATTGGGAATCTGTGTCAAAACTTTGTTAGGAATTATGTGACACTTACAAGCTGGAAGTAATGGAGATGGGGCATGAAGTTATTTCTAGGAGTTGGTCACATACCCACTTTAGCTCAGTTCTGGGCATCTTTGAAATACCTATACAAACTTGTTCATACATAGTAACTTGCATCTTTGAATGAGAATGTGCTTGATTACAGCAACGTGCTATATGTTCTGAATGCCCGAATTGGGAATCTGTGTCAAAACTTTGTTAGGAATTATGTGATCCTTACTAGCTGGAAGTAAGGGAGATGGGGCATGAAGTTATTTCTAGGAGTTGGACACATACCCACTTTAGCTCACTTCTGGCCATCTTTGAAAGTCCTATACAAACTTGTTCCTACATAGTAACTTGCATCTTGGAATGAGAATGTGCTTGCTTACAGCAACGTGCTATATGTTCTGAATGCCCGAATTGGGAATCTGTGTCAAAACTTTGTTAGGAATTATGTGATCCTTACTAGCTGGAAGTAAGGGAGATGGGGCATGAAGATATTTCTAGGAGTTGGAGACATACCAAGTTTAGCTCAGTTCTGGGCATCTTTGAAAGTCCTATACAAACTTGTTCCTACATAGTAACTTGCATCTTTGAATGAGAATGTGCTTGCTTACAGCAACGTGCTATATGTTCTGAATGCCCGAATTGGGAATCTGTGTCAAAACTTTGTTAGGAATTATGTGATCCTTACTAGCTGGAAGTAAGGGAGTTGGGGCATGAAGTTATTTCTAAGAGTTGGAGACATACAACGTTTAGCTCAGTTCTGGGCATCTTTGAAATACCTATACAAACTTGTTCCTACATCGTAACTTGCAACTTTGAATGAGAATGTGCTTGATTACAGCAACGTGCTATATGTTCTGAATGCCCGAATTGGGAATCTGTGTTAAAACTTAGTTAGGAATTATGTGATCCTTACTAGCTGGATGTAAGGGAGTTGGGGCATGAAGTTATTTCTAGGAGTTGGACACATACCAAGTTTAGCACAGTTCTGGGCATCTTTGACATTCCTATACAAACTTGTTCCTTCATAGGAACTTGCAACTTTGAGTGAGAATGTGCTTGCTTACAGCAACGTGCTATATGTTCTGAATGCCCGAATTGGGAATCTGTGTCAAAACTTTGTTAGGAATTATGTGATACTTACTAGCTGGAAGTAAGGGAGATGGGGCATGAAGTTATTTCTAGGAGTTGGAGACATACAACGTTTAGCTCAGTTCTGGGCATCTTTGAAATACCTATACAAACTTGTTCCTACATAGTTACTTGCAACTTTGAATGAGAATGTGCTAGCTTTCAGCAACATGCTATATGTTCTGAATGCCCGAATTGGGAATCTGTGTCAAAACTTTGTTAGGAAGTATGTGATCCTTACTAGCTGGATGTAAGGGAGATGGGACATGAAGTTATTTCTAGGAGTTGGAGACCTACAACGTTTAGCTCAGTTCTGGGCATCTTTGAAATACCTATACAAACTTGTTCCTACATAGTAACTTGCAACTTTGAATGAGAATGTGCTTGCTTACAGCAACGTGCTATATGTTCTGAATGCCCGAATGTGGAATCTGTGTCAAAACGTTGTTAGAAATTATGTGATCCTTACTAGCTGGAAATAAGGGAGATGGGGCATGAAGTTATTTCTATTAGTTGGACACATACCCACTTTAGCTCAGTTCTGGGCATCTTTGAAATACCTATACAAACTTATTCCTACATAGTAACTTGCAACTTTGAATGAGAATGTGCTTGCTTACAGCAACGTGCTATATGTTCTGAATGCCCGAATTGGGAATCTTTGTCAAAACTTTGTTAGGAATTATGTGATCCTTACTAGCTGGAAGTAAGGGAGATGGGGCATGAAGAAATTTCTAGGAGTTGGAGACATACAAAGTTTAGCTCAGTTCTGGGCATCTTTGAAATACCTATACAAACTTGTTCCTACATAGTAACTTGCAACTTTGAATGAGAATGTGCTTGCTTACAGCAACGTGCTACATGTTCTGAATGCCCGAATTGGGAATCTGTGTCAAAACTTTGTTAGGAATTATGTGATCCTTACTAGCTGGAAGTAAGGGAGATGGGGCATGAAGTTATTTCTAGGAGTTGGACACATACCCACTTTAGCTCAGTTCTGGGCATCTTTGAAATACCTATACAAACTTGTTCCTACATAGTAATTTGCAACTTTGAATGAGAATGTGCTTGCTTAGAGCAACGTGCTATATGTTCTGAATGCCCGAATTGGGAATCTGTGTCAAAACTTTGTTAGGAATTATGTGATCCTTACTAGCTGGAAGTAAGGGAGATGGGGCATGAAGTTATTTCTAGGAGTTGGAGACATACCAAGTTTAGCTCAGTTCTGGGCATCTTTGAAAGTCCTATACAAACTTGTTCCTACATAGTAACTTGCATCTTTGAATGAGAATGTGCTTGCTTACAGCAACGTGCTATATGTTCTGAATGCCCGAATTGGGAATCTGTGTCAAAACTTTGTTAGGAATTATGTGATCCTTACTAGCTGGAAGTAAGGGAGATGGGGCATGAAGTTATTTCTAGGAGTTGGAGACATACCAAGTTTAACTCAGTTCTGGGCATCTTTGAAAGTCCTATACAAACTTGTTCCTACATAGTAACTTGCATCTTTGAATGAGAATGTGCTTGCTTACAGCAACGTGCTATATGTTTTGAATGCCCGAATTGGGAATCTGTGTCAAAACTTTGTTAGGAATTATGTGATCCTTACTAGCTGGAAGTAAGGGAGTTCGGGCATGAAGTTATTTCTAGGAGTTGGAGAAATACCAAGTTTAGCTCAGTTCTGGGCATCTTTGAAATACCTATACAAACTTGTTCCTACATAGTAACTTGCAACTTTGAATGAGAATGTGATTGCTTACAGCAACGTGCTATATGTTCTGAATGCCCGAATTGGGAATCTGTGTCAAAACTTTGTTAGAAATTATGTGATCCTTACTAGCTGGAAGTAAGGGAAATGGGGCATGAAGTTATTTCTAGGAGTTGGAGACATATAACGTTTAGCTCAGTTCTGGGCATCTTTGAAATACCTATACAAACTTGTTCCCACATAGTAACTTGCAACTTTGAATGAGAATGTGCTTGCTTACAGCAACGTGCTATATGTTCTGAATGACCGAATTGGGAATCTGTGTCAAAACTTTGTTAGGAATTATGTGATCCTTACTAGCTGGAAGTAAGGGAGTTGAGGAATGAAGTTATTTCTAGGAGTTGGACACATACCACGTTTAGCACAGTTCTGGGCATCTTTGAAATACCTATACAAACTTGTTCCTACATAGTAACTTGCAACGCTGAATGAGAATGTGCTTGCTTACAGCAACGTGCTCTATGTTCTGAATGCCCGAATTGGGAATCTGTGTCAAAACTTTGTTAGGAATTATGTGATCCTTACTAGCTGGAAGTAAGGGAGATGGGGCATGAAGTTATTTCTAGGAGTTGGAGACATACAACGTTTAGCTCAGTTCTGGGCATCTTTGAAATACCTATACAAACTTGTTCCTACATAGTAACTTGCAACTTTGAATGAGAATGTGCTTGCTTACAGCAACGTGCTATATGTTCTGAATGCCCGAATTGGGAATCTGTGTCAAAACTTTGTTAGTAATTATGTGATCCTTACTAGCTCGAAGTAAGAGAGATGGGGCATGAAGTAATTTCTAGGAGTTGGAGACATAAAACCTTTAGCTCAGTTCTGGGCATCTTTGAAATACCTATACAAACTTGTTCCTACATAGTAACTTGCAACTTTGAATGAGAATGTGCTTGCTTACAGCAACGTGCTACATGTTCTGAATGCCCGAATTGGGAATCTGTGTCAAATCTTTGTTAGGAATTATGTGATCCTTACCAGATGGAAGTAAGGGAGATGGGGCATGAAGTTATTTCTATTAGTTGGACACATACCCACTTTAGCTCAGTTCTGGGCATCTTTGAAATACCTATACAAACTTGTTCCTACATAGTAACTTGCAACTTTGAATGAGAATGTGCTTGCTTACAGCAACGTGCTATATGTTCTGAATTCCCGAATTGGGAATCTGTGTCAAAACTTTGTTAGGCATTATGTGATCCTTACTAGCTGGAAGTAAGGGAGATGGGGCATGAAGTTATTTCTAGGATTTGGAGACATACAACGTTTAGCTCAGTTCTGGGCATCTTTGAAATACCTATACAAACTTGTTCCTACATAGTAACTTGCTACTTGGAATGAGAAAGTGCTGGCTTAAAGCAACGAGCTACGTGTTCTGAATGCCCTAATTGGGAATCTGTGTCAAAACTTTGTTAGGAATTATGTGATCCTTACTAGCTGGAAGTAAGGGAGATGGGGCATGAAGAAATTTCTAGGAGTTGGAGACATACCAAGTTTAGCTCAGTTCTGGGCATCTTTGAAATACCTATACAAACTTGTTCCTACATAGTAACTTGCAACTTTGAATGAGAATGTGCTTGCTTACAGCAACGTGCTATATGTTCTGAATGCCCGAATTGGGAATCTGTGTCAAAACTTTGTTAGGAATTATGTGATCCTTACTAGCTGGAAGTAAGGGAGATGGGGCATGAAGAAATTTCTAGGAGTTGGAGACATACCAAGTTTAGCTCAGTTCTGGGCATCTTTGAAATACCTATACAAACTTGTTCCTACATAGTAACTTGCAACTTTGAATGAGAATGTGCTTGCTTACAGCAACGTGCTATATGTTCTGAATGCCCGAATTGGGAATCTTTGTCAAAACTTTGTTAGGAATTATGTGATCCTTACTAGCTGGAAGTAAGGGAGATGGGGCATGAAGTTATTTCTAGGAGTTGGACACATACACACTTTAGCTCAGTTCTGGGCATCTTTGAAATACCTATACAAACTTGTTCCTACATAGTAACTTGCAACTTTGAATGAGAATGTGCTTGCTTACAGCAACATGCTATATGTTCTGAATGCCCGAATTGGGAATCTGTGTCAAAACTTTGTTAGGAATTATGTGATCCTTACTAGCTGGAAGTAAGGGAGATGGGGCATGAAGTTATTTCTAGGAGTTGGACACATACCCACTTTAGCTCAGTTCTGGGCATCTTTGAAATACCTATACAAACTTGTTCCTACATAGTAACTTGCAACATTGAATGAGAATGTGCTTGCTTACAGCAACGTGCTACATGTTCTGAATGCCCGAATTGGGAATCTGTGTCAAAACTTTGTTAGGAATTATGTGATCCTTACTAGCTGGAAGTAAGGGAGATGGGGCATGAAGTTATTTCTAGGAGTTGGAGACATACCAAGTTTAACTCAGTTCTGGGCATCTTTGAAAGTCCTATACAAACTTGTTCCTACATAGTAACTTGCATCTTTGAATGAGAATGTGCTTGCTTACAGCAACGTGCTATATGTTTTGAATGCCCGAATTGGGAATCTGTGTCAAAACTTTGTTAGGAATTATGTGATACTTACTAGCTGGAAGTAAGGGAGTTCGGGCATGAAGTTATTTCTAGGAGTTGGAGAAATACCAAGTTTAGCTCAGTTCTGGGCATCTTTGAAATACCTATACAAACTTGTTCCTACATAGTAACTTGCAACTTTGAATGAGAATGTGATTGCTTACAGCAACGTGCTATATGTTCTGAATGCCCGAATTGGGAATCTGTGTCAAAACTTTGTTAGAAATTATGTGATCCTTACTAGCTGGAAGTAAGGGAAATGGGGCATGAAGTTATTTCTAGGAGTTGGAGACATACAACGTTTAGCTCAGTTCTGGGCATCTTTGAAATACCTATACAAACTTGTTCCTACATAGTAACTTGCAACTTTGAATGAGAATGTGCTTGCTTACAGCAACGTGCTATATGTTCTGAATGCCCGAATTGGGAATCTGTGTCAAAACTTTGTTAGGAATTATGTGATCCTTACTAGCTGGAAGTAAGGGAGATGGGGCATGAAGTTATTTCTAGGAGTTGGAGACATACAACGTTTAGCTCAGTTCTGGGCATCTTTGAAATACCTATACAAACTTGTTCCTACATAGTAACTTGCAACTTTGAATGAGAATGTGCTTGCTTACAGCAACGTGCTATATGTTCTGAATGCCCGAATTGGGAATCTGTGTCAAAACTTTGTTAGTAATTATGTGATCCTTACTATCTCGAAGTAAGAGAGATGGGGCATGAAGTTATTTCTAGGAGTTGGAGACATAAAACGTTTAGCTCAGTTCTGGGCATCTTTGAAATACCTATACAAACTTGTTCCTACATAGTAACTTGCAACTTTGAATGAGAATGTGCTTGCTTACAGCAACGTGCTACATGTTCTGAATGCCCGAATTGGGAATCTGTGTCAAATCTTTGTTAGGAATTATGTGATCCTTACTAGATGGAAGTAAGGGAGATGGGGCATGAAGTTATTTCTAGGAGTTGGAGACATACAACGTTTAGCTCAGTTCTGGGCTTCTTTGAAATACCTATACATACTTGTTCCTTCATAGTAACTTGCAACTTTGAATGAGAATGTGCTTGCTTACAGCAACGTGCTATATGTTCTGAATGCCCGAATTGGGAATCTGTGTCAAAACTTTGTTAGGAATTATGTGATCCTTACTAGCTGGAAGTAAGGGAGATGGGGCATGAAGTTATTTCTAGGAGTTGGAGACATACAACGTTTGGCTCAGTTCTGGGCATCTTTGAAATACCTATACAAACTTGTTCCTACATAGTAACTTGCATCTTGGAATGAGAATGTGCTTGCTTACAGCAACGTGCTATATGTTCTGAATGCCCGAATTGGGAATTTGTGTCAAATCTTTGTTAGGAAATATGTGATACTTACTAGCTGGAAGTAAGGGAGATGGGGCATGAAGTTATTTCTAGGAGTTGGAGACATACCAAGTTTAGCTCAGTTCTGGGCATCCTTGAAAGTCCTATACAAACTTGTTCCTACATAGTAACTTGCATCTTGGAATGAGAATGTGCTTGCTTACAGCAACGTGCTATATGTTCTGAATGCCCGAATTGGGAATCTGTGTCAAAACTTTGTTAGGAATTATGTGATCCTTACTAGCTGGAAGTAAGGGACAAGGGGCATGAAGTTATTTCTAGGAGTTGGAGACATACCAAGTTTAGCTCCGTTCTGGGCATCTTTGAAATACCTATACAAACTTGTTCCTACATAGTAACTTGCAACTTTGAATGAGAATGTGCTTGCTTACAGCAACGTGCTATATGTTCTGAATGCCCGAATTGGGAATCTGTGTCAAAACTTTGTTAGGAATTATGTGATCCTTACTAGCTGGAAGTAAGTGAGATGGGGCATAAAGTTATTTTTAGGAGTTGGAGACATACCAAGTTTAGCTCAGTTCTGGGCATCTTTGAAAGTCCTATACAAACTTATTCCTACATAGTAACTTGCATCTTTGAATGAGAATGTGCTTGCTTACAGCAACGTTCTATATGTTCTGAATGTCCGAATTGGGAATCTGTGTCAAAACTTTGTTTGGAATTATGTGATCCTTACTAGCTGGAAGTATGGGAGTTGGGGCATGAAGTTATTTCTAGGAGTTGGACACATACCAGGTTTAGCACAGTTCTGGGCATCTTTGAAATACCTAAACAAACTTGTTCCTTCATAGAAACTTGCAACTTTGATGAGAATGTGCTTGCTTACAGCAACGTGCTATATGTTCTGAATGCCCGAATTGGGAATCTGTGTCAAAACTTTGTTAGAAATTATGTGATCCTTACTAGCTGGAAGTAAGGGAGATGGGGCATGAAGTTACTTCTAGGAGGTGGAGACATACAACGTTTACCTCAGTTCTGGGCATCTTTGAAATACCTATACAAACTTGTTCCTACATAGTAACTTGCAACTTTTAATGAGAATGTGCTTGCTTACAGAAAGGTGCTATATGTTCTGAATGCCCGAATTGGGAATCAGTGTCAAAACTTCGTTAGGACTTATGTGATCCTTACTAACTGGAAGTAAGGGAGATGGGGCGTGAAGTTATTTCTAGGAGTTGGAGACATGCAACGTTTAGCTCAGTTCTGGGCATCTTTGAAATACCTATATAAACTTGTTCCTTCATAGTAACTTGCTAATTGGAATGAGATAGTGCTGCTTAAAGCAACCTGCTATATGGTCTGAATGCCCGAATTGGGAATCAGTGTCAAAACTTTGTTAGTAATTATGTGATCCTTAGTAGCTGGAAGTAAGGGAGATGGGGCATGAAGTTACTTCTAGGAGTTGGAGACATACAACGTTTAGCTCAGTTCTGGGCATCTTTTAAATACCTATACAAACTTGTTCCTTCATAGTAACTTGCAACTTTGAATGAGAATGTGCTTGCTTACAGCAAGGTGCTATATGTTCTGAATGCCCGAATTGGTAATCTGTGTCAAAACTTTGTTAGGAATTATGTGATCCTTACTAGCAGGAAGTAAGGGAGATGAGGCATGAAGTTATTTCTAGGAGTTGGAGACATACAACGTTTAGCTCAGTTCTGGGCATCTTTGAAATACCCATACAAACTTGTTCCTACATAGTAACTTGCAACTTTGAATGAGAATGTGCTTGCTTTCAGCAACGTGCTATATGTTCTGAATGCCCGAATTGGGAATCTGTGTCAAAACTTTGTTAGGAATTATGTGATCCTTACTAGCTGGAAGTAAGGGAGATGGGGCATGAAGTTATTTCTAGGAGTTGGACACATACCCACTTTAGCTCAGTTCTGGGCATCTTTGAAATACCTATACAAACTTGTTCCTACATAGTAACTTGCAACTTTGAATGAGAATGTGCTTGCTTACAGCAACGTGCTATATGTTCTGAATGCCCGAATTGGGAATCTGTGTCAAAACTTTGTTAGGAATTACATGATCCTTACTAGCTGGAAGTAAGGGAGTTGGGTCATGAAGTTATTTCTAGGATTTGACGCATAACCACTTTAGCTCAGTTCTGGGCATCTTTGAAATACCTATAGAAACTTGTTCCTTCGTAGTAACTTGCTACTTCGAATGAGATAGTGCTGCTTAAAGCAACGTGCTATATGTTCTGAATGCCCGAATTGGGAATCTGTGTCAAAACTTTGTTAGTAATTTTGTGATCCTTACTAGCTGGAAGTAAGGGAGATGGGGCATGAAGTTATTTCTAGGAGTTGGAGACATACAACGTTTAGCTCAGTTCTGGGCATCTTTGAAATACCTATACAAACTTGTTCCTACATAGTAACTTGCAACTTTGAATGAGAATGTGCTTGCTTACAGCAACGTGCTATATGTTCTGAATGCCCGAATTGGGAATCTGTGTCAAAACTTTGTTAGGAATTATGTGATCCTTACTAGCTGGAAGTAAGGGAGATGGGGCATGAAGTTATTTCTGGGAATTGGAGACATACCAAGTTTAGCTCAGTTCTGGGCATCTTTGAAATACCTATACAAACTTGTTCCTACATAGTAACTTGCAACTTTGAATGAGAATGTGCTTGCTTCAGAAAGGTGCTATATGTTCTGAATGCCCGAATTGGGAATCAGTGTCAAAACTTCGTTAGGAATTATGTGATCCTTACTAGCTGGAAGTAAGGGAGATGGGGCGTGAAGTTATTTCTAGGAGTTGGAGACATACAACGTTTAGCTCAGTTCTGGGCATCTTTGAAATACCTATATAAACTTGTTCCTTCATAGTAACTTGCTAATTGGAATGAGATAGTGCTGCTTAAATCAAAGTGCTCTATGGTCTGAATGCCCGAATTGGGAATCTGTGTCAAAACTTTGTTAGGAATTATGTGATCCTTAGTAGCTGGAAGTAAGGGAGATGGGGCATGAAGTTACTTCAAGGAGTTGGAGACATACAACGTTTAGCTCAGTTCTGGGCATCTTTGAAATACCTATACAAACTTGTTCCTACATAGTAACTTGCATCTTGGAATGAGAATGTGCTTGCTTACAGCAACGTGCTATATGTTCTGAATGCCCGAATTGGGAATCTGTGTCAAAACTTTGTTAGGAATTATGTGATCCTTACTAGCTGGAAGTAAGGGAGATGGGGCATGAAGTTATTTCTAGGAGTTGGAGACATACCAAGTTTAGCTCAGTTCTGGGCATCTTTGAAAGTCCTATACAAACTTGTTCCTACATAGTAACTTGCATCTTTGAATGAGAATGTGCTTGCTTACAGCAACGTGCTATATGTTCTGAATGCCCGAATTGGGAATCTGTGTCAAAACTTTGTTAGGAATTATGTGATCCTTACTAGCTGGAAGTAAGTGAGATGGGGCGTGAAGTTATTTCTAGGAGTTGGAGGCATACAACGTTTAGCTCAGTTCTGGGCATCTTTGAAATACCTATACAAACTTGTTCCTTCATAGTAACTTGCTACTTGGAATGAGATAGTGCTGCTTAAAGCAACGTGCTATATGGTCTGAATGCCCGAATTGGGAATCAGTGTCAAATCTTTGTTAGGAATTATGTGATCCTTAGTAGCTGGAAGTAAGGGAGATGGGGCATGAAGTTATTTCTAGGAGTTGGAGACACACAACGTTTAGCTCAGTTCTGGGCATCTTTTAAATACCTATACAAACTTGTTCCTACATAGTAACTTGCAACTTTGAATGAGAATGTGCTTGCTTACAGCAACGTGCTATATGTTCTGAATGCCCGAATTGGTAATCTGTGTCAAAACTTTGTTAGGAATTATGTGATCCTTACTAGCAGGAAGTAAGGGAGATGAGGCATGAAGTTATTTCTAGGAGTTGGAGACATACAACGTTTAGCTCAGTTCTGGGCATCTTTGAAATACTCATACAAACTTGGTCCTACATAGTAACTTGCAACTTTGAATGAGAATGTGCTTGCTTTCAGCAACGTGCTATATGTTCTGAATGCCCGAATTGGGAATCTGTGTCAAAACTTTGTTAGGAATTATGTGATCCTTACTAGCTGGAAGTAAGGGAGATGGGGCATGAAGTTATTTCTAGGAGTTGGACACATACCCACTTTAGCTCAGTTCTGGGCATCTTTGAAATACCTATACAAACTTGTTCCTACATAGTAACTTGCAACTTTGAATGAGAATGTGCTTGCTTACAGCAACGTGCTATATGTTCTGAATGCCCGAATTGGGAATCTGTGTCAAAACTTTGTTAGGAATTACATGATCCTTACTAGCTGGAAGTAAGGGAGTTGGGTCATGAAGTTATTTCTAGGATTTGACGCATAACCACTTTAGCTCAGTTCTGGGCATCTTTGAAATACCTATAGAAACTTGTTCCTTCATAGTAACTTGCTACTTGGAATGAGATAGTGCTGCTTAAAGCAACGTGCTATATGTTCTGAATGCCCGAATTGGGAATCTGTGTCAAAACTTTGTTAGTAATTATGTGATCCTTACTAGCTGGAAGTAAGGGAGATGGGGCATGAAGTTATTTCTAGGAGTTGGAGACATACAACGTTTAGCTCAGTTCTGGGCATCTTTGAAATACCTATACAAACTTGTTCCTACATAGTAACTTGCAACTTTGAATGAGAATGTGCTTGCTTACAGCAACGTGCTATATGTTCTGAATGCCCGAATTGGGAATCTGTGTCAAAACTTTGTTAGGAATTATGTGATCCTTACTAGCTGGAAGTAAGGGAGATGGGGCATGAAGTTATTTCTGGGAATTGGAGACATACCAAGTTTAGCTCAGTTCTGGGCATCTTTGAAATACCTATACAAACTTGTTGCTACATAGTAACTTGCAACTTTGAATGAGAATGTGCTTGCTTACAGCAACGTGCTATATGTTCTGAATGCCCGAATTGGGAATCTGTGTCGAAACTTTGTTAGAAATTATGTGATCCTTACTAGCTGGAAGTAAGGGAGATGGGGCATGAAGTTACTTCTAGGAGGTGGAGACATACCCACTTTAGCTCAGTTCTGGGCATCTTTGAAATACCTATACAAACTTGTTCCTACATAGTAACTTGCAACATTGAATGAGAATGTGCTTGCTTCCAGCAACGTGCTATATTTTCTGAATGCCCGAATTGGGAATCTGTGTCCAAACTTTGTTAGGAATTATGTGATCCTTACTAGCTGGAAGTAAGGGAGATGGGGCATGAAGTTACTTCTAGGAGTTGGAGACATACAAAGATTAGCTCAGTTCTGGGTATCTTAGAAATACCTATACAAACTTGTTCCTACATAGTAACTTGCAACTTTGAATGAGAATGTGCTTGCTTACAGAAAGGTGCTATATGTTCTGAATGCACGAATTGGGAATCAGTGTCAAAACTTCGTTAGGAATTATGTGATCATTACTAGCTGGAAGTAAGTGAGATGGGGCGTGAAGTTATTTCTAGGAGTAGGAGGCATACAACGTTTAGCTCAGTTCTGGGCATCTTTGAAATACCTATACAAACTTGTTCCTTCATAGTAAGTTGCTACTTGGAATGAGATAGTGCTGCTTAAAGCAACGTGCTATATGTTCTGAATGCCCGAATTGGGAATCAGTGTCAAAACTTTGTTAGGAATTATGTGATCCTTAGTAGCTGGAAGTAAGAGAGATGGGGCATGAAGTTATTTCTAGGAGTTGGAGACATACAACGTTTAGCTCAGTTCTGGGCATCTTTTAAATACCTATACAAACTTGTTCCTACATAGTAACTTGCAACTTTGAATGAGAATGTGCTTGCTTACAGCAACGTGCTATATGTTCTGAATACCCGAATTGGGAATCTGTGTCAAAACTTTGTTAGGAATTATGTGATCCTTACTAGCAGGAAGTAAGGGAGATGAGGCATGAAGTTATTTCTAGGAGTTGGAGACATACAACGTTTAGCTCAGTTCTGGGCATCTTTTAAATACCCATACAAACTTGTTCCTACGTAGTAACTTGCAACTTTGAATGAGAATGTGCTTGCTTTCAGCAACGTGCTATATGTTCTGAATGCCCGAATTGGGAATCTGTGTCAAAACTTTGTTAGGAAGTATGTGATTCTTACTAGCTGGAAGTAAGTGAGATGGGGCATGAAGTTATTTCTAGGAGTTGGAGACATACAACGTTTAGCTCAGTTCTGGGCATCTTTGAAAAACCTATACAAACTTGTTCCTACATACTAACTGCCAACTTTGAATGAGAATGTGCTTGCTTACAGCAATGTGCTATATGTTCTGAATGCCCGAATTGGGAATCTGTGGCAAAACTTTGTTAGGAATTATGTGATCCTTACTAGCTGGAAGTAAGGGAGATGGGGCATGAAGTTATTTCTAGGAGTTGGACACATACCCACTTTAGCTCAGTTCTGGGCATCTTTGAAATACCTATACAACCTTGTTCCTACATAGTAACTTGCAACTTTGAATGAGAATGTGCTTGCTTACAGCAACGTGCTATATGTTCTGAATGCCCGAATTGGGAATCTGTGTCAAAACTTTGTTAGGAATTACATGATCCTTACTAGCTGGAAGTAAGGGAGTTGGGTCATGAAGTTATTTCTAGGATTTGACGCATAACCACTTTAGCTCAGTTCTGGGCATCTTTGAAATACCTATAGAAACTTGTTCCTTCATAGTATCTTGCTACTTGGAATGAGATAGTGCTGCTTAAAGCAACGTGCTATATGTTCTGAATGCCCGAATTGGGAATCTGTGTCAAAACTTTGTTAGTAATTATGTGATCCTTACTAGCTGGAAGTAAGGGAGATGGGGCATGAAGTTATTTCTAGGAGTTGGAGACATACAACGTTTAGCTCAGTTCTGGGCATCTTTGAAATACCTATACAAACTTGTTCCTACATAGTAACTTGCAACTTTGAATGAGAATGTGCTTGCTTACAGCAACGTGCTATATGTTCTGAATGCCCGAATTGGGAATCTGTGTCAAAACTTTGTTAGGAATTATGTGATCCTTACTAGCTGGAAGTAAGGGAGATGGGGCATGAAGTTATTTCTGGTCATTGGAGACATACCAAGTTTAGCTCAGTTCTGGGCATCTTTGAAATACCTATACAAACTTGTTCCTACATAGTAACTTGCAACTTTGAATGAGAATGTGCTTGCTTACAGCAACGTGCTATATGTTCTGAATGCCCGAATTGGGAATCTGTGTCAAAACTTTGTTAGAAATTATGTGATCCTTACTAGCTGGAAGTAAGGGAGATGGGGCATGAAGTTACTTCTAGGAGGTGGAGACATACCCACTTTAGCTCAGTTCTGGGCATCTTTGAAATACCTATACAAACTTGTTCCTACATAGTAACTTGCAACTTTGAATGAGAATGTGCTTGCTTACAGCAACGTGCTATATGTTCTGAATGCCCGAATTGGGAATCTGTGTCAAAACTTTGTTAGAAATTATGTGATCCTTACTAGCTGGAAGTAAGGGAGATGGGGCATGAAGTTACTTCTAGGAGGTGGAGACATACCCACTTTAGCTCAGTTCTGGGCATCTTTGAAATACCTATACAAACTTGTTCCTACATAGTAACTTGCAACATTGAATGAGAATGTGCTTGCTTACAGCAACGTGCTATATTTTCTGAATGCCCGAATTGGGAATCTGTGTCAAAACTTTGTTAGGAATTATGTGATCCTCACTAGCTGGAAGTAAGGGAGATGGGGCATGAAGTTACTTCTAGGAGTTGGAGACATACAAAGTTTAGCTCAGTTCTGGGCATCTTAGAAATACCTATACAAACTTGTTCCTACATAGTAACTTGCAACTTTGAATGAGAATGTGCTTGCTTACAGAAAGGTGCTATATGTTCTGAATGCCCGAATTGGGAATCAGTGTCAAAACTTCGTTAGGAATTATGTGATCCTTACTAGCTGGAAGTAAGGGAGATGGGGCGTGAAGTTATTTCTAGGAGTTGGAGGCATACAACGTTTAGCTCAGTTCTGGGCATCTTTGAAATACCTATACAAACTTGTTCCTTCATAGTAACTTGCTACATGGAATGAGTTAGTGCTGCTTAAAGCAACGTGCTATATGGTCTGAATGCCCGAATTGGGAATCAGTGTCAAAACTTTGTTAGGAATTATGTGATCCTTACTAGCTGGAAGTAAGGGAGATGGGGCATGAAGTTATTTCTAGGAGTTGGACACATACCCACTTTAGCTCAGTTCTGGGCATCTTTGAAATACCTATACAAACTTGTTCCTACATAGTAACTTGCAACTTTGAATGAGAATGTGCTTGCTTACAGCAACGTGCTATATGTTCTGAATGCCCGAATTGGGAATCTGTGTCAAAACTTTGTTAGGAATTACATGATCCTTACTAGCTGGAAGTAAGGGAGTTGGGTCATGAAGTTATTTCTAGGATTTGACGCATAACCACTTTAGCTCAGTTCTGGGCATCTTTGAAATACCTATAGAAACTTGTTCCTTCATAGTATCTTGCTACTTGGAATGAGATAGTGCTGCTTAAAGCAACGTGCTATATGTTCTGAATGCCCGAATTGGGAATCTGTGTCAAAACTTTGTTAGTAATTATGTGATCCTTACAAGCTGGAAGTAAGGGAGATGGGGCATGAAGTTATTTCTAGGAGTTGGAGACATACAACGTTTAGCTCAGTTCTGGGCATCTTTGAAATACCTATACAAACTTGTTCCTACATAGTAACTTGCAACTTTGAATGAGAATGTGCTTGCTTACAGCAACGTGCTATATGTTCTGAATGCCCGAATTGGGAATCTGTGTCAAAACTTTGTTAGGAATTATGTGATCCTTACTAGCTGGAAGTAAGGGAGATGGGGCATGAAGTTATTTCTGGTCATTGGAGACATACCAAGTTTAGCTCAGTTCTGGGCATCTTTGAAATACCTATACAAACTTGTTCCTACATAGTAACTTGCAACTTTGAATGAGAATGTGCTTGCTTACAGCAACGTGCTATATGTTCTGAATGCCCGAATTGGGAATCTGTGTCAAAACTTTGTTAGAAATTATGTGATCCTTACTAGCTGGAAGTAAGGGAGATGGGGCATGAAGTTACTTCTAGGAGGTGGAGACATACCCACTTTAGCTCAGTTCTGGGCATCTTTGAAATACCTATACAAACTTGTTCCTACATAGTAACTTGCAACTTTGAATGAGAATGTGCTTGCTTACAGCAACGTGCTATATGTTCTGAATGCCCGAATTGGGAATCTGTGTCAAAACTTTGTTAGAAATTATGTGATCCTTACTAGCTGGAAGTAAGGGAGATGGGTCATGAAGTTACTTCTAGGAGGTGGAGACATACCCACTTTAGCTCAGTTCTGGGCATCTTTGAAATACCTATACAAACTTGTTCCTACATAGTAACTTGCAACATTGAATGAGAATGTGCTTGCTTACAGCAACGTGCTATATTTTCTGAATGCCCGAATTGGGAATCTGTGTCAAAACTTTGTTAGGAATTATGTGATCCTCACTAGCTGGAAGTAAGGGAGATGGGGCATGAAGTTACTTCTAGGAGTTGGAGACATACAAAGTTTAGCTCAGTTCTGGGCATCTTAGAAATACCTATACAAACTTGTTCCTACATAGTAACTTGCAACTTTGAATGAGAATGTGCTTGCTTACAGAAAGGTGCTATATGTTCTGAATGCCCGAATTGGGAATCAGTGTCAAAACTTCGTTAGGAATTATGTGATCCTTACTAGCTGGAAGTAAGGGAGATGGGGCGTGAAGTTATTTCTAGGAGTTGGAGGCATACAACGTTTAGCTCAGTTCTGGGCATCTTTGAAATACCTATACAAACTTGTTCCTTCATAGTAACTTGCTACATGGAATGAGTTAGTGCTGCTTAAAGCAACGTGCTATATGGTCTGAATGCCCGAATTGGGAATCAGTGTCAAAACTTTGTTAGGAATTATGTGATCCTTACTAGCTGGAAGTAAGGGAGATGGGGCATGAAGTTATTTCTAGGAGTTGGACACATACCCACTTTAGCTCAGTTCTGGGCATCTTTGAAATACCTATACAAACTTGTTCCTACATAGTAACTTGCAACTTTGAATGAGAATGTGCTTGCTTACAGCAACGTGCTATATGTTCTGAATGCCCGAATTGGGAATCTGTGTCAAAACTTTGTTAGGAATGACATGATCCTTACTAGCTGGAAGTAAGGGAGTTGGGTCATGAAGTTATTTCTAGGATTTGACGCATAACCACTTTAGCTCAGTTCTGGGCATCTTTGAAATACCTATAGAAACTTGTTCCTTCATAGTAACTTGCTACTTGGAATGAGATAGTGCTGCTTAAAGCAACGTGCTTTATGTTCTGAATGCCCGAATTGGGAATCTGTGTCAAAACTTTGTTAGTAATTATGTGATCCTTACTAGCTGGAAGTAAGGGAGATGGGGCATGAAGTTATTTCTAGGAGTTGGAGACATACAACGTTTAGCTCAGTTCTGGGCATCTTTGAAATACCTATACAAACTTGTTCCTACATAGTAACTTGCAACTTTGAATGAGAATGTGCTTGCTTACAGCAACGTGCTTATGTTCTGAATGCCCGAATTGGGAATCTGTGTCAAAACTTTGTTAGGAATTATGTGATCCTTACTAGCTGGAAGTAAGGGAGATGGGGCATGAAGTTATTTCTGGGAATTGGAGACATACCAAGTTTAGCTCGGTTCTGGGCATCTTTGAAATACCTATACAAACTTGTTCCTACATAGTAACTTGCAACTTTGAATGAGAATGTGCTTGCTTACAGCAACGTGCTATATGTTCTGAATGCCCGAATTGGGAATCTGTGTCAAAACTTTGTTAGAAATTATGTGATCCTTACTAGCTGGAAGTAAGGGAGATGGGGCATGAAGTTACTTCTAGGAGGTGGAGACATACCCACTTTAGCTCAGTTCTGGGCATCTTTGAAATACCTATACAAACTTGTTCCTACATAGTAACTTGCAACATTGAATGAGAATGTGCTTGCTTACAGCAACGTGCTATATTTTCTGAATGCCCGAATTGGGAATCTGTGTCAAAACTTTGTTAGGAATTATGTGATCCTTACTAGCTGGAAGTAAGGGAGATGGGGCATGAAGTTACTTCTAGGAGTTGGAGACATACAAAGTTTAGCTCAGTTCTGGGCATCTTAGAAATACCTATACAAACTTGTTCCTACATAGTAACTTGCAACTTTGAATGAGAATGTGCTTGCTTACAGAAAGGTGCTATATGTTCTGAATGCCCGAATTGGGAATCAGTGTCAAAACTTCGTTAGGAATTATGTGATCCTTACTAGCTGGAAGTAAGTGAGATGGGGCGTGAAGTTATTTCTAGGAGTAGGAGGCATACAACGTTTAGCTCAGTTCTGGGCATCTTTGAAATACCTATACAAACTTGTTCCTTCATAGTAACTTGCTACTTGGAATGAGATAGTGCTGCTTAAAGCAACGTGCTATATGGTCTGAATGCCCGAATTGGGAATCAGTGTCAAAACTTTGTTAGGAATTATGTGATCCTTAGTAGCTGGAAGTAAGGGAGATGGGGCATGAAGTTATTTCTAGGAGTTGGAGACATACAACGTTTAGCTCAGTTCTGGGCATCTTTTAAATACCTAAACAAACTTGTTCCTACATAGTAACTTGCAACTTTGAATGAGAATGTGCTTGCTTACAGCAACGTGCTATATGTTCTGAATGCCCGAATTGGGAATCTGTGTCAAAACTTTGTTAGAAATTATGTGATCCTTACTAGCTGGAAGTAAGGGAGATGGGGCATGAAGTTACTTCTAGGAGGTGGAGACATACCCACTTTAGCTCAGTTCTGGGCATCTTTGAAATACCTATACAAACTTGTTCCTACATAGTAACTTGCAACATTGAATGAGAATGTGCTTGCTTACAGCAACGTGCTATATTTTCTGAATGCCCGAATTGGGAATCTGTGTCAAAACTTTGTTAGGAATTATGTGATCCTTACTAGCAGGAAGTAAGGGAGATGAGGCATGAAGTTATTTCTAGGAGTTGGAGACATACAACGTTTAGCTCAGTTCTGGGCATCTTTTAAATACCTATACAAACTTGTTCCTACATAGTAACTTGCAACTTTGAATAAGAATGTGCTTGCTTACAGCAACGTGCTATATGTTCTGAATGCCCGAATTGGGAATCTGTGTCAAAACTTTGTTAAGAATTACATGATCCTTACTAGCTGGAAGTAAGGGAGTTGGGTCATGAAGTTATTTCTAGGATTTGACGCATAACCACTTTAGCTCAGTTCTGGGCATCTTTGAAATACCTATACAAACTTGTTCCTTCATAGTAACTTGCTAATTGGAATGAGATAGTGCTGCTTAAAGCAACGTGCCATATGGTCTGAATGCCCGAATTGGGAATCTGTGTCAAAACTTTGTTAGGAATTATGTGATCCTTAGTAGCTGGAAGTAAGGGAGATGGGACATGAAGTTACTTCTAGGAGTTGGAGACATACAACGTTTAGCTCAGTTCTGGGCATCTTTGAAATACCTATACAAACTTGTTCCTACATAGTAACTTGCATCTTGGAATGAGAATGTGCTTCCTTACAGCAACGTGCTATATGTTCTGAATGCCCGAATTGGGAATCTGTGTCAAAACTTTGTTAGGAATTATGTGATCCTTACTAGCTGGAAGTAAGGGAGATGGGGCATGAAGTTATTTCTAGGAGTTGGATACATACCAAGTTTAGCTCAGTTCTGGGCATCTTTGAAAGTCCTATACAAACTTGTTCCTACATAGTAACTTGCATCTTTGAATGAGAATGTGCTTGCTTACAGCAACGTGCTATATGTTCTGAATGCCCGAATTGGGAATCTGTGTCAAAACTTTGTTAGGAATTATGTGATCCTTACTAGCTGGAAGTAAGGGAGATGGGGCGTGAAGTTATTTCTAGGAGTTGGAGGCATACAACGTTTAGCTCAGTTCTGGTCATCTTTGAAATACCTATACAAACTTGTTCCTTCATAGTAACTTGCTACTTGGAATGAGATAGTGCTGCTTAAAGCAACGTGCTATATGGTCTGAATGCCCGAATTGGGAATCAGTGTCAAAACTTTGTTAGGAATTATGTGATCCTTAGTAGCTGGAAGTAAGGGAGATGGGGCATGAAGTTACTTCTAGGAGTTGGAGACATACAACGTTTAGCTCAGTTCTGGGCATCTTTGAAATACCTATACCAACTTGTTCCTACATAGTAACTTGCAACATTGAATGAGAATGTGCTTGCTTACAGCAACGTGCTGTATGTTCTGAATGCCTGAATTGGGAATCTGTGTCAAAACTTTGTTAGGAATTATGTGATCCTTACTAGCTGGAAGTAAGGGAGATGGGGCATGAAGTTATTTCTAGGAGTTGGAGACATACAACGTTTAGCTCAGTTCTGGGCATCTTTGAAATACCTATACAAACTTGTTCCTACATAGTAACTTGCAACTTTGAATGAGAATGTGCTTGCTTACAGCAACGTGCTACATATTCTGAATGCCCGAATTGGGAATCTGTTCAAGACTTTGTTAGGAATTATGTGATCCTTACTAGCTGGAAGTAAGGGAGATGTGGCATGAAGTTATTTCTAGGAGTTGGACACATACCCACTTTAGCTCAGTTCTGGGCATCATTGAAATACCTATACAAACTTGTTCCTACATAGTAACTTGCAACTTTGAATGAGAATGTGCTTGCTTACAGCAACGTGCTATATGTTCTGAATGCCCGAACTGGGAATCTGTGTCAAAACTTTGTTATGAATTATGTGTTCCTTACTAGCTGGAAGTAAGGGAGTTGGGGCATGAAGTTATTTCTAGGAGTTGGAGACATACAACGTTTAGCTCAGTTCTGGGCATCTTTGAAATACCTATACAAACTTGTTCCTACATAGTAACTTGCAACTTTGAATCAGAATGTGCTTGCTTACAGCAACGTGCTACATGTTCTGAATGCCCGAATTGGGAATCTGTGTCAAAACTTTGTTAGGAATTATGTGATCCTTACTAGCTGGAAGTAAGGGAGATGGGGCATGAAGTTATTTCTAGGAGTTGGACACATACCCACTTTAGCTCAGTTCTGGGCATCTTTGAAATACCTATACAAACTTGTTCCTACATAGTAACTTGCAACTTTGAATGAGAATGTGCTTGCTTACAGCAACGTGCTATATGTTCTGAATGCCCGAATTGGGAATCTGTGTCAAAACTTTGTTAGGAATTACATGATCCTTACTAGCTGGAAGTAAGGGAGTTTGGTCATGAAGTTATTTCTAGGATTTGACGCATAACCACTTTAGCTCAGTTCTGGGCATCTTTGAAATACCTATAGAAACTTGTTCCTTCATAGTAACTTGCTACTTGGAATGAGATAGTGCTGCTTAAAGCAACGTGCTATATGTTCTGAATCCCGAATTGGGAATCTGTGTCAAAACTTTGTTAGTAATTATGTGATCCTTACTAGCTGGAAGTAAGGGAGATGGGGCATGAAGTTATTTCTAGGAGTTGGAGACATACAACGTTTAGCTCAGTTCTGGGCATCTTTGAAATACCTATACAAACTTGTTCCTACATAGTAACTTGCAACTTTGAATGAGAATGTGCTTGCTTACAGCAACGTGCTATATGTTCTGAATGCCCGAATTGGGAATCTGTGTCAAAACTTTGTTAGGAATTATGTGATCCTTACTAGCTGGAAGTAAGGGAGATGGGGCATGAAGTTATTTCTGGGAATTGGAGACATACCAAGTTTAGCTCAGTTCTGGGCATCTTTGAAATACCTATACAAACTTGTTCCTACATAGTAACTTGCAACTTTGAATGAGAACGTGCTTGCTTACAGCAACGTGCTATATGTTCTGAATGCCCGAATTGGGAATCTGTGTCAAAAATTTGTTAGGAATTATGTGATCCTTACCAGCTGGAAGTAAGTGAGTTGGGGCATGAAGTTATTTCTAGAAGTTGGACACATACCAAGTTTAGCACAGTTCTGGGCATCTTTGAAATACCTATACCAACTTGTTCCTACATAGTAACTTGCAACTTTGAATGAGAATGTGCTTGCTTACAGCAACGTGCTATATGTTCTGAATGCCCGAATTGGGAATCTGTGTCAAAACTTTGTTAGGAATTATGTGATCCTTACTAGCTGGAAGTAAGTGAGATGGGGCGTGAAGTTATTTCTAGGAGTTGGAGGCATACAACGTTTAGCTCAGTTCTGGGCATCTTTGAAATACCTATACAAACTTGTTCCTTCATAGTAACTTGCTACTTGGAATGAGATAGTGCTGCTTAAAGCAACGTGCTATATGGTCTGAATGCCCGAATTGGGAATCAGTGTCAAAACTTTGTTAGGAATTATGTGATCCTTACTAGCTGGAAGTAAGGGAGATGGGGCATGAAGTTATTTCTGGGAGTTGGAGACATACAACGTTTAGCTCAGTTCTGGGCATCTTTGAAATACCTATACAAACTTGTTCCTACATAGTAACTTGCAACTTTGAATGAGAATGTGCTTGCTTACAGCAACGTGCTATATGTTCTGAATGCCCGAATTGGGAATCTGTGTCAAAACTTTGTTAGGAATTATGTGATCCTTACTAGCAAGAAGTAAGGGAGTTGGGGCATGAAGTTATTTCTAGAGTTTGGACACATACCAAGTTTAGCTCAGTTCTGGGCATCTTTGAAATACCTATACAAACTTGTTCCTACATAGTAACTTGCAACTTTGATTGAGAATGTGCTTACTTACAGCAACGTGCTATATGTTCTGAATGCCCGAATTGGGAATCTGTGTCAAAACTTTGTTAGGAATTATGTGATCCTTACTAGCTGGAAGTAAGGGAGAGGGTGCATGAAGTTACTTCTGGGAGTTGGAGACATACCAAGTTTAGCTCAGTTCTGGGCATCTTTGAAATACCTATACAAACTTGTTCCTACATAGTAACTTGCAACTTTGAATGAGAATGTGCTTGCTTACAGCATCGTGCTATATGTTCTGAATGCCCGAATTGGGAATCTGTTCAAGACTTTGTTAGGAATTATGTGATCCTTACTAGCTGGAAGTAAGGGAGATCTGGCATGAAGTTATTTCTAGGAGTTGGACACATACCCACTTTAGCTCAGTTCTGGGCATCTTTGAAATACCTATACAAACTTGTTCCTACATAGTAACTTGCAACTTTGAATGAGAATGTGCTTGCTTACAGCAACGTGCTATATGTTCTGAATGCCCGAATTGGGAATCTGTGTCAAAACTTTGTTAGGAATTATGTGTTCCTTACTAGCTGGAAGTAAGGGAGTTGGGGCATGAAGTTATTTCTAGGAGTTGGAGACACACAACGTTTAGCTCAGTTCTGGGCATCTTTGAAATACCTATACAAACTTGTTCCTACATAGTAACTTGCAACTTTGAATCAGAATGTGCTTGCTTACAGCAACGTGCTACATGTTCTGAATGCCCGAATTGGGAATCTGTGTCAAAACTTTGTTGGAAATTATGTGATCCTTACTAGCTGGAAGTAAGGGAGATGGGGCATGAAGTTATTTCTAGGAGTTGGAGACATACAACGTTTAGCTCAGTTCTGGGCATCTTTGAAATACCTATACAATCTTGTTCCTACACAGTAACTTGGAACTTTGAATGAGAATGTGCTTTCTTACAGCAACGTGCTGTATGTTCTGAATGCCCGAATTGGGAATCTGTGTCAAAACTTTGTTAGGAATTATGTGATCCTTACTAGCTGGAAGTAAGTGAGATGGGGCATGAAGTTATTTCTAGGAGTTGGTGTCATACCAAGTTTAGCTCAGTTCTGGGCATCTTTGAAAGTCCTATACAAACTTATTCCTACATAGTAACTTGCATCTTTGAATGAGAATGTGCTTGCTTACAGCAAAGTTCTATATGTTCTGAATGTCCGAATTGGGAATCTGTGTCAAAACTTTGTTTGGAATTATGTGATCCTTACTAGGTGGAAGTATGGGAGTTGGGGCATGAAGTTATTTCTAGGAGTTGGACACATAGCAGGTTTAGCACAGTTCTGGGCATCTTTGAAATACCTAAACAAACTTGTTCCTTCATAGAAACTTGCAACTTTGAATGAGAATGTGCTTGCTTACAGCAACGTGCTATATGTTCTGAATGCCCGAATTGGGAATCTGTGTCAAAACTTTGTTAGAAATTATGTGATCCTTACTAGCTGGAAGTAAGGGAAATGGGGCATGAAGTTACTTCTAGGAGATGGAGACATACCCACTTTAGCTCAGTTCTGGGCATCTTTGAAATACCTATACAAACTTGTTCCTACATAGTAACTTGCATATTGGAATGAGAATGTGCTTGCTTACAGCAACGTGCTATATTTTCTGAATGCCCGAATTGGGAATCTGTGTCAAAACTTTGTTAGGAATTATGTGATCCTTACTAGCTGGAAGTAAGGGAGATGGGGCATGAAGTTACTTCTAGGAGTTGGAGACATACAAAGTTTAGCTCAGTTCTGGGCATCTTAGAAATACCTATACAAACTTGTTCCTACATAGTAACTTGCAACTTTGAATGAGAATGTGCTTGCTTACAGAAAGGTGCTATATGTTCTGAATGCCCGAATTGGGAATCAGTGTCAAAACTTCGTTAGGAATTATGTGATCCTTACTAGCTGGAAGTAAGGGAGATGGGGCGTGAAGTTATTTCTAGGAGTTGGAGACATACAACGTTTAGCTCAGTTCTGGGCATCTTTGAAATACCTATATAAACTTGTTCCTTCATAGTAACTTGCTAATTGGAATGAGATAGTGCTGCTTAAAGCAACGTGCCATATGGTCTGAATGCCCGAATTGGGAATCTGTGTCAAAACATTGTTAGGAATTATGTGATCCTTAGTAGCTGGAAGTAAGGGAGATGGGTCATGAAGTTACTTCTAGGAGTTGGAGACATACAACGTTTAGCTCAGTTCTGGGCATCTTTGAAATACCTATACAAACTTGTTCCTACATAGTAACTTGCATCTTGGAATGAGAATGTGCTTCCTTACAGCAACGTGCTATATGTTCTGAATGCCCGAATTGGGAATCTGTGTCAAAACTTTGTTAGGAATTATGTGATCCTTACTAGCTGGAAGTAAGGGAGATGGGGCATGAAGTTATTTCTAGGAGTTGGAGACATACCAAGTTTAGCTCAGTTCTGGGCATCTTTGAAAGTCCTATACAAACTTGTTCCTACATAGTAACTTGCATCTTTGAATGAGAATGTGCTTGCTTACAGCAACGTGCTATATGTTCTGAATGCCCGAATTGGGAATCTGTGTCAAAACTTTGTTAGGAATTATGTGATCCTTACTAGCTGGAAGTAAGGGAGATGGGGCGTGAAGTTATTTCTAGGAGTTGGAGGCATACAACGTTTAGCTCAGTTCTGGGCATCTTTGAAATACCTATACAAACTTGTTCCTTCATAGTAACTTGCTACTTGGAATGAGATAGTACTGCTTAAAGCAACGTGCTATATGGTCTGAATGCCCGAATTGGGAATCAGTGTCAAAACTTTGTTAGGAATTATGTGATCCTTAGTAGCTGGAAGTAAGGGAGATGGGGCATGAAGTTACTTCTAGGAGTTGGAGACATACAACGTTTAGGTCAGTTCTGGGCATCTTTGAAATACCTATACAAACTTGTTCCTACATAGTAACTTGCAACTTTGAATGAGAATGTGCTTGCTTACAGCAAGGTGCTATATGTTCTGAATGCCCGAATTGGGAATCTGTGTCAAAACTTTGTTAGGAATTATGTGATCCTTACTAGCAGAAAGTAAGGGAGATGAGGCATGAAGTTATTTCTAGGAGTTGGAGACATACAACGTTTAGCTCAGTTGTGGGCATCTTTGAAATACCCATACAAACTTGTTCCTACATAGTAACTTGCAACTTTGAATAAGAATGTGCTTGCTTTCAGCAACGTGCTATATGTTCTGAATGCCCGAAGTGGGAATCTGTGTCAAAACTTTGTTAGGAAGTATGTGATCCTTACTAGCTGGAAGTAAGGGAGATTGGGCATGAAGTTACTTCAAGGAGTTGGAGACATACCCACTTTAGCTCAGTTCTGGGCATCTTTGAAATACCTATACAAACTTGTTCCTACATAGTAACTTGCAACTTTGAATGAGAATGTGCTTGCTTACAGCAACGTGCTATATGTTCTGAATGCCCGAATTGGGAATCTGTGTCAAAACTTTGTTAGGAATTACATGATCCTTACTAGCTGGAAGTAAGGGAGTTGGGTAATGAAGTTATTTCTAGGATTTGACGCATAACCACTTTAGCTCAGTTCTGGGCATCTTTGAAATACCTATAGAAACTTGTTCCTTCATAGTAACTTGCTACTTGGAATGAGATAGTGCTGCTTAAAGCAACGTGCTATATGTTCTGAATGCCCGAATTGGGAATCTGTGTCAAATCTTTGTTAGTAATTATGTGATCCTTACTAGCTGGAAGTAAGGGAGATGGGGCATGAAGTTATTTCTAGGAGTTGGAGACATACAACGTTTAGCTCAGTTCTGGGCATCTTTGAAATACCTATACAAACTTGTTCCTACATAGTAACTTGCAACTTTGAATGAGAATGTGCTTGCTTACAGCAACGTGCTATATGTTCTGAATGCCCGAATTGGGAATCTGTGTCAAAACTTTGTTAGTAATTATGTGATCCTTACTAGCTGGAAGTAAGGGAGATGGGGCATGAAGTTATTACTGGGAATTGGAGACATACCAAGTTTAGCTCAGTTCTGGGCATCTTTGAAATACCTATACAAACTTGTTCCTACATAGTAACTTGCAACTTTGAATGAGAATGTGCTTGCTTACAGCAACGTGCTATATGTTCTGAATGCCCGAATTGGGAATCTGTGTCAAAACTTTGTTAGGAATTATGTGATCCTTACTAGCTGGAAGTAAGGGAGTTGGGGCATGAAGTTATTTCTAGAAGTTGGACACATACCAAGTTTAGCACAGTTCTGGGCATCTTTGAAATACCTATACCAACTTGTTACTACATAGTAACTTGCAACTTTGAATGAGAATGTGCTTGCTTACAGCAACGTGCTATATGTTCTGAATGCCCGAATTGGGAATCTGTGTCAAAACTTTGTTAGGAATTATGTAATCCTTAATAGCTGAAAGTAAGGGAGATGGGGCATGAAGTTATTTCTAGGAGTTGGAGACATACAACGTTTAGCTCAGTTCTGGGCATCTTTGAAATACCTATACAAACTTGTTCCTACATAGTAACTGCCAACTTTGAATGAGAATGTGCTTGCTTACAGCAACGTGCTATATGTTCTGAATGCCTGAATTGGGAATCTGTGTCAAAACTTTGTTAGGAATTATGTGATCCTTACTAGCTGGAAGTAAGGGAGATGGGGCATGAAGTTATTTCTGGGAGTTGGAGACATACAACGTTTAGCTCAGTTCTGGGCATCTTTGAAATACCTATACAAACTTGTTCCTACATAGTAACTTGCAACTTTGAATGAGAATGTGCTTGCTTACAGCAAGGTGCTATATGTTCTGAATGCCCGAATTGGGAATCTGTGTCAAAACTTTGTTAGGAATTATGTGATCCTTACTAGCAAGAAGTAAGGGAGTTGGGGCATGAAGTTATTTCTAGAGTTTGGACACATACCAAGTTTAGCTCAGTTCTGGGCATCTTTGAAATACCTATACAAACTTGTTCCTACATAGTAACTTGCAACTTTGAATGAGAATGTGCTTGCTTACAGCAACGTGCTATATGTTCTGAATGCCCGAATTGGGAATCTGTTCAAGACTTTGTTAGGAATTATGTGATCCTTACTAGCTGGAAGTAAGGGAGATGTGGCATGAAGTTATTTCTAGGAGTTGGACACATACCCACTTTAGCTCAGTTCTGGGCATCTTTGAAATACCTATACAAACTTGTTCCTACATAGTAACTTGCAACTTTGAATGAGAATGTGCTTGCTTACAGCAACGTGCTATATGTTCTGAATGCCCGAATTGGGAATCTGTGTCAAAACTTTGTTATGAATTATGTGTTCCTTACTAGCTGGAAGTAAGGGAGTTGGGGCATGAAGTTATTTCTAGGAGTTGGAGACATACAACGTTTAGGTCAGTTCTGGGCATCTTTGAAATACCTATACAAACTTGTTCCTACATAGTAAATTGCAACTTTGAATCAGAATGTGCTTGCTTACAGCAACGTGCTACATGTTCTGAATGCCCGAACTGGGAATCTGTGTCAAAACTTTGTTGGAAATTATGTGATCCTTACTAGATGGAAGTAAGGGAGATGGGGCATGAAGTTATTTCTAGGAGTTGGAGACATACAACGTTTAGCTCAGTTCTGGGCATCTTTGAAATACCTATACAAACTTGTTCCTACACAGTAACTTGGAACTTTGAATGAGAATGTGCTTGCTTACAGCAACGTGCTATATGTTCTGAATGCCCGAATTGGGAATCTGTGTCAAAACTTTGTTAGTAATTATGTGATCCTTACTAGCTGGAAGTAAGGGAGATGGGGCATGAAGTTTTTTCTAGGAGTTGGAGACATACAACGCTTAGCTCAGTTCTGGGCATCTTTGAAATACCTATACAAACTTGTTCCTACATAGTAACTTGCAACTTTGAATGAGAATGTGCTTGCTTACAGCAACGTGCTATATGTTCTGAATGCCCGAATTGGGAATCTGTGTCAAAACTTTGTTAGAAATTATGTGATCCTTACTAGCTGGAAGTAAGGGAGATGGGGCATGAAGTTATTTCTAGGAGTTGGAGACATACAACGTTTAGCTCTGTTCTGGGCATCTTTGAAATACCTATACAAACTTGTTCCTACATAGTAACTTGCAACTTTGAATGAGAATGTGCTTGCTTACAGCAACGTGCTATATGTTCTGAATGCCCGAATTGGGAATCTGTGTCAAGACTTTGTTAGGAATTATGTGATCCTTACTAGCTGGAAGTAAGGGAGATGTGGCATGAAGTTATTTCTAGGAGTTGGACACATACCCACTTTAGCTCAGTTCTGGGCATCATTGAAATACCTATACAAACTTGTTCCTACATAGTAACTTGCAACTTTGAATGAGAATGTGCTTGCTTACAGCAACGTGCTATATGTTCTGAATGCCCGAATTGGGAATCTGTGTCAAAACTTTGTTATGAATTATGTGATCCTTACTAGCTGGAAGTAAGGGAGTTGGGGCATGAAGTTATTTCTAGGAGTTGGAGACATACAACGTTTAGCTCAGTTCTGGGCATCTTTGAAATACCTATACAAACTTGTTCCTACATAGTAACTTGCAACTTTGAATCAGAATGTGCTTGCTTACAGCAACGTGCTACATGTTCTGAATGCCCGAATTGGGAATCTGTGTCAAAATTTTGTTGGAAATTATGTGATCCTTACTAGATGGAAGTAAGGGAGATGGGGAATGAAGTTATTTCTAGGAGTTGGAGACATACAACGTTTAGCTCAGTTCTGGGCAGCTTTGAAATACCTATACAAACTTGTTCCTACATAGTAACTTGCAACTTTGAATGAGAATGTGCTTGCTTACAGCAACGTGCTATATGTTCTGAATGCCGGAATTGGGAATCTGTGTCCAAACTTTGTTAGTAATTATGTGATCCTTACTAGCTGGAAGTTAGGGAAATGGGGCATGAAGTTATTTCTAGGAGTTGGAGACATACAACGTTTAGCTCAGTTCTGGGCATCTTTGAAATACCTATACAATCTTGTTCCTACATAGTAACTTGCAACTTTGAATGAGAATGTGCTTGCTTACAGCAACGTGCTACATGATCTGAATGCCCGAATTGGGAATCTGTGTCAAAACTTTGTTAGGAATTATGTGATGCTTACTAGCTGGAAGTAAGGGAGATGGGGCATGAAGTTATTTCTAGGAGTTGGAGACATACCAAGTTTAGCTCAGTTCTGGGCGTCTTTGAATTACCTATACAAACTTGTTCCTACATAGTAACTTGCAACTTTGAATGAGAATGTGCTTGCTTACAGCAACATGCTATATGTTCTGAATGCCCGAATTGGGAATCTGTGTCAAAACTTTGTTAGGAATTATGTGATCCTTACTAGCTGGAAGTAAGGGAGTTGGGGCATGAAGTTATTTCTAGGAGTTGGAGACATACAACGTTTAGCGCAGTTCTGGGCATCTTTGAAATGCCTATACAAACTTGTTCCTACATAGTAACTTGCAATTTTGAATGAGAATGTGCTTGCTTACAGCAACGTGCTCTATGTTCTGAATGCCCGAATTTGGAATCTGTGTCAAAACTTTGTTAGGAAATATGTGATACTTACTAGCTGGAAGTAAGGGAGATGGGGCATGAAGTTATTTCTAGGAGTTGGAGACATACAACGTTTAACTCAGTTCTGGGCATCTTTGAAATACCTATAGAAACTTGTTCCTACATAGTAACTGGCATCTTGGAAAGAGAATGTGCTTGCTTACAGCAACGTGCTATATGTTCTGTATGCCCTAATTGGGAATCTGTGTCAAAACTTTGTTAGGAATTCTGTGATCCTTACTAGCTGGAAGTAAGGGAGATGGGGCATGAAGTTATTTCTAGGAGTTGGAGACATACAGCGTTTAGCTCAGTTCTGGGCATCTTTGAAATACCTATACAAACTTGTTCCTACATTGTAACTTGCAACTTAGAATGAGATTGTGCTTGCTTACAGCAACGTGCTATATGTTCTGAATGCCCGAATTTGGAATCTGTGTCAAATCTTTGTTAGATATTATGTGATCCTTACTAGCTGGAAGTAACGGAGATGGGGCATGAAGATTTTTCTAGGAGTTGGAGACATACCCACTTTAGCTCAGTTCTGGGCATCTTTGAAATACCTATACAAACTTGTTCCTACATAGTAACTTGCAACTTTGAATGAGAATGTGCTTGCTTACAGCAACGTGCTATATGTTCTGAATGCCCGAATTGGGAATCTGTGTCAAAACTTTGTTAGGAATTATGTGATCCTTACTAGCTGGAAGTAAGGGAGATGGGGCATGAAGATATTTCTAGGAGTTGGAGACATACCAAGTTTAGCTCAGTTCTGGGCATCTTTGAAATACCTATACAAACTTGTTCCTACATAGTATCTTGCAACTTTGAATGAGAATGTGCTGGCTTACAGCAACGTGCTATATGTTCTGAATGCCTGAATTGGGAATCTGTGTCAAAACTTTGTTAGGAATTATGTGATCCTTACTAGCTGGAAGTAAGGGAGATGGGGCATGAAGTTATTTCTAGGAGTTTAACACATACCCACTTTAGCTCAGTTCTGGGCATCTTTGAAATACCTATACAAACTTGTTCCTACATAGTAACTTGCAACTTTGAATGAGAATGTCCTTGCTTACAGCAACGTGCTATATGTTCTGAATGCCCAAATTGGGAATCTGTGTCAAAACTTTGTTAGGAATTATGTGATCCTTACTAGCTGGGAGTAAGGGAGTTGGGGCCTGAAGCTATTTCTTGGAGTTGGAGACATACAACGTTTAGCTCAGTTCTGGGCATCTTTGAAATACCTATACAAACTTTTTCCTACGTTAACTTGCAACTTTGAATGATAATGTGCTTGCTTACAGCAACGTGCTACATGTTCTGAATGCCCGAATTGGGAATCTGTGTCAAAACTTTGTTAGGAATTATCTGATCCTTACTAGCTGGAAGTAAGGGAGATGGGGCATGAAGTTATTTCTAGGAGTTGGAGACATACCCAGTTTAGCTCAGTTCTGGGCATCTTTCAAAGTCCTTTACAAACTTGTTCCTACATAGTAACTTGCATCTTTGAATGAGATTGTGCTTGCTTACAGCAACGTGCTATATGTTCTGAATGCCCGAATTGGGAATCTGTGTCAAAACTTTGTTAGGAATTATATGATCGTTACTAGCTGGAAGTACGGGAGTTGGGGCATGAAGTTATTTCTAGGAGTTGGAGACATACAACGTTTAGCTCAGTTCTGGGCATCTTTGAAATACCTATACAAACTTGTTCCTACATTGTAACTTGCAACTTTGAATGAGAATGTGCTTGCTTACAGCAACGTGCTATATGTTCTGAATGCCCGAATTGGGAATCTGTGTCAAAACTTTGTTAGAAATTATGTGATCCTTACTAGCTGGAAGTAAGGGAGATGGGGCATGAAGTTATTTCTAGGAGTTGGAGACATAGAACGTTTAGCTCAGTTCGGGGCATCTTTGAAATACCTATACAAACTTGTTCCTACATAGTAACTTGCAACTTTGAATGAGAATGTGCTTGCTTACAGCAACGTGCTATATGTTCTGAATGCCCGAATTGGGAATCTGTGTCAAAACTTTGTTAGGAATTATGTGATCCTTGCTAGCTTGAAGTAAGGGAGATGGGGCATGAAGTTATTTCTAGGAGTTGGAGACATACCCACTTTAGCTCAGTTCTGGGTATCTTTGAAATACCTATACAAACTTGTTCCTACATAGTAACTTGCAACTTTGAATGAGAATGTGCTTGCTTACAGCAACGTGCTATATGTTCTGAATTTCCCGAATTGGGAATCTGTGTCAAAACTTTGTTAGGAATTATGTGATCCTTACTAGCTGGAAGTAAGGGAGATGGGGCAGGAAGTTATTTCTAGGAGTTGGAGACATACAACGTTTAGGTCAGTTCTGGGCATCTTTGAAATACCTATACAAACTTGTTCCTACATAGTAACTTGCAACTTTGAATGAGAATGTGCTTGCTTACAGCTACGTGCTATATGTTCTGAATGCCCGAATTGGGAATCTGTGTCAAAACTTTGTTAGGAATTATGTGATCCTTACTAGCTGGAAGTAAGGGAGTTGCGGCATGAAGTTATTTCTAGAGGTTGGACACATACCAAGTTTAGCTCAGTTCTGGGCGTCTTTGAAATACCTATACAAACTTGTTCCTACATAGTAACTTACAACTTTGAATGAGAATGTGCTTGCTTACAGCAACGTGCTATATGTTCTGAATGCCCGAATTGGGAATCTGTGTCAAAACTTTGTTAGGAATTATGTGATCCTTACTAGCTGGAAGTAAGGGAGATGGGGCATGAAGTTATTTCTAGGAGTTTAACACATACCCACTTTAGCTCAGTTCTGGGCATCTTTGAAATACCTATACAAACTTGTTCCTACATAGTAACTTGCAACTTTGAATGAGAATGTCCTTGCTTACAGCAACGTGCTATATGTTCTGAATGCCCAAATTGGGAATCTGTGTCAAAACTTTGTTAGGAATTATGTGATCCTTACTAGCTGGGAAGTAAGGGAGTTGGGGCCTGAAGCTATTTCTTGGAGTTGGAGACATACAACGTTTAGCTCAGTTCTGGGCATCTTTGAAATACCTATACAAACTTTTTCCTACGTAGTAACTTGCAACTTTGAATGATAATGTGCTTGCTTACAGCAACGTGCTACATGTTCTGAATGCCCGAATTGGGAATCTGTGTCAAAACTTTGTTAGGAATTATCTGATCCTTACTAGCTGGAAGTAAGGGAGATGGGGCATGAAGTTATTTCTAGGAGTTGGAGACATACCCAGTTTAGCTCAGTTCTGGGCATCTTTCAAAGTCCTTTACAAACTTGTTCCTACATAGTAACTTGCATCTTTGAATGAGATTGTGCTTGCTTACAGCAACGTGCTATATGTTCTGAATGCCCGAATTGGGAATCTGTGTCAAAACTTTGTTAGGAATTATATGATCGTTACTAGCTGGAAGTACGGGAGTTGGGGCATGAAGTTATTTCTAGGAGTTGGAGACATACAACGTTTAGCTCAGTTCTGGGCATCTTTGAAATACCTATACAAACTTGTTCCTACATTGTAACTTGCAACTTTGAATGAGAATGTGCTTGCTTACAGCAACGTGCTATATGTTCTGAATGCCCGAATTGGGAATCTGTGTCAAAACTTTGTTAGAAATTATGTGATCCTTACTAGCTGGAAGTAAGGGAGATGGGGCATGAAGTTATTTCTAGGAGTTGGAGACATAGAACGTTTAGCTCAGTTCGGGGCATCTTTGAAATACCTATACAAACTTGTTCCTACATAGTAACTTGCAACTTTGAATGAGAATGTGCTTGCTTACAGCAACGTGCTATATGTTCTGAATGCCCGAATTGGGAATCTGTGTCAAAACTTTGTTAGGAATTATGTGATCCTTGCTAGCTTGAAGTAAGGGAGATGGGGCATGAAGTTATTTCTAGGAGTTGGAGACATACCCACTTTAGCTCAGTTCTGGGTATCTTTGAAATACCTATACAAACTTGTTCCTACATAGTAACTTGCAACTTTGAATGAGAATGTGCTTGCTTACAGCAACGTGCTATATGTTCTGAATTTCCCGAATTGGGAATCTGTGTCAAAACTTTGTTAGGAATTATGTGATCCTTACTAGCTGGAAGTAAGGGAGATGGGGCAGGAAGTTATTTCTAGGAGTTGGAGACATACAACGTTTAGGTCAGTTCTGGGCATCTTTGAAATACCTATACAAACTTGTTCCTACATAGTAACTTGCAACTTTGAATGAGAATGTGCTTGCTTACAGCTACGTGCTATATGTTCTGAATGCCCGAATTGGGAATCTGTGTCAAAACTTTGTTAGGAATTATGTGATCCTTACTAGCTGGAAGTAAGGGAGTTGCGGCATGAAGTTATTTCTAGAGGTTGGACACATACCAAGTTTAGCTCAGTTCTGGGCGTCTTTGAAATACCTATACAAACTTGTTCCTACATAGTAACTTACAACTTTGAATGAGAATGTGCTTGCTTACAGCAACGTGCTATATGTTCTGAATGCCCGAATTGGGTATCTGTGTCAAAACTTTGTTAGGAATTATGTGATCCTTACTAGCTGGAAGTAAGGGAGATGGGGCATGAAGTTATTTCTGGGAGTTGGAGACATACCAAGTTTAGCTCAGTTCTGGTCATCTTTGAAATACCTATACAAACTTGTTCCTACATAGTAACTTGCAACTTTGAATGAGAATGTGCTTGCGTATAGCAACGTGCTATATGTTCTGAATGCCCGAATTGGGAATCTGTGTCAAAACTTTGTTAGAAATTATGTGATCCTTACTAGATGGAAGTAAGTGAGATGGGGCATGAAGTTATTTCTAGGAGTTGGAGACATACAACGTTTAGCTCAGTTCTGGGCATCTTTGAAATACCTATACAAACTTGTTCCTACATAGTAACTTGCAACTTTAAATGAGAATGTGCTTGCTTACAACAACGTGCTACATGTTCTGAATGCCCGAATTGGGAATCTGTGTCAAAACTTTGTTAGGAATTATGTGACCCTTACTAGCTGGAAGTAAGGGAGATGGGGCATGAAGTTATTTCTAGGAGTTGGAGACATACAACGTTCAGCTCAGTTCTGGGCATCTTTGAAATACCTATACAAACTTGTTCCTACATAGTAACTTGCAACTTTGAATCAGAATGTGCTTGCTTACAGCAACGTGCTATATGTTCTGAATGCCCGAATTGGGAATCTGTGTCAAAACTTTGTTAGGAATTATGTGATCCTTACTAGCTGGAAGTAAGGGAGATGGGGCATGAAGTTATTTCTAGGAGTTGGAGACATACCAAGTTTAGCTCAGATCTGGGCATCTTTGAAATACCTATACAAACTTGTTCCTACATAGTAACTTGCAACTTTGAATGAGAATGTGCTTCCTTACAGCAACGTGCTATATGTTCTGAATGCCCGAATTGGGAATCTGTGTCAAACCTTTGTTAGGAATTATGTGATCCTTACTAGCTGGAAGTAAGGGAGATGGGGCATGAAGTTATTTCTAGGAGTTGGAGACATACCACGTTTAGCTCAGTTCTGGGCATCTTTGAAATACCTATACAAACTTGTTCCTACATAGTAACTTGCAACTTTGAATGAGAATGTGCTTGCTTACGGCAACGTGCTATATGTTCTGAATGCCCGAATTGGGAATCTGTGTCAAAACTTTGTTAGGAATTATGTAATCCTTACTAGCTGGAAGTAAGGGAGATGGGGCATGAAGTTATTTCTAGGAGTTGGAGACATACAACGTTTAGCTCAGTTCTGGGCATCTTTGAAAACCTATGCAAACTTGTTCCTACATAGTAACTTGCAACTTTGAATGAGAATGTGCTTGCTTACAGCTACGTGCTATATGTTCTGAATGCCCGAATTGGGAATCTGTGTCAAAACTTTGTTAGGAATTATGTGATCCTTACTAGCTGTAAGTAAGGGAGTTGGGGCATGAAGTTATTTCTAGAGGTTGGACACATACCAAGTTTAGCTCAGTTCTGCGCATCTTTGAAATACCTATAGAAACTTATTCCTACATAGTAACTTGCAACTTTGAATGAGAATGTGCTTGCTTACAGCAACGTGCTATATGTTCTGAATGCCCGAATTGGGAATCTGTGTCAAAACTTTGTTAGAAATTATGTGATCCTTACTAGATGGAAGTCAGTGAGATGGGGCCTGAAGTTATTTCTAGGAGTTGGAGACATACAACCTTTAGCTCAGTTCTTGGGATCTTTGAAATACCTATACAAACTTGTTCCTACATAGTAACTTGCAACTTTGAATGAGAATGTGCTTTCTTACAGCAGCGTGCTACATGTTCTGAATGCCCGAATTGGGAATCTGTGTCAAAACTTTGTTAGGAATTATGTGATCCTTACTAGCTGGAAGTAAGGGAGATGGGGCATGAAGTTATTTCTAGGAGTTGGAGACATACCAAGTTTAGCTCAGTTCTGGGCATCTTTGAAATACCTATACAAACTTGTTCCTACTTAGTAACTTGCAACTTTGAATGAGCATGTGCTTGCTTACAGCAACGTGCTATATGTTCTGAATGCCCGAATTGGGAATCTGTGTCAAAACTTTGTTAGGAATTATGTGATCCTTACTAGCTAGAAGTAAGGGAGATGGGGCATGAAGTTATTTCTAGGAGTTGGAGACATACAACGTTTAGCTCAGTTCTGGGCATCTTTGAAATACCTATACAAACTTGTTCCTACATAGTAACTTGCAACTTTGAATGAGAATGTGCTTGCTTACAGCAACGTGCTATATGTTCTGAATGACCGAATTGGGAATCTGTGTCAAAACTTTGTTAGAAATTATGTGATCCTTAATAACTGGAAGTAAGGGAGTTGCGGCATGAAGTTATTTCTAGAGGTTGGACACATACCAAGTTTAGCTCAGTTCTGGGCATCTTTGAAATACCTATACAAACTTGTTCCTACATAGTAACTTGCAACTTTGAATGAGAATGTGCTTGCTTACAGCAACGTGCTATATGTTCTGAATGCCCGAATTGGGAAACTGTGTCAAAACTTTGTTAGGAATTATGTGATCCTTACTACCTTGAAGTAAGGGAGATGGGGCATGAAGTTCTTTCTAGGAGTTGGAGACATACCAAGTTTAGTTCAGTTCTGGGCATCTTTGAAATACCTATACAAACTTATTCCTACATAGTAACTGCCAACTTTGAATGAGAATGTGCTTGCTTACAGCAACGTGCTATATGTTCTTAATGCCCGAATTGGGAATCTGTGTCAAAACTTTGTTAGGAATTATGTGATCCTTACTAGCTGGAAGTAAGGGAGATGGGGCATGAAGTTATTTCTGGGAGTTGGAGACATACAACGTTTAGCTCAGTTCTGGGCATCTTTGAAATACCTATACAAACATGTTCCTACATAGTAACTTGCAACTTTGAATGAGAATGTGCTTGCTTACAGCAACGTGCTAAATGTTCTGAATGCCCGAATTGGGAATCTGTGTCAAAACTTTGTTAGAAATTATGTGATCCTTACTAGATGGAAGTAAGTGAGAGGGGCATGAAGTTATTTCTAGGAGTTGGAGACATACAACGTTTAGCTCAGTTCTGGGCATCTTTGAAATACCTATACAAACTTGTTCCTACATAGTAACTTGCAACTTTGAATGAGAATGTGTTTGCTTAGAACAACGTGCTACATGTTCTGAATGCCCGAATTGGGAATCTGTGTCAAAACTTTGTTAGGAATTATGTGATCCTTACTAGCTGGAAGTAAGGGAGATGGGGCATGAAGTTATTTCTAGGAGTTGGAGACATACCAAGTTTAGCTCAGTTCTGGGCATCTTTGAAATACCTATACAAACTTGTTCCTACATAGTAACTTGCAACTTTGAATGAGAATGTGCATGCTTACAGCAACGTGCTATATGTTCTGAATGCCTGAATTGGAAATCTGTGTCAAAACTTTGTTAGGAATTATGTGATCCTTACTAGGTAGAAGTAAGGGAGATGAGGCATGAAGTTATTTCTAGGAGTTGGAGACATACCCACTTTAGCTCAGTTCTGGGCATCTTTGAAATACCTATACAAACTTGTTCCTACATAGTAACTTGCAACTTTGAATGAGAATGTGCTTGCTTACAGCAACGTGCTATATGTTCAGAATGCCCGAATTGGGAATCTGTGTCAAAACATTGTTAGGAATTATGTGATCCTTACTAGATGGAAGTAAGGGAGATGGGACATGAAGTTATTTCTAGGAGTTGGAGACATACAACGTTTAGGTCAGTTCTGGGCATCTTTGAAATACCTATACAAACTTGTTCCTACATAGTAACTTGAAACTTTGAATGAGAATGTGCTTGCTTACAGCTACGTGCTATATGTTCTGAATGCACGAATTGGGAATCTGTGTCAAAACTTTGTTAGAAATTATGTGATCCTTACTAGCTGGAAGAAAGGGAGATGGGGCATGAAGTTATTTCTAGGAGTTGGAGACATACAAGGTTTAGCTCAGTTCTGGGCATCTTTGAAATACCTATACAAACTTGTTCCTACATAGTAACTTGCAAATTTGAATGAGAATGTGCTTGCTTACAGCAACGTGCTATATCTTCTGAATGCCCGAATTGGGAATCTGTGTCAAAACTTTGTTAGAAATTATGTGATCCTTACTAGATGGAAGTAAGTGAGATGGGGCATGAAGTTATTTCTAGGAGTTGGAGACATACAACGTTTAGCTCAGTTCTGGGCATCTTTGAAATACCTATACAAACTTGTTCCTACATAGTAACTTGCAACTTTGAATGAGAATGTGCTTGCTTACAACAACGTGCTACATGTTCTGAATGCCCGAATTGTGAATCTGTGTCAAAACTTTGTTAGGAATTATGTGTTCCTTACTAGCTGGAAGTAAGGGAGATGGGGCATGACGTTATTTCTAGGAGTTGGAGACATACCCAGTTTAGCTCAGTTCTGGGCATCTTTGAAATACCTATACAAACTTGTTCCTACATAGTAACTTGCAACTTTGAATGAGAATGTGCTTGCTTACAGCAACGTGCTATATTTTCTGAATGCCTGAATTGGGAATCTGTGTCAAAACTTTGTTAGGAATTATGTGATCCTTACTAGCTGGAAGTAAGGGACAAGGGGCATGAAGTTATTTCTGGGAGTTGGAGTCATACAACGTTTAGCTAAGCTCTGGGCATCTTTGAAATACCTATACAAACTTGTTCCTACATAGTAACTTGCCACTTTGAATGAGAATGTGCTTGCTTAGAGCAACGTGCTATATGTTCTGAATGCCCGAATTGGGAATCTGTGTCAAAACTTTGTTAGGAATTATGTGATCCTCACTAGCTGGAAGTAAGGGAGTTGGGGCATGAAATTATTTCTAGGAGTTGGACACATACCAAGTTTAGCACAGTTCTGGGCATCTTTGAAATATCTATACAAACTTGTTCCTACATAGTAACTTGCAACTTTGAATGAGAATGTGCTTGCTTACAGCAACGTGCTATATGTTCTGAATGCCCGAATTGGGAATCTGTGTCAAAACTTTGTTAGGAATTATGTGATCCTCACTAGATGGAAGTAAGGGAGATAGGGTATGAAGTTATTTCTAGGAGTTGGAGACATACCAAGTTTAGCACAGTTTGGGGCATCTTTGAAATACCTATACAAACTTGTTCCTACATAGTAACTTGCAACTTTGAATGAGAATGTGCTTTCTTACAGCAACGTGCTACATGTTCTTAATGCCCGAATTGGGAATCTGTGTCAAAACTTTGTTAGGAATTATGTGATCCTTACTAGCTGGAAGTAAGGGAGATGGGGCATGAAGTTATTTCTAGGAGTTGGAGACATGCCAAGTTTAGCTCAGTTCTGGGCATCTTTGAAATACCTATACAAACTTGTTCCTACATAGTAACTTGCAACTTTGAATGAGAATGTGCTTGCTTACAGCAACGTGCTATATGTTCTGAATGCCCGAATTGGGAATCTGTGTCAAAACTTTGTTAGTAATTATGTGATCCTTACTAGCTGGAAGTAAGTGAGATGCGTCATGAAGTTATTTCTAGGAGTTGGAGACATACAACGTTTAGCTCAGTTCTGGGCATCTTTGAAATACCTATACAAACTTTTTCCTACATAGTAACTGCCAACTTTGAATGAGAATGTGCCTGCTTACAGCAACGTGCTATATGTTCTGAATGCCCGAATTGGGAATCTGTGTCAAAACTTTGTGAGGAATTATGTGATCCTTACTAGCTGGAATTAAGGGAGATGGGGCATGAAGTTATTTGTAGGAGTTGGAGACATACAACGTTTAGCTCAGTTCTGGGCATCTTTGAAATACCTATACAAACTTGTTCCTACATAGTAACTTGCAACTTTGAATGAGAATGTGCTTGCTTACAACAACGTGCTACATGTTCTGAATGCCCGAATTGGGAATCTGTGTCAAAACTTTGTTAGGAATTATGTGATCCTTACTAGCTGGAAGTAAGGGAGATGGGGCATGAAGTTATTTCTAGGAGTTGGAGACATACAACGTTTAGCTCAGTTCTGGGCATCTTTGAAATACCTATACAAACTTGTTCCTACATAGTAACTTGCAACTTTGAATGAGAATGTGCTTGCTTACAACAACGTGCTACATGTTCTGAATGCCCGAATTGTGAATCTGTGTCAAAACTTTGTTAGGAATTATGTGTTCCTTACTAGCTGGAAGTAAGGGAGATGGGGCATGACGTTATTTCTAGGAGTTGGAGACATACCCAGTTTAGCTCAGTTCTGGGCATCTTTGAAATACCTATACAAACTTGTTCCTACATAGTAACTTGCAACTTTGAATGAGAATGTGCTTGCTTACAGCAACGTGCTATATTTTCTGAATGCATGAATTGGGAATCTGTGTCAAAACTTTGTTAGGAATTATGTGATCCTTACTAGCTGGAAGTAAGGGACAAGGGGCATGAAGTTATTTCTGGGAGTTGGAGTCATACAACGTTTAGCTAAGCTCTGGGCATCTTTGAAATACCTATACAAACTTGTTCCTACATAGTAACTTGCCACTTTGAATGAGAATGTGCTTGCTTAGAGCAACGTGCTATATGTTCTGAATGCCCGAATTGGGAATCTGTGTCAAAACTTTGTTAGGAATTATGTGATCCTCACTAGCTGGAAGTAAGGGAGTTGGGGCATGAAATTATTTCTAGGAGTTGGACACATACCAAGTTTAGCTCAGTTCTGGGCATCTTTGAAATATCTATACAAACTTGTTCCTACATAGTAACTTGCAACTTTGAATGAGAATGTGCTTGCTTACAGCAACGTGCTATATGTTCTGAATGCCCGAATTGGGAATCTGTGTCAAAACTTTGTTAGGAATTATGTGATCCTCACTAGATGGAAGTAAGGGAGATAGGGTATGAAGTTATTTCTAGGAGTTGGAGACATACCAAGTTTAGCACAGTTTGGGGCATCTTTGAAATACCTATACAAACTTGTTCCTACATAGTAACTTGCAACTTTGAATGAGAATGTGCTTTCTTACAGCAACGTGCTACATGTTCTTAATGCCCGAATTGGGAATCTGTGTCAAAACTTTGTTAGGAATTATGTGATCCTTACTAGCTGGAAGTAAGGGAGATGGGGCATGAAGTTATTTCTAGGAGTTGGAGACATGCCAAGTTTAGCTCAGTTCTGGGCATCTTTGAAATACCTATACAAACTTGTTCCTACATAGTAACTTGCAACTTTGAATGAGAATGTGCTTGCTTACAGCAACGTGCTATATGTTCTGAATGCCCGAATTGGGAATCTGTGTCAAAACTTTGTTAGTAATTATGTGATCCTTACTAGCTGGAAGTAAGTGAGATGCGTCATGAAGTTATTTCTAGGAGTTGGAGACATACAACGTTTAGCTCAGTTCTGGGCATCTTTGAAATACCTATACAAACTTTTTCCTACATAGTAACTGCCAACTTTGAATGAGAATGTGCCTGCTTACAGCAACGTGCTATATGTTCTGAATGCCCGAATTGGGAATCTGTGTCAAAACTTTGTGAGGAATTATGTGATCCTTACTAGCTGGAATTAAGGGAGATGGGGCATGAAGATATTTGTAGGAGTTGGAGACATACAACGTTTAGCTCAGTTCTGGGCATCTTTGAAATACCTATACAAACTTGTTCCTACATAGTAACTTGCAACTTTGAATGAGAATGTGCTTGCTTACAACAACGTGCTACATGTTCTGAATGCCCGAATTGGGAATCTGTGTCAAAACTTTGTTAGGAATTATGTGATCCTTACAGGCTGGAAGTAAGGGAGATGGGGCATGAAGTTATTTCTAGGAGTTGGAGACATACCAAGTTTAGCTCAGTTCTGGGCATCTTTGAAATACCTATACAAACTTGTTCCTACATAGTAACTTGCAACTTTGAATGAGAATGTGCATGCTTACAGCAACGTGCTATATGTTCTGAATGCCTGAATTGGAAATCTGTGTCAAAACTTTGTTAGGAATTATGTGATCCTTACTAGCTGGAAGTAAGGGAGATGGGGCATGAAGTTATTTCTAGGAGTTGGAGACATACCCACTTTAGCTCAGTTCTGGGCATCTTTGAAATACCTATACAAACTTGTTCCTACATAGTAACTTGCAACTTTGAATGAGAATGTGCTTGCTTACAGCAACGTGCTATATGTTCAGAATGCCCGAATTGGGAATCTGTGTCAAAACATTGTTAGGAATTATGTGATCCTTACTAGATGGAAGTAAGGGAGATGGGACATGAAGTTATTTCTAGGAGTTGGAGACATACAACGTTTAGGTCAGTTCTGGGCATCTTTGAAATACCTATACAAACTTGTTCCTACATAGTAACTTGAAACTTTGAATGAGATTGTGCTTGCTTACAGCTACGTGCTATATGTTCTGAATGCACGAATTGGGAATCTGTGTCAAAACTTTGTTAGAAATTATGTGATCCTTACTAGCTGGAAGAAAGGGAGATGGGGCATGAAGTTATTTCTAGGAGTTGGAGACATACAAAGTTTAGCTCAGTTCTGGGCATCTTTGAAATACCTATACAAACTTGTTCCTACATAGTAACTTGCAAATTTGAATGAGAATGTGCTTGCTTACAGCAACGTGCTATATCTTCTGAATGCCCGAATTGGGAATCTGTGTCAAAACTTTGTTAGAAATTATGTGATCCTTACTAGATGGAAGTAAGTGAGATGGGGCATGAAGTTATTTCTAGGAGTTGGAGACATACAACGTTTAGCTCAGTTCTGGGCATCTTTGAAATACCTATACAAACTTGTTCCTACATAGTAACTTGCAACTTTGAATGAGAATGTGCTTGCTTACAACAACGTGCTACATGTTCTGAATGCCCGAATTGTGAATCTGTGTCAAAACTTTGTTAGGAATTATGTGTTCCTTACTAGCTGGAAGTAAGGGAGATGGGGCATGACGTTATTTCTAGGAGTTGGAGACATACCCAGTTTAGCTCAGTTCTGGGCATCTTTGAAATACCTATACAAACTTGTTCCTACATAGTAACTTGCAACTTTGAATGAGAATGTGCTTGCTTACAGCAACGTGCTATATTTTCTGAATGCCTGAATTGGGAATCTGTGTCAAAACTTTGTTAGGAATTATGTGATCCTTACTAGCTGGAAGTAAGGGACAAGGGGCATGAAGTTATTTCTGGGAGTTGGAGTCATACAACGTTTAGCTAAGCTCTGGGCATCTTTGAAATACCTATACAAACTTGTTCCTACATAGTAACTTGCCACTTTGAATGAGAATGTGCTTGCTTAGAGCAACGTGCTATATGTTCTGAATGCCCGAATTGGGAATCTGTGTCAAAACTTTGTTAGGAATTATGTGATCCTCACTAGCTGGAAGTAAGGGAGTTGGGGCATGAAATTATTTCTAGGAGTTGGACACATACCAAGTTTAGCTCAGTTCTGGGCATCTTTGAAATATCTATACAAACTTGTTCCTACATAGTAACTTGCAACTTTGAATGAGAATGTGCTTGCTTACAGCAACGTGCTATATGTTCTGAATGCCCGAATTGGGAATCTGTGTCAAAACTTTGTTAGGAATTATGTGATCCTCACTAGATGGAAGTAAGGGAGATAGGGTATGAAGTTATTTCTAGGAGTTGGAGACATACCAAGTTTAGCACAGTTTGGGGCATCTTTGAAATACCTATACAAACTTGTTCCTACATAGTAACTTGCAACTTTGAATGAGAATGTGCTTTCTTACAGCAACGTGCTACATGTTCTTAATGCCCGAATTGGGAATCTGTGTCAAAACTTTGTTAGGAATTATGTGATCCTTACTAGCTGGAAGTAAGGGAGATGGGGCATGAAGTTATTTCTAGGAGTTGGAGACATGCCAAGTTTAGCTCAGTTCTGGGCATCTTTGAAATACCTATACAAACTTGTTCCTACATAGTAACTTGCAACTTTGAATGAGAATGTGCTTGCTTACAGCAACGTGCTATATGTTCTGAATGCTCGAATTGGGAATCTGTGTCAAAACTTTGTTAGTAATTATGTGATCCTTACTAGCTGGAAGTAAGTGAGATGCGTCATGAAGTTATTTCTAGGAGTTGGAGACATACAACGTTTAGCTCAGTTCTGGGCATCTTTGAAATACCTATACAAACTTTTTCCTACATAGTAACTGCCAACTTTGAATGAGAATGTGCCTGCTTACAGCAACGTGCTATATGTTCTGAATGCCCGAATTGGGAATCTGTGTCAAAACTTTGTGAGGAATTATGTGATCCTTACTAGCTGGAATTAAGGGAGATGGGGCATGAAGTTATTTGTAGGAGTTGGAGACATACAACGTTTAGCTCAGTTCTGGGCATCTTTGAAATACCTATACAAACTTGTTCCTACATAGTAACTTGCAACTTTGAATGAGAATGTGCTTGCTTACAACAACGTGCTACATGTTCTGAATGCCCGAATTGGGAATCTGTGTCAAAACGTTGTTAGGAATTATGTGATCCTTACTAGCTGGAAGTAAGGGAGATGGGGCATGAAGTTATTTCTTGGAGTTGGAGACATACCAAGTTTAGCTCAGTTATGGGCATCTTTGAAATACCTATACAAACTTGTTCCTACATAGTAACTTGCAACTTTGAATGAGAATGTGCTTGCTTACAGCAACGTGCTATATGTTCTGAATGCCTGAATTGGGAATCTGTGTCAAAACTTTGTTAGGAATTATGTGATCCTTACTAGCTGGAAGTAAGGGTCATGGGGCATGAAGTTATTTCTGGGAGTTGGAGTCATACATCGTTTAGCTCAGTTCTGGGCATCTTTGAAATACCTATACAAACTTGTTCCTACATAGTAACTTGCCACTTTGAATGAGAAGGTGCTTGCTTAAAGCAACGTGCTATATGTTCTGAATGCCCGAATTGGGAATCTGTGTCAAAACTTTGTTAGGAATTATGTGATCCTCACTAGCTGGAAGAAGGGAGTTGGGGCATGAAGTTATTTCTAGGAGTTGGACACATACCAAGTTTAGCTCAGTTCTGGGCATCTTTGAACTACCTATACAAACATGTTCCTACATAGTAACTTGCAACTTTGAATGAGAATGTGCTTGCTTACAGCAACGTGCTATATGTTCTGAATGCCCGAATTGGGAATCTGTGTCAAAACTTTGTTAGGAATTATGTGATCCTCACTAGCTGGAAGTAAGGGAGATAGGGTATGAAGTTATTTCTAGGAGTTGGAGATATACCAAGTTTAGCACAGTTTGGGGCATCTTTGAAATACCTATACAAACTTGTTCCTACATAGTAACTTGCAACTTTGAATGAGAATGTGCTTTCTTACAGCAACGTGCTACAGGTTCTGAATGCCCGAATTGGGAATCTGTGTCAAAACTTTGTTAGGAATTATGTGATCCCTACTAGCTGGAAGTAAGGGAGATGGGGCATGAAGTTATTTCTAGGAGTTGGAGACATAACAAGTTTAGCTCAGTTCTGGGCATCTTTGAAATACCTATACAAACTTGTTCCTACATAGTAACTTGCAACTTTGAATGAGAATGTGCTTGCTTACAGCAACGTGCTATATGTTCTGAATGCCCGAATTGGGAATCTGTGTCAAAACTTTGTTAGGAATTATGTGATCCTTACTAGCTGGAAGTAAGGGAGATGGGGCATGAAGTTATTTCTAGGAGTTGGAGACATACCAAGTTTAGCTCAGTTCTGGGCATCTTTGAAATACCTATACAAACTTGTTCCTACATTGTAACTTGCAACTTTGAATGAGAATGTGCTTGCGTATAGCAACGTGCTATATGTTCTGAATGCCCGAAATGGGAATCTGTGTCAAAACTTTGTTAGTAATTATGTGATCCTTACTAGCTGGAAGTAAGGGAGATGGGGCATGAAGTTTTTTCTAGGAGTTGGAGACATACCCACTTCAGCTCAGTTCTTGGCATCTTTGAAATACCTATACAAACTTGTTCCTACATAGTAACTTGCAACTTTGAATGAGAATGTGCTTGCTTACAGCAACGTGCTATATGTTCTGAATGCCGGAATTGGGAATCTGTGTCAAAACTTTGTTAGGAATTATGTGATCCTTACTAGCTGGAAGTAAGGGAGATGGGGCATGAAGTTATTTCTAGGAGTTGGAGACATAGAACGTTTAGCTCAGTTCGGGGCATCTTTGAAATACCTATACAAACTTGTTCCTACATAGTAACTTGCAACTTTGAATGAGAATGTGCTTGCTTACAGCAACGTGCTATATGTTCTGAATGCCCGAATTGGGAATCTGTGTCAAAACTTTGTTAGGAATTATGTGATCCTTGCTAGCTTGAAGTAAGGGAGATGGGGCATGAAGTTATTTCTAGGAGTTGGAGACATACCCACTTTAGCTCAGTTCTGGGTATCTTTGAAATACCTATACAAACTTGTTCCTACATAGTAACTTGCAACTTTGAATGAGAATGTGCTTGCTTACAGCAACGTGCTATATGTTCTGAATTTCCCGAATTGGGAATCTGTGTCAAAACTTTGTTAGGAATTATGTGATCCTTACTAGCTGGAAGTAAGGGAGATGGGGCAGGAAGTTTTTTCTAGGAGTTGGAGACATACAACGTTTAGGTCAGTTCTGGGCATCTTTGAAATACCTATACAAACTTGTTCCTACATAGTAACTTGCAACTTTGAATGAGAATGTGCTTGCTTACAGCTACGTGCTATATGTTCTGAATGCCCGAATTGGGAATCTGTGTCAAAACTTTGTTAGGAATTATGTGATCCTTACTAGCTGGAAGTAAGGGAGTTGCGGCATGAAGTTATTTCTAGAGGTTGGACACATACCAAGTTTAGCTCAGTTCTGGGCGTCTTTGAAATACCTATACAAACTTGTTCCTACATAGTAACTTACAACTTTGAATGAGAATGTGCTTGCTTACAGCAACGTGCTATATGTTCTGAATGCCCGAATTGGGAATCTGTGTCAAAACTTTGTTAGGAATTATGTGATCCTTACTAGCTGGAAGTAAGGGAGATGGGGCATGAAGTTATTTCTAGGAGTTTAACACATACCCACTTTAGCTCAGTTCTGGGCATCTTTGAAATACCTATACAAACTTGTTCCTACATAGTAACTTGCAACTTTGAATGAGAATGTCCTTGCTTACAGCAACGTGCTATATGTTCTGAATGCCCAAATTGGGAATCTGTGTCAAAACTTTGTTAGGAATTATGTGATCCTTACTAGCTGGGAAGTAAGGGAGTTGGGGCCTGAAGCTATTTCTTGGAGTTGGAGACATACAACGTTTAGCTCAGTTCTGGGCATCTTTGAAATACCTATACAAACTTTTTCCTACGTAGTAACTTGCAACTTTGAATGATAATGTGCTTGCTTACAGCAACGTGCTACATGTTCTGAATGCCCGAATTGGGAATCTGTGTCAAAACTTTGTTAGGAATTATCTGATCCTTACTAGCTGGAAGTAAGGGAGATGGGGCATGAAGTTATTTCTAGGAGTTGGAGACATACCCAGTTTAGCTCAGTTCTGGGCATCTTTCAAAGTCCTTTACAAACTTGTTCCTACATAGTAACTTGCATCTTTGAATGAGATTGTGCTTGCTTACAGCAACGTGCTATATGTTCTGAATGCCCGAATTGGGAATCTGTGTCAAAACTTTGTTAGGAATTATATGATCGTTACTAGCTGGAAGTACGGGAGTTGGGGCATGAAGTTATTTCTAGGAGTTGGAGACATACAACGTTTAGCTCAGTTCTGGGCATCTTTGAAATACCTATACAAACTTGTTCCTACATTGTAACTTGCAACTTTGAATGAGAATGTGCTTGCTTACAGCAACGTGCTATATGTTCTGAATGCCCGAATTGGGAATCTGTGTCAAAACTTTGTTAGAAATTATGTGATCCTTACTAGCTGGAAGTAAGGGAGATGGGGCATGAAGTTATTTCTAGGAGTTGGAGACATAGAACGTTTAGCTCAGTTCGGGGCATCTTTGAAATACCTATACAAACTTGTTCCTACATAGTAACTTGCAACTTTGAATGAGAATGTGCTTGCTTACAGCAACGTGCTATATGTTCTGAATGCCCGAATTGGGAATCTGTGTCAAAACTTTGTTAGTAATTATGTGATCCTTACTAGCTGGAAGTAAGGGAGTTGCGGCATGAAGTTATTTCTAGAGGTTGGACACATACCAAGTTTAGCTCAGTTCTGGGCGTCTTTGAAATACCTATACAAACTTGTTCCTACATAGTAACTTACAACTTTGAATGAGAATGTGCTTGCTTACAGCAACGTGCTATATGTTCTGAATGCCCGAATTGGGTATCTGTGTCAAAACTTTGTTAGGAATTATGTGATCCTTACTAGCTGGAAGTAAGGGAGATGGGGCATGAAGTTATTTCTGGGAGTTGGAGACATACCAAGTTTAGCTCAGTTCTGGTCATCTTTGAAATACCTATACAAACTTGTTCCTACATAGTAACTTGCAACTTTGAATGAGAATGTGCTTGCGTATAGCAACGTGCTATATGTTCTGAATGCCCGAATTGGGAATCTGTGTCAAAACTTTGTTAGAAATTATGTGATCCTTACTAGATGGAAGTAAGTGAGATGGGGCATGAAGTTATTTCTAGGAGTTGGAGACATACAACGTTTAGCTCAGTTCTGGGCATCTTTGAAATACCTATACAAACTTGTTCCTACATAGTAACTTGCAACTTTAAATGAGAATGTGCTTGCTTACAACAACGTGCTACATGTTCTGAATGCCCGAATTGGGAATCTGTGTCAAAACTTTGTTAGGAATTATGTGACCCTTACTAGCTGGAAGTAAGGGAGATGGGGCATGAAGTTATTTCTAGGAGTTGGAGACATACAACGTTCAGCTCAGTTCTGGGCATCTTTGAAATACCTATACAAACTTGTTCCTACATAGTAACTTGCAACTTTGAATCAGAATGTGCTTGCTTACAGCAACGTGCTATATGTTCTGAATGCCCGAATTGGGAATCTGTGTCAAAACTTTGTTAGGAATTATGTGATCCTTACTAGCTGGAAGTAAGGGAGATGGGGCATGAAGTTATTTCTAGGAGTTGGAGACATACCAAGTTTAGCTCAGATCTGGGCATCTTTGAAATACCTATACAAACTTGTTCCTACATAGTAACTTGCAACTTTGAATGAGAATGTGCTTCCTTACAGCAACGTGCTATATGTTCTGAATGCCCGAATTGGGAATCTGTGTCAAACCTTTGTTAGGAATTATGTGATCCTTACTAGCTGGAAGTAAGGGAGATGGGGCATGAAGTTATTTCTAGGAGTTGGAGACATACCACGTTTAGCTCAGTTCTGGGCATCTTTGAAATACCTATACAAACTTGTTCCTACATAGTAACTTGCAACTTTGAATGAGAATGTGCTTCCTTACGGCAACGTGCTATATGTTCTGAATGCCCGAATTGGGAATCTGTGTCAAAACTTTGTTAGGAATTATGTAATCCTTACTAGCTGGAAGTAAGGGAGATGGGGCATGAAGTTATTTCTAGGAGTTGGAGACATACAACGTTTAGCTCAGTTCTGGGCATCTTTGAAAACCTATGCAAACTTGTTCCTACATAGTAACTTGCAACTTTGAATGAGAATGTGCTTGCTTACAGCTACGTGCTATATGTTCTGAATGCCCGAATTGGGAATCTGTGTCAAAACTTTGTTAGGAATTATGTGATACTTACTAGCTGTAAGTAAGGGAGTTGGGGCATGAAGTTATTTCTAGAGGTTGGACACATACCAAGTTTAGCTCAGTTCTGCGCATCTTTGAAATACCTATAGAAACTTATTCCTACATAGTAACTTGCAACTTTGAATGAGAATGTGCTTGCTTACAGCAACGTGCTATATGTTCTGAATGCCCGAATTGGGAATCTGTGTCAAAACTTTGTTAGAAATTATGTGATCCTTACTAGATGGAAGTCAGTGAGATGGGGCCTGAAGTTATTTCTAGGAGTTGGAGACATACAACCTTTAGCTCAGTTCTTGGGATCTTTGAAATACCTATACAAACTTGTTCCTACATAGTAACTTGCAACTTTGAATGAGAATGTGCTTTCTTACAGCAACGTGCTACATGTTCTGAATGCCCGAATTGGGAATCTGTGTCAAAACTTTGTTAGGAATTATGTGATCCTTACTAGCTGGAAGTAAGGGAGATGGGGCATGAAGTTATTTCTAGGAGTTGGAGACATACCAAGTTTAGCTCAGTTCTGGGCATCTTTGAAATACCTATACAAACTTGTTCCTACTTAGTAACTTGCAACTTTGAATGAGCATGTGCTTGCTTACAGCAACGTGCTATATGTTCTGAATGCCCGAATTGGGAATCTGTGTCAAAACTTTGTTAGGAATTATGTGATCCTTACTAGCTAGAAGTAAGGGAGATGGGGCATGAAGTTATTTCTAGGAGTTGGAGACATACAACGTTTAGCTCAGTTCTGGGCATCTTTGAAAAACCTATACAAACTTGTTCCTACATAGTAACTTGCAACTTTGAATGAGAATGTGCTTGCTTACAGCAACGTGCTATATGTTCTGAATGACCGAATTGGGAATCTGTGTCAAAACTTTGTTAGAAATTATGTGATCCTTAATAACTGGAAGTAAGGGAGTTGCGGCATGAAGTTATTTCTAGAGGTTGGACACATACCAAGTTTAGCTCAGTTCTGGGCATCTTTGAAATACCTATACAAACTTGTTCCTACATAGTAACTTGCAACTTTGAATGAGAATGTGCTTGCTTACAGCAACGTGCTATATGTTCTGAATGCCCGAATTGGGAAACTGTGTCAAAACTTTGTTAGGAATTATGTGATCCTTACTACCTTGAAGTAAGGGAGATGGGGCATGAAGTTCTTTCTAGGAGTTGGAGACATACCAAGTTTAGTTCAGTTCTGGGCATCTTTGAAATACCTATACAAACTTATTCCTACATAGTAACTGCCAACTTTGAATGAGAATTTGCTTGCTTACAGCAACGTGCTATATGTTCTTAATGCCCGAATTGGGAATCTGTGTCAAAACTTTGTTAGGAATTATGTGATCCTTACTAGCTGGAAGTAAGGGAGATGGGGCATGAAGTTATTTCTGGGAGTTGGAGACATACAACGTTTAGCTCAGTTCTGGGCATCTTTGAAATACCTATACAAACATGTTCCTACATAGTAACTTGCAACTTTGAATGAGAATGTGCTTGCTTACAGCAACGTGCTAAATGTTCTGAATGCCCGAATTGGGAATCTGTGTCAAAACTTTGTTAGAAATTATGTGATCCTTACTAGATGGAAGTAAGTGAGAGGGGCATGAAGTTATTTCTAGGAGTTGGAGACATACAACGTTTAGCTCAGTTCTGGGCATCTTTGAAATACCTATACAAACTTGTTCCTACATAGTAACTTGCAACTTTGAATGAGAATGTGTTTGCTTAGAACAACGTGCTACATGTTCTGAATGCCCGAATTGGGAATCTGTGTCAAAACTTTGTTAGGAATTATGTGATCCTTACTAGCTGGAAGTAAGGGAGATGGGGCATGAAGTTATTTCTAGGAGTTGGAGACATACCAAGTTTAGCTCAGTTCTGGGCATCTTTGAAATACCTATACAAACTTGTTCCTACATAGTAACTTGCAACTTTGAATGAGAATGTGCATGCTTACAGCAACGTGCTATATGTTCTGAATGCCTGAATTGGAAATCTGTGTCAAAACTTTGTTAGGAATTATGTGATCCTTACTAGGTAGAAGTAAGGGAGATGGGGCATGAAGTTATTTCTAGGAGTTGGAGACATACCCACTTTAGCTCAGTTCTGGGCATCTTTGAAATACCTATACAAACTTGTTCCTACATAGTAACTTGCAACTTTGAATGAGAATGTGCTTGCTTACAGCAACGTGCTATATGTTCAGAATGCCCGAATTGGGAATCTGTGTCAAAACATTGTTAGGAATTATGTGATCCTTACTAGATGGAAGTAAGGGAGATGGGACATGAAGTTATTTCTAGCAGTTGGAGACATACAACGTTTAGGTCAGTTCTGGGCATCTTTGAAATACCTATACAAACTTGTTCCTACATAGTAACTTGAAACTTTGAATGAGAATGTGCTTGCTTACAGCTACGTGCTATATGTTCTGAATGCACGAATTGGGAATCTGTGTCAAAACTTTGTTAGAAATTATGTGATCCTTACTAGCTGGAAGAAAGGGAGATGGGGCATGAAGTTATTTCTAGGAGTTGGAGACATACAACGTTTAGCTCAGTTCTGGGCATCTTTGAAATACCTATACAAACTTGTTCCTACATAGTAACTTGCAAATTTGAATGAGAATGTGCTTGCTTACTGCAACGTGCTATATCTTCTGAATGCCCGAATTGGGAATCTGTGTCAAAACTTTGTTAGAAATTATGTGATCCTTACTAGATGGAAGTAAGTGAGATGGGGCATGAAGTTATTTCTAGGAGTTGGAGACATACAACGTTTAGCTCAGTTCTGGGCATCTTTGAAATACCTATACAAACTTGTTCCTACATAGTAACTTGCAACTTTGAATGAGAATGTGCTTGCTTACAACAACGTGCTACATGTTCTGAATGCCCGAATTGTGAATCTGTGTCAAAACTTTGTTAGGAATTATGTGTTCCTTACTAGCTGGAAGTAAGGGAGATGGGGCATGACGTTATTTCTAGGAGTTGGAGACATACCCAGTTTAGCTCAGTTCTGGGCATCTTTGAAATACCTATACAAACTTGTTCCTACATAGTAACTTGCAACTTTGAATGAGAATGTGCTTGCTTACAGCAACGTGCTATATTTTCTGAATGCCTGAATTGGGAATCTGTGTCAAAACTTTGTTAGGAATTATGTGATCCTTACTAGCTGGAAGTAAGGGACAAGGGGCATGAAGTTATTTCTGGGAGTTGGAGTCATACAACGTTTAGCTAAGCTCTGGGCATCTTTGAAATACCTATACAAACTTGTTCCTACATAGTAACTTGCCACTTTGAATGAGAATGTGCTTGCTTAGAGCAACGTGCTATATGTTCTGAATGCCCGAATTGGGAATCTGTGTCAAAACTTTGTTAGGAATTATGTGATCCTCACTAGCTGGAAGTAAGGGAGTTGGGGCATGAAATTATTTCTAGGAGTTGGACACATACCAAGTTTAGCTCAGTTCTGGGCATCTTTGAAATATCTATACAAACTTGTTCCTACATAGTAACTTGCAACTTTGAATGAGAATGTGCTTGTTTACAGCAACGTGCTATATGTTCTGAATGCCCGAATTGGGAATCTGTGTCAAAACTTTGTTAGGAATTATGTGATCCTCACTAGATGGAAGTAAGGGAGATAGGGTATGAAGTTATTTCTAGGAGTTGGAGACATACCAAGTTTAGCACAGTTTGGGGCATCTTTGAAATACCTATACAAACTTGTTCCTACATAGTAACTTGCAACTTTGAATGAGAATGTGCTTTCTTACAGCAACGTGCTACATGTTCTTAATGCCCGAATTGGGAATCTGTGTCAAAACTTTGTTAGGAATTATGTGATCCTTACTAGCTGGAAGTAAGGGAGATGGGGCATGAAGTTATTTCTAGGAGTTGGAGACATGCCAAGTTTAGCTCAGTTCTGGGCATCTTTGAAATACCTATACAAACTTGTTCCTACATAGTAACTTGGAACTTTGAATGAGAATGTGCTTGCTTACAGCAACGTGCTATATGTTCTGAATGCCCGAATTGGGAATCTGTGTCAAAACTTTGTTAGTAATTATGTGATCCTTACTAGCTGGAAGTAAGTGAGATGGGTCATGAAGTTATTTCTAGGAGTTGGAGACATACAACGTTTAGCTCAGTTCTGGGCATCTTTGAAATACCTATACAAACTTTTTCCTACATAGTAACTGCCAACTTTGAATGAGAATGTGCCTGCTTACAGCAACGTGCTATATGTTCTGAATGCCCGAATTGGGAATCTGTGTCAAAACTTTGTGAGGAATTATGTGATCCTTACTAGCTGGAATTAAGGGAGATGGGGCATGAAGTTATTTGTAGGAGTTGGAGACATACAACGTTTAGCTCAGTTCTGGGCATCTTTGAAATACCTATACAAACTTGTTCCTACATAGTAACTTGCAACTTTGAATGAGAATGTGCTTGCTTACAACAACGTGCTACATGTTCTGAATGCCCGAATTGGGAATCTGTGTCAAAACGTTGTTAGGAATTATGTGATCCTTACTAGCTGGAAGTAAGGGAGATGGGGCATGAAGTTATTTCTTGGAGTTGGAGACATACCAAGTTTAGCTCAGTTATGGGCATCTTTGAAATACCTATACAAACTTGTTCCTACATAGTAACTTGCAACTTTGAATGAGAATGTGCTTGCTTACAGCAACGTGCTATATGTTCTGAATGCCTGAATTGGGAATCTGTGTCAAAACTTTGTTAGGAATTATGTGATCCTTACTAGCTGGAAGTAAGGGTCATGGGGCATGAAGTTATTTCTGGGAGTTGGAGTCATACATCGTTTAGCTCAGTTCTGGGCATCTTTGAAATACCTATACAAACTTGTTCCTACATAGTAACTTGCCACTTTGAATGAGAAGGTGCTTGCTTAAAGCAACGTGCTATATGTTCTGAATGCCCGAATTGGGAATCTGTGTCAAAACTTTGTTAGGAATTATGTGATCCTCACTAGCTGGAAGAAGGGAGTTGGGGCATGAAGTTATTTCTAGGAGTTGGACACATACCAAGTTTAGCTCAGTTCTGGGCATCTTTGAACTACCTATACAAACATGTTCCTACATAGTAACTTGCAACTTTGAATGAGAATGTGCTTGCTTACAGCAACGTGCTATATGTTCTGAATGCCCGAATTGGGAATCTGTGTCAAAACTTTGTTAGGAATTATGTGATCCTCACTAGCTGGAAGTAAGGGAGATAGGGTATGAAGTTATTTCTAGGAGTTGGAGATATACCAAGTTTAGCACAGTTTGGGGCATCTTTGAAATACCTATACAAACTTGTTCCTACATAGTAACTTGCAACTTTGAATGAGAATGTGCTTTCTTACAGCAACGTGCTACAGGTTCTGAATGCCCGAATTGGGAATCTGTGTCAAAACTTTGTTAGGAATTATGTGATCCCTACTAGCTGGAAGTAAGGGAGATAGGGCATGAAGTTATTTCTAGGAGTTGGAGACATAACAAGTTTAGCTCAGTTCTGGGCATCTTTGAAATACCTATACAAACTTGTTCCTACATAGTAACTTGCAACTTTGAATGAGAATGTGCTTGCTTACAGCAACGTGCTATATGTTCTGAATGCCCGAATTGGGAATCTGTCAAAACTTTGTTAGGAATTATGTGATCCTTACTAGCTGGAAGTAAGGGAGATGGGGCATGACGATATTTCTAGGAGTTGGAGACATACCAAGTTTAGCTCAGTTCTGGGCATCTTTGAAATACCTATACAAACTTGTTCCTACATAGTAACTTGCAACTTTGAATGAGAATGTGCTTGCTTACAGCAACGTGCTATATGTTCTGAATGCCCGAATTGGGAATCTGTGTCAAAACTTTGTTAGGAATTATGTGATCCTTACTAGCTGGAAGTAAGGGAGATGGGGTATGAAGTTATTTCTAGGAGTTGGAGACATACCAAGTTTAGCTCAGTTCTGGGCATCTTTGAAATACCTATACAAACTTGTTCCTACATAGTAACTTGCAACTTTGAATGAGAATGTGCTTGCTTACAGCAACGTGCTATATGTTCTGAATGCCCGAATTGGGAATCTGTGTCAAAACTTTGTTAGGAATTATGTGATCCTTACTAGCTGGAAGTAAGGGAGATGGGGCATGAAGTTATTTCTATGAGTTGGAGACATACAACGTTAAGCTCAGTTCTGGGTATCTTTGAAATATCTATACAAACTTGTTCCTACATAGTAACTGCCAACTTTGAATGAGAATGTGCTTGCTTACAGCAACGTGCTATATGTTCTGAATGCCCGAATTGGGAATCTGTGTCAAAACTTTGTTAGGAATTATGTGATCCTCACTAGCTGGAAGTAAGGGAGATAGGGTATGAAGTTATTTCTAGGAGTTGGAGATATACCAAGTTTAGCACAGTTTGGGGCATCTTTGAAATACCTATACAAACTTGTTCCTACATAGTAACTTGCAACTTTGAATGAGAATGTGCTTTCTTACAGCAACGTGCTACAGGTTCTGAATGCCCGAATTGGGAATCTGTGTCAAAACTTTGTTAGGAATTATGTGATCCCTACTAGCTGGAAGTAAGGGAGATGGGGCATGAAGTTATTTCTAGGAGTTGGAGACATACCAAGTTTAGCTCAGTTCTGGGCATCTTTGAAATACCTATACAAACTTGTTCCTACATAGTACCTTGCAACTTTGAATGAGAATGTGCTTGCTTACAGCAACGTGCTATATGTTCTGAATGCCCGAATTGGGAATCTGTGTCAAAACTTTGTTAGGAATTATGTGATCCTTACTAGCTGGAAGTAAGGGAGATGGGGCATGACGTTATTTCTAGGAGTTGGAGACATACCAAGTTTAGCTCAGTTCTGGGCATCTTTGAAATACCTATACAAACTTGTTCCTACATAGTAACTTGCAACTTTGAATGAGAATGTTCTTGCTTACAGCAACGTGCTATATGTTCTGAATGCCCGAATTGGGAATCTGTGTCAAAACTTTGTTAGGAATTATGTGATCCTTACTAGCTGGAAGTAAGAGAGATGGGGCATGAAGTTATTTCTAGCAGTTGCAGACATACAACGTTTAGCTCAGTTCTGGGCATCTTTGAAATACCTATACAAACTTGTTCCTACATAGTAACTTGCAACTTTGAATGAGAATGTGCTTGCTTACAGCAGCGTGCTATATGTTCTGAATGCCCGAATTGGGAATCTGTGTCAAAACTTTGTTAGGAATTATGTGATCCTTACTAGCTGGAAGTAAGGGAGTTGGGGCATGAAGTTATTTCTAGGAGTTGGACACATACCAATTTTAGCTCAGTTCTGGGCATCTTGGAAATACCTATACAAAGTTGTTCCTACATAGTAAGTTGCAACTTTGAATGAGAATGTGCTTGCTTACAGCAACGTGCTATATGTTCTGAATGCCCGAATTGGGAATCTGTGTCAAAACTTTGTTAGGAATTATGTGACCCTTACTAGCTGGAAGTAAGGGAGATGGGGCATGAAGTTATTTCTAGGAGTTGGAGACATACAACGTTTAGCTCAGTTCTGGGCATCATTGAAATACCTATACAAACTTGTTCCTACATACTAACTTGCAACTTTGAACGAGAATGTGCTTGCTTACAGCTACGTGCTATATGTTCTGAATGCCCGAATTGGGAATCTGTGTCAAAACTTTGTTAGAAGTTATGTGATCCTGACTAGCTGGAAGTAAGGGAGATGGGGCATGAAGTTATTTCTAGGAGTTGGAGACATACAACGTTTAGCTCAGTTCCAGGCATCTTTGAAATACCTATACAAACTTGTTCCTACATAGTAACTGCCAACTTTGAATGAGAATGTGCTTGCTTACAGCAACGTGCTATATGTTCTGAATGCCCGAATTGGGAATCTGTGTCAAATTTTGTTAGGAATTATGTGATCCTTACTAGCTGGAAGTAAAGGAGATGGGGCATGATGTTATTTCTAGGAGTTGGAGACATACCAAGTTTAGCTCAGTTCTGGGCATCTTTGAAATACCTATACAAACTTGTTCCTACATAGTAACTTGCAACTTTGAATGAGAATGTGCTTGCTTACAGCAACGTGCTATATGTTCTGAATGCCCGAATTGGGAATCTGTGTCAAATCTTTGTTAGAAATTATGTGATCCTTACTAGATGGAAGTAAGTGAGAGGGGCATGAAGTTATTTGTAGGAGTTGGAGACATACAACGTTTAGCTCAGTTCTGGGCATCTTTGAAATACCTATACAACTTGTTCCTATATAGTAACTTGCAACTTTGAATGAGAATGTGCTTGCTTACAACAACGTGCTACATGTTCTGAATGCCCGAATTGGGAATCTGTGTCAAAACTTTGTTAGGAATTATGTGATCCTTACTAGCTGGAAGTAAGGGAGATGGGGCATGAAGTTATTTCTAGGAGTTGGAGACATACAATGTTTAGCTCAGTTCTGGGCATCTTTGAAATACCTATACAAACTTGTTCCTACATAGTAACTTGCAACTTTGAATGAGAATGTGCTTGCTTACAGCAATGTGCTATATGTTCTGAATGCCCGAATTGGGAATCTGTGTCAAAACTTTGTTAGAAATTATGTGATCCTTACTAGCTGGAAGTAAGTGAGATGGGTCATGAAGTTATTTCTAGGAATTGGAGACATACAACGTTTAGCTCAGTTCTGGGCATCTTTGAAATACCTATACAAACTTTTTCCTACATAGTAACTGCCAACTTTGAATGAGAATGTGCTTGCTTACAGCAACGTGCTATATGTTCTGAATGCCCGAATTGGGAATCTGTGTCAAAACTTTGTTAGGAATTATGTGATCCTTACTAGCTGGAAGTAAGGGAGATGGGGCATGAAGTTATTTGTAGGAGTTGGAGACATACAACGTTTAGCGCAGTTCTGGGCATCTTTGAAATACCTATACAAACTTGTTCCTACATAGTAACTTGCAACTTTGAATGAGAATGTGCTTGCTTACAACAACGTGCTACATGTTCTGAATGCCTGAATTGGGAATCTGTGTCAAAACGTTGTTAGGAATTATGTGATCCTTACTAACTGGAAGTAAGGGAGATGGGGCATGAAGTTATTTCTAGGAGTTGGAGACATACCAAGTTTAGCTCAGTTATGGGCATCTTTGAAATACCTATACAAACTTGTTCCTAGATAGTAACTTGCAACTTTGAATGAGAATGTGCTTCCTTACAGCAACGTGCTATATGTTCTGAATGCCTGAATTGGGAATCTGTGTCAAAACTTTGTTAGGAATTATGTGATCCTTACTAGCTGGAAGTAAGGGACATGGGGCATGAAGTTATTTCTTGGAGTTGGAGTCATACAACGTTTATCTCAGTTCTGGGCATCTTTGAAATACCTATACAAACTTGTTCCTACATAGTATCTTGCAACTTTAAATGAGAATGTGCTTGCTTACAACAACGTGCTACATGTTCTGAATGCCCGAATTGGGAATCTGTGTCAAAACTTTGTTAGGAATTATGTGACCCTTACTAGCTGGAAGTAAGGGAGATGGGGCATGAAGTTATTTCTAGGAGTTGGAGACATACAACGTTTAGCTCAGTTCTGGGCATCTTTGAAATACCTATACAAACTTGTTCCTACATACTAACTTGCAACTTTGAACGAGAATGTGCTTGCTTAGAGCTACGTGCTATATGTTCTGAATGCCCGAATTGGGAATCTGTGTCAAAACTTTGTTAGAAATTATGTGATCCTTACTAGCTGGAAGTAAGGGAGATGGGGCATGAAGTTATTTCTAGGAGTTGGAGACATACAACGTTTAGCTCAGTTCTAGGCATCTTTGAAATACCTATACAAACTTGTTCCTACATAGTAACTGCCAACTTTGAATGAGAATGTGCTTGCTTACAGCAACGTGCTATATGTTCTGAATGCCCGAATTGGGAATCTGTGTCAAAACTTTGTTAGGAATTATGTGATCCTTACTAGCTGGAAGTAAGGGAGATGGGGCATGAAGTTATTTGTAGGAGTTGGAGACATACAACGTTTAGCTCAGTTCTGGGCATCTTTGAAATACCTATACAAACTTGTTCCTACATAGTAACTTGCAACTTTGAATGAGAATGTGCTTGCTTACAACAACGTGCTACATGTTCTGAATGCCCGAATTGGGAATCTGTGTCAAAACGTTGTTAGGAATTATGTGATCCTTACTAACTGGAAGTAAGGGAGATGGGGCATGAAGTTATTTCTAGGAGTTGGAGACATACCAAGTTTAGCTCAGTTATGGGCATCTTTGAAATACCTATACAAACTTGTTCCTACATAGTAACTTGCAACTTTGAATGAGAATGTGCTTGCTTACAACAACGTGCTACATGTTCTGAATGCCCGAATTGGGAATCTGTGTCAAAACTTTGTTAGGAATTATGTGACCCTTACTAGCTGGAAGTAAGGGAGATGGGGCATGAAGTTATTTCTAGGAGTTGGAGACATACAACGTTTAGCTCAGTTCTGGGCATCTTTGAAATACCTATACAAACTTGTTCCTACATACTAACTTGCAACTTTGAACGAGAATGTGCTTGCTTACAGCTACGTGCTATATGTTCTGAATGCCCGAATTGGGAATCTGTGTCAAAACTTTGTTAGAAATTATGTGATCCTTACTAGCTGGAAGTAAGGGAGATGGGGCATGAAGTTATTTCTAGGAGTTGGAGACATACAACGTTTAGCTCAGTTCTAGGCATCTTTGAAATACCTATACAAACTTGTTCCTACATAGTAACTGCCAACTTTGAATGAGAATGTGCTTGCTTACAGCAACGTGCTATATGTTCTGAATGCCCGAATTGGGAATCTGTGTCAAATTTTGTTAGGAATTATGTGATCCTTACTAGCTGGAAGTAAAGGAGATGGGGCATGAAGTTATTTCTAGGAGTTGGAGACATACCAAGTTTAGCTCAGTTCTGGGCATCTTTGAAATACCTATACAAACTTGTTCCTACATAGTAACTTGCATCTTTGAATGAGAATGTGCTTGCTTACAGCAACGTGCTATATGTTCTGAATGCCCGAATTGGGAATCTGTGTCAAAACTTTGTTAGGAATTATGTGATCCTTACTAGCTGGAAGTAAGGGAGATGGGGCATGAAGTTATTTCTGGGAGTTGGAGACATACAACGTTTAGCTCAGTTCTGGGCATCTTTGAAATACCTATACAAACTTGTTCCTACATAGTAACTGCCAACTTTGAATGAGAATGTGCTTGCTTACAGCAACGTGCTATATGTTCTGAATGCCCGAATTGGGAATCTGTGTCAAATCTTTGTTAGAAATTATGTGATCCTTACTAGATGGAAGTAAGTGAGAGGGGCATGAAGTTATTTCTAGGAGTTGGAGACATACAACGTTTAGCTCAGTTCTGGGCATCTTTGAAATACCTATACAACTTGTTCCTATATAGTAACTTGCAACTTTGAATGAGAATGTGCTTGCTTACAACAACGTGCTACATGTTCTGAATGCCCGAATTGGGAATTTGTGTCAAAACTTTGTTAGGAATTATGTGATCCTTACTAGCTGGAAGTAAGGGAGATGGGGCATGAAGTTATTTCTAGGAGTTGGAGACATACAACGTTTAGCTCAGTTCTGGGCATCTTTGAAATACCTATACAAACTTGTTCCTACATAGTAACTTGCAACTTTGAATGAGAATGTGCTTGCTTACAGCAACGTGCTATATGTTCTGAATGCCCGAATTGGGAATCTGTGTCAAAACTTTGTTAGGAATTATGTGGTCCTTACTAGCTGGAAGTAAGGGAGATGGGGCATGAAGATATTTCTGGGAGTTGGAGACATACAATGTTTAGCTAAGTTCTGGGTATCTTTGAAATACCTATACAAACTTGTTCCTACATAGTAACTTGCAACTTTGAATGAGAATGTGCTTGCTTACAGCAACGTGCTATATGTTCTGAATGCCCGAATTGGGAATCTGTGTCAAAAATTTGTTAGGAATTATGTGATCCTTAATAGCTGGAAGTTAGGGAGTTGGGGCATGAAGATATTTCTAGAGGTTGGACACATACCAAGTTTAGCTCAGTTCTGGGCATCTTTGAAATACCTATACAAACTTGTTCCTACATAGTAACTTGCAACTTTGAATGAGAATGTGCTTGCTTACAGCAACGTGCTATATGTTCTGAATGACCGAATTGGGAATCTGTGTCAAAACTTTGTTAGGAATTATGTGATCCTTAATAGCTGGAAGTAAGGGAGTTGGGGCATGAAGTTGTTTCTAGAGGTTGGACACATACCAAGTTTAGCTCAGTTCTGGGCATCTTTGAAATACCTATACAAACTTGTTCCTACATAATAACTTGCAACTTTGAATGAGAATGTGCTTGCTTACAGCAACGTGCTATATGTTCTGAATGCCCGAATTTGGAATCTGTGTCAAAACTTTGTTAGGAATTATGTGATCCTTACTAGCTAGAAGTAAGGGAGATAGGGCATGAAGTTATTTCTAGGAGTTGGAGACATACAACGTTTAGCTCAGTTCTGGGCATCTTTGAAATACCTATACAAACTTGTTCCTACATAGTAACTGGCAACTTTGAATGAGAATGTGCTTGCTTACAGCAACGTGCTATATGTTCTGAATGCCCGAATTGGGAATCTGTGTCAAAACTTTGTTAGGAATTATGTGATCCTTACTAGCTAGAAGTAAGGGAGATAGGGCATGAAGTTATTTCTAGGAGTTGGAGACATACAACGTTTAGCTCAGTTCTGGGCATCTTTGAAATACCTATACAAACTTGTTCCTACATAGTAACTGGCAACTTTGAATGAGAATGTGCTTGCTTACAGCAACGTGCTATATGTTCTGAATGCCCGAATTGGGAATCTGTGTCAAAACTTTGTTAGAAATTATGTGATCCTTACTAGCTGGAAGAAAGGGAGATGGGGCATGAAGTTATTTCTAGGAGTTGGAGAGATACAGAGTTTAGCTCAGTTCTGGGCATCTTTGAAATACCTATACAAACTTGTTCCTACATAGTAACTTGCAAATTTGAATGAGAATGTGCTTGCTTACAGCAACGTGCTATGTCTTCTGAATGCCCGAATTGGGAATCTGTGTCAAAACTTTGTTAGAAATTATGTGATCCTTACTAGCTGGAAGTAAGGGAGATGGGGCATGAAGTTATTTGTAGGAGTTGGAGACATACAACGTTTAGCTCAGTTCTGGGCATCATTGAAATACCTATACAAACTTGTTCCTACATAGTAACTTGCAACTTTGAATGAGAATGTGCTTGCTTACAACAACGTGCTACATCTTCTGAATGCCCGAATTGTGAATCTGTGTCAAAACTTTGTTAGGAATTATGTGATCCTCACTAGCTGGAAGTAAGGGAGATAGGGTATGAAGTTATTTCTAGGAGTTGGAGACATACCAAGTTTAGCACAGTTTGGGGCATCTTTGAAATATCTATACAAACTTGTTCCTACATAGTAACTTGCAACTTTGAATGAGAATGTGCTTTCTTACAGCAACGTGCTACATGTTCTTAATGACCGAATTGGGAATCTGTGTCAAAACTTTGTTAGGTATTATGTGATCCTTACTAGCTGGAAGTAAGGGAGATGGGGCATGAAGTTATTTCTAGGAGTTGGAGACATACCAATTTTAGCTCAGTTCTGGGCATCTTTGAAATACCTATACAAACTTGTTCCTACATAGTAACTTGCAACTTTGAATGAGAATGTGCTTGCTTACAGCAGCGTGCTATATGTTCTGAATGCCCGAATTCGGAGTCTGTGTCAAAACTTTGTTAGGAATTATGTGATCGTTACTAGCTAGAAGTAAGGGAGATGGGGCATGAAGTTATTTCTAGGAGTTGGAGACATACCCACTTTAGCTCAGTTCTGGGCATCTTTGAAATACCTATACAAACTTGTTCCTACATAGTAACTGCCAACTTTGAATGAGAATGTGCTTGCTTACAGCAACGTGCTATATGTTCAGAATGCCCGAATGGGGAATCTGTGTCAAAACATTGTTAGGAATTATGTGATCCTTACTAGATGGAAGTAAGGGAGATGGGGCATGAAGTTATTTCTAGGAGTTGGAGACATACAACGTTTAGGTCAGTTCTGGGCATCGTTGAAATACCTATACAAACTTGTTCCTACATAGTAACTTGCAACTTTGAATGAGAATGTGCTTGCTTACAGCTACGTGCTATATGTTCTCAATGCCCGAATTGGGAATCTGTGTCAAAACTTTGTTAGGAATTATGTGATCCTTACTAGCTGGAAGTAAGGGAGTTGGGGCATGAAGTTATTTCTAGAGCTTGCACACATACCAAGTTTAGCTCAGTTCTGGGCATCTTTGAAATACCTATAGAAACTTGTTCCTACATAGTAACTTTCAACTTTGAATGAGAATGTGCTTGTTTACAGCAACGTGCTATATGTTCTGAATGCCCGAATTGGGAATCTGTGTCAAAACTTTGTTAGGAATTATGTGATCCTTACTAGCTGGAAGTAAGGGAGATGGGGCATGAAGTTATTTCTAGGAGTTGGAGACATACCAAGTTTAGCTCAGTTCTGGGCATCTTTGAAATACCTATACAAACTTGTTCCTACATAGTAACTTGCAACTTTGAATGAGAATGTGCTTGCTTACAGCAACGTGCTATATGTTCTGAATGCCCGAATTGGGAATCTGTGTCAAAAATTTGTTAGGAATTATGTGTTCCTTACTAGCTGGAAGTAAGGGAGATGGGGCATGACGTTATTTCTAGGAGTTGGAGACATACCAAGTTTAGCTCAGTTCTGGGCATCTTTGAAATACCTATACAAACTTGTTCCTACATAGTAACTGCCAACTTTGAATGAGAATGTGCTTGCTTACAGCAACGTGCTATATGTTCAGAATGCCCGAATTGGGAATCTGTGTCAAAACATTGTTAGGAATTATGTGATCCTTACTAGATGGAAGTAAGTGAGATGGGGCATGAAGTTATTTCTAGGAGTTGGAGACATACAACGTTTAGGTCAGTTCTGGGCATCGTTGAAATACCTATACAAACTTGTTCCTACATAGTAACTTGCAACTTTGAATGAGAATGTGCTTGCTTACAGCTACGTGCTATATGTTCTCAATGCCCGAATTGGGAATCTGTGTCAAAACTTTGTTAGGAATTATGTGATCCTTACTAGCTGGAAGTAAGGGAGTTGGGGCATGAAGTTATTTCTAGAGCTTGCACACATACCAAGTTTAGCTCAGTTCTGGGCATCTTTGAAATACCTATAGAAACTTGTTCCTACATAGTAACTTTCAACTTTGAATGAGAATGTGCTTGTTTACAGCAACGTGCTATATGTTCTGAATGCCCGAATTGGGAATCTGTGTCAAAACTTTGTTAGGAATTATGTGATCCTTACTAGCTGGAAGTAAGGGAGATGGGGCATGAAGTTATTTCTAGGAGTTGGAGACATACCAAGTTTAGCTCAGTTCTGGGCATCTTTGAAATACCTATACAAACTTGTTCCTACATAGTAACTTGCAACTTTGAATGAGAATGTGCTTGCTTACAGCAACGTGCTATATGTTCTGAATGCCCGAATTGGGAATCTGTGTCAAAACTTTGTTAGAAATTATGTGATCCTTACTAGCTGGAAGTAAGGGAGATGGGGCATGAAGTTATTTCTAGGAGTTGGAGACATACAACGTATAGCTCAGTTCTGGGCATCTTTGAAATACCTATACAAACTTGTTCCTACATAGTAACTTGCAACTTTGAATGAGAATGTGCTTGCTTACAGAAACGTGCTATATGTTCTGAATGACCGAATTGGGAATCTGTGTCAAAACTTTGTTAGGAATTATGTGATCCTTAATAACTGGAAGTAAGGGAGTTGGGGCATGAAGTTATTTCTAGAGGTTGGACACATACCAAGTTTAGCTCAGTTCTGGGCATCTTTGAAATACCTATACAAACTTGTTCCTACATAGTAACTTGCAACTTTGAATGAGAATGTGCTTGCTTACAGCAACGTGCTATATGTTCTGAATGCCCGAATTGGGAATCTGTGTCAAAACTTTGTTAGAAATTATGTGATCCTTACTAGATGGAAGTAAGTGAGAGGGGCATGAAGTTATTTCTAGGAGTTGGAGACATACAACATTTAGCTCAGTTCTGGGCATCTTTGAAATACCTATACAACTTGTTCCTATATAGTAACTTGCAACTTTGAATGAGAATGTTCTTGCTTACAACAACGTGCTACATGTTCTGAATGCCCGAATTGGGAATCTGTGTCAAAACTTTGTTAGGAATTATGTGATCCTTACTAGCTGGAAGTAAGGGAGATCGGGCATGAAGTTATTTCTAGGAGTTGGAGACATACCAAGTTTAGCTCAGTTCTGGGCATCTTTGAAATACCTATACAAACTTGTTCCTACATAGTAACTTGCAACTTTGAATGAGAATGTGCTTGCCTACAGCAACGTGCTATATGTTCTGAATGCCCGAATTGGGAATCTGTGTCAAAACTTTGTTAGAAATTATGTGATCCTTACTAGCTGGAAGTAAGGGAGATGGGGCATGAAGTTATTTCTAGGAGTTGGAGACATACAACGTTTAGCTCAGTTCTGGGCATCTTTGAAATACCTATACAAACTTTTTCCTACATACTAACTTGCAACTTTGAATGAGAATGTGCTTGCTTACAGCAACGTGCTATATGTTCTGAATGCCCGAATTGGGAATCTGTGTCAAAACTTTCTTAGGAATTATGTGATCCTTACAAGCTGGAAGTAAGGAAGATGGGGCATGAAGTTATTTCTGGGAGTTGGAGACATACAACGTTTAGCTCAGTTCTGGGCATCTTTGAAATACCTATACAAACTTGTTCCTACATAGTAACTTGCAACTTTGAATGACAATGTGCTTGCTTACAGCAACGTGCTATACGTTCTGAATGCCCGAATTGGGAATCTGTGTCAAAACTTTGTTAGAAATTATGTGATCCTTACTAGATGGAAGTAAGTGAGAGGGGCATGAAGTTATTTCTAGGAGTTGGAGACATACAACGTTTAGCTCAGTTCTGGGCTTCTTTGAAATACCTATACAACTTGTTCCTGTATAGTAACTTGCAACTTTGAATGAGAATGTGCTTGCTTACAACAACGTGCTACATGTTCTGAATGCCCGAATTGAGAATCTGTGTCAAAACTTTGTTAGGAATTATGTGATCCTTACTAGCTGGAAGTAAGGGAGATGGGGCATGAAGTTATTTCTAGGAGTTGGAGACATACCAAGTTTAGCTCAGTTCTGGGCGTCTTTGAAATACCTATACAAACTTGTTCCTACATAGTAACTTGCAACTTTGAATGAGAATGTGCTTGCCTACAGCAACGTGCTATATGTTCTGAATGCCCGAATTGGGAATCTGTGTCAAAACTTTGTTAGGAATTATGTGATCCTTACTAGCTGGAAGTAAGGGAGATGGGGCATGAAGTTATTTCTAGGAGTTGGAGACACACAACGTTTAGCTAAGTTCTGGGTATCTTTGAAATACCTATACAAACTTGTTCCTACATAGTAACTTGCAACTTTGAATGAGAATGTGCTTGCTTACAGCAACGTGCTATATGTTCTGAATGCCCGAATTGGGAATCTGTGTCAAAAATTTGTTAGGAATTATGTGATCCTTAATAGCTGGAAGTAAGGGAGTTGGGGCATGAAGATATTTCTAGAGGTTGGACACATACCAAGTTTAGCTCAGTTCTGGGCATCTTTGAAATACCTATACAAACTTGTTCCTACATAGTAACTGCCAACTTTGAATGAGAATGTGCTTGCTTACAGCAACGTGCTATATGTTCTGAATGCCCGAATTGGGAATCTGTGTCAAAACTTTGTTAGGAATTATGTGATCCTTACTAGCTGGAAGTAAGGGAGACGGGGCATGAAGTTATTTCTGGGAGTTGGAGACATACAACGTTTAGCTCAGTTCTGGGCATCTTTGAAATACCTATACAAACTTGTTCCTACATAGTAACTTGCAACTTTGAATGAGAATGTGCTTGCTTACAGCAACGTGCTATATGTTCTGAATGCCCGAATTGGGAATCTGTGTCAAAACTTTGTTAGAAATTATGTGATCCTTACTAGATGGAAGTAAGTGAGAGGGGCATGAAGTTATTTCTAGGAGTTGGAGACATACAACATTTAGCTCAGTTCTGGGCATCTTTGAAATACCTATACAACTTGTTCCTATATAGTAACTTGCAACTTTGAATGAGAATGTTCTTGCTTACAACAACGTGCTACATGTTCTGAATGCCCGAATTGGGAATCTGTGTCAAAACTTTGTTAGGAATTATGTGATCCTTACTAGCTGGAAGTAAGGGAGATGGGGCATGAAGTTATTTCTAGGAGTTGGAGACATACCAAGTTTAGCTCAGTTCTGGGCATCTTTGAAATACCTATACAAACTTGTTCCTACATAGTAACTTGCAACTTTGAATGAGAATGTGCTTGCTTACAGCAACGTGCTATGTGTTCTGAATGCCCGAATTGGGAATCTGTGTCAAATCTTTGTTAGAAATTATGTGATCCTTACTAGCTGGAAGTAAGGGAGATGGGGCATGAAGTTATTTCTAGGAGTTGGAGACATACAACGTATAGCTCAGTTCTGGGCATCTTTGAAATACCTATACAAACTTGTTCCTACATAGTAACTTGCAACTTTGAATGAGAATGTGCTTGCTTACAGAAACGTGCTATATGTTCTGAATGACCGAATTGGGAATCTGTGTCAAAACTTTGTTAGGAATTATGTGATCCTTAATAACTGGAAGTAAGGGAGTTGGGGCATGAAGTTATTTCTAGAGGTTGGACACATACCAAGTTTAGCTCAGTTCTGGGCATCTTTGAAATACCTATACAAACTTGTTCCTACATAGTAACTTGCAACTTTGAATGAGAATGTGCTTGCTTACAGCAACGTGCTATATGTTCTGAATGCCCGAATTGGGAATCTGTGTCAAAACTTTGTTAGAAATTATGTGATCCTTACTAGATGGAAGTAAGTGAGAGGGGCATGAAGTTATTTCTAGGAGTTGGAGACATACAACATTTAGCTCAGTTCTGGGCATCTTTGAAATACCTATACAACTTGTTCCTATATAGTAACTTGCAACTTTGAATGAGAATGTTCTTGCTTACAACAACGTGCTACATGTTCTGAATGCCCGAATTGGGAATCTGTGTCAAAACTTTGTTAGGAATTATGTGATCCTTACTAGCTGGAAGTAAGGGAGATCGGGCATGAAGTTATTTCTCGGAGTTGGAGACATACCAAGTTTAGCTCAGTTCTGGGCATCTTTGAAATACCTATACAAACTTTTTCCTACATAGTAACTTGCAACTTTGAATGAGAATGTGCTTGCCTACAGCAACGTGCTATATGTTCTGAATGCCCGAATTGGGAATCTGTGTCAAAACTTTGTTAGAAATTATGTGATCCTTACTAGCTGGAAGTAAGGGAGATGGGGCATGAAGTTATTTCTAGGAGTTGGAGACATACAACGTTTAGCTCAGTTCTGGGCATCTTTGAAATACCTATACAAACTTTTTCCTACATACTAACTTGCAACTTTGAATGAGAATGTGCTTGCTTACAGCAACGTGCTATATGTTCTGAATGCCCGAATTGGGAATCTGTGTCAAAACTTTCTTAGGAATTATGTGATCCTTACAAGCTGGAAGTAAGGAAGATGGGGCATGAAGTTATTTCTGGGAGTTGGAGACATACAACGTTTAGCTCAGTTCTGGGCATCTTTGAAATACCTATACAAACTTGTTCCTACATAGTAACTTGCAACTTTGAATGACAATGTGCTTGCTTACAGCAACGTGCTATACGTTCTGAATGCCCGAATTGGGAATCTGTGTCAAAACTTTGTTAGAAATTATGTGATCCTTACTAGATGGAAGTAAGTGAGAGGGGCATGAAGTTATTTCTAGGAGTTGGAGACATACAACGTTTAGCTCAGTTCTGGGCTTCTTTGAAATACCTATACAACTTGTTCCTGTATAGTAACTTGCAACTTTGAATGAGAATGTTCTTGCTTACAACAACGTGCTACATGTTCTGAATGCCCGAATTGGGAATCTGTGTCAAAACTTTGTTAGGAATTATGTGATCCTTACTAGCTGGAAGTAAGGGAGATGGGGCATGAAGTTATTTCTAGGAGTTGGAGACATACCAAGTTTAGCTCAGTTCTGGGCGTCTTTGAAATACCTATACAAACTTGTTCCTACATAGTAACTTGCAACTTTGAATGAGAATGTGCTTGCCTACAGCAACGTGCTATATGTTCTGAATGCCCGAATTGGGAATCTGTGTCAAAACTTTGTTAGGAATTATGTGATCCTTACTAGCTGGAAGTAAGGGAGATGGGGCATGAAGTTATTTCTAGGAGTTGGAGACACACAACGTTTAGCTAAGTTCTGGGTATCTTTGAAATACCTATACAAACTTGTTCCTACATAGTAACTTGCAACTTTGAATGAGAATGTGCTTGCTTACAGCAACGTGCTATATGTTCTGAATGCCCGAATTGGGAATCTGTGTCAAAAATTTATTAGGAATTATGTGATCCTTAATAGCTGGAAGTAAGGGAGTTGGGGCATGAAGATATTTCTAGAGGTTGGACACATACCAAGTTTAGCTCAGTTCTGGGCATCTTTGAAATACCTATACAAACTTGTTCCTACATAGTAACTGCCAACTTTGAATGAGAATGTGCTTGCTTACAGCAACGTGCTATATGTTCTGAATGCCCGAATTGGGAATCTGTGTCAAAACTTTGTTAGGAATTATGTGATCCTTACTAGCTGGAAGTAAGGGAGATGGGGCATGAAGTTATTTCTGGGAGTTGGAGACATACAACGTTTAGCTCAGTTCTGGGCATCTTTGAAATACCTATACAAACTTGTTCCTACATAGTAACTTGCAACTTTGAATGAGAATGTGCTTGCTTACAGCAACGTGCTATATGTTCTGAATGCCCGAATTGGGAATCTGTGTCAAAACTTTGTTAGAAATTATGTGATCCTTACTAGATGGAAGTAAGTGAGAGGGGCATGAAGTTATTTCTAGGAGTTGGAGACATACAACATTTAGCTCAGTTCTGGGCATCTTTGAAATACCTATACAACTTGTTCCTATATAGTAACTTGCAACTTTGAATGAGAATGTTCTTGCTTACAACAACGTGCTACATGTTCTGAATGCCCGAATTGGGAATCTGTGTCAAAACTTTGTTAGGAATTATGTGATCCTTACTAGCTGGAAGTAAGGGAGATGGGGCATGAAGTTATTTCTAGGAGTTGGAGACATACCAAGTTTAGCTCAGTTCTGGGCATCTTTGAAATACCTATACAAACTTGTTCCTACATAGTAACTTGCAACTTTGAATGAGAATGTGCTTGCCTACAGCAACGTGCTATATGTTCTGAATGCCCGAATTGGGAATCTGTGTCAAAACTTTGTTCGAAATTATGTGATCCTTACTAGCTGGAAGTAAGGGAGATGGGGCATGAAGTTATTTCTAGGAGTTGGAGACATACAACGTTTAGCTCAGTTCTGGGCATCTTTGAAATACCTATACAAACTTTTTCCTACATACTAACTTGCAACTTTGAATGAGAATGTGCTTGCTTACAGCAACGTGCTATATGTTCTCAATGCCCGAATTGGGAATCTGTGTCAAAACTTTCTTAGGAATTATGTGATCCTTACAAGCTGGAAGTAAGGAAGATGGGGCATGAAGTTATTTCTGGGAGTTGGAGACATACAACGTTTAGCTCAGTTCTGGGCATCTTTGAAATACCTATACAAACTTGTTCCTACATAGTAACTTGCAACTTTGAATGACAATGTGCTTGCTTACAGCACCGTGCTATACGTTCTGAATGCCCGAATTGGGAATCTGTGTCAAAACTTTGTTAGAAATTATGTGATCCTTACTAGATGGAAGTAAGTGAGAGGGGCATGAAGTTATTTCTAGGAGTTGGAGACATACAACGTTTAGCTCAGTTCTGGGCTTCTTTGAAATACCTATACAACTTGTTCCTGTATAGTAACTTGCAACTTTGAATGAGAATGTGCTTGCTTACAACAACGTGCTACATGTTCTGAATGCCCGAATTGGGAATCTGTGTCAAAACTTTGTTAGGAATTATGTGATCCTTACTAGCTGGAAGTAAGGGAGATGGGGCATGAAGTTATTTCTAGGAGTTGGAGACATACCAAGTTTAACTCAGTTCTGGGCATCTTTGAAATACCTATACAAACTTGTTCCTACATAGTAACTTGCAACTTTGAATGAGAATGTGCTTGCCTACAGCAACGTGCTATATGTTCTGAATGCCCGAATTGGGAATCTGTGTCAAAACTTTGTTAGAAATTATGTGATCCTTACTAGCTGGAAGTAAGGGAGATGGGGCATGAAGTTATTTCTAGGAGTTGGAGACATACAACGTTTAGCTCAGTTCTGGGCATCTTTGAAATACCTATACAAACTTTTTCCTACATAGTAACTTGCAACTTTGAATGAGAATGTGCTTGCTTACAGCAACGTGCTATATGTTCTGAATGCCCGAATTGGGAATCTGTGTCAAAACTTTGTTAGAAATTATGTGATCCTTACTAGCTGGAAGTAAGGGAGATGGGGCATGAAGTTATTTCTAGGAGTTGGAGACATACCAATTTTAGCTCAGTTCTGGGCATCTTTGAAATACCTATACAAACTTGTTCCTACATAGTAACTTGCAACTTTGAATGAGAATGTGCTTGCTTACAGCAGCGTGCTATATGTTCTGAATGCCCGAATTCGGAGTCTGTGTCAAAACTTTGTTAGGAATTATGTGATCGTTACTAGCTAGAAGTAAGGGAGATGGGGCATGAAGTTATTTCTAGGAGTTGGAGACATACCCACTTTAGCTCAGTTCTGGGCATCTTTGAAATACTTATACAAACTTGTTCCTACATAGTAACTGCCAACTTTGAATGAGAATGTGCTTGCTTACAGCAACGTGCTATATGTTCAGAATGCCCGAATTGGGAATCTGTGTCAAAACATTGTTAGGAATTATGTGATCCTTACTAGATGGAATTAAGGGAGATGGGGCATGAAGTTATTTCTAGGAGTTGGAGACATACAACGTTTAGGTCAGTTCTGGGCATCTTTGAAATACCTATACAAACTTGTTCCTACATAGTAACTTGCAACTTTGAATGAGAATGTGCTTGCTTACAGCTACGTGCTATATGTTCTGAATGCCCGAATTGGGAATCTGTGTCAAAACTTTGTTAGAAATTATGTGATCCTTACTAGCTGGAAGAAAGGGAGATGGGGCATGAAGTTATTTCTAGGAGTTGGAGACATACAACGTTTAGCTCAGTTCTGGGCATCTTTGAAATACATATACAAACTTGTTCCTACATAGTAACTTGCAACTTTGAATGAGAATGTGCTTGCTTACAGCAACGTGCTATATCTTCTGAATGCCCGAATTGGGAATCTGTGTCAAAACTTTGTTAGAAATTATGTGATCCTTACTAGATGGAAGTAAGTGAGATGGGGCATGAAGTTATTTGTAGGAGTTGGAGACATACAACGTTTAGCTCAGTTCTGGGCATCTTTGAAATACCTATACAAACTTTTTCCTACATAGTAACTTGCAACTTTGAATGAGAATGTGCTTGCTTACAACAACGTTCTACATGTTCTGAATGCCCGAATTGGGAATCTGTGTCAAAACTTTGTTAGGAATTATGTGTTCCTTACTAGCTGGAAGTAAGGGAGATGGGGCATGACGTTATTTCTAGGAGTTGGAGACATACCAAGTTTAGCTCAGTTCTGGGCATCTTTGAAATACCTATACAAACTTGTTCCTACATAGTAACTGCCAACTTTGAATGAGAATGTGCTTGCTTACAGCAACGTGCTATATGTTCAGAATGCCCGAATTGGGAATCTGTGTCAAAACATTGTTAGGAATTATGTGATCCTTACTAGATGGAAGTAAGGGAGATGGGGCATGAAGTTATTTCTAGGAGTTGGAGACATACAACGTTTAGGTCAGTTCTGGGCATCGTTGAAATACCTATACAAACTTGTTCCTACATAGTAACTTGCAACTTTGAATGAGAATGTGCTTGCTTACAGCTACGTGCTATATGTTCTCAATGCCCGAATTGGGAATCTGTGTCAAAACTTTGTTAGGAATTATGTGATCCTTACTAGCTGGAAGTAAGGGAGTTGGGGCATGAAGTTATTTCTAGAGCTTGCACACATACCAAGTTTAGCTCAGTTCTGGGCATCTTTGAAATACCTATAGAAACTTGTTCCTACATAGTAACTTTCAACTTTGAATGAGAATGTGCTTGTTTACAGCAACGTGCTATATGTTCTGAATGCCCGAATTGGGAATCTGTGTCAAAACTTTGTTAGGAATTATGTGATCCTTACTAGCTGGAAGTAAGGGAGATGGGGCATGAAGTTATTTCTAGGAGTTGGAGACATACCAAGTTTAGCTCAGTTCTGGGCATCTTTGAAATACCTATACAAACTTGTTCCTACATAGTAACTTGCAACTTTGAATGAGAATGTGCTTGCTTACAGCAACGTGCTATATGTTCTGAATGCCCGAATTGGGAATCTGTGTCAAAACTTTGTTAGAAATTTTGTGATCCTTACTAGCTGGAAGTAAGGGAGATGGGGCATGAAGTTATTTCTAGGAGTTGGAGACATACAACGTATAGCTCAGTTCTGGGCATCTTTGAAATACCTATACAAACTTGTTCCTACATAGTAACTTGCAACTTTGAATGAGAATGTGCTTGCTTACAGAAACGTGCTATATGTTCTGAATGACCGAATTGGGAATCTGTGTCAAAACTTTGTTAGGAATTATGTGATCCTTAATAACTGGAAGTAAGGGAGTTGGGGCATGAAGTTATTTCTAGAGGTTGGACACATACCAAGTTTAGCTCAGTTCTGGGCATCTTTGAAATACCTATACAAACTTGTTCCTACATAGTAACTTGCAACTTTGAATGAGAATGTGCTTGCTTACAGCAACGTGCTATATGTTCTGAATGCCCGAATTGGGAATCTGTGTCAAAACTTTGTTAGAAATTATGTGATCCTTACTAGATGGAAGTAAGTGAGAGGGGCATGAAGTTATTTCTAGGAGTTGGAGACATACAACATTTAGCTCAGTTCTGGGCATCTTTGAAATACCTATACAACTTGTTCCTATATAGTAACTTGCAACTTTGAATGAGAATGTTCTTGCTTACAACAACGTGCTACATGTTCTGAATGCCCGAATTGGGAATCTGTGTCAAAACTTTGTTAGGAATTATGTGATCCTTACTAGCTGGAAGTAAGGGAGATCGGGCATGAAGTTATTTCTAGGAGTTGGAGACATACCAAGTTTAGCTCAGTTCTGGGCATCTTTGAAATACCTATACAAACTTGTTCCTACATAGTAACTTGCAACTTTGAATGAGAATGTGCTTGCCTACAGCAACGTGCTATATGTTCTGAATGCCCGAATTGGGAATCTGTGTCAAAACTTTGTTAGAAATTATGTGATCCTTACTAGCTGGAAGTAAGGGAGATGGGGCATGAAGTTATTTCTAGGAGTTGGAGACATACAACGTTTAGCTCAGTTCTGGGCATCTTTGAAATACCTATACAAACTTTTTCCTACATACTAACTTGCAACTTTGAATGAGAATGTGCTTGCTTACAGCAACGTGCTATATGTTCTGAATGCCCGAATTGGAAATCTGTGTCAAAACTTTCTTAGGAATTATGTGATCCTTACAAGCTGGAAGTAAGGAAGATGGGGCATGAAGTTATTTCTGGGAGTTGGAGACATACAACGTTTAGCTCAGTTCTGGGCATCTTTGAAATACCTATACAAACTTGTTCCTACATAGTAACTTGCAACTTTGAATGACAATGTGCTTGCTTACAGCAACGTGCTATACGTTCTGAATGCCCGAATTGGGAATCTGTGTCAAAACTTTGTTAGAAATTATGTGATCCTTACTAGATGGAAGTAAGTGAGAGGGGCATGAAGTTATTTCTAGGAGTTGGAGACATACAACGTTTAGCTCAGTTCTGGGCTTCTTTGAAATACCTATACAACTTGTTCCTGTATAGTAACTTGCAACATTGAATGAGAATGTGCTTGCTTACAACAACGTGCTACATGTTCTGAATGCCCGAATTGGGAATCTGTGTCAAAACTTTGTTAGGAATTATGTGATCCTTACTAGCTGGAAGTAAGGGAGATGGGGCATGAAGTTATTTCTAGGAGTTGGAGACATACCAAGTTTAGCTCAGTTCTGGGCGTCTTTGAAATACCTATACAAACTTGTTCCTACATAGTAACTTGCAACTTTGAATGAGAATGTGCTTGCCTACAGCAACGTGCTATATGTTCTGAATGCCCGAATTGGGAATCTGTGTCAAAACTTTGTTAGGAATTATGTGATCCTTACTAGCTGGAAGTAAGGGAGATGGGGCATGAAGTTATTTCTAGGAGTTGGAGACACACAACGTTTAGCTAAGTTCTGGGTATCTTTGAAATACCTATACAAACTTGTTCCTACATAGTAACTTGCAACTTTGAATGAGAATGTGCTTGCTTACAGCAACGTGCTATATGTTCTGAATGCCCGAATTGGGAATCTGTGTCAAAAATTTGTTAGGAATTATGTGATCCTTAATAGCTGGAAGTAAGGGAGTTGGGGCATGAAGATATTTCTAGAGGTTGGACACATACCAAGTTTAGCTCAGTTCTGGGCATCTTTGAAATACCTATACAAACTTGTTCCTACATAGTAACTGCCAACTTTGAATGAGAATGTGCTTGCTTACAGCAACGTGCTATATGTTCTGAATGCCCGAATTGGGAATCTGTGTCAAAACTTTGTTAGGAATTATGTGATCCTTACTAGCTGGAAGTAAGGGAGATGGGGCATGAAGTTATTTCTGGGAGTTGGAGACATACAACGTTTAGCTCAGTTCTGGGCATCTTTGAAATACCTATACAAACTTGTTCCTACATAGTAACTTGCAACTTTGAATGAGAATGTGCTTGCTTACAGCAACGTGCTATATGTTCTGAATGCCCGAATTGGGAATCTGTGTCAAAACTTTGTTAGAAATTATGTGATCCTTACTAGATGGAAGTAAGTGAGAGGGGCATGAAGTTATTTCTAGGAGTTGGAGACATACAACATTTAGCTCAGTTCTGGGCATCTTTGAAATACCTATACAACTTGTTCCTATATAGTAACTTGCAACTTTGAATGAGAATGTTCTTGCTTACAACAACGTGCTACATGTTCTGAATGCCCGAATTGGGAATCTGTGTCAAAACTTTGTTAGGAATTATGTGATCCTTACTAGCTGGAAGTAAGGGAGATGGGGCATGAAGTTATTTCTAGGAGTTGGAGACATACCAAGTTTAGCTCAGTTCTGGGCATCTTTGAAATACCTATACAAACTTGTTCCTACATAGTAACTTGCAACTTTGAATGAGAATGTGCTTGCTTACAGCAACGTGCTATATGTTCTTAATGCCCGAATTGGGAATCTGTGTCAAAACTTTGTTAGAAATTATGTGATCCTTACTAGCTGGAAGTAAGGGAGATGGGGCATGAAGTTATTTCTAGGAGTTGGAGACATACAACGTATAGCTCAGTTCTGGGCATCTTTGAAATACCTATACAAACTTGTTCCTACATAGTAACTTGCAACTTTGAATGAGAATGTGCTTGCTTACAGAAACGTGCTATATGTTCTGAATGACCGAATTGGGAATCTGTGTCAAAACTTTGTTAGGAATTATGTGATCCTTAATAACTGGAAGTAAGGGAGTTGGGGCATGAAGTTATTTCTAGAGGTTGGACACATACCAAGTTTAGCTCAGTTCTGGGCATCTTTGAAATACCTATACAAACTTGTTCCTACATAGTAACTTGCAACTTTGAATGAGAATGTGCTTGCTTACAGCAACGTGCTATATGTTCTGAATGCCCGAATTGGGAATCTGTGTCAAAACTTTGTTAGAAATTATGTGATCCTTACTAGATGGAAGTAAGTGAGAGGGGCATGAAGTTATTTCTAGGAGTTGGAGACATACAACATTTAGCTCAGTTCTGGGCATCTTTGAAATACCTATACAACTTGTTCCTATATAGTAACTTGCAACTTTGAATGAGAATGTTCTTGCTTACAACAACGTGCTACATGTTCTGAATGCCCGAATTGGGAATCTGTGTCAAAACTTTGTTAGGAATTATGTGATCCTTACTAGCTGGAAGTAAGGGAGATCGGGCATGAAGTTATTTCTAGGAGTTGGAGACATACCAAGTTTAGCTCAGTTCTGGGCATCTTTGAAATACCTATACAAACTTGTTCCTACATAGTAACTTGCAACTTTGAATGAGAATGTGCTTGCCTACAGCAACGTGCTATATGTTCTGAATGCCCGAATTGGGAATCTGTGTCAAAACTTTGTTAGAAATTATGTGATCCTTACTAGCTGGAAGTAAGGGAGATGGGGCATGAAGTTATTTCTAGGAGTTGGAGACATACAACGTTTAGCTCAGTTCTGGGCATCTTTGAAATAGCTATACAAACTTTTTCCTACATACTAACTTGCAACTTTGAATGAGAATGTGCTTGCTTACAGCAACGTGCTATATGTTCTGAATGCCCGAATTGGGAATCTGTGTCAAAACTTTCTTAGGAATTATGTGATCCTTACAAGCTGGAAGTAAGGAAGATGGGGCATGAAGTTATTTCTGGGAGTTGGAGACATACAACGTTTAGCTCAGTTCTGGGCATCTTTGAAATACCTATACAAACTTGTTCCTACATAGTAACTTGCAACTTTGAATGACAATGTGCTTGCTTACAGCAACGTGCTATACGTTCTGAATGCCCGAATTGGGAATCTGTGTCAAAACTTTGTTAGAAATTATGTGATCCTTACTAGATGGAAGTAAGTGAGAGGGGCATGAAGTTATTTCTATGAGTTGGAGACATACAACGTTTAGCTCAGTTCTGGGCTTCTTTGAAATACCTATACAACTTGTTCCTGTATAGTAACTTGCAACTTTGAATGAGAATGTGCTTGCTTACAACAACGTGCTACATGTTCTGAATGCCCGAATTGGGAATCTGTGTCAAAACTTTGTTAGGAATTATGTGATCCTTACTAGCTGGAAGTAAGGGAGATGGGGCATGAAGTTATTTCTAGGAGTTGGAGACACACAACGTTTAGCTAAGTTCTGGGTATCTTTGAAATACCTATACAAACTTGTTCCTACATAGTAACTTGCAACTTTGAATGAGAATGTGCTTGCTTACAGCAACGTGCTATATGTTCTGAATGCCCGAATTGGGAATCTGTGTCAAAAATTTGTTAGGAATTATGTGATCCTTAATAGCTGGAAGTAAGGGAGTTGGGGCATGAAGATATTTCTAGAGGTTGGACACATACCAAGTTTAGCTCAGTTCTGGGCATCTTTGAAATACCTATACAAACTTGTTCCTACATAGTAACTGCCAACTTTGAATGAGAATGTGCTTGCTTACAGCAACGTGCTATATGTTCTGAATGCCCGAATTGGGAATCTGTGTCAAAACTTTGTTAGGAATTATGTGATCCTTACTAGCTGGAAGTAAGGGAGATGGGGCATGAAGTTATTTCTGGGAGTTGGAGACATACAACGTTTAGCTCAGTTCTGGGCATCTTTGAAATACCTATACAAACTTGTTCCTACATAGTAACTTGCAACTTTGAATGAGAATGTGCTTGCTTACAGCAACGTGCTATATGTTCTGAATGCCCGAATTGGGAATCTGTGTCAAAACTTTGTTAGAAATTATGTGATCCTTACTAGATGGAAGTAAGTGAGAGGGGCATGAAGTTATTTCTAGGAGTTGGAGACATACAACATTTAGCTCAGTTCTGGGCATCTTTGAAATACCTATACAACTTGTTCCTATATAGTAACTTGCAACTTTGAATGAGAATGTTCTTGCTTACAACAACGTGCTACATGTTCTGAATGCCCGAATTGGGAATCTGTGTCAAAACTTTGTTAGGAATTATGTGATCCTTACTAGCTGGAAGTAAGGGAGATGGGGCATGAAGTTATTTCTAGGAGTTGGAGACATACCAAGTTTAGCTCAGTTCTGGGCATCTTTGAAATACCTATACAAACTTGTTCCTACATAGTAACTTGCAACTTTGAATGAGAATGTGCTTGCCTACAGCAACGTGCTATATGTTCTGAATGCCCGAATTGGGAATCTGTGTCAAAACTTTGTTCGAAATTATGTGATCCTTACTAGCTGGAAGTAAGGGAGATGGGGCATGAAGTTATTTCTAGGAGTTGGAGACATACAACGTTTAGCTCAGTTCTGGGCATCTTTGAAATACCTATACAAACTTTTTCCTACATACTAACTTGCAACTTTGAATGAGAATGTGCTTGCTTACAGCAACGTGCTATATGTTCTCAATGCCCGAATTGGGAATCTGTGTCAAAACTTTCTTAGGAATTATGTGATCCTTACAAGCTGGAAGTAAGGAAGATGGGGCATGAAGTTATTTCTGGGAGTTGGAGACATACAACGTTTAGCTCAGTTCTGGGCATCTTTGAAATACCTATACAAACTTGTTCCTACATAGTAACTTGCAACTTTGAATGACAATGTGCTTGCTTACAGCACCGTGCTATACGTTCTGAATGCCCGAATTGGGAATCTGTGTCAAAACTTTGTTAGAAATTATGTGATCCTTACTAGATGGAAGTAAGTGAGAGGGGCATGAAGTTATTTCTAGGAGTTGGAGACATACAACGTTTAGCTCAGTTCTGGGCTTCTTTGAAATACCTATACAACTTGTTCCTGTATAGTAACTTGCAACTTTGAATGAGAATGTGCTTGCTTACAACAACGTGCTACATGTTCTGAATGCCAGAATTGGGAATCTGTGTCAAAACTTTGTTAGGAATTATGTGATCCTTACTAGCTGGAAGTAAGGGAGATGGGGCATGACGTTATTTCTAGGAGTTGGAGACATACCAAGTTTAGCTCAGTTCTGGGCATCTTTGAATTACCTATACAAACCTGTTCCTACATAGTAACTTGCAACTTTGAATGAGAATGTGCTTGCTTACAGCAACGTGCTATATGTTCTGAATGCCTGAATTGGGAATCTGTGTCAAAACTTTGTTAGGAATTATGTGATCCTTACTAGCTGGAAGTAAGGGACATGGGGCATGAAGTTATTTCTGGGAGTTGGAGTCATACAACGTTTAGCTCAGTTCTGGGCATCTTTGAAATACCTATACAAACTTGTTCCTACATAGTAACTTGCCACTTTGAATGAGAATGTGCTTGCTTACAGCAACGTGCTATATGTTCTGAATGCCCGAATTGGGAATCTGTGTCAAAACTTTGTTAGAAATTATGTGATCCTTAATAGCTGGAAGTTAGGGAGTTGGGGCATGAAGATATTTCTAGAGGTTGGACACATACCAAGTTTAGCTCAGTTCTGGGCATCTTTGAAATACCTATACAAACTTGTTCCTACATAGTAACTGCCAACTTTGAATGAGAATGTGCTTGCTTACAACAACGTGCTACATGTTCTGAATGCCCGAATTGGGAATCTGTGTCAAAACTTTGTTAGGAATTATGTGATCCTTACTAGCTGGAAGTAAGGGAGATGGGGCATGAAGTTATTTCTAGGAGTTGGAGACATACCAAGTTTAGCTCAGTTCTGGGCATCTTTGAAATACCTATACAAACTTGTTCCTACATAGTAACTTGCAACTTTGAATGAGAATGTGCTTGCCTACAGCAACGTGCTATATGTTCTGAATGCCCGAATTGGGAATCTGTGTCAAAACTTTGTTAGAAATTATGTGATCTTTACTAGCTGGAAGTAAGGGAGATGGGGCATGAAGTTATTTCTAGGAGTTGGAGACATACAACGTTTAGCTCAGTAATGGGCATCTTTGAAATACCTATACAAACTTTTTCCTACATACTAACTTGCAACTTTGAATGAGAATGTGCTTGCTTACAGCAACGTGCTATATGTTCTGAATGCCCGAATTGGGAATCTGTGTCAAAACTTTGTTAGAAATTATGTGATCCTTACTAGCTGGAAGTAAGGGAGATGGGGCATGAAGTTATTTCTAGGAGTTGGAGACATACAACGTTTAGCTCAGTTCTGGGCATCTTTGAAATACCTATACAAACTTGTTCCTACATAGTAACTTGCAACTTTGAATGAGAATGTGCTTGCTTACAACAACGTGCTACATGTTCTGAATGCCCGAATTCGGAATCTGTGTCAAAACTTTGTTAGGAATTATGTGATCCTTACTAGCTGGAAGTAAGGGAGATGGGGCATGAAGTTATTTCTAGGAGTTGGAGACATACCAAGTTTAACTCAGTTCTGGGCATCTTTGAAATACCTATACAAACTTGTTCCTACATAGTAACTTGCAAATTTGAATGAGAATGTGCTTGCTTACAGCAACGTGCTATATGTTCTGAATGCACGAATTGGGAATCTGTGTCAAAACTTTGTTAGAAATTATGTGATCCTTACTAGATGGAAGTAAGTGAGATGGGGCATGAAGTTATTTGTAGGAGTTGGAGACATACAACGTTTAGCTCAGTTCTGGGCATCTTTGAAATACCTATACAAACTTGTTCCTACATAGTAACTTGCAACTTTGAATGAGAATGTGCTTGCTTACAACAACGTGCTACATGTTCTGAATGCCCGAATTGGGAATCTGTGTCAAAACTTTGTTAGGAATTATGTGTTCCTTACTAGCTGGAAGTAAGGGAGATGGGGCATGACGTTATTTCTAGGAGTTGGAGACATACCAAGTTTAGCTCAGTTCTGGGCATCTTTGAATTACCTATACAAACTTGTTCCTACATAGTAACTTGCAACTTTGAATGAGAATGTGCTTGCTTACAGCAACGTGCTATATGTTCTGAATGCCTGAATTGGGAATCTGTGTCAAAACTTTGTTAAGAATTATGTGATCCTTACTAGCTGGAAGTAAGGGACATGGGGCATGAAGTTATTTCTGGGAGTTGGAGTCATACAACGTTTAGCTCAGTTCTGGGCATCTTTGAAATACCTATACAAACTTGTTCCTACATAGTAACTTGCCACTTTGAATGAGAATGTGCTTGCTTACAGCAACGTGCTATATGTTCTGAATGCCCGAATTGGGAATCTGTGTCAAAACTTTGTTAGGAATTATGTGATCCTCACTAGCTGGAAGTAAGGGAGTTGGGGCATGAAGTTATTTCTAGGAGTTGGACACATACCAAGTTTAGCTCAGTTCTGGGCATCTTTGAAATACCTATACAAACTTGTTCCTACATAGTAACTTGCAACTTTGAATGAGAATGTGCTTGCTTACAGCAACGTGCTATATGTTCTGAATGCCCGAATTGGGAATCTGTGTCAAAACTTTGTTAGGAATTATGTGATCTTCACTAGCTGGAAGTAAGGGAGATACGGTATTAAGTTATTACTAGGAGTTGGAGACATACCAAGTTTAGCTCAGTTTGGGGCATCTTTGAAATACCTATACAAACTTGTTCCTACATAGTAACTTGCAACTTTGAATGAGAATGTGCTTTCTTACAGCAACGTGCTATATGTTCTTAATGCCCGAATTGGGAATCTGTGTCAAAACTTTTTTAGGAATTATGTGATCCTTACTAGCTGGAAGTAAGTGAGATGGGGCATGAAGTTATTTGTAGGAGTTGGAGACATACAACGTTTAGCTCAGTTCTGGGCATCTTTGAAATACCTATACAAACTTGTTCCTACATAGTAACTTGCAACTTTGAATGAGAATGTGCTTGCTTACAGCAACGTGCTATATGTTCTGAATGCCCGAATTGGGAATCTGTGTCAAAACTTTGTTAGGAATTATGTGATCCTTACTAGCTGAAAGTAAGGGGGATGGGGCATGAAGTTATTTCTAGGAGTTGGAGACATACCAAGTTTAGCTCAGTTCTGGGCAATTTTGAAACACCTATACAAACTTGTTGCTACATAGTAACTTGCAACTTTGAATGAGAATGTGCTTGCTTACAGCAACGTGCTATATGTTCTGAATGCCCGAATTGGGAATCTGTGTCAAAACTTTGTTAGGAATTATGTGATCCTTACTAGCTGGAAGTAAGGGAGATGGGGCATGAAGTTATTTCTAGGAGTTGGAGACACACAAGGTTTAGCTAAGTTCTGGGTATCTTTGAAATACCTATACAAACTTGTTCCTACATAGTAACTTGCAACTTTGAATGAGAATGTGCTTGCTTACAGCAACGTGCTATATGTTCTGAATGCCCGAATTGGGAATCTGTGTCAAAAATTTGTTAGGAATTATGTGATCCTTAATAGCTGGAAGTAAGGGAGTTGGGGCATGAAGATATTTCTAGAGGTTGGACACATACCAAGTTTAGCTCAGTTCTGGGCATCTTTGAAATACCTATACAAACGTGTTCCTACATAGTAACTGCCAACTTTGAATGAGAATGTGCTTGCTTACAGCAACGTGCTATATGTTCTGAATGCCCGAATTGGGAATCTGTGTCAAAACTTTGTTAGGAATTATGTGATCCTTACCAGCTGGAAGTAAGGGAGATGGGGCATGAAGTTATTTCTGGGAGTTGGAGACATACAACGTTTAGCTCAGTTCTGGGCATCTTTGAAATACCTATACAAACTTGTTCCTACATAGTAACTTGCAATTTTGAATGAGAATGTGCTTGCTTACAGCAACGTGCTATATGTTCTGAATGCCCGAATTGGGAATCTGTGTCAAAATTTTGTTGGGAATTATGTGATCCTCACTAGCTGTAAGTAAGGGAGTTAGGGCATGAAGTTATTTCTAGGAGTTGGACACATACCAAGTTTAGCTCAGTTCTGGGCATCTTTGAACTACCTATACAAACTTGTTCCTACATAGTAACTTGCAACTTTCAATGAGAATGTGCTTGCTTACAGCAACGTGCTATATGTTCTGAATGCCCGAATTGGGAATCTGTGTCAAAACTTTGTTAGGAATTATGTGATCCTTACTAGCTGGAAGTAAGGGAGATGGGGCATGAAGTTATTTCTAGGATTTGGAGACATACCAAGTTTAGCTCAGTTCTGGGCATCTTTAAATACCTATACACACTTGTTCCTACATAGTAACTTGCAACTTTGAATGAGAATGAGCTTGCTTGCAGCAACGTGCTATATGTTCTGAATGCCCGAATTGGGAATCTGTGTCAAAACTTTGTTAGAAATTATGTGATCCTTACTAGCTGGAAGTAAGGGAGATGGGGCATGAAGTTATTTCTAGGAGTTGGACACATACCAAGTTTAGCTCAGTTCTGGGCATCTTTGAAATACCTATACAAACTTATTCCTACATAGTAACTTGCAACTTTGAACGAGAATGTGCTTGCTTACCGCAACGTGCTATATGTTCTGAATGCCCGAATTGGGAATCTGTGTCGAAACTTTCTTAGAAATTATGTGATCCTTACTACATGGAAGTAAGGGAGATGGGGCATGAAGTTATTTCTAGGAGTTGGAGACATACAACGTTTAGCTCAGTTCTGGGCATCTTTGAAATACCTATACAAACTTGTTCCTACATAGTAACTTGCAACTTTGAATGAGAATGTGCTTGCTAACAACAACGTGCTATATGTTCTGAATGCCCGAATTGGGAATCTGTGTCAAAACTTTGTTAGGAATTTTGTGATCCTCACTAGCTGGAAGTAAGGGAGGTGGGGTTTGAAGTTATTTCTAGGAGTTGGAGACATACCAAGTTTAGCACAGTTCTGGGCATCTTTGAAATACCTATACAAACTTGTTCCTACATAGTAACTTGCAACTTTGAACGAGAATGTGCTTTCTTACAGCAACGTGCTACATGTTCTGAATACCCGAATTGGGAATCTGTGTCAAAACTTTGTTAGGAATTATGTGATCCTTACTAGCTGGAAGTAAGGGAGATGGGGAATGAAGTTATTTCTAGGAGTTGGAGACACACAACGTTTAGCTAAGTTCTGGGTATCTTTGAAATACCTATACAAACTTGTTCCTACATAGTAACTTGCAACTTTGAATGAGAATGTGCTTGCTTACAGCAACGTGCTATATGTTCTGAATGCCCGAATTGGGAATCTGTGTCAAAAATTTGTTAGGAATTATGTGATCCTTAATAGCTGGAAGTTAGGGAGTTGGGGCATGAAGATATTTCTAGAGGTTGGACACATACCAAGTTTAGCTCAGTTCTGGGCATCTTTGAAATACCTATACAAACTTGTTCCTACATAGTAACTGCCAACTTTGAATGAGAATGTGCTTGCTTACAGCAACGTGCTATATGTTCTGAATGCCCGAATTGGGAATCTGTGTCAAAACTTTGTTAGGAATTATGTGATCCTTACTAGCTGGAAGTAAGGGAGATGGGGCATGAAGTTATTTCTGGGAGTTGGAGACATACAACGTTTAGCTCAGTTCTGGGCATCTTTGAAATACCTATACAAACTTGTTCCTACATAGTAACTTGCAACTTTGAATGAGAATGTGCTTGCTTACAACAACGTGCTACATGTTCTGAATGCCCGAATTGGGAATCTGTGTCAAAACTTTGTTAGGAATTATGTGTTCCTTACTAGCTGGAAGTAAGGGAGATGGGGCATGACGTTATTTCTAGGAGTTGGAGACATACCAAGTTTAGCTCAGTTCTTGGCATCTTTGACTTACCTATACAAACTTGTTCCTACATAGTAACTTGCAACTTTGAATGAGAATGTGCTTGCTTACAGCAACGTGCTATATGTTCTGAATGCCCGAATTGGGAATCTGTGTCAAAACTTTGTTAGGAATTATGTGATCCTTACTAGCTGGAAGTAAGGGAGATGGGGCATAAAGTTATTTCTAGGAGTTGGAGACATACCAAGTTTAGCTCAGTTCTGGGCAATTTTGAAACACCTATACAAACTTGTTGCTACATAGTAACTTGCAACTTTGAATGAGAATGTGCTTGCTTACAGCAACGTGCTATATGTTCTGAATGCCCGAATTGGGAATCTGTGTCAAAACTTTGTTAGGAATTATGTGATCCTTACTAGCTGGAAGTAAGGGAGATGGGGCATGAACTTATTTCTAGAAGTTGGAGACACACAACGTTTAGCTAAGTTCTCGGTATCTTTGAAATACCTATACAAACTTGTTCCTACATAGTAACTTGCAACTTTGAATGAGAATGTGCTTGCTTACAGCAACGTGCTATATGTTCTGAATGCCCGAATTGGGAATCTGTGTCAAAAATTTGTTAGGAATTATGTGATCCTTAATAGCTGGAAGTTAGGGAGTTGGGGCATGAAGATATTTCTAGAGGTTGGACACATACCAAGTTTAGCTCAGTTCTGGGCATCTTTGAAATACCTATACAAACTTGTTCCTACATAGTAACTGCCAACTTTGAATGAGAATGTGCTTGCTTACAGCAACGTGCTATATGTTCTGAATGCCCGAATTGGGAATCTGTGTCAAAACTTTGTTAGGAATTATGTGATCCTTACTAGCTGGAAGTAAGGGAGATGGGGCATGAAGTTATTTCTGGGAGTTGGAGACATACAACGTTTAGCTCAGTTCTGGGCATCTTTGAAATACCTATACAAACTTGTTCCTACATAGTAACTGCCAACTTTGAATGAGAATGTGCTTGCTTACAGCAACGTGCTATATGTTCTGAATGCCCGAATTGGGAATCTGTGTCAAAACTCTGTTAGGAATTATGTGATCCTTACTAGCTGGAAGTAAGGGAGATGGGGCATGAAGTTATTTCTGGGAGTTGGAGACATACAACGTTTAGCTCAGTTCTGGGCATCTTTGAAATACCTATACAAACTTGTTCCTACATAGTAACTTGCAACTTTGAATGAGAATGTGCTTGCTTACAACAACGTGCTACATGTTCTGAATGCCCGAATTGGGAATCTGTGTCAAAACTTTGTTAGGAATTATGTGTTCCTTACTAGCTGGAAGTAAGGGAGATGGGGCATGACGTTATTTCTAGGAGTTGGAGACATACCAAGTTTAGCTCAGTTCTGGGCATCTTTGAATTACCTATACAAACTTGTTCCTACATAGTAACTTGCAACTTTGAATGAGAATGTGCTTGCTTACAGCAACGTGCTATATGTTCTGAATGCCCGAATTGGGAATCTGTGTCAAAACTTTGTTAGGAATTATGTGATCCTTACTAGCTGGAAGTAAGGGAGATGGGGCATGAAGTTATTTCTAGGAGTTGGAGACATACCAAGTTTAGCTCAGTTCTGGGCAATTTTGAAACACCTATACAAACTTGTTGCTACATTGTAACTTGCAACTTTGAATGAGAATGTGCTTGCTTACAGCAACGTGCTATATGTTCTAAATGCCCGAATTGGGAATCTGTGTCAAAACTTTGTTAGGAATTATGTGATCCTTACTAGCTGGAAGTAAGGGAGATGGGGCATGAAGTTATTTCTAGGAGTTGGAGACACACAACGTTTAGCTAAGTTCTCGGTATCTTTGAAATACCGATACAAACTTGTTCCTACATAGTAACTTGCAACTTTGAATGAGAATGTGCTTGCTTACAGCAACGTGCTATATGTTCTGAATGCCCGAATTGGGAATCTGTGTCAAAAATTTGTTAGGAATTATGTGATCCTTAATAGCTGGAAGTTAGGGAGTTGGGGCATGAAGATATTTCTAGAGGTTGGACACATACCAAGTTTAGCTCAGTTCTGGGCATCTTTGAAATACCTATACAAACTTGTTCCTACATAGTAACTGCCAACTTTGAATGAGAATGTGCTTGCTTACAGCAACGTGCTATATGTTCTGAATGCCCGAATTGGGAATCTGTGTCAAAACTTTGTTAGGAATTATGTGATCCTTACTAGCTGGAAGTAAGGGAGATGGGGCATGAAGTTATTTCTGGGAGTTGGAGACATACAACGTTTAGCTCAGTTCTGGGCATCTTTGAAATACCTATACAAACTTGTTCCTACATAGTAACTTGCAACTTTGAATGAGAATGTGCTTGCTTACAGCAACGTGCTATATGTTCTGAATGCCCGAATTGGGAATCTGTGTCAAAACTTTCTTAGAAATTATGTGATCCTTACTAGATGGAAGTAAGTGAGAGGTGCATGAAGTTATTTCTAGGAGTTGGAGACATACAACATTTAGCTCAGTTCTGGGCATCTTTGAAATACCTATACAACTTGTTCCTATATAGTAACTTGCAACTTTGAATGAGAATGTGCTTGCTTACAACAACGTGCTACATGTTCTGAATGCCCGAATTGGGAATCTGTGTCAAAACTTTGTTAGGAATTATGTGATCCTTACTAGCTGGAAGTAAGGGAGATGGGGCATGAAGTTATTTCTAGGAGTTGGAGACATACAACGTTTAGCTCAGTTCTGGGCATCTTTGAAATACCTATACAAACTTGTTCCTACATAGTAACTTGCAACTTTGAATGAGAATGTGCTTGCTTACAGCAACGTGCTATATGTTCTGAATGCCCGAATTGCGAATCTGTGTCAAAACTTTGTTAGAAATTATGTGATCCTTACTAGCTGGAAGTAAGTGAGATGGGTCATGAAGTTATTTCTAGGAGCTGGAGACATACAACGTTTAGCTCATTTCTGGGCATCTTTGAAATACCTATACAAACTTTTTCCTACATAGTAACTGCCAACTTTCAATGAGAATGTGCTTGCTTACAGAAACGTGCTACATGTTCTGAATGCCCGAATTGGGAATCTGTGTCAAAACTTTGTTAGGAATTATGTGATCCTTACGAGCTGGAAGTAAGGGAGATGGGGCATGAAGTTATTTCTAGGAGTTGGAGACATACCAAGTTTAGCTCAGTTATGGGCATCTTTGAAATACCTATACAAACTTGTTCCTACATAGTAACTTGCAACTTTGAATGAGAATGTGCTTGCTTACAGCAACGTGCTATATGTTCTGAATGCCCGAATTGGGAATCTGTGTCAAAACTTTGTTAGGAATTATGTGATCCTCACTAGCTGTAAGTAAGGGAGTTAGGGCATGAAGTTATTTCTAGGAGTTGGACACATACCAAGTTTAGCTCAGTTCTGGGCATCTTTGAACTACCTATACAAACTTGTTCCTACATAGTAACTTGCAACTTTCAATGAGAATGTGCTTGCTTACAGCAACGTGCTATATGTTCTGAATGCCCGAATTGGGAATCTGTGTCAAAACTTTGTTAGGAATTATGTGATCCTCACTAGCTGGAAGTAAGGGAGATAGGGTATGAAGTTATTTCTAGGAGTTGGAGATATACCAAGTTTAGCACAGTTTGGGGCATCTTTGAAATACCTATACAAACTTGTTCCTACATAGTAACTTGCAACTTTGAATGAGAATGTGCTTTCTTACAGCAACGTGCTACATGTTCTGAATGCCCGAATTGGGAATCTGTGTCAAAACTTTGTTAGGAATTATGTGATCCTTACTAGCTGGAAGTAAGGGAGATGGGTCATGAAGTTATTTCTAGGAGTTGGAGACATACCAAGTTTAGCTCAGTTCTGGGCATCTTTGAAATACCTATACAAACTTGTTCCTACATAGTAACTTGCAACTTTGAATGAGAATGTGCTTGCTTACAGCAACGTGCTATATGTTCTGAATGCCCGAATTGGGAATCTGTGTCAAATCTTTGTTAGGAATTATGTGATCCTTACTAGCTGGAAGTAAGGGAGATGGGGCATGACGTTATTTCTAGGAGTTGGAGACATACCAACTTTAGCTCAGTTCTGGGCATCTTTGAAATACCTATACAAAATTGTTCCTACATAGTAACTTGCAACTTTGAATGAGAATGTGCTTGCTTACAGCAACTTGCTATATGTTCTGAATGCCGGAATTGGGAATCTGTGTCAAAACTTTGTTAGGAATTATGTGATCCTTACTAGCTGGAAGTAAGGGAGATGGGGCATGAAGTTATTTCTAGCAGTTGCAGACATACAACGTTTAGCTCAGTTCTGGGCATCTTTGAAATACCTATACAAACTTGTTCCTACATAGTAACTTGCAACTTTGAACGAGAATGTGCTTTCTTACAGCAACGTGCTACATGTTCTGAATACCCGAATTGGGAATCTGTGTCAAAACTTTGTTAGGAATTATGTGATCCTTACTAGCTGGAAGTAAGGGAGATGGGGAATGAAGTTATTTCTAGGAGTTGGAGACACACAACGTTTAGCTAAGTTCTGGGTATCTTTGAAATACCTATACAAACTTGTTCCTACATAGTAACTTGCAACTTTGAATGAGAATGTGCTTGCTTACAGCAACGTGCTATATGTTCTGAATGCCCGAATTGGGAATCTGTGTCAAAAATTTGTTAGGAATTATGTGATCCTTAATAGCTGGAAGTTAGGGAGTTGGGGCATGAAGATATTTCTAGAGGTTGGACACATACCAAGTTTAGCTCAGTTCTGGGCATCTTTGAAATACCTATACAAACTTGTTCCTACATAGTAACTGCCAACTTTGAATGAGAATGTGCTTGCTTACAGCAACGTGCTATATGTTCTGAATGCCCGAATTGGGAATCTGTGTCAAAACTTTGTTAGGAATTATGTGATCCTTACTAGCTGGAAGTAAGGGAGATGGGGCATGAAGTTATTTCTGGGAGTTGGAGACATACAACGTTTAGCTCAGTTCTGGGCATCTTTGAAATACCTATACAAACTTGTTCCTACATAGTAACTTGCAACTTTGAATGAGAATGTGCTTGCTTACAACAACGTGCTACATGTTCTGAATGCCCGAATTGGGAATCTGTGTCAAAACTTTGTTAGGAATTATGTGTTCCTTACTAGCTGGAAGTAAGGGAGATGGGGCATGACGTTATTTCTAGGAGTTGGAGACATACCAAGTTTAGCTCAGTTCTGGGCATCTTTGACTTACCTATACAAACTTGTTCCTACATAGTAACTTGCAACTTTGAATGAGAATGTGCTTGCTTACAGCAACGTGCTATATGTTCTGAATGCCCGAATTGGGAATCTGTGTCAAAACTTTGTTAGGAATTATGTGATCCTTACTAGCTGGAAGTAAGGGAGATGGGGCATAAAGTTATTTCTAGGAGTTGGAGACATACCAAGTTTAGCTCAGTTCTGGGCAATTTTGAAACACCTATACAAACTTGTTGCTACATAGTAACTTGCAACTTTGAATGAGAATGTGCTTGCTTACAGCAACGTGCTATATGTTCTGAATGCCCGAATTGGGAATCTGTGTCAAAACTTTGTTAGGAATTATGTGATCCTTACTAGCTGGAAGTAAGGGAGATGGGGCATGAACTTATTTCTAGAAGTTGGAGACACACAACGTTTAGCTAAGTTCTCGGTATCTTTGAAATACCTATACAAACTTGTTCCTACATAGTAACTTGCAACTTTGAATGAGAATGTGCTTGCTTACAGCAACGTGCTATATGTTCTGAATGCCCGAATTGGGAATCTGTGTCAAAAATTTGTTAGGAATTATGTGATCCTTAATAGCTGGAAGTTAGGGAGTTGGGGCATGAAGATATTTCTAGAGGTTGGACACATACCAAGTTTAGCTCAGTTCTGGGCATCTTTGAAATACCTATACAAACTTGTTCCTACATAGTAACTGCCAACTTTGAATGAGAATGTGCTTGCTTACAGCAACGTGCTATATGTTCTGAATGCCCGAATTGGGAATCTGTGTCAAAACTTTGTTAGGAATTATGTGATCCTTACTAGCTGGAAGTAAGGGAGATGGGGCATGAAGTTATTTCTGGGAGTTGGAGACATACAACGTTTAGCTCAGTTCTGGGCATCTTTGAAATACCTATACAAACTTGTTCCTACATAGTAACTGCCAACTTTGAATGAGAATGTGCTTGCTTACAGCAACGTGCTATATGTTCTGAATGCCCGAATTGGGAATCTGTGTCAAAACTTTGTTAGGAATTATGTGATCCTTACTAGCTGGAAGTAAGGGAGATGGGGCATGAAGTTATTTCTGGGAGTTGGAGACATACAACGTTTAGCTCAGTTCTGGGCATCTTTGAAATACCTATACAAACTTGTTCCTACATAGTAACTTGCAACTTTGAATGAGAATGTGCTTGCTTACAACAACGTGCTACATGTTCTGAATGCCCGAATTGGGAATCTGTGTCAAAACTTTGTTAGGAATTATGTGTTCCTTACTAGCTGGAAGTAAGGGAGATGGGGCATGACGTTATTTCTAGGAGTTGGAGACATACCAAGTTTAGCTCAGTTCTGGGCATCTTTGAATTACCTATACAAACTTGTTCCTACATAGTAACTTCCAACTTTGAATGAGAATGTGCTTGCTTACAGCAACGTGCTATATGTTCTGAATGCCCGAATTGGGAATCTGTGTCAAAACTTTGTTAGGAATTATGTGATCCTTACTAGCTGGAAGTAAGGGAGATGGGGCATGAAGTTATTTCTAGGAGTTGGAGACATACCAAGTTTAGCTCAGTTCTGGGCAATTTTGAAACACCTATACAAACTTGTTGCTACATAGTAACTTGCAACTTTGAATGAGAATGTGCTTGCTTACAGCAACGTGCTATATGTTCTAAATGCCCGAATTGGGAATCTGTGTCAAAACTTTGTTAGGAATTATGTGATCCTTACTAGCTGGAAGTAAGGGAGATGGGGCATGAAGTTATTTCTAGGAGTTGGAGACACACAACGTTTAGCTAAGTTCTCGGTATCTTTGAAATACCTATACAAACTTGTTCCTACATAGTAACTTGCAACTTTGAATGAGAATGTGCTTGCTTACAGCAACGTGCTATATGTTCTGAATGCCCGAATTGGGAATCTGTGTCAAAAATTTGTTAGGAATTATGTGATCCTTAATAGCTGGAAGTTAGGGAGTTGGGGCATGAAGATATTTCTAGAGGTTGGACACATACCAAGTTTAGCTCAGTTCTGGGCATCTTTGAAATACCTATACAAACTTGTTCCTACATAGTAACTGCCAACTTTGAATGAGAATGTGCTTGCTTACAGCAACGTGCTATATGTTCTGAATGCCCGAATTGGGAATCTGTGTCAAAACTTTGTTAGGAATTATGTGATCCTTACTAGCTGGAAGTAAGGGAGATGGGGCATGAAGTTATTTCTGGGAGTTGGAGACATACAACGTTTAGCTCAGTTCTGGGCATCTTTGAAATACCTATACAAACTTGTTCCTACATAGTAACTTGCAACTTTGAATGAGAATGTGCTTGCTTACAGCAACGTGCTATATGTTCTGAATGCCCGAATTGGGAATCTGTGTCAAAACTTTCTTAGAAATTATGTGATCCTTACTAGATGGAAGTAAGTGAGAGGTGCATGAAGTTATTTCTAGGAGTTGGAGACATACAACATTTAGCTCAGTTCTGGGCATCTTTGAAATACCTATACAACTTGTTCCTATATAGTAACTTGCAACTTTGAATGAGAATGTGCTTGCTTACAACAACGTGCTACATGTTCTGAATGCCCGAATTGGGAATCTGTGTCAAAACTTTGTTAGGAATTATGTGATCCTTACTAGCTGGAAGTAAGGGAGATGGGGCATGAAGTTATTTCTAGGAGTTGGAGACATACAACGTTTAGCTCAGTTCTGGGCATCTTTGAAATACCTATACAAACTTGTTCCTACATAGTAACTTGCAACTTTGAATGAGAATGTGCTTGCTTACAGCAACGTGCTATATGTTCTGAATGCCCGAATTGCGAATCTGTGTCAAAACTTTGTTAGGAATTATGTGATCCTTACTAGCTGGAAGTAAGTGAGATGGGTCATGAAGTTATTTCTAGGAGCTGGAGACATACAACGTTTAGCTCATTTCTGGGCATCTTTGAAATACCTATACAAACTTTTTCCTACATAGTAACTGCCAACTTTCAATGAGAATGTGCTTGCTTACAGAAACGTGCTACATGTTCTGAATGCCCGAATTGGGAATCTGTGTCAAAACTTTGTTAGGAATTATGTGATCCTTACGAGCTGGAAGTAAGGGAGATGGGGCATGAAGTTATTTCTAGGAGTTGGAGACATACCAAGTTTAGCTCAGTTATGGGCATCTTTGAAATACCTATACAAACTTGTTCCTACATAGTAACTTGCAACTTTGAATGAGAATGTGCTTGCTTACAGCAACGTGCTATATGTTCTGAATGCCCGAATTGGGAATCTGTGTCAAAACTTTGTTAGGAATTATGTGATCCTCACTAGCTGTAAGTAAGGGAGTTAGGGCATGAAGTTATTTCTAGGAGTTGGACACATACCAAGTTTAGCTCAGTTCTGGGCATCTTTGAACTACCTATACAAACTTGTTCCTACATAGTAACTTGCAACTTTCAATGAGAATGTGCTTGCTTACAGCAACGTGCTATATGTTCTGAATGCCCGAATTGGGAATCTGTGTCAAAACTTTGTTAGGAATTATGTGATCCTCACTAGCTGGAAGTAAGGGAGATAGGGTATGAAGTTATTTCTAGGAGTTGGAGATATACCAAGTTTAGCACAGTTTGGGGCATCTTTGAAATACCTATACAAACTTGTTCCTACATAGTAACTTGCAACTTTGAATGAGAATGTGCTTTCTTACAGCAACGTGCTACATGTTCTGAATGCCCGAATTGGGAATCTGTGTCAAAACTTTGTTAGGAATTATGTGATCCTTACTAGCTGGAAGTAAGGGAGATGGGTCATGAAGTTATTTCTAGGAGTTGGAGACATACCAAGTTTAGCTCAGTTCTGGGCATCTTTGAAATACCTATACAAACTTGTTCCTACATAGTAACTTGCAACTTTGAATGAGAATGTGCTTGCTTACAGCAACGTGCTATATGTTCTGAATGCCCGAATTGGGAATCTGTGTCAAATCTTTGTTAGGAATTATGTGATCCTTACTAGCTGGAAGTAAGGGAGATGGGGCATGACGTTATTTCTAGGAGTTGGAGACATACCAACTTTAGCTCAGTTCTGGGCATCTTTGAAATACCTATACAAAATTGTTCCTACATAGTAACTTGCAACTTTGAATGAGAATGTGCTTGCTTACAGCAACTTGCTATATGTTCTGAATGCCGGAATTGGGAATCTGTGTCAAAACTTTGTTAGGAATTATGTGATCCTTACTAGCTGGAAGTAAGGGAGATGGGGCATGAAGTTATTTCTAGCAGTTGCAGACATACAACGTTTAGCTCAGTTCTGGGCATCTTTGAAATACCTATACAAACTTGTTCCTACATAGTAACTTGCAACTTTGAATGAGAATGTGCTTGCTTACAGCAGCGTGCTATATGTTCTGAATGCCCGAATTGGGAATCTGTGTCAAAACTTTGTTAGGAATTATGTGATCCTTACTAGCTGGAAGTAAGGGAGTTGGGGCATGAACTTATTTCTAGGAGTTGGACACATACCAATTTTAGCTCAGTTCTGGGCATCTTTGAAATACCTATACAAACTTGTTCCTACATAGTAACTTGCAACTTTGAATGAGAATGTGCTTGCTTACAGCAGCGTGCTATATGTTCTGAATGACCGAATGGGAATCTGTGTCAAAACTTTGTTAGGAATTATGTGATCCTTACTAGCTGGAAGTAAGGGAGATGGGGCATGAAGTTATTTCTAGGATTTGGAGACATACCAAGTTTAGCTCAGTTCTGGGCATCTTTAAATACCTATACAAACTTGTTCCTACATAGTAACTTGCAACTTTGAATGAGAATGAGCTTGCTTGCAGCAACGTGCTATATGTTCTGAATGCCCGAATTGGGAATCTGTGTCAAAACTTTGTTAGAAATTATGTGATCCTTACTAGCTGGAAGTAAGGGAGATGGGGCATGAAGTTATTTCTAGGAGTTGGACACATACCAAGTTTAGCTCAGTTCTGGGCATCTTTGAAATACCTATACAAACTTATTCCTACATAGTAACTTGCAACTTTGAACGAGAATGTGCTTGCTTACCGCAACGTGCTATAAGTTCTGAATGTCCGAATTGGGAATCTGTGTCGAAATTTTCTTAGAAATTATGTGATCCTTACTAGATGGAAGTAAGGGAGATGGGGCATGAAGTTATTTCTAGGAGTTGGAGACATACAACGTTTAGCTCAGTTCTGGGCATCTTTGAAATACCTATACAAACTTGTTCCTACATAGTAACTTGCAACTTTGAATGAGAATGTGCTTGCTTACAACAACGTGCTATATGTTCTGAATGCCCGAATTGGGAATCTGTGTCAAAACTTTGTTAGGAATTATGTGATCCTCACTAGCTGGAAGTAAGGGAGGTGGGGTTTGAAGTTATTTCTAGGAGTTGGAGACATACCAAGTTTAGCACAGTTCTGGGCATCTTTGAAATACCTATACAAACTTGTTCCTACATAGTAACTTGCAACTTTGAACGAGAATGTGCTTTCTTACAGCAACGTGCTACATGTTCTGAATACCCGAATTGGGAATCTGTGTCAAAACTTTGTTAGGAATTATGTGATCCTTACTAGCTGAAAGTAAGGGAGATGGGGCATGAAGTTATTTCTAGGAGTTGGAGACATACAACGTTTAGCTCAGTTCTGGGCATCTTTGAAATACCTATACAAACTTGTTCCTAAATAGTAACTTGCAAGTTTGAATGAGAATGTGCTTGCTTACAGCAACGTGCTATATGTTCTGAATGCCCGAATTGGGAATCTGTGTCAAAACTTTGTTAGGAATTATGTGATCCTCACTAGCTGGAAGTAAGGGAGATACGGTGTGAAGTTATTTCTAGGAGTTGGAGACATACCAAGTTTAGCACAGTTTGGGGCATCTTTGAAATACCTATACAAACTTGTTCCTACATAGTAACTTGCAACTTTGAATGAGAATGTGCTTTCTTACAGCAACGTGCTACATGTTCTTAATGCCCGAATTGGGAATCTGTGTCAAAACTTTGTTAGGAATTATGTGATCCTTACTAGCTGGAAGTAAGGGAGATGGGGCATGAAGTTATTTCTAGGAGTTGGAGACATACCACGTTTAGCTCAGTTCTGGGCATCTTTGAAATACCTATACAAACTTGTTCCTACATAGTAACTTGCAAATTTGAATGAGAATGTGCTTGCTTACAGCAACGTGCTATATGTTCTGAATGCCCTAATTGGGAATCTGTGTCAAAACTTTGTTAGAAATTATGTGATCCTTACTAGATGGAAGTAAGTGAGATGGGGCATGAAGTTATTTGTAGGAGTTGGAGACATACAACGTTTAGCTCAGTTCTGGGCATCTTTGAAATACCTATACAAACTTGTTCCTACATAGTAACTGCCAACTTTGAATGAGAATGTGCTTGCTTACAGCAACGTGCTATAGGTTCTGAATGCCCGAATTGGGAATCTGTGTCAAAACTTTGTTAGGAATTATGTGGTCCTTACTAGCTGGAAGTAAGGGAGATGGGGCATGAAGATATTTCTGGGAGTTGGAGACATACAATGTTTAGCTCAGTTCTGGGCATCTTTGAAATACCTATACAAACTTGTTCCTACATAGTAACTTGCAACTTTGAATGAGAATGTGCTTTCTTACAGCAACGTGCTACATGTTCTGAATGCCCGAATTGGGAATCTGTGTCAAAACTTTGTTAGGAATTATGTGATCCTTACTAGCTGGAAGTAAGGGAGATGGGGCATGAAGTTATTTCTAGGAGTTGGAGACATACCAAGTTTAGCTCAGTTCTGGGCATCTTTGAAATACCTATACAAACTTGTTCCTACTTAGTAACTTGCAACTTTGAATGAGAATGTGCTTGCTTACAGCAACGTGCTATATGTTCTGAATGAGCAAATTGGGAATCTGTGTCAAAACTTTGTTAGGAATTATGTGATCCTTACTAGCTAGAAGTAAGGGAGATAGGGCATGAAGTTATTTCTAGGAGTTGGAGACATACAACGTTTAGCTCAGTTCTGGGCATCTTTGAAATACCTATACAAACTTGTTCCTACATAGTAACTGGCAACTTTGAATGAGAATGTGCTTGCTTACAGCAACGTGCTATATGTTCTGAATGCCCGAATTGGGAATCTGTGTCAAAACTTTGTTAGAAATTATGTGATCCTTACTAGCTGGAAGAAAGGGAGATGGGGCATGAAGTTATTTCTAGGAGTTGGAGAGATACAGAGTTTAGCTCAGTTCTGGGCATCTTTGAAATACCTATACAAACTTGTTCCTACATAGTAACTTGCATATTTGAATGAGAATGTGCTTGCTTACAGCAACGTGCTATGTCTTCTGAATGCCCGAATTGGGAATCTGTGTCAAAACTTTGTTAGAAATTATGTGATCCTTACTAGATGGAAGTAAGGGAGATGGGGCATGAAGTTATTTGTAGGAGTTGGAGACATACAACGTTTAGCTCAGTTCTGGGCATCATTGAAATACTTATACAAACTTGTTCCTACATAGTAACTTGCAACTTTGAATGAGAATGTTCTTGCTTACAACAACGTGCTACATCTTCTGAATGCCCGAATTGGGAATCTGTGTCAAAACTTTGTTAGGAATTATGTGATCCTCACTAGCTGGAAGTAAGGGAGATAGGGTATGAAGTTATTTCTAGGAGTTGGAGACATACCAAGTTTAGCACAGTTTGGGGCATCTTTGAAATACCTATACAAACTTGTTCCTACATAGTAACTTGCAACTTTGAATGAGAATGTGCTTTCTTACAGCAACGTGCTACATGTTCTTAATGACCGAATTGGGAATCTGTGTCAAAACTTTGTTAGGTATTATGTGATCCTTACTAGCTGGAAGTAAGGGAGATGGGGCATGAAGTTATTTCTAGGAGTTGGAGACATACCAAGTTTAGCTCAGTTCTGGGCCTCTTTGAAATACCTATACAAACTTGTTCCTACATAGTAACTTGCATCTTTGAATGAGAATGTGCTTGCTTACAGCAACGTGGTATATATTCTGAATGCCCGAATTGGGAATCTGTGTCAAAACTTTGTTAGGAATTATGTGATCGTTACTAGCTAGAAGTAAGGGAGATGGGGCATGAAGTTATTTCTAGGAGTTGGAGACATACCCACTTTAGCTCAGTTCTGGGCATCTTTGAAATACCTATACAAACTTGTTCCTACATAGTAACTGCCAACTTTGAATGAGAATGTGCTTGCTTACAGCAACGTGGTATATGTTCAGAATGCCCGAATTGGGAATCTGTGTCAAAACATTGTTAGGAATTATGTGATCCTTACTAGATGGAATTAAGGGAGATGGGGCATGAAGTTATTTCTAGGAGTTGGAGACATACAACGTTTAGGTCAGTTCTGGGCATCTTTGAAATACCTATACAAACTTGTTCCTACATAGTAACTTGCAACTTTGAATGAGAATGTGCTTGCTTACAGCTACGTGCTATATGTTCTGAATGCCCGAATTGGGAATCTGTGTCAAAACTTTGTTAGTAATTATGTGATCCTTACTAGCTGGAAGAAAGGGAGATGGGGCATGAAGTTATTTCTAGGAGTTGGAGACATACAACGTTTAGCTCAGTTCTGGGCATCTTTGAAATACATATACAAACTTGTTCCTACATAGTAACTTGCAACTTTGAATGAGAATGTGCTTGCTTACAGCAACGTGCTATATCTTCTGAATGCCCGAATTGGGAATCTGTGTCAAAACTTGTTAGAAATTATGTGATCCTTACTAGATGGAAGTAAGTGAGATGGGGCATGAAGTTATTTCTAGGAGTTGGAGACATACAACGTTTAGCTCAGTTCTGGGCATCGTTGAAATACCTATACAAACTTTTTCCTACATAGTAACTTGCAACTTTGAATGAGAATGTGCTTGCTTACAACAACGTGCTACATGTTCTGAATGCCCGAATTGGGAATCTGTGTCAAAACTTTGTTAGGAATTATGTGATCCTTACTAGCTGGAAGTAAGGGAGATGGGGCATGAAGTTATTTCTAGGAGTTGGAGACATACCAAGTTTAGCTCAGTTCTGGGCATCTTTGAAATACCTATACAAACTTGTTCCTACATAGTAACTTGCAACTTTGAATGAGAATGTGCTTGCCTACAGCAACGTGCTATATGTTCTGAATGCCCGAATTGGGAATCTGTGTCAAAACTTTGTTAGAAATTATGTGATCCTTACTAGCTGGAAGTAAGGGAGATGGGGCATGAAGTTATTTCTAGGAGTTGGAGACATACAACGTGTAGCTCAGTTCTGGGCTTCTTTGAAATACCTATACAAACTTTTTCCTACATAGTAACTGCCAACTTTGAATGAGAATGTGCTTGCTTACAGCAACGTGCTATATGTTCTGAATGCCCGAATTGGGAATCTGTGTCAAAACTTTGTTAGAAATTATGTGATCCTTACTAGCTGGAAGTAAGGGTGATGGGGCATGAAGTTATTTGTAGGAGTTGGAGACATACAACGTTTAGCTCAGTTCTGGGCATCTTTGAAATACCTATACAAACTTGTTCCTACATAGTAACTTGCAACTTTGAATGAGAATGTGCTTGCTTACAACAACGTGCTACATGTTCTGAATGCCCGAATTCGGAATCTGTGTCAAAACTTTGTTAGGAATTATGTGATCCTTACTCGCTGGAAGTAAGGGAGATGGGGCATGAAGTTATTTCTAGGAGTTGGAGACATACCAAGTTTAGCTCAGTTCTGGGCATCTTTGAAATACCTATACAAACTTGTTCCTACATAGTAACTTGCAAATTTGAATGAGAATGTGCTTGCTTACAGCAACGTGCTATATGTTCTGAATGCCCGAATTGGGAATCTGTGTCAAAACTTTGTTAGAAATTATGTGATCCTTACTAGATGGAAGTAAGTGAGATGGGGCATGAAGTTATTTGTAGGAGTTGGAGACATACAACGTTTAGCTCAGTTCTGGGCATCTTTGAAATACCTATACAAACTTGTTCCTACATAGTAACTTGCAACTTTGAATGAGAATGTGCTTGCTTACAACAACGTGCTACATGTTCTGAATGCCCGAATTGGGAATCTGTGTCAAAACTTTGTTAGGAATTATGTGTTCCTTACTAGCTGGAAGTAAGGGAGATGGGGCATGACGTTATTTCTAGGAGTTGGAGACATACCAAGTTTAGCTCAGTTCTGGGCATCTTTGAATTACCTATACAAACTTGTTCCTACATAGTAACTTGCAACTTTGAATGAGAATGTGCTTGCTTACAGCAACGTGCTATATGTTCTGAATGCCTGAATTGGGAATCTGTGTCAAAACTTTGTTAGGAATTATGTGATCCTTACTAGCTGGAAGTAAGGGACATGGGGCATGAAGTTATTTCTGGGAGTTGGAGTCATACAACGTTTAGCTCAGTTCTGGGCATCTTTTAAATACCTATACAAACTTGTTCCTACATAGTAACTTGCCACTTTGAATGAGAATGTGCTTGCTTACAGCAACGTGCTATATGTTCTGAATGCCCGAATTGGGAATCTGTGTCAAAACTTTGTTAGGAATTATGTGATCCTCACTAGCTGGAAGTAAGGGAGTTGGGGCATGAAGTTATTTCTAGGAGTTGGACACATACCAAGTTTAGCTCAGTTCTGGGCATCTTTGAAATACCTATACAAACTTGTTCCTACATAGTAACTTGCAACTTTGAATGAGAATGTGCTTGCTTACAGCAACGTGCTATATGTTCTGAATGCCCGAATTGGGAATCTGTGTCAAAACTTTGTTAGGAATTATGTGATCCTCACTAGCTGGAAGTAAGGGAGATACGGTATGAAGTTATTACTAGGAGTTGGAGACATACCAAGTTTAGCACAGTTTGGGGCATCTTTGAAATACCTAGACAAACTTGTTCCTACATAGTAACTTGCAACTTTGAATGAGAATGTGCTTTCTTACAGCAACGTGCTACATGATCTTAATGCCCGAATTGTGAATCTGTGTCAAAACTTTGTTAGGAATTATGTGATCCTTACTAGATGGAAGTAAGTGAGAGGGGCATGAAGTTATTTCTAGGAGTAGGAGACATACAACATTTAGCTCAGTTCTGGGCATCTTTGAAATACCTATACAACTTGTTCCTATATAGTAACTTGCAACTTTGAATGAGAATGTGCTTGCTTACAACAACGTGCTACATGTTCTGAATGCCCGAATTGGGAATCTGTGTCAAAACTTTGTTAGGAATTATGTGATCCTTAATAGCTGGAAGTAAGGGAGTTGGGGCATGAAGATATTTCTAGAGGTTGGACACATACCAAGTTTAGCTCAGTTCTGGGCATCTTTGAAATACCTATACAAACTTGTTCCTACATAGTAACTGCCAACTTTGAATGAGAATGTGCTTGCTTACAGCAACGTGCTATATGTTCTGAATGCCCGAATTGGGAATCTGTGTCAAAACTTTGTTAGGAATTATGTGATCCTTACTAGCTGGAAGTAAGGGAGATGGGGCATGAAGTTATTTCTGGGAGTTGGAGACATACAACGTTTAGCTCAGTTCTGGGCATCTTTGAAATACCTATACAAACTTGTTCCTACATAGTAACTTGCAACTTTGAATGAGAATGTGCTTGCTTACAGCAACGTGCTATATGTTCTGAATGCCCGAATTGGGAATCTGTGTCAAAACTTTGTTAGAAATTATGTGATCCTTACTAGATGGAAGTAAGTGAGAGGGGCATGAAGTTATTTCTAGGAGTTGGAGACATACAACATTTAGCTCAGTTCTGGGCATCTTTGAAATACCTATACAACTTGTTCCTATATAGTAACTTGCAACTTTGAATGAGAATGTGCTTGCTTACAACAACGTGCTACATGTTCTGAGTGCCCGAATTGGGAATCTGTGTCAAAACTTTGTTAGGAATTATGTGATCCTTACTAGCTGGAAGTAAGGGAGATGGGGCATGAAGTTATTTCTAGGAGTTGGAGACATACCAAGTTTAACTCAGTTCTGGGCATCTTTGAAATACCTATACAAACTTGTTCCTACATAGTAACTTGCAAATTTGAATGAGAATGTGCTTGCTTACAGCAACGTGCTATATGTTCTGAATGCACGAATTGGGAATCTGTGTCAAAACTTTGTTAGAAATTATGTGATCCTTACTAGATGGAAGTAAGTGAGATGGGGCATGAAGTTATTTGTAGGAGTTGGAGACATACAACGTTTAGCTCAGTTCTGGGCATCTTTGAAATACCTATACAAACTTGTTCCTACATAGTAACTTGCAACTTTGAATGAGAATGTGCTTGCTTACAACAACGTGCTACATGTTCTGAATGCCCGAATTGGGAATCTGTGTCAAAACTTTGTTAGGAATTATGTGTTCCTTACTAGCTGGAAGTAAGGGAGATGGGGCATGACGTTATTTCTAGGAGTTGGAGACATACCAAGTTTAGCTCAGTTCTGGGCATCTTTGAATTACCTATACAAACTTGTTCCTACATAGTAACTTGCAACTTTGAATGAGAATGTGCTTGCTTACAGCAACGTGCTATATGTTCTGAATGCCCGAATTGGGAATCTGTGTCAAAACTTTGTTAGGAATTATGTGATCCTTACTAGCTGGAAGTAAGTGAGATGGGGCATGAAGTTATTTCTAGGAGTTGGAGACATACCAAGTTTAGCTCAGTTCTGGGCAATTTTGAAACACCTATACAAACTTGTTGCTACATAGTAACTTGCAACTTTGAATGAGAATGTGCTTGCTTACAGCAACGTGCTATATGTTCTGAATGCCCGAATTGGGAATCTGTGTCAAAACTTTGTTAGGAATTATGTGATCCTTACTAGCTGGAAGTAAGGGAGATGGGGCATGAAGTTATTTCTAAGAGTTGGAGACACACAACGTTTAGCTAAGTTCTGGGTATCTTTGAAATACCTATACAAACTTGTTCCTACATAGTAACTTGCAACTTTGAATGAGAATGTGCTTGCTTACAGCAACGTGCTATATGTTCTGAATGCCCGAATTGGGAATCTGTGTCAAAAATTTGTTAGGAATTATGTGATCCTTAATAGCTGGAAGTTAGGGAGTTGGGGCATGAAGATATTTCTAGAGGTTGGACACATACCAAGTTTAGCTCAGTTCTGGGCATCTTTGAAATACCTATACAAACTTGTTCCTACATAGTAACTGCCAACTTTGAATGAGAATGTGCTTGCTTACAGCAACGTGCTATATGTTCTGAATGCCCGAATTGGGAATCTGTGTCAAAACTTTGTTAGGAATTATGTGATCCTTACTAGCTGGAAGTAAGGGAGATGGGGCATTAAGTTATTTCTGGGAGTTGGAGACATACAACGTTTAGCTCAGTTCTGGGCATCTTTGAAATACCTATACAATCTTGTTCCTACATAGTAACTTGCAACTTTGAATGAGAATGTGCTTGCTTACAGCAACGTGCTATATGTTCTGAATGCCCGAATTGGGAATCTGTGTCAAAACTTTGTTAGAAATTATGTGATCCTTACTAGATGGAAGTAAGTGAGAGGGGCATGAAGTTATTTCTAGGAGTTGGAGACATACAACATTTAGCTCAGTTCTGGGCATCTTTGAAATACCTATACAACTTGTTCCTATATAGTAACTTGCAACTTTGAATGAGAATGTGCTTGCTTACAACAACGTGCTACATGTTCTGAATGCCCGAATTGGGAATCTGTGTCAAAACTTTGTTAGGAATTATGTGATCCTTACTAGCTGGAAGTAAGGGAGATGGGGCATGAAGTTATTTCTAGGAGTTGGAGACATACAACGTTTAGCTCAGTTCTGGGCATCTTTGAAATACCTATACAAACTTGTTACTACATAGTAACTTGCAACTTTGAATGAGAATGTGCTTGCTTACAGCAACGTGCTATATGTTCTGAATGCCTGAATTGGGAATCTGTGTCAAAACTTTGTTAGGAATTATGTGATCCTTACTAGCTGGAAGTAAGGGACATGGGGCATGAAGTTATTTCTGGGAGTTGGAGTCATACAACGTTTAGCTCAGTTCTGGGCATCTTTTAAATACCTATACAAACTTGTTCCTACATAGTAACTTGCCACTTTGAATGAGAATGTGCTTGCTTACAGCAACGTGCTATATGTTCTGAATGCCCGAATTGGGAATCTGTGTCAAAACTTTGTTAGGAATTATGTGATCCTCACTAGCTGGAAGTAAGGGAGTTGGGGCATGAAGTTATTTCTAGGAGTTGGACACATACCAAGTTTAGCTCAGTTCTGGGCATCTTTGAAATACCTATACAAACTTGTTCCTACATAGTAACTGCCAACTTTGAATGAGAATGTGCTTGCTTACAGCAACGTGCTATATGTTCTGAATGCCCGAATTGGGAATCTGTGTCAAAACTTTGTTAGGAATTATGTGATCCTTACTAGCTGGAAGTAAGGGAGATGGGGCATGAAGTTATTTCTGGGAGTTGGAGACATACAACGTTTAGCTCAGTTCTGGGCATCTTTGAAATACCTATACAAACTTGTTCCTACATAGTAACTTGCAACTTTGAATGAGAATGTGCTTGCTTACAGCAACGTGCTATATGTTCTGAATGCCCGAATTGGGAATCTGTGTCAAAACTTTGTTAGAAATTATGTGATCCTTACTAGATGGAAGTAAGTGAGAGGGGCATGAAGTTATTTCTAGGAGTTGGAGACATACAACATTTAGCTCAGTTCTGGGCATCTTTGAAATACCTATACAACTTGTTCCTATATAGTAACTTGCAACTTTGAATGAGAATGTGCTTGCTTACAACAACGTGCTACATGTTCTGAGTGCCCGAATTGGGAATCTGTGTCAAAACTTTGTTAGGAATTATGTGATCCTTACTAGCTGGAAGTAAGGGAGATGGGGCATGAAGTTATTTCTAGGAGTTGGAGACATACCAAGTTTAACTCAGTTCTGGGCATCTTTGAAATACCTATACAAACTTGTTCCTACATAGTAACTTGCAAATTTGAATGAGAATGTGCTTGCTTACAGCAACGTGCTATATGTTCTGAATGCACGAATTGGGAATCTGTGTCAAAACTTTGTTAGAAATTATGTGATCCTTACTAGATGGAAGTAAGTGAGATGGGGCATGAAGTTATTTGTAGGAGTTGGAGACATACAACGTTTAGCTCAGTTCTGGGCATCTTTGAAATACCTATACAAACTTGTTCCTACATAGTAACTTGCAACTTTGAATGAGAATGTGCTTGCTTACAACAACGTGCTACATGTTCTGAATGCCCGAATTGGGAATCTGTGTCAAAACTTTGTTAGGAATTATGTGTTCCTTACTAGCTGGAAGTAAGGGAGATGGGGCATGACGTTATTTCTAGGAGTTGGAGACATACCAAGTTTAGCTCAGTTCTGGGCATCTTTGAATTACCTATACAAACTTGTTCCTACATAGTAACTTGCAACTTTGAATGAGAATGTGCTTGCTTACAGCAACGTGCTATATGTTCTGAATGCCCGAATTGGGAATCTGTGTCAAAACTTTGTTAGGAATTATGTGATCCTTACTAGCTGGAAGTAAGTGAGATGGGGCATGAAGTTATTTCTAGGAGTTGGAGACATACCAAGTTTAGCTCAGTTCTGGGCAATTTTGAAACACCTATACAAACTTGTTGCTACATAGTAACTTGCAACTTTGAATGAGAATGTGCTTGCTTACAGCAACGTGCTATATGTTCTGAATGCCCGAATTGGGAATCTGTGTCAAAACTTTGTTAGGAATTATGTGATCCTTACTAGCTGGAAGTAAGGGAGATGGGGCATGAAGTTATTTCTAAGAGTTGGAGACACACAACGTTTAGCTAAGTTCTGGGTATCTTTGAAATACCTATACAAACTTGTTCCTACATAGTAACTTGCAACTTTGAATGAGAATGTGCTTGCTTACAGCAACGTGCTATATGTTCTGAATGCCCGAATTGGGAATCTGTGTCAAAAATTTGTTAGGAATTATGTGATCCTTAATAGCTGGAAGTTAGGGAGTTGGGGCATGAAGATATTTCTAGAGGTTGGACACATACCAAGTTTAGCTCAGTTCTGGGCATCTTTGAAATACCTATACAAACTTGTTCCTACATAGTAACTGCCAACTTTGAATGAGAATGTGCTTGCTTACAGCAACGTGCTATATGTTCTGAATGCCCGAATTGGGAATCTGTGTCAAAACTTTGTTAGGAATTATGTGATCCTTACTAGCTGGAAGTAAGGGAGATGGGGCATTAAGTTATTTCTGGGAGTTGGAGACATACAACGTTTAGCTCAGTTCTGGGCATCTTTGAAATACCTATACAATCTTGTTCCTACATAGTAACTTGCAACTTTGAATGAGAATGTGCTTGCTTACAGCAACGTGCTATATGTTCTGAATGCCCGAATTGGGAATCTGTGTCAAAACTTTGTTAGAAATTATGTGATCCTTACTAGATGGAAGTAAGTGAGAGGGGCATGAAGTTATTTCTAGGAGTTGGAGACATACAACATTTAGCTCAGTTCTGGGCATCTTTGAAATACCTATACAACTTGTTCCTATATAGTAACTTGCAACTTTGAATGAGAATGTGCTTGCTTACAACAACGTGCTACATGTTCTGAATGCCCGAATTGGGAATCTGTGTCAAAACTTTGTTAGGAATTATGTGATCCTTACTAGCTGGAAGTAAGGGAGATGGGGCATGAAGTTATTTCTAGGAGTTGGAGACATACAACGTTTAGCTCAGTTCTGGGCATCTTTGAAATACCTATACAAACTTGTTACTACATAGTAACTTGCAACTTTGAATGAGAATGTGCTTGCTTACAGCAACGTGCTATATGTTCTGAATGCCCGAATTCGGAATCTGTGTCAAAACTTTGTTAGAAATTATGTGATCCTTACTAGCTGGAAGTAAGTGAGATGGGTCATGAAGTTATTTCTAGGAGCTGGAGACATACAACGTTTAGCTCAGTTCTGGGCATCTTTGAAATACCTATACAAACTTTTTCCTACATAGTAACTGCCAACTTTCAATGAGAATGTGCTTGCTTACAGCAACGTGCTATATGTTCTGAATGCCCGAATTGGGAATCTGTGTCAAAACTTTGTTAGGAATTATGTGATCCTCACTAGCTGGAAGTAAGGGAGGTGGGGTTTGAAGTTATTTCTAGGAGTTGGAGACATACCAAGTTTAGCACAGTTCTGGGCATCTTTGAAATACCTATACAAACTTGTTCCTACATAGTAACTTGCAACTTTGAACGAGAATGTGCTTTCTTACAGCAACGTGCTACATGTTCTGAATACCCGAATTGGGAATCTGTGTCAAAACTTTGTTAGGAATTATGTGATCCTTACTAGCTGAAAGTAAGGGAGATGGGGCATGAAGTTATTTCTAGGAGTTGGAGACATACAACGTTTAGCTCAGTTCTGGGCATCTTTGAAATACCTATACAAACTTGTTCCTAAATAACAACTTGCAAGTTTGAATGAGAATGTGCTTGCTTACAGCAACGTGCTATATGTTCTGAATGCCCGAATTGGGAATCTGTGTCAAAACTTTGTTAGGAATTATGTGATCCTCACTAGCTGGAAGTAAGGGAGATACGGTGTGAAGTTATTTCTAGGAGTTGGAGACATACCAAGTTTAGCACAGTTTGGGGCATCTTTGAAATACCTATACAAACTTGTTCCTACATAGTAACTTGCAACTTTGAATGAGAATGTGCTTTCTTACAGCAACGTGCTACATGTTCTTAATGCCCGAATTGGGAATCTGTGTCAAAACTTTGTTAGGAATTATGTGATCCTTACTAGCTGGAAGTAAGGGAGATGGGGCATGAAGTTATTTCTAGGCGTTGGAGACATACCAAGTTTAGCTCAGTTCTGGGCATCTTTGAAATACCTATACAAACTTGTTCCTACATAGTAACTTGCAACTTTGAATGAGAATGTGCTTGCTTACAGCAACGTGCTATATGTTCTGAATGCCCGAATTGTGAATCTGTGTCAAAACTTTGTTAGGAATTATGTGATCCTTACTAGCTGGAAGTAAGGGAGATGGGGCATGAAGTTATTTCTAGGAGTTGGAGACATACCACGTTTAGCTCAGTTCTGGGCATCTTTGAAATACCTATACAAACTTGTTCCTACATAGTAACTAGCAAATTTGAATGAGAATGTGCTTGCTTACAGCAACGTGCTATATGTTCTGAATGCCCTAATTGGGAATCTGTGTCAAAACTTTGTTAGAAATTATGTGATCCTTACTAGATGGAAGTAAGTGAGATGGGGCATGAAGTTATTTGTAGGAGTTGGAGACATACAACGTTTAGCTCAGTTCTGGGCATCTTTGAAATACCTATACAAACTTGTTCCTACATAGTAACTTGCAACTTTGAATGAGAATGTGCTTGCTTACAGCAACGTGCTATAGGTTCTGAATGCCCGAATTGGGAATCTGTGTCAAAACTTTGTTAGGAATTATGTGGTCCTTACTAGCTGGAAGTAAGGGAGATGGGGCATGAAGATATTTCTGGGAGTTGGAGACATACAATGTTTAGCTCAGTTCTGGGCATCTTTGAAATACCTATACAAACTTGTTCCTACATAGTAACTTGCAACTTTGAATGAGAATGTGCTTTCTTACAGCAACGTGCTACATGTTCTGAATGCCCGAATTGGGAATCTGTGTCAAAACTTTGTTAGGAATTATGTGATCCTTACTAGCTGGAAGTAAGGGAGATGGGGCATGAAGTTATTTCTAGGAGTTGGAGACATACCAAGTTTAGCTCAGTTCTGGGCATCTTTGAAATACCTATACAAACTTGTTCCTGCTTAGTAACTTGCAACTTTGAATGAGAATGTGCTTGCTTACAGCAACGTGCTATATGTTCTGAATGAGCGAATTGGGAATCTGTGTCAAAACTTTGTTAGGAATTATGTGATCCTTACTAGCTAGAAGTAAGGGAGATAGGGCATGAAGTTATTTCTAGGAGTTGGAGACATACAACGTTTAGCTCAGTTCTGGGCATCTTTGAAATACCTATACAAACTTGTTCCTACATAGTAACTGGCAACTTTGAATGAGAATGTGCTTGCTTACAGCAACGTGCTATATGTTCTGAATGCCCGAATTGGGAATCTGTGTCAAAACTTTGTTAGAAATTATGTGATCCTTACTAGCTGGAAGAAAGGGAGATGGGGCATGAAGTTATTTCTAGGAGTTGGAGAGATACAGAGTTTAGCTCAGTTCTGGGCATCTTTGAAATACCTATACAAACTTGTTCCTACATAGTAACTTGCAAATTTGAATGAGAATGTGCTTGCTTACAGCAACGTGCTATGTCTTCTGAATGCCCGAATTGGGAATCTGTGTCAAAACTTTGTTAGAAATTATGTGATCCTTACTAGATGGAAGTAAGGGAGATGGGGCATGAAGTTATTTGTAGGAGTTGGAGACATACAACGTTTAGCTCAGTTCTGGGCATCATTGAAATACTTATACAAACTTGTTCCTACATAGTAACTTGCAACTTTGAATGAGAATGTTCTTGCTTACAACAACGTGCTACATCTTCTGAATGCCCGAATTGGGAATCTGTGTCAAAACTTTGTTAGGAATTATGTGATCCTCACTAGCTGGAAGTAAGGGAGATAGGGTATGAAGTTATTTCTAGGAGTTGGAGACATACCAAGTTTAGCACAGTTTGGGGCATCTTTGAAATACCTATACAAACTTGTTCCTACATAGTAACTTGCAACTTTGAATGAGAATGTGCTTTCTTACAGCAACGTGCTACATGTTCTTAATGACCGAATTGGGAATCTGTGTCAAAACTTTGTTAGGTATTATGTGATCCTTACTAGCTGGAAGTAAGGGAGATGGGGCATGAAGTTATTTCTAGGAGTTGGAGACATACCAAGTTTAGCTCAGTTCTGGGCATCTTTGAAATACCTATACAAACTTGTTCCTACATAGTAACTTGCATCTTTGAATGAGAATGTGCTTGCTTACAGCAACGTGCTATATGTTCTGAATGCCCGAATTGGGAATCTGTGTCAAAACTTTGTTAGGAATTATGTGATCGTTACTAGCTAGAAGTAAGGGAGATGGGGCATGAAGTTATTTCTAGGAGTTGGAGACATACCCACTTTAGCTCAGTTCTGGGCATCTTTGAAATACCTATACAAACTTGTTCCTACATAGTAACTGCCAACTTTGAATGAGAATGTGCTTGCTTACAGCAACGTGGTATATGTTCAGAATGCCCGAATTGGGAATCTGTGTCAAAACATTGTTAGGAATTATGTGATCCTTACTAGATGGAATTAAGGGAGATGGGGCATGAAGTTATTTCTAGGAGTTGGAGACATACAACGTTTAGGTCAGTTCTGGGCATCTTTGAAATACCTATACAAACTTGTTCCTACATAGTAACTTGCAACTTTGAATGAGAATGTGCTTGCTTACAGCTACGTGCTATATGTTCTGAATGCACGAATTGGGAATCTGTGTCAAAACTTTGTTAGTAATTATGTGATCCTTACTAGCTGGAAGAAAGGGAGATGGGGCATGAAGTTATTTCTAGGAGTTGGAGACATACAACGTTTAGCTCAGTTCTGGGCATCTTTGAAATACATATACAAACTTGTTCCTACATAGTAACTTGCAACTTTGAATGAGAATGTGCTTGCTTACAGCAACGTGCTATATCCTCTGAATGCCCGAATTGGGAATCTGTGTCAAAACTTGTTAGAAATTATGTGATCCTTACTAGATGGAAGTAAGTGAGATGGGGCATGAAGTTATTTCTAGGAGTTGGAGACATACAACGTTTAGCTCAGTTCTGGGCATCGTTGAAATACCTATACAAACTTTTTCCTACATAGTAACTTGCAACTTTGAATGAGAATGTGCTTGCTTACAACAACGTGCTACATGTTCTGAATGCCCGAATTGGGAATCTGTGTCAAAACTTTGTTAGGAATTATGTGATCCTTACTAGCTGGAAGTAAGGGAGATGGGGCATGAAGTTATTTCTAGGAGTTGGAGACATACCAAGTTTAGCTCAGTTCTGGGCATCTTTGAAATACCTATACAAACTTGTTCCTACATAGTAACTTGCAACTTTGAATGAGAATGTGCTTGCCTACAGCAACGTGCTATATGTTCTGAATGCCCGAATTGGGAATCTGTGTCAAAACTTTGTTAGAAATTATGTGATCCTTACTAGCTGGAAGTAAGTGAGATGGGGCATGAAGTTATTTCTAGGAGTTGGAGACATACAACGTGTAGCTCAGTTCTGGGCATCTTTGAAATACCTATACAAACTTTTTCCTACATAGTAACTGCCAACTTTGAATGAGAATGTGCTTGCTTACAGCAACGTGCTATATGTTCTGAATGCCCGAATTGGGAATCTGTGTCAAAACTTTGTTAGAAATTATGTGATCCTTACTAGCTGGAAGTAAGGGAGATGGGGCATGAAGTTATTTGTAGGAGTTGGAGACATACAACGTTTAGCTCAGTTCTGGGCATCTTTGAAATACCTATACAAACTTGTTCCTACATAGTAACTTGCAACTTTGAATGAGAATGTGCTTGCTTACAACAACGTGCTACATGTTCTGAATGCCCGAATTCGGAATCTGTGTCAAAACTTTGTTAGGAATTATGTGATCCTTACTCGCTGGAAGAAAGGGAGATGGGGCATGAAGTTATTTCTAGGAGTTGGAGACATACCAAGTTTAGCTCAGTTCTGGGCATCTTTGAAATACCTATACAAACTTGTTCCTACATAGTAACTTGCAAATTTGAATGAGAATGTGCTTGCTTACAGCAACGTGCTATATGTTCTGAATGCCCGAATTGGGAATCTGTGTCAAAACTTTGTTAGAAATTATGTGATCCTTACAAGATGGAAGTAAGTGAGATGGGGCATGAAGTTATTTGTAGGAGTTGGAGACATACAACGTTTAGCTCAGTTCTGGGCATCTTTGAAATACCTATACAAACTTGTTCCTACATAGTAACTTGCAACTTTGAATGAGAATGTGCTTGCTTACAACAACGTGCTACATGTTCTGAATGCCCGAATTGGGAATCTGTGTCAAAACTTTGTTAGGAATTATGTGTTCCTTACTAGCTGGAAGTAAGGGAGATGGGGCATGACGTTATTTCTAGGAGTTGGAGACATACCAAGTTTAGCTCAGTTCTGGGCATCTTTGAATTACCTATACAAACTTGTTCCTACATAGTAACTTGCAACTTTGAATGAGAATGTGCTTGCTTACAGCAACGTGCTATATGTTCTGAATGCCTGAATTGGGAATCTGTGTCAAAACTTTGTTAGGAATTATGTGATCCTTACTAGCTGGAAGTAAGGGACATGGGGCATGAAGTTATTTCTGGGAGTTGGAGTCATACAACGTTTAGCTCAGTTCTGGGCATCTTTTAAATACCTATACAAACTTGTTCCTACATAGTAACTTGCCACTTTGAATGAGAATGTGCTTGCTTACAGCAACGTGCTATATGTTCTGAATGCCCGAATTGGGAATCTGTGTCAAAACTTTGTTAGGAATTATGTGATCCTCACTAGCTGGAAGTAAGGGAGTTGGGGCATGAAGTTATTTCTAGGAGTTGGACACATACCAAGTTTAGCTCAGTTCTGGGCATCTTTGAAATACCTATACAAACTTGTTCCTACATAGTAACTTGCAACTTTGAATGAGAATGTGCTTGCTTACAGCAACGTGCTATATGTTCTGAATGCCCGAATTGGGAATCTGTGTCAAAACTTTGTTAGGAATTATGTGATCCTCACTAGCTGGAAGTAAGGGAGATACGGTATGAAGTTATTACTAGGAGTTGGAGACATACCAAGTTTAGCACAGTTTGGGGCATCTTTGAAATACCTATACAAACTTGTTCCTACATAGTAATTTGCAACTTTGAATGAGAATGTGCTTTCTTACAGCAACGTGCTACATGATCTTAATGCCCGAATTGGGAATCTGTGTCAAAACTTTGTTAGGAATTATGTGATCCTTACTAGATGGAAGTAAGTGAGAGGGGCATAAAGTTATTTCTAGGAGTTGGAGACATACAACATTTAGCTCAGTTCTGGGCATCTTTGAAATACCTATACAACTTGTTCCTATATAGTAACTTGCAACTTTGAATGAGAATGTGCTTGCTTACAACAACGTGCTACATGTTCTGAATGCCCGAATTGGGAATCTGTGTCAAAACTTTGTTAGGAATTATGTGATCCTTACTAGCTGGAAGTAAGGGAGATGGGGCATGAAGTTATTTCTAGGAGTTGGAGACATACCAAGTTTAGCTCAGTTCTGGGCAATTTTGAAACACCTATACAAACTTGTTGCTACATAGTAACTTGCAACTTTGAATGAGAATGTGCTTGCTTACAGCAACCTGCTATATGTTCTGAATGCCCGAATTGGGAATCTGTGTCAAAACTTTGTTAGGAATTATGTGATCCTTACTAGCTGGAAGTAAGGGAGATGGGGCATGAAGTTATTTCTAGGAGTTGGAGACACACAACGTTTAGCTAAGTTCTGGGTATCTTTGAAATACCTATACAAACTTGTTCCTACATAGTAACTTGCAACTTTGAATGAGAATGTGCTTGCTTACAGCAACGTGCTATATGTTCTGAATGCCCGAATTGGGAATCTGTGTCAAAAATTTGTTAGGAATTATGTGATCCTTAATAGCTGGAAGTAAGGGAGTTGGGGCATGAAGATATTTCTAGAGGTTGTACACATACCAAGTTTAGCTCAGTTCTGGGCATCTTTGAAATACCTATACAAACTTGTTCCTACATAGTAACTGCCAACTTTGAATGAGAATGTGCTTGCTTACAGCAACGTGCTATATGTTCTGAATGCCCGAATTGGGAATCTGTGTCAAAACTTTGTTAGGAATTATGTGATCCTTACTAGCTGGAAATAAGGGAGATGGGGCATGAAGTTATTTCTGGGAGTTGGAGACATACAACGTTTAGCTCAGTTCTGGGCATCTTTGAAATACCTATACAAACTTGTTCCTACATAGTAACTTGCAACTTTGAATGAGAATGTGCTTGCTTACAGCAACGTGCTATATGTTCTGAATGCCCAAATTGGGAATCTGTGTCAAAACTTTGTTAGAAATTATGTGATCCTTACTAGATGGAAGTAAGTGAGAGGGGCATGAAGTTATTTCTAGGAGTTGGAGACATACAACCTTTAGCTCAGTTCTGGGCATCTTTGAAATACCTATACAACTTGTTCCTATATAGTAACTTGCAACTTTGAATGAGAATGTGCTTGCTTACAACAACGTGCTACATGTTCTGAATGCCCGAATTGGGAATCTGTGTCAAAACTTTGTTAGGAATTATGTGATCCTTACTAGCTGGAAGTAAGGGAGATGGGGCATGAAGTTATTTCTAGGAGTTGGAGACATACCAAGTTTAACTCAGTTCTGGGCATCTTTGAAATACCTATACAAACTTGTTCCTACATAGTAACTTGCAAATTTGAATGAGAATGTGCTTGCTTACAGCAATGTGCTATATGTTCTGAATGCACGAATTGGGAATCTGTGTCAAAACTTTGTTAGAAATTATGTGATCCTTACTAGATGGAAGTAAGTGAGATGGGGCATGAAGTTATTTGTAGGAGTTGGAGACATACAACGTTTAGCTCAGTTCTGGGCATCTTTGAAATACCTATACAAACTTGTTCCTACATAGTAACTTGCAACTTTGAATGAGAATGTGCTTGCTTACAACAACGTGCTACATGTTCTGAATGCCCGAATTGGGAATCTGTGTCAAAACTTTGTTAGGAATTATGTGTTCCTTACTAGCTGGAAGTAAGGGAGATGGGGCATGACGTTATTTCTAGGAGTTGGAGACATACCAAGTTTAGCTCAGTTCTGGGCATCTTTGAATTACCTATACAAACTTGTTCCTACATAGTAACTTGCAACTTTGAATGAGAATGTGCTTGCTTACAGCAACGTGCTATATGTTCTGAATGCCCGAATTGGGAATCTGTGTCAAAACTTTGTTAGGAATTATGTGATCCTTACTAGCTGGAAGTAAGGGAGATGGGGCATGAAGTTATTTCTAGGAGTTGGAGACATACCAAGTTTAGCTCAGTTCTGGGCAATTTTGAAACACCTATACAAACTTGTTGCTACATAGTAACTTGCAACTTTGAATGAGAATGTGCTTGCTTACAGCAACGTGCTATATGTTCTGAATGCCCGAATTGGGAATCTGTGTCAAAACTTTGTTAGGAATTATGTGATCCTTACTAGCTGGAAGTAAGGGAGATGGGGCATGAAGTTATTTCTAGGAGTTGGAGACACACAACGTTTAGCTAAGTTCTGGGTATCTTTGAAATACCTATACAAACTTGTTCCTACATAGTAACTTGCAACTTTGAATGAGAATGTGCTTGCTTACAGCAACGTGCTATATGTTCTGAATGCCCGAATTGGGAATCTGTGTCAAAAATTTGTTAGGAATTATGTGATCCTTAATAGCTGGAAGTTAGGGAGTTGGGGCATGAAGATATTTCTAGAGGTTGGACACATACCAAGTTTAGCTCAGTTCTGGGCATCTTTGAAATACCTATACAAACTTGTTCCTACATAGTAACTTGTTAGTTGAAATGAGAAAGTGCTTGCTTAAAGAAACGTGCTATATGTTCTGAATGCCCGAATTGGGAATCTGTGTCAAAACTTTGTTAGGAATTATGTGATCCTTACTAGCTGGAAGTAAGGAAGATGGGGCATCAAGTTATTTCTAGGAGTTGGAGACATACAAGTTTAGCTCAGTTCTGGGCATCTTTGAAATACCTATACAAACTTGTTCCTACATAGTAACTTGCATCTTTGAATGAGAATGTGCTTGCTTACAGCAACGTGCTCTATGTTCTGAATGCCCGAATTGGGAATCTGTGTCAAAAATTTTTAGGAATTATGTGATCCTTACTAGCTGGAAGTAAGGGAGATGGAGCATGAAGTTATTTCCACGAGTAGAGACATACCCACTTTAGCTCAGTTCTGGGGATCTTTGAAAGTCCTATTCAAACTTGTTCCTACATAGTAACTTGCTACTTGGAATGAGAAAGTGCTTACTTAAAGCAACGTGCTATATGTTCTGCATGCCCGAATTGGGAATCTGTGTCAAAACTTTGTTAGGAATTATGTGATCCTTACTAGCTGGAAGTAAGGGAGATGGGGCATGAAGTTATTTCTAGGAGTTGGCGACATACCCACTTCAGCTCAGTTCTGGGGATCTTTGAAAGTCTTTAACAATCTCGTTCCTACATAGGAACTTGCAACTTTGAATGAGAAAGTGCTTGCTTAAAGCAACGTACTATATGATCTGTATGCCCGAAATGGGAATCTGTGTCAAATCTTTGCTAGGAATTGTGTGATGTTTACTAGCTGTAAATAAGGGAGAGGTGACATGAAGTTATTTCTATGAGTTGGAGACATACCCACTTTAGCTCAGTTCTGGTGATCTTTGAAAGTCCTATACAAACTTGTTTCTACATAGTAACTTGCAACTGTGAATGAGAAAGTGCTTGCTTACAGCAACGTGTTATAGGTTCTGAATGCCCGAATTGGGAATCTGTGTCAAAACTTTGTTAGGAATTATGTGATCCTTACTAGCTGGAAGTAAGGGAGATGGGGCACGAAGTTTTTTCTAGGAGTTGGAGACATACCCACTTTAGCTCAGTTCTGGGGATGTTTGAAAGTCCTATACAAACTTGTTCCCACATAGTAACTTGCTACTTGGAAAGAGAAAGTGCTTCCTTACAGCAACGTGCTATACGTTCTGAATGCCCGAATTTGGAATCTGTGTCAAACCTTTGTTAGGAATTATGTGATCCTTACTAGCTGGAAGTAAAGGAGATGGGGCATGAAGTTATTTCTAGGAGTTGGAGACATACCAAGTTTAGCTCAGTTCTGGGGATCTTTGAAAGTCCTATACAAACGTGTTCCTACATAGTAACTTGCTACTTAGAATGAGAAAGTGCTTGCTTACAGCAGCGTGCTATATGTTCTGAATGCCCGGATTGGGAATCTGTGTCAAAAATTGTTAGGAATTATGTGATCCTTACTAGCTGGAATTAAGGGAGATGGAGCATGAAGTTATTTCCAGGAGTAGAGACATACCCACCTTAGCTCAGTTCTGGGGATCTTTGAAAGTCCTATACAAACTTGTTCCTGCATAGTAACTTGCTAGTTAGAATGAGAAAGCGCTTGCTTAAAGCAACGTTCTATATTTTTTGAATGCCAGAATTGGGAATCTGTGTGAAACTTTGTTAGGAATAATGTGATCCTTACTAGCTTGAAGTAAGGGAGATGGGGCATGAAGTTATTACAAGGAGTTGGAGACATACGCACTTTAACTCAGTTCTGGGGATCTTTAAATTCCTATACAAACTTGTTCCTACATAGAAACTTGCAATTTTGAATGAGAAAGTGCTTGCTTAAAGCAACATGCTATATGTTCTGAATGCCGGAAATGGTAATCTGTGTCAAAACTGTGTTAGAAATTATGTATCCTTACTAGGGGAAAGTAAGGTAGATGGGGCATGAAGTTATTTCTAGGAGTTGGCGACATACACACTTCAGCTCAGTTCTGGGGATGTTTGAAAGTCCTTTACAATCTCGTTCCTACATAGGAACTTACAACTTTGAATGAGAAATTGCTTGCTTAAAGCAACGTACTACATGTTCTGTATGCCCGAAATGGGAATCTGTGTGAAAATATTGCTAGGAATTATGTGATGTTTACTAGCTGTAAATAAGGGAGATGGGACATGAAGTTATTTGTATGAGTTGGAGACATACCCACTTTAGCTCAGTTCTGGGGATCTTTGAAAGTCCTATACAAATTTGTTCCTAGATATTAACTTGCTACTTGGAATGAGAAAGTGCTTGCTTAAAGCAACGTGCTACATGTTCTGAATGCCCGAATTGGGAATCTGTATGAAAACTTTGTTAGGAATTATGTGATCCTTACTAGCTGGAAGTAAGAGAGATGGGACATGAAGTTATTACTAGGAGTTGGAGACATACGCACTTTAGCTCAGTTCTCGGCATCTTTGTAAGTCTTATATAAACTTGTTCCTAGATAGTAAATTGCTAGATAGAATGAGAAAGTGCTTGCTTACAGCAACGTGCTGTATGTTCTGAATGCCCCAATTGGTAATCTGTGTCAAAACATTGTTAGGAATTATGTGATCATTACTAGATGAAAGTAAGGGAGATGGGGCATGATGTAATTTCTAGAAGTTGGAGACATACCCACTGTAGCTCAGTTCCGGTGACCTTTGAAAGACCTATAAAAACTTGTTCCTAGATAGTAACTTGCTAGTTAGAATGAGAAAGTGCTTGCTTAAAGCAACGTGCTATATGTTCTGAATACCCGATTTGGGAATCTGTGTCAAAACTTTGTTAGGAATTATGTGATCCTTACTAGCTGGAAGTAAGGGAGATTTGGCATGAAGTTATTACTAGGATTTGGAGACATACGCACTTTAACTCAGTTCTGGGAATCTTTAAAGTCCTATACAAACTTGTTCCTACATAGAAACTTGCAATTTTGAATGAGAAAGTGCTTGCTTAATGCAACGTGCTATATGTTGTGAATGCCTGAATTGGGAATCTGTGTCAAAATTTGTTAGGAATTATGTGATCCTTACTAGCTGGAAGTAAGGGAGATGGGGCATGAAGATATTTCTAGGAGTTGGAGACATACCAAGTTTAGCTCAGTTCTGGTGATCTTTGAAAGTGCCTTACAAACTTGTTCCTAGATAGTAACTTGCAACTTTGAATGAGAAAGTGCTTGCTTACAGCAACGTGCTATATGTTCTGAATGCCCGAATTGGGAATCTGTGTCAAAACTTTGATAGGAATTATGTGATCCTTACTAGCTGGAGGTAAGAGAGATGGGGCATGAAGTTATTTCTAGGAGTTGGAGACATACCCACTTAACTCAGTTCTGGGGATCTTTGAAAGTCCTATACAAACGTGTTCCTACATGGGAACTTGCTACTTGGAATGAGAAAGTGCTTGCTTACAGCAACGTACTATATGTTCTGAATGCCCGAATTGGGAATCTGTGTCAAAACTTTGTTAGGAATTATGTGATCCTTATTAGCTGGAAGTAAGGGAGATGGAGCATGAAGTTATTTATAGGAGTAGACACATACCCACTTTAGCTCAGTTCTAGGGATCTTTGAACGTCCTATACAAACTTTTTCCTACATAGTAACATGCTAGTGAGAATGAGAAAGTTCTTGCTTAAAGCAACGTGCTATATTTCTGAATGCCAGAATTGGGTGTCTGTGTCAAAACTTTGTTAGGAATTATGAGATCCTTACTAGCTGGAAGTAAGGGAGATGGGGCATGAAGATATTTCTAGGAGTTGGAGACATACCCACTTTAGCTCAGTTCTGGGGATCTTTTAAACTCCTATACAAACTTGTTCCTACATGGTAACTTGCAACTTGGAATGAGAAAGTGCTTGCTTAAAGCAACGTGCTATGTGTTCTGCATGCCCGAATTGGGAATTTGTGACAAACTTTGTTAGAAATTATGTGATCCTTACTAGCTGGACGTAAGGGAGATGGGGCATGAAGTTATTTCTAGGAGTTGGAGACATACCCACTTTAGTTCAGTTCTGGGGATCTTTGAAAGTCCTATACAAACTTGTTCGTACATAGTAAGTTGCAACTTGGAATGAGTAAGTGCTTGCTTACAGCAAGGTGCTATATGTTCTGAATGCCCGAATTGGGAATCTGTGTCAAAATTTTGTTAGGAATTATGTGATCCTTACTAGCTGGAAGTAAGGGAGATGGGGCATGAAGTCATTTCTAGGAGTTGGAGACATACCCACTTTAGCTCAGTTCTAGGGATCTTTGAAAGTCCTACACAAACTTGTTCCTCGATAGTAACTTGCAACTTTGAATGAGAAAGTGCTTGCTTACAACAAAGTGCTATATGTTCTGAATGCCCGAATTGGGATTCTGTGTCAAAACCTTGTTAGGAATTATGTGATTTTTAGTAGCTGGAAATAAGGGAGATGAGGAATGAAGTTATTTCTAGGAGTTGGAAACATACCCACTTCAGCTCAGTTCTGGGGATCTTTGAAAGTCCTATACAATCTCGTTCCTACATAGGAACTTGCAACTTTGAATGAGAAAGTGCTTGCTTACAGCAATGTGCTGTATGTTCTGAATGCCCGAATTGGTAATCTGTGTCAAAACATTGTTAGGAATTATGTGATCCTTACTAGATGAAAGTAAGGGAGATGGGGCATGAAGTAATTTCTAGGAGTTGGAGACATACCCACTTTAGCTCAGTTCTGGTGATCTTTGAAAGACCTATACAAACTTATTCCAAGATAGTAACTTGCTAGTTAGAATGAGAAAGTGCTTGCTCAAAGCAACGTGCTATATGTTCTGAATGCCCGAATTGGGAATCTGTGTCAAAACTTTGTTAGGAATTATGTGATCCTTACTAGCTGGAAGTAAGGGAGAAGGGGCATGAAGTTATTACTAGGAGTTGGAGACATACGCACTTTAGCTCAGTTCTGGGAATCTTTAAAGTCCTATACAAACTTGTTCCTACATAGAAACTTGCAATTTTGAATGAGAAAGTGCTTGCTTAATGCAACGTGCTATATGTTCTGAATGCCCGAAATGGGAATCTGTGTCAAAACTTTCTTAGAAATTATGTATCCTTACTAGGGGAAAGTAAGGGAGATGGGGCATGAAGTTATTTCTAGGAGTTGGCTACATACCCACTTTAGCTCAGTTCTGGGGATCTTTGAAAGTCCTATACAATCTCGTTCCTACATAGGAACTTGCAACTTTGAATAAGAAAGCGCTTGCTTAAAGCAACGTACTATATGTTCTGTATGTCCGAAATGGTAATCTGTGTCAAAACTTTGTTAGGAATTCTGTGATCCTGACTAGCTGGAAGTAAGGGAGATGGGGCCTGAAGTTATTTCTAGGAGTTGGAAACACACCCGCTTTAGCTCACTTCTGGGGATCTTTGAAAGTCCTATACAAACTTATTCCTAGATAGTAACTTGCAACTTTGAATGAGAAAGTGCCTGCTTAAAGCAACGTGCTCTATATTCTGAATTCCCGAAATGGAAATCTGTGTCAAAACTTTGTTAGGAATTATGTGATGTTTACTAGCTGGAAGTAAAGGAGATGGGGCATGAAGTTATTTCTAGGAGTTGGAGACATACCAAGTTTAGCTCAGTTCTGGGCATCTTTGAAAGTCCTATACAAACTTGTTCCTACATAGTAACTTGCATCTTTGAATGAGAATGTGCTTGCTTACAGCAACGTGCTATATGTTGTGAATGCCCGAATTGGGAATCTGTGTCAAAACTTTGTTAGGAATTATGTGATACTTACTAGCTGGAAGTAAGGGAGATGGGGCATGAAGTTATTTCTAGGAGTTGGAGACATACGCACTTTAGCTCAGTTCTGGCATCTTTGAAATACCTGTACAAACTTGTTCCTACATAGTAACTTGCTAGTTGGAATGAGCAAGTACTTGCTTAAAGCAACGTGCTACATATTCTGAATGCCCGAATTGGGAATCAGTGTCAAAACTTTGCTAGAAATTATGTGATCCTTATTAGATGGAAGTAAGGGAGATGAGGCATGAAGTTTTTTCTAGGAGTTGGAGACAAACCCACTTTAGCTCAGTTCTGGGCATGTTTGAAATACCTATACAAACTTGTTCCTACATAGTAACTTGCAACTTTGAATGAGAATGTGCTTGCTTACAGCAATGTGCTATATGTTCTGAATGCCCGAATTCGGAATTTGTGTCAAAACGTTGTTAGGAATTATGTGATCCTTACTAGCTGGAAGTAAGGGAGATGGGGCATGAAGTTATTTCTAGGAGTTGGAGATATACCAAGCTGAACTCAGTTCTGGGCATCTTTGAAATCCCTATACAAACTTGTTCCTACATAGTAACTTGCTAGTTGAAATGAGAAAGTGCTTGCTTAAAGCAACGTGCTATATGTTCTGAATGCTCGAATTGGGAATCTGTGTCAAAACATTGTTAGGAATCATGTGATCCATACTAGCTGGAAGTAAGGAAGATGGGGCATCAAGTTATTTCTAGGACTTGGAGACATACCAAGTTTAGCTCAGTTCTGGGCATCTTTGAAATACCTATACAAACTTGTTCCTACATAGTAACTTGCATCTTTGAATGAGAATGTGCTTGCTTACAGCAATGTTCAATATGTTCTGAATGCCCAAATTGGGAATCTGTGTCAAAACTTTGTTAGGAATTATGTGATCCTTACTAGCTGGAAGTAAGGGAAATGGGGCATGAAGTTATTTCTAGGAGTTGGAGACATACCAATTTAGCTCAGTTCTGGACATCTTTGAAAGTCCTATACAAACTTGTTCCTACATAGTAACTTGCATCTTTGAATGAGAATGTGCTTGCTTACAGCAACGTGCTATATGTTCTGAATGACCGAATTGGGAATCTGTGTCAAAACGTTGTTAGGAATTTTGTGATCCTTACTAGCTGGAAGTAAGGGAGTTGGGGCTTGAAATTATTTCTAGGAGTTGGAGACATACCAAGTTTAGCTCAGTTCTGGGCATCTTTGTAATACCTATACAAACTTGTTCCTACATAGTAACTTGCTACTTGGAATGAGAAAGTGCTTGCTTAAAGCAACGTGCTATATGTTCTGAATGCCCGAATTGGGAATCTGTGTCAAAACTTTGTTAGGAATTATGTGATCCTTACTAGCTGGAAGTAAGGGAGATTTGGCATGAAGTTATTACTAGGATTTGGAGACATACGCACTTTAGCTCAGTTCTGGGAATCTTTAAAGTCCTATACAAACTTGTTCCTACATAGAAACTTGCAATTTTGAATGAGAAAGTGCTTGCTTAATGCAACGTGCTATATGTTGTGAATGCCTGAATTGGGAATCTGTGTCAAAATTTGTTAGGAATTATGTGATCCTTACTAGCTGGAAGTAAGGGAGATGGGGCATGAAGATATTTCTAGGAGTTGGAGACATACCAAATTTAGCTCAGTTCTGGTGATCTTTGAAAGTGCCTTACAAACTTGTTCCTAGATAGTAACTTGCAACTTTGAATGAGAAAGTGCTTGCTTACAGCAACGTGCTATATGTTCTGAATGCCCGAATTGGGAATCTGTGTCAAAACTTTGATAGGAATTATGTGATCCTTACTAGCTGGAGGTAAGAGAGATGGGGCATGAAGTTATTTCTAGGAGTTGGAGACATACCCACTTAACTCAGTTCTGGGGATCTTTGAAAGTCCTATACAAACGTGTTCCTACATAGGAACTTGCTACTTGGAATGAGAAAGTGCTTGCTTACAGCAACGTACTATATGTTCTGAATGCCCGAATTGGGAATCTGTGTCAAAACTTTGTTAGGAATTATGTGATCCTTATTAGCTGGAAGTAAGGGAGATGGAGCATGAAGTTATTTATAGGAGTAGACACATACCCACTTTAGCTCAGTTCTAGGGATCTTTGAACGTCCTATACAAACTTTTTCCTACATAGTATCTTGCTAGTGAGAATGAGAAAGTTCTTGCTTAAAGCAACGTGCTATATTTCTGAATGCCAGAATTGGGTATCTGTGTCAAAACTTTGTTAGGAATTATGTGATCCTTACTAGCTGGAAGTTAGGGAGATGGGGCATGAAGTTATTTCTAAGAGTTGGAGACATACCCACTTTAGCTCAGTTCTGGGGATCTTTTAAACTCCTATAGAAACTTGTTCCTACATAGTAACTTGCAACTTGGAATGAGAAAGTGCTTGCTTTAAGCAACGTGCTATATGTTCTGCATGCCCGAATTGGGAATTTGTGTCAAACTTTGTTAGGAATTATGTGATCCTTACTAGCTGGAAGTAAGGGAGATGGGGCATGAAGATATTTCTAGGAGTTGGAGACATACCCACTTTAGCTCAGTTCTGGGGATCTTTTAAACTCCTATGCAAACTTGTTCCTACATGGTAACTTGCAACTTGGAATGAGAAAGTGCTTGCTTAAAGCAACGTGCTATGTGTTCTGCATGCCCGAATTGGGAATTTGTGACAAACTTTGGTAGGAATTATGTGATCCTTACTAGCTGGACGTAAGGGAGATGGGGCATGAAGTTATTTCTAGGAGTTGGAGACATACCCACTTTAGCTCAGTTCTGGGGATCTTTGAAAGTCCTATACAAACTTGTTCGTACATAGTAAGTTGCAACTTGGAATGAGTAAGTGCTTGCTTACAGCAAGGTGCTATATGTTCTGAATGCCCGAATTGGGAATCTGTGTCAAAATTTTGTTAGGAATTATGTGATCCTTACTAGCTGGAAGTAAGGGAGATGGGGCATGAAGTCATTTCTAGGAGTTGGAGACATACCCACTTTAGCTCAGTTCTGGGGATCTTTCAAAGTCCTACACAAACTTGTTCCTCGATAGTAACTTGCAACTTTGAATGAGAAAGTGCTTGCTTACAACAAAGTGCTATATGTTCTGAATGCCCGAATTGGGATTCTGTGTCAAAACCTTGTTAGGAATTATGTGATTTTTAGTAGCTGGAAATAAGGGAGATGAGGAATGAAGTTATTTCTAGGAGTTGGAAACATACCCACTTCAGCTCAGTTCTGGGGATCTTTGAAAGTCCTATACAATCTCGTTCCTACATAGGAACTTGCAACTTTGAATGAGAAAGTGCTTGCTTACAGCAATGTGCTGTATGTTCTGAATGCCCGAATTGGTAATCTGTGTCAAAACATTGTTAGGAATTATGTGATCCTTACTAGATGAAAGTAAGGGAGATGGGGCATGAAGTAATTTCTAGGAGTTGGAGACATACCCACTTTAGCTCAGTTCTGGTGATCTTTGAAAGACCTATACAAACTTATTCCAAGATAGTAACTTGCTAGTTAGAATGAGAAAGTGCTTGCTCAAAGCAACGTGCTATATGTTCTGAATGCCCGAATTGGGAATCTGTGTCAAAACTTTGTTAGGAATTATGTGATCCTGACTAGCTGGAAGTAAGGGAGATGGGACCTGAAGTTATTTCTAGGAGTTGGAAACACACCCGCTTTAGCTCACTTCTGGGGATCTTTGAAAGTCCTATACAAACTTATTCCTAGATAGTAACTTGCAACTTTGAATGAGAAAGTGCCTGCTTAAAGCAACGTGCTCTATATTCTGAATTCCCGAAATGGAAATCTGTGTCAAAACTTTGTTAGGAATTATGTGATGTTTACTAGCTGGAAGTAAAGGAGACGGGGCATGAAGTTATTTCTAGGAGTTGGAGACATACCAAGTTTAGCTCAGTTCTGGGCATCTTTGAAAGTCCTATACAAACTTGTTCCTACATAGTAACTTGCATCTTTGAATGAGAATGTGCTTGCTTACAGCAACGTGCTATATGTTGTGAATGCCCGAATTGGGAATCTGTGTCAAAACTTTGTTAGGAATTATGTGATACTTACTAGCTGGAAGTAAGGGAGATGGGGCATGAAGTTATTTCTAGGAGTTGGAGACATACGCACTTTAGCTCAGTTCTGGCATCTTTGAAATACCTGTACAAACTTGTTCCTACATAGTAACTTGCTAGTTGGAATGAGCAAGTGCTTGCTTAAAGCAACGTGCTACATATTCTGAATGCCCGAATTGGGAATCAGTGTCAAAACTTTGCTAGAAATTATGTGATCCTTATTAGATGGAAGTAAGGTTGATGAGGCATGAAGTTTTTTCTAGGAGTTGGAGACAAACCCACTTTAGCTCAGTTCTGGGCATGATTGAAATACCTATACAAACTTGTTCCTACATAGTAACTTGCAACTTTGAATGAGAATGTGCTTGCTTACAGCAATGTGCTATATGTTCTGAATGCCCGAATTCGGAATTTGTGTCAAAACGTTGTTAGGAATTATGTGATCCTTACTAGCTGGAAGTAAGGGAGATGGGGCATGAAGTTATTTCTAGGAGTTGGAGATACACCAAGTTGAACTCAGTTCTGGGCATCTTTGAAATCCCTATACAAACTTGTTCCTACATAGTAACTTGCTAGTTGAAATGAGAAAGTGCTTGCTTAAAGCAACGTGCTATATGTTCTGAATGCTCGAATTGGGAATCTGTGTCAAAACATTGTTAGGAATCATGTGATCCATACTAGCTGGAAGTAAGGAAGATGGGGCATCAAGTTATTTCTAGGACTTGGAGACATACCAAGTTTAGCTCAGTTCTGGGCATCTTTGAAATACCTATACAAACTTGTTCCTACATAGTAACTTGCATCTTTGAATGAGAATGTGCTTGCTTACAGCAATGTTCAATATGTTCTGAATGCCCAAATTGGGAATCTGTGTCAAAACTTTGTTAGGAATTTTGTGATCCTTACTAGCTGGAAGTAAGGTAAATGGGGCATGAAGTTATTTCTAGTAGTTGGAGACATACCAATTTAGCTCAGTTCTGGACATCTTTGAAAGTCCTATACAAACTTGTTCCTACATAGTAACTTGCATCTTTGAATGAGAATGTGCTTGCTTACAGCAACGTGCTATATGTTCTGAATGACCGAATTGGGAATCTGTGTCAAAACGTTGTTAGGAATTTTGTGATCCTTACTAGCTGGAAGTAAGGGAGTTGGGGCTTGAAATTATTTCTAGGAGTTGGAGACATACCAAGTTTAGCTCAGTTCTGGGCATCTTTGAAATACCTATACAAACTTGTTCCTACATAGTAACTTGCTACTTGGAATGAGAAAGTGCTTGCTTAAAGCAACGTGCTATATGTTCTGAATGCCCGAATTGGGAATCTGTGTCAAAACTTTGTTAGGAATTATGTGATCCTTACTAGCTGGAAGTAAGGGAGATTTGGCATGAAGTTATTACTAGGATTTGGAGACATACGCACTTTAGCTCAGTTCTGGGAATCTTTAAAGTCCTATACAAACTTGTTCCTACATAGAAACTTGCAATTTTGAATGAGAAAGTGCTTGCTTAATGCAACGTGCTATATGTTGTGAATGCCTGAATTGGGAATCTGTGTCAAAATTTGTTAGGAATTATGTGATCCTTACTAGCTGGAAGTAAGGGAGATGGGGCATGAAGATATTTCTAGGAGTTGGAGACATACCAAGTTTAGCTCAGTTCTGGTGATCTTTGAAAGTGCCTTACAAACTTGTTCCTAGATAGTAACTTGCAACTTTGAATGAGAAAGTGCTTGCTTACAGCAACGTGCTATATGTTCTGAATGCCCGAATTGGGAATCTGTGTCAAAACTTTGATAGGAATTATGTGACCCTTACTAGCTGGAGGTAAGAGAGATGGGGCATGAAGTTATTTCTAGGAGTTGGAGACATACCCACTTAACTCAGTTCTGGGGATCTTTGAAAGTCCTATACAAACGTGTTCCTACATAGGAACTTGCTACTTGGAATGAGAAAGTGCTTGCTTACAGCAACGTACTATATGTTCTGAATGCCCGAATTGGGAATCTGTGTCAAAACTTTGTTAGGAATTATGTGATCCTTATTAGCTGGAAGTAAGGGAGATGGAGCATGAAGTTATTTATAGGAGTAGACACATACCCACTTTAGCTCAGTTCTAGGGATCTTTGAACGTCCTATACAAACTTTTTCCTACATAGTATCTTGCTAGTGAGAATGAGAAAGTTCTTGCTTAAAGCAACGTGCTATATTTCTGAATGCCAGAATTGGGTATCTGTGTCAAAACTTTGTTAGGAATTATGTGATCCTTACTAGCTGGAAGTTAGGGAGATGGGGCATGAAGTTATTTCTAGGAGTTGGCTACATACCCACTTTAGCTCAGTTCTGGGGATCTTTTAAACTCCTATAGAAACTTGTTCCTACATAGTAACTTGCAACTTGGAATGACAAAGTGCTTGCTTAAAGCAACGTGCTATATGTTCTGCATGCCCGAATTGGGAATTTGTGTCAAACTTTGTTAGGAATTATGTGATCCTTACTAGCTGGAAGTAAGGCAGATGGGGCATGAAGATATTTCTAGGAGTTGGAGACATACCCACTTTAGCTCAGTTCTGGGGATCTTTTAAACTCCTATACAAACTTGTTCCTACATGGTAACTTGCAACTTGGAATGAGAAAGTGCTTGCTTAAAGCAACGTGCTATCTGTTCTGCATGCCCGAATTGGGAATTTGTGACAAATTTTGCTAGGAATTATGTGATCCTTGCTAGCTGGACGTAAGGCAGATGGGGCATGAAGTTATTTCTAGGAGTTGGAGACATACCCACTTTAGCTCAGTTCTGGGGATCTTTGAAAATCCTACACAAACTTGTTCCTCGATAGTAACTTGCAACTTTGAATGAGAAAGTGCTTGCTTACAACAAAGTGCTATATGTTCTGAATGCCCGAATTGGGAATCTGTGTCAAAACTTTGTTAGGAATTATGTGATTTTTAGTAGCTGGAAATAAGGGAGATGTGGCATGAAGTTATTTCTAGGAGTTGGAGACATACCCACTTTAGCTCCGTTCTGGGTTCTTTGAAAGTCCTATACAAACTTGTTCCTAGATAGTAACTTGCTGCTTGGAATGAGAAACTGCTTGCTTAAAAGAAGTGCTACATGTTCTGAAGGCTCGAATAGGGACCTGTATCAAAACTACGTTAGGAATTATGTGATCCTTACTAGCTGGAAGTAAGGGAGATGGGGCATGAAGTTATTACTATGAGTTGGAGACATACGCACTTTAGCTCAGTTCTGGGGATCTTTGCAAGTCCTATACAATCTCGTTCCTACATAGGAACTTGCTACTTGGAATGAGAAAGTACTTGCTTAAAGCAACGTGCTATATGTTCACAATGCCCGAATTGGGAATCTGCGTCAAAACTTTGTTAGGAATTATGTGATCCTTACTAGCTGGAAGTAAGGGAGATGGGGCATGAAGTTATTTTACGAGTTGGAAACATACCCATTTTAGCTCAGTTCTGGGATCTTTGAAAATCCTATACAAACTTGTTCTTACATAGTAACTTGCAAGTGGAAATGAGAAAGTGCTTGCTTAAGGCAACGTGCCATATGTTCTGAATGCCCCAATTGGTAATCTGTGTCAAAACTTTGTTAGGAATTATGTGATCCTTACTAGCTGGAAGTAAGGGAGATGGGGTATGAACTTATTTCTAGGAGTTGGAAACATACCCCTTTTAGCTCAGTTCTGGGATTTTGAAAATCCTATACAAACTTGTTCTTACATACTAACTTGCAACCTTGAATGAGAAAGTGCTTGCTTACAGCAACGTGCTATATGTTCTGAATGCCCCAATTGGCAATCTGTGTCAAAACTTTGTTAGGGATTATGTGATCCTTACTAGCTGGAAGTAAGGGAAAGGGGGCAAGAAGTTATTTCTAGGAGTTGGAGCATACCCACTTTAGCTCAGTTCTGGGGATCTTTGAAAGTCCTAAACAAACTTGTTCCTACATAGTAACTTGCAACCTTGAATGAGAAAGTGCTTGCTTACAGCAACGTGCTATAGGTTCTGAATGCCCGAATTGGGAATCTGTGTCAAAACATTGTTAGGAATTATGTGAACCTTACTAGCTGGAAGTAAGGGAGATGGAGCATGAAGTTATTTCTAGGAGTAGAGACATACCAACTTTAGCTCAGTTCTGGGGATCTTTGAAAGTCCTATACAAACTTGTTCCTACATAGTAACTTGCTACTTGGAATGAGACAGTGCTTTCTTAAAGCAACGTGCTATATGTTCTGAATGCCCGAATTGGGAATCTGTGTCAAAACTTTCTTAGGAACTATGTATCCTTACTAGGGGAAAGTATGGGAGATGGGGCATGAAGTTATTTCTAGGAGTTGGCGACATACCCACTTTAGCTCAGTTCTGGGGATCATTGAAAGTCCTATACAATCTCGTTCCTACATAGGAACTTGCAACTTTGAATGAGAAAGTGCTTGCTTAAAGCAACGTACTATATGTTCTGTATGCCCGAAATGGGAATCTGTGTCAAAACTTTGTTAGGAATTCTGTGATCCTGACTATCTGGAAGTAAGGGAGATGGGGCATGAAGTTATTTCTAGGAGTTGGAAACACACCCGCTTTAGCTCAGTTCTGGGGATCTTTGAAAGTCCTATACAAACATATTCCTAGATAGTAACTTGCTAGTTAGAATGAGAAAGTGCTTGCTTAAAGCAACGTGCTATATGTTGTGAATGCCCGAAATGGGAATCTGTGTCAAAACTTTGTTAGGAATTATGTGATCCGTACTAGCTGGAATTAAGGGAGATGTGGCATGAAGTTATTTCTAGGAGTTGGAGACATACCCACTTTAGCTCAGTTCTGGGGATCTTTGAAAGTCCTATACAAACTTGTTCCTAGATAGTAACTTGCTGCTTGGAATGAGAAACTGCTTGCTTAAAAGAAGTGCTACATGTTCTGAAGGCTCGAATAGGGACCTGTATCAAAACTTTGTTAGGAATTATGTGATCCTTACTAGCTGGAAGTAAGGGAGATGGGGCATGAAGTTATTACTATGAGTTGTAGACATACGCACTTTAGCTCAGTTCTGGGGATCTTTGAAAGTCCTATACAAACTTGTTCCTAAACAGTAACTTGCAACTTGGAAGGAGAAAGTGCTTCATTAAGCAACGTGCTATATGTTCTAAATGTCCGAATTGGAAATCTGTGTCAAAACTTTGTTAGAAATTATGTGATCCTCACTAACTGGAAGTAAGGAAGATGAGGCATGATGTTATTTCTAGGAGTTGGAGAGACACCCACTTTAGCTCAGTTCTTGGAATCTTTGAAAGTCATAAACAAACTTGTTCCTAGATAGCATCTTGCAACTGGAATCAGAAAGTGCTTCTTCATAAGAACATGTTGTTTCTTCTCAATGCACCAAACATGAATCTTTGCAAATCTTCTTTAGGATTTATGTGATCCTTACTAGCCGGATGTAAGTGAGATGGGGCATGAGGTTATTTCCAGGAGTTGGAGTCATACCCTGTTTTTCCCAGCTGTGGGCAGTTTTGCAAAACCTATACAACCTTTTTGCTAGACAGCCACTTGAAATTTGGTATCAGAAAGAGTTTCTTCAAAGGAACGGGCTATTTCTTCTCCGTGCCCAAAAAGAGAATCTGTGCCAAATCTTGTTTAGTAAATATGTGATCCTTACTAGATGAAAGTTAGGGAGATGAGGCATGAAGTTATTTGTAGGAGATAGAGACATACCCACTTTAGCTGAGTTCTGGGAATCTTTGAAATTCCTATACAAACTTGTTCCTAGATAGTAACTTGCAACTTGGAAAGAGAAAGTGCTTGCTTTAAGCTCCGTTTTATATGTTCTGAATGCCCGAATTGGGAATCTGTGTCAAAACTTTGTTAAGAATTATGTGATCCTTACTAGATGGAAGTAACGGAGATGGAGCATGAAGTTATTTCTTGTAGTTGGAGACATACCCACTTTAGCTCAGTTCTGGGACTCTTTGAATGTCCTATACGAACTTGTTCCTAGATAGTAACTTGCAACTTGGAATGAGAAAGTGCTTGCTTAAAGCAACGTGCTATATGTTCTGAATGCCCGAATTGGATATTTGTGTCAAATCTTTGTTAGGAATTATGTATCCTTACTATCTGGAAGTAAGGGAGATGGGGCATGAAGTTATTTCTAGGAGTTGGAGACATACCCACTTTGTCTCAGTTCTGGGAATCTTTGAAAGTCCTATACAAACTTGTTCCTAGATAGCAACTTGCAACTGGAATGAGAAAGAGCTTCTTCAAAAGAACATGCTATTTCTTCTCAATGCACCAAACATGAATCTGTTCCAAATCTTCTTTGGGATTTTTGTGATCCTTACTAGATGGAAGTTAGGGAGATGGGGCATGAAGTTATTTCTAAGAGAGAGAGACATACCCACTTTAGCTCAGTTCTGGCAATCATTGCAAGTCCTATAGAAACTTGTTTCTAGCCAGCAGCTTGCAATTTAGAATGAGAAAGTGCTTGCTTAAAGCAACGTCCTATATGATCTGAATGCCCGAATTGGGAATCTGTGTCAAAACTTTGTTAGGAATTATGTGATCCTTACTAGCTGGATGTAAGGGAGATGGTGCATGAAGTTATTTATAGGAGTTGGAGACATACCCACTTTAGCTCAGTTCTGGGAATCTTTGAAAGTCCTATGCACACTTGTTCCTACATAGTAACTTGCAACTTGGAATGAGAAAGTGCTTGCTTAAAGCAACGTGCTATATGTTCTGAATGCCCGAATTGGGAATCTGTGTCAAAACTTTGTTTGGAATTATGTGATCCTTACTAGCTGGAAGTAAGGGAGATGGGGCATTAAGTTATTTCTAGGAGTTGGAGACATACCCACTTTAGCTCTGTTCTGGGAATCTTTGAAAGTCCCATACAAACTTGTTCCTAGATAGTGACTTGCAACTTGGAATGAGAAAGTGCTTGCTTAAAGCAACGTGGTATATGTTCTGAATGCCAGAATTGGGAATCTGTGTCAAAACTTTGTTAGGAATTATGTGATCCTTACTAGCTGGAAGTAAGGACGATGGGGCATGAAGTTATTTCTAGGAATTGGAGACATACCCCCTTTATCTCAGTTCTGGGAATCTTTGAAAGTCCTATACAAACTTGTTCCTAGATACTGTCTTGCAACTGGAATCAGAAATTGCTTTTTCAAAAGAACATGCCATTTCTTCTCAATGCACCAAACATGAATGTGTTCTAAATCTTCTCAGGATTTATTTCTTCCTTACTAGCTGGAAGTAAGCGAGATGGGACATGAAGTTATTTCCAGGAGTTGGAGTCACACCCAGATTTCTTAGATGTGGGCATCTTTGCAAGGCCTATACAAACTTATTGCTAGACAGCAACTTGCAATTTGGAATCAGAAACTGTGTCTCCAAGGGAACGAGCTATTTCTTCTAAATGCGTAAAAAGGGAATCTGATCCAAATCTTGTTTAGGAAATATGTGATGCTTATTAGATGGAAGTTAGGGAGATGGGGCATGAAGTTATTTGTAGGAGATAGAGACATACCCACTTTAGCTCACTCTGGCAATCATTGTAAGTCGTATGCAAACTTGTTTATACCCAGCAGCTTGCAACTTGGAATGAGAAAGTACTTGCTTAAAGCAACGTGCTATATGTTCTGAATGCCCGAATTGGAAATCTGTGGTAAAATTTTGTTAGGAAGTATGTGATCTTTACTAGCTGGAAGTAAGGGAGATGGGGCAGGAAGTTATTTCTAGGAGTTGGAGACATACCCACTTTAGCTCAGTTCGGGGAATCTTTGAAGTTCCTATACAAACTTCTTCCTAGATAGTAACTTGCTACTTGGAATGAGAAAGTGCTTGCTTTAAGCAACGTGCTATATGTTCTGAATGCCCGAATTGGGAATCTGGGTCAAAACTTTGTTAGGAATTATGTGATCCTTACTAGCTGGAAGTAAGGGAGATGGGGCATGAAGTTATTTCTAGGAGTTGGAGACATACTCACTTTAGCTCAGTTTTGGGATTCTTTGAAAGTCCTATACAAACTTGTTCCTAGATAGCATCTTGCAATTGGAATCAGAAAGTGCTTCTTCAAAAGATGATGTTATTTCTTCTCAGTGCACCAAACATGAATCTGTTCCAAATCTTCTTTAGGAATTATGTGATCCTTACTAGCTGGAAGTAAGGGAGATGGGGGCATGAAGTTATTTCCAGGAGTTGGAGTCATACCCAGTTTTTCCCAGCTGTGGGGATCTTTGCAAAGCGTATACAAACTTATTGCTAGACAGCAGCTTGCAATTTGGAATCAGAATGTGTTTCTTCAAAGCAACGGGCTATTTCTTCTCAATGCCCAAAAAGGGAATCTGTGCCAAATCTTGTTTAGGAAATATGTGATCCTTACTAGATGGAAGTTAGGGAGATGGGGCATGAAGTTATTTCTAGGAGTTGGAGACATACCCACTTTAGCTCAGTTCTGGGAATCTTAGAAAGTCCTATACATTTTTTTCCTAGATAGTAACTTGCAACTTGGAATGAGAAAGTGCTTGCTTAAAGCAACGTGCTATATGTTCTGAATGCCCGAATTGGGAATCTGTGTCAAAACTTTGTTAGGAATTATGTGATCCTTACTAGATTGAAGAAAGGGAGATGTGGCATTATGTTATTTCTACGAGTTGGAGACATATCCATTTTAGCTCAGTTCTGGGAATCTTTGAATGTCCTATACAAACTTGTTCCTAGATAGCAACTTGCAACTGGAATCAGAAAGTGCTTCTTCAAAAGAACATGTTATTTCTTCTCAATGCACCAAACATGAATCTGTTCCAAATCTTCCTTAGTATTTATGTGATCCTTACTAGCTGGAAGTTAGGGAGATGGGGCATGAAGTTATTTCCTGGAGTTGGAGTCATACCCAGTTTTTCCCAGCTGTGGGCATGATTGCAATGCCTATACAAACTTATTGTTAGACAGCAACTTGCAATTTGGAATCAGAATGTCTTTCTTCAAAAGAACGGGCTCTTTCTTCTCAATGCCCAAAAAGGGAATCAGTGCCAAATCTTGTTTAGGAAATATGTGATCCTTACTAGGTGGAAGTTAAGGAGATGAGGCATGAAGTTATTTCTAGGAGATAGAGACATACCCACTTTAGCTCAGTTCTGGTAATAATTGCAAGTCCTATAGAAACTTGTTTCTACCCAGCAGGTTGCAACTTAAAATGAGAAAGTGCTTGCTTAAAGCAACGTCCTATGTGATCTGAATGCCCGAATTGGTAATCTGTGTCAAAACTTTGTTAGGAATTATGTGATCCTTACTAGCTGGAAGTAAGGGAGATGGGGCATGAAGTTATTTCTAGGAGTTGGAGACATACCAACATGAGCTCAGTTCTGGGAATCTTTGAAATTCCTATACAAACGTCTTCCTAGATAGTAACTGAAACTTGGAATGAGAAAATGCTTGCTTAAAGCAAAGTGCTATATGTTCTGAATGCCCGAGTTGTGAATCTGTGTCAAAACTTTGTTAGGAATTATGTGATCCTTACTAGATGGAAGATAGAGAGATGGGGAATGAAGTTATTTCTAGGAGATACACACATACCCTCTTTAGCTCAGTTCTGGCAATCATTCCAAGTCCTATACAAACTTGTTTCTACACAGCAGCTTGCAACTTCCGATGAGAAATTGCTTGCTTAATACAACGTCTTATATGATCTGAATGCCCGAATTGGGAATCTGTGTCAAATTTTGTTAGGAATTATGTGATCCTTACTAGATGGAAGTAAGGGAGATGGGGCATGAAGATATTCCTATTAGTTGGAGACATACCAACTTTAGGTCAGTTCTGGGAATCTTTGAAAGTCCTATACAAACTTGTTCCTAGCTTGTAACTTGCAACTTGGAATGAGAAAGTGCTTGTTTAAAGCAACGTGCTATATGTTCTGAAGGCCAGAATTGGGAATCTGTGTCAAAACTTTGTTAGGAATTATGTGATCCTTACTAGATGTTAGTAAGGGAAATGGGGCATGTAATTATTTCTAGGAGTTGGAGTCATACTCACTTTAGCTCAGTTCTGGGAATCTTTGAAAGTCCTATACAAACTTGTTCATAGATAGTAACTTGCAACTTGGAATGAGAAAGTGCTTGCTTAAAGCAACGTGTTATATTATGAATGCCAGATTTGGGAATCTGTGTCAAATCTTTGTTAGGCATTATGTGATCCTTACTAGCTGGAAGTAAGGAAGATGGGGTATCAAGTTATTTCTAGAAATTGGAGACATAACCACTTTAGCTCAGTTCTGGGAATCTTTGAATGTCCTATACTAACTTGTTCCTACATAGTAACTTGCAACTTGGAATGAGAAAGTGGTTGCTTGAAGCAACGTCCTCTATGTTCTGAATGCCTGAATTGGGAATCTGTGTCAAAACTTTGTTAGGAATTATGTGATCCTTACTAGCTGGAAGTAAGGGAGATGGGGCATGAAGGTATTTCTAGGAGTGAGAGACATACGCACTTTAGCTCAGTTCTGGGAATCTTTGAAAGTCCTATACAAACTTGTTCCTAAACAGTAACTTGCAACTTGGAAGGAGAAAGTGCTTCATTAAGCAACGTGCTATATGTTCTAAATGTCCGAATTGGAAATCTGTGTCAAAACTTTGTTAGAAATTATGTGATCCTCACTAACTGGAAGTAAGGAAGATGAGGCATGATGTTATTTCTAGGAGTTGGAGAGACACCCACTTTAGCTCAGTTCTTGGAATCTTTGAAAGTCGTAAACAAACTTGTTCCTAGATAGCATCTTGCAACTGGAATCAGAAAGTGCTTCTTCATAAGAACATGTTGTTTCTTCTCAATGCACCAAACATGAATCTTTGCAAATCTTCTTTAGGATTTATGTGATCCTTACTAGCCGGATGTAAGTGAGATGGGGCATGAGGTTATTTCCAGGAGTTGGAGTCATACCCTGTTTTTCCCAGCTGTGGGCAGTTTTGCAAAACCTATACAACCTTTTTGCTAGACAGCCACTTGAAATTTGGTATCAGAAAGAGTTTCTTCAAAGGAACGGGCTATTTCTTCTCCGTGCCCAAAAAGAGAATCTGTGCCAAATCTTGTTTAGTAAATATGTGATCCTTACTAGATGAAAGTTAGGGAGATGAGGCATGAAGTTATTTGTAGGAGATAGAGACATACCCACTTTAGCTGAGTTCTGGGAATCTTTGAAATTCCTATACAAACTTGTTCCTAGATAGTAACTTGCAACTTGGAAAGAGAAAGTGCTTGCTTTAAGCTCCGTTTTATATGTTCTGAATGCCCGAATTGGGAATCTGTGTCAAAACTTTGTTAAGAATTATGTGATCCTTACTAGATGGAAGTAACGGAGATGGAGCATGAAGTTATTTCTTGTAGTTGGAGACATACCCACTTTAGCTCAGTTCTGGGACTCTTTGAATGTCCTATACGAACTTGTTCCTAGATAGTAACTTGCAACTTGGAATGAGAAAGTGCTTGCTTAAAGCAACGTGCTATATGTTCTGAATGCCCGAATTGGATATTTGTGTCAAATCTTTGTTAGGAATTATGTATCCTTACTATCTGGAAGTAAGGGAGATGGGGCATGAAGTTATTTCTAGGAGTTGGAGACATACCCACTTTGTCTCAGTTCTGGGAATCTTTGAAAGTCCTATACAAACTTGTTCCTAGATAGCAACTTGCAACTGGAATGAGAAAGAGCTTCTTCAAAAGAACATGCTATTTCTTCTCAATGCACCAAACATGAATCTGTTCCAAATCTTCTTTGGGATTTTTGTGATCCTTACTAGATGGAAGTTAGGGAGATGGGGCATGAAGTTATTTCTAAGAGAGAGAGACATACCCACTTTAGCTCAGTTCTGGCAATCATTGCAAGTCCTATAGAAACTTGTTTCTAGCCAGCAGCTTGCAATTTAGAATGAGAAAGTGCTTGCTTAAAGCAACGTCCTATATGATCTGAATGCCCGAATAGGGAATCTGTGTCAAAACTTTGTTAGGAATTATGTGATCCTTACTAGCTGGATGTAAGGGAGATGGTGCATGAAGTTATTTATAGGAGTTGGAGACATACCCACTTTAGCTCAGTTCTGGGAATCTTTGAAAGTCCTATACAAACTTGTTCCTAGATAGTAACTTGCAACTTGGAATGAGAAAGTGCTTGCTTAAAGCAACGTGGTATATGTTCTGAATGCCAGAATTGGGAATCTGTGTCAAAACTTTGTTAGGAATTATGTGATCCTTACTAGCTGGAAGTAAAGGAGATGGGGCATGCAGTTATTTCTAGGAGTTGGAGACATACCCACTTTAGCTCAGTTCTGGGAATCTTTGAATGTCCCATACAAACTAGTTCCTAGATAGTAACTTACAACTTGGAATGAGAAAGTGCTTTCTTCAAGCAACGGGCTATATGTTCTGAAGGCCCGAATTGGGAATCTGTGTCAAAACTTTGTTAGGAATTATGTGATCCTTACTAGATGGTAGTAAGGGAAATGGGGCATGAAATTATTTCTAGGAGTTGGAGTCATACCCACTTTAGTTCAGTTCTGGGAATCTTTGAAAGTCCTATACAAACTTGTTCATAGATAGTAACTTGCAACTTGGAATGAGAAAGTGCTTGCTTAAAGCAACGTGTTATATTATGAATGCCAGATTTGGGAATCTGTCTCAAATCTTTGTTAGGCATTATGTGATCCTTACTAGCTGGAAGTAAGGAAGATGGGGTATCAAGTTATTTCTAGAAATTGGAGACATAACCACTTTAGCTCAGTTTTGGGAATCTTTGAATGTCCTATGATAACTTGTTCCTACATAGTAACTTGCAACTTGGAATGAGAAAGTGGTTGCTTGAAGCAACGTCCTACATGTTCTGAATGCCTGAATTGGGAATCTGTGTCAAAACTTTGTTAGGAATTATGTGATCCTTACTAGCAGAAAGTAAGGGACATGGGGCATGAAGCAATTTCTAGGAGTTGGAGACATATCCACTTTAGCTCAGTTCTGGGGATCTTTGAAATACCTATACAAACTTGTTCCTAGATAGTAACTTGCTAGTTAGAATGAGAAAGTGCTTCCTTAAAGCAACGTGCTTCATGTTCTGAATGCCCGAATTGGGAATCTATGTTAAAACATTGTTAGGAATTATGTGATGTTTACTAGCTGTAAGTAAGGGAGATGGGACATGAAGTTATTTCTAGGAGTTGGAGACATACCCACTTTAGCTCAGTTCTGGGGATCTTTGAAAGACCTACACAAACTTGTTTCTAGATAGTAACTTGCTACTTGGAATGAGAAAGTGTTTGCTTAAAGCAACGTGCTTCATGTTCTGAAAGCCGAATTGGGAATCTGTATCAAAACTTTGTTAGGAATTATGTGATCCTTACTAGCTGGAAGTAAGAGAAAAGGGGCATGACGTTATTACTAGGAGTTGGAGACATACGGACTTTATCTTAGTTCTGGGGATCTTTGAAAGTCCTATACAAACTTGTTTCTACATAGTAACTTCCAACTTTCAATGAGAAAGTGCTTGCTTACAGCAACGTGCTATATGTTCTGAATGCCCGAATTGGGAATCTGTGACAAAAATTGTTAGGAATTATGTGATCCTTACTAGCTGGAAGTAAGGGAGATGGGGCATGATGTTATTTCTAGGAGTTGGAGACACACCCACTTTAGCTCAGTTCTGGGAATCTTTGACATACCTATACAAACGTGTTCCTAGATAGTAACTTGGTAGTTAGAATGAGAAAGTGCTTGCTTAAAGCAACGTGCTATATGGTCTGCATGCCCGAATTGGGAATCTGTGTCAAAACTTTGTTAGGAATTATGTGATCCTTACTTGCTGGAAGTAAGGGAGATGGGGCATGAAATTATTTCTAGGAGTTGGAGACACACCCACTTTAGCTCAGTTCTGGGGATCTTTGACATACCTATACAAACTTGTTCCTAGATAGTAACTTGCTACTTGGAATGAGAAAGTGCTTGCTTAAGAAACTTGCTATATGTTCTGAATGCCCGAATTGGGAATCTGTGTCAAAATTTGTTAGGAATTATGTGATCCTTACTAGCTGGAAGTAAGGGAAAGGGGGCAAGAAGTTATTTCTAGGAGTTGGAGCATACCCACTTTAGCTCAGTTCTGGGGATCTTTGAAAGTCCTAAACAAACTTGTTCCTACATAGTAACTTGCAACCTTGAATGAGAAAGTGCTTGCTTACAGCAACGTGCTATAGGTTCTGAATGCCCGAATTGGGAATCTGTGTCAAAACATTGTTAGGAATTATGTGAACCTTACTAGCTGGAAGTAATGGAGATGGAGCATGAAGTTATTTCTAGGAGTAGAGACATACCAACTTTAGCTCAGTTCTGGGGATCTTTGAAAGTCCTATACAAACTTGTTCCTACATAGTAACTTGCTACTTGGAATGAGACAGTGCTTTCTTAAAGCAACGTGCTATATGTTCTGAATGCCCGAATTGGGAATCTGTGTCAAAACTTTGTTTGGAATTATGTGATCCTTACTAGCTGGAAGTAAGGGAGATGGGGCATTAAGTTATTTCTAGGAGTTGGAGACATACCCACTTTAGCTCTGTTCTGGGAATCTTTGAAAGTCCCATACAAACTTGTTCCTAGATAGTGACTTGCAACTTGGAATGAGAAAGTGCTTGCTTAAAGCAACGTGGTATATGTTCTGAATGCCAGAATTGGGAATCTGTGTCAAAACTTTGTTAGGAATTATGTGATCCTTACTAGCTGGAAGTAAGGACGATGGGGCATGAAGTTATTTCTAGGAATTGGAGACATACCCCCTTTATCTCAGTTCTGGGAATCTTTGAAAGTCCTATACAAACTTGTTCCTAGATACTGTCTTGCAACTGGAATCAGAAATTGCTTTTTCAAAAGAACATGCCATTTCTTCTCAATGCACCAAACATGAATGTGTTCTAAATCTTCTCAGGATTTATTTCTTCCTTACTAGCTGGAAGTAAGCGAGATGGGACATGAAGTTATTTCCAGGAGTTGGAGTCACACCCAGATTTCTTAGATGTGGGCATCTTTGCAAGGCCTATACAAACTTATTGCTAGACAGCAACTTGCAATTTGGAATCAGAAACTGTGTCTCCAAGGGAACGAGCTATTTCTTCTAAATGCGTAAAAAGGGAATCTGATCCAAATCTTGTTTAGGAAATATGTGATGCTTATTAGATGGAAGTTAGGGAGATGGGGCATGAAGTTATTTGTAGGAGATAGAGACATACCCACTTTAGCTCACTCTGGCAATCATTGTAAGTCGTATGCAAACTTGTTTATACCCAGCAGCTTGCAACTTGGAATGAGAAAGTACTTGCTTAAAGCAACGTGCTATATGTTCTGAATGCCCGAATTGGAAATCTGTGGTAAAATTTTGTTAGGAAGTATGTGATCTTTACTAGCTGGAAGTAAGGGAGATGGGGCAGGAAGTTATTTCTAGGAGTTGGAGACATACCCACTTTAGCTCAGTTCGGGGAATCTTTGAAGTTCCTATACAAACTTCTTCCTAGATAGTAACTTGCTACTTGGAATGAGAAAGTGCTTGCTTTAAGCAACGTGCTATATGTTCTGAATGCCCGAATTGGGAATCTGGGTCAAAACTTTGTTAGGAATTATGTGATCCTTACTAGCTGGAAGTAAGGGAGATGGGGCATGAAGTTATTTCTAGGAGTTGGAGACATACTCACTTTAGCTCAGTTTTGGGATTCTTTGAAAGTCCTATACAAACTTGTTCCTAGATAGCATCTTGCAATTGGAATCAGAAAGTGCTTCTTCAAAAGATGATGTTATTTCTTCTCAGTGCACCAAACATGAATCTGTTCCAAATCTTCTTTAGGAATTATGTGATCCTTACTAGCTGGAAGTAAGGGAGATGGGGGCATGAAGTTATTTCCAGGAGTTGGAGTCATACCCAGTTTTTCCCAGCTGTGGGGATCTTTGCAAAGCGTATACAAACTTATTGCTAGACAGCAGCTTGCAATTTGGAATCAGAATGTGTTTCTTCAAAGCAACGGGCTATTTCTTCTCAATGCCCAAAAAGGGAATCTGTGCCAAATCTTGTTTAGGAAATATGTGATCCTTACTAGATGGAAGTTAGGGAGATGGGGCATGAAGTTATTTCTAGGAGTTGGAGACATACCCACTTTAGCTCAGTTCTGGGAATCTTAGAAAGTCCTATACATTTTTTTCCTAGATAGTAACTTGCAACTTGGAATGAGAAAGTGCTTGCTTAAAGCAACGTGCTATATGTTCTGAATGCCCGAATTGGGAATCTGTGTCAAAACTTTGTTAGGAATTATGTGATCCTTACTAGATTGAAGAAAGGGAGATGTGGCATTATGTTATTTCTACGAGTTGGAGACATATCCATTTTAGCTCAGTTCTGGGAATCTTTGAATGTCCTATACAAACTTGTTCCTAGATAGCAACTTGCAACTGGAATCAGAAAGTGCTTCTTCAAAAGAACATGTTATTTCTTCTCAATGCACCAAACATGAATCTGTTCCAAATCTTCCTTAGTATTTATGTGATCCTTACTAGCTGGAAGTTAGGGAGATGGGGCATGAAGTTATTTCCTGGAGTTGGAGTCATACCCAGTTTTTCCCAGCTGTGGGCATGATTGCAATGCCTATACAAACTTATTGTTAGACAGCAACTTGCAATTTGGAATCAGAATGTCTTTCTTCAAAAGAACGGGCTCTTTCTTCTCAATGCCCAAAAAGGGAATCAGTGCCAAATCTTGTTTAGGAAATATGTGATCCTTACTAGGTGGAAGTTAAGGAGATGAGGCATGAAGTTATTTCTAGGAGATAGAGACATACCCACTTTAGCTCAGTTCTGGTAATAATTGCAAGTCCTATAGAAACTTGTTTCTACCCAGCAGGTTGCAACTTAAAATGAGAAAGTGCTTGCTTAAAGCAACGTCCTATGTGATCTGAATGCCCGAATTGGTAATCTGTGTCAAAACTTTGTTAGGAATTATGTGATCCTTACTAGCTGGAAGTAAGGGAGATGGGGCATGAAGTTATTTCTAGGAGTTGGAGACATACCAACATGAGCTCAGTTCTGGGAATCTTTGAAATTCCTATACAAACGTCTTCCTAGATAGTAACTGAAACTTGGAATGAGAAAATGCTTGCTTAAAGCAAAGTGCTATATGTTCTGAATGCCCGAGTTGTGAATCTGTGTCAAAACTTTGTTAGGAATTATGTGATCCTTACTAGATGGAAGATAGAGAGATGGGGAATGAAGTTATTTCTAGGAGATACACACATACCCTCTTTAGCTCAGTTCTGGCAATCATTCCAAGTCCTATACAAACTTGTTTCTACACAGCAGCTTGCAACTTCCGATGAGAAATTGCTTGCTTAATACAACGTCTTATATGATCTGAATGCCCGAATTGGGAATCTGTGTCAAATTTTGTTAGGAATTATGTGATCCTTACTAGATGGAAGTAAGGGAGATGGGGCATGAAGATATTCCTATTAGTTGGAGACATACCAACTTTAGGTCAGTTCTGGGAATCTTTGAAAGTCCTATACAAACTTGTTCCTAGCTTGTAACTTGCAACTTGGAATGAGAAAGTGCTTGTTTAAAGCAACGTGCTATATGTTCTGAAGGCCAGAATTGGGAATCTGTGTCAAAACTTTGTTAGGAATTATGTGATCCTTACTAGATGTTAGTAAGGGAAATGGGGCATGTAATTATTTCTAGGAGTTGGAGTCATACTCACTTTAGCTCAGTTCTGGGAATCTTTGAAAGTCCTATACAAACTTGTTCATAGATAGTAACTTGCAACTTGGAATGAGAAAGTGCTTGCTTAAAGCAACGTGTTATATTATGAATGCCAGATTTGGGAATCTGTGTCAAATCTTTGTTAGGCATTATGTGATCCTTACTAGCTGGAAGTAAGGAAGATGGGGTATCAAGTTATTTCTAGAAATTGGAGACATAACCACTTTAGCTCAGTTCTGGGAATCTTTGAATGTCCTATACTAACTTGTTCCTACATAGTAACTTGCAACTTGGAATGAGAAAGTGGTTGCTTGAAGCAACGTCCTCTATGTTCTGAATGCCTGAATTGGGAATCTGTGTCAAAACTTTGTTAGGAATTATGTGATCCTTACTAGCTGGAAGTAAGGGAGATGGGGCATGAAGGTATTTCTAGGAGTGAGAGACATACGCACTTTAGCTCAGTTCTGGGAATCTTTGAAAGTCCTATACAAACTTGTTCCTAAACAGTAACTTGCAACTTGGAAGGAGAAAGTGCTTCATTAAGCAACGTGCTATATGTTCTAAATGTCCGAATTGGAAATCTGTGTCAAAACTTTGTTAGAAATTATGTGATCCTCACTAACTGGAAGTAAGGAAGATGAGGCATGATGTTATTTCTAGGAGTTGGAGAGACACCCACTTTAGCTCAGTTCTTGGAATCTTTGAAAGTCGTAAACAAACTTGTTCCTAGATAGCATCTTGCAACTGGAATCAGAAAGTGCTTCTTCATAAGAACATGTTGTTTCTTCTCAATGCACCAAACATGAATCTTTGCAAATCTTCTTTAGGATTTATGTGATCCTTACTAGCCGGATGTAAGTGAGATGGGGCATGAGGTTATTTCCAGGAGTTGGAGTCATACCCTGTTTTTCCCAGCTGTGGGCAGTTTTGCAAAACCTATACAACCTTTTTGCTAGACAGCCACTTGAAATTTGGTATCAGAAAGAGTTTCTTCAAAGGAACGGGCTATTTCTTCTCCGTGCCCAAAAAGAGAATCTGTGCCAAATCTTGTTTAGTAAATATGTGATCCTTACTAGATGAAAGTTAGGGAGATGAGGCATGAAGTTATTTGTAGGAGATAGAGACATACCCACTTTAGCTGAGTTCTGGGAATCTTTGAAATTCCTATACAAACTTGTTCCTAGATAGTAACTTGCAACTTGGAAAGAGAAAGTGCTTGCTTTAAGCTCCGTTTTATATGTTCTGAATGCCCGAATTGGGAATCTGTGTCAAAACTTTGTTAAGAATTATGTGATCCTTACTAGATGGAAGTAACGGAGATGGAGCATGAAGTTATTTCTTGTAGTTGGAGACATACCCACTTTAGCTCAGTTCTGGGACTCTTTGAATGTCCTATACGAACTTGTTCCTAGATAGTAACTTGCAACTTGGAATGAGAAAGTGCTTGCTTAAAGCAACGTGCTATATGTTCTGAATGCCCGAATTGGATATTTGTGTCAAATCTTTGTTAGGAATTATGTATCCTTACTATCTGGAAGTAAGGGAGATGGGGCATGAAGTTATTTCTAGGAGTTGGAGACATACCCACTTTGTCTCAGTTCTGGGAATCTTTGAAAGTCCTATACAAACTTGTTCCTAGATAGCAACTTGCAACTGGAATGAGAAAGAGCTTCTTCAAAAGAACATGCTATTTCTTCTCAATGCACCAAACATGAATCTGTTCCAAATCTTCTTTGGGATTTTTGTGATCCTTACTAGATGGAAGTTAGGGAGATGGGGCATGAAGTTATTTCTAAGAGAGAGAGACATACCCACTTTAGCTCAGTTCTGGCAATCATTGCAAGTCCTATAGAAACTTGTTTCTAGCCAGCAGCTTGCAATTTAGAATGAGAAAGTGCTTGCTTAAAGCAACGTCCTATATGATCTGAATGCCCGAATAGGGAATCTGTGTCAAAACTTTGTTAGGAATTATGTGATCCTTACTAGCTGGATGTAAGGGAGATGGTGCATGAAGTTATTTATAGGAGTTGGAGACATACCCACTTTAGCTCAGTTCTGGGAATCTTTGAAAGTCCTATACAAACTTGTTCCTAGATAGTAACTTGCAACTTGGAATGAGAAAGTGCTTGCTTAAAGCAACGTGGTATATGTTCTGAATGCCAGAATTGGGAATCTGTGTCAAAACTTTGTTAGGAATTATGTGATCCTTACTAGCTGGAAGTAAAGGAGATGGGGCATGCAGTTATTTCTAGGAGTTGGAGACATACCCACTTTAGCTCAGTTCTGGGAATCTTTGAATGTCCCATACAAACTAGTTCCTAGATAGTAACTTACAACTTGGAATGAGAAAGTGCTTTCTTCAAGCAACGGGCTATATGTTCTGAAGGCCCGAATTGGGAATCTGTGTCAAAACTTTGTTAGGAATTATGTGATCCTTACTAGATGGTAGTAAGGGAAATGGGGCATGAAATTATTTCTAGGAGTTGGAGTCATACCCACTTTAGTTCAGTTCTGGGAATCTTTGAAAGTCCTATACAAACTTGTTCATAGATAGTAACTTGCAACTTGGAATGAGAAAGTGCTTGCTTAAAGCAACGTGTTATATTATGAATGCCAGATTTGGGAATCTGTCTCAAATCTTTGTTAGGCATTATGTGATCCTTACTAGCTGGAAGTAAGGAAGATGGGGTATCAAGTTATTTCTAGAAATTGGAGACATAACCACTTTAGCTCAGTTTTGGGAATCTTTGAATGTCCTATGATAACTTGTTCCTACATAGTAACTTGCAACTTGGAATGAGAAAGTGGTTGCTTGAAGCAACGTCCTACATGTTCTGAATGCCTGAATTGGGAATCTGTGTCAAAACTTTGTTAGGAATTATGTGATCCTTACTAGCAGAAAGTAAGGGACATGGGGCATGAAGCAATTTCTAGGAGTTGGAGACATATCCACTTTAGCTCAGTTCTGGGGATCTTTGAAATACCTATACAAACTTGTTCCTAGATAGTAACTTGCTAGTTAGAATGAGAAAGTGCTTCCTTAAAGCAACGTGCTTCATGTTCTGAATGCCCGAATTGGGAATCTATGTTAAAACATTGTTAGGAATTATGTGATGTTTACTAGCTGTAAGTAAGGGAGATGGGACATGAAGTTATTTCTAGGAGTTGGAGACATACCCACTTTAGCTCAGTTCTGGGGATCTTTGAAAGACCTACACAAACTTGTTTCTAGATAGTAACTTGCTACTTGGAATGAGAAAGTGTTTGCTTAAAGCAACGTGCTTCATGTTCTGAAAGCCGAATTGGGAATCTGTATCAAAACTTTGTTAGGAATTATGTGATCCTTACTAGCTGGAAGTAAGAGAAAAGGGGCATGACGTTATTACTAGGAGTTGGAGACATACGGACTTTATCTTAGTTCTGGGGATCTTTGAAAGTCCTATACAAACTTGTTTCTACATAGTAACTTCCAACTTTCAATGAGAAAGTGCTTGCTTACAGCAACGTGCTATATGTTCTGAATGCCCGAATTGGGAATCTGTGACAAAAATTGTTAGGAATTATGTGATCCTTACTAGCTGGAAGTAAGGGAGATGGGGCATGATGTTATTTCTAGGAGTTGGAGACACACCCACTTTAGCTCAGTTCTGGGAATCTTTGACATACCTATACAAACGTGTTCCTAGATAGTAACTTGGTAGTTAGAATGAGAAAGTGCTTGCTTAAAGCAACGTGCTATATGGTCTGCATGCCCGAATTGGGAATCTGTGTCAAAACTTTGTTAGGAATTATGTGATCCTTACTTGCTGGAAGTAAGGGAGATGGGGCATGAAATTATTTCTAGGAGTTGGAGACACACCCACTTTAGCTCAGTTCTGGGGATCTTTGACATACCTATACAAACTTGTTCCTAGATAGTAACTTGCTACTTGGAATGAGAAAGTGCTTGCTTAAGAAACTTGCTATATGTTCTGAATGCCCGAATTGGGAATCTGTGTCAAAATTTGTTAGGAATTATGTGATCCTTACTAGCTGGAAGTAAGGGAAAGGGGGCAAGAAGTTATTTCTAGGAGTTGGAGCATACCCACTTTAGCTCAGTTCTGGGGATCTTTGAAAGTCCTAAACAAACTTGTTCCTACATAGTAACTTGCAACCTTGAATGAGAAAGTGCTTGCTTACAGCAACGTGCTATAGGTTCTGAATGCCCGAATTGGGAATCTGTGTCAAAACATTGTTAGGAATTATGTGAACCTTACTAGCTGGAAGTAATGGAGATGGAGCATGAAGTTATTTCTAGGAGTAGAGACATACCAACTTTAGCTCAGTTCTGGGGATCTTTGAAAGTCCTATACAAACTTGTTCCTACATAGTAACTTGCTACTTGGAATGAGACAGTGCTTTCTTAAAGCAACGTGCTATATGTTCTGAATGCCCGAATTGGGAATCTGTGTCAAAACTTTCTTAGGAACTATGTATCCTTACTAGGGGAAAGTATGGGAGATGGGGCATGAAGTTATTTCTAGGAGTTGGCGACATACCCACTTTAGCTCAGTTCTGGGGATCATTGAAAGTCCTATACAATCTCGTTCCTACATAGGAACTTGCAACTTTGAATGAGAAAGTGCTTGCTTAAAGCAACGTACTATATGTTCTGTATGCCCGAAATGGGAATCTGTGTCAAAACTTTGTTAGGAATTCTGTGATCCTGACTATCTGGAGGTAAGGGAGATGGGGCATGAAGTTATTTCTAGGAGTTGGAAACACACCCGCCTTAGCTCAGTTCTGGGGATCTTTGAAAGTCCTATACAAACATATTCCTAGATAGTAACTTGCTAGTTAGAATGAGAAAGTGCTTGCTTAAAGCAACGTGCTATATGTTCTGAATGCCCGAAATGGGAATCTGTGTCAAAACTTTGTTAGGAATTATGTGATCCGTACTAGCTGGAATTAAGGGAGATGTGGCATGAAGTTATTTCTAGGAGTTGGAGACATACCCACTTTAGCTCAGTTCTGGGGATCTTTGAAAGTCCTATACAAACTTGTTCCTAGATAGTAACTTGCTGCTTGGAATGAGAAACTGCTTGCTTAAAAGAAGTGCTACATGTTCTGAAGGCTCGAATAGGGACCTGTATCAAAACTTTGTTAGGAATTATGTGATCCTTACTAGCTGGAAGTAAGGGAGATGGGGCATGAAGTTATTACTATGAGTTGGAGACATACGCACTTTAGCTCAGTTCTGGGGATCTTTGAAAGTCCTATACAAACTTGTTCCTAAACAGTAACTTGCAACTTGGAAGGAGAAAGTGCTTCATTAAGCAACGTGCTATATGTTCTAAATGTCCGAATTGGAAATCTGTGTCAAAACTTTGTTAGAAATTATGTGATCCTCACTAACTGGAAGTAAGGAAGATGAGGCATGATGTTATTTCTAGGAGTTGGAGAGACACCCACTTTAGCTCAGTTCTTGGAATCTTTGAAAGTCATAAACAAACTTGTTCCTAGATAGCATCTTGCAACTGGAATCAGAAAGTGCTTCTTCATAAGAACATGTTGTTTCTTCTCAATGCACCAAACATGAATCTTTGCAAATCTTCTTTAGGATTTATGTGATCCTTACTAGCCGGATGTAAGTGAGATGGGGCATGAGGTTATTTCCAGGAGTTGGAGTCATACCCTGTTTTTCCCAGCTGTGGGCAGTTTTGCAAAACCTATACAACCTTTTTGCTAGACAGCCACTTGAAATTTGGTATCAGAAAGAGTTTCTTCAAAGGAACGGGCTATTTCTTCTCCGTGCCCAAAAAGAGAATCTGTGCCAAATCTTGTTTAGTAAATATGTGATCCTTACTAGATGAAAGTTAGGGAGATGAGGCATGAAGTTATTTGTAGGAGATAGAGACATACCCACTTTAGCTGAGTTCTGGGAATCTTTGAAATTCCTATACAAACTTGTTCCTAGATAGTAACTTGCAACTTGGAAAGAGAAAGTGCTTGCTTTAAGCTCCGTTTTATATGTTCTGAATGCCCGAATTGGGAATCTGTGTCAAAACTTTGTTAAGAATTATGTGATCCTTACTAGATGGAAGTAACGGAGATGGAGCATGAAGTTATTTCTTGTAGTTGGAGACATACCCACTTTAGCTCAGTTCTGGGACTCTTTGAATGTCCTATACGAACTTGTTCCTAGATAGTAACTTGCAACTTGGAATGAGAAAGTGCTTGCTTAAAGCAACGTGCTATATGTTCTGAATGCCCGAATTGGATATTTGTGTCAAATCTTTGTTAGGAATTATGTATCCTTACTATCTGGAAGTAAGGGAGATGGGGCATGAAGTTATTTCTAGGAGTTGGAGACATACCCACTTTGTCTCAGTTCTGGGAATCTTTGAAAGTCCTATACAAACTTGTTCCTAGATAGCAACTTGCAACTGGAATGAGAAAGAGCTTCTTCAAAAGAACATGCTATTTCTTCTCAATGCACCAAACATGAATCTGTTCCAAATCTTCTTTGGGATTTTTGTGATCCTTACTAGATGGAAGTTAGGGAGATGGGGCATGAAGTTATTTCTAAGAGAGAGAGACATACCCACTTTAGCTCAGTTCTGGCAATCATTGCAAGTCCTATAGAAACTTGTTTCTAGCCAGCAGCTTGCAATTTAGAATGAGAAAGTGCTTGCTTAAAGCAACGTCCTATATGATCTGAATGCCCGAATTGGGAATCTGTGTCAAAACTTTGTTAGGAATTATGTGATCCTTACTAGCTGGATGTAAGGGAGATGGTGCATGAAGTTATTTATAGGAGTTGGAGACATACCCACTTTAGCTCAGTTCTGGGAATCTTTGAAAGTCCTATGCACACTTGTTCCTACATAGTAACTTGCAACTTGGAATGAGAAAGTGCTTGCTTAAAGCAACGTGCTATATGTTCTGAATGCCCGAATTGGGAATCTGTGTCAAAACTTTGTTTGGAATTATGTGATCCTTACTAGCTGGAAGTAAGGGAGATGGGGCATTAAGTTATTTCTAGGAGTTGGAGACTTACCCACTTTAGCTCTGTTCTGGGAATCTTTGAAAGTCCCATACAAACTTGTTCCTAGATAGTAACTTGCAACTTGGAATGAGAAAGTGCTTGCTTAAAGCAACGTGGTATATGTTCTGAATGCCAGAATTGGGAATCTGTGTCAAAACTTTGTTAGGAATTATGTGATCCTTACTAGCTGGAAGTAAGGACGATGGGGCATGAAGTTATTTCTAGGAATTGGAGACATACCCCCTTTATCTCAGTTCTGGGAATCTTTGAAAGTCCTATACAAACTTGTTCCTAGATACTGTCTTGCAACTGGAATCAGAAATTGCTTTTTCAAAAGAACATGCCATTTCTTCTCAATGCACCAAACATGAATGTGTTCTAAATCTTCTCAGGATTTATTTCTTCCTTACTAGCTGGAAGTAAGCGAGATGGGACATGAAGTTATTTCCAGGAGTTGGAGTCACACCCAGATTTCTTAGATGTGGGCATCTTTGCAAGGCCTATACAAACTTATTGCTAGACAGCAACTTGCAATTTGGAATCAGAAACTGTGTCTCCAAGGGAACGAGCTATTTCTTCTAAATGCGTAAAAAGGGAATCTGATCCAAATCTTGTTTAGGAAATATGTGATGCTTATTAGATGGAAGTTAGGGAGATGGGGCATGAAGTTATTTGTAGGAGATAGAGACATACCCACTTTAGCTCACTCTGGCAATCATTGTAAGTCGTATGCAAACTTGTTTATACCCAGCAGCTTGCAACTTGGAATGAGAAAGTACTTGCTTAAAGCAACGTGCTATATGTTCTGAATGCCCGAATTGGAAATCTGTGGTAAAATTTTGTTAGGAAGTATGTGATCTTTACTAGCTGGAAGTAAGGGAGATGGGGCAGGAAGTTATTTCTAGGAGTTGGAGACATACCCACTTTAGCTCAGTTCGGGGAATCTTTGAAGTTCCTATACAAACTTCTTCCTAGATAGTAACTTGCTACTTGGAATGAGAAAGTGCTTGCTTTAAGCAACGTGCTATATGTTCTGAATGCCCGAATTGGGAATCTGGGTCAAAACTTTGTTAGGAATTATGTGATCCTTACTAGCTGGAAGTAAGGGAGATGGGGCATGAAGTTATTTCTAGGAGTTGGAGACATACTCACTTTAGCTCAGTTTTGGGATTCTTTGAAAGTCCTATACAAACTTGTTCCTAGATAGCATCTTGCAATTGGAATCAGAAAGTGCTTCTTCAAAAGATGATGTTATTTCTTCTCAGTGCACCAAACATGAATCTGTTCCAAATCTTCTTTAGGAATTATGTGATCCTTACTAGCTGGAAGTAAGGGAGATGGGGGCATGAAGTTATTTCCAGGAGTTGGAGTCATACCCAGTTTTTCCCAGCTGTGGGGATCTTTGCAAAGCGTATACAAACTTATTGCTAGACAGCAGCTTGCAATTTGGAATCAGAATGTGTTTCTTCAAAGCAACGGGCTATTTCTTCTCAATGCCCAAAAAGGGAATCTGTGCCAAATCTTGTTTAGGAAATATGTGATCCTTACTAGATGGAAGTTAGGGAGATGGGGCATGAAGTTATTTCTAGGAGTTGGAGACATACCCACTTTAGCTCAGTTCTGGGAATCTTAGAAAGTCCTATACATTTTTTTCCTAGATAGTAACTTGCAACTTGGAATGAGAAAGTGCTTGCTTAAAGCAACGTGCTATATGTTCTGAATGCCCGAATTGGGAATCTGTGTCAAAACTTTGTTAGGAATTATGTGATCCTTACTAGATTGAAGAAAGGGAGATGTGGCATTATGTTATTTCTACGAGTTGGAGACATATCCATTTTAGCTCAGTTCTGGGAATCTTTGAATGTCCTATACAAACTTGTTCCTAGATAGCAACTTGCAACTGGAATCAGAAAGTGCTTCTTCAAAAGAACATGTTATTTCTTCTCAATGCACCAAACATGAATCTGTTCCAAATCTTCCTTAGTATTTATGTGATCCTTACTAGCTGGAAGTTAGGGAGATGGGGCATGAAGTTATTTCCTGGAGTTGGAGTCATACCCAGTTTTTCCCAGCTGTGGGCATGATTGCAATGCCTATACAAACTTATTGTTAGACAGCAACTTGCAATTTGGAATCAGAATGTCTTTCTTCAAAAGAACGGGCTCTTTCTTCTCAATGCCCAAAAAGGGAATCAGTGCCAAATCTTGTTTAGGAAATATGTGATCCTTACTAGGTGGAAGTTAAGGAGATGAGGCATGAAGTTATTTCTAGGAGATAGAGACATACCCACTTTAGCTCAGTTCTGGTAATAATTGCAAGTCCTATAGAAACTTGTTTCTACCCAGCAGGTTGCAACTTAAAATGAGAAAGTGCTTGCTTAAAGCAACGTCCTATGTGATCTGAATGCCCGAATTGGTAATCTGTGTCAAAACTTTGTTAGGAATTATGTGATCCTTACTAGCTGGAAGTAAGGGAGATGGGGCATGAAGTTATTTCTAGGAGTTGGAGACATACCAACATGAGCTCAGTTCTGGGAATCTTTGAAATTCCTATACAAACGTCTTCCTAGATAGTAACTGAAACTTGGAATGAGAAAATGCTTGCTTAAAGCAAAGTGCTATATGTTCTGAATGCCCGAGTTGTGAATCTGTGTCAAAACTTTGTTAGGAATTATGTGATCCTTACTAGATGGAAGATAGAGAGATGGGGAATGAAGTTATTTCTAGGAGATACAGACATACCCTCTTTAGCTCAGTTCTGGCAATCATTCCAAGTCCTATACAAACTTGTTTCTACACAGCAGCTTGCAACTTCCGATGAGAAATTGCTTGCTTAATACAACGTCTTATATGATCTGAATGCCAGAATTGGGAATCTGTGTCAAATTTTGTTAGGAATTATGTGATCCTTACTAGATGGAAGTAAGGGAGATGGGGCATGAAGATATTCCTATTAGTTGGAGACATACCAACTTTAGGTCAGTTCTGGGAATCTTTGAAAGTCCTATACAAACTTGTTCCTAGCTTGTAACTTGCAACTTGGAATGAGAAAGTGCTTGTTTAAAGCAACGTGCTATATGTTCTGAATGCCCGAATTGGGAATCTGGGTAAAAACTTTGTTAGGAATTATTTGATCCTTACTAAATGGAATTAAGGGTTATGGGTCATGAAGTTATTTCTATGAGTTGAAGACATACCCACTTTAGCTCAGTTCTGGGAATCTTTGAAAGTCCTATACAAACTTCTTCCTAGATAACAACTTGCAACTGGAATCAGACAGTGCTTCTTCAAAAGAACATGCTATTTCTCCTCAATGCACCAAACATGAATCTGTTCCAAATCTTCTTTAGGATTTATGTGATCCTTACTAGCTGAAATTAAGGGAGATGGGGCATGAAGTTATTTCCAGGAGTTGGAGTCATACCCACTTTTTCCCAGGTGTGCGCATCTTTGCAAGGAATATACAAACTTATTGCTAGTCAGCAACTTGCAATTTGGAAGCAGAATGTGTTTCTTCAAAGGAACGGGCTATTTCTTCTCAATGCCAAAAAGGGAATCTGTGCCAAATCTTGTTTAGGAAATATGTGATCCTTACTAGATGGATATTAGGGAAATGGGGCATGATGTTATTTCCAGGAGATGGAGACATACTCACTTTAGCTCAGTTCTGCCAATCTTTTCAAGAGCTATACCAACTTGTGGCTAGATAGCAACTTGCAACTTTGAATCAGAAAGTGCTTCTTTAAAGGAAAGTGCTATTTCTTCTCAAGGCACCAAACATGAATCTGTTGCAAATCTTCTTGAGGAATTTTGTAATCCTTACGAGATGGAAGTAGGGGAGATGGGGCATGATGTTATTTCTGGGTGTTGGAGACATAACCACTTTAGCTCAGGTCTGGGAATCTTTGCAAGTCTTATACAAACTTGTTGCTATATAGCAACTTGTAACTAGGAATCAGAAAGTGCTTTTTCAAAGGAAAGTGCTATTTCTTCTCAAGGCACCAAATATGAATCTGTTCCAAATCTTCTTTAGGATTTACGTGATCCTTACTAGATAGAAGTTGGGGAGATGGGGCATAACGTTATTTCTAGGAGATAGAGACGTACTCACTTTAGCTCAGTTCTGGCATTCATTGCAATTCCTATACCAACTTGTTTCTACACAGCAGCTTGCAACTTGCAATGAGAAAGTGCTTGCTCAAAGCAACGTGCTATGTGTTCTGAATGCCCGAATTGGCCAACTGTGTCAAAACTTTTTCAGACATTACGTGATCCTTAGTAGATGGAAGTAAGGGAGAGGCGGCATAATGTTATTTCTAGGAGTTGGAGACATACCCACTTTAGTTCAGTTCTGGGAATCTTTGCAAGTCTTATACAAACTTGTTGTTAGATAGCAACTTGCATCTGGGAATCAGAAAGTGCTTCTTCAAAGGAAAGTGCTATTTCTTCTCAAGGCACCAAACATGAATCTGTTCCAAAACTTCTTTAGGATTTATGTAATACTTACTAGAGGGAAGTAGAGGAGATGGTGCATGATGTTGTTTTTAGGAGATAGAGACATACCCACTATATCTCAGTTCTGGCAATCATTGCAAGTGCTATACAAACTTGTTTCTACACAGTAGCTTGCAACTTGCAATGAGAAAGTGCTTGCTCAAAGCAACATGCTATGTGTTCTCAATGCCCGAATTGGGCATCTGTGTCAAAAGTTTTTTAGAAATTATGTGATTCTTAGTAGATGGAAGTAAGGGAGATGGGGCATGATGTTATTTCTAGGAGTTGGAGACATACCCTCTTTAGCTCACTTCTGGGAATCTTTGCAAGTCCTATACAAACTTGTTTCAACACAGCAGCTTGAAACTTGCAATGAGAAAGTGCTTGCTCAAAGCAACGTGCTATGTGTTCTCAATGCCCGAATTGGGCATCTGTGTCAATACTTTTTTAGAAATTATGTGATCCTTTGTAGATGGAATTAAGGGAGATAGGGCATGAAGTTATTTCTAGGAGTTGGATATATACAAACTTTTGCTCAGTTCTGGGAATCTTTGCAAGTCCTATACAAACTTGTGGATAGATAGGAACTTGCAACTGGGAATCAGAAAGTGCTTCTTCAAACAAAGTGCTATTTCTTCTCAAGACACCAAACATGAATCTGTTCCAAATCTTCTTTAGGATTTATGTGATCCTTATTAGGTGGAAGTAGGGGAGATGGGGCATGATGTTATTTCTAGGAGATAGAGACATACTCACTTTAGCTCAGTTCTGGCAATCATTGCAAGTCCTATACAAACTTGTTTCTATTGGGCAGCGGGTTACTTGCAATGAGAAAGTGCTTGCTCAAAGCAACGTGCTATGTGTTCTGAATGCCCGAATTGGCCAACTGTGTCAAAACTTTTTCAGAAATTATGTGATCCTTAGTAGATGGAAGTAAGGGAGAGGGAGCATGATGTTATTTCCAGGAGTTAGAGACATACCCAATTTAACTTAATTCTGGGAATCTTTGCAAGTCCTATACAAACTTGTGGTTAGACAGCAACTTGCAACTTGGAACTAGAAAGTGCTTCTTCAAAGGAAAGTGCTATTTCTTCTCAAGGCACCAAACATGAATCTGTTCCAAATCTTCTTTAGGATTTATGTGACCCTTACTAGATGGAAGTAGGGAAGATGGGGCATGATGTTATTTCTAGAAGATAGAGACATACCCAGTTTAGCTCAGTTCTGGCGATCATTGCAAGTCCTATACAAACTTGTTTCTACACAGCAGCTTCCAACTTGCAATGAGAAAGTGCTTGCTCAAAGCAATGTGCTATGTGTTCTGAATTTCCGAATTGGGCATCTGTGTCAAAATTTTGTTAGGAGTTATGTGATCCTTACTACCTGGAGGTAAGGGAGATGGGGCATGTTGTTATTTCTAGGAATTGGAGATATACCCACTTTAGCTCAGTTCAGGGAATCTTTTCAATTCCTATATCAACTTGTGGTTAGACAGAAACTTGCAACTTGGAATCAGAAAGTGCTTCTTCAAAGGAAAGTGCTATTTCTTCTCAAGGCACCAAACATGAATCTGTTCCAAATATTCTTTAGGATTTATGTGATCCTTACTAGATGGAAGTAGGTGAGAAGTGGCATGATGTTATTTCTGGGAGATAGATACAGAGCCACTTTAGCTCAGTTCTGGCAATCATTGCAAGTCCTATACAAACTTGTTTCTACACAGCAGCTTGCAACTTGCAATGAAAAAGTGCTTGCTCAAAGCAACGTGCTGTGTGTTCTGAATGCCCGAATTGGGAATCTGTGTAAAAACTTTTTTAGGAATTATGTGATCCTTAGTGATGGAATTAAGGGAGATGTGGCATGAAGTCTTTCTAGGAGTTGGAGACATTCCCACTTTATCTCATTTCTGGGAATCTTTGCAAGTCCTATACAAACTTGTGGATAGATAGCAACTTGCAACTTGGATCAGAAAGTGCTTCTTCAAAGGAAAGTGCTATTTCTTCTCAAGGCACCAAACATGAATCTGTTTCAAATCTTATTTAGGATTTATGTTTTCCTTACTAGATGGAAGAAATCGAGATGGGGCATGATGTTATTTCTAGGAGACAGAGACATACCCACTTTAGCTCAGTTCTGGCAATCATTGCAAGTCCTATGCAAACTTGTTTCTACACAGCAGCTTGCAACTTGCTATGAGATTGTGCTTGTTCAAAGCAACGTACTATGTGTTCTGAATGCACGAATTAGGAATCTGTGTGAAAACTTTTTTAGGAATTTTGTGATCCTTACTAGATGGAAGTAAGTGAGATGGGGCATGAAGTTCTTTCTAGGAGTTGGAGACATGGACCTTTAGCTCAGCTTGTGAATCTATGCAAGTCCTATACAAACTTTTTCTGCACAGCAGCTTCAACTTAGAATGAGAAAGTCCTTGCTCAAAACAACATGCTATATGTTCTGAATGTCAGAATTGGGCATCTGTGTCAAAACTTTTTTAGAAATTATGTGATCCTTAGTAGATGGAAGTAAGGGAGATGGGGCATGATGTTATATCTGGGAGTTGGAGACATACCCACTTTAGCTCAGCTCTGGGAATCTTTGCAAGTCCTATACAAACTTGTTGCTAGATAGCAAGTTGCACCTTTAAATCAGAAAGTGCTTCTTCAAAGGAAAGTGCTATTTCTTCTCAAGGCACTAATCATGAATCTGTCCAAATCTTCTTTAGGATTTATGTGATCCTTACTACCTGGAAGTAAGCGAGATGGGACGTGAAGTTAATTCTAGGAGTTGGAGTCACACCCAGATTTTCTCATCTGTGGGCATCTTTGCAAGTCCTATACAAATTTATTGCTAGTCAGCCACTTGCAACTTGGAATCAGAATGTGTTTCTAAAGGAACCGGCAATTTCTTCTCAATGCCCAAAAAGGTAATCTGTGCCAAATCTTGTTCAGGAAATATGTGATCCTTACTAGATGGAAGTAAGGGAGATGAGGCATGAAGTTCCTTCTAGGATTTGGAGACATACCCACTTTAGCTCATTTCTGGAAATCTTTGCAAGTCCTATACAAACTTGTTTCTGCACTGCAGCTTGCAACTAGGAATGAGAAATTGTTTGCTCAAAGCAACATGCTATATGTTCTGAATGCCAGAAGTGGGCATCTGTGTCAACACTTTTTTAGAAATTATATGATCCTTACTAGATGGAAGTAAGGGAGATGGGGCATGAGGTTATTTCTAGGAGTTGGAGACATACCCACTTTAGCTCTGTTCTGGCAATCATTGCAAGTCCTATACAAACTTGTTTCTACACAGCAGCTTGTAACTTGGAATGAGAAAGTGGTTGCTCAAAGCAACGTGCTATATGTTCTGAATGCCCGAATTGGGAATCTGTGTAAAAACTTTGTTAGGAATTATGTGATCCTTACTAGATGGAAGTAAGGGAGATGGGGCATTAAGTTATTTCTAGGAGTTGGAGACATACCCACTTTAGCTCTGTTCTGGGAATCTTTGAAAGTCCCATACAAACTTGTTCCTAGATAGTAACTTGCAACTTGGAATGAGAAAGTGCTTGCTTAAAGCAACGTGGTATATGTTCTGAATGCCAGAATTGGGAATCTGTGTCAAAACTTTGTTAGGAATTATGTGATCCTTACTAGCTGGAAGTAAGGACTATGGGGCATGAAGTTATTTCTAGGAATTGGAGACATACCCCCTTTATCTCAGTTCTGGGAATCTTTGAAAGTCCTATACAAACTTGTTCCTAGATACTGTCTTGCAACTGGAATCAGAAATTGCTTTTTCAAAAGAACATGCCATTTCTTCTCAATGCACCAAACATGAATGTGTTCTAAATCTTCTCAGGATTTATTTCTTCCTTACTAGCTGGAAGTAAGCGAGATGGGACATGAAGTTATTTCCAGGAGTTGGAGTCACACCCAGATTTCTTAGATGTGGGCATCTTTGCAAGGCCTATACAAACTTATTGCTAGACAGCAACTTGCAATTTGGAATCAGAAACTGTGTCTCCAAGGGAACGAGCTATTTCTTCTAAATGCGTAAAAAGGGAATCTGATCCAAATCTTGTTTAGGAAATATGTGATGCTTATTAGATGGAAGTTAGGGAGATGGTGCATGAAGTTATTTATAGGAGTTGGAGACATACCCACTTTAGCTCAGTTCTGGGAATCTTTGAAAGTCCTATACAAACTTGTTCCTAGATAGTAACTTGCAACTTGGAATGAGAAAGTGCTTGCTTAAAGCAACGTGGTATATGTTCTGAATGCCAGAATTGGGAATCTGTGTCAAAACTTTGTTAGGAATTATGTGATCCTTACTAGCTGGAAGTAAAGGAGATGGGGCATGCAGTTATTTCTAGGAGTTGGAGACATACCCACTTTAGCTCAGTTCTGGGAATCTTTGAATGTCCCATACAAACTAGTTCCTAGATAGTAACTTACAACTTGGAATGAGAAAGTGCTTTCTTCAAGCAACGGGCTATATGTTCTGAAGGCCCGAATTGGGAATCTGTGTCAAAACTTTGTTAGGAATTATGTGATCCTTACTAGATGGTAGTAAGGGAAATGGGGCATGAAATTATTTCTAGGAGTTGGAGTCATACCCACTTTAGTTCAGTTCTGGGAATCTTTGAAAGTCCTATACAAACTTGTTCATAGATAGTAACTTGCAACTTGGAATGAGAAAGTGCTTGCTTAAAGCAACGTGTTATATTATGAATGCCAGATTTGGGAATCTGTCTCAAATCTTTGTTAGGCATTATGTGATCCTTACTAGCTGGAAGTAAGGAAGATGGGGTATCAAGTTATTTCTAGAAATTGGAGACATAACCACTTTAGCTCAGTTTTGGGAATCTTTGAATGTCCTATGATAACTTGTTCCTACATAGTAACTTGCAACTTGGAATGAGAAAGTGGTTGCTTGAAGCAACGTCCTACATGTTCTGAATGCCTGAATTGGGAATCTGTGTCAAAACTTTGTTAGGAATTATGTGATCCTTACTAGCAGAAAGTAAGGGACATGGGGCATGAAGCAATTTCTAGGAGTTGGAGACATATCCACTTTAGCTCAGTTCTGGGGATCTTTGAAATACCTATACAAACTTGTTCCTAGATAGTAACTTGCTAGTTAGAATGAGAAAGTGCTTCCTTAAAGCAACGTGCTTCATGTTCTGAATGCCCGAATTGGGAATCTATGTTAAAACATTGTTAGGAATTATGTGATGTTTACTAGCTGTAAGTAAGGGAGATGGGACATGAAGTTATTTCTAGGAGTTGGAGACATACCCACTTTAGCTCAGTTCTGGGGATCTTTGAAAGACCTACACAAACTTGTTTCTAGATAGTAACTTGCTACTTGGAATGAGAAAGTGTTTGCTTAAAGCAACGTGCTTCATGTTCTGAAAGCCCGAATTGGGAATCTGTATCAAAACTTTGTTAGGAATTATGTGATCCTTACTAGCTGGAAGTAAGAGAAAAGGGGCATGACGTTATTACTAGGAGTTGGAGACATACGGACTTTATCTTAGTTCTGGGGATCTTTGAAAGTCCTATACAAACTTGTTTCTACATAGTAACTTCCAACTTTCAATGAGAAAGTGCTTGCTTACAGCAACGTGCTATATGTTCTGAATGCCCGAATTGGGAATCTGTGACAAAAATTGTTAGGAATTATGTGATCCTTACTAGCTGGAAGTAAGGGAGATGGGGCATGATGTTATTTCTAGGAGTTGGAGACACACCCACTTTAGCTCAGTTCTGGGAATCTTTGACATACCTATACAAACGTGTTCCTAGATAGTAACTTGGTAGTTAGAATGAGAAAGTGCTTGCTTAAAGCAACGTGCTATATGGTCTGCATGCCCGAATTGGGAATCTGTGTCAAAACTTTGTTAGGAATTATGTGATCCTTACTTGCTGGAAGTAAGGGAGATGGGGCATGAAATTATTTCTAGGAGTTGGAGACACACCCACTTTAGCTCAGTTCTGGGGATCTTTGACATACCTATACAAACTTGTTCCTAGATAGTAACTTGCTACTTGGAATGAGAAAGTGCTTGCTTAAGAAACTTGCTATATGTTCTGAATGCCCGAATTGGGAATCTGTGTCAAAATTTGTTAGGAATTATGTGATCCTTACTAGCTGGAAGTAAGGGAAAGGGGGCAAGAAGTTATTTCTAGGAGTTGGAGCATACCCACTTTAGCTCAGTTCTGGGGATCTTTGAAAGTCCTAAACAAACTTGTTCCTACATAGTAACTTGCAACCTTGAATGAGAAAGTGCTTGCTTACAGCAACGTGCTATAGGTTCTGAATGCCCGAATTGGGAATCTGTGTCAAAACATTGTTAGGAATTATGTGAACCTTACTAGCTGGAAGTAATGGAGATGGAGCATGAAGTTATTTCTAGGAGTAGAGACATACCAACTTTAGCTCAGTTCTGGGGATCTTTGAAAGTCCTATACAAACTTGTTCCTACATAGTAACTTGCTACTTGGAATGAGACAGTGCTTTCTTAAAGCAACGTGCTATATGTTCTGAATGCCCGAATTGGGAATCTGTGTCAAAACTTTCTTAGGAACTATGTATCCTTACTAGGGGAAAGTATGGGAGATGGGGCATGAAGTTATTTCTAGGAGTTGGCGACATACCCACTTTAGCTCAGTTCTGGGGATCATTGAAAGTCCTATACAATCTCGTTCCTACATAGGAACTTGCAACTTTGAATGAGAAAGTGCTTGCTTAAAGCAACGTACTATATGTTCTGTATGCCCGAAATGGGAATCTGTGTCAAAACTTTGTTAGGAATTCTGTGATCCTGACTATCTGGAGGTAAGGGAGATGGGGCATGAAGTTATTTCTAGGAGTTGGAAACACACCCGCTTTAGCTCAGTTCTGGGGATCTTTGAAAGTCCTATACAAACATATTCCTAGATAGTAACTTGCTAGTTAGAATGAGAAAGTGCTTGCTTAAAGCAACGTGCTATATGTTCTGAATGCCCGAAATGGGAATCTGTGTCAAAACTTTGTTAGGAATTATGTGATCCGTACTAGCTGGAATTAAGGGAGATGTGGCATGAAGTTATTTCTAGGAGTTGGAGACATACCCACTTTAGCTCAGTTCTGGGGATCTTTGAAAGTCCTATACAAACTTGTTCCTAGATAGTAACTTGCTGCTTGGAATGAGAAACTGCTTGCTTAAAAGAAGTGCTACATGTTCTGAAGGCTCGAATAGGGACCTGTATCAAAACTTTGTTAGGAATTATGTGATCCTTACTAGCTGGAAGTAAGGGAGATGGGGCATGAAGTTATTACTATGAGTTGGAGACATACGCACTTTAGCTCAGTTCTGGGGATCTTTGAAAGTCCTATACAAACTTGTTCCTAAACAGTAACTTGCAACTTGGAAGGAGAAAGTGCTTCATTAAGCAACGTGCTATATGTTCTAAATGTCCGAATTGGAAATCTGTGTCAAAACTTTGTTAGAAATTATGTGATCCTCACTAACTGGAAGTAAGGAAGATGAGGCATGATGTTATTTCTAGGAGTTGGAGAGACACCCACTTTAGCTCAGTTCTTGGAATCTTTGAAAGTCATAAACAAACTTGTTCCTAGATAGCATCTTGCAACTGGAATCAGAAAGTGCTTCTTCATAAGAACATGTTGTTTCTTCTCAATGCACCAAACATGAATCTTTGCAAATCTTCTTTAGGATTTATGTGATCCTTACTAGCCGGATGTAAGTGAGATGGGGCATGAGGTTATTTCCAGGAGTTGGAGTCATACCCTGTTTTTCCCAGCTGTGGGCAGTTTTGCAAAACCTATACAACCTTTTTGCTAGACAGCCACTTGAAATTTGGTATCAGAAAGAGTTTCTTCAAAGGAACGGGCTATTTCTTCTCCGTGCCCAAAAAGAGAATCTGTGCCAAATCTTGTTTAGTAAATATGTGATCCTTACTAGATGAAAGTTAGGGAGATGAGGCATGAAGTTATTTGTAGGAGATAGAGACATACCCACTTTAGCTGAGTTCTGGGAATCTTTGAAATTCCTATACAAACTTGTTCCTAGATAGTAACTTGCAACTTGGAAAGAGAAAGTGCTTGCTTTAAGCTCCGTTTTATATGTTCTGAATGCCCGAATTGGGAATCTGTGTCAAAACTTTGTTAAGAATTATGTGATCCTTACTAGATGGAAGTAACGGAGATGGAGCATGAAGTTATTTCTTGTAGTTGGAGACATACCCACTTTAGCTCAGTTCTGGGACTCTTTGAATGTCCTATACGAACTTGTTCCTAGATAGTAACTTGCAACTTGGAATGAGAAAGTGCTTGCTTAAAGCAACGTGCTATATGTTCTGAATGCCCGAATTGGATATTTGTGTCAAATCTTTGTTAGGAATTATGTATCCTTACTATCTGGAAGTAAGGGAGATGGGGCATGAAGTTATTTCTAGGAGTTGGAGACATACCCACTTTGTCTCAGTTCTGGGAATCTTTGAAAGTCCTATACAAACTTGTTCCTAGATAGCAACTTGCAACTGGAATGAGAAAGAGCTTCTTCAAAAGAACATGCTATTTCTTCTCAATGCACCAAACATGAATCTGTTCCAAATCTTCTTTGGGATTTTTGTGATCCTTACTAGATGGAAGTTAGGGAGATGGGGCATGAAGTTATTTCTAAGAGAGAGAGACATACCCACTTTAGCTCAGTTCTGGCAATCATTGCAAGTCCTATAGAAACTTGTTTCTAGCCAGCAGCTTGCAATTTAGAATGAGAAAGTGCTTGCTTAAAGCAACGTCCTATATGATCTGAATGCCCGAATTGGGAATCTGTGTCAAAACTTTGTTAGGAATTATGTGATCCTTACTAGCTGGATGTAAGGGAGATGGTGCATGAAGTTATTTATAGGAGTTGGAGACATACCCACTTTAGCTCAGTTCTGGGAATCTTTGAAAGTCCTATGCACACTTGTTCCTACATAGTAACTTGCAACTTGGAATGAGAAAGTGCTTGCTTAAAGCAACGTGCTATATGTTCTGAATGCCCGAATTGGGAATCTGTGTCAAAACTTTGTTTGGAATTATGTGATCCTTACTAGCTGGAAGTAAGGGAGATGGGGCATTAAGTTATTTCTAGGAGTTGGAGACATACCCACTTTAGCTCTGTTCTGGGAATCTTTGAAAGTCCCATACAAACTTGTTCCTAGATAGTAACTTGCAACTTGGAATGAGAAAGTGCTTGCTTAAAGCAACGTGGTATATGTTCTGAATGCCAGAATTGGGAATCTGTGTCAAAACTTTGTTAGGAATTATGTGATCCTTACTAGCTGGAAGTAAGGACGATGGGGCATGAAGTTATTTCTAGGAATTGGAGACATACCCCCTTTATCTCAGTTCTGGGAATCTTTGAAAGTCCTATACAAACTTGTTCCTAGATACTGTCTTGCAACTGGAATCAGAAATTGCTTTTTCAAAAGAACATGCCATTTCTTCTCAATGCACCAAACATGAATGTGTTCTAAATCTTCTCAGGATTTATTTCTTCCTTACTAGCTGGAAGTAAGCGAGATGGGACATGAAGTTATTTCCAGGAGTTGGAGTCACACCCAGATTTCTTAGATGTGGGCATCTTTGCAAGGCCTATACAAACTTATTGCTAGACAGCAACTTGCAATTTGGAATCAGAAACTGTGTCTCCAAGGGAACGAGCTATTTCTTCTAAATGCGTAAAAAGGGAATCTGATCCAAATCTTGTTTAGGAAATATGTGATGCTTATTAGATGGAAGTTAGGGAGATGGGGCATGAAGTTATTTGTAGGAGATAGAGACATACCCACTTTAGCTCACTCTGGCAATCATTGTAAGTCGTATGCAAACTTGTTTATACCCAGCAGCTTGCAACTTGGAATGAGAAAGTACTTGCTTAAAGCAACGTGCTATATGTTCTGAATGCCCGAATTGGAAATCTGTGGTAAAATTTTGTTAGGAAGTATGTGATCTTTACTAGCTGGAAGTAAGGGAGATGGGGCAGGAAGTTATTTCTAGGAGTTGGAGACATACCCACTTTAGCTCAGTTCGGGGAATCTTTGAAGTTCCTATACAAACTTCTTCCTAGATAGTAACTTGCTACTTGGAATGAGAAAGTGCTTGCTTTAAGCAACGTGCTATATGTTCTGAATGCCCGAATTGGGAATCTGGGTCAAAACTTTGTTAGGAATTATGTGATCCTTACTAGCTGGAAGTAAGGGAGATGGGGCATGAAGTTATTTCTAGGAGTTGGAGACATACTCACTTTAGCTCAGTTTTGGGATTCTTTGAAAGTCCTATACAAACTTGTTCCTAGATAGCATCTTGCAATTGGAATCAGAAAGTGCTTCTTCAAAAGATGATGTTATTTCTTCTCAGTGCACCAAACATGAATCTGTTCCAAATCTTCTTTAGGAATTATGTGATCCTTACTAGCTGGAAGTAAGGGAGATGGGGGCATGAAGTTATTTCCAGGAGTTGGAGTCATACCCAGTTTTTCCCAGCTGTGGGGATCTTTGCAAAGCGTATACAAACTTATTGCTAGACAGCAGCTTGCAATTTGGAATCAGAATGTGTTTCTTCAAAGCAACGGGCTATTTCTTCTCAATGCCCAAAAAGGGAATCTGTGCCAAATCTTGTTTAGGAAATATGTGATCCTTACTAGATGGAAGTTAGGGAGATGGGGCATGAAGTTATTTCTAGGAGTTGGAGACATACCCACTTTAGCTCAGTTCTGGGAATCTTAGAAAGTCCTATACATTTTTTTCCTAGATAGTAACTTGCAACTTGGAATGAGAAAGTGCTTGCTTAAAGCAACGTGCTATATGTTCTGAATGCCCGAATTGGGAATCTGTGTCAAAACTTTGTTAGGAATTATGTGATCCTTACTAGATTGAAGAAAGGGAGATGTGGCATTATGTTATTTCTACGAGTTGGAGACATATCCATTTTAGCTCAGTTCTGGGAATCTTTGAATGTCCTATACAAACTTGTTCCTAGATAGCAACTTGCAACTGGAATCAGAAAGTGCTTCTTCAAAAGAACATGTTATTTCTTCTCAATGCACCAAACATGAATCTGTTCCAAATCTTCCTTAGTATTTATGTGATCCTTACTAGCTGGAAGTTAGGGAGATGGGGCATGAAGTTATTTCCTGGAGTTGGAGTCATACCCAGTTTTTCCCAGCTGTGGGCATGATTGCAATGCCTATACAAACTTATTGTTAGACAGCAACTTGCAATTTGGAATCAGAATGTCTTTCTTCAAAAGAACGGGCTCTTTCTTCTCAATGCCCAAAAAGGGAATCAGTGCCAAATCTTGTTTAGGAAATATGTGATCCTTACTAGGTGGAAGTTAAGGAGATGAGGCATGAAGTTATTTCTAGGAGATAGAGACATACCCACTTTAGCTCAGTTCTGGTAATAATTGCAAGTCCTATAGAAACTTGTTTCTACCCAGCAGGTTGCAACTTAAAATGAGAAAGTGCTTGCTTAAAGCAACGTCCTATGTGATCTGAATGCCCGAATTGGTAATCTGTGTCAAAACTTTGTTAGGAATTATGTGATCCTTACTAGCTGGAAGTAAGGGAGATGGGGCATGAAGTTATTTCTAGGAGTTGGAGACATACCAACATGAGCTCAGTTCTGGGAATCTTTGAAATTCCTATACAAACGTCTTCCTAGATAGTAACTGAAACTTGGAATGAGAAAATGCTTGCTTAAAGCAAAGTGCTATATGTTCTGAATGCCCGAGTTGTGAATCTGTGTCAAAACTTTGTTAGGAATTATGTGATCCTTACTAGATGGAAGATAGAGAGATGGGGAATGAAGTTATTTCTAGGAGATACAGACATACCCTCTTTAGCTCAGTTCTGGCAATCATTCCAAGTCCTATACAAACTTGTTTCTACACAGCAGCTTGCAACTTCCGATGAGAAATTGCTTGCTTAATACAACGTCTTATATGATCTGAATGCCAGAATTGGGAATCTGTGTCAAATTTTGTTAGGAATTATGTGATCCTTACTAGATGGAAGTAAGGGAGATGGGGCATGAAGATATTCCTATTAGTTGGAGACATACCAACTTTAGGTCAGTTCTGGGAATCTTTGAAAGTCCTATACAAACTTGTTCCTAGCTTGTAACTTGCAACTTGGAATGAGAAAGTGCTTGTTTAAAGCAACGTGCTATATGTTCTGAATGCCCGAATTGGGAATCTGGGTAAAAACTTTGTTAGGAATTATTTGATCCTTACTAAATGGAATTAAGGGTTATGGGTCATGAAGTTATTTCTATGAGTTGAAGACATACCCACTTTAGCTCAGTTCTGGGAATCTTTGAAAGTCCTATACAAACTTCTTCCTAGATAACAACTTGCAACTGGAATCAGACAGTGCTTCTTCAAAAGAACATGCTATTTCTCCTCAATGCACCAAACATGAATCTGTTCCAAATCTTCTTTAGGATTTATGTGATCCTTACTAGCTGAAATTAAGGGAGATGGGGCATGAAGTTATTTCCAGGAGTTGGAGTCATACCCACTTTTTCCCAGGTGTGCGCATCTTTGCAAGGAATATACAAACTTATTGCTAGTCAGCAACTTGCAATTTGGAAGCAGAATGTGTTTCTTCAAAGGAACGGGCTATTTCTTCTCAATGCCAAAAAGGGAATCTGTGCCAAATCTTGTTTAGGAAATATGTGATCCTTACTAGATGGATATTAGGGAAATGGGGCATGATGTTATTTCCAGGAGATGGAGACATACTCACTTTAGCTCAGTTCTGCCAATCTTTTCAAGAGCTATACCAACTTGTGGCTAGATAGCAACTTGCAACTTTGAATCAGAAAGTGCTTCTTTAAAGGAAAGTGCTATTTCTTCTCAAGGCACCAAACATGAATCTGTTGCAAATCTTCTTGAGGAATTTTGTAATCCTTACGAGATGGAAGTAGGGGAGATGGGGCATGATGTTATTTCTGGGTGTTGGAGACATAACCACTTTAGCTCAGGTCTGGGAATCTTTGCAAGTCTTATACAAACTTGTTGCTATATAGCAACTTGTAACTAGGAATCAGAAAGTGCTTTTTCAAAGGAAAGTGCTATTTCTTCTCAAGGCACCAAATATGAATCTGTTCCAAATCTTCTTTAGGATTTACGTGATCCTTACTAGATAGAAGTTGGGGAGATGGGGCATAACGTTATTTCTAGGAGATAGAGACGTACTCACTTTAGCTCAGTTCTGGCATTCATTGCAATTCCTATACCAACTTGTTTCTACACAGCAGCTTGCAACTTGCAATGAGAAAGTGCTTGCTCAAAGCAACGTGCTATGTGTTCTGAATGCCCGAATTGGCCAACTGTGTCAAAACTTTTTCAGACATTACGTGATCCTTAGTAGATGGAAGTAAGGGAGAGGCGGCATAATGTTATTTCTAGGAGTTGGAGACATACCCACTTTAGTTCAGTTCTGGGAATCTTTGCAAGTCTTATACAAACTTGTTGTTAGATAGCAACTTGCATCTGGGAATCAGAAAGTGCTTCTTCAAAGGAAAGTGCTATTTCTTCTCAAGGCACCAAACATGAATCTGTTCCAAAACTTCTTTAGGATTTATGTAATACTTACTAGAGGGAAGTAGAGGAGATGGTGCATGATGTTGTTTTTAGGAGATAGAGACATACCCACTATATCTCAGTTCTGGCAATCATTGCAAGTGCTATACAAACTTGTTTCTACACAGTAGCTTGCAACTTGCAATGAGAAAGTGCTTGCTCAAAGCAACATGCTATGTGTTCTCAATGCCCGAATTGGGCATCTGTGTCAAAAGTTTTTTAGAAATTATGTGATTCTTAGTAGATGGAAGTAAGGGAGATGGGGCATGATGTTATTTCTAGGAGTTGGAGACATACCCTCTTTAGCTCACTTCTGGGAATCTTTGCAAGTCCTATACAAACTTGTTTCAACACAGCAGCTTGAAACTTGCAATGAGAAAGTGCTTGCTCAAAGCAACGTGCTATGTGTTCTCAATGCCCGAATTGGGCATCTGTGTCAATACTTTTTTAGAAATTATGTGATCCTTTGTAGATGGAATTAAGGGAGATAGGGCATGAAGTTATTTCTAGGAGTTGGATATATACAAACTTTTGCTCAGTTCTGGGAATCTTTGCAAGTCCTATACAAACTTGTGGATAGATAGGAACTTGCAACTGGGAATCAGAAAGTGCTTCTTCAAACAAAGTGCTATTTCTTCTCAAGACACCAAACATGAATCTGTTCCAAATCTTCTTTAGGATTTATGTGATCCTTATTAGGTGGAAGTAGGGGAGATGGGGCATGATGTTATTTCTAGGAGATAGAGACATACTCACTTTAGCTCAGTTCTGGCAATCATTGCAAGTCCTATACAAACTTGTTTCTATTGGGCAGCGGGTTACTTGCAATGAGAAAGTGCTTGCTCAAAGCAACGTGCTATGTGTTCTGAATGCCCGAATTGGCCAACTGTGTCAAAACTTTTTCAGAAATTATGTGATCCTTAGTAGATGGAAGTAAGGGAGAGGGAGCATGATGTTATTTCCAGGAGTTAGAGACATACCCAATTTAACTTAATTCTGGGAATCTTTGCAAGTCCTATACAAACTTGTGGTTAGACAGCAACTTGCAACTTGGAACTAGAAAGTGCTTCTTCAAAGGAAAGTGCTATTTCTTCTCAAGGCACCAAACATGAATCTGTTCCAAATCTTCTTTAGGATTTATGTGACCCTTACTAGATGGAAGTAGGGAAGATGGGGCATGATGTTATTTCTAGAAGATAGAGACATACCCAGTTTAGCTCAGTTCTGGCGATCATTGCAAGTCCTATACAAACTTGTTTCTACACAGCAGCTTCCAACTTGCAATGAGAAAGTGCTTGCTCAAAGCAATGTGCTATGTGTTCTGAATTTCCGAATTGGGCATCTGTGTCAAAATTTTGTTAGGAGTTATGTGATCCTTACTACCTGGAGGTAAGGGAGATGGGGCATGTTGTTATTTCTAGGAATTGGAGATATACCCACTTTAGCTCAGTTCAGGGAATCTTTTCAATTCCTATATCAACTTGTGGTTAGACAGAAACTTGCAACTTGGAATCAGAAAGTGCTTCTTCAAAGGAAAGTGCTATTTCTTCTCAAGGCACCAAACATGAATCTGTTCCAAATATTCTTTAGGATTTATGTGATCCTTACTAGATGGAAGTAGGTGAGAAGTGGCATGATGTTATTTCTGGGAGATAGATACAGAGCCACTTTAGCTCAGTTCTGGCAATCATTGCAAGTCCTATACAAACTTGTTTCTACACAGCAGCTTGCAACTTGCAATGAAAAAGTGCTTGCTCAAAGCAACGTGCTGTGTGTTCTGAATGCCCGAATTGGGAATCTGTGTAAAAACTTTTTTAGGAATTATGTGATCCTTAGTGATGGAATTAAGGGAGATGTGGCATGAAGTCTTTCTAGGAGTTGGAGACATTCCCACTTTATCTCATTTCTGGGAATCTTTGCAAGTCCTATACAAACTTGTGGATAGATAGCAACTTGCAACTTGGATCAGAAAGTGCTTCTTCAAAGGAAAGTGCTATTTCTTCTCAAGGCACCAAACATGAATCTGTTTCAAATCTTATTTAGGATTTATGTTTTCCTTACTAGATGGAAGAAATCGAGATGGGGCATGATGTTATTTCTAGGAGACAGAGACATACCCACTTTAGCTCAGTTCTGGCAATCATTGCAAGTCCTATGCAAACTTGTTTCTACACAGCAGCTTGCAACTTGCTATGAGATTGTGCTTGTTCAAAGCAACGTACTATGTGTTCTGAATGCACGAATTAGGAATCTGTGTGAAAACTTTTTTAGGAATTTTGTGATCCTTACTAGATGGAAGTAAGTGAGATGGGGCATGAAGTTCTTTCTAGGAGTTGGAGACATGGACCTTTAGCTCAGCTTGTGAATCTATGCAAGTCCTATACAAACTTTTTCTGCACAGCAGCTTCAACTTAGAATGAGAAAGTCCTTGCTCAAAACAACATGCTATATGTTCTGAATGTCAGAATTGGGCATCTGTGTCAAAACTTTTTTAGAAATTATGTGATCCTTAGTAGATGGAAGTAAGGGAGATGGGGCATGATGTTATATCTGGGAGTTGGAGACATACCCACTTTAGCTCAGCTCTGGGAATCTTTGCAAGTCCTATACAAACTTGTTGCTAGATAGCAAGTTGCACCTTTAAATCAGAAAGTGCTTCTTCAAAGGAAAGTGCTATTTCTTCTCAAGGCACTAATCATGAATCTGTCCAAATCTTCTTTAGGATTTATGTGATCCTTACTACCTGGAAGTAAGCGAGATGGGACGTGAAGTTAATTCTAGGAGTTGGAGTCACACCCAGATTTTCTCATCTGTGGGCATCTTTGCAAGTCCTATACAAATTTATTGCTAGTCAGCCACTTGCAACTTGGAATCAGAATGTGTTTCTAAAGGAACCGGCAATTTCTTCTCAATGCCCAAAAAGGTAATCTGTGCCAAATCTTGTTCAGGAAATATGTGATCCTTACTAGATGGAAGTAAGGGAGATGAGGCATGAAGTTCCTTCTAGGATTTGGAGACATACCCACTTTAGCTCATTTCTGGAAATCTTTGCAAGTCCTATACAAACTTGTTTCTGCACTGCAGCTTGCAACTAGGAATGAGAAATTGTTTGCTCAAAGCAACATGCTATATGTTCTGAATGCCAGAAGTGGGCATCTGTGTCAACACTTTTTTAGAAATTATATGATCCTTACTAGATGGAAGTAAGGGAGATGGGGCATGAGGTTATTTCTAGGAGTTGGAGACATACCCACTTTAGCTCTGTTCTGGCAATCATTGCAAGTCCTATACAAACTTGTTTCTACACAGCAGCTTGTAACTTGGAATGAGAAAGTGGTTGCTCAAAGCAACGTGCTATATGTTCTGAATGCCCGAATTGGGAATCTGTGTAAAAACTTTGTTAGGAATTATGTGATCCTTACTAGATGGAAGTAAGGGAGATGGGGCATTAAGTTATTTCTAGGAGTTGGAGACATACCCACTTTAGCTCTGTTCTGGGAATCTTTGAAAGTCCCATACAAACTTGTTCCTAGATAGTAACTTGCAACTTGGAATGAGAAAGTGCTTGCTTAAAGCAACGTGGTATATGTTCTGAATGCCAGAATTGGGAATCTGTGTCAAAACTTTGTTAGGAATTATGTGATCCTTACTAGCTGGAAGTAAGGACGATGGGGCATGAAGTTATTTCTAGGAATTGGAGACATACCCCCTTTATCTCAGTTCTGGGAATCTTTGAAAGTCCTATACAAACTTGTTCCTAGATACTGTCTTGCAACTGGAATCAGAAATTGCTTTTTCAAAAGAACATGCCATTTCTTCTCAATGCACCAAACATGAATGTGTTCTAAATCTTCTCAGGATTTATTTCTTCCTTACTAGCTGGAAGTAAGCGAGATGGGACATGAAGTTATTTCCAGGAGTTGGAGTCACACCCAGATTTCTTAGATGTGGGCATCTTTGCAAGGCCTATACAAACTTATTGCTAGACAGCAACTTGCAATTTGGAATCAGAAACTGTGTCTCCAAGGGAACGAGCTATTTCTTCTAAATGCGTAAAAAGGGAATCTGATCCAAATCTTGTTTAGGAAATATGTGATGCTTATTAGATGGAAGTTAGGGAGATGGGGCATGAAGTTATTTGTAGGAGATAGAGACATACCCACTTTAGCTCACTCTGGCAATCATTGTAAGTCGTATGCAAACTTGTTTATACCCAGCAGCTTGCAACTTGGAATGAGAAAGTACTTGCTTAAAGCAACGTGCTATATGTTCTGAATGCCCGAATTGGAAATCTGTGGTAAAATTTTGTTAGGAAGTATGTGATCTTTACTAGCTGGAAGTAAGGGAGATGGGGCAGGAAGTTATTTCTAGGAGTTGGAGACATACCCACTTTAGCTCAGTTCGGGGAATCTTTGAAGTTCCTATACAAACTTCTTCCTAGATAGTAACTTGCTACTTGGAATGAGAAAGTGCTTGCTTTAAGCAACGTGCTATATGTTCTGAATGCCCGAATTGGGAATCTGGGTCAAAACTTTGTTAGGAATTATGTGATCCTTACTAGCTGGAAGTAAGGGAGATGGGGCATGAAGTTATTTCTAGGAGTTGGAGACATACTCACTTTAGCTCAGTTTTGGGATTCTTTGAAAGTCCTATACAAACTTGTTCCTAGATAGCATCTTGCAATTGGAATCAGAAAGTGCTTCTTCAAAAGATGATGTTATTTCTTCTCAGTGCACCAAACATGAATCTGTTCCAAATCTTCTTTAGGAATTATGTGATCCTTACTAGCTGGAAGTAAGGGAGATGGGGGCATGAAGTTATTTCCAGGAGTTGGAGTCATACCCAGTTTTTCCCAGCTGTGGGGATCTTTGCAAAGCGTATACAAACTTATTGCTAGACAGCAGCTTGCAATTTGGAATCAGAATGTGTTTCTTCAAAGCAACGGGCTATTTCTTCTCAATGCCCAAAAAGGGAATCTGTGCCAAATCTTGTTTAGGAAATATGTGATCCTTACTAGATGGAAGTTAGGGAGATGGGGCATGAAGTTATTTCTAGGAGTTGGAGACATACCCACTTTAGCTCAGTTCTGGGAATCTTAGAAAGTCCTATACATTTTTTTCCTAGATAGTAACTTGCAACTTGGAATGAGAAAGTGCTTGCTTAAAGCAACGTGCTATATGTTCTGAATGCCCGAATTGGGAATCTGTGTCAAAACTTTGTTAGGAATTATGTGATCCTTACTAGATTGAAGAAAGGGAGATGTGGCATTATGTTATTTCTACGAGTTGGAGACATATCCATTTTAGCTCAGTTCTGGGAATCTTTGAATGTCCTATACAAACTTGTTCCTAGATAGCAACTTGCAACTGGAATCAGAAAGTGCTTCTTCAAAAGAACATGTTATTTCTTCTCAATGCACCAAACATGAATCTGTTCCAAATCTTCCTTAGTATTTATGTGATCCTTACTAGCTGGAAGTTAGGGAGATGGGGCATGAAGTTATTTCCTGGAGTTGGAGTCATACCCAGTTTTTCCCAGCTGTGGGCATGATTGCAATGCCTATACAAACTTATTGTTAGACAGCAACTTGCAATTTGGAATCAGAATGTCTTTCTTCAAAAGAACGGGCTCTTTCTTCTCAATGCCCAAAAAGGGAATCAGTGCCAAATCTTGTTTAGGAAATATGTGATCCTTACTAGGTGGAAGTTAAGGAGATGAGGCATGAAGTTATTTCTAGGAGATAGAGACATACCCACTTTAGCTCAGTTCTGGTAATAATTGCAAGTCCTATAGAAACTTGTTTCTACCCAGCAGGTTGCAACTTAAAATGAGAAAGTGCTTGCTTAAAGCAACGTCCTATGTGATCTGAATGCCCGAATTGGTAATCTGTGTCAAAACTTTGTTAGGAATTATGTGATCCTTACTAGCTGGAAGTAAGGGAGATGGGGCATGAAGTTATTTCTAGGAGTTGGAGACATACCAACATGAGCTCAGTTCTGGGAATCTTTGAAATTCCTATACAAACGTCTTCCTAGATAGTAACTGAAACTTGGAATGAGAAAATGCTTGCTTAAAGCAAAGTGCTATATGTTCTGAATGCCCGAGTTGTGAATCTGTGTCAAAACTTTGTTAGGAATTATGTGATCCTTACTAGATGGAAGATAGAGAGATGGGGAATGAAGTTATTTCTAGGAGATACAGACATACCCTCTTTAGCTCAGTTCTGGCAATCATTCCAAGTCCTATACAAACTTGTTTCTACACAGCAGCTTGCAACTTCCGATGAGAAATTGCTTGCTTAATACAACGTCTTATATGATCTGAATGCCCGAATTGGGAATCTGTGTCAAATTTTGTTAGGAATTATGTGATCCTTACTAGATGGAAGTAAGGGAGATGGGGCATGAAGATATTCCTATTAGTTGGAGACATACCAACTTTAGGTCAGTTCTGGGAATCTTTGAAAGTCCTATACAAACTTGTTCCTAGCTTGTAACTTGCAACTTGGAATGAGAAAGTGCTTGTTTAAAGCAACGTGCTATATGTTCTGAATGCCCGAATTGGGAATCTGGGTAAAAACTTTGTTAGGAATTATTTGATCCTTACTAAATGGAATTAAGGGTTATGGGTCATGAAGTTATTTCTATGAGTTGAAGACATACCCACTTTAGCTCAGTTCTGGGAATCTTTGAAAGTCCTATACAAACTTCTTCCTAGATAACAACTTGCAACTGGAATCAGACAGTGCTTCTTCAAAAGAACATGCTATTTCTCCTCAATGCACCAAACATGAATCTGTTCCAAATCTTCTTTAGGATTTATGTGATCCTTACTAGCTGAAATTAAGGGAGATGGGGCATGAAGTTATTTCCAGGAGTTGGAGTCATACCCACTTTTTCCCAGGTGTGCGCATCTTTGCAAGGAATATACAAACTTATTGCTAGTCAGCAACTTGCAATTTGGAAGCAGAATGTGTTTCTTCAAAGGAACGGGCTATTTCTTCTCAATGCCAAAAAGGGAATCTGTGCCAAATCTTGTTTAGGAAATATGTGATCCTTACTAGATGGATATTAGGGAAATGGGGCATGATGTTATTTCCAGGAGATGGAGACATACTCACTTTAGCTCAGTTCTGCCAATCTTTTCAAGAGCTATACCAACTTGTGGCTAGATAGCAACTTGCAACTTTGAATCAGAAAGTGCTTCTTTAAAGGAAAGTGCTATTTCTTCTCAAGGCACCAAACATGAATCTGTTGCAAATCTTCTTGAGGAATTTTGTAATCCTTACGAGATGGAAGTAGGGGAGATGGGGCATGATGTTATTTCTGGGTGTTGGAGACATAACCACTTTAGCTCAGGTCTGGGAATCTTTGCAAGTCTTATACAAACTTGTTGCTATATAGCAACTTGTAACTAGGAATCAGAAAGTGCTTTTTCAAAGGAAAGTGCTATTTCTTCTCAAGGCACCAAATATGAATCTGTTCCAAATCTTCTTTAGGATTTACGTGATCCTTACTAGATAGAAGTTGGGGAGATGGGGCATAACGTTATTTCTAGGAGATAGAGACGTACTCACTTTAGCTCAGTTCTGGCATTCATTGCAATTCCTATACCAACTTGTTTCTACACAGCAGCTTGCAACTTGCAATGAGAAAGTGCTTGCTCAAAGCAACGTGCTATGTGTTCTGAATGCCCGAATTGGCCAACTGTGTAAAAACTTTTCAGACATTACGTGATCCTTAGTAGATGGAAGTAAGGGAGAGGCGGCATAATGTTATTTCTAGGAGTTGGAGACATACCCACTTTAGTTCAGTTCTGGGAATCTTTGCAAGTCTTATACAAACTTGTTGTTAGATAGCAACTTGCATCTGGGAATCAGAAAGTGCTTCTTCAAAGGAAAGTGCTATTTCTTCTCAAGGCACCAAACATGAATCTGTTCCAAAACTTCTTTAGGATTTATGTAATACTTACTAGAGGGAAGTAGAGGAGATGGTGCATGATGTTGTTTTTAGGAGATAGAGACATACCCACTATATCTCAGTTCTGGCAATCATTGCAAGTGCTATACAAACTTGTTTCTACACAGTAGCTTGCAACTTGCAATGAGAAAGTGCTTGCTCAAAGCAACATGCTATGTGTTCTCAATGCCCGAATTGGGCATCTGTGTCAAAAGTTTTTTAGAAATTATGTGATTCTTAGTAGATGGAAGTAAGGGAGATGGGGCATGATGTTATTTCTAGGAGTTGGAGACATACCCTCTTTAGCTCACTTCTGGGAATCTTTGCAAGTCCTATACAAACTTGTTTCAACACAGCAGCTTGAAACTTGCAATGAGAAAGTGCTTGCTCAAAGCAACGTGCTATGTGTTCTCAATGCCCGAATTGGGCATCTGTGTCAATACTTTTTTAGAAATTATGTGATCCTTTGTAGATGGAATTAAGGGAGATAGGGCATGAAGTTATTTCTAGGAGTTGGATATATACAAACTTTTGCTCAGTTCTGGGAATCTTTGCAAGTCCTATACAAACTTGTGGATAGATAGGAACTTGCAACTGGGAATCAGAAAGTGCTTCTTCAAACAAAGTGCTATTTCTTCTCAAGACACCAAACATGAATCTGTTCCAAATCTTCTTTAGGATTTATGTGATCCTTATTAGGTGGAAGTAGGGGAGATGGGGCATGATGTTATTTCTAGGAGATAGAGACATACTCACTTTAGCTCAGTTCTGGCAATCATTGCAAGTCCTATACAAACTTGTTTCTATTGGGCAGCGGGTTACTTGCAATGAGAAAGTGCTTGCTCAAAGCAATGTGCTATGTGTTCTGAATGCCCGAATTGGCCAACTGTGTCAAAACTTTTTCAGAAATTATGTGATCCTTAGTAGATGGAAGTAAGGGAGAGGGAGCATGATGTTATTTCCAGGAGTTAGAGACATACCCAATTTAACTTAATTCTGGGAATCTTTGCAAGTCCTATACAAACTTGTGGTTAGACAGCAACTTGCAACTTGGAACTAGAAAGTGCTTCTTCAAAGGAAAGTGCTATTTCTTCTCAAGGCACCAAACATGAATCTGTTCCAAATCTTCTTTAGGATTTATGTGACCCTTACTAGATGGAAGTAGGGAAGATGGGGCATGATGTTATTTCTAGAAGATAGAGACATACCCAGTTTAGCTCAGTTCTGGCGATCATTGCAAGTCCTATACAAACTTGTTTCTACACAGCAGCTTCCAACTTGCAATGAGAAAGTGCTTGCTCAAAGCAATGTGCTATGTGTTCTGAATTTCCGAATTGGGCATCTGTGTCAAAATTTTGTTAGGAGTTATGTGATCCTTACTACCTGGAGGTAAGGGAGATGGGGCATGTTGTTATTTCTAGGAATTGGAGATATACCCACTTTAGCTCAGTTCAGGGAATCTTTTCAATTCCTATATCAACTTGTGGTTAGACAGAAACTTGCAACTTGGAATCAGAAAGTGCTTCTTCAAAGGAAAGTGCTATTTCTTCTCAAGGCACCAAACATGAATCTGTTCCAAATATTCTTTAGGATTTATGTGATCCTTACTAGATGGAAGTAGGTGAGAAGTGGCATGATGTTATTTCTGGGAGATAGATACAGAGCCACTTTAGCTCAGTTCTGGCAATCATTGCAAGTCCTATACAAACTTGTTTCTACACAGCAGCTTGCAACTTGCAATGAAAAAGTGCTTGCTCAAAGCAACGTGCTGTGTGTTCTGAATGCCCGAATTGGGAATCTGTGTAAAAACTTTTTTAGGAATTATGTGATCCTTAGTGATGGAATTAAGGGAGATGTGGCATGAAGTCTTTCTAGGAGTTGGAGACATTCCCACTTTATCTCATTTCTGGGAATCTTTGCAAGTCCTATACAAACTTGTGGATAGATAGCAACTTGCAACTTGGATCAGAAAGTGCTTCTTCAAAGGAAAGTGCTATTTCTTCTCAAGGCACCAAACATGAATCTGTTTCAAATCTTATTTAGGATTTATGTTTTCCTTACTAGATGGAAGAAATCGAGATGGGGCATGATGTTATTTCTAGGAGACAGAGACATACCCACTTTAGCTCAGTTCTGGCAATCATTGCAAGTCCTATGCAAACTTGTTTCTACACAGCAGCTTGCAACTTGCTATGAGATTGTGCTTGTTCAAAGCAACGTACTATGTGTTCTGAATGCACGAATTAGGAATCTGTGTGAAAACTTTTTTAGGAATTTTGTGATCCTTACTAGATGGAAGTAAGTGAGATGGGGCATGAAGTTCTTTCTAGGAGTTGGAGACATGGACCTTTAGCTCAGCTTGTGAATCTATGCAAGTCCTATACAAACTTTTTCTGCACAGCAGCTTCAACTTAGAATGAGAAAGTCCTTGCTCAAAACAACATGCTATATGTTCTGAATGTCAGAATTGGGCATCTGTGTCAAAACTTTTTTAGAAATTATGTGATCCTTAGTAGATGGAAGTAAGGGAGATGGGGCATGATGTTATATCTGGGAGTTGGAGACATACCCACTTTAGCTCAGCTCTGGGAATCTTTGCAAGTCCTATACAAACTTGTTGCTAGATAGCAAGTTGCACCTTTAAATCAGAAAGTGCTTCTTCAAAGGAAAGTGCTATTTCTTCTCAAGGCACTAATCATGAATCTGTCCAAATCTTCTTTAGGATTTATGTGATCCTTACTACCTGGAAGTAAGCGAGATGGGACGTGAAGTTAATTCTAGGAGTTGGAGTCACACCCAGATTTTCTCATCTGTGGGCATCTTTGCAAGTCCTATACAAATTTATTGCTAGTCAGCCACTTGCAACTTGGAATCAGAATGTGTTTCTAAAGGAACCGGCAATTTCTTCTCAATGCCCAAAAAGGTAATCTGTGCCAAATCTTGTTCAGGAAATATGTGATCCTTACTAGATGGAAGTAAGGGAGATGAGGCATGAAGTTCCTTCTAGGATTTGGAGACATACCCACTTTAGCTCATTTCTGGAAATCTTTGCAAGTCCTATACAAACTTGTTTCTGCACTGCAGCTTGCAACTAGGAATGAGAAATTGTTTGCTCAAAGCAACATGCTATATGTTCTGAATGCCAGAAGTGGGCATCTGTGTCAACACTTTTTTAGAAATTATATGATCCTTACTAGATGGAAGTAAGGGAGATGGGGCATGAGGTTATTTCTAGGAGTTGGAGACATACCCACTTTAGCTCTGTTCTGGCAATCATTGCAAGTCCTATACAAACTTGTTTCTACACAGCAGCTTGTAACTTGGAATGAGAAAGTGGTTGCTCAAAGCAACGTGCTATATGTTCTGAATGCCCGAATTGGGAATCTGTGTAAAAACTTTGTTAGGAATTATGTGATCCTTACTAGATGGAAGTAAGGGAGATGGGGCATTAAGTTATTTCTAGGAGTTGGAGACATACCCACTTTAGCTCTGTTCTGGGAATCTTTGAAAGTCCCATACAAACTTGTTCCTAGATAGTAACTTGCAACTTGGAATGAGAAAGTGCTTGCTTAAAGCAACGTGGTATATGTTCTGAATGCCAGAATTGGGAATCTGTGTCAAAACTTTGTTAGGAATTATGTGATCCTTACTAGCTGGAAGTAAGGACGATGGGGCATGAAGTTATTTCTAGGAATTGGAGACATACCCCCTTTATCTCAGTTCTGGGAATCTTTGAAAGTCCTATACAAACTTGTTCCTAGATACTGTCTTGCAACTGGAATCAGAAATTGCTTTTTCAAAAGAACATGCCATTTCTTCTCAATGCACCAAACATGAATGTGTTCTAAATCTTCTCAGGATTTATTTCTTCCTTACTAGCTGGAAGTAAGCGAGATGGGACATGAAGTTATTTCCAGGAGTTGGAGTCACACCCAGATTTCTTAGATGTGGGCATCTTTGCAAGGCCTATACAAACTTATTGCTAGACAGCAACTTGCAATTTGGAATCAGAAACTGTGTCTCCAAGGGAACGAGCTATTTCTTCTAAATGCGTAAAAAGGGAATCTGATCCAAATCTTGTTTAGGAAATATGTGATGCTTATTAGATGGAAGTTAGGGAGATGGGGCATGAAGTTATTTGTAGGAGATAGAGACATACCCACTTTAGCTCACTCTGGCAATCATTGTAAGTCGTATGCAAACTTGTTTATACCCAGCAGCTTGCAACTTGGAATGAGAAAGTACTTGCTTAAAGCAACGTGCTATATGTTCTGAATGCCCGAATTGGAAATCTGTGGTAAAATTTTGTTAGGAAGTATGTGATCTTTACTAGCTGGAAGTAAGGGAGATGGGGCAGGAAGTTATTTCTAGGAGTTGGAGACATACCCACTTTAGCTCAGTTCGGGGAATCTTTGAAGTTCCTATACAAACTTCTTCCTAGATAGTAACTTGCTACTTGGAATGAGAAAGTGCTTGCTTTAAGCAACGTGCTATATGTTCTGAATGCCCGAATTGGGAATCTGGGTCAAAACTTTGTTAGGAATTATGTGATCCTTACTAGCTGGAAGTAAGGGAGATGGGGCATGAAGTTATTTCTAGGAGTTGGAGACATACTCACTTTAGCTCAGTTTTGGGATTCTTTGAAAGTCCTATACAAACTTGTTCCTAGATAGCATCTTGCAATTGGAATCAGAAAGTGCTTCTTCAAAAGATGATGTTATTTCTTCTCAGTGCACCAAACATGAATCTGTTCCAAATCTTCTTTAGGAATTATGTGATCCTTACTAGCTGGAAGTAAGGGAGATGGGGGCATGAAGTTATTTCCAGGAGTTGGAGTCATACCCAGTTTTTCCCAGCTGTGGGGATCTTTGCAAAGCGTATACAAACTTATTGCTAGACAGCAGCTTGCAATTTGGAATCAGAATGTGTTTCTTCAAAGCAACGGGCTATTTCTTCTCAATGCCCAAAAAGGGAATCTGTGCCAAATCTTGTTTAGGAAATATGTGATCCTTACTAGATGGAAGTTAGGGAGATGGGGCATGAAGTTATTTCTAGGAGTTGGAGACATACCCACTTTAGCTCAGTTCTGGGAATCTTAGAAAGTCCTATACATTTTTTTCCTAGATAGTAACTTGCAACTTGGAATGAGAAAGTGCTTGCTTAAAGCAACGTGCTATATGTTCTGAATGCCCGAATTGGGAATCTGTGTCAAAACTTTGTTAGGAATTATGTGATCCTTACTAGATTGAAGAAAGGGAGATGTGGCATTATGTTATTTCTACGAGTTGGAGACATATCCATTTTAGCTCAGTTCTGGGAATCTTTGAATGTCCTATACAAACTTGTTCCTAGATAGCAACTTGCAACTGGAATCAGAAAGTGCTTCTTCAAAAGAACATGTTATTTCTTCTCAATGCACCAAACATGAATCTGTTCCAAATCTTCCTTAGTATTTATGTGATCCTTACTAGCTGGAAGTTAGGGAGATGGGGCATGAAGTTATTTCCTGGAGTTGGAGTCATACCCAGTTTTTCCCAGCTGTGGGCATGATTGCAATGCCTATACAAACTTATTGTTAGACAGCAACTTGCAATTTGGAATCAGAATGTCTTTCTTCAAAAGAACGGGCTCTTTCTTCTCAATGCCCAAAAAGGGAATCAGTGCCAAATCTTGTTTAGGAAATATGTGATCCTTACTAGGTGGAAGTTAAGGAGATGAGGCATGAAGTTATTTCTAGGAGATAGAGACATACCCACTTTAGCTCAGTTCTGGTAATAATTGCAAGTCCTATAGAAACTTGTTTCTACCCAGCAGGTTGCAACTTAAAATGAGAAAGTGCTTGCTTAAAGCAACGTCCTATGTGATCTGAATGCCCGAATTGGTAATCTGTGTCAAAACTTTGTTAGGAATTATGTGATCCTTACTAGCTGGAAGTAAGGGAGATGGGGCATGAAGTTATTTCTAGGAGTTGGAGACATACCAACATGAGCTCAGTTCTGGGAATCTTTGAAATTCCTATACAAACGTCTTCCTAGATAGTAACTGAAACTTGGAATGAGAAAATGCTTGCTTAAAGCAAAGTGCTATATGTTCTGAATGCCCGAGTTGTGAATCTGTGTCAAAACTTTGTTAGGAATTATGTGATCCTTACTAGATGGAAGATAGAGAGATGGGGAATGAAGTTATTTCTAGGAGATACAGACATACCCTCTTTAGCTCAGTTCTGGCAATCATTCCAAGTCCTATACAAACTTGTTTCTACACAGCAGCTTGCAACTTCCGATGAGAAATTGCTTGCTTAATACAACGTCTTATATGATCTGAATGCCCGAATTGGGAATCTGTGTCAAATTTTGTTAGGAATTATGTGATCCTTACTAGATGGAAGTAAGGGAGATGGGGCATGAAGATATTCCTATTAGTTGGAGACATACCAACTTTAGGTCAGTTCTGGGAATCTTTGAAAGTCCTATACAAACTTGTTCCTAGCTTGTAACTTGCAACTTGGAATGAGAAAGTGCTTGTTTAAAGCAACGTGCTATATGTTCTGAATGCCCGAATTGGGAATCTGGGTAAAAACTTTGTTAGGAATTATTTGATCCTTACTAAATGGAATTAAGGGTTATGGGTCATGAAGTTATTTCTATGAGTTGAAGACATACCCACTTTAGCTCAGTTCTGGGAATCTTTGAAAGTCCTATACAAACTTCTTCCTAGATAACAACTTGCAACTGGAATCAGACAGTGCTTCTTCAAAAGAACATGCTATTTCTCCTCAATGCACCAAACATAAATCTGTTCCAAATCTTCTTTAGGATTTATGTGATCCTTACTAGCTGAAATTAAGGGAGATGGGGCATGAAGTTATTTCCAGGAGTTGGAGTCATACCCACTTTTTCCCAGGTGTGCGCATCTTTGCAAGGAATATACAAACTTATTGCTAGTCAGCAACTTGCAATTTGGAAGCAGAATGTGTTTCTTCAAAGGAACGGGCTATTTCTTCTCAATGCCAAAAAGGGAATCTGTGCCAAATCTTGTTTAGGAAATATGTGATCCTTACTAGATGGATATTAGGGAAATGGGGCATGATGTTATTTCCAGGAGATGGAGACATACTCACTTTAGCTCAGTTCTGCCAATCTTTTCAAGAGCTATACCAACTTGTGGCTAGATAGCAACTTGCAACTTTGAATCAGAAAGTGCTTCTTTAAAGGAAAGTGCTATTTCTTCTCAAGGCACCAAACATGAATCTGTTGCAAATCTTCTTGAGGAATTTTGTAATCCTTACGAGATGGAAGTAGGGGAGATGGGGCATGATGTTATTTCTGGGTGTTGGAGACATAACCACTTTAGCTCAGGTCTGGGAATCTTTGCAAGTCTTATACAAACTTGTTGCTATATAGCAACTTGTAACTAGGAATCAGAAAGTGCTTTTTCAAAGGAAAGTGCTATTTCTTCTCAAGGCACCAAATATGAATCTGTTCCAAATCTTCTTTAGGATTTACGTGATCCTTACTAGATAGAAGTTGGGGAGATGGGGCATAACGTTATTTCTAGGAGATAGAGACGTACTCACTTTAGCTCAGTTCTGGCATTCATTGCAATTCCTATACCAACTTGTTTCTACACAGCAGCTTGCAACTTGCAATGAGAAAGTGCTTGCTCAAAGCAACGTGCTATGTGTTCTGAATGCCCGAATTGGCCAACTGTGTCAAAACTTTTTCAGACATTACGTGATCCTTAGTAGATGGAAGTAAGGGAGAGGCGGCATAATGTTATTTCTAGGAGTTGGAGACATACCCACTTTAGTTCAGTTCTGGGAATCTTTGCAAGTCTTATACAAACTTGTTGTTAGATAGCAACTTGCATCTGGGAATCAGAAAGTGCTTCTTCAAAGGAAAGTGCTATTTCTTCTCAAGGCACCAAACATGAATCTGTTCCAAAACTTCTTTAGGATTTATGTAATACTTACTAGAGGGAAGTAGAGGAGATGGTGCATGATGTTGTTTTTAGGAGATAGAGACATACCCACTATATCTCAGTTCTGGCAATCATTGCAAGTGCTATACAAACTTGTTTCTACACAGTAGCTTGCAACTTGCAATGAGAAAGTGCTTGCTCAAAGCAACATGCTATGTGTTCTCAATGCCCGAATTGGGCATCTGTGTCAAAAGTTTTTTAGAAATTATGTGATTCTTAGTAGATGGAAGTAAGGGAGATGGGGCATGATGTTATTTCTAGGAGTTGGAGACATACCCTCTTTAGCTCACTTCTGGGAATCTTTGCAAGTCCTATACAAACTTGTTTCAACACAGCAGCTTGAAACTTGCAATGAGAAAGTGCTTGCTCAAAGCAACGTGCTATGTGTTCTCAATGCCCGAATTGGGCATCTGTGTCAATACTTTTTTAGAAATTATGTGATCCTTTGTAGATGGAATTAAGGGAGATAGGGCATGAAGTTATTTCTAGGAGTTGGATATATACAAACTTTTGCTCAGTTCTGGGAATCTTTGCAAGTCCTATACAAACTTGTGGATAGATAGGAACTTGCAACTGGGAATCAGAAAGTGCTTCTTCAAACAAAGTGCTATTTCTTCTCAAGACACCAAACATGAATCTGTTCCAAATCTTCTTTAGGATTTATGTGATCCTTATTAGGTGGAAGTAGGGGAGATGGGCATGATGTTATTTCTAGGAGATAGAGACATACTCACTTTAGCTCAGTTCTGGCAATCATTGCAAGTCCTATACAAACTTGTTTCTATTGGGCAGCGGGTTACTTGCAATGAGAAAGTGCTTGCTCAAAGCAATGTGCTATGTGTTCTGAATGCCCGAATTGGCCAACTGTGTCAAAACTTTTTCAGAAATTATGTGATCCTTAGTAGATGGAAGTAAGGGAGAGGGAGCATGATGTTATTTCCAGGAGTTAGAGACATACCCAATTTAACTTAATTCTGGGAATCTTTGCAAGTCCTATACAAACTTGTGGTTAGACAGCAACTTGCAACTTGGAACTAGAAAGTGCTTCTTCAAAGGAAAGTGCTATTTCTTCTCAAGGCACCAAACATGAATCTGTTCCAAATCTTCTTTAGGATTTATGTGGACCCTTACTAGATGGAAGTAGGGAAGATGGGGCATGATGTTATTTCTAGAAGATAGAGACATACCCAGTTTAGCTCAGTTCTGGCGATCATTGCAAGTCCTATACAAACTTGTTTCTACACAGCAGCTTCCAACTTGCAATGAGAAAGTGCTTGCTCAAAGCAATGTGCTATGTGTTCTGAATTTCCGAATTGGGCATCTGTGTCAAAATTTTGTTAGGAGTTATGTGATCCTTACTACCTGGAGGTAAGGGAGATGGGGCATGTTGTTATTTCTAGGAATTGGAGATATACCCACTTTAGCTCAGTTCAGGGAATCTTTTCAATTCCTATATCAACTTGTGGTTAGACAGAAACTTGCAACTTGGAATCAGAAAGTGCTTCTTCAAAGAAAGTGCTATTTCTTCTCAAGGCACCAAACATGAATCTGTTCCAAATATTCTTTAGGATTTATGTGATCCTTACTAGATGGAAGTAGGTGAGAAGTGGCATGATGTTATTTCTGGGAGATAGATACAGAGCCACTTTAGCTCAGTTCTGGCAATCATTGCAAGTCCTATACAAACTTGTTTCTACACAGCAGCTTGCAACTTGCAATGAAAAAGTGCTTGCTCAAAGCAACGTGCTGTGTGTTCTGAATGCCCGAATTGGGAATCTGTGTAAAAACTTTTTTAGGAATTATGTGATCCTTAGTGATGGAATTAAGGGAGATGTGGCATGAAGTCTTTCTAGGAGTTGGAGACATTCCCACTTTATCTCATTTCTGGGAATCTTTGCAAGTCCTATACAAACTTGTGGATAGATAGCAACTTGCAAACTTGGATCAGAAAGTGCTTCTTCAAAGGAAAGTGCTATTTCTTCTCAAGGCACCAAACATGAATCTGTTTCAAATCTTATTTAGGATTTATGTTTTCCTTACTAGATGGAAGAAATCGAGATGGGGCATGATGTTATTTCTAGGAGACAGAGACATACCCACTTTAGCTCAGTTCTGGCAATCATTGCAAGTCCTATGCAAACTTGTTTCTACACAGCAGCTTGCAACTTGCTATGAGATTGTGCTTGTTCAAAGCAACGTACTATGTGTTCTGAATGCACGAATTAGGAATCTGTGTGAAAAACTTTTTTAGGAATTTGTGATCCTTACTAGATGGAAGTAAGTGAGATGGGGCATGAAGTTCTTTCTAGGAGTTGGAGACATGGACCTTTAGCTCAGCTTGTGAATCTATGCAAGTCCTATACAAACTTTTTCTGCACAGCAGCTTCAACTTAGAATGAGAAAGTCCTTGCCTCAAAACAACATGCTATATGTTCTGAATGTCAGAATTGGGCATCTGTGTCAAAACTTTTTTAGAAATTATGTGATCCTTAGTAGATGGAAGTAAGGGAGATGGGGCATGATGTTATATCTGGGAGTTGGAGACATACCCACTTTAGCTCAGCTCTGGGAATCTTTGCAAGTCCTATACAAACTTGTTGCTAGATAGCAAGTTGCACCTTTAAATCAGAAAGTGCTTCTTCAAAGGAAAGTGCTATTTCTTCTCAAGGCACTAATCATGAATCTGTCCAAATCTTCTTAGGATTTATGTGATCCTTACTACCTGGAAGTAAGCGAGATGGGACGTGAAGTTAATTCTAGGAGTTGGAGTCACACCCAGATTTTCTCATCTGTGGGCATCTTTGCAAGTCCTATACAAATTTATTGCTAGTCAGCCACTTGCAACTTGGAATCAGAATGTGTTTCTAAAGGAACCGCAATTTCTTCTCAATGCCCAAAAAGGTAATCTGTGCCAAATCTTGTTCAGGAAATATGTGATCCTTACTAGATGGAAGTAAGGGAGATGAGGCATGAAGTTCCTTCTAGGATTTGGAGACATACCCACTTTAGCTCATTTCTGGAAATCTTTGCAAGTCCTATACAAACTTGTTTCTGCACTGCAGCTTGCAACTAGGAATGAGAAATTGTTTGCTCAAAGCAACATGCTATATGTTCTGAATGCCAGAAGTGGGCATCTGTGTCAACACTTTTTTAGAAATTATATGATCCTTACTAGATGGAAGTAAGGGAGATGGGGCATGAGGTTATTTCTAGGAGTTGGAGACATACCCACTTTAGCTCTGTTCTGGCAATCATTGCAAGTCCTATACAAACTTGTTTCTACACAGCAGCTTGTAACTTGGAATGAGAAAGTGGTTGCTCAAAGCAACGTGCTATATGTTCTGAATGCCCGAATTGGGAATCTGTGTAAAAACTTTGTTAGGAATTATGTGATCCTTACTAGATGGAAGTAAGGGAGATGGGGCATTAAGTTATTTCTAGGAGTT